>NC_081200.1:10064366-11534366 GCF_902713425.1 Acipenser ruthenus | reverse complement strand
CAAACCCCCCAGAGCAAAATTGGATATTCTTGATATTCCATAGTCAATAGTGCTGAATTTAGAAATACTAACATAAACTTCAATTCAGTGACCAAGTGTTTCAACTAAAAATCTTTAATTTCTGTCATTTTTAGACACTGAAAAATACTTCTAGTTAAAATTTGGCATTGCGTTGAAGTTTATTTTGTTTTTTCTAAATGTATTGGTCTTCCCCAAAATAGCTTGCGTCTAGTTTGCTGATCCAGGGTAATGATAATACTTTCAGTGGAAAGTGGGGCTGCTGAATGGATATTTTGGTGTATACATTTTGACACAAAGTAGTTTCTGTATTTTGTTAAATTGTGTATTGTTTAAACCTGATCTGGTCCCAAAATACAGTTTTGCTTTTTGGAGAAAATCCTACAATGGCCAGTCGTATTCCAAATTCCAGTAGTTGCTAAGGCAGTAAAAATGTGACTGTCTGGAAGGCTAAACCAAAATGACTTTCTTACATTGTTTTCATTCATTCATAGTAACTTGAAGCATTGTAAACAACTCTAATTAATATTATATGGAAATACATGTAGCCCTTGAAGGAATTACAAAAGTATAATATAAAGGTCTATAAATACTAAATCAAGTCTACTGTTTTATTAACACTGAGACTATGTAAAAGTTTAAACTGTAAAGGATTGTTAATACAGGGGCCATTAAATGTCTTGGCACTTGCTAATGTATGCTTTCTGTCTATTAGTTTCCTGTCTTGTAGGTGATTCAGCTTCTAAACCACAGACAGCAGGCTAGGTACTGTATCTCTCCATTCTTAAATTCAAGCTGGTGTATTGTTGATTTGTTCCTTTATGAATCCAGTGTGTTGATTACAACATAGGATGACTGCTCTTAACTACAGCTGCTGACAGAGAGAAAGAGAGAGAGGTGTGGTTTACTTGTTTCCTGTTTTTGTAGCGGAGCTGTAATGAAGGCACCGATCAAAAATATTTCCAAAATGAGCGCAGTACAACGAAAGCAGCGTGACCTCGGAGAACAAGGTTGCACCCATTCCATTTCCTGATTTCTTCTGGGGACTGGGGGGGGGGGGGCTGGCAGGATTTAAATGGTGGACAGCGTTGAGGAACTGGATTTAAGATGAAAAACAGAGTACTATAATGGGAATTAAACTGTCGTCTGATCTCTTATAGCTTGATGCATTTAGGGCTTAGTAGAACAATGTAAGACTCCTTCTCCCCCACCCACACACAAAATTACTCCCTCCCTGCCTCAGACTATTATACTGTGTGTTGTTGAATATCACTCAATCAAGGCGTGATGAGGGACTGGATGGGGACCAAACCAATTGCTGTACTTCATGAGAAATAATATTCTGTACCTGCTTGGAATGTCTGATCAAAGGTTCAGGCAATTGCTGACATACAGTATCAGACAGTTAAGCAGAAGACAACAAATGTAATTTAAAACAACCAGTGTCATTTTGAAGATTAGCAATATAGGAATAGGTTTGGTACAACCTAGGATCTTTTTTTTTTTTTTTTTTTAATCTTTCTCTAGCTTCCAAACATGTGTGTTTTCAGTAAATGTATCCTTTGATATGCGGTTTCATTTTTTTTGGTATTTTTGTACTTATCCGTTGTTACTGCTGGCCCACGTGAAATGTTAACAGGCTGCTGGTTATTCCAGCTCCTGTAATGAGGCAGATCTGTGTATTGAGGATGCAAGGATCGCTGCCAGTCTGACCTGAGAGCTAGTAGTTTAACATTCCATGATGCTTCAAGCTGAACAGCAAAGTATGTGGATTGATAACCATTGTTTAAAGCAAAGTGTAATGCAGAAATACCAGCGCTACATTCCTGGCGTTAAGCACCTACAGTAACACAATTATTTCCCTGAGGTTGCACAGCTTAAGCAGTAAGTTTGAGTTGGAGTTGAGCTCAACTCCTATACAACTGTGGAACTATTGCAGTTTAGCCACAGGATTAATTCTGATTAACAGCTGAGTAGCAAACCCAGGCTAGTGCAGAATTTATAGTAAACTTAATGGCAGCTTTTAGACATGCCAGAGTAACTATATTTATTTATTTATTTATTTATTTATTTATTTATTTTAAGGATGGAATGTGGTCAATTGTAACATTTCTTTTATAAAGATGCCCTGGGAACTTTAGTTTTCCAGTGGCTCTTAATTTAATTATCTAAAGCTTTTAAATAACACAAAAGAATAAAGTGCACTCTTGTGAGCATGCCCCAGCAAATCTGCACATGTCCCCTTTCTGTGTAGGCACAATCCAGAAGGTAAATGTGGGAAGGTGCGTTTCTAACTGTATCATAAACAAAACACGATGATATGCATATTCATACAGATTAACAATACCTTTATGGAAATAGGCTTCCTTTTTGCACAGTGTTTTTCTGGATTTAAAACTGCTTTTGTGGCACACACATTAGTGTTCTCTTCCAATGAGATTTACATTTTTTATACAATGTTGAATTTGTTGCTTGTTTTTGTTTGTTTGTTTGTTTGTTCTCCACCCCCACACCCCCCCAACAGAAGAACCATCTATTTTAATTATGAATACCTTTTATTGAGGAAAGTGTGTTTGGTAAACACTGGGAGTCATAAATGGTAAGACTAGCTCTGCAAGGCTGTGCCAAGCAGTGCTGCTCCTCTGAATGACACACACTGAACAAAAGAGAAAGTACAGGCGTCCCCTTTGTCACTGGCTTGCCCAAATGCTCTTCAGAAGGCTGTGCGTTGGAAGATGCAGACTGGGAGTAGCTATTTTGTCTGGGTAAAACAGTTCCTAAAACTAATTCAGCCATAAACCTAAAGGTCTTTCTAAACTTGCTTATATACCGTGATACTGTACAGTACCACTGTATTTTCTCATTCATAACAAAATTGATATGCTACCTCCTGCTACAAAATCGCAAAAAAATTCAGGGTATAACTCTGTTTTCTAGAGCTGGAAGTTGGATTAAGAAGTGCATACTCCAGTAATACATCTCCAGCCCTCTGACGTCAATGCTGCTCCGTGGGGAGCCTTGTGTCAGCAGGGGAAATGAAGCAAATGGCAGCCAAGCCAAAAAAAAATTAGGGGCTTCTGTCAAAAGAGAGAGGAAAATATCGTCTGGATTTTATTTTGAGTTTTTTTTTCTTCTCTTTTTTTTTTCGGTCAGCAGCTGTCCTGTCGAAACACAAGTGATATATGCTTATTGAGAGAAATCGGTACACCGGGAAGTGCAAAGTATCTATTTATTTAATACAAGAAAAATGCTTTGTCTACCCCCAAGCCTGAAAGAAAAAAAAAACAAACATATTTTATATCTTCCTTTAACTCGCCTCTATCGGGCCCCACAATTGTGTTCCTTGCAGAAGGAATATATAGATGAGACAAGATTAATCACCATACCAATACCTTGACTTCTGTATTCATTAAGTCACAAGAGAGAACCAGGTCAACAGGCCTAACTGGCAAATCTAGGTCACAGAATGCATGCACATTATTTTAAGATGCTTAGGCACGTTTTGGCCAGATTGTACGTGATGTATCATATACGCCTATGTTCCTCTTTTGTAGCATTTTCAAACAGTCGCTGTTAAAATGGTAAATCAGAACCGTTTCTTTTAAATGAGTATAGCTCACTGTGCAGCACATTGCGTTATTAGCAGGCATTTACTTGTTCAGTAACATTCTCATAGCAAAAATGGTTAAAATGAATACTATAGCAATGTAGAGTAAATACAACAAATGAGTGACTGGCTGTAACCTTTCTGTTTGGCAGGACACTAGCTGGTTTCCTGACACCCTTTCACTGTGGAAATGCAGAGTTATGCACTGTTCCAACACACAGTTTTGTTCTTTCTCAAATGTTTTTGTTACCCACAACCCACATCTTTTAAAATACTGAATATTAAATGGTTGCCTGTAAGCTTTTAGTTTACAGCAGTGGCGTGCAAAGTGGGGGGCGCGGAGACTCATTTTTTAACAGGTACAGTGTTCGCGCTAGGCCGTGCCATTGCGCCAATGCCCCCCTGAAATAAAAAAATGTCCCGCTGAAATGCACTTAACGCGCCCGTGTGTCCCCCTTCCCAGACCAGACGCAATACCAATACGCAGTATATTAATGTATTTTGTATTACCATGACATGTCTGACGACAGGCTAATCTTTTTTTAGTTGTTTGTTTACACTTGCTTTTTCATAATTAACTCCCGTGTTTTTATTCTCCAGTCCAGTACAGAATGCGCTCACACCCTCCCTCGTTACAGGCATTTTCACAGTAAAGCCTGGACGACATCAGGCTTCGGAATAAAGGGAATTATTATGTAATACAGTTCACGTGCAGTCACGGTTTTGGTAAGTAGCATTTTCAAAACCATATCATGTGCAGTATTAAAATAAGTTAAACATTATAGCAAAACCAATGAAATACATATTGTATATTTGACATTTTATTTTTAGTGCTCTGTGTCGGGCCATCGTTTAACCTTGAAAAAAATTAAATACAGTACCTGAAGCAGATATACGCGTTTATCATATCAACACCACCAACGTGTGTTGTAAAAATAAAGCAACAGTTGTTTTGAAAACTGTCCAAAATATTTACTTGGGGCTAAGAATGAAAAATGTAGACAAAAAAATGCACTTTTTAATGGAAATTGTCAAAATAAAGCGGAAGCTGGAAGGTAAGAATTTACGTCGGGACACAATGGCATTTAAATACTACTACTATTAAACTGTATAGTAATGTGTTTTCTTCTAGCAGTTTTCAAACTGGGGTACGCGAGAAAAAAAATCTGAAATGGCAGACAACGCATTTTATTTAGTACCACTTGCCAATCTATTGCAAACTTTTATCATGTAATCAACGTTTAGTCGCTAACACCAGACTGACAGATGTGACAGTTCGTTCAAAGCACACACGACTAATTTACATATTAAATATGTACGTTTTAAATAAGCCCTGTTGTTTAAATGTCATATAAACAGTTGATCTGTCTGGGTAAAAAAAAAAAATTACATATTTTAAAAAACTAAAAGCCTAGTCTTTAACTCATTTTATTTCCTGTGTGCGTTCGTTTTTTCAATGACCCGATTAAATTTTATTGTAACTTAAATACTACACTTCAAAATACAGAATGTATGGCCAATCAGAAACTAAACTATTGCCATACGGTCTAGTATTGCCATGCGTTATATCTGGTGTGAGAGTTAAGAGTGTTTAGCTTTCAATCCAGTGAAAAAATATGGATTGTTGGCTCAATACTAGAACATTACTAGCAAAGGGCATCAAGACGAAATACCGTTGGAGATTAAAAACGCCAAAAATGTCTTGCGACTGAAGCTCTCTCCAATTTCCCTGCCATCATCAGTGATTTGTGTGGTATCAAGCAGGTACATCCATCACATACTAGGTAAGTGTTTTATTATTGTTTTTAATTAGCACCAGTACTGTACGTTTTAATCGCCAGTAATTTAAAAATGCCAATAATATGTTTTCGTAATGAGGTCAGCTGTAGAGATGCGTGGACAGTGAACTTTTCTTTGCCTTGTTTGCTGTAATTTTATTATCAATAAATACATGATTGCCATTTGCTATCATGGAGTAATCCTATGTTCTTTCTGAGTGATTTGAGGGTAGCATGGAGGCTTAGTTGATTTTAATTAATATTTACAATAACATGATGATGTTTCCAACAACTACAAACCTGTCTGAGGGACTATTTTTAGCCTAAAGTAAATATATATATTTTTTCTTTTATAATACTGTAACTTTTATAATTGTATCCATCACACACTCCAAGGCTTGTGCGTTTTGTTGTATCATGTTATTGTACAGACCTTTATTCTGTTTTCATTTTATGACTATCTCAGTGGACTACATTTTTTGGAAAGGGGTACGCAGCTTAAAAAGGATTGAAAACCCCTGTTCTAATGTGATTTGGTACAATGAATATCCTCTACTCAGTGATACACCAGCATCACTGTGACACATTTCCCAATATTGTCCCCAAAAGTGACAGTGAGTATTGTAGAGACACCTTGGTTGTATCTACAGCTTTACAGTTTTATTTTTTGTTCAGAAACAAAAGGTCAGTAAACTCTGCTGGCATATTTAAAAACAAACAAAAATAAGAAATGGTGGTTGGTTCTGAATCAAACATATTGACCCCCTCACTGAAGAAAATGTCCCCCTAAAATTGAGGGGGGGGGGGGGGCAACAAAATGTATGATATAAAAGGGGGTGGCATTTAAAAAGTTTGCGCACCACTGGTTTACAGGACTGTAACAAACGTTATATAGATAATATACAGGTTTATAACTTATATTGTTTGTTAGTTCGATCACAGCTGGTCTGGATTCTGGGTGTTGAATCCAGATAAGCTAATTATTCACAATAGTAATGCTGGGGTGATGCCTGTTTTTATTAATTTTGGGGTAAAAGAGTTTAATACATTCCAAAGCCTTCAGTAATTTGAGTTGTGTTTTTTTTATAGCAAAAGACAACGTTTTTAACTTTTTATAAACCATTTACTAGTAATTAAATAACTAAACACTGTTTGAATGAGATTGTAGATTTATAATGTTTTTGTTGTTTTGGTTTGTCTGATTGAGGGGAAGTAATTGCAGGACTGGTAGGCGTGGCAAAATTAACATTTTAACACAGAAAAAAGGACAAAGTACAGGATTAACTGTACTAGTGTTTATTGGCCTTTCCCAGTGCAGTTACTGATATTAAACAGATTTTCCAAACTGCCCTACATGTTTATAGTGAACTACTGGGCAAAGCAAGGTTGAGAACACTATGCCAGTATAGGGCTTGCCCACACTAGACACATTGATGCCCTAACACCGTAACATAACCAGAAGCAGATGGATACCCAGGAATCGTTTTCATGTTTGCCTGACTTGTAAATATGTTGCATTGCAGGTTTTCACTAGCTGGTTGTGTGACGCAGATTGTGGACTGAATACATCGAGACGGGACGATGAGTGAACTGGAACAGTTGCGGCAGGAAGCAGAGCAACTGCGTAACCAAATAAGAGTAAGATTGTTATATTATTGTTTATTTAGTTTTACTGTCAAAGTGCTGGAAGATTTATATCTCTAACCGTGGCTGAGTTTCCATGGGCTGCCCGCCCTTGATTTGGTGACAGCTCATGCTTTGTGGGTGTTCATGTACTAGAAAGTCTATAAAATGGAAAATTGTGTCGCTTGAACTTTCTGTATGGTTTTGATGTCCAATCTGTCCATATTTGATGTTCACAACTTCTGATCAAAAGTTCCATGGTCTAGAGCAGTGGTTCCCGACCTTTTTGGGTGCAAACCCCTTCTGAACTTCCAAAAGTTTCCTGGACCACCATGTACTACTATCATAGTGACACACAGCTGCTATACAAGGGAATTCTATTAAATTTGCTTTCCACTGTAGTGCGTCAATTGATAACGATGCCATATGGGACATTTAACTTGCCTAATAAGATGGCTGGTGCTGTTTCAGAGATGTCACAGCCTGAATGTCCGGTTGGAGTGATGACAGTTTTAGCTTTTAAATCTGGTTCCACATCCGGCCTACTCTGGTACTTTTAATTTCAACCCAACAAGCGCAGAAAATGAACACTTTCACAAGAGTATTTGGTGGCAAATGACATCAGGTACTTCACTGCCTTGTGGGACAGTTCCAGGTACTCGGATTGAACGTGTAACCAGAAGTCAGTCAGATTTCGTGACGTGAAGATGAACTTTAAAGAGCTGTCACATGAAAGTTCTGTTAAGATGTCTTCCTCCTTTTTGAAGTTTGTGAGAATTTCACTTTCAACGTTCACAAATGGGTTTCTAATTCACTCGTTTTTGGAGTCGGGGTCACTGTTTCTAAGATTAGCTGGCTTCAAATTTTAGTTCAACAACATACAACACACAGTGCTTGCTGCTCCTCTTCGCTATCGCTGTACTTCTGAATTGCGTTTTAGCCTGTCTCTGCAGGGTTTCACTTGATACTCCACCAGTGGTGGCTCATGACTTTTTTGACAGGTGAGGCACACATCGCAAAATAGTTATTACCACCCCCCACCCAATGGCTAACATATTAAATGTAAATTTACTTTGTTCAGCTGATTTCATATATGCCTCTGCTGAGAGCATTTTAATGCATTCAAATAGACTGTAGTTGCTATTTGAAATATAGCAGAATATGGCAGCAGTGTGGAGTAGTGGTTAGGGCTCTGGACTCTTGACCGGAGGGTCATGGGTTCAATCCCCGGTGGGGACACTGCTGCTGTACCCTTGAGCAAGGTACTTTACCTAGATTGCTGTATAAATTGGTAATTGTATGTAAAAAATGTGATATCTTGTAACAATTGTAAGTCGCCCTAGATAAGGGCGTCGGCTAAGAAATCAAATTTATTTTATTTATACCCCATCAATTAAAAAAAAAAAAAAACAGCGCTGCCTGCCATTTTATGGACTCCTTGCCACATTCGTTTACCGTCTTTCTTCAGAATCTCCAGTGCTGGTGTTATTGTGCCGTCCTTAACAATTGAACATATCTCTTCTTGGGATCTTGCTGTAAAACTTCTATATAATATCAGATTCAACTGAAGCCATTCAAAAAATTAAAAACGCACAAATTCTAAATGCTCCAAATCCAGTAGGTGCCTCACCAAGCTGTGGTTACCATTGCCGTGCCTTAAAGGGACTCCCCAGGTGGTGAGTTGCCATGGTAACAAGCAGCTTTGTGAGGCGCTCAAGGTTTGCACTGGGCAGCACTACATTTTTCCAGCTGTGCTTATGTGTATTTCTTAATTAAAAAAAAGAAAATATGCAAAATGTTTTTTTGGCCTTTGGGAATTCTTGGTGAGGCCATGCCTCACCTGCCTCTGCTGACGAGCAGCCTCTGTACTCCCCTGCTACTTGCTTCACTTAACACTCGTTTCCTCTTCAAAGACCCTGTTTTTATCCAGCGATTGATTGCTGATACTTCTCACTAGCCGGGGGACCACGTGGCATTGCTTCAAACATGCGGCGAGTTGCAGTGTGTGACGTGATTGTCATCAGGCTAAAACAAGTCACACGCTGCAACTCACTGCACATTTAGTCACACTTTATACAATTTGAGCAAAGTGTAATACAGCGGCAGGTGCTACATTCTGCTGAAGATTTTCTTTGCAGAATTGGGGACTTGTCGGTGTGAGGAGATCCTATTCTTATTTTGTTTTCCCGTGGACCACAGGGTGGGAACCACTAGTCTAGAGTTTAGGGTTCCATGTTATAGGGTCCCTTTTATAATGTATTGTATAAGTAAATTATGTATTTACTTGTGTAGAAACAATTGTTAAAATATTTGTTTGTACTTTTTTAGGATGCCCGGAAAGCATGTAGCGATTCCACTCTGTCCCAGGTAAGAGCTATTTCAGGACTAGTAGAGATGCTACTAGCACTATTTTGAAATAAAAATTAAATGTTCTTAATATTTTGTTACCCTTCATTTTAGTATTTGGTTAAGAAAAAAACAGGTCCCATCAATCTGTGCCTTTTTAAAATACTTTCTCTGTTGTGTACACATTAGAAAGACAGCTCCAAGCTGACCTCCTGGGAAATATTCTCAGCCATTGGCATAAGAGGATCAACCACATCTCCAGTAGTTGATGGTGAATTTTACCCCTTCATTGTATCCAAAATCATATTCATATATGCTCAATCTGTATACTATTTTGTGTGTTTGTTAGATCACAGCTGGTCTGGATTCTGTGGGTCGGATCCAGATGAGAACACGACGCACGCTGAGGGGTCATTTAGCCAAAATCTACGCAATGCATTGGGGATCAGACTCCAGGTCAGCATGGGGCCCCTTTATAACCTGTTTTAACACTTCCGATATTGGATATTTGAACTTTTGAACATAACTGCAGCCATTTTGCCACATAATTTGACTTGCTTTTCAAATATTTATATAGTAAGTATTAAAAGGGTTAATATCGCTCGGTATTGATCCATTATTGTCAGTTTACAAGTTCTACATCACAGATATGCATTTCCTTGCAGAAGCATAACAGATTTGCTTTTAAGAGAAAGACTATTAAGTTGTGGCCTGCTGTGATCAGGAAGGGTGCATTACCTAGAATTACTGGGCAGAACACAAACATTTTAGTCTAGTTTTATAACTGCATTTATGGATACCACAATTTTTTTGGTGTGTCTTTTAGCAAGTTCTGTCCTACTGGCACCCACAGGCACAAAAGGCCTGGTCACACGGGCAGCTTTTGTCGAGCCAACAAGAGGAACACATTTGTTGCCTTGCAGTTTGAGGTGGTCACACGGGAGACAAGCCTGCGGTTGACAAGCTGGCAACACACAGGCAACAACGTAATGCAAACCAATCATAATGCAAGTTTTTGTCACGAGACGTAAACATGCTGCGAAGGAAGACTACGATATAAAAATGTATTACATTATAACAAACAAACAAAATAAATACATAAACAAAATAAATAAAAATCGAAATAAATTACATCTATTTATGTATTTTTTTTAAAAAAATTGGCACAAATTATCCTTTAACTTCATACACGGCAAATTAATTTAAAATAAAACATTTTAAATACGCTATGTGTACTTTATTATTGTAAAATTGTATTCATATCTTAAATGCTATTGTAATCGAACATTAACATTCGCTTATCCACATACACACTGTATTGCATATCTATAAACTACATATAATTAATTGGATGAAATGCAGGAATCAGAATGCATCATACACTGTCTGTCTGACGTTATGGTTGAGCCTTATCATGTGACACTACTATCAAATTTAATTGGCTGCTATTAAAAATGTTGCCCTCGTGATGCCTGAAAAATAAAACATCGTCCTAAGTGGGAGACATGTCGCCGGGGTGTTGCCCAGGGTGGTCACACGAGGCGACAAGCCGACAACATCTGTCGCCCCCTTGTTGCGTCGACAAATGTCGCCCATGTGCCCAGGCCTAAAGAACAGTAATATACAAAGTCAGGTTGTGTCCCTACTCTGGATAGAGGAACATCTGTCTAGAATGACGGATTTGATCCCTTAACCAGTCATTTGAACTGTTTAACTGCATATGATTTGAAATCTTAAGAAATGCGTAATGGTGGTTTATTAGTGAATGGAATTGTAAACTTGGTAATACTGAATTAATGACCTGTACATAAATAAGTTATTTATTTTCTTTCTAAACCATTCTAGGCTACTTGTCAGTGCTTCTCAAGATGGCAAACTAATTATTTGGGACAGTTACACAACAAACAAGGTAAAGTGTTTTATTATTTATTTCTTAACTTCCAAATAATGTTTTGATACGGCTCCCTCCTTTTTTTACATTTCGTTTTTGTTCAGTTCAATATGCGTCCCTGAGCACCTTTCCCAAGTGTTTTAAATCTTTATAGAATGTAAATGCACACAAGTGGTATTGATCAAAACTTTAATGATAATTGTATCACGCTGCCTTTCTTCAGATGCATGCCATTCCTCTGAGGTCATCCTGGGTCATGACCTGTGCCTATGCTCCCTCTGGAAACTATGTTGCCTGTGGTGGCTTGGACAACATCTGCTCAATATACAGCCTAAAAACCAGAGAGGGCAATGTTAGAGTCACCAGAGAGTTACCAGGGCATACAGGTAAGGGGCATGATTTTAAAATTATTACATGCTTGCAGTACGATTTGCAACAACAAAGCTGAATCTCTGCATTTTAAAATAATTTAGCCAAGGTTATATTTTAACAAGTTCCTAACGTGTTCTTTTCAGGTTATTTATCTTGCTGTCGTTTTTTGGATGACAACCAGATTGTGACCAGCTCAGGAGACACAACCTGGTGGGTTGTTAAAACATTTTGTAAAAATGTTTAGTTTTTTTGTTTATTCAGTGGGATGGTAACTTGTAGTTACCCTGTATAATAGCCCGTGATTCCATGTTCCAAGGTTAGACACAAACACAGTTCAGCTTTGTAGAATCCAGTATGGCTTGTCATATTTTAAATAATTACGATCATTTCAGATTGATCAAAAAATAAATAAATAAAAACTATATAATCCTAGTGATTTTGAAACGTTGTTGTTGGGTGTGTTTTTTTTTTTTTTTTAATCCCTCTCTTCCCATTGCAGACATTGAGAAATCCTAGACAAGGGATGTATTTTTGTACTAGCAGTTTGGTGGGAGCTAAAAAAAAAAAAAAAAAGTGAGCCTGTGTGTGTGTGTGTGTGTGTGTATATAGGATGTAGTGCAGCTCTATATTATATACACTTAGGTGCCTGTGGAATGTATTTTATATAGTACAGTATACAGAATGGGGGATACCCCTTCTCATCCTTCTGCCTTGTCATTGTTTTCAGTGCTTTATGGGACATTGAGACTGGCCAACAGACTACTACGTTCACAGGCCACACTGGAGACGTCATGAGCTTGTCCCTGAGCCCCGACATGAAGACGTTTGTATCTGGTGCTTGCGACGCTTCGTCTAAACTGTGGGACGTTCGAGACGGAATGTGCAGGCAGTCATTTACTGGCCACGTGTCCGACATCAACGCTGTTTGTGTAAGTACAAAAGCTCTCGTCAGAGTCTAAATTGGTATGCTTCATGGCCTGAGGCCCTCTGGAATGTGCAGCTTCTAAGAAAAACTACATCTTGCAACATTTATAATGTCGTTGTTAGCCACCATATGACAAGTAAATTATGTTGATTTTTTTAATTTTATTTATTTATTTTTTATTTTTTTTACTAAAAAAAAAAATGTCTGCTTATTACTTGAAGAGCCTTGGGGAGCATCAGTTAGCAATGGTAACAGAACACAGAGTTTTTAATGTATTTTATATTAAAGTGGTAGCAACATCCTGGGGAAATCAAACTACTGTTGAAAATATAATTCAGCTGTTGAAGATAAATAAGCTTAAAGAAGGAAAAGAAACCACTTGCTTAAGTTTGCATCAAGGCTGTAACAGTTGTTCTTAGCGAGACGAATGCTGTGTCTAACTGCCTGTGTCTGTTCTCAGTTCTTCCCCAATGGAAATGCCTTCACCACAGGCTCAGACGATGCCACCTGCCGGTTGTTTGACCTGCGGGCCGACCAGGAGTTAATGATGTACTCCCACGACAACATCATCTGTGGAATCACCTCTGTAGCTTTCTCAAAAAGTGGCCGACTCTTGCTTGCAGGCTATGATGATTTCAACTGCAATGTGTGGGACACCTTGAAGGGAGAGCGTGCTGGTGAGTGTGAAACACCGCAGTGGTGGCAGGAGCTTACTGCACAGCTTGCTTATCAAGGGGACAAGCAATTGGTCTAGCTAGATATTATTAAAGCTGGAGAAATACATTGAGAAGTTTTAAAAAGCTTTTAATTTTTAAATGTCCACATTCGAGCCAAAAAATCGGTATTCAACAATTTTTTTAATGATTAGTGGTTTTGTTTTCTATAGTGGAAACTGATTAATTAAATCAAGAGCATGTTGTAGTATTGGAAATTGCATTTACTTTAACTATTTAACCAGAAGAGAACATAAGTATTGCTTTATTGAAATTTAAAAATGAAGTGTGCAAATATGACCCATAGCCCATTCCTACAGTGAAAACCACTTCATAAAATGGGTGCTTTTATTGAATCAATCCATACGTTGCAGTGAAGGTGTGTTTGGAATAGCAGCAAGTTCCTTCCAGCACAGGATTCATAATGTCTGAGTACATTGCCCAATGTTTTAAGGTTGTAGGAACTTTCACTTGTGGGAAAGCCGAGCAGCTCTTGCTTACTACTTCTTTTCGTGTTGTCTTCTCCAGGTGTTCTTGCTGGCCACGATAACCGTGTGAGCTGTTTAGGAGTTACTGATGATGGCATGGCTGTAGCCACAGGATCTTGGGACAGTTTCCTTAGAATCTGGAATTAACCAGGTTGGGGGATACAAAGGTTAACTATATATCCTCCGCTGAGATCCAGGGGGAGTCACTGCTGCAGCCTACAGCTGTGAGAAAGTAATGTTCTTTCTACCTTGTATTTCCAGGTGGAAGTTTTTTCTATTCACTTACTACACAAAGGTTTCAGTAAATAGTCCGATCGAATGAAGAAATGAAAAATTAACCCTGGCAAACCTCTGACTTTTGACAGGGGCTAGCATGTTACCATGGTGACCAAGAAGCTAGGAGCCAGTCATTGTTGCATACATAACAAATATTATTATTATTATTATTATTATTTTTTTTTTTTTTTATTGCCCGACCCTAGATTTTTGTGTTTTTTTTTCTTAATTCTCAAACATTTTATTTTGTACATACACCAAATAGTAGCCAATCATTTGTCTGTATGCAAAAAAACAAAACAACTTTTTTTCGTAAGAATTAAGTTTTATAGCTTGTATTTAACCTGAGATGTCACACTTTGGTTGTGGATGAACTGATTGCTGTTATACAATTTCTTAGTGGACTACTTAACTTTGGATAAAGGTTAGCCTAAGCCTTGTTTTGTGTTAATATTTGCCAGCTATTTTGATAATGGTTGCTTGAATCTTAATCTGGTGGTGCCTCTTCGGTGATGAATACAGTATTTATGATAGTTTCTTCTTACTGCCCCTGCCCCACCATTTGAATATGTGGCTCTCTTTTTTCATTACTTTATTTGTAAACTAAGAATGGGTTAATACAGAAAATGAACAAGACTAGAAAAACAACTCGTGGGGTCTTGGTCTTCACTTTTATTATGATTTATTTTTATTTTTCAAGTTTTAAATGAACGGCATATTTATTATTAAACTGAAATTTTACAGAGCTATTGATAATCCCTCCCCCCCCCCCATACAGCAGTTGGCTCACTTCTGGCAGTCTGGTATCTTCCTATTGATGTAAGTTTTTAAATATTAAAATAATATTTCTCATGAAAAGTACTGAAGTACTGTTGCCAGGACTGCGAAGTGCGCAGGCAGGCAGTTCAGTCTCTTTAGAAGCAGGTTTGAATCTCTGCTCAGACACAGATCTACTGAGTAATTTGACCTTGACTAGGTAAAGGCAGCAGGACCACGACTAAATTTTAAGAACCTGAATCTGTTTAGTTATAATTTTATATGCATATTTCCATGTTTCCTGTGTTCAATTTTGACTTTGAGTTATTTTTTATTATATGAATGCCAGTATTGGCTAATTTTTATAATGTAGCATGATATGTAGTTTATTCCTGCTGATGCAGGGATTTTCCTCAGCATTCAATAAGAAGACCGCAGATAGCCAAAGCCCCTCTGAGCCTTCATTCAGCATTACCCCCCTCTTTGAATAAATAAATGAATTGCATATCCCTGCTAACCACTTAGTGCCACTACTGGGTAGTAGGCATTCTGTCTGTAAATGCTTTCTTTTAATCTTGTGTCTGTAATCGCTATGTGCAGTGTTTTCTAAACACAAATGTTTCAAGCAGTAAGAATGGTTTGTACAGTGAACAAAAAAAAAATGCATGCAACAATAGTTCAAATGTAACCAGAAAGCACATTTAGCATTTGATTTGTCATTTAAAAAAAATAAAATAAAAATAAAAAATAAATAATAAAATAATCCAAACATCATTCAAACTGACAAGGTAAAGATCTAGTTTATTTTACTTTAAGTCCTGGGGCAGTATAGAAAACATCATTTTGCCAGCGTTTCAGGACATGTTTCCTTAAATCTTTAGAGTTAGTGGGAGGCAGTGGTGTGCTAGTTCTTTTAGGACTTGTTTAGTTTTCACAAAGCAGTGCTGATTTATTTTTTGCCCGATTTTCTAATGATCACAGATAGGAATGCACAACAGTGATGGGTAGTGGCACAGCACACATTTGTTTTGCCTTACAGCTTTCTTTAGATTCTGAAGAAAATAGTTTTGAGTTGAAAGAACAGGTTGGTTTCATTATGAAGCATTCTACCAGATGTAGGCAGTATGATAGTGCCTGCCAGCCCCACATCAAAAAGGGTAAACATGATATTTAAGGTTGTCATTAGCTTCATGAATAATCCAGAGTCTCTGACCTGTACCAGAAGATTATTCCATACTCCCCATGCCTGTGCCCTTCAGACTACGCCTATAAAGTAAATATATTTTTGTTAATGTGCCAATAAATGTGCCAACAGGGAGAATTCTGCACTTTGGGGAAAGCAGATAATAGTATTTTAAATACAACCGTATTTAGAAAAACTCTGGGACCAAATTAAATTGGAAAACAACACTAAAGAAACCACAAAGAGGTATCCAGTAATTTGGTTTCTTAAAACCTAGGTACATTTAAAGTGTTCTGCTTTTCAGAGATGTAATATGAAATGTAATATGCAGCTCCTTCGTTTTCAGGCAGTTTTCTGTAAATCATTGTATCAAGTTGAATAGATGGGTTACTTGCTACAGTTACTACTAAAATGTTTATTATATTTATTGATTATTAAGAAATTCTTAATCATGTAGTGATTTATGGTAGCAATTGTGAGTTTTAGCTGCATCACCCTGATTTTTATTATTACTATTTTTAAGCATTTCTAAGTATACATATATTGAGAATTGTGTGGTTTCCAGAAAAATCATTAAAGTAACAGTTAGGTATAGTGTATTGCAACAAGTACTAAGTGTTGAAAGAATTTTTACTGTAACATGGTGTCAAATTCTATGCTTCATTTTGCTTTGTCTAAAACTACAAATGTTTTTATATTCTGCCCCCATAAATCTGTATTAAAAAAAAAAAAAAAAAAAAAAATTGTATAATGATTGCTCAATGCTGTTTTTTATTTTTTATTTTTTGCTTTTTTTTGTATTTGCTATAGCAGGTGGCAGTTATAAAATAGTCAGTGCCCCAAAATTAAGAAAATGCTGAAAGTTGCATAAGTTGCTGCCCAACAGATGATAAAGGTGCTTAGTGCATGAGTGCCCTGTTTAGCTGAAATACTGCTTGGTGCTTGTTGTATAATTGTGAATATCAGTTCTATTTTAGAAAAAAAATGTACATGCAAATTTAGTCTTTAACTCAGTTGACCCAGTTGTTATTTGTAAAACGGGATCCCATAACTTGTTGCATAAATCAGCATCTTTGCAGTTTTAAAGATCTTTGTTTTTCTTTAATCGGAGATGAAACAGTAACCCAAATAATCGCAAAACAATGAGGCATTGCAATGTTTTATTCCTAACACAATACCTGTTTTTAAAGTATCTTTCTCTGTCAAAAAAAAATCTATACACAGTAGTTACAAAAATGATGCGAACTTTCTGTAGATGCTGTTAAGTTTTCTCCCTGAACAATGAGTCACTATGGAAATGCCACAGTCATTCTAGAAAGGGATGTGTCTTGTATTGTAAAAATAACAGGCAGGCAACTAATGCAGTGTTCTGTGTAAAAATGCAACAGTATTAACAGTTTTAACATTAAATAAGATATTGCATTAAAGGTACTGGTACAGTACACAGAGCTTTTTGTTGGAGCTGGGACTTAAGCTCTCAAAGTTTGAAGAGCAACATTATTCCAACATTTTAATTGCTATCGCATTGCCCCACATTCTCCAAATTGTACATTTTATCCATGATCATATCTTCTGTTTAGGAGGAATACTATGCCACCGTAGGTAATATTTACGATACTCCTTTTATATCCAAGACAAAGGCTTCCTAATACAATAGGTGGTGTCACTGTTTGTAGCCCTGATTTTGGTGCCTAGGTATTGGGAAAGTCCACTGAGGAAGAGGACATTTTTGAGTATTATGGAAAAACTTTGAGGGAGCTCCTAGTTGTCCCAGCTCAGCTTTCTATTATTAGTGTTATGTTTTGTTACCACAACATTGACACTGATTTAGTAACAATGCACTGCCTTTTGGCTCTCTTGTATGTATTCCAACAAAATGTCTTAATTTTTTTTTTTTTTTTTTTTTTTTTAAAGTTCTTGAACCAGTCAAAACCAGGGACTTTGTGCCATGTGTTTTCTCTTGCAGTGCTATTGTGTGAAATTATTATAATCACTTGCTATGAGATAACTTTTTGTTAATAGTCTTTTTTCACACCAGATATTTTTTCTTTGTATTTGTACAGTGGCTCGGTGAAACTGATATGTTGCCATGAATTGATATTGTAACCAATAAAAAAAACAAAAAAAAAACTTTTAACCAAGGCTGTTGTGTTCAGTGTATTTGCTATGGCAAGACTACAAGTCTACACTCTTCCAAATAACATTTGTAGCATCAGAGCTTTTCTAACCTTGTGATTTACAAAGGTACACATGTGAATAAATTATTAAAACCAAAACACTGCTGCTGGGAGATGAATTTAGACCAGATCAGATATACACACTTTTTTCTATTACATAAGTTATCAAAGTTTATTTTACAGGCATAAAGAAAATATGGACAATTCAGAGTAATCATTATGCTGCCAAACATACAGTATGTAAGTAGGTCAATGGCAAGAAAATACTGAAGCGGGATGAAAAATCTGCACAAAACATTAACAGTATTACCATCCAATATTTTATCCATTCTTCACACTGCAGTCTAGATCACAAAACCCAGGTTGCATAGTTGCCAAGCATTCTTCACAATTCATCTTTTAGTAAGATTTTTACAAAACAAAACCTTTACACACTAACACATGTTTTAACAGATTGAATCTGTAAAACATTTGGTTTAGATTGGGTAACTTCTGGAGATTTTATTCATAAGCTTTTCTGTTTTAAAGGAAGACAAAAATCAACAAGTAAAAAGATGTTAAATTAACAAAAAAAAAAGAAATCCATATTGCCTCCCTGTATTGTGTGACACATTAAAGAGATTATTGGGGTGAGGAAAAAAAAAAAAAAAAAAAGTAGATTACAGCAGGCTGCTTGTTCAAAGAAACAAGGCAGCAATTCTTTGTTTTCAAAAAGGTGGAGGGTGGGGTCTCCTTTTAGAATTCTTATTTAACATGAACAATATTTTATTAGGAGTATACTATAGAAAATAAAGCAGATAAGCTGCCGTTACAATTAAAAACAAGATGACAACTTTTTTTGTGTGTATTGAAATAACAAAAAAAAAAAGTATATTTTTTCCTTTAAGGATCGCCTTCCTGTCATGGCTTGATGTTATACTTTGTAAGTTAACAAAACACAGAAGACAAGAAGTTACACAAAATAATCATGGAAATCTTGATAAAACTGTAACTACTATAAAGTCATAGGAAAAGAGGTGACCATTTCCTTAAAAGTAACTTGTTCTAAAAATGGAGGAACACAAACCATTTTATAATTAAAGATACAAATTAAGAAACTATTAAAAGGTATTCATCAAATGTATAGATCTTATTTAAAATAATTAGAAAGTGAATAATTATTTTTAATAGTGACCTAGATATATAACCCTGCACCACTGGCTCCCTGAATAAAGGTTTTGCAGAATAAATAAGATGTTCAGTGAAGGCAGGAAATCCTCACTGCTGTGGCTGCAAATACTGATTTATAAAACTGTCCAATTCTGTCTCAAGCCTGGTCGCTTTATATCTGAAAGAAATAAAACACACAGAATTAAAACATTTTTTTTACAAAAATTCAAGACGTATCCTTTATTAGCATAACCAATTTAGGCATAAGTAGGTAAGAATGTGTATGCAAACTTTTATCACAATTCAAGAAGTGGTTGAAGGACTTGAGACATATTTTAAGCAGTAATCCAGTCAAAAAAAAAATGTGTTCACAAGCCAGACTTTAAACCTAACAAAGTAGAGTATATATGTTAAAAGGGATGTCAGTAATGCATCAAATGTCCATGACACGCCTATAGGTACAATACATTGGCAACACCCACTATACCAGTGGTTTTCAACCTGTGGTACGCGTACCTTTACTGGTATGCGACAGGCTTGCCACTGGTACGTACCGACAATTATTTTATGATTCCTCAAAACACAATGCTTCCTCAATCGCATCATTGTAATGTATCAATATGTTTGTACCACTGAACCACAGAGAAATGAGAAATTACCATATGATGCAGGGCTCCAGACTGCAACTCAAATGGTTACAAAATGCAACATGTTTTAGGGGTTAAGCACAAAAATGCTACATCTCCCTTTAAAAGCAAGTGCCGATATTTACGAATGCGACATGACGTCAGTCTGTATAAAAACAGAAAAACGCATATCACATGTTTTAATAAACATTTTTATTCCATCAATTTGATCAAATAAAAATGCTTGTAAGTGCAGAGAGGTATATTAACACCAGCAGAATATGGAACCGCAGTTTCTTGCAACAGTTGTGATGGTGACCAAACATGTGCGAGTACTGTTGTGTAAAAAAAGTAGCTTAAAATTAACAGTTGCATTTAAGAAACGTAGAACAAGAACAACAACAACAAATAGAAATACACTTAAAGTTTGTGTATTGCACAGGTGCCATTAACAAAATGCCCTGGAAACTTAAAATAAAGAAAATAATTAATGAAGGGCTGAAAAAAAAAAAGCTCAAGAATTAAGCAAACAAGGAAGTGAAAAGGTTACCGTACCAAGCTGAAAAAAGTTATCTTTGCGAACTCCAATAAACCAATGTTATCTTTCGCCAGTCAAATCGTAGAGTGCCTAAATAAAGTTTTCAGTCAACAGGTCTGTTGCGTCTTGCATCCCAGATATAATATATTCAGTTACATTGTTTATCGTCGGCAGTTTAAGTATGATTTAATTGCACAATCTCTTCAGCCAAAGAAGCAGGCACAGTAATTTAAGAGCACCGTTACCATTATGTAAAACAGTATGTAGCGTGAGTTTTGTACTAAAGCAGGGTCAGCTGTTGCAGGGAAAACAAAGTTTATTTCTCAAACTGACCATTTAAAAAATGTGAAAGCAGAACACACAGAAATACTGTAATTAGGAAGTGTACTATGTGCTGCAGCTTACTTGAGTGCAGTAAACAAAAAAAAATAAACAAAAAAATGTCATTTACTAAATTTAGCTCAGATTGTGCTAATGAAAATATGACAATGTGCTTGCTATGGCGTATTTAATATCGTAAATATAGCAGAACAAACTCACTGCAGTTTAAACTTGTTTTTACTGAAGAATAAACAGTATGTAAATCATAAGAGCTGTCTGTGTTGCACGCTGTCAGATCAGGATCTCACTAACATTCAGCATGACAGCTGCAGCATGCTGTCTCCATATTACTGTACAACTCTACACAATTAAAGGTGTGGTCACCAAATCCATACACAACACTTGCAAAATATAAAAAATATAAAACATGCAGATTTCATGAATAGATTAACCAAACAAATGAGTACAGACACAAACCTGGTTGTGATGGGGTAGGTCTCGGTTTTACAACAGCAGTTTAAGATGACAGATAGTTACTGGTACACCTGGTGGTCCCTGCTGGAAACACTGGTCCTTGAGATGAAAAGGTTGAAAACCACTGCACTATACTGTACCCATCTGTGGTAACTGCTGGTATTTGCATTTCATAAAGAGTCATTCTGGAAACTCACCTAAGGTTCTTTGAATGATGTTGAACCACATCCAGCTGATCGATCTTCATGGTGAGCCTATTGATTTCTTCAGACAGGTTTTTCTGAGAGAGGTCCACTTGTTGGCACAGCCGTGCAAAGGTAGTCGTCATCTCCCTGTTTCAAGATGGATCAAAATGACAAACGCGTCAATATTTCTACAGCACAAGACATTATTTTTCATTAAAGCTACAGTCCAGTGCCTATTTTCAGGCAGATGCACACACTTTGTTTAAATAAATAAATAAAATAAATCAATATATAAATAAACACACACATGTGGAAAGTTTGTTGAGTGAACTGAAAAGCATAAGTAGATGAATATGCTTACTGTTGAACTTGGTGACTGCAGTTTGCACTGGTAAAGCGAACTACCATCTGGAGTTTCTTTGTTGCGTAGTCTACAAACTGCTGTTTAAATGCCCTCTCCTTGGCTCTGGTTGTCCAGGTTAGCTTTTCATACAGATACAAAAGCCCATACAAACTAAAGGAAGCAGCAATCAGTCTCCAGCCTATCGTTCTCCAGACCTACAAGAGAAAAAAAAAAGACAAAATTAAACAAGATGCACCTGACACGCAATATATTACTTGGAATCAATCACAATTTGAATAAAAGGTACGTACCACACCAGTGACAAGGACTAGAGTCACGGATGACTTTGAAGTGAGAGAAGCCAAGCCCGTCCCTATGGAAAACATAAGCTCTTCCTGGGACACATTTTCCGGAGTAAGGGCATGAATGTTGGGTGCAGAAGAGGTTGTTGCTAAAGGTCGAGGAATCTTTTAAAAAACAATTTAAAAAAAAATGGATAAAATAATTGCTATGTCTTTAAGTGTACACAAAATCACATAATGCCCAATTACTTTTACATAAATCTACCACACCAAAAACACATCTGGCCAGCATCACAATGTATTGTGTAACTTTTGAGCCTGCATGAAACAAAAGGTTCAGATAAAGTATAATTATTATTAGTTTCAGTAGTAGTAGTAGTACCGGTAATATTTTATTGTTTTTAAGAAGTCCATCGGAAAAAAACTATCAATGTGTCAGTTTCTCTGAATTGACTCACAATGAAAAAAAAAAATCATCATCATAGTTTTTAAATAATGTTACAGCTATGCATCTATACATATTTTCAAACAAAAAAAGTCAACTGAATTAACCCAAATGTGTAATGGCAATATTGCCAATCTAAAAGCAGCTTCATTAAACAATCACCTGTGCACTTGATTCCATCAACAGCAGTGCTCTGTGTGCATTCTTTGGACCCAAAAAGCGGTTTACTAATGAAGTCCAGCCCAGGGAGAACCGGAATTCAATGTTCTCTTGGAAATCAATGCAGAGTGAGGAGAAGTTTAGGTCATAGCTCAGGTCAAACTTCCTGCATGGAATCAGCATGTGCAGTTGACACTGGACACTAGAGGGCAGCAGAGGCTTCAGGTTTTCTGTAAGGAAGATGGAAAAAATAAAACATTCAAAAGCATTACCACTGGGTTATTGAAAGTCCAGTGTCACAAATGTCTGCTATTCAATTGCAGAGCCTTTTGGTATTTAGAGTACTACTTTTATACCCAGGAAATGTGTAGTCAATACATTTATTTACACTTTCAACTTGTGCATCATGATAAATGGGCCAGTTTACCCAGGATTCCTTCGATTATATCGATTTAAACTGCAACACAAATTTCAAGCAGCCTAAGTGTTCCAACCCAAAAAAGACATTTAAAAAAAATTCATACACAAAACCCCCCCCCCAAAAAAATATTTGTTTGGTTTATAAAAGCATTAATATCCTTTGCAGCAGTGAACACTTGTAGATAACTGACCTCGCCTTCAGCTTGGGACACACAATTGTCGTTGTGGTCAATTTGTCAGACATTAATGTCTAAGCAAACAACTGTTGATCTATAAAACTCCTAGTGCTGATTTCAAAAGAAACAGTAGTGCTACAGCAAGTAATGGGAATGCTATATAGGACAATAACATGGGCTTCTAATGATTTTAAAAGATAAGTAGTTTAACCCTTGGGAAAAATGAATTAAGCAAAAAAATATGTAACTGTACACCTAATACCGATCATGTTTTTTTGGGAATTTTGGACCGATTCATTAACTGCATTGGAGCAGCGGTCAGCCAGGCTTCTCCCCATGCCTTCCTCTATGTGCTTGTGCAGCGCCTGTATAAAAGACAAGGAATGTTTCTTAAACGCTGACTCAGTAAAGGAAAACCATGCTGCTAGCACAGTGTGCTATTCCTAGTACATGCATGAATTAAACATTGACTATATATTCAAATGAATGGATCTTTAATGCAGATTGTCATTTTTTAAAAATTTGCAGAAATACAGTATGTGTATACATAGAGAAAACAATGAAAACTAATTCAATACAATATGAACTTGCAGTATAATCCCTGTGCCATGCTTACATTTTTGTACCGTTCTAGCACTTGTGGTGAGGGATGAAAATCTGAATAGAATTCGTCAACCAGCCCAGAAAGGCGACAAATCTCATCTGTCATCGCAGTGGAAACCTGAATTAAACAATACATACAATGTCATTTTATGGTTTGAATTCAATGTTGTTGGGGTTTTATATAAATATTTTTTTGTTTCAAGGTTCCGTTTCTAAATACAGAAAACACTGCACTGATATATCGAAGCACAGGTGTGGATAAAATAGGCCTCCGTGGATTACCTGTTCTAATGGGGATTAAATAATTTTACTTTAAGCATGCACTTACCTTTGTTTCTACTTCTTGTGTAACAGCCTTGATTTTCTCCTTAATGTCCTCAGTCAGTAAACCAAGCTGAGAGCGGACATAGTCTGATTGATCCATCTTGTCATCTCTCTCCTTCAACAAATTGATCCTGAACAGAAAGACACACTAAAAAATTAGCAACTCGGATGCAACTGTGTTTAATAATGAATCTGTATTAAGCAAAAGTTAAGTAATCTGGTTTGACTGACTGTGGAGGTCAACTGTGGAAAACCTTAGGTGTAGATGTCATTTAGAATAGCTGTTTAAAACAACAGAAAGCATCAAAACATCATTAATAAATATAAATCAAACTCTGATAAGTAGTTCTGAAAATAAGTATTAAATAAGCCAAACCACAACCCATGCATAGGTTTACCAACACCCCCAAGAACCACATCACAACTGGATGTGCGGGTTTAAAAGATAAAACCAATAGCGAGACCTATGTCCACCAGCACAGGGGTCCCAAAAATACATTGCCCTTACAAAATGTTCACTCTCCCCCATGAGTGACATGTTATGGTTGGTCAGTATGTACTGTTACTACTGTATTTGCTGGTATGCAAGCTTAAAACAGTATTATTTTAGTCATTCAAGTGTATCAAGTAAAATGACTAACGGGTCAATACTGGAGAAGCGGTGTGTTTAAGAGAGGTGCTTTCTTAGCAGCACTAAGATTTCAGGATTGAAAGGTAGAATAATAATTATTACAATAGTAAATCCTCATTAGAAGATGAAATCCTTACCTTTTATCCGCTGCTTGGATATTGATGTCATCCATGATTCCTTTCACTGTCTCAGTGATCTGTTTAGCTCTGATTGTGTGCTGCTCAAACTTTGTTTTCACTGCTGACTGCGAGATACACTCCTACGAGACCACAACACATTACTGTGATATTGCAACTCAGATATACTGGGTCTGGGCAGTACAAAAAAAACAAGTAGAAGATATTGACCTGCTGCTGGAAACGTAATAGAAGAACAAGGAACTAAACATTACCATGAAATCATAATGAAAAAAAAAGCATACAAATACAGCAGCAGATCCATACCTTAAACCAAACACGTCTCAAGTTTTCACAGTAATGTGCTTATTGATAAAAAAACAAACATAAGAAACAAATAAAACACCAAATCAAACCCTGCTTTTAATTAAAATCTGAATAACTACACTCGTTTTAGGGGATCCCGACTACATCGTACAGTACTTATCAAACTGCATGCACATGTGCACGGCTGTCTCACAACAAATTTAAGCTCAGCAAGGAGGTCCATTGAATTATTCAATGTAGAAACAGATCTACATCACGTTTTATCTTCTCCAGCCAGCAGGAGATCATTCCATGTGTTTAAGTATTACGTTGTACATGGATTGTATATCACAACTTTACATGAGAACAGTTTTCTCATATAGTAAAAAAAAAGTTATGGAGTGTGCTATTTAAAAAAAAAAGTACTAGTTTAATGTTTGTCTTCAAATACCAATTAAATTGTAACCAGGGCTTTATTTTTATTATTATTAGCTAAACCAAATATACAAAAAATGCATAACATTATCTTTATGCATTACATATTTTGTTTAAGAAAGCTTAGTCTAATTGGATTAATACTTTTCTTAGTACTACTATAAGTAACTAAATGGCAAAAACAGAATGTAAAACAATGCAGGCAAAAGCAAAACAGAAAAAAAAGGAAAAATAAATAAATAAATAAAAGCCGGTTAAGCAATACACCTCGTTGAAGCAAATCTAGACTTCAGCAATGAATACAAGAGGTTGAGAGAAACTTGCACACAGAGTTAGGAGGGGTCAGGCTACAGCTGCGGAGAGGACAGAGAGCTCCTCAAAGAGAAACTGGGACCAGGGTTAGAGTGTTTTACCAGAAGAGAAAGACAGGCATCTCACACACGAGCACCAGGCGGTTAGGACACTACCTCAACAGACTGAGGTAAAGAACACAAGTTGAGAAGGTTTAAGGCATGTTCTAGATAGATTAAGATTGCATGCTGTATATTAGAGCATTCTCTACCCGTGCTACAGTGCAACTAATCCCTACTCGAATCAGGCATTTACATTTTTATAACATTATTCGTCCTATGAAGACATGCCCATGTTTATTACTTTTTTCTTCTTCATTTTTAACAAATGTTGTTAAATACACCTTAAAGAGTAAATAGCCATGTTCCAAAAAAAAAGGCTGTAGCTGTGAGGTAGCTAGAAGGCACCCAAGGCATGGGCCTCGGTTCAAATAATAGTAATAGTTATTTATTTAGGTCCTTTCACACGTTGCTTTGCCGCAAAAAAAATGCATTTTATCGCTCACTGTGTGGAAACATTAACTGCCAAGTGCCGCTGATATCTACAGCCTCTGCACAGCGGTGGAATAAAATGAGGCACGTGCCTCTGCGATTTTTCATGGCTGGCTATGGCCCTGTATAGTGTTACACATCCCCAGGTGTTGCTACAACTGTTTAAATAACATACCTGTAGATGTTTCTTTTCATTGTTAACATCATGCCAACTTTTTGTCACTTTAAAACCTCTTTTCAAAATGGCCGCTCTAGTGTACTGATAGTGTCAGGTAACACAGCAGTAACGATCCATGATGTGGTATGGAACAGAAAAGCCAGAGCACTTGTTATGTTTTTTGTTTGTTTTTTCAATCACTACTCCTGCAGTGATTTAGAGCAGTGGTGTGTAAACTTTTTAAATACCGTCCCCCTTTTTTAACATATAAACCGTGTATTTTCTTCTTAACCACAAAAGGTCCAGATTTAGTTAAATATATAAGCGTATCACAAATTCAGCATTTAAATACATTTTATTTATTTTTTTTGTACACTTAGCAAGTGAACATTTACCTGGCATGTTAAACCTGTGCAAACTTTGACCTTCATTCCTGCACGTGGTTTTAGAAAACAGAGAAAATAATAATAATCTGTAATCAGTCTGCATGCAGCCATTTATCAAGTTAGGGATAAAGTAATTCATTTGTTAAAGTCTGTATGTATTTGTTAATAGCCCATACTGAAGCAGCAAATGTTTTCCAGCTTTAAAATGATGTGATAATTTAAAATAATGTCTGCAAAATAAACTGGTGATATAGAACAGGATGAGCTGTTGGAAAGGCTGAAAGTTGTGTAATTTCGAACCACTGACTTTTTTTTTTTTAAGAAACCAAAAAACGAAGTTATGGTAATTTTGACCAAAATTCCAATTTTTCAATTTTCTAATTGTGGACGAAAAAACTGAAAAATGAAAACACAAGACCATATTTGATTTTTTTTAATTTTCAGGAAATGTAAAAACTGAACTGATAAGCGTTACACGGACCATGCTGTGGAACTGCGCTTACACTCCGACTTTTAAGAACGTGGTGTTAACATTTATGTATTTAGCTAAATCTGGACTTTTTGGGGTTGAACCTAGGAAAAAATATGCGATTTACATTAAACCCGGGAAAAAATACCATTAGTGCTTTTTTTACACTTGTGTCCTTATGGGGATATACTCAGTGAAGTACATTTCAACGGATTACAGGATATGACATACCTCATGAATATACAGTATATAGCTAATACCTAAACACATATAAATGGTCCCTGAATTCCGTCTCTGGAATTAGCCAAAATAGATAAGAAAAAACTTTAAACTACTGGCTTGACATTATTTCATTCAAAATTGTAATTTATGATTACAATATTTTTACAGACACTATTTAAATCGAATTAAAAAAAGAAAAAAAAAAACCTTCCCCCCCCAGCTACTTGCCTCAAAGGTTCTCTCGAAACACTGGAACTCTTGTAGTCTAGCTTCAAATCCTTCAGCTAATGCACCACCTAAAACAATTGATCACATTTAGCCCATGATATTTAACCTAAATATGATTCATTTCCTACCATCTGGGTGAGATATCTGTTCACCCCAAAAACTACAGGGCACTACATGCAATGTGGTACCAGTCACAGCAGAAAACATTTTTCTGGGGTAATGTAAACGAAATGTTCCACTCAGTCGTTATACATTCCTGCAAAACAGTACTTCGGGGGTACCACTAAACTTGCTTGCCTGCTTGCTTATTTAAATATTCTGCATATATTTGAAGAGGGGATAATCTCCTTTTTAATACATTTGGGAAAGTACAAGTAGATTTGTAGAATCCTTTTTTGGTACAATTTATTGTACTGATTCCTTAAAACTCTTGTTTTCTGACCTGCTTCTGGCAGTCCCTGAGCTCTTTGCATCCTGGAATTCAGCACTTCCTTAGCGGACACAAAGAAGATCCGATTCAGGGCCTGTTCACGTTCCACCACTTTGAGCTCGTCCACAAGAAAGCTGATACAGCGGTCTGTGTGCTGCTTGCGCACCTGCCAGACAGAAAGAACACCTCAGACTCGAGCAGCTTCTCCAGAACAGCATGACTCTTTGCAGGAACAGCTCCAGTCTTGGGTATGACTACCATTTATGTTTGACTTTTGTTCCATAAGACACTGAAACTATAAAGAAGGGATCTAATCACTTTGAGATGAGAGTAGTGGGGTTTGTGTACTTACATCTTCCATGCATTCGGGTTCTGAGGCAGATGCATCCCATCGATTGTTCAAAATAAAGATATTTGGCTTTGAAAGACGTTCATTTACTTTGTGGAAAAAATGCTTCTCCTAAATAAAGAAAAGGGTGTTTTAAACTGATTAGAAGGGTTTTCCTCTGAAAACAAAAATTCCAGGGAAGGCCACTTAAATACCACAGTACAAAAACAGTTCAAATAACCAGTTTTCCACTTCACATCACATAGTTTGCACATGCACAAGTATAACAGGGTCTATTTTACAGTGACTTGTATTAGTAATATTTCAAATATGTCAATCAAACTTTTGTTTCATTGTACTACAGTCTAAATTACACTCTTTACACTTTTAAATTTAAACTTACAGTATTCATCAGAGTGGATTCAGAGTTAGCTACCAGCACAAAGACATCCGCATCCAGACAGAACTTATCAATCCAGCTATCCAGTTTAGTCGTAACATCAGTTCCAGGACTGTAACCAGCACAAAAAAAAAAAAGTTTTATCTTAACTATTATTTGTATATTTCCTCATCTTAAAAGACTTATGGCAACATTTTAAACTTAAAGCTTTGGCCAAATCGTTATTAGCTCAATATAAAAGTTGTCTAACAAATAAGATTTCTAAATGAATTGTCCGAGTTTTTTATTTTCTGGTAGCTGTGTTTCTCCTTTCTTAAAAATGGTGCTAATGCTAAAAGCTTTGTAGTGTGCTGTAAGCATGACATTAGGAAGGTATTTTCGCATTTCTGTACCTGTCCACTAGCACCAGGTCATCCCTCAGGAGAGCACACTTAGTCTTGGGCCAGAAAACCCTCACTAGGCAGCCAGCATCTAGGTCTTTGTCCATATGGAGTGCATGGCCAAGCTGGTTTACTGTCTGCAAAAGGAAGTCATTTTTCAATCTATATTTACATGCAAGTTTCTGTTCCATTTCAAAACATGACTGATATGAAGGGTGGGATATCCCTCATGGTTGCTATGAGAGTATTTTGTAAACACAGACACCTTGATCACTCGCCGTTTGGCAAATGCTCAGAGCCTACCTTGCTCTTCTGTTGTTATGGGTATTTATGTGTGTGTTTTTTTTTTTAAAAACTCAGTGCTCGTGCCCTAAATATGTGTTAAAAAGTTAGGCATCCACTGACTTTCAAAAGTTAGTAAATGCCCCCCTAATAAACTGCATGAAATCACTTTCGGTCCAAGCAAAAAAATGAAAATGGCAACAGATCATTGACTGCTATTTCTTCTGTGTCATTAACTGCACAGCTAAATGTGCTACCTAAGATGTCCAGAATTGGGAGATGTACAAGACTCCAACTCCAAATGATTAGTATTTAGTTAACTTGGCTACTGACAAAGTACTCATTCACACATCTGTATTTAAAGAATGCCTTCCTTTATACTCCATACCTTTACACTTTTCTTCTCGTCTGACCCTTCCGTCATGAGGTAGGCCTTGTCACCATCTGTCCCCTCCACGCTGAGGAAGCAGTTTGTGGTGTGTCCAATCCCACTGGGCAGCACCCTATCCCACAGCATGGCATTGACAACTGAACTCTTACCATTACTAGTCCTGGAGCCAGGAAAAATGAAAGAAAATACTTAGCGATCTAGACCAAATACCTTTTTATATATATATTACTGTACAAGAACATCCACGTGATCTTTTCAATCTATACATTTGATATGATCCACATTTTTCATACCTGCCAAAAAACGCCACTTTCATGTGGTTCCGTGCCAGCACTTCACTGATCACTGCCAGTTTCTTTGTATATCCATGTATCATCGAGGCTTGCTGCTCCGTTGCTATCTGCTTGAGCTCTGTATTCCTATATGTTTCTAAAAACAAAACAGCAAGTGTCAGATCTGTTCTACACTACTGATTTTGCAAGACAAGAATGTAAGAAATCACAATACATCAACCCTCTTCTCCATACTGATCCGCACCTTGTTTCCCCCAATCAACAGTTAATACTCAAATACCGAGGCGTTAGGAAATCAAATGTAGTTTCTAAATGTAGTTACAGTATTAGACAGGCAAAGTGTCAGCGTTTGGTTTACTTTCTCCTGTTGAGGCGCGCTAAATTTGTTTACTTAAAAACACGCTCAGTAAATGAACAGCTACTTCTGAAGGTCAAGAAGAACAGTACAGATATAATATTAACTTACTTTCTACAAAATCTGCTCCTTCGGTGATGTATTCCAAAAGCTGATCAAAGATAGTGGAGATCTTTTTCTTAGCCACCACAAAGTGCTTCAGCGGTGACCTGTCTGACTCTGCCATGGTTTCTTACTGAAAATGAGGAAGGGATTACTGTGGTACAACTATACCGTAAGCACAAAAAACACAAGCAGGTAAAACATAATTGAACTTGTTTAGTCTCCTTATAAAAAAGTGTTATTTCGGAAGCTATCAGAATTGTTTCAGAACTCGGCTACTTGTTCACAAAAGAACTGGTTATGAAATGAACAATGCAACCCCTATTTCATTCTAAACAGCATGTGAACTATTATACATACCAGTCACCACCTGTTTGATTTAAGTTGTAAATGCCACTTGACTCTTTATAAATGTGCTCTATTCCTACACAGCCAACTGGCAAACTACTTTAAAAACACAAAGGGCATGGGACAGCCTTGTGCCATTCTTCTGCAGTAGCTGTACTGAGACTGTAGTCTCAAGAATAAAATGTCCCGAAAATAGGTCCAACAATGCAACACACATGGCATACCCAGTAAAGGTTTTAGTATTACAAATAGAGTGTTATATAAGCAGATGACTAGTTTCAACCTAAAGAACCACTGGTATTCTGCTAAAAATAAAATTGCTTAAAAACCTACATCCATACCAAACTACTGAAATACATCAAATATGTGCAATTCTAGTTTAAGACTTTTCTTTTCCTGTCATACACATTTTTACTAAGCACAAATAACTAATAATAATACTTGTACTGTGATTCTTGAAATGTATTTTTGTTTACGACTGTAAATCGCCCTGGATAAGGGCGTCTACTAAGAAATAAATAAATAAATAAATAAATAAATAAATAAATAATAATTTCTAGAAATTTCTCAAACAAATAATTATAGAAAAAATCTTTTGTGGCAAAAGTTTTGCTTTTGTGGATGAGGAAAAAAAGTTACAAGAAATAGAATAGTCTACAATTTGTAAAACTCCAAAAATGCCAATTCAAAAGTATTCATACCCTGACAAGGAAAATGAAATTAATAGCTAGTTGAGGCACCTTTAGCAACAATAACCTCTTTTAAATGATTAGGATATTTGTCAATGAGCTTTTGGCATGATTCTTTAGTGATTTTTGACCATTCTTCAACGCAAAGTTGTTCCAGTTCATTCAGATTCCGAGGACTTCTCTTGTGCACAGCCTTCTTCAAATCATACCAAAGATTCTCAATCAGATTTAGATCAGGACTTTGACTAGGCCATTCCAGAACCTTGATTTTATTGTTCTTCAACCATTCTGAAGTACATTTTGATGTGTGCTTTGGATCGCTGTTGTGCTGGAATGTCCAGTTGCGTTTTAAACCAAGTTTTGTGCTCCCGAGTGGCGCATGCAGTAAAAGCGCTCCGCATGGAGTGAGGGATGCGCCCTATAGCCTGGAGATCACAGGTTCGAATCCAGGCTATGTCACAGCCGCCTGTGACCGGGGGTTCCTAGGGGGCGGAGCACAATTGGTCGAGTGCCGCCCAGGTAGGGGACCCCTGTGGCTGATAGGGCGCCTGCGGTTCTGCAGTGGAGCCGCCAGATCTGTGTTGTCCTACGGCACTATAGCTCTGTGGATCCACAGTGTAAATGTTTCGGAGGACGCATGCTCCAGCCTCTGTTTCCTGAGTCGGCAGGGGGTTGCAAGCGGTGAACCGGGATACAAATAATAATTGGACATTACAAAACTGGGGAGAAAAAACGAGGTAAAAAATTGGTGATGGCTAAATTACAAAAAAAAATAAGTTTCGTAGCAGAGGGTTTCAGATGATTGCTCAATATCTTTTGGCATGCTACGGAATCCATTTTACCATATATTGGAACTAAATTTCCTGTGCCATTAGAGGAAAAACAGACCCATAGAACGATATTACCACCTCCATGCTTGACATGTACGCCATGCTTTTCTTTGTACGCCTCACCAGACTTTCTCCAAATGTAACGACTATCAGCGTGACCAAATAGCTAGATTTTTGTTTAAGCGTTTGTCCTTGTGACATTTTCCTAACAGTGGCTTTTTCCTTGGCCTGCGACCATTGAGACCTTTACCATGTAATACTCGACCTATAGTTTAAATGGAAACCACAGTCCCACTTGCAGTCAATTCACTTTGAATATCTTTGGCAGTCGATCTCGGATTGTTATTAACCTTCCTCACAATTCTTCTACTTGTTCTTAATGAAAGAACCTTCTTTCTTCCAGACCGAGGGAGCGTTGTGACATTATCATGAGTCTTGTACTTCTTGATAATAGAAACAATAGCTGAAATTCAGATACTCAATGCTTGGAAATCTTCTTGTATCCTTCTCCATCTTAATGACAATAAATAATTTTCTGCCTAAGGTCTTCAGATAGCTCTTTACTTTTTCCCATATTGACTTATTGGTAATGACAGAAATCATCCTATGCCTAACCCTTTTATACTCTCTAAGGCCCTGTCTACATTAGAGCAAAAAATTTGACAACCGAGTTCAAAACCGATTTACCTGAACCCTAGCCCAACAGTGTAAAAGCATCCAGATTGCCGTAATGAAACTGGATTAGTTTAACCCAACTGTTGTTGAAAAAACACTGTGCTGGATGACTGTGTCCCAGAAACCCCTGTAATGTATTGTGGCGGAGAGTCCCGCCCCTATATATATATTTGTATTATTATTTGTATTTTTGTTTGCGGCGCAGGTCAAAGCGCCGCGTATTTGTTATTGTTTTGTATTTATATTTAAAAAAATTCGTGAGGATGCGTAGCTGATCAGCTACTGATTATTTAACTAGCTGACAGTCACGCATCCTTACTAAACTCGTGCAGACTGTGGCCGAGGGGTAATAAGATAATTAACAGCTAGTTTACCCCTCGGCCAGAATATAAGAACCTGCAGCTGTCCGTGCTCAGAGGAGAGTGTCAGAGGCGAGACAGGTTTTGAGAGTGAGAGAGTATAAACAACTGCTAAGTATCATGGTGGGGTAAAACCAGCACGCTTATTTGTATTAGTTATATTTGTTTGGCCAACGTGCCTTTTGTTTGTTGTGTTTTGTGTTGTTTGTTTAAACCTTTTGTTTTTGTTTTATTATTTAATAAAACGCTGAGCGCCGTTGCGTTCAGCTTCACCACCATCCATTCATTGTTTTGTTTCTGGTATTTCCTGATCTGTGACGTCACCACACACGCCACTCAACCGCACTCGGTCACATGTATACACCCTTATCATATTGAAATTTCTAGCACCTTGTAGACAGTACTATCATAGCATCAAAGGGTATGAATACTTCTGAATTCGCATTTTTGGAGTTTTGCAAAAAAATTGCTGAAATAAATAAATTGACGACATCTATGTAACTTTTTTTTTCCTCATCCACAAAAGCAAAACTTTTGCTACACAAGATTTTTCCTAAAATGTGTTGTTTTTGAGAAATTCCTACAAATTATAAATTTCCATATATATATATATATATATATATATATATCACACCCATAGTGTACTGTTCAGAGAGGATTGTGAAATAATTCTAAACACACCAACATTTACCATTACGTGTATATTTATAGTCACCATTTTCCCTGACAACTTTTTTTTTTTTTAAGGTCAATGTGTTTATGATTGCAGTGTTACTGTGTTGGGCATGGCGGTTTGTAAACAAGTTAATTTAAGAACACATCACATGAAGGTGAAACGTGGCTGCTCAAGTCAGCTTTACTTATAAGGTCCTCCCTCATTTATTTGTATTAAAATAATAATAATAATAATAATAATAATAATAATAATAATAATAATAATAATATGGGAGTGTACTGGTTGGTAGCTTGTTGGTACCCAATACACATTTTACAGCTGCTTCATTTGGATAAAACACTTTACTTTCACTTCACCATACAAAGTTTCTTTATTTTAACACCTCGTGTATGATTTGGAGTGAGTCTCTTGCATACACAAAGCTTAAAAAAAACAAAACAAAAAAAATGATTTTAGGAATACATTCCACCCTATTGGTGTTTACATATAATGTACTAATATAAAGATAATCTCTTTGATTCCTGTTTAGCTTAATCCTAATGCGACAAGATTATATAACGACGAGAAGCACACATCAGTTTCGTAAAAAGAAATTTAAAATGAAACGGTATAACAAACAGTAACGAAACACTCCATAGTAGTAGCCTACACAGCGGCTCTATATATATATATATTCCTTAAATAATCTGAATATACATCCGATTCCACTCTCTCCATCGTGTTTGTATATCACATATTTAGTCGTTTATGGAAGTATGTCACTGTGTGCCCATGACGTTTTGCAAGAATTATTCCTAGGCTGGAACAGATTTGAGTGCATTCACCTTACCTCGTCTCGGGCCCGGTTCCCCGGCGACTATTGACGATTTCGTGCCAAGGGTACCGTCTCACACTAGTGTGCGTGTAGTGCCAAATAAATGTGTGTTTAATAATGCAAGTTATCTCCCTGTCATCTTCCCTCTTATTCAACTACTACACAAGAACATAAGGGGAGAGGAATGACTACTGTACATAAATCAAAGGCCGGCGAAGTGTCACGTGATCATGCAATCCGACTGTCAATCCGGGAGGAAACACTAACTGCATTGCATTTTTATTTATTTATTAATTTTTTTTACCAGGCAAAACCTATTTTTTTATCGTGCGAGATCGAAGGCATCCAATTTCATAAGATGCACTAAAATATACTAAATGTTTTAAAATATTTTGAATTAATGTTACGTTGCATTATGAAGAAAGATAAATGTGTTGTTGATAGTGCTATTTTCTTTAAAAAAAAAAAGTCAAAATGAAAGTGGAAGCCACAAATGTTTCATAACTAACGTTATTCAATACATTCATTATATATATATATATATATATATATATATATATATATATATATATATATATATATATATATATATATATATTTACCCCTCTAGACTTTCAAAACACGTAGTATTAGCAATTGAAAACGTGGGAATGAACTATTTAACGATTTAAAATAGAAACTAAATTTGATAGAATACATTAATATAAGTAGTGTTCCATGCACTGTTTCCGTGTGGAAACATTATATAAAGAGGACTTCAAATCGAAACTAGGTTTATAATGGGGCGTTAAGCAAACCACCAATCGGTGATCAGGCGGATGTCTAATACGAGAATGCAGGAATGCATGGAATGCTTTTATTTGACGTCACTGTGTTATTTGTGGTTTCCAAATCTGTGAATTGCACTGTACAATGTAAATTAAAAAAAAAAAAAATCCGCATAATCCATGCAAATAATTTATCTATCGTTTTTAGGTTTGTCTGTGTTATATTTAAGTACATTCTATTGCGTTATTGAAGGTATGTTCTGCAGTGCAAATACGTTTCAGTCATGCATTCCCAAATAATAACGGAGAATGCAAGGGGAAACGCTACTCCATTTTCTCCCCTAGCCTAGTGCAAGCGCTTCACTGCACAGTAGCTGAACTGATACAATACTCCACCGTGTGGGCTTTGGTAACCATAGCTCCTTTATGTGAATAGCAACAATTTCAAAGCAGTTACATCCCAGCTAACTTTAATAAACTACTAAAACGTTAATGGTTGGTAAACATGTTCATCTTGTCAAATCCAGTCCATTACGTTAAAATTGTATGCGTCCCATTCGGTTATATATATATAGTTGCAGTCAAATGTTTACATACACCAATGGAAATTTATAATTTTTAGAAATTTCTCAAAAACAAATAATTATAGGAAAAATTTGTAGCAAAAGTTTTGCTTTTGTGGATGAGGAGAAAAAGCTACAAAAAATAGATGTCTACAATTGTTTATTTCAGCAATTTTTTTGCGACACTCCAAAAATGCTAATTCAAAAGTATTCATACCCTTTGATGCTATGATAGTATTGTCTACAAGGTGCTAGAAATTTCAATATGATAATTCAGAACCTAATTCTAGAAAAGTCTAGAAAATGCTGGATTGTAGGTGAACATTCTTAGAGAGTATAAAAGTGTTAGGCATAGGATGATTGCTGTCATTACCAATAAGTCATGTGTCATTGTATTAACCCTAACCTTAACAATTATTATTAACAATAATACATAGTTTGACTGTCCTGTTACCTTTTTGTGATGTTTATTTCTGATTTTTGTATTATTATTATTATTATTATTTTTTGGTAAGTCTGTGTTTAGTATGAGTCCAGGAGCTGTTCATTGGATCGAATTGCCTGCCATAGACGTAATGTAGACTACATCAGCCTGTGTCTTTATAGAAGTTGCCTCCGTTGCATGGCATGTTTTGCCAGCAAAGCAAAAGGAAGCATGAACCAAAGTGACAGATCACTAGAGGGTTACTTCTATAAAGACACATTGGTTGATCTGGCCTCTGTTACATATATCTATGGCAGGCAGCTAGAATTGAAGAACAGTTTGTGAACTCAGTTGGACATAATTAACACAGATCTAACAATACATTTGTAGCTACTTATTCTTTCACAGTTATTAAGGGGAATATAAATTACAGTAGTCTGTTATCACCTGGTTACTGTTAGGCGTCACACTCGCACTGTTACGAGTGGTGTGTCAGAGCTTGGAGCAGGTACTGGTACTGTTGCCAGCTCAAGCTTACTTTGCTGCACATAGGCCTAATAATCTACAGATCTCTAAAAACTAAACCGCAGAAATGGAGAGGACTTGTTAGAAGGTAGAAGGGTTAACGAGAGAGAAAAGGAAAGACTTGGTTATTACCACAAAACTGTGTAAACTGTATCTTTGTATAATATACAAAGAATGTACTTTTTTTTATCTCCAGCAGTATCCATTTGGGAGAATGAGGCAGGTTTAATTTTGCAATGTGATGCTTACATATTGCTGTTGCCTACGCCAGCAAAAAATGATACATCTCCTTAATATATGCATATGCAGCAAAGCTTTGGTTTTTTTTTTGCCCTTCTGTTACCCTCTTTGTGAACAGCCTCTGCACAACAAAATGACATCAATTATTAAAAGACCAAAAAATAAATAAAACGAGTTAAGTAGACGGATTTGTAGTCTCCAGTTGCTGAACCGTCAAATTAAACAGTGAATGTACATTGAGAAAACCCCAACCATGCAGGTGGAATTAAAGAGGGTATGTGTGGGACCTGCCAAGACCATCTGTAAAAGGGGAAAGGTGTTCATTCATCCTGTTGGGTAAAGTATTCATTGTGTTATTTTTTTAAGCACGCATATAGGATCCAAAAATAAATATAAAAGGTTAAGTCGGTTGATCGGACAAGGGCAATGTAATGTTTTTTATTATATTTTATTGTATGCTTAAACATGCATAAATGATCTGTTTAAAAAGTTTTTAAAAAACTACAGTAAATGTCTGGTATATGTTACTAACCACTAACTGTGGTTGAAAGAAAACAGGGTCCTCAAAAGAAGTAGACCTTGTTTTTCTTTAAAAAAGTGACAATTTAAAGATGTGGTTTAAAAAATGGTTTATTTAGTTTCAGCAGTCAGCTAGCAAGATATTTATTTAGTGAGAGACTGATTTGTACAGCAGCTTAAATGCTTCTACTCTGCTAAAACAAATGTGTGTTGCTGTAGTTTATTGCTCCAAGGTTAATTTAGAGTATCTTTGATACTAGAATCAAGGGAGAGTTTGAGCATTTGAATTTGGGCTATGAGTTGAAAGAGGTTGACCATTTATTTTTGTTTGTTTTGTTTTTGTTGTACTTTATAAATATTTTCGAACTACAGTAAGCTGATCTCAGGACTTAATGACATAAGGTATGAGGACAGGTGAAGATAATTAAATTTATTTTGTGTTAAAAAAAACTCATAACGTGGGGATTTAATTGAAGGTAATAAAAATCCTTAATGGCACAGGTAAAGTAAACCTACTACTTCAAACCTAAAATATTGTGTATGTTTGTTTTATTGCATATTTATTTTGATAACCTTGAAATATAACAAAGTTACTGCATCCCAATTTCTATATGAACCTTCAAGTTAAGCGTGTCTACTTTCTCCACAATTATGTGAAACTCTCTTAAGAATATGTAATATACTTGTATTGGAAAGCATTAAACTAGTGGGCCTCAAAGCGTGGCATCCATGCTTTCTCATTGTAAACAGTACACTGTATATAGACAGAAGATATGCAGTAATCCATTTTTTACTGTGCACAGAAAAGTATCTCAAATCAGTTGTAGTTTTTTTAGTTTTTTGTGTAGACTCAGAAATCTCTTACAACACTTACAAAGATGAGCAAAACAACAATGGTTTTGTGGTGCCAGTGGGGAATAGTTAACTTGCCAACCCATTTAAGTTACTATAGAAACTAGAGAGTGTTGCAGCTGCAATACACAGAGGAAGGCTTGTAACCTGGTGACTGTTTCATCAGTGGCTTTTTGCCTTCTGTGTCTTCTCAAATCAAGATGTTTACTCCAAGTTGGCATCTTTAAAATAACTCCTAACATTTAGATAGGCAAAGCAGTGCGGAAAATGTGGTAAAACAGCCCTCCATCCCAGGGTTGTAAGTGAAGGAGAGGCGAGCCTTGGCCCTGCTGTCTCCAAGTCTCCAGATCCTAAAACAGAATGTTTCTACAGCCTGTGACTCATCAAGGGTCCATCAGAGTCCCATTTCAGATCACAGTGCAGCGTGGACAGAGATGCCAGAGAAGGTAAGGGTGTTGTCTCTCATTTGATGTAGCTGCTACTGTCTTTTCCTAAAGATTTGCTCTTGGTTATCCACTAACCGTTCCCAAAGAGGCTGGCTACCTCGAATGAGCACAATCTGTTGCTTGCTTTTGATTGAATCAGTTGTCCAAGTGTCGAAACAAGAACTTTCTCCAGAGAGGACTGTGTGGCGCAAGGAGCTTTAATTAATTTAAGGCCTTTACTGCTGGGGTTTAAATCTTTTGTTGACTTTGTGTTGTTGTAAAATAGATTTTAAACTCTGCAGGAGAGATGCATCAGTAGGTATTGATAGACAGTGCTAATAGTTACGTAAGGGATAAACAATAAGTGTTGATCTGGTGAAAATAATTCACTGTTTCGAGTGCCGTTAGGATTATTTTCTTACCGATTCAACACTTTGAGTTGTTTATTCCTGATATTGTGATAATGTTGTCAGTTCCTCAGGGTTTCAGTTTGAATTCCTAATTACAAAGTGTCTGTTGTAAGTAAAGAAACTAGGAGCGAGGACTATGTTTTAGAAGTAGAACATGAATGTGGCATTACAAAAATAAAAATGCAAAAAACAAGGAATGTGAACCAGGAACGGTGAGTAAAGGTATTGAATGTTTTGCCGAACCTAAAACGGATGAAGACCTAAATATCACTGCCAGTGATCGGTTTTCGAGAAGTACTCAGGCAAAATGTAAGTGGGCTGTAAGATTGTGTGGACAATGATTAAACAAAAGAAAGCAAAAGCTGAGTTTAAATCCAATGTCTGTGTAATTGATGGAGATTTAGTAAGTGATGATGAAATTGCTGTTGTTTCTGAACCTGTCCAGATGAAATGTGAAATAAAAATTAGAAGGGGGATGTTTATGTGGAAGTGAATTTGCAATTCTGAAAACTTTTGTTTACATTGTTAATGTATAATTGTATTACTTTTAGCAAACAATATGAAATGCTGAACTGAAATCGCAAGCCCTTTTCTAAGTGTTACGTTTGGAATATGTGATGCTATAATTAACTAATTGTTGAAATGATTGTTGCATAATAAAATTGTACTCGCTTTTCTGTTGAATTGTTCTGACTGTGGTTTTGTTGACGAATCAACAGTTTTTGGTGGATTCATTAATGAACACTTTATCTGCCCCCATCTCCTTCTCATCAAAACCACACAGTCATTTTTTGTTAGAAGATTCATAAAATTAATCAATCAAAAGATCAAAAGATGACATCACAGAAATGTACGGTGTATGCATGGGAGTCTTTCTTCATCATATCTCCATTCTTTTGTAGGGAAGCCATCACCTCCATCTCAGCCAACAACAGACGGAAGGAAAGTGTGGCAGGAAAGGGGGGTGATAAATCAAAAACTCAGGCGCAAGTGTGCACAGCAGGGGAGGACAGAGCCATTTTACTGGGGTTTGTCATGATGGGGTTCTCCATCCTCATGTATTTTGTGCTTGGGGTCACATTGATAAAGCCCTACATGCTCAGGTAAGTCTTATCAACAGAATGCTCTTAATACGGTTGTATTAAAATATCAATTGTATTGTTTCCTTGTGGTAGAAAAGGGACTTTTGTAGAACATTCACAAGTCACTTTGCTGTGGTAAATGCATATTCTAATGGCACGGCTATCTTGATAGTATAGCAGCTTTTTAAACGTACAGTATCAAAACACACAACAACTGGGAGAAAGATAACTGATGTATGTTTTTGGTCTTTTAGGCAGCAAATGCATACAGTTATAGTTTTTTTGTCATTTGGTACTTTGTAAAAGCTAGTATAAAGGTGTGTCACACTTGCTTTAAAGCATTATAGTGGTTTGCAGTTAACATTTAAAAGCAGAGTTGCTCTATAGTGATTAGGGAGGGGGGTAGTGCTGCATGAATACTATGACTGTGACTACTTACAATAACAACAACTACAACTACAACTCTTGATTCTAGGATACGTAATCCACTAAAAATTGCACTGTTTCAGTGTCTGGAGCGAGATGTCGAACTGCACTCTGATGCGGTCTGAAATCCTAGATGACTGGGTTGACTGCTCCTTCATGTGTGGAGTCGACTGCCGGGGTCATGCTAAATATCCCTGTCTGCAAGTGTTTGTTAACCTCTCCTACACTGGGAAGAAGACAGTACTGCACTACAATGACGAGGCTATTCAAGTAAACCCAAAGGTAAAACTAATTGTGATATGAAAAAAAGGAACACAATGTTTTTAAAAGATTATTTACAGTTGGTAAATACAATTAATTACTACCTTGATCTGCCCACAAAACCCCAAATAAAAATATTTTTAAAAAATTAAATAAAATTATATATCACCCAAACCAGCTCCACAAATATTCAAGTATATATTTATCTGAAATATATATACTTGAAGATAATATCCTTAAGAAATAGAAAGAAGACAAGCGTTGAATTGACAACAGAACTGGCAGAAGGCACAGGTGTCGTTGTCCATCAAATCAACAGTACGAAGGTCACTCTTGAAATCAGGTCTTAAAGGATGTGTTGCAGTAAGAATACCTAGAAAGGGGAACAAGACTAAAAGGCTAAAATATGCACAAGAACACAGAAATTGGAGTATAAAACAATGCTCAAAGGTGCTTTGGACTGTTGATGGATGGACGACACCTGTGCCTTCTGCCAGTTCTATTGTCAATTCAACGCTTGTCTTCTTTCTGTTCCTTAAGGATATTATCTTCAAGTATTGCTCATCCTTGTTAGACAGCTTTTTGGGTCTTCCAGTGGTAGGTTTATCAATGACAGTGTTTCTCTGTACTTGTTGATTATGCTTCAGATACCACACCTTGAAAATTGAGTGATGCAAACTATTTCACTCAATGTTTTTTCCTTCTTTATGCAAGTCAAGGTTGTTTTAATTGTAGAAAACACTAGTGGAGGCTTGGAGTAAATTGTTGATGCTCATAATGCATCAGAGTAGAAAAGGCAACATATGTAAGACTTTTGCACAGCAGTGTATACTGAACCAATAATTGAATGGCATATAGGACCCTTCCATTCAGACAGGTCTATGGACAAACAGCTGTTTTCACTCTCCGTGTATTCATTAAAATACAACTTTATGTTCCATCTTTCTAGTGCTTCTACATACCAAAGTGCCTGAGAGACAGAACTGAATTGTTAGCAGAAGCCGAAAAAATTAAGAATTCATTGCTCCGTTCAAATGGCACCCCATTCAACTGCTTCTACATCCCAGGGAAGAAACCTGAAGACGCCATCATGTACAAGAAATACACACTCTCAGTCGTGGTCCATTGCTTGTTCTGGCCAACCCTGATGCTGGCTGGAGGAGCGCTGATCGTGGCTCTGGTGAAGCTAACTCAACACCTGTCCCGGGTCTGTACGAGCTACTCTCTTGCACATGAAGATACCCAGGCACTCACACCAGTTTCAGAGGAATCCCAGGAAAGGCGGCCTGGGAAACTTGACCAGCTACTAAGATGGAGGCCAAATCAACAACAAATACAACACACCTCTCTTTCTGAAGGTTAATAGTTCCAATAGTAGATTTGTAAGTTGATTGGGGGGAAAATAAATAAGACTAAGTTGTATATTTACTCGATATGAAACACATATTCAGCAATGTTGTAGATTAATTTTTATTTATTTATTTATTAAGAAAATGTCTTCTGGGGGCTCCCGAGTGGCGCATCCAGTAAAGGCACTCCACGCGGTGTGCTGGATGTACCCTATAGCCTGGAGATCGCGAGTTCGAATCCAGGCTATGTCACAGCCGACCGTGACCGGGAGTTCCTAGGGGGCGGCCCACAATTGGCTAAGCACTGCCCGGGTAGGGAGGGCTTAGGTCGGCAGGGGAATCCATGGCTCACCACGCATCAGCGACCCCTGTGGCCGATAGGGCGCCTGTGGTTCTGCAGTGGAGCCGCCAGATCTGTGTTGTCCTCCGGCACTATAGGTCTGGTGGCATCGCAGTGGATCTGCAGTGCGAAAAATGACGGCTTGGCAGGAGCACGTTTCGGAGGACGCGTGTTCCAGCCGCCGTTTCCCGAGTCGGCTGGGGGGTTGCGAGCGGTGAGCTGAGGATACAGATAAATATACTATCATACTAAAATTAGGGAGAAAACTGGGGTAAAGAATTGGCGACGACTAAATTTATAAAAAAAAAAAAAGAAAAAAAAAGAAAATGTCTTCTTGTACATTGAGACCTAGAAGTGTATAGAACAGGTATTACATGTGCCAATGTTTGGGGACATGGTCTAAAATATGTATTTATATAAAGTCGTGTTGCTTTTTAGTTTATTTCAAATGTGTATTTATATACCACGCATAGTATAGCCATATTGACAGAAAACACACAAATACAAGATCACTTTAAATAAATTTATTTATACATAATTACATAACACTCAATTATTTGAGACAGACCTGGAACAGAGCAATAGCATGATGTACAATAGACTTCATAGATAAAAAGAAAAATGCAGATTGTTACTAGGTAATAAACATGAGCTACAGAAAGTGCAGTCTTAGGCCAAACATTTTCTTTTCAAGCTACATAGCAAAATGTACCAAAATAATGAGGATACTATAATGCTTGGTTAATGCAATTTAACATACATGCAGTTGGTTTATACAAAATCTTAATTTGGCCCATAACATGAGTAAAAAAAGTAATTTAGTTTAGAGAGAATAGTTCTGAACACAACAGGGAGAAAAGTTTATTTTGCTCGATTTGGGCTGGTAGCCTCCCTATAGAGACATCTATTTTGCATTATAAAAGAAGTTACGCCTTTACTTTTCCAAACTTAGTATCTAGAACAAGTGTGTGCCACATATCTATGCTCCCAGTATTGGATTACATTTTTTTGGCACTAAAAACAAACAAATAGAAAAAAAGCCCACAAGCCAGCCTCCCCCAAAATAAAACAGCCATGCTCAGTGTTACAACAACTCTCTCCTGGCGTTCTGAGAAAAACAGATGTGCTTTTTACTTCAAAAGTTTGGCCTAAGTCTATAATCAAACAGTACTACATTTGTAGTAAGAAACCTCTCTCACCAAAGGATTTGAACATTCACCATTGGTATGAAACTGCCTATGTTAACTAACCTTCAGTGCTATGCCATATGGTAACCACAACTTTGTTTTCAACATATAAAAAGGGTGGTTTGTCACAATAAAATTCAAGTAAAACCTTTAAAAACTGAACTAAATAATGAAAGGTTTTAAAAATGCTACAAAGCAGCACATCACAATCCTCTGGATGTCACGTTTAGTTTTTTTCTTTCCTTTTTTCCTTATCAAGTCATAGCTTCTTAAATAGGTTTCTGGACATTATACATAGGTATCTGAGTGGACTTTAAGTGGGTCCAGCCCAAAAAGTCTGTAACCTGTACATACAAACAAAATGGAAGAAATAAAATAATAAAAACATAACCATGCTGTTTATAGATTTTAAAAAGCAAGCATAAGGCTACTGATTACTACAATATCTAAAAACCTATTCCTGATAATGGAGAGTATAAAAAGAACTACTTAAGGTATTTATCTACTAGTATATGCAGGGAAGTTAGTACAGTGCCTTTAAGACATAAGGCGCTTAAAAGATCAGTTACAAAGTGCAAAACCACCTACACACTTCAGTTACAACTGTATAGTGCTTGACTGTTTTACTGCATATGAGACACATATATAGTTTGAAATATAAAACCTCAAGTACAGTATCTTACATGAATGCATAAGTTTGGATAACTGTGACTTTTAATACTTTACATACCATGCTCTTTATAAATCTAACAAATGTAAATATATTCTTAAAGAAATTAAAAGTTCACAGTTCATAAGCAGACCCTTCTTTCAAGATTTGAATGTAAAATAAATGCATTTATAATGCACAAGAGGATGGCAAGACATTTTTTTAGTAGCTTTAGATACAACGCATTTTGTTATAAACTTTAGTGTTCAAAAGGGAACCGACCACATGATGTGGATTAGATCAACATTTTCTGCCCTTTCCAAAACACTGTTACTTCACGATTTCACTGAAATTTTAAACAGTATATTATGAAAAAGGCATGCATGTTGTCTTTACTAATGTTAAGGGTCTTGCAAGTATCAAGTGGTTGAAACATTAAACAAGCCTTTCCTCAACTAGCGAGTCCATGGTCTTGATTGGATAACTGTCTGGTATATTTGCACAAGCCTTACAAAAAATTGTAATTCCTTTCCAGTAAAGATTGCAAGTATATAACCAAGGTACAATATACGTCCACGTTTATTACTCCCGATTAATCTACTGCATCTGAAAACCGATCCAAATTGGAAATGCACTTGCTGCTACCAGCTCTTCTGGGGTGTACAGTAACTATGGAAATAGCAATCTAACCGATACACAAACACATACACTAGCTTTAACTTGCTGTTGATGCAAGCTGTTTTTCTTGTACCACTTTTACTTTTTTTTTTTTTTTTTTAAAGATTAGCTTCAGATCAAAAGCACAAAGCAATGCAAAAGCACCTTGGGCTACTTGACGGTGTATTGTGTAATGTATAATTTAATTATTTTCAACTAAGTTTCATTTTTAAATAGCAAATACCAACATTTTAAATATGACTAAAACAAAGTAAAATAGAGAATGGGAGTAAATATCTAAATTTGAAGAATTTTTTACAAAAAGTGAATGCATAAAATGTGTCCACTAGCGTTTGGTGGCAAATAATGTTCATGTTTTAGTTGTTTGCCATAAATATATACTGCAGCTCATGTTTTACTACCTATGTTGCAATAGACAGTTAAAGGCAATCAGTCTTCTAGTCTGCTCTGTGTGGTAAGTCAGGATTTCAGATTTCAATTAGTAGCACTGTTTCATTACCTCTATGGGTAATCCTTACTTTAAAATAAACTGTAAAATTACTATAACTACTACTACTACTACTACTACTACAAAAAAAGTGTGTATTGCATGTACAACCTCTTCAATGGATCTGATTCCTTGCATTATGCTGCCAGACTGAATATTAACCACATTTCTGTGCAGCAGAGCATGTGAGTGGAGTGGAGTGGGACTATTTTGCTAGGAGCGTGGTGGAGTGGGTAAAGCTCCTGAGCGGAGCATGAGCGCGAAAAGCCTCCGGCACTGCTCCCACTCCAACGCCCACTTTAAAAGATGTTTTGCAAAGGACATATTTGACACTGTACATACAAGATATAATCCATAAATGATGCAGCTTTTGCGATGCTCTGACAATACTGTGCAATCTATGAAATCACCCTGTATAACTAAAGTTAACAAAATAATCAATAATATCCAATTTGCACAGCAAGAGTTATTACAACAGCGAAAGCCATTGTGTGCTTGTATATGAACTTTGTTAAATTGCAAATTTCACAAAGCTTATACAATTAAAAAAAAATGTTTGGATTGGGGTTGTCTTGCGAATGATCCCATCGAGGTGCAGAAGATTCACTTTACCCAAAGCGTTTTCATCACTTCATGTGAAAGTGAGATTGAATTATTCTCCAGGGAAATAAATATAATTTAAAAAATAAAAACTTTAAAAACCCTGTTATTGCTGTAATAAATATTTTGCAGACCTTGAACGTGTCAATTATAGTTATCAAATGTATTTTTCACAAATTCATTTTTTTAATAATTAGTTTTACTAAAAACATAATAGTACTCACTGGGACGGGGGAAAGCGAACGGTTTCAAAGAGGAAGAGAGCGAGGAGCTGCATTTATGAGCGCTCCACTCCTCTCAGAAGCTTTACAATAGTAATACTGCTGAAAACAGACAGTGACCTATATGAAACTGAACCAAATATAATTATATATTTTGTTTACTTATTATTTAGCAAACCATTTTTCTGTAATTCCCTTTTCAAACATTGGCTCAGACAACACAGGTATATTCAAACAGACTTAAGGTACACACATACCACCTGCATATATCAACCTGAAAATAATTTTAAAAAATGACTAAATGCAGGATTCATGAGCTGTCATAACACTGCCTCGCTCAAAATATAATATAAATGAAATACAATTTTAGGCAGTATGTGTGTTACAGGGGTTAATTTAAAAAAAAAAAAATCCAATTACTACCTTTAACAAGGTAGCACAACCAATACAAACCACATAGTTTACAGGGCAAAAAACAGAATTGTCTGACTTAATTCATCAAAATAAATGCTGCTGATGAAATCTGAGGTGCATTTTGTACTATAGGCTTAGAACCAGCTGGTATATTTTAGTCTGGGAACAGTAGAATTTCCTTGAAAGGTATTTCTTAAATAGGATTCCATACTCCATGTTACATTCTGAAGGGAAAAAAAAACAAACAAAAACACATTCTTTTACACATGCCACCAGTGCAGGGGTATATATGTCCTTTAAGATTCTGCCTTTGCCACAATGTGTTAATTTCCAAAATTTATAAAATACTGTTACTGTACTGTAAAATGGTCTTGTACTTGGTCTACAAAACCTCATGCCAATGAATCTCAAAGAAAAGTCTCTCTAACACAGCGTCCAAGATTCTATTGCTTTATTCTGAGCAGATCTGCAAGACATTTCTTTGCGAGATCCATGTAAAAGCACTACAGGTTTGTAGATGAAGATTCTGAACAAAATGTCATGGTGTGAAATCAGTCTGGGTGTACTGATTAGTAACATTGACAGGATGGTTAATAGAGCCCGTGATAGAAGGACCGATAAAATTTAGCATGGTACAAAGTCACTTTGAATCAGTTTCTGCATCCTTACTGGAATTTGTGTGACTATGGGCTTGGCTCATCTTGAGAACCTTCTTTGATGGCTCGTTTGTCTGGCTGTATTGTTCAGAGGTAGATTAAACATTGGTGAGCCCAATCAATAGAATGTCCCAGCACTAGCTGGGATGTTACCCGAGTGCAAGATCTTCCATTATTTGTACCTCTACTGTGTCTACAGTATCACGAGTTTTATTATCTAAAGTATGAAAAACGTTTTATGTATACTATATACATATAAAACTTTGTTTACAAGGACCCCTCCTCCCCCGCAATCTTCGCGGCGCTAGTATGACAGGACAAACATGCAGTGTCACAAGCACAGGATGGCAATGTACATATCAAGAGAAGTAAACTGTGTATATAAAAAATGAAAAAGCAACAAACAATTCCACAGACTGCCACTGGGTGTCTCCAGTGAGTCACACACAACGTGACCTCACTATGAAGATGTGATCTATCAAGAACCTAACATTTGGATAAGGAATGTGCTCCTTAATACCACACACAGGTGGACGTACACAAATGTGTGTGGTGTTTTTTTTGTTTTTTTTAAAAAAGGACTGAACATGAGGAACACCGTTTTCTTCTCCTGACCTGTGGGGGGTTTGACACTGGAACATGAATCCATTATCCGGTTAAAAAAACCTTTCCACTAGAGAATGCTGGTAGTGCTCTTTTTTCCCCAGATTGATCAGTGCTGATAGGACTGTTGCATGTCAACCACTGTTCACTCTGTCTAAGAGAAACAATGCACTAGGTTGTCAGGATAACCCAGTCACTTCTTTGCTCAACATAATTTCAGTTCAAGGCATGCTGTCGTATCGTGTGGAAGATCCAGTCCATTTTTGTTGTCCACCCGCCATGATGAGCATCATTCATCTGCTTCATGAAATAGTCTAGAGCTTCTTGCTCAGTTTTGTCCAGTGCCAGGGTCTTCCGAATGTAAGCAATGTCATCAAAAGACTGTAGCTCTGGCATTCCTGAGCCCAGCATCATAGAGAAAAGGTTTATAAAGAGGTTGGCATGCTGTCTGATTGCCAAGTAAGCTTTATAGCACATCTCTTGAAACCTGCAGAGAACAAAACCCAATTTTATAGTATTTATTATACAGTGCCTATAAAGTCTACACCCCCTTTTAAAATGTTCACCTTTTGTTGCCTTATAGCCTGGAATTAAAATTCATTAAAATAGATTTTTTTTTTTTCATTTATCTACACATCCTACTCCACAATTTCGAAGTGAAAAAAATATTCTAGAAATTTGTAGAAAATTAAAAATAAAAACTGAAATAGCTTGGTTGGATAAGTGTCCACCCCCCTTGTAATACCAATCGCCTTCAAAATCACACACCAAGTTAAGTGGTGTTAAGTTAAGTGTGTTAAATTATAGTGATTCACATGATTTCAGGATAAATTCAGCAGTTCCTGTAGGTTCCCTCTGCTGGGTAGTGCATTTCAAAGCAAAGGCTCAACCATGAGCACCAAGGCGCTTTCACAAGAACTCCAGGACAAAGTTGTTGAAAGGCACAGATCAGGGGATGGGTATAAAAAAAATATCAAAGGCCTTGAATATCCCTTGGAGCACGGTCAAGATGATTATTAAGAAGTGGAAGGTGTATGGCACCACCAAGACCCTGCCTAGATCAGGCCGTCCCTCCAAACTTGATGACCGAGCAAGAAGGAGACTGATCAGAGAGGCTACCAAGAGGCCACTGGCAACTGCAAGAGCTACAGGCTTTTATGGCCAAGACTGGTCATAGTGTGCATGTGACAACAATATCCCAAGCACGCCACAAATCTGGCCTGTATGGTAGGGTGGCAAGAAGGAAGCCATTACTTAAGAAAGTCCACCTTGAATCCCGTTTGAAGTATGCAAAAAAACTCAGGAGATTCTGTAGCCATGTGGCAAAAAGTTTTGTGGTCTGACGAAACTAAAATGGAACTTTTTGGCCTAAATGCAAAGCGTTATGTTTGGCGCAAACCCAACAAAGCACATCACCCAAAGAACACCATTCCTACTGTGAAGCATGGTGGTGGCAGCATCATGTTATGGGGATGTTTCTCATCGGCAGGTACTGGGGCACTTGTCAGGACAGAAGGGAAAATGAATTGAGCAAAGTACAGAGGAGTCCTTGAGGAAAACCTGCTGTCCTCTGCAAGAAAGCAGAAACTGGGATGGAAGTTCACCTTTCAGCATGGCAACGACCCAAAGCAAACAGCCAAAGCTACACTGGAGTAGCTAAGGAGCAAAAAGGTAAATGTCCTTGAGTGGCCCAGTCAGAGCCCCGACCTAAATCCAATCAAATTTGTGGCATGACTTGAAGATTGCTGTCCATCACCGCTCCCCAACGAACTTGACAGAGCTTGAACAGTTTTGTAAAGAAGAATGGTCAAATATTGCCAAATCTAGGTGTGCAAAGTGGGTAGAGACCTATCCCAACAGACTCACAGCTGTAATTGCTGCCAAAGGTGCTTAACTCAGGGGGGTGGAGACTTATCCAATTATGATCTTTCAGTTTTGTATTTTTAATATATCATTTTCAATAAAACCTTTTTTTTCCCCTTAACAGTGTGGAGTATGGTGTGTAGATAAGTCGAAAAAAATCCTCATTAAACTGACACAACAAAATGTGAAAAAAGTTCAAGGGGGTGTAGTCTTTCTATAAGCACTGAATATGACGAATATATAAAATGATCAACAGAAGGTTGTTATTATCATTAATTTCAGGCAGCATTAGATTTACATATTTTGGTTCCAAAATTAACCTACAGTAAATCACAGCAGCAAACTAATATATATATATATAATTTATTTATCAAAAAAAACAAAAAAACAAACAGTGGTACCAGGATGTATTAACATTATCGCAGGTTCCAGTTTAAAAGAGAATTATTAAAAAAAAAATGCTTTGGGAAAGTCTAAATTACTCTGTGACAAAAATGGTATACATAGGGAATGTGAAACTGGTTCTGGTGTCGTATATATTGCCAAGATGGAATATAACGAAAACACTTAGTATAATTGACTACAAACCTTTCAAACTCTCTGGTTTTAGTGCATTCTTGAGCTCCTTTGCTTATCACAATTAAGAAATCTTGAGTTAAGACAAATGGCACCCGCTCTCGTTTGTATCCAAATTTTTTCTTCTTGTGATCCAAGAAATGACCAAAATCTATATGGAACAGCTTAAAAAAAAACAACAAAAAAAGAAAAGATGCACACTTAAATATTATAGCTTTGGGGGGAAAAAACCCCCCCAAAAAACAACTCCTTAAACAAACAAACAAACAGGCCATCTTAACTGCCCATCTTACCTGCCCATCATCCTTTACCATGATGTTGCTATTGTGTCTGTCTCCAATTCCAAGGATAAAAGTGGCAACACAATAGCCAGCACAGGAACGTGTAAACAAATCAATGGCTAGATCATACCTATGGAGGGAAGAAAACAAAACCTTAACAATATTTGATAAATCAAGTCAAACGTTTCTCCACTTGTCATTGAATATTAAACACTTCTATTAGCCTCCGAAACAAAAAAGTATTTTCAATTTGATTTACAAGGAGTATCTTAAAAGGCAAACTAGAGGGATGCATTGTGGATATATTAGATTTCATTTGGAATTGTACAATGTAAATATACAGCGAAATACATACTAAAAACAGTATTTGGAACAGCAAAGACTAATACTTCCTCACTGAGGGCACGAAAAACAAAACAGGAACTTCATGGTATAAATATTGTTTCATACAAACATTCAAATGAAAACCAAAATATCTGTATATGTACATGTTAGGATGTGCCAAGTGGCCAAAGATGGTATTGCAGGGAAGCACACAGACAACAGAAGATTTCGTTGCAAACTTTCTTTTTTTTTCCTCTATTTTTTAAATGATCCAAGAACTGAACTGAACAAAATCATATCAAAACAAAATTTCAAAGAAAAGAAAAAAAAAAAAAACTTTACAAAATAAAATAAAAAAACTCCTAAATGCAGGATGATGAAACTGTTTTTAGCAGTAAAACAGTAAAGAGATATATTACTTTGTATAGCCAGGACACTCATGCAGCACCCATCTCTCTCTAAACCCTTCTCTCCTTACTCTAGCACAGCCTCTCTTTTATACTCAGGCTAAAATCACTCCTCCCCTTAGAAGAAACCAAACATTTAACTTTAATTAACTTTAGAATTCATTTATATATCATTAAAACTACTATTATATAACTATATCACCAAGTTATATAAAAATCACTAGGTTTAATATCAATTCTACCTATAATTATTTTAATATATAATGTATAATTTTATTTTTATATAAATGACAACACCCCTTACTTTAATCATGGCATGGTCTGCCCTTCAGTTACACACCGGTATCCTTTAATTTGCCTTGCGAGTTGCAAGCAGGTTTTACGGTAGAAACAAGGTATCATCTGCCCCTCACAAACATGGTGCCTCATTGTACTGCTCGACTCACACAAACATGGTGACGCCCATGCACCACACTGATGCTAACAAACACCATTTACAAACAAACAAGTAAGTATTTGCTCTTAATCTCCAATTTGAAATTTAGTTTTACTGGTTTAGACAATTTAGGTTACTGAATAACAAACTACGCATTTCTCAGTGAATGTGCATCTTCACCGGGAAACGCGCACTGAGCATTCAGCACCACTTTAACCTAACTTTATTTCGGTTTGTCTTTCTTTTCTATCTTGGAATCCACCCGCGGCCACCTACAACCCCACAGGTAAGTCAGTACTTATATATATATATATATATATATATATATATATACACTTTATGCAATTGCCAATGTAAAACAATTTGTATGCATTTAAATAAAAAACAATATACAGTATTATTTTCATTGCGTTCTTAAGAAACAGTCCCGCTTTACTCCACAATTCCTTTAAAACACGTTCACTTGTTAAAAGTTTTATTTTTATAAGGGATGGGACGTGAACCATCACAGTACAGTTGGGAAGTAAGAGGCAAAGAAAGCTGTTGCAGAGTGAATATTTACATAACTGTTCAAAACTTATTAAACTGAGGTATGGAAGACAATCTAGTCCAGATTGAGTTCTGTTTTATTGAAACGCAATACTGTTGTACAAATAAATCTAATATTAATAAAGCCTTACATTTCTCCTTTGTTCTTGTCTTTAAGCCACTGGTGTAAAGTATGGCTGTTGAACTGCAGTGCGCCCTTCAGTCCTCCTTTACACTGGATCTGCATGATCGTATGAGAGCTTCTTACCACCTCAATCAGCCCCACACAATCACCAATTGACAAACAGCCATAAGGAAGCATCCTTAAAAAAATTAAAAAAAAACATATATAATGAATGAGGGTTACCCTATTTCACAGAAGGCATATACGCTGGTTCAGAACAGAAAGACACCGATGCTTTATCTTAATTGATCTCTCTGTGGTTTGAAGCTGGTGCAAAGCAGACACAGAGCTGCTCTAACTGCAGCAAGAAGGGGTTAAGCCGGCATTGACCTCATGCTCCCTTACTAAAATTGAGCACACAAGAATCCACAACGCATGAGAAACAACATTTTACAACTTGTGTCATAAGAGGTTGCGCTACCCTTTGAAAACCACCTGCTGACACAGATGACAATTTTATGCTGAAATTCTGAACCCTCTAAAGAGGCTCAGTACAAGCATATTCTGTGTGAATATGGCTTAAAATTTAAAAGCAGAGATGTCCGAAAGAAGCCCAATAAGTTTTTGTATCAAACATGATAACTTGCTAATGTATCTGTGCATCATAAAGTCTGTGTGGGGTTTAATTGGCAGTCTGCTTACCGAAGATCAAGGCCCTGGTTCTGCCAGATGTTTTCCATAATTCTTATGATTTGCAGGGTTAACATGTCTTGTCGCAAATCTGTAATAAAAAAGTGTTGTTATACTTTTGAGGCAGTTCTTTAAACAAATAAAAAGTCTTTGAAGTCTTGTTTAATTAGTATACTGTGGTAGATTAAAAAAAAAAAAAAATACATATGTATATGTGTGTATATATATATAAATTTACCATCTCCATTTTTAAAAATGATCTCATTGTTCTGGAACAGGAGCTCAGACATGATATCTGGATTTTCCCAATTCAACCACAGAGGCCTTTTTGCAGATGACATGATTCTGCATTCTTCAAGCCTACAAATAAAAACAAGGAAACATTAAATATATTAAATAGCAGAAGGAAATTATAGGGCAGGGGTGTCAAACAAACGGCCCGCGGAGCAATGCCATCCGGCCTGTGGAATATTCAAAAGGCAAAAACAACACATCCGTGTCCTTCAGAAATTATTTTTTCTGTGTGAGATTTTATATATATATTTTCGAGGAGGCCAGCAGCAGGATTTACTCTGCTGGAATCACTGCTCGCTTTCCCTTGCTTGTGTCACTGCTGCAAGTGGGAGGAGTGTCCTGCCGGCGCCCCACTGGCAGGCACGGAGCAGTGGGGGGTGTTCTCCTGGTGCGCTCTGACTGTCAGCTAAGATCTGCCCCACGCGCTGGTGAGTGTTGCTGTTCACTCTATTTGCTAAATAAAATAGCTATCTATTTTGGAAGATAAACGTTGTATGCTTGGATTCTTACCGCCGCTACAGATATATACAGTATATATAAGATGAGAGTCAAATCGGAGTCCGTTTCTGTCTGCAATATTATGATACAGGTCATACTTGATTTGTATAGTATAAATTTTAATTTTCTTTAATGATGCAATCCTAGTTTAAGTGGAATGCAAACAAAGAGAAATAAAACAGTGACTAAATATTTTTTCCCCATTGTACAATGCCCCCTTTTTCATGTTTATTTTTATTTAAAGTGTTTATTAAAGTTAAAAACTAATGTTATTACTTTATGAAAACGGGTCTATGGCCACTTTGTGTTTATTACAGACACAATGGCAGGGGATTATTTAAAAAATGCATTGTCTACTTTGTTTTTACTTAAATTACACACAAGATTTAACTACTTTATTGATTGTTTTGTAGTATTCACAAGGATAAAGTAAGTCCTTTCTTACCTTTAATAGTGTTACATATAATGGATTTGATAACTTTTTGAAAATGAATATCAGAACAAATACCTAAATCTTGAACAATCCGATGTTTGTCCCAGCAATAAAAAAATTGCAAAATATAAATAGGTACAGATCATTTTTTTTGTTTTATTTAGCACTCGCCAAAAGATAAAAACAAAATATTAGTGATTGCTACTGCTGCCTCCTGATACCTGGGACCTTTGCTTGAACCAGCGCATCAACATCTGGAGCAAATGACTGGGCTGAGGATATCTTGAGAATCAAGTTAAGTTGAGAATTAGATTTTGATTTGTTGATATTCATGACAGAGAAAGCTTGCTGCTTCTCAGGAGACACTATTTCAGCAGCTTTTAGCAGCATTTCTTCAAAAACTCTCCATCAGAAAATGGTTTAAAACACCTATTTTGTGAGCAATCACATAGCTTGCCTTTACAGCAGCATCACTTATGCTACAAGCATTAGTAAACATCAATTACTGCTTTTTCAATCTGTGCTAATTCAGAGTATTTATCTTCAGACACCGTTCCTGTATATCATATTTCTTGCCCTGGTTTGCTTCATAGCGTCTTTTAATGTTGTATTATTTCACAACAGACACATGTTGCTTATAAATTAAGCACATTGGCTTTCCATTCATGCCCACAAAGAAATATGTAATTCCCCATTTCTCTTGAAACACCCAGCACTCTTGTTCCACCTTTCTCTTTACGGAGAAAATACATGACGACACTTGTCACTACAGAACTTACAAATCAGAACTGAAAACCTTTTTCTGTTATTGTCTACTCGAATCAGCGGACCACTGCCATCTCACCTATGTGGTCGGCAACTGACAGCAGTTGCAGCTGGAAGCATGTCTGCACACGTTCTAAGAGGGGGATGGTGAGTAAAATAATCAATATGTGTTATTTAGGGGAATGTAAACATGCTACATATGAATTTTTGTTAAATACAATAATTGAAGTTTTGGGTTCGCCTTTGTGTTTTTATAACTGTCACTCGGCCCGCGCACCAGGGTATCAAATCAGGCCTGCCAAACAAAATTAGTTTGACACCCCTGTTATAGGGAGTAATTACAGCCAAATGCCATTTTATATTTGGCTTCTTAATAAAATAAAGATGAATTATCTTCATTAAAAAATTCCTTAAATCAAGTTGTGTTCACCCAATACAGACACATACTACAACACACTACTCCTATACACTATAAAATGTAAAAAAACACATTTCACACTTCCATTCAGCAACACACCTTAAATTGCCTAATTGGTGTGCAGGGTTGAGTGGAGAGGTAAAGTTCTGTAATGCATCCATGTAGTCTGGCCGCCTCATTTGCTCTACAAGAAACTTCATTTGCACCTGAATTGCAAAAACAGGATTAGTCAAATTTGTAATTAATGGAAATTGTAGTATACCATTTTTTTTGTACAGTTTTACATTAACATTTTCCCATATCTTGCATTAAACAGCTGATTGACAGTAAAAGACAAAGAATTTGACCATACTTTTGTCTGCCCTTGGAACTGCACTCTAATAGCCAAATTGTGACCATAAAATGTCTCTTCAAAAGGAATGTGTTAATCTAATTACTCTAAGTATCAATTCATTAAATGTGACAAGCAAGCGATGAAAAGCAATAATAATAATACTAAAACAGATGATGTTTTGTGTGTACCTTTTGCGTTTCATCTTTTTTCTCCTGTTTGAGGATATCTGTGAGGTTAATCAGTTTCTCCATGGCTTCAACTTGCCGACTCAGGTGTTTCAGGTACATGCCGCAGGCTCGGCAGTAGGACTCCAGAAGTAAGCCAAACCGCTGACTCACTGTTTTGTTGTGCATTTCAGACCTACCGTAAAAAAAACACATAAAGCTTCATGATTCTAGTTGTTTTTTTAGGGAGTGGTTACGTGCAATAATTGCTCCCAGAACCACAGATTTCCGATCAGTAATTGTACTTTTTCCACTACTACTAATTACTTGCTTGTATTAATGAACAGCTGACTTCAGGGACCTTTTAATGCCCATGTGGTGTTTATTATATAGACTGCATTTAGAGAAGTACTACATTTATGTTCCATTTTAATTTAATGCACAGATTAATGCAACCCTATACATCGTCTCTGCTGTTTTATTTGAATCTTTATCACCAGTTGTGGAATTGAAAAATATACAATTATATATATATATATATATATATTTTAGCTCAAAGAGCCAGCTGCCCAACGTTTCGATATGTTGTACATATCTTTCTCAAGGGAGCCTGTGTTTGAATCCAAACATTGGAGGTATTTATAGGTTTTTGACGGCATGACAACTACTTGTTATTGTTTACATTCAAATTCATGATTTATTCTTACATGATGTAATGGTGTTCTATATATTGTGACATCATTTTTACTTCTATCTTTGAATCTGTATTAATTCTAATTAACACTACTTTATATAAACCTATATTTTTATTATATCATGCAATGCTGGCTCTGAGGATCAGTCTAGATTTGGCCTCCCCAGCGCATCAGCATGCACAACTTTTGAATGAATTTTGTTTATTTATTTAAATATTATATATTTATTGAAGTTAATTAGTTCATTCTTTTCTGTTGAGTCCTGCCGGCATAATCGTGTTCAGTCTATTTATCCATATACTTTCTTTTATTCTTCTAAAAAATGCTGTAAAGTAAGAATGCTTTCAAAAATAGACATGTTAATAGTTTACATTTATCAATTAACAAAATGCAAAGTGAGTGAACAGTAGAAAAATCTACATCAAATCAATATTTGGTGTGACCACCCTTTGCCTTCAAAACAGCATCAATTCTTCTAGGTACACTTGCACACAGTTTTTGAAGGAAATCGGCAGGTAGGTTGGCCCAAACATCTTGGAGAACTAACCACAGTTCTTCTGTGGATTTAGGCAGCCTCAGTTGCTTCTCTCTCTTCATGTAATCCCAGACAGACTCGATGATGTTGAGGTCAGGGCTCTGTGGGGGCCATACCATCACTTCCAGGACTCCTTGTTCTTCTTTACGCTGAAGATAGTTCTTAATGACTTTCGCTGTATGTTTGGGGTCGTTGTCATGCTGCATAATAAATCTGGGGCCAATCAGATGCCTCCCTGATGGTATTGCATGATGGATAAGTATCTGCCTGTACTTCTCAGCAGTGAGGAGACCATTAATTCTGACCAAATCCCCAACTCCATTTGCAGAAATGCAGCCCCAAACTTGCAAGGAACCTCCACCATGCTTCACTGTTGCCTGCAGACACTCATTTGTGTACCGCTCTCCAGCCCTTTAGCGAACAAACTGCCTTCTGCTACAGCCAAATATTTCAAATTTTGACTCATCAGTCCAGAGCACCTGCTGCCATTTTTCTGCACCCCAGTTCCTGTGTTTTCGTGCACAGTTGAGTCGCTTGGCCTTGTTTCCACGTCAGAGGTATGGCTTTTTGGTCGCAAGGCCACTTCTGACCAGACTTCTCCAGACAGTAGATGGGTGTACCAGGGTCCCACTGTTTTCTGCCAATTCTGAGCTGATGGCACTGCTGGACATCTTCCGATTGCGAAGGGAACTAAGCATGATGTGTCTTTCATCTGCTGCAGTAAGTTTCTTTGGCCGACCACTGCGTCTACAGTCCTCAACGTTACCCGTTTCTTTGTGCTTCTTCAAAAGAGCTTGGACAGCACATCTGGAAACCCCTGTCTGCCTTGAAATTTCTGCCTGGGAGAGACCTTGCTGATGCAGTATAACTACCTTGTGTCTTGTTGCTGTGCTCAGTCTTGCCATGGTGTATGACTTTTGACAGTAAACTGTCTTCAGCAACCTCACCTTGTTAGCCGAGTTTGGCTGTTCCTCACTCAGTTTTATTCCTCCTACACAGCTGTTTCTGTTTCAGTTAATGATTGTGTTTCAACCTACATATTGAATTGATGATCATTAGCACCTGTTTGGTATAATTGTTTAATCATACACCTGACTATATGCCTACAAAATCCCTGACTTTGTGCAAGTGTACCTAGAAGAATTGATGCTGTTTTGAAGGCAAAGGGTGGTCACACCAAATATGGATTTAATTTAGATTTTTCTTCTGTTCACTCACTTTGCATTTAGTTAATTGATAAATATAATCTATTAACATGTCTATTTTTGAAAGTATTCTTACTTTACAGCATTTTTTCACACCTGCCTAAAACTTTTGCACAGTACTGTATATATATATATATATATATACACACATTATTAATATTACGTTTGTTACAGCACAGTTTTGGCAGTTGTATCATGAAATAACTACATGAGGTTTTGATAATAGAACAAACAGCATGTAGGTCCATACTGCATTCCATATATAAGGACATTTGGGGATGTATGGGGATGTATTTGAAAACCTCAGTAAGTTATAATCTATTAACATGTCTATTTTTGAACACATTCTTACTTTACAGCATTTTTTCACACCTGCCTAAAACTTTTGCACAGTACTGTATATACAATTATATACAATTAATTATATATATATATATATATATATATATATATTTTTTTTACTTACTTCAAGTGCCAAAAGAAGAAATGTCCAATTCTCTGATTGGTCAAAGCTTTCTTGAGTAAAAATCTCACCAGTGGGTTATCAAGATACTGCTCATATTTCAGTACCTGGGAGGTGGGGTAATTAAAATCAAGCATTTAGTAAAATCATACCACAAATATACACAATACTAGCAATTACAAAATCAGCGTCTACTTTACCTGTACAAGCTGAATTAGGTACTGAGAGAGTTTGTCATCTGTCAAATACTTTTCCAGACACCTCACAGCAAAATCACGTATCATGGGATCTGGGTAGTTACAGTCCAACAACTCCATTGCTTGCTCTGGTTTAATTGCGGGCCAGTCCTTTAACAGACAATACATCTGCAAAAAGGGAGAGAGAGACACACACTGTGAATAAATATTAATATCATTATTGAAAATGTGGCATAATCATCTGCATACGAAAGATAATCTGTATTGAGCATTGTTAAGAAAGCAGGGTAATAAAATATATGAACACACATTACCTGTGATGCTTCATCTCTGGAGTTCCACTTTACAGCAAGCAAAATTTTTGGCAGAATTTCAGGTATGTTTACCAAAATATGCCTATTGAGGGGAAAAAAGAAAAAAGAATGCTTACTATGCTAAAAGGAAAATGTATTCAGAAATGCAATGTCTACAATAGGACATACCACAATTTTAAACACATTTATTTATTCCTCTCTTGTCACCTAGCAAAACTCCCACTCTATTTACCTGTGTCGCCAAAGGAAATCTTTCTCTTGCTCAGTGATCTCAGAAAGAGGGTCTCTGTTACAAACCAAACGGAGCTGTTCGTTATCACTTTCTGTCAGCTCATTGTCTCGAGCTAATCTGTTACTCTGGAAGGCAGAAATATGTTCATGTTACACAGTTTTACATTGTCCTAGGTCTTTCTACAGCAACTTGGGAAAGGTTCAATTTATACTAGAATTATGTTACTATGTTACTTAAAAACCACAAAGTCTATACTTTGTGGAAGTTTAACTTATCTTGCAGGACTGTTTAGATTTCAAAACGATAAATACCTGTTGTGTATACAGCAGAGGATGTTTAAAAGATACGCTTCCAAAGTATAAAGCACATGATTATATACAAAGATCCTGCATCAAGGGCAGCATTTAGTATACACACAACAGGAAAAACAAATGCACCCAACACCAGAAACATGTGCATGACTTCCCCTTATATCACAACATTGTTATCTTCAAAAACCATCACAGTTTACTCTTAACACAAACATCTCTGATCTGTTGATTTATTAAAAAAAATAAAAATAAATGGTACTGCAATGCTCCCCTTCCCACCTTTTACAAGAAGAGAGCATTAGGGGATTCCTGGTATGTATTTAACCCTTTAAAGTGTAAACCACGTTGTAATTTTCAAGGACATTTGACATATTTTGCACTTTAAATTCTAACAGACCTGCAGCTCAATGTCTGAATCTAAACGGCAGAAACAGCAGTGCCGTTTTGTTGTTTTGGGGACCGTACAGGGTTAAAAATGTCTCTCTCCATGAATACCTAAACAGACATTGCAGCCTTGAAACCCTAGTCCAGTTGAACAGCTATTTTAGGGTTCTTCCACTGGTCTTAGTGCAGGGCTGAGCATTTATTCGAAACAGTTAGGACAGAGCACATGACTTTGCAGACAGACATAAAAAACATGCTAATTTTTAGTATAAAACACAATGTTGCATATATTTATTTATAGTATGTGGAATTTGCAATGAAACTATTATATACAGTAGTTAAACAAATAGGTTCTGTGCACCCATACTTACCAAGCCAGTAGGGCAGTAATTAAACCCCAGTTCCCTGGATATTGTCCAATTAGCATGTTCCTCAATTGTTGACATCTCAGGAAACTTCACAGGGCTGCTGAAATAATCAAATTCTAACTCTAAACAAGGAGTTTCCTAAAAAAGATGGGCAAATAAAAACAAACAAACAAACAAACATTACCCACACTTAACTGAATAGGTACCACATTGTTTTATTCTACACATCATGAGCTGGAACTCATTTAAAAACATTAATTATTTAAAAATGAAACACTGATCCCAAACCAGGTATCATGCGGTGTAAAAACAGACAATTCTGTTTGGGTATTGTACCTTATTCGGATTTGAGCCCGTCACTCCAATGGGATTTAGCAAATCTTCCAGTCCATGAGGCACAGGCCATAAATTTAGTGCCATTTTTCCAGAGACAAGAGTGTCTGTATAATCAAACAGATTAATATTTCCCCATGCCAATGGACAATGTTCCTAAGGAAAACAATCAGCATTCAATACATTAGATACACTACTATTCCAATTTTATTTACACATCACAAATGATTAAATCCATTTATTACATAAATTTGGATTTTCTAAAAATCTTTTCTCCAGCTAAGAGTTACTGGATTGGGATCCAAGTAAACCCTGCTGACCACAGATGCAACACTGTTTACAAGTTTCCTTATACAACAAAATCATCCTTCCAGTTTGACTTATTTTGTGACAAAAGCATCATCCAGCTACAAGAAAACACACACAAAACTTTTACACATGTACTGCAAGCCCGAATTCAGAATGATCACACACTGGTCAATTCAGGACAGTTGAAACATGTCTAACAATTCAAATATAAACCAGTTATTGTTAGATATGAATAAATATGAACTCTTGGTAACAAAGCTTTCTGTCTAAAACAGGTTAATTTGCTACCAACATTTTTTTTTTTTTATGTCAAATGCTTTATATTTAAATGGGACAGATAGTAACAAAGGAGCTATACATTTGTGAATGATGTTGCCATATATTCTGATGGATTTAACAGAGGGCTAACCAAGGCCTTTGGTTCTTTGTTTTGATCTTGTACTATTCAGATATTTCAAAGACAACACTGTATTTTAAATATCAGGAAGCTGTTGCTAGTAAGGTCACATGTAAAATCCAATCAATAGTTAAGTTTAAAACCTCTTTAGCCCCCTTCCTGCCTTTGACAGAGCAGATGGATAGACCGAGCCGAGCTGCACGTGGAATATCAGGAATGTACATGTCATACTTCAGCCACTCATTCCACCTGTAATGAAAAGCAGCACATGCAGTTTTGTAGTTTATGTTTGCATTTGTCACTTTGAACATATACACTTTTACCCAAAGTATTTGTTAAAGTGCTATTATAAAATGCTTTTGACTGCAAGTGTGGTCAAACAGCAGCAGTCATTTTCATAGGACTCATCTTCTTTTGTAACCACATCCCAGTTGCAAGCTTAATGATTACATTCCCACTATTCTCTCATCAGCAAGTGTGCATGTTGAAAATATCTCCTGTGCAAAATGCATTTACATCTTGGCATGTACTATTTAAAAATCATCTTCTTGACTTCAGTACTTCCAACTCTGAGAAACTTTTTTGTAACAGCTGTATTTTTTTAAAATGTATATTTAGTATAGGAAACCCCTTGTACTAAATATACCACACTCTTGGACGAACGGCCAGCAGCTACTGGCACAGAAAGCGAAACGCAAATGCACCCCTTGCAAATATCATCTTACTGAGGTTTTCAAATACATCCCCAAATGTCCTTATATATGGAATGCTGTTTGTTCTATTATCAAAACCTCATGTAGTTATTTCATGATACAACTGCCAAAACTGTGCTGTAACAAAAGTAATATTAATAATGTATATATATATATATACAGATTATCTTTCGTATGCAGATGATTATGCCACATTTTCAATAATGATATTAATATTTATTCACAGTGTGTGTCTCTCTCTCCCTTTTTGCAGATGTATTGTCTGTTAAAGGACTGGCCCGCAATTAAACCAGAGCAAGCAATGGAGTTGTTGGACTGTAACTACCCAGATCCCATGATACGTGATTTTGCTGTGAGGTGTCTGGAAAAGTATTTGACAGATGACAAACTCTCTCAGTACCTAATTCAGCTTGTACAGGTAAAGTAGACGCTGATTTTGTAATTGCTAGTATTGTGTATATTTGTGGTATGATTTTACTAAATGCTTGATTTTAATTACCCCACCTCCCAGGTACTGAAATATGAGCAGTATCTTGATAACCCACTGGTGAGATTTTTACTCAAGAAAGCTTTGACCAATCAGAGAATTGGACATTTCTTCTTTTGGCACTTGAAGTAAGTAAAAAAAAAAAATATATATATATATATATATATATAATTAATTGTATATAATTGTATATACAGTACTGTGCAAAAGTTTTAGGCAGGTGTGAAAAAATGCTGTAAAGTAAGAATGCTTTCAAAAATAGACATGTTAATAGATTATATTTATCAATTAACTAAATGCAAAGTGAGTGAACAGAAGAAAAATCTAAATCAAATCCATATTTGGTGTGACCACCCTTTGCTTTCAAAACAGCATCAGTTCTTCTAGGTACAGGTGAGGTTGCTGAAGACAGTTTACTGTCAAAAGTCATACACCATGGCAAGACTGAGCACAGCAACAAGACACAAGGTAGTTATACTGCATCAGCAAGGTCTCTCCCAGGCAGAAATTTCAAGGCAGACAGGGGTTTCCAGATGTGCTGTCCAAGCTCTTTTGAAGAAGCACAAAGAAACGGGCAACGTTGAGGACCGTAGACGCAGTGGTCGGCCAAGGAAACTTACTGCAGCAGATGAAAGACACATCATGCTTAGTTCCCTTCGCAATCGGAAGATGTCCAGCAGTGCCATCAGCTCAGAATTGGCAGAAAACAGTGGGACCCTGGTACACCCATCTACTGTCCGGAGAAGTCTGGTCAGAAGTGGACTTCATGGAAGACTTGCGGCCAAAAAGCCATACCTCCGACGTGGAAACAAGGCCAAGCGACTCAACTATGCACGAAAACACAGGAACTGGGGTGCAGAAAAATGGCAGCAGGTGCTCTGGACTGATGAGTCAAAATTTGAAATATTTGGCTGTAGCAGAAGGCAGTTTGTTCGCCGAAGGGCTGGAGAGCGGTACACGAAAGTGTCTGCAGGCAACAGTGAAGCATGGAGGAGGTTCCTTGCAAGTTCAGGGCTGCATTTCTGCAAATGGAGTTGGGGATTTGGTCAGAATTAATGGTCTCCTCACTGCTGGGAAGTACAGGCAGATACTTATCCATCATGCAATACCATCAGGGAGGCATCTGATTGGCCCCAAATTTATTCTGCAGCATGATAACGACCCCAAACATACAGCGAAAGTCATTAAGAACTATCTTCAGCGTAAAGAAGAACAAGGAGTCCTGGAAGTGATGGTATGGCCCCCACAGAGCCCTGATCTCAACATCATCGAGTCTGTCTGGGTTTACATGAAGAGAGAGAAGCAACTGAGGCTGCCTAAATCCACAGAAGAACTGTGGTTAGTTCTCCAAGATGTTTGGGCCAACCTACCTGTCGAGTTCCTTCAAAAACTGTGTGCAAGAGTACCTAGAAAAACTTATGCTATTTTGAAGGCAAAGGGTGGTCACACCAAATATTGATTTGATGTAGATTTTTCTTCTGTTCACTCACTTTGCATTTTGTTAATTGATAAATATAAACTATTAAAATGTCTATTTTTGAAAGCATTCTTACTTTATAGCATTTTTTCACACCTGCCTAAAACTTTTGCACAGTACTATATATATATATATATATATATATATATATATATATTATACACACATATATACACACACATACATACATACCACACACAAACAAACATTTGTTTAATTAAGAGCGTATATCAAATAATTCCATAAGATCACAACAACTGATACCTTGGGTTAGAACATGGCACTCGCTGAGTGTTCACATTATCGCACATCTGTTCTCCTCCATGATATATGCCTGTTCGCACATAAATCTACAAGGGGAAAAAAAAGGTTTTTAGAAAATGTTAACATTTCATATTTATTATCAATAAAGTTATTTTTTTCCCCCCTCATAGCTATCTTTCAAAACAAGTCTATTCTGTTCTGTGCAGAACATGCAGATCATTACTGATGTTCACTTAATTACCCCAAAAGCAATACAAATGATCCATTTTAAAATTACAGCAGTTAAAATTAATACATACTATATATACACATATGGATATAGTGCGAACAGGCAGATATGTATAGCGGAAAATACCTTATCGATATCTCGAATGTTTACGTTTACATATGTTGCACACAAGATCTTTATCCTCAAGGTATCATTAATGGTCCATAAGGACTTAGCAGAGGTTTCTCCATTCATGTAAGGTGTGGCAGTTGAGATTCGACGAGCGTAAGATGGCATGGTGAAATTATCAATTGGCAGCTGAGTGTACAGACTCTCCTTAGCCATCAGCATCAGATTCGGCATACGCCCCAACATGATGCAACTTCTCACATACTAGAAGAGAGAGGCAATTATGTAATGAAAGAACATGGGCGGGGGGGGAGGGGGGACAAAAAAAAAAAAAACACACACACACACACAACAAAAAGATATGCAGAAGGTCATCATGAACTACATTTGAAGAACCACCAGAATGTGAAAAAGCAACATTTCAATGAATTAGACGGAAGGACCACGACAAATGTACTTTTATGCAATTCAGAGGACAACCTTCATTGTAACACTCCCAAGTACTTGTCTGGAATGATCATTCTTAATGTTCTCAGGTTACATTTTGTTAGATTGGGAAACACCCAACACAAAGCAACGTTTGGACTATTGACAAGGATGTACTCATAACCCTGGTTCCCTGAAACAGAAATGTAACCATTACCTCATGGGTATTAATCCTTTGATAATAACATTCCCTTTCCCATTACCTCATTGGTAGAAATACCAAAGCTGTCGCAAGGAATTTGCAGACCATTTGAAAGCTACAAGGCACGGCAAAGGCCACCTTGCGCATTACCATGAGGAAGCCAGAACAAGTAACAAGGTTAAAAACACCGAGGGGGAACTCGCCTCCAATTGTATGTCGTAAGGGTCGAGCTCGAGGCCGCCTTTAACACTCTTTTTCCAAACCCAGGGTTTTGTGGATCAACAACAGTCAGCCGACAGAACCACGTAAAAGTGTGGGGCGTAGCCCACACCGCTGCATCGCAAATGTCTCTGACAGTTGCGCTCTGGAATAAAGCCCACAAAAAGTTGCCATGCCCATGGTCGAATGGGCAGCGAGCTCCTCTGGAGGGGGCAAGTTGGCTTGTTCATATGCAGATCCATCTTTATAGCCTCTGTTTAGACAGAGCTTTCCCATGGGACCCCATAACAGATAAACAATTGCTCAGACTGCCTCCAACTTTTGATTTTCTCCACATAATATGCTGGTGCCCGCACCGGTCAAAGTATATGAAGCTGCCACTCTATATCAGACTGGAAAGGAAGCAGATGATAAGCCTCAAGCTCTACCGTATGGTTCATGTGGAATACCGAGATGGTTTTTGGCAAAAAAAAAGCAGGCTTAGTGCAAAGTGTGACTTTTGCCCTGGCTTCTAGAAAAATTAAGCAGGCTTTTGCAACCGAAAAGGCTTGCATCTCACTCACTTGCTTCGCAGATGTAATAGCAAGTAAGAAAGCCACTTTCATTGATACATATATCAGCTCTGCTGAATGTAAGGGCTCAAAGGGAGACTTCATAAGTGCTTCCAGCACCACATTAAGCCTCCAATGAGGGACAATGTCCTTCATAGGCGGCCGAAGCCACCAAGCACCCTTTAAATATTGCCCCACCAGGAAATGAGCTCCTGGGGAGACTGAATCAATCTTAATGACAAGCTGAAAAGACATTTAAAAAAGTAGAGGGGGATTTCCCTTCATCAAATAGGTCCTGTAAAAATTGCAGTATAACTGCTATGAGACAGGTTGTAGGGTCTAACGGTTAGACTCAAACCCCTTGGGCAGACACCACATTTGAAAAACGCCCCACTTGTACCCATACTGGGAACGCGTGGATTGCGCTCTGGCGTGTCAATGACTCTATTAGACAGCCTCAGCCAGCTCAAATGGCACCGTACAGAGTCCAGACCCAGAGCTGTAGGCTTGATGGGTTGGAATGCCACAACGTCTCCCGCACCTGACTGAGCAGGTCGCGCCGCTTTAGTAGACTCCACGGCTGACCTTTCAGGAGCTGTATCAGAGTTGAAAATCCACAGTCTCCTGGGCCAATAAGGGACTACTAGTAACACCCTTAATTTAGTCATCGCCAATGGTTTTTAGCCCGGTTTTCACTGCAATTTGAAACTCCCAATTGTTATTGTCATCTACTGCAGGACCAAAAGTGTGTCCTGGAGTAATGGGAGCATCCAACAATGGTGCCTTGTCACCATCCACTATGCGCGAATGAGAAAGCCAGAGCTGACGTCTTACAGCTACTAGCGCAGCCAGGTTCCTAACCACTGCCTGCCCATAACCATGACGTAATGGTTACATTTCGTACTTGAAAGGGAGCTATGCATTTCTCACTTCCCAAATGCCAGTAAGCTAAATAAGTTTAACTTGTGTGCATATACAAATGTAAACTTGTGTGCATATAGATATCCTTCTAATTGGATCCAAAAGGCATTTTAAGACTCCATCATTCAAAATATTTATATCTTGGAAAAACAAAACTTACAAAGCACAATGCCTTATTCAGAAGGACATAGTAGACTCCTGCATTAATTCATGAATAGTTACAACCTGCAACCCAACCTGCTTGACAACAGCAAGACAATTTACAGTTCCTGCTATTTAGAAAGCAGTGAGCTGACAAATTCAATTTGTCTGATCTGCCGAGACAACATCATCAATACTGGGTCATGATGCCATTACACACTGTCACAAGCTAATCACACAGCATGGCTATGGTGCATGTCAGGCTAGTCATTTAGATCTACAGTATGCACAGCATTCTCACAGCAACTTTTATACTTGTACAAGTAAAACAAAACAAAAAAAGATTATTTACCTTGTATTGACTAAGCGGGTATTTTTCCAACAAGTACTCATCACAGCCACACACTTTCAGGATGTATTTTCCCTGGTATTCCTGCACACACATTTTGAGCTGCTCAGGTGAAAGCAGCATGCTCCGAGTTTTCTTCCTTATAGCTTCTGCTATTACGTGCTCCGGTACGCAGTCATGGTTAATTTTTAGTGTGTACTTCTGTTTGTCATTATTGGGAGAAACTATCACCCAAATCACAACAATTATTTGACCTGAAAAAGATACATCCAAAACTATAAAAACACTGAATGGTGGTATGCTGTATGTAGTAATAATAAAATAAACACTTCCTTGCACAGGACCTGATTATAAACCACAGCTTGCATACAATGCAAAATGCACATCCATGAACAGACATTTAATCTCAGTCTTAACTATCACAATTTGGATCTAGAAATGACCCTATTATTTTGCACCTTTTTAACTACATAAAATCGTATTTGTTAATCTAATAACTATAGATGGATGTTCAGTATACATTTTCTAAAAATGCAGAGAGATTTGTTTCAAGTAAATGATCCTGTCCTTACCTTTATCAAGTTTACTGTAGATATGCTTTGGAAGTTCTGGAGAGGATTCTACATTCGGAGGGTAAACATATAATGCTCGACTGTGTGGCCCATTTACATCTCTGAGGTCCACTGCTTCTTTACAGACATTTAGTATGTTTCTCCTGAAGTCCTGCACTTCAGGATCCTTTACAAGATCAAACTCACACACAGGCATACCAATTGCAAAACCTGTACAAGGAAATTAAACAAAAACTAGAAAACAGCTGTGTGACTTCATTCAATAGCCTAACTTTGCAACAAGTCCCTTATTGTGCTGTAGTTTTTCAGGCTTTTTTTTTTTAATTACTTGAGTGAAACCCATATAAACAGTGCAGTTACACATCTAGAAGCTTGATAAACACCATGCTTCATGTGTAACAGGTAATTAGATGCACCCAAGTCTCACACTTAATATGTTGCAGAATACCATTATTCAGGTGGTGTATAATAAACCCCGTATTTGTGGAAGAATAACTAGGCTTTACTGCCTCTTATCAAAGCCTGTATTTTAGAAAACTATTATTCATTTAATCTTTTATCAAGATTTCACAAATCTCTGTGCCTTTTCACTTTCACAATTTCTACGAGTGATTACAAACCTCGGTTGCTGGTAAAGATCATATGTAATAATTATTTTTCTTACAAATTAAATTGGGATACAAAATGCACTGCACACATTAAATTACCAATTTCCCGGTTAAGAATTTTCTCCTCTCTATTGCCAACTGGCTCTATGACCTTCAAAAATGGCTGGAAGAGTCGGAGATCACAAAGTCGTCTTGTTTCGTCATAAAATTCCTCCCGCTCTGCTTCCTGTGTAACACTGACAAAAATATACGAGGTTTCATCCTGTAGGAGATGATGAAGAGGGTACTTTCTGGCTTCCTTAAAAAGTTCATGTTTAATGGTAATAAGTGTGGCCTCACGGAGGCACTCCAAAGTCAGAATCATTCCATTAGGCAGGAGACAGTCCACCAAAATCCTTGGGGGCATCAAGTGGATGCCCCACAGTTCACCTGACGATGGTCTTGGAGGCATTTTTTCTTAATCTTCAAAGTCTCTATGCTGCTTCAGGTAATTCAGCAAATGGACTTCTATTAAAACAACTCCTAAAGAAAACAAATAAGCACATTTGAATATTGACATTCTATTTCAATTTTGCCCTTCATTCAATCCTTTCTTAGATGAATTTGTGCTAATTCTGACTATTATAAACATCAATAATAAGAATGTGGGGCAACCCTTTTAAAAGAACAGATCACCTCTATAAGTAAGCCGGTATTCTCTTCATCAACATTTCCCCTTTTTTTAATATTAAATTTATAATGGACTAAATAACTGTTGAATTAACTGTCATAGAACTTTGAGAAATTTCAAATTCTAGCACATTCTAAGCAAGAGACAATTAGTAAACAATGTGACTTGACGCAAATCAACTACTTTGACCACTTTCCCAATAAAGCAAGCCCCACAACTTAACTTGTAAAGTTACCATCTAGTTTCTACTGTTACTTTGAGAAAGGTGAAAACAGAGAAAGGTTCTATTTTGGATGGCTTTCATGACCTATTTCAGGTTTCACAGATTTGCAGGTCAAAGGTTTAGGCAATCTTTGTAATCAACTAAGTTTACCTGTCTAACAATGATATCCTTGCTTCAGATAGCTACAGATACATACATTTTAAATTTATCCAAGGAAGACAGCCATCTCAAAACAACAATTGCAAAATATATGCTAGTTGCAGTTTCTCAAGATATTAGTACACTGGTGTTTTAAACATTAGCATCAGATTGGGGGTGACTGGATTTGTTTCAATAAACATTATGAACAGATGTTGCACATGGCGGAGTCACCACCAGGATTGTGATCATGATGAGAAAAACAACTAAACCAAGTCTCCTTTGTCCAGATGACCTCATGTGTGTTAGTGTCAACTCCCTGGAAGAAAATACCTACTTAGCCCATGAGTCATTTGTAATGAAAACTATGCTCCTCTTTTCAGGGCATGAGGCATTTTTCCACTGGTGCCAAAATTTTTTGGTAAGAGCAATTCTAAAGTAGGTGGCTAAATAGGGATCATTTTTTTAGCCCCATTCATCATTCTAAAACTGACCATGAGATTCAGAGCTTGCCAGCATGTCTGCTGGCACTAGTTCCTCGTCCGTATCCAAAAGCATATATACAAGTGTACAACGATCCCATTCTATACGACAATACTGATTTCCAAGTTTCTGCACTATGAAATACTGGCAGCATTGCAGAGCAGAGACTCTGCTCAAATAACTAAAGTTACTGCATTCAAGGGTATAAACTCCAGTTACAGTACCAATTACAGTTTAAATGATATTACAATTCTGGGCTTAAACTTAGTAGTGCTGTTTCCATTTAAATTTTAAACTAAAAAGATAAAAGTAGAGGTGGATTTTATTAAGGCAATTGTGTTGCACGGAAAGGTACTGTACAGGATTATCCAAATCAGAAATTTTACAAAACTATTAAAAAACAACGTGCAGTGGGACTCCTACTGGCGAATATTTTGATTTTACACAAAAAAGGCCCATTAATAAACAGTTTAAGGCTCCTTTCAAATCGGCAAATACATGAATCACTAAGTGGCCTGCGCTACACTTGGCAAGAGAACAAGTCTTGGAATAACTTCACCACACCCTGTCAAAGGCAGATTTTATGAATTACAACCAGTCTTCAAATAACTATAAAGTAAATGTTGTCAGTTTGCTGGTGATAAATGAAGATGCCTGGCAATTATTTAACAGCTCTTGATTTTGATATCTGTATGTTTTAAATAACTGTCAGCAGTCCAAAGCAACAGTATTTTTTTTTGTTTGTTTGTTTATTTAAGTTCTAGATCTGATCAGACTCTGAAATAAAATATAAAAACAAAAAAGATGGCAAAATAAACGTAAAGATTTAATCCAAGAAGGTTCCGTGAAAATGCTGTATTATAAAGTATTATTCCATTTGTATTGAAAATATTACATCTTTATGTAGTTTAATATGGAAGCAGATGGAGCAGAAAACTATGTTTCCTTGATCACAATGTCTGACCAGGGTGTTTGAATCCAGGAAAAGGCTTCCCCTGTTACTCAGTGTCAGCACAGGAAGTGGGAAAGAAACAGAGGAATATCTCTAGCAAAAACAGCACAGACATATACAAGTGGATGTTGAATCGGTTCTTTCAATAAAAAAAATTCCAGGTTAAAAAAGAACTCATTTAAAAGTAAATACTGTCATTATGTATTATACCCCCAAACTCTCAACTGCCAAAAACCACCCTCAATAGAATGTTAAGTTTATAACAATTGGTACATTCAGGATAACACAGGAAAGGCTCAGATAAAATGTGACAATATAACCACAAACCTTTGTCATGAGCATATTGCTTTTAAGTAAAGGAAGTGTGTTCACATTATTTAAATTTGACCATACATCCCATTTCTGCATTTTGAACAAAAACAGGTAGTTAAAAGGTTGATGCCTAATTGCACAGACTGAAATGCTTTTATCGGTGCACTGAACATATTTTTAAAAGTTGGGCAGCTGCCAAAAGTCTGCAATAAAACAAACTCAGTGTTTCTACTCAATTGTCTGTACTATGGTCAACAGACTGCCTTATGCTTTTTGCATGACAACAATAAAATTGGTACTAAATTCCTGAACGTCTGAAATGGTTCCTCCCTCTCTCTCTCTCTCTCTCTCTCTCTCTCTCTCTCTCTCTCTCTCTCTCTCTCTCTCTCTCTCTCTCTCTCTCTCTCTAATAGGCTAGTAGGGACAAGGGTATAAGAACTCTGCTACTTCTCCAAATTAAAATACAACTAAATCCTCTATTATCCATATGATAAAACGAATGCACCTTGTTGACTTTTTTTTTTTTTTTTAATGATATGCCGTTTATTAACATAAGTAACAAAATACTGTACTTTTTATATAGCAGAGGTGGAAATAAGACTCCAATTTCATAGCAGTTTGATCCACTCCTGGTTTTACTATGAGTTTAGTAAGACACACCTCAGCTTGTTATCCATACACTGTGGTTAATCAGACTAATTTTAAAACCTGGAATGGGGGAAGCTACTATGCAATAGGAGTCTTATTTCCATCCCTGTATAACAGTATTAAAGTAAGCTTGAAGAAATACTCATGAGTGAAAAAGGCAACTCCTTTTTAGTATTTGTTTTGTCTAATGAGCAGTAGCAACTGTGTAACTGTTGGGAGTTTGAGATTACAAAGTGGCTAGCAGGTTCCAATATAGGGAGAAACCTGTCTCCTGTCCTGCTGCTAAAATTCCGTACAAACAACATAAGCCCCTTTCACACTGGCATGCTCTACCCGGGTGGGACCCGGTGCCATGAGGGCCGGCTATGCGATTTCACACTGCTTTTGATAACACAGGGTTGACCTGGGTGACAGACGCAAGTAAGCAATACACGTATCAATGCCACGGAAGCAGCTTGTTACTGACGCTTCCATCCAAGCTTCTCTGGACTGAACCGTTGGCCCATCTATTGATTAGAGCAAATGTTTATTTATCCCTGCTGCAATATGGCTCATGGTGTGTCTCAAGCAACAAAAATATGGCTAAACAGAATAAACAAAAAAGTTCTTGCGGAAGTGTAACCTTCACGCAATGCGTGGCTGTTTGTTATTTTGTCAGCCGTTTTTTTTTTTTTTTTGTTAAATTTAGTAGTCGCCAATTAATTTTTACCCTGTTTTTCTCCCAATCTGAAATACCCAATTGTATTTAGGCTCAGCCCACTGCTACCAACCCTGCGCTGACTCGGGAGGGCGAAGACGAGCACACACTGTCCTCCGAAGCGTGTGCCGTCAGCCGACCTCTTCTTTTCACTCTGCAGGCCCGCCACGCAGACAGCCCAGAGCTACAGCGTCGGAGGACAACGCAGCTCGGGCAGCTTACAGGCAAGCCCGCAGGCGCTGGGCCAGCCTACAGGGGTCGCTGCTGTGCGGTGAGCCGAGGACACCCTGACCAACCTAAGCCCCACCCCCCCGGGCGGCCAATTGTGCGCCGCCCCCTGGGAGCTCCCGTCCACGGTCGGCAGTGGAATAGCCTGGACTCAAACAAGCGACGTCCAGGCTATAGGGCGCATCCTGCACTCCACGCAGAGCGCCTTTATCAGATGCACCACTTGGGAGCCCCTAGCCGTCATGCATTTTGTCTCGCTCAACCCGGGTCAAAGCATGTCAACCCACAGTACGACCCAGGCACGTGGGTTCACACTATGCGAGATTGTGACCTGGGTAGCCAGAACCCAGGTACGGACCCAGGAAGAAGTGCCAGTGTGAAAGGGGCTATAGATAATGATGCAAGTGGAAAAATACAAATGTAGTAAACAAACAACAAAAATCATATCTTGGTACACATTAAAAATATTATTTTATCAAGTAATTATTGTGCTACAGTACAGTAATTCTAATTTAAATAAGAAACTGAGGTAAATGCTAGTAGACAAAAAAAAACAACTTAATAAACTTAAAAAAAGAAAAAAGCTACAGCGTTTATTATTCTACTCTAATCTCATACAATACTTCTAGGCGTCTCTTTAGATTTTATAACTTGGGCTTCCCTTCAAGGAACAGCCAGCAATATAATGTGCCACAAACAAACAAATAACTGATTCAGTGGACTTAAAATTAAGCTTAACTGGAAGCGTGCAAAAGACATCTGTCTTAATATAAAAGCATGCCACAACCTAGTTTGAAACCAAATAAAGAATGCCTGAAATATAGCTAAAGTACTTAGATTTTATCTGTGTAAACTATTGGTTTTTAGCTTTATAAATTGAATTTCTACTCTTTTCCACCAGCATATTCTATTCGTCATGTTTTAAGACAGAAACTGAACCGCTCCAACATTGCCACAACAGATTAACCCAAAGCCCTAGTGTAAAAAACATGTTTTACCCTTGGATGGTTGTGTTGGGATTAATGTATTTTCCTTCCCTTTATTCAGACCACCCTCTGATGCCATTAGTTTGTCATTAAAATGCAATCTTCAAAGAAATACAATAATACTTTTGTTGTTGAATATTAGTTTAAGTATTTCTTAATTCAGCTGTAGTGTTTAATAGTTGGATTCAATGAAAATACAGTAATGCTTCATAAACGACTGTGGCTTTATGAACCGCATTTAACCAACGTTCTTCCAACAATTAAGAGTGTAGGTTTCAAATAATCGAATATGACATATTTACCTTTGCCTTGTCAACAATATTAATGAACCTACATTAGTCCATAATTCTCGTGTTCTGCCTTCAACAGGACTTTGAGATTGACATATTTTTTTAATGCATTACTTACCACATGTAAAGCGATCACTTCTTCAGTCGGAGCTCTGAATAGAGTTTATATTTTCAACTCTGTATCGAATTTAACATAAACTTAAGCCCAATTTAACAAAAAAAAAAAACTAAAGAAAAAAGTCAACCCAATGAACAGTTAAAACATGGTTGAAAAGAATTCATCTTAATTGCCGTTCTGTTTTTCACAATGGAACACTGTACAGGACACCAAAAATAACTCAAATAACCTAATGAATAATAAAAAAAAACAAAAAAACGGAACTATAAACACGGATACTGGCTATGTGTATACGTGTATTACTTTAAACTTTTGACTTAACAGCAACCATAGTAAAAGGAACACATGTATTTATTCAGTCAACATGACAGAGCGTTGTTATTGGTAGTCTTAACTTTTAGGGATTTTGTTCCACGTTTCCAGATGCGTTGTGCTCTTTCCCTAATCAACTAGACTTATTTTTGTTTTTAAATGTAACGTACAATAATTAAGCACATTTAAATTCACAATGTCTATTTTCTTAACTGGAATTTACGCCCACTGAGATTACTCACCCTCTCTTTCCTAGTGTTGCTCCCACCTCTCCCCGTACCCGGCCTTTCCCAGTAACTCCAATCCGAGGCTCAGGCCTGCCCCCGGTCTGACAGCCGCAGTTTCTCCATAGCAACCGCAGGTCTCTTTCTCCTTGTTTTTCTTGTATGGAAATGTGGTAATATCAATTGGTTTGGTTTACCGTCCCATTATGGTTATTTAGACAAAAAAACATAAAAAAAAAAAAATTCTATATGCGTACCGATGTTACCTAAACATCCCCTGAATATAATCATTAACACCCCAACAAAAAATATTGCCCCTCACCGGGAAGAATTTTTTTTTTCTTAATTTCCACCCCTAAAAACCTACTGTCGCGCGAGCTTCTACTGAAATCATTTCTATCAATCACTTTGTGCCACCTCCCAAGCTCCACAAACTACGAAGGGTTGTACCATTTTTTGTTGGAGCACTCCACAGAATCCTCGTTTGAACCGATACCTTTTCTTAATTTTACGATTAAATTAAACTCAAATGCAAACCTGGTTCAATTAAAGCACTTATAACACACACGTATGCACAAAGTGACACAACATCTGAGATAATCTCAAATGATTGTGTTGTACTGGTTTCTAAGACGTGGTATGATCCATATAACATAAAGGGGTGTGGGAATGTGTCAGTTGTTTTGCCTTTTTTTTTGGGTGGGGTGGGTGGTCACAGTAAGTGTCTCATAGTTGTAAACAACTCATAACAGCACATTATGGAAAGAAAAACTAAACACTGGAACACGATATTGTTTTGAAACATATCACTACAGCATTTTTTCTACATGTCCCCTGGTCGTGAATGAAGTGAGGAGTTATAGGGTGAGCAGCTGGACCATAAAACAGCACGCAAGGGGCGGAGCAACAATGACATTTTAAGAATTCCATGTGTCGTAACCAATTCTGTATCCCCTCAGAATTCTGTGTCCCCTGGCACAATGTGCGTGGATAAAACGGGTCAAAAAACGCATTATTTTGTACGCATTTCAACTATTTACTACACGCTCTCATTTGACTCTAGTACGTGCTGTAATTGTAATTATACACGTACTAATTTGGCCAATCAGATTACTGAAAATGAAATGAGACCTAATGAATATAAAGGAAATAGTATGTGTAATAAATTACCCAATTAAAAGTCGCCTTACGTCTGCCATTGCTACCCAATATTTGGACTTGGCATTGGGTAAAGTCTAGTGAAAGATCAGGATAGACCAGGTGAGACGCTGATTTTGGTACCCCACGGAATTCAGTATCCCCTGTAATTTCACGCCTGCGCAGATGCGTTTTTTTTTCTTTTTTTCGAAAGACGGCTGAATTGGAAAGTCAAGTATATCTATGTTTACGCGACAAACTATTTTCTCCCAATAAAACCGTGATGTACACAGGCTTGTTGTTTGACTTAGTTTGAGGCACGAAAGCGTCACATTATATTTATTTTTAGCGATTTTATATATTGTTTTTGACGTGGAATTCTGTATCGGAAATGTAAACTAATCAATGAGGCATCGCTGCCCAGAAAGACTTCGATAATATTTAATGAGCAATGAATAGAAGTCAGACCAAGTAAAACATAACACAAATACTGAGCAGCATGTCTTTTTAAAATGTATTTTACTCTTCTGTTTGGTTAAAGTTCTCTTTATTCCTCAGTGCAGACTGCAAATAAATATTTGGCTGCGTTCACATTACTCCTAAAAAGTCTGCGTTGCACTGCAGTCGGGAGTCATGTGTTTTGTACAGACTGTCCTGTGAGGTAGGTGTTCAGTTGTATTAAACAATGTGGTCCCCCAATATTTTACATGGGTGGGGGTACCATTTTTTGCCCCACAACCCACCGCCCCCCTTCATTTATCAGTAGTCTAACATAAAATAAAAAGGTCAATTTATTTTATATATTAGAGCTAAAACGTTTCTTGCTCTTATGTTCTTAGCCCTTTTTTTTGCCAGTTTAGACCGTTTTTTTTTCGTTGAAATGAATAGGTAGAAACTTTGAACTTAAAATGTAAACAAATCAAGTGCAGCGACAACATATTTGTTCAGTAATCGTCAAAATAATTGTGCTTCTTATTTGCGCCACGTCTGCCAACTTGTTTTTATCATCAGAGCATGCGCAGTATACAATTTATGTAACTGGAATGGCGCACAGGGGCGCTAGGACCAGAAATACGCGTTACGGTTTTCTGTGGAAGTGTCGAATAAAAAATGTTGCTGCGAGTAAAAAATAAAACCACCTTTAGCAACCGCGAGTAAAAAGTTATTAAAAGTCGACTTAAACCGTTTGTCGGTGTCGCATATATTTTCTTATTCGCATGAATTTTACCGAGCTTAAAAGTTGGATGGCAAAACTTAGGCCTAGATGCGACGGTCGCATAGAGCTGTGTGTTCCAGCCTTAATTGTTGATGTGTATTTCATGTCTGAAATTAAAAAGATGTTATCCCGAAAGTGATTGGCTACTCTTGTAATTACGCTGCATGATTGTAAAATGACCAGCCCCTACGTAGAAAATGCATAGTTAATTTACATTTATTTAAATATTTTTGTATTGTGATTGATCCAAATCAATATGTGTACTAGGTATGTGTTTTTGACCTGGATGGCCTTTCATAAGCCAACAACTGCTGCGCATGCACATATGGATACATAAAATAGTACGTGTTTTACATACATACATACATAATATAGAAGGAGACACCAGAGACCATTGCTGTTATGTCCATGTTGAGTATACTCAAACAGCCAAGTCACAATATTTTTATATTCTAAGCCTGTATTATTTCTTATCCCCTAAGAATTGAGACAGTGAAGGTCTCAGAAGCATGCAATTCACACAGTATCTTTTGTTTTACCGCAGAAACACATGCGGATACATGTATTTACAAAATTATAACGGGGCAGACAGGAAACGGGATCAGAGTGCTGTCTATCTCAGAAAGCCAGTCTCACACTATTTTGGTAACATGATAATGAGTTATAGACGCTGTTTATATACCAGTAACACATATACACTATTGAAAATGTGGCTTTCCAGGGTTTTTCTATGTTCTCTTGTAGAGAATACTTTACATGGCCACCAAAATAATAGTTATGATGATAATTTTTCAAAACTTGATTCAACAAGAGGTAATGTAAATTACTACAACTTTTTTTTAAAACTGAAAGTAATTTGTGAAGTAGTATGTAGAATAATTGTATTATGTCTTACGGTACTGAATTACAGTTGAGCCTTGTAGAGCGAATAAAGTCATTCAGGCATTAACTGAGATACCTGAAAAAAGGTCCCCTGAACTCCCAGATGTCAACAGTAGTTGGCAAATAAGAGCAGGTGTGCTTTGTTTGGAACTGTAAATGTGCCCCTTAGTAACATAAAGGTTGGTTTTTATAAAGTATATCACACTGATTTTTTTTTTTTTTTTAACTCGGTATGGCTCAGTTAATTTAGATAACAGCTATCCAATTTAGTATTCTATATATTTTTTTGTGAGTATCACAATATCCATGCATTTGTTAGTATAAAACATTCAAAAGTAATGTGATCATGAACAGGCATGAAATTGTTAATTACAATTTTTTAATAGAAAAATGAATTTGTAATTGTTTTTGATGAAATAGATCTACCTCACTTCTCAATGCTCAATGAAGGTTCATGGCTATGACTGCCTAGGCCACACAGAAAGTACAGTTAACATATTTCTGTTTTATTCATTGTTTTGTTGTTCCATTCACAGGTGCCATAATATTATCATAATACCCATGCATTTATTGGCATAAAACGTTCAAAAAGGATTGTGATCATGAACAGGCATGCAATTGTTTATAATGTTAATAAAAAATGAATTTGAAATTTAACAGACATGCAATTTTGTAGTATGAAAGAGTAAAGAAAAATGAACATGAATAAAACAGAAATATGTTAACTGTACTTTTTTGTGTGGCCTAGGCAGTCATAGTTATAAATAGTGGATACATAATATAAATGTAGACCACGTCAGCAGCATTAAACATAAACTAATACAACTATAAAAAATGCAAACTGTCAACCATCAGATAGCAGCTATAGCACCAAGCATACCAGCATCCAAACACACTGCTAAAACAGAATAGAATTATCCTCCTTTATTATGGGAAACGGACTGTTCCATGTTTAAGAGGGGAGTAAAAATGAAAATGTCTTGTTTTGGTTGCAAATAATCACATAAAGTGTTACATTTCATTTTGTTTTTATAATAATAATGTTAGGTGGGCATACAAATATAATATCAATGCGGAAAGTTTGATATATTTTACTTTTGATGTATGTTTCAACCCCCCCTCCCCCCTCCCCTTTTGCTGTCAGTGTAAGATTCCAATGTCTAGCTGTTGAAGGATGCGGCGAAGATGGCGATGAATGTGAATAGAGGTGCTTATTTCCAAAATAATTACATAAATTATACCTCTCAGCCTCTTAACTATAGGAATAACAATCACTTTGTTCACAGGTTAACAGGTAAGTTAAAAATGTAGGATGCTGTAATAATTGCAATAAGTCTATCTACGATTGATGCACTCTGCTATAACATTTTTTTAACTACTGCAGATTGTGACGATCAGTGTTATTATAACGTGCATTCTGGTGAACGGTAGTGTAGTTAACAGTATGTTTCTACATTTGAGAATGTGCAGAGGGTGATTTTGAAATTGAAATGAATCATTTCAGAGAAATACTGTATAATTGTTTGCTGGCGTTGCCTAGACGACCTTCATCATACGGTCGATTTTGGGTGGGCTGTACTGATTTACCGTTTTGATACAAAATATAAATGTACTGTCCTGTAAATCAAGACAGGTGTCTGTGTGCTTGGCGACCCTGCTTCCGTGTTGCAGCAATTTACAAATGTATAGATGTCCACTTCGCAGAGATGTCAAGACGTATGTTGTGTAGGACGTGTGTTAAATCTATGTATGATGACGTGCTATCCTGACAGTTATGTGGGTGAAGCGTTTAGTTTAAATGTGATAAAATAATATGATTAAAGTTGACACTAATGTTATAATAACTTGTAATATTAATAATGATAATGATAAGAAGAATTACCGGTAAACCAAACTTAATGACCAAGTGTCCTATAAATAATGTATACATCAATATTCGGCAACTACACCCATGCATTTGTTATATGCAGTATTTAAATACAACACTGCCTGTAATTATGTTCAGAAGTTCAAGTGCTGGGCAGAACAGAACAATCGGGCTTTTGTGCAGATTAGTAGTATCTAATTGAATTAATCACAGATGAATCCTTTTTGGGAAACTAAGATTTAAAAAACTCAATAGTTAGCATTTTGAGTACTTAACTAATGGCTTGACACACGCATACAAAATGCATGTAACATCCCTGGCCTGTAGGATAGAAAAGATGCATCTTCCTGTTGCAAGTAAGCAGATTTACAGTACACCCCCAAAATCCCAAATAAAAAGGTGGAACTCATTAAGCAATGCTCAGGTATCCCTCCAGAACAACCTGCATTCTTTGCAGATGCTAAAATAAGATAACCACTGGTAAAATGTACAATTAAGAGGGCACCTAGACTTCAAAAGGTGCTAACTGCAATGTTCAGAAGCAGATAGAATAGCAATTCTGAGCTGGTAATAAGCCTGAGTATTACATTACTGCAAGAGGAAATTGCATTATTTTCTGCACCAAACCAAATGGGATTGCTGGATTTATCCCTGTTGCCATTTCTCCAGGTTACTAACAGCTGTATAACACTTGGATGACAGCCAATGGTAATATTGTAGTAGCATGTGTGTACAGTAGCACAGGCAGAGTTGGTTTTAATTGCTCGTACACTTATCTCTGGTATTGGTCCTGCAGTATGCAGTATCATGCATTGCTTTTTTTTTCCTGAGTTAGGTTATGTGATTGTAGTTACAGAGTTCGATTTCCTCATTATTCAGCATTAATCATGTGCCTGACAAACTGCATGAATAATAAGATGCTTTCAGTTTCAGTTTAGGAACCGAGTAACTGTGAAAAATGTATCTTTAAGCACCAAATACATATAAAGCCACATTTTATTTTATTAAGATGTTTATTGGTTTTACACATTAATACTTAACTAGTATGCATCTTATCTAATCAGCCACATCCAGCCTATTGCTATTCAGCATCCATGCTATATGCTGCCACTGGGTACAGTTAACTCCTCTGTCTTTTCCCCCTGAGACGAGTACTGCAATCTGTGCTGTCACAATGCCTGTGTGGAATTTCAATCTTGAACTGTGACATGCTTTTGGTTGGCTCACAACTCTGTCCAGCACTGCATGTTACTGTAGCTCCCTTGTTCCTGCAACTTGTTCAAAATGTGGCAGCACTCTATCGAAAATACTCCAGTCTTAAAACCTTTGCATTGGTTGCCAGGCGATTTTAGAATTGATTTTGATCTTAACTAACTGTCTATCCTTGAACCTCCTTACTGTACCTCATACTGCTCACTCCCTATGCTCCCTATGCCCCTGCTGGTACTTTGAGATCTCAGGATGCTGGTCTCCTCATAGTCCCTAGGTTCCAACAGAAGTCAACAGGTTTCAGGGTTTTTTAGTATGCTCCTTTGGAATTCTACCTCAGAGTGTTAGAGATGCAGATTTTGTGAATGAGGTTAAATCTCATTTTAAGCACTGATTTTTTTCCAAGTCAGTCCAGAATACCTTTTGATTAAAATAGCTTTCCTGGCATGGATAGTACCAGTACTGTTGACTGTTGACAGCATATTATTGCTTCGCATTATACCCAACAAATAAGGACCACGGCCAGACAAATCTCTAGAGAGCCTGTGATGCGACCGAAACCTTGACATAGCTTTATGTAGGTCTTTGTAGGACTTATTTTTGGAACTATTATCCAATGACCAAATGATTGGTTGCAATAACCATTTTATACAGGTACTATAATGCCATGTAAAAATGAAATGGGTATGCTATTTCACATTACAATGAGCTTGTGGAATAAACTAAATCAAGACAGGAAATTGCTGAGTAGTTTGTCTTGAAAATATGAATAAAATGGCTGCTCTGTGTCTATCCTCTTGTAACCCAGATCAGTTCTGTAAATTGGATTTCATTCCGCATTGAACTATATGTGTATAAAACTCTTATTTTAGGAAACTGTAATAACAGTGTACATTATAATGTGCACAGGCTCCCAGGGGGCTATAGTCCCTGGCTTTTTATTCAGTCGTTGATTTAATTTGGATTAGCCATCTAAGATAACATTGTCTGTACCAGCAAGTACATGTCTAGCAGGTACTATGACAAATAAAGACTAAGTTGCATTTAGAGCTTCTTAGACCTTCAAATTATTTTGTCTCCGAAGCATTAATGGAGCTTGTTTTATCCATTTTGCATTTCTCAGGTTGTTAAAAACATGAATACTTTGCCATAATCGTAAACTATAAGCTGAGTTGTTATTGAAATGCAAAAATACAAGCAAATTAAGTGTCTTTTAGAATTTATATGCTTTGACAAAGTAACCGTGTACAACACAGTGCTGACTGTGGTGTTTTTGTTTGCGTGTTTTTTCAAAGTGCTAAATAGCACTCTTAGTACTAGCCATTGTTATGTAGCCCATATACCTGTACATCCTTTTTTGGGAATTTTGGTTATGCACACACTTCAGACCTGTCCTTTTGTAGATAATGGAAATTCTTCATTACTCTCTCAGTATGCTGGGACATATTTCCTATATTAATCAGAGAATCTTAAACTGAAAGGCAACATTCAGTCATAATTAGACTTAATTGCACATGCTGTAGAGCATGTAGATCACTGCTGGGCAATAGCAAGGGGCTGTCAACCCCTTAATACTTCTGTATGTTATTTGTATCCACTTTGTTATGTACACTTCAGCGATGCCGTTTTAGGCCAAACATCTTTTTTGTCAAAGTTGGTTGAATTATCAAGACCATTTCTCAAGCAGCATTTGCAGAATCACACAAGACATATAACTCCTTATTTTTGACTGTTCTATTAGTAACACTGGCGGCTCTCTAGCGGCTTGATTACAGGACCTTCCTCAAAAGCAGGGTGAAATTCAGATGGGTCTTTACCTGTACAGAGGTTCATTTCTGTCTCAATGTGATTGGTGTGTTATTGCAGGATTATAAAATTAGTCTGCTGTATGATGGAAGAGCTATTTATGGAAAGTGAGGTAGGACTAACTGATCTGATCGTTTGCATGACTGTTACATTTCATGAAGCCACAATGCATTTGCTTGTTTGTGGCTGTTGTTTTGTAGAACTAAAGCCAGCAGAATATGTATTATCTCAAAACGAAGAATATCTCCAAAGAAGAAAAAGAAGAAAAAAAAAACTTGTTAAGGTTAAAATTAATTAACCACATAACGTTTTTTGCGGAGTTAACATGCCACTGTAATTTTTTCAGATGTATAGTTTGTATGCTCCTGATGTCCATCTTCCCATGGCTTTGATTAGATGTGGAGGAATGTTTCGTCAAGCAGCAGACGTAGCTGCGCCGATTCTGAAGGAACGTCCAGAAAAACTGTCATGTGAAAATCCAGTGCGGAGCAGAGACAGACATACGGGTTTGATAAACCAATTCCTTGAGGCAATCGTTCCTTCCAGGGTGCGGAAGAGGGGTTTGTCTGGAGCGACATTCGGGCGCATTGATAGGTAGCTGAATAGAGCAGAAAAGGGACAAATAATATGATTAGTTTTAAGTAAATAAACATATACTCCCTTTCTTTCCCGATCGGTTTTTGAATGTTTAAAAAATAGACATGACCTGAGATTGGAGTTTAAGATCGCTGATGCAGAGGTCCGTAGATGGATTGAAGGACTGATTCCGGGAGGTAATCTCGCTGCACCGAAGGAACCTGCAGACTCCAGGATTTCCTTAGTGATGGGCAGCTTGGTAGGTGAAGGATTGGGAGCGGATTTTTGAATGTGGTATTGTAAGCCATATTGTGGAGAGAGTCAGTTTGTGTTGGGTAAAACCAACCAAATCATGAGTTCAGATGATTTGTATCTGTGGTTTCGTACTGTACATGCAGTGCTTTGCTGGAGAATAAAGTGTGGATGGTGAACTTTACCCAATCTGGGGATGGCTGCATACTGTCCATACATACAGGTGTCTCGACAGATCCTAATACATTCAGTCATTAACAATATTAATCATCTCTATCTTTTCCCTCTGCCCATCACCAACTGTTTGCGGCCACATTTATTTCATTTTATTTTCTTGGAGATGCCTGCCAACATGACTTTCTTTACATCGTGCACCCATCATCATGCCTCTCGAATGCAAAACAATTGTGCAGCTCCCTCAGCTTTACAGAGCTGCGTGGATCACATCACATCACATGATCAACCTAATTTGCATCTCTAACTCAAGGTGATACCAAATCCAATTAGATCCTAATAAGGTGGCCAGACAGTGCTGGTATTTCTATGGGATATAAGAAGGTACTTTTCTGTCTTTTCTTTCAGGTCCTGATCCCAAAGTGAAACCTCTACCGAATATGTGCCAGCAACAACCTTTTCGACCCATGGCTCCTTCCCTCCCTGACCCTCTCCGATTCCCCCTGTCTACCTCACTGTCCCCAGGGCCACTTTCCCTGCAGCCGGTCCAGAGACCCCCTCTCCCTCTGCCACAACCCCCCTGCCCCAAATCCTTGCCACCCCCCCAGGAGGAGGAGACACAGACTGTGGGGGACCAGGACTCTGCCTTGGAGGACCTCTGTAGGCCCCTGTACTGCAAGCTGTGCAACGTCACCCTGAACTCTGCACAGCAAGCACAAGCTCATTACCAGGTACTGCAAGGAAAGAGCAAGGAACGCATTAAATAATAAGTCGAGAGATAATAATGAGACTGAAAGGGGTATTTCCAAAAACTTTCAACAGTGATATTGATTTTATATATATATATATATATATATATATATATATATATATATATATATATTACTATTATTATTATATCACTATTGTATTTTTTATTGGTTAATGTTCACCATATTTTTTATTTATAGTTTTCTCAGTTGTATGCAGTGTATGAGGGGATTTCTTCAAAGAGAATAAATTGAACATTCATCACACGCTGAGGCAGTGGTTGAACAAACTAGTTAGTAGCTTAGAGCTGGACTGCATTGAAGTCATAACGTGATTAAGCCGTGCAGTCAACCCAGTTATGAATTCCACAACTGTCAGGCATGATCTACCCATACCTCTCACATTATTTTTTCAGCTTCTATCCACAAGGCTTTCGAAAAAATATATTGTATAGCCTATCATGTTTTAAGAGCCCTGATTGAAAACTGTAGGAAACAAGGAAGCAAACTAGCAGTCGAACCAAAGTCCAGACCTGCCTGACCCACTGTGCTCTGTGTTGTATTTTTAGGGTAAAAATCATAATAAGAAGCTCCGGAATTTCTATGCTGGCAGTCAGCAGCCGCCCCCTCTCAGAGTTCCAGAGGTGGTGGAGTCCCCTGTCCAGCAGCCCCCTCCCCCAGCAACAGCACCAGTGACTCAGGTAAGGGCAGCTCTCTCACTCTGTTTGCATGCTGGCACAGAAAGGATTAGTCTGTGCTGTGCTTACATTTTTGCAAAAATACGTTAATTGCGATGAGACTTTAGCATTCTTTAGCATAAGCTTTTTATAGTATAAGAAACTGGGGATATGTGGAGGATTAAGTATTAAGATGTCACAGCAACTAAAGTCTTTCAAATCAGCATTTCCAGAATTAAAGGATACATAAGGAACTTTTTATTTTATTGTGTTACATGTTGCCATGTGTTGCTAAGGTGTGTGTATTGTTTTAATTATAATTTTTTTGGTACATTTTGACCACTTTTTAAACTTTTAAATTGCATTCCCTGCCTCAAGATGGCTTCACATGTACCCGCATGGACCTCTCAGAACTACATTTCCCATCATCCTCCTGATCACTGGTAAATCCCTCTTCGTTACATATGTGCAGGGAATGCAATTTCAAAGTTTAAGAAAGTGGTCAAAATGTAAAAAAAAAACAAAACATACACACACCTTACGTAAACAGTTGTAGCAACACATGGGAACATGTAACACAATAAAATAAAAAGGTCCTTATGTACCCTTCAACTAAAAACTAAAAAAAAACTAAAGATTGTCAGTACAAGTAAAATGTGACATGTGATTATGTTAAGAAAATTAGTTTTAAAATCTTAGTTATCACACTTTAAAGATGTTGAATTGCTGGTACTTGCTTTCACATTGCCCCCTTTCTTTCAGTCAGGTTCCTTTAAGACAGGTAGCCGGGTGATTCTGGCTACAGAGAATGATTACTGTAAGCTGTGCGATGCCTCGTTCAGCTCGCCTGCTGTGGCTCAGGCTCATTACCAGGGGAAAAACCACGCCAAGCGTCTGCGGCTGGCTGAGGCCCAGCAGAGAAACACTTTCATGTAAGTGCCAACCTCCTCCAGACTACCGTGGAACGTGTTTAACGCTTAGGTGGTCACTAAAGACCAAACCCTACTAAACGTTGATTTGTTTTTTCTATGGTTATACTGTGCATTTACCATAGCTGGCCATGTTTTTGAATATGCTTTACCATAACTCTCTAGGCTTTACAGTGCTTACCAATGTTTGACCATGCTTTCACTATGCTTTATTACACTTTGCTACACTTTTTTTTAAGGGAACATACAGTACATAAGTAAACACGATGATTTTCAAGCAGCTGTATAGTCTGAATATGGAGGAAAGCAATAATGCTATAAAGACATGGTCTGTGTGTGTACAAAACATTTTTTTTCAGACTGTAGCAGCTGTCCACATCACGTCATCTTGATCAATGAGTCACATGCTTAGTCCGTGACAAAACGTTTCTGAAAGTAGAAGCCAGGTCTGCTTTGGAAAGACAAGTCTGCTTTCTGGAAACAAGAGACCATATTTTTAAAGTTTTCTCCATTCTTTTTTAAAAGGCGAAAAAAATCATGTTAATGTTACAGAATGAATGACAAAGCACTCTGAGTGTGCTTGAGAGGACTTGAAATATGGTACTTAATTGTTTGGTTGGAGTTTTGTAAAATTAACAGGTGTTTTACCTCTTTCAAAAAACAGGAATTAAAGACTGTAGTAAACCCTTTAAAAATATCACCCACAGTGTCCTATTTATAAAATATTTTTTGAATAATAAACACTCATAAATTAAACTGCTCTTTGAAAACTGAGAATACACTTCTAACCTTCTCTAAAACAGTAGAATGAACAGGAAATGAATCAAAATGGGCTGTAAAAAAGACCTTCACAAAATAGTCCTTACATATTTTTGAGTAGGGCCCAAGATAACACCCAGCACACACAAGTACATTTCTTTTCAAACTTTACTGGTGACTTGGGGAGAGGCCTATAACAATGACCCAAATGAACAGTCTGTGATTAGGAGGCTTGGTAACATTTGTTTAGCACATTTCTGTTATTAAAATTATTTTGAAAAGGTAAATTACATGTTTGACCAAATTACTTAAACGCAACAAGAGGGCAAAACAGAATATTATTTTGCTGGTTCTTTTTTGATAAGGCTTACTTTAAGACAGTTTAAACCATTCCATGTTTCTGCATGAGATTATTTAGACACACAATGCATATTTTTTACAGTCCAATTGAAGTGTGTCTTTCAATGTGCTCCCTGTATTTCCAGGTTTACGCTTTGATACCTTATTCAGGATGAACAATCACAGCAACTACTGTGCAGGGACGTAAAAGCTTCTGTTAAAAAGAAATGGAACTCAGAAAATGGTTAGATGAGTTTTGTAGAATGGGAACAAAGCAAAAATACCTCTTCATTTAGCTTTCAAACCTCTCAAACAGGGCAGCTTCTGTATTTACTTCAGAGCTACTTCAGACCTGAAACCTGTCTGCAAAAAGGTCTATAACAGTATCCATTTGTGACCCTGTATTTTACAGAAAAAAATATACATAAGTAAATATTTAATTATTAATATTTCAGGTTCAAAGTTTATTATAGGGAAAACGGAGATGGGGTCTAAAAAGGTAGGTTATGCAGTAGTTACATGTTTTAATTTAAAAAAAAGGATGTTTAAACGTGTTTAGAGAATTGTATTTGTCTTTAAAATGTAGTGTGTTTCTTAAAAATATATGTCCAAACACCACATCTGTAATACTTTGTGAGGGTGTATTTTGCAAACCAAAAAAATAAAATAAACACAGTTAAAACATCCATCACAAAACCTACAATTTCTTGCTTTTTATAGATATATATCATAGCTATAAATACCAGGTTACACAGCTACTACACTGACCTCAGGAAAATATGTGCAACACCTATAATAATCTAATAGTGGATGTCCTGTCCAACCCAGCAACAAGGGCTGAAGCACATTGATGTGTTTATAATGGGTTTGTTTTTTTTAACATTTTTTAAATAGTACTGTGTGACTTGGTTTTATTTATTTATTTAATTATTTTTTATATAGCGCAGCAGACCACAAGTGGTTTCAGAGCGCTGTACAGCGTTTTGTACCTCTTGACTCACCCCGACCTTATGTTGTAACCACAAGTTCTTAGATGCCATTAAATCTTTCTTTGACTCGAGAATGATAAGTTATTGTTTGTGAGAAGCTAAACTGGTTTCCTAATCCTCCTACCACTGGCGCATCCATTGATACATTCTGAATCAATATTTCTTTACAGAAAACAAATGTAAAGCCTTGGTTTTGGCTACAGACCTCTGCGTCCTATTAGCGACTGTGGAGCTCAACACATAGAAAATGGAGCTTTATCATCACTGTGGGTAGGAAAACGCAGAGAAATGTATCATTTCTAGACTTCAGTTAATTAATTTATATTGAGGCATCATTAAATCATCTGAAGGGCTATATATGCAGAATGAACTGGTGGTTATCAAAATTAGAAAACAGAACAGCTCACTCACAATTTTTTTGTCTTTGAGCTGTCACCCATTTACATGCTCGCTCACTCAGCTACTGACCTACATAGCTATACGTAAATGATGTGTGCCTACACAACCAAACAATTTACTTGCAGATTTGTATTTTCAGTGCATGACAGACTGCATTTTTTAAAGGAAATAAAGGAAGCACCTAATCAAAAATGTTTTTACATCCACCGCTAAGATTTCACAGACTTACGAATTTACGATTTTTTTTTACGAATTTACAGTCAAATTTACGATTTTCACTAGTTCCGTGACCGCCGTGACAGAACCATAGCCTTAGTTATGAGTAATTAAAGGTCAAGTATTCGGGTATTCGAAACTTTTATTCTTGGTATACTCGAATATCTTCCCATACGGAAAGAAGATTAATTTTCAATACTGGTATATACAAAGTTTAATCATCCACTTTACCCACCCAGGGCGCAATTTTGAAGCAGAAAGTTCTTTCTTGCTTGTTTTATGCAGTTTGAAAATGTTTTCTTCCTCTCATACTTGCCGTATTCATTCTGAGTAAAAATGTAGACGTTGATTTTGTTGTATTAGGACGGTGGTAGTTAATGGGGTCCATTTTAATGATCCGGATCTTAATACTGCAGAACTTAACTCCTCTCGGTTTTTATTGTATATATTTATAGAATTAAAACAGAGTGTTCAATAAATCACCTGAAAAGCAGGACTGGAGAGAGGAGGTATTCAGATCACTGTTCAGATTATTAAAATAGATCAATTAAAATAAAAAGTGCTGTCAATTCTTTTTTTTTTTTTAGGAATTTCTAGTCGCACACATGCACCTAAATTAACATGTATGTTTGCACAAGAATTTTTTTAGTCTCATATGCAGAAACTGTGGGAATATTTTCATCTGTGCTACTGGACGACACAGAAGGCTCTCCCCATCAGCCGAAACAAAAACTGTTGTATGCTTATATGCTAGTGCTTGTTCTGATTTGTCCCAAGATCCACCGAAAATCTGTTGCGATCCACGTATTGGCCACCACTGGTATAAGTCATTCAAGAATGCAAACTTTTTTTTTTAGATTAAAAAATTGTGAATTGCTGTGGTCTTAAGGTATTTACATTTGTTTTCAAGAAAGAACATGGTATTAAGGGTTAAAAAAGGGATAATTTGGATGTTTCACTACTTGCAGTTCATGCCCCTCTAAACATGTTGAACAGAAACTCACACGGCCTTTGCCCTTTTACGCAAAATAAAACTGCATACCAACTTATAACTGACTAACTTTCAGGTAAAATGTTTTTTCATTGGGTGGAGATGGCTACTGTTGATTTGTTTTTTGTGCTTTATTTGACTGGTCCTATTATTTATTTTCAGTTAAATCACGGAAGTGCTTAAATTAAAGATCAATGGATGAGAAACCTCAGGGATGTTTTGAGGCTAATACAAACTTATAGTCTTTTTTTTTTTCTTTTCAGAGACACATCAGAAGCAAACCAAAGGCGACCAAGGAAAGACGGGAACGAGTTTAAAATAGTGAAGACCCGCAGGAATGCGTATGTGCCTCAAAACATGCCAGGTAGAAATAATACATTGACGTTATTAAATGTGACAGAAAAGTGTATCGTTGTGCATGACCTAAATCCTTAAGTAGACCTCCATATGTTTTTTGAGTTCTTCGTCCTCGTGCCAGTGAACTTGAGCATAGTTAGTAACTAAGATGGTGTCTTCTTCCTACAGGACTGTCTGTCCTCGTAATCAATTTAAGCTAAGTAGACGTACATCATTAAATTGTGTTTCTTCTTAAAAGGTACATCAGCAGTATATGAAAAATAAACCATAAACTATTCCACCTTGCTCTTCCGAATGTATTTGGTCATTGTATAAACAGCTGCATATGCCACACTGCTAATGTCCAAAATCAGTCTTCCAGAGCACCTCTTCTGAGCCAAAAAAGTTGCATATAGCTTACACAATGCTTCATTGGGCATGCGCTGGTACATCTGAAGATACATGAGGAAGTCAACTTTTTTAGCTTAGAAGAGGTGCTCTGGAAGACTGATTTTGGACATTAGCAGTGTGGCATATGCAGCTGTTTGGGCGCATACGGATTATTATACAATGACCAAATACATTCGGAACAGCAAGGTGGGATAGTTTATGGTTTATTTTTCATGTACTGCTGATGTACCCTTTAAGTCTTGTGAGAACAGCAATTTATATAGAAGCCCTAATCAGATACAACATCAGTAGCATAAAAAAAACAGACGGAAAACCATTTCTGCCAAAAACCATGCATGTTTTTGTTTAATTCTTCAGTTACAGCCAGGAATTGAATAAGCTGAAATGACATCACATGAGCAGTTGAAGATTCCAATGCCTCTTACATCAGCATCACCCCATACTCTGCACTGCAACTATATTAATCCAGCTGGGGTTTCCACTAGGGGTGATTCATTCACCCACTTATTAAAAATATTACACGTAATACATACAGTAACATCAGGGTTATTCATTTTAGGGTGATTGTAGCAGGGTAGCGTTGTGGTCAAGGCTGGTCAGCAGCAGGAAAGCAAACCCAGTGTCAGAAGCTGCAGTTTAAGCACTGTGCACACTTTTATTAAACACACAAAACAAAGACACAAGGCCCAAAACAAAAGATTTACACAAAATAAGTCACCTCAATTCAGGCTGGGTAATGGCCTTCACTGAATTGTTTTCCTCAACAATACAGTCCATACACTCTCCAAAACTCCTCTCCCAAACAAAGGATTTTGCTCTCCTTTTATAGCATGTGACTGTGCTTAATTGATCCTCAATTAATCAGTTAAGCCCCAGCCACATTCTGCACAAGGATTTGGCAGATATGAGATTTTAACCCCCTCCCTGCCAAACTTAAATAAAAAAACATACATCCACACTAGTTACACCAGCCTGCCACAGTGATGCTATTAAGATCAGCAAATGCTTAGATCATTAAAAAAAGACCCCAATGATAGCCTTTTTTGCTATATTTATATGACTTCAATAATAGTATTATAGAACATGGGAAATATTTTTTTCTTAAAAATATTTCCCAACATAAAACCAATGTCACCTTACAATAATTGATTTTGAGTTTCAGTGTTTTAAAATAAAATATCAAAAAGAACGAAATTTCAATGTACCATTTTTAATTCAGTAATATGAGAGAATTGGTCAGGGGTCTGAATACTTTTGCAAGGCACTGTATATATATATATATATATATATATATATATATATATATATATATATATATATATATATATATATATATATATATATTAATCTGTATGTCATGTTGTAAATATATCCATATATCTAACATGTTTAATAAAAACTATATTAAAAACATATTTTCTTTTCCTAAGGGTAGTACTGAGCATCAAATAAAAATTAATTCAAATAAATTCATATATAAACACGATTATAAATAGTGCTGGAATTTCTGCAAAAGCTGATGGCATACCAAATAATAGGAATCCTGCTTTGTTTAATCCATCTGTTCCAGTGTAATTCATTCTGTTCTGTTCTGTTCTGGGGTTATAGAAAGGGGCATTGCCATCTTGCACAGTAGTACTCTTCAATGCCTGGAAAGACATAGGATGACCTGCAGCACAATATTCTGGTACAGCTGCCAAGTCACCTAAGCATGTACATTCTCTGTGCGCTTGGGGCTCTAATGACTGACAACCAAACTACAACAGGGCAGTCTTTGGAAAAATAATGATCTCTAATGCTGATCTCAGCAGACCCTCCTTCAAAATTGGTAAAACTGGCTAATGAAAATAACTGTTACATTAGCCGCAGGTAGCCCAAATGAACATTGAATGTGTTCACAGTGTACAGCAGACCCAGTTCCTTCTTTCGGTAATGCTGTTGGTATCTGTGTCTTGTTTCTGGGCCTTGAATCCTTAGACTGCCGTGGAGAGGATGTGTTTACTATTATTATTATTATTTATTTCTTAGCAGACGCTCTTATCCAGGGCGACTTACAATTGTTATAAGATATCACATTATACATTATTTCACATTATACAGATATCACATTATTTTTACATACAATTACCCATTTATACAGCTGGGTTTTTACTGGAGCAATCTAGGTAAAGTACCTTGCTCAAGGGTACAATAGCAGTGTCCTCCACTGGGGATTGAACCCACAACCCTCTGGTCAAGAGTCCAGAGCCCTAACCACTACTCCACACTGCTGCCCCACTACTCTACTACTGCTGAACATTTAGTCATTCACAAAAAATGTAAATTAAACTCAGCACGTGAATTTATTTGGAATATTTATCTGCTTTATTGTTATGTAAATACTTAATTTAGTACACTGTGTTTCTTGTTAAATATTTGAAGCAATGTTGAATTTAATGTAATTTGTGTACTGTATCACTGAGTGAGTTGGTCTTTTCTTTGAGAATTTGTCTAGGTGTAAACGTGTAGAAAAGGATACTCGACAGTCTGGCAGTAACTGGCAGTGGTTCAGTATTGTGTAGTACCTAATTGGGGTCACATTATGCTATCTGCTGTTAGCCCTGTGAGAGGGCCTGCTGTTTTCTGATGAACGTCACATGGCTGCTATAACTATCACTGGCAGCTGGAAGGGATTTTTGTTGCTAGTTTTAGTAACAGCCATAAACGCAACATTTTTGTAAACTTTTGGCAGCCAAACGTTTTGCGTCTGAGTCCTTGTGCTGCCGCAGAGCTGTGATAAAATTGAGATCAATTCCATAAATACTGAGGACGGCTTTGGCTTGTAAAACCGAGTGACAGTGCCAAGGCATTGGTGAGTGTAAACTGACCCATATTGTGAGGCGCAAGTACGTCAGCAGGTCTCACAGGTGCAATGCTCATAATTGAGACCATGTAAAGTTAATTCCACTGAGGGCCACCGATTCCAATACGGTCTTGGTGATAATAGCAGGCTGGTTTTGAACATTTCAAGAATAATGTTTAAGAACAGTTAACGCACTGGTTTCATTTTTTATTTTTTTTTGATGTTCCTGTCATTTTTTAGGATGTTTGCGATCATTGTGGTTTGTATTCATTGCATTTACTCAAATACTTTTTCTTAATATGAGTTTGTGATTTCATCTGAATTCACGATTGATCTTCAGTTCTAGTTGCCTGACACTGATACAAAGCTAGGAGCTAGATCAGCCAACTTCATCAGCCACTTTGGATTTGGCAGTACACTGCACTATATGGTGCTGGCACGTACTAATATAAAGACACATTAGGTGATCTAGCCTTACTTATGTCAATGGCAGCACCTAAAACTGATTGCAGCTCCTGAACACAAAGTCAAAGCACCATAACAAGTAGAAAAAACCCAATATTTGAGTAATTGCGATAGGATCCGTAATTGTAAACAATATTGATGCAGTGCAAGCCTGGACATTGCAATCACATTATTTGTGTCTTTTTCATTAGGGCTGATTTATTCTTCATTTCATTTGTTGTTAGTTTCAACTGGTGCCTGTACTTTAATGATGTGAAGCATAATATTTTATTCTGGGGTAAGTGAAACCTGTAGATACATTTTTGGAATCTTGCATATGTAGTTGAGATGGACATTTTAAATGAAGCTTTATATTTAAAGTAGGATAAAGATATACTTTTTAAGTTGTTTTCAACAATGTCCGTGTTTCTTTTGGATTTGAAATATCCATATTTGCTTTCTCAGCAGTGAAGGAACTAAATAGAATTTGCGCTTATGCTGAAGCCTCAAGTACAATGAGTTAGGCATTATGCACCAGATGTTTTGTTTTGAGTAGAGCGTATTGGCCTATACTTTTCAATTTGATTAAAAGCTGTCAGAGGCTAGAGATACCATATATGTTGTTAAAAAGAAAAATATGTCGGAGACAGTCATAGCAACAAAAAGGCTATTTAATAAATGGCTTGGGGGATTTGCACTCTTCAAATAGGGCAAGAAAATGTACATGTACTGTGTATTGTGTGTGTGTGTGTGTGTGTGTGTATAACCAAATGTACCCTGACTGTCTTTCTCAAGTGACTCATCCATGGTCAGGACTGTACTGCTCACTATTTCATGAAGCTGAAATCTTGTGTTGTAATTCCTGCAGGTCCCTACTATAACCCACGCCCTCGGCAGCGAATCCCGCGGGACTTGGCGATGTGTGTCACGCCCAGCGGCCAGTTCTACTGCTCCATGTGCAACTCTGGGGCCAGCGAGGAGGCGGAGTTCCGGCTGCACCTGGAGAGCAAACATCACAAGAGCAAAGTGTCCGAGCAGCGCTACCGCAGTGAGATGGAGAACCTAGGCTACACATAGAGGGGACTGCAGCTGCTCTGACGTGCACTGCTTATGTAGTCAAGGATCACTAAAAGAGTCACAGGATATAGGGGCCGAAGGGCGCCCTGTCGAGGGACATGACAAATTATTCTCTTCTAGACGACATCTGGAAGTACTTGCAGGCTCGCTGCTGTTCTCTGTAGAGTAACTGCATGGTGTTGCTGTGTGTTTTTTTTTGGTGTTTTTTTTACGCACCAGCACCACCTGCTGGTAGGCCACGAATCCTTCCAGATTTTCTTTTGCAAGCTGATGATTTGTTTTGACCCGAGTTTTAACAATATGATAGTATTTGCACCTGAGATAAAGCCTTCTATTTTAATAGACTGCTTCTCTCAAGAAAAATCAAAGCAATCTCTCTTGTCATGTCAGCTGTGAGTTTAGCTGCTTCGAGACCCTTATATAAAGCTGGTCCCCACACCACTCAATTCAGCAGATGTTTAGAAAAAAAGAAAAAGTAAATTGCACTACAGAATTTTACCCAACCAGGTACCCTGCTGTGAGGCAATACAATTAGCTGGCTTTGTATATAAGAGCAGTTAATGTATATAAGAGCAGTTAATTATTACATTTGTAGAAGACCTGTTACGTAGTAAAATATGTGTGGTGTGTCTCTAACACAATCTAAGCCAGCTATGTCCTTGCAAAGCCATACAGTTCACGCTTCTTCTTATAAAGCGAAACCACTTTCCCTTGCTTATTGATGAACCATGGTAAAGCACACGGTATATTATACTTTGTTTTAATTTCTGGCAGGAGAGGTTATTAAAAGATCATTTATTTTACATGTATCCTTTATATATATTTTATTATGAATCAAATGTTTCCTTGTAACATGCCATTTTTTAAGTTTGAAAGAAAACAAAAATGGTGTGTTTAAAACATATAACATAATTCACCCATACCATAGTGAAAACCAAAGCATTGTGAAAAGTTGTTTATCTACGTATTGGGGAATCCTACTTTATTTGGAACATGACATGTCCATTAATATTAGACCTTTTTTTTTTGTTAAAGAAAAAGACTTGACACTTTGGGGAGCTTGGTGGCACAGCAGCTCCTTCCCTGTCCTTGTGCCTTTTGTCACTGGAGGCCTGGGTTCGGATCCAGCTCAGGTAACAAGGGAAATGAGTTTGGTCGTAGTCTCCACCCAGCCCATCATAAATCCACTCCACGATTGGTAGTTTTTGTTTGAGTTAGACCCAGAAGCAAGGTGGATGCGAGGGGAAGCTCTCTTGGAGTTTGCTGGCCTGGCTGTAGCCAGTACCATCATTCATCAGTACTAAAACAAGACAAAGCTTGACACCTTCCAGTTCCTGAGGTCAGTTTGAAAGCTCTTATTCTGGAGACAGATCATTGGCCTTCAGGTTATGAAAGGTACAACAGGCAGAGCTATTTGTTAGCTTTACTTTTTTCTTGTTACGAACAAAGAGAAAGTTGGTACAGGTATATGAAACATCAATTATCTTAATACATGTATATGTTCTTTTTGTTGATTGGATTTAATTTGTATATCATTTTCTGTTTCTTGGGGACTTTTCATGAAACTGCAACACTGTTCTAAGTGTATGTAGTTTGTTCTATTTGTTATATATTACTGAAGTACGTATTACACCAGCAGGGGCAGAGTGTTGCAGGAAGGCAGGTTAATGGTAACACTGTGGTGTGCCAGGTATACTAAGATATTAGACTTGTTTCAGATAGCACTGTTGCGTTTCAAAAAGTCCAGGATTTCATTACTGAAACACGAAAATGATATATAAATTAATCCAAACAAAAAGGATTAGTTAAGATTTATCTATATTTCGTAACTTTTTACACTTATGACTCTAAAGTCTGTTTCAAAGCTCTTTTCAAAATGTCTGCTGTAGTGCACTGGGGTTTGAGATCTGGGGTGTGTCAAACAGTAACTGTGATGAGGTACCTGTGCCCCTGGGTGTATTTTTGGTTTATTTTGTATAGTTTGGGTTATGCATCACGGGGGAGTTAATGTATATTGGTATGTGAGCACTGGGATGTGGGTTTGTGTGTGTGTGGAATAGTGGGGTCAGGGAGGCAGTTAAAATCCTCCCTGTAAAAACACGTGAATGTGGCTGGAGCCAGGAATTGAATGAATGATTAAATGATTAATTAAGGCTCCAGCCACATGCGTATTAATAGAGTGATCACGGGTGAGAAAGGGGTTAGTGTGTTAGAAGTAATGTTGCTGTTAGGTATGTGGTAAAGTGATTTTCGTGTTCGGTGCTGTGCCGTTCGTCCTGTGTTTTTTACATGTGTGAGTGTTTTGTATAGTCCTTTTGTTTTGGCCCTTGGCTTGTTATTTTGTTAAATGTGTTTGTTTAGAGTTTCTGTCCGTGTTGATTTTGTTTGTGTATAATTAAACACTTTAGCACTTTACTGTACCTTTCTGTGTCCGAGTCTCCCTTCCTGGTCTAAACGCCATTGCCAGTGACGTCATGCTGCCACAATAAGACAGCAGTAACGATCCATGATGTGGTATGGAACAGAAAAGCCAGAGCACTTGATGTTTTTTTGTTTTTTTTTTTAAATGGCTCTTCCTGCAGTGATTTAGAGGACACACCCCTGATCACAAACCCCAGTGCACTAGAGCGGCCATTTTGAATAAGTAAAAAGTTGTCTGGATGTTAATAATGAAAAGAAAAATGACAGGAATGTTATTTAAACAGTTGTAGCGACACGTGGGGACGTGAAACACTATATTTGTCGGAACCCCGTTACTTACTCTTTAATGTTCCTCTATTCCTTTTCAGTTCTTTTAGCACAGACGGAAAGTTAACACTGTACAAAAGATCTGCTTCTGTTTTTAAGCACTGCATTTTTGATTGCTGTTTTTATTCCTACAGTGTTCTTACTTACGTGTTGCTGCGTTGTCTACAAGTTAGATGTTGGCAGTTTATTTTTTATTTTGTATTTATTATTTTTCTTTAAATAAGGAATTTAACATTTTTTCAAAGGGACTGTTGATATGTTTATAATTACTGTAACTGAAGCTTTCACAGCTCAAATTTCATTCAAATGCTGAGTTTCTGCATCCCACTAAAGAAAGTATGCCTTTGCTACTCCCCAAGTTCTTTATTTGTATACAAGGTGATTTATAATGTCGGATGTGCTGATGGGCTACAACCTGGGGTCAGTCCTGTGGCTGATACCTGCAGAGGGTATTGCACGAGATGCAGAATATTAGCAGTATTTGTCTTGAGAGAGGGCTCTGTCTTTGTGTCAGTGGTCAGCTAACTTTATAATCACCCTGAATATGAATATAATTTACTTGAATTTTAGGGAATATGCTGCTAAAGTTTATTTAAGCTATGCATGAATGTGGAATAGTCCAATCAGATTAAAGTTACTTTAAATGTTCATTTATATTTTCCTGCTTCAACTATGATATTAAAAGGTGTGGTTTTTTTTTCCTTTGCATTTTAAGACTAGCTACTGCACTACATTGCCTGAGTTCAGGGAATATAGGAAGTTGCAAGGGACACAGATTCAATGATGTTTGAGTCTCATGTGTGAAACTTTTTTGAAATGAGCCACTGTACTTTAAAGAGATGGTAAATAATGTTACTATTTGTTTTTGTTTTATTTCTGAAATGTTTACAGGAATCAGTTTATAATGTATTAAGTTGGGAAGTCATCCACATTTAATTTCTTTCTGTTCGCTTTTTAAGGGCACGTACATGTTTCAGTATCAGGGGGGTTTGGGGGGGTTGATGACACTGAAAAAGAGTGGACCAGAGTGTTTACTTTATCTCTCATTGGTACAGGGTTGCAGTTTTAGCAATCATGCTGTTTGTCACTTAGGAATAATAGGTTGAAAGGATTTCAGTGGCTTTAACTATTTGATATAGCGATTGTTATTCCCTCTTCAACTAAACAGCATGTGATTGCTACATTCTGGAGAATGAACTGTGGCATCAGGAGTTCTGCAGTATTTGTCCCCAGCTCTGCTGGCAGAGCTAGGATCAAAAGTACACTACCGGGATGATTACCTGGAAAATCTAAAAGGCAACTTAGGACCTGTTTAAAAAATAAATAAATAGATCAATAAATAATTAAAAGAGATTGTACCTTTTGTGAATGCTAATGCCTTATAAATCCATATAAATATCAGCACTTTATGTGTTATAATTAAAATAAAAAAAATATGTACCTATGTTTTGCTCAATCAAGACAGAGTTTGAATAAGGCATTTATAAAGACTGCAAACAGTAACAGGAACATTCTATACAGTAGCTTACAGAGGAGGGTTCTTTTGCCCTTCCAACAATGATTTTTTCTAGTATAAGATCATAAAAGTTTTTTTTTAGTTTTTTTTAAAGTATTTATTCTTTTAGCTCGTACAAGCTTCCTGTGCCTGTACTAGCTTGGGGCTTGCCATTAAAAGAGTGCATAAAGGAGGAAAGACCTCTCCATAACTTCAAACCAACATTTGAACATTTACAGTATAGGGGCCCAGTATAGAAGTAAGTGCAAAGGAAAATATTTCAGATAAGAATAAAATCATTTTAACAGTAGAAAAACAGCAAACAACTTTCTACAAACTAGTACTACTCAAATAAATAGCTCATTTTATACTGTTGAAACATTTGTCTAATTTTATAATCAAATATATTTGTATTGCCACAGTTATTTTGTGCAACTGTTTTTCAATTCATTCTGCTTTATTTTCACTCGCACGTCACTGCACCCTCATCTGCCACACTAAAACGTATTCAAGGTTCTAATTTCTAGCCAGTTACTATAGACAGAACAATCAGCATTGTGACCCTCATTGCGTTTCCTTTTTTTTTCTACCAGTAAGGGAAGAAATACAGCGTTTATAAAAAATTAAAACAAAGATTAACACGAGTAGAACTGTTTTTAATGAAAAAATAGGTACATATTTTGCATAATAAGAGAGAACCATAGTGCCTTCAGGAATCACAACATTTCATTCTTAAAGTAGCTGCCTTGAGGACAGACTTTTTGAAAACACTTTTTCTGCTGAACGTTTTTGCTTTTGAAAACCACTGACTGTCCTGAAAAGGCAGCAGTTATTGATTGCGGAACACACCGTATTGAGCCATGTCCCAGGTACAATTAAATTGGGTTGACTTCCCTTGGAGAAAATGTCTTGAATGTATATTTAAAGAAAATCGAATGCCTAAACTGTGTATATATGTTTATCGCCAAAATTCTTACTCTAACATTACAAAAATGCACTGTATAAGTTAATCATTTATTAAAAAGTGTAATGTTTGTAAAATATTTCTTGTTGTACATTTTGTTAATTTCTCTTTTCCCTCTAATCCCTTTTGAGGTTTTGCTTTTCAGATTTTATTTTCACTTTGAATCAGGTTGAGTTTATTTTTCTATCCAAGAGAGAGAAAAGGAGAAATAAGATCAAAAGCAAATTAACTGAAGGCTATTTTGCTAGGGGTTTTAAAACCTTACTTAGAAAGCTGTTTTTATTATAATTTTTTTAATTCAGTTAATTTTGTTAGCTAGGCCTTGGATGGATTAAGCCAATTCCCGTATCTGCTTCTGCTTCTGGTAGTGCTGAGGATCCAGGCCTCAGGAGAGTTCAGAGCTGCTTCTGCTTCTGGTAGTGGTGAGGATCCAGGGCTCAGGAGAGTTCAGAGCAGGGGGGCGTGGATTGAGGTGTGATAACAGACTCTCGCTAACATAAACCAGTTGGGAACAGACCCTGTTTGGATCAGTGATTTGTTTGTAGTGCTGATCACAATCTCTACCATCTAGTACTGTCTAGTCTCTTTGATAGTTAAATCATCATTGACTCAAAAATGCACTTTCACATTTATTGAAGGCATTGTTTGTGAACCAGTTAGTATGTCCATGACAATGAACATCCTTAGCAACTGAGATGTATGTCACAGATTTCCATCTTTATCTTGAGAACTGTTCGTCCAATTTTAAAACTTGGTATTGATTTATGTTAGCGGTGTTGGTTTTCACAAAGTCCCATTCTTTTAATGATTTAAGTTTAGTGGTCTTTAGACCCACCACTGTGTTAAGGTGCCTTGACTGTGAGCTCCGGATCAGCTCGTCAGGTCTAGTGTCCTACCATAAACATATGTAATGTAGGCCAATGTATAGTTATATTAGTAAGCTGGCTGATACTTTTATAAAGACACTTTAGGTGCGTTTACATTGGCACAAATATTCCAGATAGAGAGGATAAGACGACGGTCACTTTTTGCTAGTGTAAACACTACTGAGCACGTTCCGGAATCCGTCCTCTTATCCTCTCAAATGTTGAGTTTGTATTCTGGACTGAGAGGACAAGAGGACGGATTCCGGTCACTTTTTGTCAGTGTAAACGCGCTGAGTACGTATTCTGGAAAGATTGCAAAAAATACCCAGCGGGCACTGCACGCTAACCAGCAACGTCATCACAGTGCTGCCTTTTCATTTAATCACTGGAATTGAAATCTTTTTTTTTTTTTTCCTTTCCCCCCTCAAAGTACAGTAAACGCACCGTTCTGGTGCAGACTGTCCCAGAATCTTATTGGAAAGATTCCGGAACGCTAGTGTAAACGCACCTTTTGACTGATCTGATATGTTACCTATATCTATGGCAGGTCACCAGAAATGTCCTAAACCTAAAATCACCTTAACACATGCTTACTGTACCAAAAAACCTGGATTTCATTACAACCCCTCAGAATGACTCCAAACATCATAAAAAGGTCTGAGGAAAGTAAAAAAAATAAATAAATAAAATAAAATAACAAGCTGCTTACTAAGCATGTGTAGTTTAATAGCTGCTACAGATTGTTTCATGTATTACGGGTGCATAAGAAAGAGCTGCAGCTATCACACAAAATATTTAGTTACAGGTAAGTGCTTTCAAATACAACAGCAGTATTTCAAAAAAGAAAACGGTTTTCCTAGAAGCCTGGTTTGTTTTCCATCCCGTCCTATTTATAGAGAGGCATCGCAGTAGGAAATTCCGTTTCAGTATCCTATTAGGGCAGAACACATTGTCAGGAAAGTCTCATGGCTGTAGCAATGTGATTATCTTCGCTGCTTGGGTCCCGAAATAACTATTTGTCATTTACCTGAAATGTGTCTTCTGTCTTGACAGGAAATGTGTTGGTTTATTCCAGCTGGAAGAAACTACAGCTACTGGCAATACCCCACCCCCACAATCCTTTTTATTATTTTTTTGTGATTGTAAATATTTTAGTACTGTATATTCACATATAGCCACAGAAAGGGCAATTTGGTCTGAGCTGTGTTTTTAACAGTCTAGTTACAGGGATGACGTTGCTCTTCTGTTTTCATAGGGATTCCTTTCATGGAATCCTTCCCAGACAGTAAACATATTTACCAATTTTACAAATTGCTACATCTCATTAATCAACAGTAAATGAAAGTGTAGCAGGGATGGGAATCAATTAAATCCAACATTAGTCATGCTATAGATTATCAGCTGTAATCAAATTAGGTTTGAGTTCCAAAGCTTCTTTGAAAAAGTGGGGTTGTAATAAATATGGGATATTGGAAATCATCTTGTTCATTTTTGTATTTAAGACTACATTGAAACAAACAACAAAAAGCACTGTTTTCAAGGGTCATTTATTCAATTGCACTAGTTGTATTTGCTTTTACTTTTTTTCCACTGGTGCACAAAAAAAAGACACATTTGTATATATAAATAAATAAATAAGAACTAAATAAATACATAAATAAATCAAATACAGGTTTTCCAAGAAGTGTGGCTTTCTAAGGTAAGTATTAATACATTGATTTAGCTTTAGACTTAACCAGATCATTATGTAGAAGCTGGATACACTTTATTTATTACGGAAATATATAATCTTTATCAGTTAAGTCAAGTTAACTTAATAAATATATTATCTTGTAGACATTTAACTGAACAGTGTGGAAATGCAAAACAAGAACATCGAGGTTATTCCTGGAACCCTCACTCATTATTATGAATAGATGCTTCTATACAGCTTTTACCACTAAATGAAACAGAAATCGACCAGGAAAACATACTAAAAAAGTGTTCTGTGACCCTGGTTCAGACTTTTCTTCAGACAGTTTCTTACATATGATCCCCATGCAGTCTGTAAAATGATCTGCTGTTTGTCGTAAGTCACATATTCAGAGGTTTGTAATTTGGCCATCTATTTATTTTCTCTCTTTCCAATCTTTGGGTGACTAATCATTACTGGAACTAAAAGCTTGTAAGCTTGCATTACTGGAAGTAGAATGCATGACTTCCAGTGAACTCAGTAGGGATTCAAGGAAATGCATGCACATGGATTAAGGAGTGTTTAATATGTAGAAAACAGAAAGTACTGATTACAGGAGAAACCTCAAAATGGAGCAAGGTAACCAGTGGAGTACCACGGGGATCAGTATTAGGTCATCTGCTATTCCTAATCTACATTAATGATTTAGATTCTGGTATAGTAAACAAACTTGTTTAATTTGCAGACGACACAAAAATAGGAGGAGTGGCAAACACTGTTGCAGCAGCAAAGGTCATTCAAAATGATCTAGACAGCATTCAGAACTGGGCAGACACATGGCAAATGACATTTAATAGAGAAAAGTGTAAGGTACTGCACGCAGGCAATAAACAAACATGTGCATTATAAATATCATATGGGAGATATTGAAATTGAAGAAGGAATCTATGAAAAAGACCTAGGAGTTTATGTTGACTCAGAAATGTCTTCATCTAGACAATGTGGGGAAGCTATAAAAAAGCCAACAAGATGCTCTGATATATTGTGAATATATTGTGAAAAGTGTTGAATTTAAATCAAGGGAAGTAATGTTAAAACTTTACAATGCATTAGTAAGACCTCATCTAGAATATTGTGTTCAGTTCTGGTCACCTCATTATATTGCTGCTCTAGAAAGAGTGCAAAGAAGAGTGACTAGAATTATCCCTGGTTTAAAAGGCATGTTGTATGCAGACAGGCTCAAAGAATTGAATCTATTCAGTCTTGAACACAGAAGACTATGCTGCGATCTGATTCAAGCATTCAGAATTCTAAAAGGTATTGACAATGTTGACCCAGGGGACTTTTTCGACCTGAAAAAAGAAACAAGGACCAGGGGTCACAAATGAAGATTAGATAAAGGGGCATTCAGAACAGAAAACAGGAGGCACTTTTTTACACAGAGAATTGTGAGGGTCTGGAACCAGCTTCCCAGTAATGTTGTTGAAGCTGACACCCTGGGATCCTTCAAGAAGCTGCTTGATGAGATTCTGGGATCAATAAGCTACTAACAACCAAACGAGCAAGATAGGCCGAATGGCCTCCTCTCGTTTGTAAACTTTCTTATGTTCTTAACTATCGGTTGTTGCACACATGTCATATCACTGTGTCACACTAAAAGCTACTTTCCTTGGAGGTGAATATTGTTTTGCTTATTTATTGAAGATGCTTTTACAGGGTTGCCCCTTAGATTTACTTTCTGGATGCTCTATTATTTACTAGCATAGTATTGTAATGTAAAAAATGTAATAAGCACAGGCGGTGTGGTTACTTTTTATTGCCTCTGGAACAAGTGAGTTTTTCCTATATTGTTATTTTCATCATAGCGTGGCAAATTTTATACAAAAATACATTAGCATAGACAGTAAATATTCAAACTATCTCAACAAAGCTTTTCTGAGTCGCATGTCTGCATTTTCTATGCTGTTGATTTCCAAAAGGAGACTCATAACCTTGCTATTACCTGATATACTTTTCTTGCCTGCCATTAAACACAGATATTTATTTCTAACTGTTTAAAGAACAAAGTACAGCTGTGCAGCACAAGACAGGGATATAATGAATTGGGTGTAGTAATAGATTGGGAACAGTAGAGGGAGCCAGATTACTTTATTCGAAATTCATAGAGAACTTCAATTGAAAGTGTGCAGTGTGTCTCTGTTTCTGCAGAAACACCCTTTGGGGTTCATGCAATGTTTCTGAAACTGATTCAAAGTGGTTGTTTATCTGTTTAAGGAAAAAAAAAATTGGTGGATTTGGCTGCAGTGAATTTTCCTACTGAGCCAAGTATTTTGCACCTTTACAGCCTTATACTGTCGCCTGGTAATGTGTGCCATCTTTTAAATGGCACTTGCTTACCCTTTCTCTAAACTTAAAGCCAATAAAATTAAAATATTTATCTTTCTTCCATGCTGATGTTAACTTAACTTCAAATACATCCTAAACTTTAACTAGGGGTGTGGCAGGGTGGATGCCCCTGCAAGTAAATAGTTCTGCTGAAGGATTTCAGTTTGGCAGGGATGGGGTTAAAATCCCATCCCTGCAGAAAGAAGTGTGGAAATGTGGCCAATTTGAGGAAATCCACCTGTATAAAGAGGGGCCCAACCCTTGGTTTGGAGGATGGTTTAGTGAATGAAATGGGAGCAGCAGGTTGCGCTCCCTGCTCAACACTGTGATAGCTCTGCTTGTTGCTTGTCTTTTTGATTTATAGTTTGTGTTTGTTTGTTCATATATATATTGTAAATTTAAGTTACGAAAAGTGTGCTTCCTCACTAAACTGCAATATTCCATGTGTGTCTGCTTTCCTAGCCGCTGACCAGACTTGACTACTACGCCACACTACCGCAAGGGGGAAATCAGCCACATTTGAAAATTAGGCCTAAAGAGACCAGTTTTCCTTGAAATACTGGCCCGGGATCAAATTTCTACTTGGCATCAGCAATATTTTTTTCTATGCTTACACAAACAAAACACCCTGTCACTCATTGCTATCCAATTGTGGCTATTTCCTATTATACCAGATGCTATTGGAACACTTCTACTGTACAATGGATAATGTTACAGCAACTGTTCACCTACTGCAGTGTGGGTCTGCAGCCAACGTCAGGATTGTAGACCTTTTGGCTGACTTTGCAAAAATTCACCAGAACATCAGCTCAGAGTCCTCTGAGCATCTGTTGGTTGGAAATCTTTAACGCAAACACACACTGAAACAGGAAGCACATTTAAACCATTGTATCCAAGAGCCAGAGTGATGCAACATGAGGCTTCCTCTGTAAACACTTGAAGCAGAGCTGCTCCTAAGACAATGGTCATGTTGTTTCAGTACAAACGCTGTTGTGAGATATCACTGCAAACAAAGGAACTGGATATTTTAATTAGCTGGCCAGTTATGAATAAACACCCCCCCCAAAAGAAGTCCTAGGAAATATAATACAAAAGCAGTATAAATAAAAAACGACTGATTGCTGGTTATGTACGTCAAAGTTAATTTCATGTAAGAAAGGATGGTAAGTTAATGTCTAATACAAGATTGGGCCCTATTTTCCAATGTGAATAGCTGAGAAGGCATGTCAATTTTGGAATTTACTTCACAACTGAGGTGAGAAGGTGTAAATGAAGGAAAATCAGGTATATACCTGGAAATGTGCAGCCTTGCAGTGGTATTTATACTGGATTATGGGCGAAGCCTGTGCAGTCTGTGACTGCGGGTAGCGGAAGCTGATTCTGTACATCGTTTAGAGATTGTAAAATACATTTTTATGAAGTGGATTTACACCGAGTGCTGTCAGGAGGTGCTAAGTCTGTGGAAGTCATGTGTGATATGCATTGAGCTTCGTGTCAGGTGTGCATTTTCAGGACCCTCCTGGCATTGTTTTTAAACAGTGCTACACACAATCTATTTATAAGGAAATCTATACCCACTGTGTTGTCAACAGGTTCTAAAAGTTGAGGAAGACACCTGTGGTTAGCATTGCGTCAGCAGTGACCCAGCCACATACTCCACCCTAATAGGAGTTATCTGCCTATTTGAAATATATGTACAGAACAACAGAGAGGGTCACCTTACTCATAGACACTATGCCTAATCTATGCAGAGGTTTGGTTGACCTTGCAGGTAGCATGTGTGTCCAGGCCAGTCCTGAGATGAAAGATGGTACATAACACATGAAATAACCACAAGAAACACGCACAAAAGTATTTTATTTTTTTATATAAAAATGATCATCTTTATTTTTTTAATCATTAGCGAAATAGAAAAGTAAGTCACTATGTGAATTTTTAAAACTTTATCAACAGAAGTTTGACAAACAATTATTGTGAGATAAAGTATACAGTACCAGAGATGGAATGACAATATAACAAGAAACAATTGCAGGTTTGTGAAAGGAAATTTGCATTAACTGAATAGAAGTGAATCGGTAACAATATTCTGCAGTGAAACTTGAATTAACACTGACTGAGCATTGATGTCGACCAAAGACAAATTCATGCACTTACATAAACAATTTAATAAAATCAATTCAGGTGCCCTGTTAATACAGATTTTACTGTATTATAAATTCTTATGTTTAGAACGGATGAATTGATCTATTAAAAAAAGGGGAACAGATGGCACTTATTTTAATACAGGTGGCTGTTAGATATAATAAGTATTGCTGTTGACTTGTTCCAAAAACATGTCCAAAAACTCAAGGAGTCAGCTTCTAGATGTATATCATTTTAGTTTATAGTGGAGAAAGTGCATCCACTAATTAATCTTGGTCTTTTTGCATTCCCACCTTCAATACCCTAAGAAACAGGTTTTGTTTGAGCTCCTCAAGCTATGGAAAGGTCTGCCTCAGAGTTGGTTTCTAAGGTCAGTCCGGGAGTTACTAACTCCCTATGTTCTGGCCCTCTCCTGCAAAAACCCCACTGAGAGAAGGCCTGAACCCAGATGTAAGAGATTATGAAATATGTTAGCTATGAATATAGTCAGTGCTCTAACTATATATGTATTTCTTTTCTTTTGGGTGGAGTACAAGCAAATCCTTAGTAAGGCAAAAAGTAATCCAAAGTTTTTATGGACAAAACACCGTTGAATGTCCAGGGTTGATCTATCTCGTCTTGGAGTGCCATTCCACTCCATTCCACTTAACATGTAAAAAGATATAATTAACTAGTTCAGAGTCTGGATGGAGGTTTAATTGGTTCAATTAAACAATTTAGCACAGGGTTGGAACAAAGACCAGAAGCATAAGGGCCAGCTTTGGTCACCTCTGTCGTAAGTTTTTTCAAATCGTTTGGGGAAATCCTTGGAGATTTATAGATGATCCAGATTTTTGTAGCTGTTCCAGATTTCTTTAGTTCTTTAGTTTTAGTTTTTGCGAAATATATCATAATGGTGTTGTCAGTCAAGACATGTATGATGGCAACCAATTTATGAGTGTGATCCTCAATGTTAAACTTCTATGCATTGGCAACATTTTGTTTTTTAATTAAGTAAGGTTCTTTTAAAAAGTTTTAGTCTGTGGGAAATGTCCATAATGCATTGCTTCCTGTTGGCCCCAGGTATAAGTTATTACAGAACCATTGTAGTTTTAATAAAAAGAAAAAAAGCATCAACAGTACAAAAACTTCACAAGCAATTTCTTAAACAATTTTCGTCTAGTGGGTTTGAACTTCCATGGAACAGGGAAACTGTTTCTAAATGCCTCACTGAAAATGTCTTGCTGGTTGGGTATCTGGTACATCACATGACAGTTGACATTTGGTCGACAGTATGTCAACTGATTGCTGCTAGCACCCAGGGGTCAAGGGCATAGCTTGTCACACTAGGATTGTTGTCAAAGGAGAGTGTGAATTATAATGCAACAAAGTAGCACGATACAATAGATGTTATAAAAACAAAAGCATCACAATAAACTGTCCACTATTTTACTGTGTGACAGCTACTGTAACTTCAGCAGGATTTGATTTTCTCTTTTCCATCTGTATAGAAAACACTCTAATCACATTATACCTCTTGAGATCTGAAAATAGTGAAAATAGAACCAAAGCATGATAAAAAGCATGTCAACTTGCTGGTACATAGACATGAATACATAGACATTTTTACCTGATGTTTTGGTTAGAGTTTGTGTTACACCACCCCACAGTCCTGATCCTCCAACAGGCATTACTTGAGCATCATGGATTTGAACATACTTGCAACAGCACTGCAATCCATTTCACTTTCAGTTTGGCTCTGCGTTTTGGTATTTCTTGGCTTTAAACTTGATGGATAAACGTCCTCTTCCTTTCTTGATGGTTTTCTGACGTGTTCTCACTAACATCCACAATTTTTATGGCTGCAATTAAGTGGGATGCTTTTCTTTCACACTGAGAGACGCTTACAGAAACTGAATTTCCAGCAGTGAAATGATGGTGATATTCTGTTCTAGAATGTCTTCACGTGCCTTCCACAGACCTGGATCAAAATGTCCAGAAATGAGGAATACACTGCATTTATACTTGACCCTTCAATATTAGCAAGATAAAAGTGTTAGGAAATTGTGGCAAACAAGACTTTTCAGATACAGTATTTTGGGAATATAGCATTTGTGACCCTTCTTAAGGTTCTTTGGCGTGGTGTAAGAGTTTTTTCTTTTTACATTTCACCTTTTGATTTTACTGATGCCCTCACAGAGGAAGGAGAGATATTGAGTGAGCTTTACCATGGTGATGATGAGGGTACCTCCAATGAGCATGCAGGTAGGCCAGAAGAGGGAGTGAAAGAGGGTGCTGGGCCCGTAGGGTCTAGTCAAAAGGACATTCTCTTGTTTTCTTTCCCGGTCATGAAAGCATGGAAACTGTTGATGCTTTTTGAAATGCTCAGCAATGCTCTCGATTACAGTCATGTTGCACGTCTTTTTGCATTTTGGTACATAAAAGCACTAGAAAAAAAGCAGAAAAAGACAACAGTTAGGACAGAGAGTTTTACTTGATTTATTAACTATTCTTAAGTTTTAAAATATACACACTTACATCTTTTTGCATTCAATCAATGTAATATGCCATTTATCAAACTTAGTGGCGTCAGTTGTCTTCATTTGTCATTTCTACAACATGGGTCTCTGAACTAAGCATTAACAAATAATGATCACAATTGCAAATGCAATAGAAAATCATACAGAACACGTATGGGCGGGTGCAACCAATGGAAAACTTTACTAATAAAAGGAACCTCAATAAGAACTGGAGAGGAATACAGGGAAAGGGAGTAAACTAACAAAAAAATGTCATGAAGCATACCTCAGAAAAGTCATCGAGCATTGCTAAGGTCAGATAATAATAAGGTCCTCCTCTTCCCCATTACCCTGAAAGCATCTCAGCTTCTAACAGAAAATCAATTTCAACATTTTCATCATTTTCAGACTCACTGACATCATCATCATCATTTTATTTTGCCTAAACTAGTGTAAACGTGTACCACAGCAGCCTTTGCCACCAAAAGCCATAGACCTGGTGTTATGTCTGCTGCCCACCTCAGGATTGATTCCCAGTGTCTCCTCAGTGTGGGACAGCCGATACACTTCTCCGGAGGAGTTCAGGATGACAAAGACCTGCAGACAGGGATACTTTGAGACTCCATAGCAGTCTGAGCCACAGCTGAATGTACATGTCATATCTCCTATGTTGCTAGAGTTGAGCACAGTGCACCACGACTCCTCCGTCCAGACACTTGAGGTAAATATGAAAGAAACAGCATGAAGTGGTTATGCAACAGTTACTGGATCCTACCTCAAGGAGGCACCTTCATAAAGTACATAAAGCTAGCTAGCTCTCTGAATCTCATCATTGTCATTTTATTACCCCCCCCCCCCAATCTTTACATAGGGTAGAAAAAGCACACATTAAGATCCGTAAAGCTATATTTAGTAATATTTACAAATACGATTGCTTTTGTAAAAAAATCTTAACAATTAAAAAACCATACTACAGTTATGACAGGTGTTAGTAGGTCAAGAGCTGAGCGCTTATAAATTGCATCTCTTATCAAAAATAATTTAATAAGAACGTAATACTGTTGCAAGTGATAAAAGATCATTTGGCCTTACACAACATTCTTGGACTGTGCAACACATATAAAAACTGTATGTGAAAAAAAGCATTTAAAAAGCCAATAACGTTGCTTAAGATGTGATTTAAATTATTGTTCATAAATTGCCTTTTGGTTTCATCTATTTCAGATACAGAATGCCATAGCTGTTCTTCACTGGAACCACTAGCTAGTAGTATGATAAAATCTCCCTCTGTGATTTCTGTTACAAGTAAGGACCTGTACAGTGTTATACATCTTAGTCAATTCTTTAAAGCATATCTCATTGGGTTCTCAGTTGAACAAGCCATGTTATTATACTCAAATCTGCTGGCTGGTGAGTCACTTCCCCTGTTGGCAGGCTGCTGGCTGGTCTGTACGTCAGTTCCTCTCTCCACTTGCAGATACTAAGCCCCAGCTGCTTTTTAATTGCCACTGACTGACATTTATGGCAACACTTATACCAGTACAATCTGCAGTGGGACGAAGTCATTTTGCTTTTCTAATAGATCACTTTCAGAGCCTTCTGGTTAATAATAACAGCAGCCACACCCTGTGCTACACAACTATTTTTAAGAGAGCCCCTTGAAATAAAGATTTCCAGTTATAAGAATAAAAAAGCAGATGTTATAAAATGTCAGTCACACTTTAAATAATGTGGCTGTTTATTACTTATTACAGTGATTGAGGTTTTGAAGTATATCCTACACTTCATACACACACACACACACACATACACACACACACACATATATATATATATATATATATATATATATATATATATATATATATATATATATATATATATATATATTAATTGAATAAGCACATTTGTACAAGATTGCATTTTCTGTGGACAATGCCTATTATTAATTTGGGTGACCTATTTGCATTGTGTACGGTACTTAATTTAATGGAGAATAATAATTTGGGCAGCCCCAGTAAAGACATTGACTCTGCAATAACTGCAATTTTTATATTTTAATAATTACTATAACAAAAAAGTTGACTGGCTTGTATAGTTTATCTCTTTTTTTGTGGCTGAGGGTTTGACACCTGGCTTTACATCTCTTATCACTTTAAATTATTGTATAGATTTATTAATGTATAGATTTATGCCCAGTTGGAAACAATTAAATAAACTACATCCCACTACAATCTAATTAATTCCCCCAGTACCACAGACAGTGTACTACCTCTCCATGTAGGATCGGAGGATTGTGATCCCCAGGATGAAGTACAGCATCATGGAACACATGATCATGGTGAGGCCCAAGAAAATGGCCCGATCCTCCCCTGCCTTCAGAGCAGTCACCGTCTTCCTCTTATCCAGGTAGCCGTGCTCTCTGATTTTCTGGTAAACAGTACTGATAAAAAAGGGATTATTACAGATGTAGGGTTCCATATGGTTTTGAAAGTAGCCTTTTCTATTGAAATTGATATATTTTTTTTTAAATCACTTTTTAATAAACCCTTAGATTGCAATTGGCTAACGCAGGATCACATGACCAAGGTTTGCCACATTGGTGTAAGAAGTGGGAAGCAGGTACCCCGGCATGCACTTGGAAGCCTGTAGCCTGGTGAGCAAATCTGAGGGTGGACTTGAGGCTGGCAGGGGAGAGCGTAGCGTGTACGGGGGTAGGGGTCAGGGCTGGTAGGGGTCAGGGCTGGTAGGGGGCAGGGCTGATAGGCTTGTGAGATGCTCCTGTTTGCGAGGTTGGCAACAATATGTTAAAATATAAGCATTCATCTTGAATTAATGTGTTAACTATTATGTTTACTTACTTTGAAATCAAAAGTAAATCATATGCTTGTTCATATGTAATTACCTTCACATTTCACTTATTATACGGTGTGATTTTTTGTATTTCATTGTCTTACCCTCAATCCTAATTAATATTAACAGAATTAACAATCATTACTGTGTAAGAGAGAGAATTACAAGTAATTACCTCATTAATTACTCTGTAATTATTATGAAATGGGACCATTTGGTCAAAAGCTGTGTTCCGTGGATAGTCTTTTTATTTGAATGTATTTTTTACTACATTTTTCACTTTCTAAATGTTGCTTTGTGAGTGATACCAGAACTTGAAGATATCACAAACTGTATAACCATCTGCTTCTCCAGCTAAAACTACATTAAAGGAGTGTAAACAGACCAAACTGTTAGCAATCTTTTTTTTAAGTGCACAGAAGGTTCTCAGGTTTCAGATCTCAAATCTTATATATATTTAATTGCCATCTAATGCTAGGGGTGTTTTTAGATGGGAAACTTCCATGTTTTTACTTAAAACAGAATCTAAACCATCTGTCAGCGCCAGATGTGTGTGAATGCTGCTTATGATGTGTGTGACAGCCATACAGAGTCTCACAATCATCTTCAGATTCAGACCAACATAGAATTCCTTGTTGTGTGTTTAATTCATTATTTCAGGCATGTTACTTTATTGACATTAACATTTCCCAAAGGTAGTTAAAGCTGTGGGGACTCAAGTTCATCCTTCCCTGTGAAAGGGGCTGGCAGCTAGCCACTACATTACCTGTGTGAGCCAAATAACCACATGCTTGCCACTATATGCAATGCTTTTAAATTACATGTAGGCTCCATGATATCATATATAGGAAACCCTTTCTCTTATATTGATTTGAAAACATACAGTATAAAACTGATATTAATATCCTTCCTAAATATGTACCTTAATGTATATACCACCACATATTTAAACAGCATAAAGGAATACAAACCTATTTTACACCATTTATCAGTACTGGTACACTAAGTACAATACCATGCACATTTTTTTTTTATCTATAATTATTAAATATTCCAAAATATATAAAAATACTATTAACAGACTAGTAAATGAAGAAACATTTATCACAGATAGTATTTCTTCACCCACATTTTTTAATGGAACAAACCAAGTTGATGGTTTTAAGCCACAGCTCTGATCCTGTCTGTGGGTTCATGGGATTGTATTGACTATGAATGTTTTTACAGTTGAATTGCAGGGTTAACGTTTTAGTGTCAGCTCCATATAAAATAGTACACTGATAAGCTCCTCTGCTAGATGCCTCTGTTGAGCATTACTGTTGTTATTATTATATTGTCGTTTATTTTGGCCCACTCTGGTAAGGTGATTGTTGCAGTTGTTTCTATTCAAGACTTTATCCACCACCTCAAAGTTGAAATCAACAACATCAAGTGAAAAGAATGTGATCCGTTTTCTGTATCTTCAGATCTGCAATGGCACAGGGACATTTTTTGTGTTTTGTACTGTGTTTTTCTTTTTTTAGTTATATACTGTATATATATACAGTATATATATACAGTATATATATATATATATATATATATATATATATATATATATATATATATATATAGAGAGAGAGAGAGAGAGAGAGAGAGAGAGAGAATATATATATATATATATATGTATATAATATTATATTGTATTTTTTACGAGCGTGATTACTTTATCATGCTGTCATTTTATCATGCGCATAAGATTTTATTTCAATTTTTTTGTCATATAAACTGACAAGGAACGAAATCAAAAGACTAATCATACCTTTTCCTTAGATGAGTGAATTGATGTCCCATAATGAAAAATGCTTCCCTAATAACTCATTTGTTGCACAGTAGCTATCCAAACCATATGAATAAAATACTACACTACTGTGCTATAAAACACTGCAGTTAGTGCAAGTAACATTTCAGCAAAACAAGCCACAGCCATGGGCGTTATTAAATACTGTTCTGGCATATTATTTTGATTAGACGTAGACATCGCTTTTTGTACAGGAACCCTGTAATTGAACAGTTTTTAGAACTACAGTACCTTCTTTCACATTGGTTGCCCTGTGCAGCTCTGCTGCCTGTCCAAAGAAACATCTTGTTGAGCCTGCCACCTCCTCCACTTCTTCTTACTGCAGAGCTTTGAGTCTGATGAGCAAAAGACCTAAGAGAGAGAGAAAGCGTCTGAAACAGAGCAGCCAAGAACACCACGGCCTAATGTAATAACTGCCCCTCAGGACATGCATTCCAGCACCCCAAATGCACAGTATTTGTTTTTTCAAACTTTCTCGACAGTGAAGATGAAATTTTAGATGTCTTGAAAGAAAGCCTCACCCATTTCAGCATTTATGATCTGCCAGGTTCCAATTTGCATGGCCTTTACTAAAAAATAAAATCCACCGAGAAGGAAAGTTCTTTTTGTTCTTGTTCTTTTTTTTCTACTTCTTCTTAAGTCCTCAATATGTGTGCTTTGGGATTAAGAGCACAGGAGCTAGAGGTTGAACATCCCTGTCAAATCATCTTGATCTGGCAGCCTATATACATCTCACACACACGCGTACACACAAAGCCTTCTCTAACTCGCAAACAATTTTTACATTGTGCTTTTAATTTCCAGACTGCTTTGCTAGTAAACTTATTCTCTTAGCTCTGTTGATGGTAAAGTAATGATTGGGTGTCATGGTGCAGTTGGAAGGCATTGATTTGTTACCATAATGAGCAGTGAGATGTAATTGCAGTTTAAAGTCGCCTCTGCATAGACTCTGTGATTGGCTCTGCCTGGGAGACTCATAGCAAATGGAGGCACAGGTGTTTCAGAGCTGTGATTGACTGCTGATGCGTGCAGAGTAAATATTAGGGCTCCGCTCTTTCGTTTGTGCACCTGAAACCAATTAACTCTTTTCAGGCAATCTTCATGGTTTATGTAGAACAAGTAAAGGCTAGCTTTGTAATATATCATTCATAGTGTATAGTGTCACCTGGGATTATTTATGTTAAACCAGATAATGAGAGACAGAAAACATATTAACTAACTACATTATTCTTTTTTATTGTTCTATAAAATATAACAACAGCATTTAAATGGCAATATTAATAAAGCATTAGCAAGGTCTCACGGTGGGTAATTGCTTGAGCCTTCCTTCTCTGAAAGGTTTGAAGCTTGCTCCGTTCAATAGATGGCTATCCAATTGGTTCCAGCAATCACAGATAAACAACACAATATGGCTCATTTGGCTCTTGGTACCTCTGTAGCAGTCTCAGAAAGAGAGGCCAACGATTACATTGGCAAGGGGATTTAAGAGCAATGTGGTATGGAGGTGAAATAACCAAACTATCTTTACTGATGTTTTGTTTCATACCAAGTTGCCCTTTAAACTTCCAAAGAGAAGAGGTGGTCCCTCCAGTGCAGTACAGGGCAGGCTAGAGGCATGCCTGCGGAACAATGTTCAAGTGACATCTGCTTTTAATATCTCTGCTCTGTGGAGCAATACATAGTGAAGCAAATTCAAGACCTTTCAAAATATAATAAAATAAAATAAATAGGACATAATAATAAAAAGCGCATAGGTAAATTAATTCTATAAACAAATACATACATGTGATATTTAGTACTCTGGTGAACAGTTTCCATCTCTCTCCCAGTTGGTATTTGCAATCTCCTTCATGAGAGCTTACTTCATAATGCTATCCCACACTGTTTGCAATTTAAAGCAGCAGTTTCCTGTCATCAGTTCAATTTTAATTTAAAAATATTGTTTTTTGTTTAATGCATGTTTTCCACAATTCAGTTGTCTGTGTTTGAATATAAACTATTTAAGTTTGCATACAGTATCTTCCCCTAAAAAGTAGTTGTAGAGGCAATGGGTACCTCCTTCCATGTAACATACTTGATAAATCCGAAAAGGTTGCCTTTGGTCCCACATAATGTCTTAACATTGATATCTAAGGCTACAGACTTTTTAAATCAAGAATATTTCTATGCAGGAAAACAGTACAAGGATAGGCTAGGTAGGAGAGGTACAAAGTAGAAATGTGCATCACAGGAAACTGCAACAGATAACTGTTAAATTCTGAGGACGCATTCCTACTTTCTGTACTGTATGAGATATTCACTGTGCCAGATATGCTTGGTTTTTTTTAGTAATATCTTTTGTTTTTCGACAAATGGAGTTCAGGCAGATTTAAATGCTGTCATTGCTTGGATAATTAAAAGAAGGCCTTTTGTGTACCAAGGCTATTAAAACCATACATTTAATAGTATGGGTTTCTAAAGTATTTCTGTCTGTGAAGATGTGTAAAACGCCACCATTTATGATTTAAATGGCAATTTAGGTCCACCACTGGTTAGATTCATTGAATGTAAGTTTAGCACTGTTTAACACTCAAATGCTGAATATGTCACTCTGCGCCATAACCTGTATCTTATATTTCCAAGATCTTAGTTTTCATTGCTAACAGTAATTGCATTTCACACGGGTCCAGCCACATGTTTGCGTGTTAGTGTTTCAGTCACTGATCCATGCTCTACAGAGAGAAATCAATCACACAGTATGCAGATGGTATTATTTTTCCAGGTTGAAGGCACATCAGAAGAGGATACAGAATATAGTTTTGTCAATTTGTATAGAAATCAGCAACCTTTTGTGGGCATAATTGCTCATCAACAGTGGAGTGTTTACAGTTACAACCTAAAATTGGAAAAAAAATAAATAATAATAATATGAATTTAAGCTTGTGCTTTATTTTAATGAAGGGGGTGTTATTAAATGCTGTTAATGCTATAAAGCTATATTTTCCAGGTCCTGAATAGATAGGTGAAAGAACATTTATTCACTATAATTGCCAGGCTCTGTAACCTGAACTCCAAGGGCACTTATTATCTAATCAATTACCCTGCCTTCATATCAGATCAAGGTAGTGTACTATAAATAGCGCCCCATTAACACTCCCCTGTTTAGAGGGTAAGGTTTCTGCTTTATTGTTTTAGTGGACACAGTGTCCATATGTAGCATCGTTACCAAAGCTGACATCATTAGAAGCGTGATCTCCCCCATTTAACACATAATTACACGCCTAATCTTGCATGAAATTGTGCCACTAATGACATCACAGAAGGGAAACTCTAAAGGACAGTAGTGTTGATGAGTTTAAAAGAAACAAAAGGCTTTATATTATCGCTCTCATACTGTCAGAGCTACCTGAGTAATACAAATAACACAGTCCGCAGAAAACACATGCAGGATTCTCAGTATCGTACAGGTAGCTTCCGCTTGCATCACATTCACATCAAGTTGAGGCAAAGTACATCCTGGTTAATTAAAGCAAGTGTGGAGTTCATGAAACAATTGTTTGAAAATCCACTCAGATCTTACTCATGTTTTCTAAGAACTGTGTAAACTGTTATACTCTTCTAAAAAAGTGGCCTTATGTTGTGAACAGGGTCCATTAACACTGGCCATGAATCCTGGTCATGGTGACGTAATTATGGCAGTGTTCTGGGCCCGGATTGGTTGGAATACAGTGCTTAGTTTACATAAAAATGGAAGTGCAATAATAAAACATCTGAATATGAATATGGAGTTCAGGGGAACACACATGCTTGGATATCTGTTTTAATACATGTCAAATAATACATTAGGCAAAAATAATTTCTTAATTATATCTAGTGGGGCAACACCAACATCTAGCAACACAGTTGAAAAAATTGCATGTTATGGTCGAGACAATTGACAGGGATATGCTGTATTGGAAATAAACTGTGTAAGATTGCAGTATTTAGATCTAAATATGTAGTTTGGAAATTGAATTTTCCTTTTATATCATTCAAATAGTGACATTTGCAGCACATGCAAATATTGACATTCTTCTATCCCTGTGGAAATAATGACATTTATGTAGTTTTTTTTTCATGTTTTAATTTTCCATTATAAACAATGTATAATTACCTTGAACAGGGAGCTTTTCAGCTCTATTACCCCTTATGAAAGTTTATCACTGTCTTTTTGCACTGCATTTTTGTACTTTTCCCATGGTTATACTATGCATTTGCAATTTATCGTAGTTTACCCTGGTTTGCCATGTATTTTAATATGCTTTACCATATCTCTCTGCATTTTATAATGCTTACTTATGCTTTAACATGCGTTCACTGTGCTTTATTACACTTTGCTGTACTTTTATTATTATTATTATTATTATTTATTTATTTCTTAGCAGACGCCCTTATCCAGGGCGACTTACAATCGTAAGCAAATACATTTCAAGTGTTACAGTACAAGTAATAATACAATAAGAGCAAGATAAATACAATGACTTTTACTATGGTAAACCTCTATATAGGGTACCCTTTGTGTGAGTCATATTCATGGAAGCCTTTAACTTGCATTAAAGAAGTGTTACAAACCAGAAAAAATACATTTAATAAGTTTAATATGCAAATAATGAAGGAGCCGTGTTCCTATTGTAATCATATCTTCAACATCATTGTGGTTGATCTTTTTTTTTTTTGTATAAATTTAGTTGTTGCCAATTATTTTTTATTATTATTTTCTCCCAATTTGGAATGGCCAATTATTTTATTACGCTCAGCTCACCGCTACCACCCCTGAGCTGACTCGGGAGGGCGAAGACGAACACTCACTGTCCTCCGAAGCGTGTGCTATCAGCCAACCGCTTTTTTTCACACTGTGGACTCACCATGCAGCCACCCAAGAGCTACAGCGTCGGAGGACAAGGCAGCTCTCAGGCAGCTTACAGGCAAGCCCGCAGGCGCCCGGCCAGACTACAGGGGTCGCTGGTGCACGGTGAGCCAAGGACACCCTGGCCAACTTAACCCTCCCTTCCCCCCGGGCGGCGCTCGGCCAATTGAGAGCCACCCCCTGGGAGCTCCCGTCCTACGTAAAGGAATAGCCTGGACTCGAACTCACGACGTCCAGACTATAGGGCGCATCCTGCACTAGGCGAGTGCTTTTACTGGATGCGCCACTCGGGAGCCCCCATGGTTGATCTTTTAAAGTAACCTGGTCATGCATCACTGCTACTTTTAAAAACAGCATTGTACTCATTACAGGGGGCTGTGAAATCAAAAAGTGAGACAGAAAATGAAATGTCAACCCTCTGTTTGACCAATTTGACCCATCAACCAATAGCAATGAAAACGCAAGCATAGCACTGCAAGCACTGCTACATGTCGCTGTGAAACCAGAAAGGCAAAATAACTGCTTGTAATGTATTAACGTCATATAATTTTCCATTGACATGCCTTGTTAGTCTTGTTCATTCCTCTAAAACAGGGACACACAACCCGCGGCCCATTTATCACTTAACTGCGGCCCAGTGTATTAATTCCATTTCACTTACAAATATATCGTAAATATGTATTCTTTGTTGACTTGCTTTTTCTAATTTTTATCATAAACAGCAGCACACCATTTTAATTCGTACTGCGGAGGGTAATTGCTTCTCATCAGCTTGTCTCCAACTAATTTTATGAGTCTTCTCCTTTCTTAAATGCACAAACCCGCTGCATTGAAAGAATCCATTCCCAACATAGGAGGCTTGTTGCTGGAGAAGTGAGTCACTGCTCTGTGACTTTTGTTACATTGCTGCCTGCTACAACTGAACAACTAGTATGCTAAAATAAAAACTGCTTCAGCAAGAATGTATTTAATTTGCTTTGTATTATTGTGCAATGCGTGTGTATATGATAACAGTATGATATGAATGCTTTGTTTTTAATTGTTTTGTATATCTTTGTTTGTGATGTATCATGCAGTGCAAAATAAAATTAACAGTAATCATAAGGGATTATATATATATATATATATATATATATATATATATATATATATATATATATATATATATATATATAATGCCCAAACAATCTAAAATAAGACAGAATGCTCCACAGTTGTGATGCAACAGTAAATGGCTTCCCCACTGCTACACTGAGCTGTGCTGTTCCTAGTGTGAATGAACAATGCAGGTTGTTGCAGCAGTGGGGAAGCCACTTATAGCTACCCCATATCTGTGTAACTTCTTTGCAGGCTTTTGAGAGCAAGTGTATGCATTATGAACACAGCCAGGGACAATTTAATCTTAATGAAAAGAGTAAAAAAGCAATTTAGAACTCACGGAGAATGAATGGACCTGAGCAGGATAGAATAATAAACCTCACCAAAGGTAGCAAAACTGAAATTAATCTCTAAATAAAGCAAACCATAGCAACTATTTTGGAGTCAACTTTCTACCAAGAGCAACCCCGGAAACCCTGAGGTCAACATTAATGTACACTGTCCCAAAAGAACCAGGCAGTCAAGTGCTTAAAAAAGTCTTGGAATAAACCTTACCGTCATTTTAAGAATAAGCAACATGCTCCTCTTACTATTTATGTTGTTTGCAATCACTTGGAGTGGTTCTGGGTTCTCTTACTCCAGCATTGAGTTATTGCCATTTATCTCTAAATCTGCTCATACCTGGCTTTAAGATTACTTTACCTTGTCTGGAGAACCCTGTGCTGGGACGAACAGCATTCCTAATGCCATTCAAATTATGTGACAGTGTAACCTTTTGAACTCTAGCCCCACCTACTATCTATGTCTAAATATGTAGAAAAGTCACCTTGTAAAAGATGATCTTTATTTCATGGGTGGGTGAGAGGACCATAAGAACTACGATACACTCATTTTACTTTTACAAATGTGCAGTTTTTTGTTTTCCTTGCCCAAGATAGCACTTGATGATGTACTGGTATGGGAATAGAAATGTGGCTTTTTCATTGGCTGAATGAGACAATTAAAACACAGGTTAGTAAGTAGGTGGTAAGGGATAGGTTGGTTCCAAATTGATATATTTTAAATAAAGACCAGCAACAGAAAGCCTCTCTAGCAAAGAGTTAAGAGTGAAGTTACATCCATTCCCACAAGTGGACAAGACGGGAGGATTAAGGAGGAACGCGTCAAAGTTAAATGCCTCAAATTCAAAACGGGTAATTTATAAGCAGTCTTGTCAGATGATCCTCCAACTGTCTTCCAGAGCATGTAAAAGCTATTATTCTATCTGCTGCGGAGTCAACAGAAACAGCAGGTGCAGTACTATTTGTGTGCATTGAAAGTCATCGTGAAAGGATGGGCGATGATGTCATTACAACATCAATGCAATACTCTATAAAACAACACCCAATCTGAGTTCCTCTGTCACTGTATTTAGTGTTGGAGGGGGTTGACAGTATAGAGAAAAAGTGGCTGGGGTATAAAGAACACTCTACTGGAAAATGGTTGTAATGCAGACTTAGGAGTTCCAGGAAAGGTAGTTTGAGGTTTAAGTAAAATGTAAAATGTAAGATGAGGTGAACTGTACAAATGGGTCGGGGATATGCGCTTCACAGCATTTAAATGCTCTGTAGTAAAACTTACCTGAACATAAAACAGTACCAGCTGCCACAGAGTAGCACAGAGATTCCCTGTTTTGCACTCTTTGTTTTTAGTGCAACTAAAGATATTTTTGGAGTCTGGCATGTTTTTTTTTTAAGGTACTATCAGGAATAAGGGCTGCAGGGTCTAATTACATTCAGCTAATCATCATATTTGTTATACAATAAATATATAATTCAGATATTACCATTCTTATCAGTTCTACCCACTGATCCCTGGTTCATAATCCTGAATTTAAAAACAGCAACAACAAAAAAGTAGAAGTAACAGCAGAAACAACTGAATAATTACAGGGATAACCAACAACAACAACGCAGTTACCAGTGAAAATGCCCAAAATATGAAACCAGGGTGTAGCAGGGCAGGGCCCTGCCTGTAAATAATATTGTTATGTGGTGATTTGGTGGTGGTTGGCAGGGATGGGGTTAATTTCCTATCCCTGCCAAAATACATGTGAGAATGTGGCTGGAGCTAATTGAATCATTGATAATTAGGCTCCAGCCACATGCTATAAAAAAGGGGAAAATCCTTTGTTTGGTGGAGGTGTTGGGTGATTGTTTGTTTGTGCTCTCTGTAGATTTTTTTTTTTTTTTTTTTTTAAAGTCCCACTCCAAGTCTCTAGGGGGCGCTATCCCACTTCTGACACCATATGTGACAGGGTAGCGTCGTGGGCCCAGATGGTATTCGGCAGGCAGAGAGAGACTCAGAGACAAGGAACTGCAGTTAACGCGCTTCTGCGCAGTTTAATAAACAAAACACAAAAATGTAGGCTGGGCATTAGCCTTCACTACACCTTTTTCTTTTTCAAAAATCTACAGAGAGCACAAACAAACACTCACCCAACACCTCCACCAAACAAAGGATTTTCCCCTTTTTTTATAGCATGTGGCTGGAGCCTAATTATCAATGATTCAATTAGCTCCAGCCACATTCTCACATGTATTTTGGCAGGGATAGGAAATTAACCCCATCCCTGCCAACCACCACCAAATCACCACATAACAATATTATTTACAGGCAGGGCCCTGCCCTGCTACACAGGGATAAATAGCAAGTTTAATCAATTGCATGGAAATATCCCACAGCTTCAATATACCTACAATGGCAAAAATAATACTGGTATATCCCTTTGAGAAACACTGATTAATTCCAGACCATGCATGTCAAAAGAAATCATTCATAGACAAGGTTACCTGCTAGCCCCACTAATTGGTTCTGCCTGTATGGTATGAGGTTAACAGGTAGTAAACACTTCCAAAAATACCTGTAGCCTTCACAGGATGTACGGCAGGACCTTTGGTCTAGTGTTCTGGGGTTTGAGCTTGGTTTCCATAGATCACTAGAGTAAATCTAGTTACTGCAGTGCATGAGCTCCAATAAGAGTCATCTGAAAGAGGGTTTGTTCTACTTGACTTTCCTATGTCATTTTTTTTGTGGGTAATAATTGCAGGAGTACACAGAAAAACAGATCCCCATAGACTTCCAGCATAGAGCGAAAGGGAGAGCGTTAATTAAAAAATATCAGTCTTCTTGGGGAATGTCAATCTCTTGGGTGACATTCAAAGAAGACATTGGTCCTATAGATACTGCTATTTAACTCAATGCAAAATTGTCATCCTTAATTGTGCCCAGACAGAGAATTCAATTGCAACACATATTATGGTGCAAATAAGAGTTTTGTTTTATGATATGATGTACAGAAAGTCTTCCCAGATTTATAATAATGGTGCGATTGTCTCTTTTTTAAAAGGGAAGTAAACTGTTAGAGCCACCAAATATGACAAATTAATAAATAACTTATTATAAATAAAATACATTATTATATACACTGCATATTGAAAAATAGGTTAGCTTTTAAATGTATTTTTTAAATCGTCAAAATTTGAATCTATCACCTAAGAACAACATATACAGACACTACTATCAAAATGTAACAAAACCGGTTTAAAGAACACCTTAAAATGTGTAAACTTACAAACCTGTTATCATACACCAGCAGTTTTATAGTATTAATAATAATTAATACTATTATTATTATTATTATTATTATTATTATTATTATTATTATTATTATTATTATTATTATTATTATTATTAATAATAATAATAATAATAATAATAATAACTGTTTGATATTCAAAACAGAATCCACCCCCATGGAATCAATCATAACACCTGAGCTGCAAAATCAATCAAGTTTAAAGTGTAGGGTTTCAGCCTAGCTCAATTTGTTTAAACACCCTTTCACTTAAAAACACGTTTGTCCAGTCATTGTACTGTTCATGCACATTCAAAAGGAATATCCACACAACTGGCTTTTTAAAATCACCTAACTGATAGCCAAATATATGTTAAGAAAGCCTGTTGTGTAAAATTGCTGATAAAAAAAGTGCTCTTTAATTTAACAAGGAAAGAACCAAAAAAAAGTGCAGAAAGGCTTACCTTTGAAGCATAATTCCAGAAATCGGTTAAACAAATCTTTGTGGCACACCTCTGGTCAGTGACAGACGAATATTTGGATTCAGTTTCAGATATGTACTACTGGAAACATGTGGCACAAGCCCCCAGGCAAGAAAAACGGCTCTTTTAATATTGTATCTCATTTTGTGGGACAATAGAGCCATCACAATAAAATGGAAAACCAAGCTCCGAGTTAATTATGGTAAGAGGTCTGTGTGCACGACAGGTTACTCCTTACAGCAAGAGATCTAATTTAATACTGAGCAACTGTTTTTATTCTGATAACAAAACATATTGAATAGTTACAATGATTTATCATAGGTGATGTCCTCATAAAAGTGACATTAAAATGCCCACAGTGTACACCTCTTATTGTGAGGTATACCTTTCTTTTAATCACATGAAGCAGCGGGCTTTGTAGTGGTTGAACAGGAAATGGAATACTATTTTTTTTTAATACAAAGAGCGGGTGATTCAGCAAACAATTGATTTTATTAAGCATTTTTCATTGACTAGACACTATTGTATAGACACTGCATTTCCATATGGTTGTTGTCTATTTAAATACACTATATTAGCAAACAGGAGAGAACCAATTTACAAAACTTGTGTTCCGATAGAGAATTTTCTAAATTATTTTCAAAGAAAAACCTGTTACCATTTTGGAAACAGTATGAATTGAAGAACAACTCCAAATGTTAATTGAATTGTTTAAAATAATAATTATTAATAATAATTATAAAAAAAACATTGAAACTATTAAATATACACATTAAAGATGGATTTTAAAGTGACATATAGGTATTTAGAACCTGCAACACACCACATGCAAGATAAACTAAGGCAATTACAAATTCTCAGCATGACATACCTGTTCTAGAAGGCTCTATTACGTACAGGTAAAGGAGTAAACATCAGTTCTCAGTGTCCCAGAAATGTTAGGTATACAATAGCTTGTCTTTCTGTTTTGAAAGCTGTGGAAGTGGCCTATCGTGAGATTCAGGGCTTTAAAACCATTTAGTTAAAGAAGAAGGAGGGGTAAAGGGCAGTGGATAGTCACATACAGAAGAAGCAGAGCTGTTTTCTCACATTAATCAGCACTTATATAAGGTTATACGTGACCCTTGATGAAAGAACTTGACCTTGGACAAACAGTGAGGGCACTGCATCAGGAACAATGACTATTCCTGTCTAGTTACTAAACCCTGTGGGACACTGAAGCTGATAAGGTGGGGATTAATAATAAGGATTTGGTGAATTCAGTTTTAAAAAAAAAAAATGCTGTATGTTTCAGAATAATTATTTTCTATGCTATCTAAAATGCAATGGAAACTGGTTCAGCATCAACAGAAAAGCATGCAGCAAGAGCAAGCTAAAGGTTTTGTAAAAATGAAGAGTAATACATGTTAAGCTCTGAAATCAGAGGACCTGTATGGACCTGTGTGATTTTGTACCGTGTGCCAAAAGCGTCTGTACAGGGAGTCCGTCGTGGTCTGATAGGCTAGAGCTAACAACATGAACATGAAAATGATTATCTTGTATGGTTATCAATTTTTTTTTTTTTTTTTTTTTTTTACCAAAAAACAACTTGTCAGAGACAGAACCCACAGTCCAACCTGTATTAGACCATTTGTATGGAAAAAAACACCTGTCTATAGTGACCACTAATATGAATATTACATTATCTCTATGTAAAAACTCGCCTATAATGAGTGGTCGTTACTGTTCTTACAGTGGTTGTAGCTAATGAAAAGCATGGTAATGTAAACATGTATTTTCATTTTGAAACATTATATCTGGTAACATACTTAGAGACCAATTGCTCTGTTAGCTTTATTAGCCCACTTCCTCAGTAGCTTACCCTGGAGAGTGACATTGTCTCCACCCCTTCCTGCCATTATCCAACCAGCTGTTTCCCCTACAACAGTGACATGCTTTAGCCCCGAGCTTGTCATCATGTTTGCTGTGACACGCTTCTTTCAAACCTGAAATAATGACTAGATAAGAGGTATGAATGATTTCATTAGCTATTACACATTGCTGGAGTAACCAGCAGTGAAATGTTTTACACTGTCCTGTATTAGTACTGTTTAAGTATACAGACACATTATCTGGACTTTACCTGAACTTCACCATCATAAGCAACCGATATATTCATCGGATATCCTGAATCATTAAATTGCTGACAGCTGTTTTAATCCACGGGGGTGGATCAAATGTACAATTATAGTGTGCATGCAGGTCATTAATCCTTTGACAGATGAAGGTGCACTGCAATTATATGTACTATTTGGAGATATACAATAGCCTCTCATCAATAAAGCTTCCCGTTGGTACAGACCAAGAACTGGTGGGCATCATGTTTCGTGGTATACCCTAATCCGCTAAGCTCTTGATACAGCTGTGTTACATGGTGATGAAATGAAAGCTGCATTAGCATCCAGCCATGTGCTATTTGTAAGATCAAAGTTCAGTTACAGGTTAAAAAAAGGGATTATTTTCACAAATGAAAACATAGGGTCGTATTTTTTTGTTAATTTATGTTTCGGTCAATATTTACAAAGCATTTACCACTGTGCTAAGTTAACATTTGTATTTTTCTAAAAAGAAAACAAATTTTTGTTAAAAGCCTTCAAATAAATAGCTCAGGATTCACACAAGAGCTGCACGCACATTAGTTGTTTCTTGCTTCTGTAACAGTTTGTTTTTCTGTTCCACAAAGACATGGTCTAAATTTAGCTTGATGGTAAATATTTTGCGAATATCCCTTACATTTTTCACTCTCTGGACTGAGGAACACCTTGTGTCAAATACTGTATCCATTGGAACAAGTCAACATTTTTACATTTGGACAAAAATTACTAAATTTGTCCCCTGTTGGTATCCTTACTTTTTTACCCCAAACGTTTTACCATAAAATGAAAGTATGCTGTGCTACCTACCAGATGTTGTTTACATTTAAAATTTCTTTTGAAATGAAAGTATCAAAGAAATGTTTCTAAACTTCCCCCACCCCCTAGAGAAATGTTAACATCTGTGTTATTGTTGACATCTGTATTCCTTTAGCAAACAGTATTGTTACCTAATTGAAGCATTTGTTCCAGGCAGCCTCTCACTATTTTGATATTAAAATATTATTTTATTCAGTTCTGAGCATTCTCAATGAGAATAAATAAACCAGGTTTCGAAAGCTGAGAATGAGTTATTACGTACCGTGTCATAAATGAGAATTTAATGATTGCACTGGTAGGAGCAAATTGAAAAGTGATTATGTTTTAGATTAATACTCTGGTGCTTACATGCTGGACAGATTATATATTTCAGAAATAGAAGTTAAATGAATAAGGAGCATAAGAGTCAGAAGCTTGGGTACATTTAATAAGCATTTTTGCATGAAGGATTTACGGTATTACAAAATGGTTCATATACATTGGTATAATGTTGATAATTGCGATATTTACATGCAGTGTAAACTATATTTGTACACTCTACGTGAGACCAAAGACCAGCTTGCCAAACCACAATGCATATAACAAAAGAAATGTTCACCCCTTGAATGCATGATTCCATTAGAACACGGGGATGAGAGGAAGTATGTTTCACTGCCAAAACCAGCTGGAAATGGTAGATAACATGTGTGAAAGTGAATATGTACACTGAATAATTACTTTTGAGTTTATTAAATTATCATTATTTCACACTGTAAATTAAATTATAATAAGTCAAATTGTGTCTGGAAATGAAAATTGAAAGAGGTCAAACAGATTTTTGGAACTGTTTGTATCACTGTATGTACAGTGTTCTGTCTGCTATCAAAGCCTTATTTGTTGCTGTCTAGGGTTTGAGTGGTAAAATTAGCCCTTGCCCCCATCTGTGAAACCTTGGTGCTAAGGTCCTGACTGCATGCTGGTGGTCCTGCCTTGCCTTGTTTTCAGCTGCTAACATTACTTGTAAAACATATTTGGTATTTACAATTAATGCTCCTGTCTCAGTGGGTGAGGGTTAAACGTTCAGCATCTGTATTTAAAAAAGAAATAATCTGAACAGCTAGGTCTACAAGCAAAAAAACAGCATATTTTTATTACAAAGAATAGGGGAGTAGTCATTAAGGTTGCGCACACTAACAGAAATTTTAAATCCCTTGTTTTATTCTGTAGGAAACACTTAAAGCGGAGCTGTCAGGGTGTCTAAGAGTAGAAAACAGCAGGGAAATATTCCCTGGCAGGTACACGTTGTCAGGTGGTCTAGAAGAGTGAGAACACACAAACGTGTTCCACTAAAACAGGTCCTGCACTTTGCAGATCACATTACCAGACTGTTAACCCCAAGTGTTCTATAGACAGGCACTTCCAAACCTCACGGGAACTCTGCGCTGAGAGAGAGTTATTTTAAACAGGACTGCACAGCATCTAATGTGAAGAGCCTGTGAAATCTATCAAGATGACAGAACTAAAATAATTAAGGTTCTCAAGAATCTGCGACACACAAGTTCCAAGCAGGAACTTGAATTGTTCAAATGTATTTTCTATGATTTTATCCAGGTTACAACATTTGCATTATTGGGCAGAGAAAGATGCATATTATTTTATTACTGTTAACAATTAAGCAGATGTAAAATATTTCAGTTGGATTGGTATTATTTAATATTATGAATACAGGAAAACAATTTCTGAAGACTAAGTTTTGACTGCAGTTAATGCACGCAGCTTTAATGATATGACCTGACGTTGCTGTCTAGCAGAGGTCCATTGCGTTTGTAGTTTTGGTTCAAGACATTGAATAGCAGCATGTATCTTTTAGCTCTGTATTCCACAACAGCAACGCCTGCCTGGGAAAATAAAGGAATATTGAAAGAAGACATCTTGCTTACATTGATTTGTGCATTTGTGCACTTCAGGAACCAGGCCTGCTTCTTAGAAACTTTGCTGGTTCAGATATGTATAAAGCTACTTAGCAAAACACAAATGTAAAATGCTGTCATTGAGTTTCATTCATTCATTCAGGGCTCATCCATCTCTTTTTCTTTTTTCTTAAGATAGAAGTGTCACTGCCTACTGTATCCTCTTCAAAATGTTTTTGTCTCAAATAAAAATTCCTCTCCACCCCCATTCCTGTTTTCACAGTCTGAACTTTTTTGAGGGGTCGATACATAATAGCCTTGGGGACGGAGAGACTTGTTATACACGTTGACAATACTGAAAATAGTTTGAAAAGTTCAGTGGTTATCAAGTTTATAATTTTTTTTATAGCTTGTCCCTTCTCAAGCCTAGACTAGAATGCAATAAGACTCAGGTCATGTCTCAGTAGGTTTATAGAAGGTTATGGAGAAAATTTCACTTTCAAGTCACCAATTCAGTTACAGCTTCTGTCAGCTTGCTCTGCAGTTGCTCTGCAGTAAGATGTCTGTCTTTGAACCACATGGATTGTGATTCATGTACAGCCCTTTCCTCTCCATTCAATTCAATGGGCTGAGATGCCAATTCATTACACCAGGTAATAGATGGTCAAGGAGAAAGTCATCTTATTTAAAGGTTGGCCCATTCTAAAGAAGACTTTGAGTCAAAATGTCTGTCATTTAATGAATTTGGTTTATTTTAATATTTCTCAATCCGAATAAAGTACAGAACATGACAATCCACTCCGGCTATACCCCATATCCAGGTACTAGGAGGCAGTGTGTAGCTTCAGTATTAAAATAATAATATCACAGTCAAGCTAAACATGTTTACTATTGCTAAGACACTATTACTGATTTATTTACACAATCAAACCAGTATAGTTTTCAAATGTCTCTACTAACAACTCAATACTTAATACAATGGAAGCATCAACATCTATCTCCAGCTTAATGTAAAACTAACTGCAATGACTCACAAAAAAGATGGTGACAAACACACTACTTGTGCTACACTGGCAACTAAGTTTATGTTATATATGAAACATATTACATGTACAGGTATGTAGATAAATAATCCATGTATACAAGTATTGACATATAGACAGTATCTCACCCTAGTCTCTCCTTTCCACTTGCAGTGTATCTTTTTACAATTTACAAATCAGTAGGCAATAAGTCTCAGAATTTGCCCTGCTGTTTATTTTGAGGGCATTTTAATAAACACAGAGCACTTCAAGCACTGTCAACCCACTTCAAACAGACACCGATTTCCAAAATCCTACCTTCTGATGTCACATTTTCCTGAGATGCAGAGTTTATTATAATCCCAATCCCAGTTAAACAGAGTGGCTGCCAGCAGTTGTTGAGCTTTGCAATTGGTGTCCTACTGGGTAAGCCTGTTCCTGAGGAAGACCATTCGTGTCGCAGCCTTTTAACTCCTGACTTAAGTCTCAGTGCTCAAAATGTTTGGCATAGCTCTGGGTTCAATAAGAGTGACAGGCACAATAGACACTCATGCTTAAAATTAGTTAGCCAAGCGCAGTGGGGGAAGCTACGCACAGACTAAAATGTGAGTGCCATAAACAGCCTATTAAATCCTTTACTATTTCATGCTATTGGTTTTTATGGTTGATCTCTTCACTTTCTCTTACCTGTTTTCTCCCAGGGCACATGATACAGAACATTGGAAAAAGACAAATTATAATAGAGGAAAATAAAACTATTTGAATGGTGTACAACTAATTACAGTAAAGGAATTGATCCTATCGCCAAGCTGTTTTTTGCAAGTTTTATAAATCTCAGAAAAGTAGCCTTATATATAAATGTGTTTTTCTTTTTCTTTTCTCCTTACCTAATTTCTTGTGAGGTCTGTTTTATCTTGTACATTAAACCCTGAATGAACGGGACTGAGCATGTATGTATTCTTCAGACAGGTGGCTGCTTACTGTAGTTTTGTTTTAAACTACAGTACTCCCCTTTTAGTTTACCACAGTGTATTTGCATTATAATTTCATTATGTGCTGCTTGTACTATGGTTTTAAGTGCTCTTTACCAGTGTCTCCAGTGTGTGTGTGGTTTTTTTTTGTTTTTTTGTTTTTTTTTACCATATCCATTCTTTGCACTGTACCATACTGTGTTATTATTGTTAATAATAATAATAATAATAATAATAATAATAATAATAATAATAATAATAATAATAATAGTTTGACTATGCTTTACTGCAAATTGTTATTACTTTACCACAGTTTCTATGTTATATATTCAGTACAGATGGTGAATTTTCTGAGAATTCCTTCAAATGACAACAGAGTGCCAAGTAAGATCGCACCAATTACAGTCATTGTCGACACATTCGTTTTCTGTCTGATCCAAGGCAGTACCTTGTCGTGAACAATAACCCACTCAAAGAAATAACAGCATAGCACATTATTATTATTATTATTATTATTATTATTATTATTATTATTATTATTATTATTATTATTATTATTTATTTCTTAGCAGACGCTCTTACCCAGGGGACTTACAGTTGTATACAAAAAATACATATCAAGAATTACAGTACAATTAAGAGCAAGATACAAAATACAATGACTTTAGTCCTAATAAGAGCAAATACAAAACACAGTACGGTTTGATATCGGGGCAGTTCAAGAGCAGATAACAGTATTGATGGTTACATCAGGGTTAGATACGAGTGCAAGTGAAATACAAAATACTACAGATTGGGTTAAGTGCAGGATTAAATACAGTAAAATAGGGAGAAGATAAGTGCAAGTTAAAGTGCATTAAAGGCAGAGTGCTATATTGTCCAGAAGGGAAGAGTTGAGTTTTACAGGTGTTGTCTGAAGAGGTGTGTCTTGAGGAGGCGCTGAAAGATGGTCAGGGAATGGGCAGTCCACGTCATGCACTGAAAAAGTCTGCAAATGATTTGCACTGTTTCTGTGGTCTTAACCAAAGCAGGGTCCAGCTATAGCAGTAACAGACAATACTGCCCATTACACATGACTCCCCTAAAAGTTTGCTTTAGAAAATGATAAGCAAAGTGTAATAAGGTATGGTGAAACCACAGGTAAGCACTGTGAAGCCCAGGGAGACATGCTATGGTAAATGAATAGTATAGCCATGGAAAAACTGAAAATGAGGGTCTTTTATGAAGGTCCTGCTAGTATTTTTTTTCATTTTTGACTGCTCAGACTTTTTCAGTGCAGGACGTTGTCTGCCTTAGAACCTGCTAACTAAACAACAGTCTTTTGTAAAGTTTCTGCCAACTGCTCATGAAAAGAAATACTTTTCATGGTCTGCATATCAATGTGGTGAAATGGGCTTGAGGTTATTCTAATGGGTAAGAGTGAAATATACCTACCTAAACATACACTGTAATGAATAGTTTTCCAGGGAGGTTGCGTATTGGTGTTTAAGGGATCCACACGCAGCAATGTAATACAGTGGTATATTAGTAATTGATGCCAGATTTCTTATTATATTGGGTGCATGGGCGGCCCAGGGTGACCGTAATGTCTGATTGGATAATCTGAGTTATACTTTTTATATTATCTCATGGAGATATGTCACACCCCCAGAGGCAGACTGATGAATTTACAGTATGTCTATCTCTCTATTGTGCAATAGTGTTGATAGCGTACCGAATGCTTGTGGGTTGAATATGAATTACAATGCAGTGCTCTAAAGGGTTCATTGGACCTCAGCCTTGGAACTGCAGCAGTATTACTAGCCTTATTAAAAAGCATTTACTCTAATACACAAAATTTGCATCACTTTTTCAAAGAAGAATGAAAAAGGTTCCTGTCACAACATCATTGTATTTTCTTATTTTTACTGATGCAGTTATTCAGTGTGCTTCATATTTAAACTGCTCAGATGTTTTTATTTTTTATTTTTTAATTAGCCTGTGTTAAGGTCCTTCCTGTTTTCTGAGCCCAGGAGCAAAAGTGACTTGATAGAACTGAGAGCCGGCGCCATCTAGTGATCTATTTTGGATGTTTCTTTTTTGTATTGCTGGCAATACAATACAACAAACAAGAAACCTGATCCAAAACAGCTGATCGTCAATAGTCAAAGCACATTAACACAGTATATGATACAAAATAAGAATGCTAACTTCATTTGTACAGTGTTTAAAATGATATTGTATTTGAAGACACGTTGATAAGATGTATTTGATGACAGTGATAATAATTCTGTAATTAAATTAAGTGACTACTTATCCCTTAAAATACAGTTTCACTTGTTCACTGTTAAGACAAATGTAGTACACTTAACATAGAACTGAAGAGATGCAGAGAGGGACTAAAGCCAAACTTGAGGGGAATTAAACATTTAAGAATTTGATAATTAATTTGCTTTACATTGCAGTATGATGTAGGTTTAAAGAAATATATTTTCAGAGATATTTACATTTTTGTAGGTAAAAAGAATGTATCATAAAAAATGTACTTCTATATCACATCAGAGTAACTTATAAACAGTGGAGCTTCATAGTGCAGGCAAGGCAGGTAAGAGGCAGGGCTGGGGGAGGGTTGGTGTGACCAGCATCATGGTAAAAACACAGCAAAGTGTGTAACAAAACTATTTGTTTTGTTGCTTCTTGAATTTTAATAATAAAGTGTTCTTCATTCATTGATTATGGTGGATTTCGATTAGGACATTGGTAGCTAATGCTAATGTTAATGTATATTTCTCTTCACTTTAAGTTGATGTATCAGTTAAACCAGGACAAAGGCAATTAAAGATAGGGAATCTGTAATGAGTTTTAAAAAAGATGGGTCAATTAAGCACTCTTGAAGGCTAGCCCAGCAGGATGAACATGGTGTTAAAAGGGCAGATCATTCACGACTGGCTCTGTTTTCCCACATACAGTGCAGTACTTGGCTTTCCCATATAGAAAAAGGCATCAGCAGAAAGGAGAGCTAGAGAGAGACTGCCAGCCTCGAATCTGCTTTGATGTGGACATCATTGTGCAGCTCTGATAGATGCAATTGAACTGTTAAGTGACATTTAATTGCAAACGGCCAAACAGATGAAAAACTGGATATGGTTTAGGATACGTTTTCTATGCTATCCTGGTGATGGGATGGTAAATGCATGGAAGGTGGAATGGAACGGAATGGAAGGTAAGGGCAGCAGTATGGAATAGTGGTTAGGACTCTTGACCAGAGGGTTGTGGGTTCAGTCCCATGTGGGGGACATTGCTGCTATACCCTTAAGTAAGGTATTTTACCTAGATTGCTCCAGTAAAAACCCAATTGTATAAATGGGTAATTGTATGTTAAAATAATGTAATTGTATGTAAAAATAATGTGATATCTTGTAACAATTGTAAGTCACCCTGGATAAGGGTGTCTGCTAAGAAATAAATAATAATAAATAAAAGAGAATTAAGGTTAACTACATTTAAAGTAAAAGCCAGCATTTACAATGCTATACAAACAGTAAGGGATTTCTCCTCCAGTCCATATCATCTCAGACATGTACCATCTATCAGCATCATACTAGTGTAGGAAACTCCATGGGTGGCTTTGTATTTGTATTTACTGGCCAATGTTGTCAGTCCAGTTTTACATCTCACGTGCCTATTGTATAATAAATCGATGGAATAACTATTACAATTAGTTTTTTCAATATAAAATGCTACTAACAGGCTGCATAATGATAGATAGCAAGAGAACATGCTATTGTACAAATTAATAGGATCTGTTCAGTTTCCAAACCGGAAAAAAAATAGTTACTCACAGTTGCTTCGCCTGTTGCTGCACAATTTGCTGTGGATGGATTTTTGACTAAATTCCTTGCCCCCTCAGACAACAGCACATGAATGTATCAATATATATCCTATAGTACATCATAAATCATTAAGTACCTTTTGTGAAGTTATATATATACAGTCACCTCCAAAATTATTGGCACCCTTGATAAAGATGAGCAAAAAAGGCTGTATAAAATAAACAACACAGGTAATGAGCTATATTTTATGCTCAAATATATGGGAAAACCATATTCTTTTATTCTAATACAATTGCTCAGAGAAAAAGTTTTTTATTAACAAATAATAACCTTTTTTTCTAAAAAAGATGCAGTGCCGTGAAAAGGTACATGCCCCCTGTCTGATTTTCTGCATTTTTGTACATTTTTCACATTGTATTTGGTCAGATTTTTTGTGGGTTGTAGTAGTATATAGAGGGAGGCTGAGAAAAAATGACACCAAAGTTTGGTGCTTTTTTCATTTGTTTGGTGTGCAAGGTAATCAAACATGCAATCTTCAGGTGTGAAAAAGTTATTGCCCCCCCCCCCCCCCCCCCCCCCCAGTTAACTCAACCCAATTAAAGGGATAATTAGGGTCAGCTGTTTGAGTACTTTGGTTAACAACCAGGCCTGATTTGGGCCAGCCCTGCCCAATATGAATCTGACTAACTTTGGCCCTTACCATCAGAGTGAAGTTGTCAGCACACAGGTTCTAGAGGCACATCATGCCACAAACAAAAGAAATTCCTGAAGACCGCCGGAAAAAAGTTGTTGATGCCTATCAGTCTGGAAAGGGTTACAAAGCCATTTCTAAGGCTCTAGGGCTCCACCGAACCACAGTCAGAGCCATATTGTCCAAATGGAGAAAGTTTGGGACAGTAGTGAATCTTCCCAGGAATGGCCGACCTGCCAAAATCTCTCCAATCGTCCAGGAAGTCACAAAGAACCCTAGAACAGCATCCAGGGATCTGCAGGCCTCTCTCGCTTCAGCTAAGGTCAGTGTTCATGACTCCACCATCAGAAAGACACTGGGCAAAAATGAGATTCATGGCAGAGTAGCAAGGTGGAAACCATTGCTCACTAAGAAGAACATGAATGCTCATCTCAAGTTTGCCAAAAAGCACCTGGATGATCTTCAAGAGTTCTGGAACAATGTTCTATGGACAGATGAGTCAAAAGTGGAACTTTTTGGCTGACATGGGCCCCGTTATGTCTGGTGAAAACCAAACACTGCATTCCACAATAAGAACCTCATACCAACGGTCAAGCATGGTGGTGGTAGTGTCATGGTTTGGGGATGCTTTGCTGCATCAGGACCTGGACGCCTCGTCATCATTGAAGGAGCCATGAATTCTGCTCTGTATCAGAGAATTCTACAAGAGAATGTCAGGCCATCCGTCCGTGAGCTGAAGCTGAAGCGCAAATGGGTCATGCAGCAAGACAATGATCCGAAACACACAAGCAAGTCTACATCAGAATGGTTGAAGTACAAGAAATTTAAAGTTTTGGAATGGCCTAGTCAATGTCCAGACCTAAACCCCATTAAGATGTTGTGGCATGACCTGAAATGAGCAGTTCATGCTCGAAAACCCACAAATGTCACTGAGTTGAAGCAGTTCTGCATGGAGGAGTGGGCCAAAATTTCTCCACGCGATGTGAGAGACTAATCAATAACTACAGGAAGTGTTTGGTTGCAGTTATTGCTGCTAAAGGTGGTGTAACCAGTTATTGAGTCTAAGGGGGCGATTACTTTTACACACAGGGACATTGGGTGTTGCATAACTTTCTTTAATAAATAAATGAAATATGTATCAAATTGTTGTGTTATTTGTTCACTCAGGGTGCCTTTTATCTAATATTAGGTTTTGATTGAAGATCTGATAATATTCAGTGTCAAAAATATGCAAAAATGCAGAAAATCAGACAGGAGGCAAATACTTTTTCATGGCACTGTAGGTGTCAGAATTATTGGCACCCCTAAAGATTCATATAAATAAAATCAAACAAAATTAAATCTGCATTAACATTCTACTTCTTTAAGTTCATCTCAGTTTTAAGGAACTGTATTGTGGCCTTCCATGGCTTCCTGTTTCACTGGGGCATAAAAATGAGGTAACACGCATATGAAATCCATTTGTCATCCATCACCATGGGAAAAGGCAAAGAACTCACAAATGAAAAGAGACAAATGGTTGTTGACCTTCATAAACCAGGCAATGGGTACAAAACAATAGCTAAAAAACTAAATATACCACTTACCACTATTAGGGCAATAATTAAGAAGTTCAAAATCACTGGAACAGTGCTAAACTTGCCTGGTAGGGTTGCCAGAAAATGCCTTTATTGAGAGTAACCAACAAACGTAAGTGCCTGGAGTTTGCTAAACGGCATTGGCACTTCGATTGGAACCGGGTGCTATGGTCAGATGAAACGAAAATAGAGCTCTTTGGCCACGCACACCAGCGGTGGGTTTGACGTTGAAAGAAGGATGCGTGTGCAGAAAAGAACCTCATACCTGCTGTAAAATATGGTGGTGGATCTTTGATGTTATGGGACTGTTTTGCTTCTACTGGTCCTGGTGCCCTTGTTAAGGTCAACGGCATCATGAACTCTACCCAGTACCAGGACATTTTAGCCAAAAACCTGGTTGCCTCAGCCAGGAGGTTGAAAGTTGGCCACAAGTGGATCTTCCAGCAAGACAGTGACCCCAAGCACACATCAAAATCCACAAAGAAATGGTTAATTGACCACAAAATCAACATTTTGGAATGACCATCTCAGTCTCCGGACTTGAACCCCATTGAAAACCTGTGGTTTCAATTGAAGAGGGCAGTCCATAAGCGCAGACCGAAGGATATCAAGGATCTGGAAAGATTCTGTATGGAGGAATGGTCTAAGATCCCTCCAAATGTGTTCTCCAATCTCATTAAATATTATAGGAAAAGACTCAGTGCCGTTATCCTTGCAAGGGGAGGGTGCACAAAGTACTGAAAACAAGGGTGCCAATAATTGTGACACTTCATTTTTTGGGGAAATACATTTATAATTTGAGAAATGTGTAATTTTGGTTGATTCCATTGAATCATTAATAAAGTCAAATACATTGGAAAATTACAATATAGCTCAGTACTGGTATTATTTATTTTATACAGTCTTTTTTGCTCATTTTTATCAAGGGTGCCAATAATTTTGGAGGTGACTATATATATATATATATATATATATATATATATATATATATATATATATATATATATACACACACACACAAACACTGTAAAAATACAAGTGGCATGTGGCTTCCTGAGCAGAAGGAGACTGTTGAATCACAACAGTAAATCCAGTAGGCTTTGAGATATATCCTCATAGCCACTAACTAGTAAACCCCAAAAAGATGCTAAATTCCCCTAACCAACCGAACCCTGAGACAAAATCACACTTACCCCACTTTCTTTTTGGGATGATTAAACCCGATATAAGATTCTTCTCGTTGCATTGGGGATTTCTTTGTGGGTGTCACTGGAAAAATCATACCAGACAGAAGGAAGTTGGAGGCAGGAAGGCATATTTATCACAGCCCAAGTAAAACAGGAAGAGTTCCATCAACACACAATTTAGCAGCTGGATACCATTTCCCAGTCATCACTAACTCAGGCCACGCCACTGTGCAGCAAAACCAACAGCCTTGTGCTTTTACACAGAAGTATATCAGCTGTGAGAGGATGCAAATGTAGTAATGACAGAAAAAACGCTGATCAAAATCTGACCAGTCTGATACATTGAACGGAGTTTCCGTATGTCATTTCCAGCCACATTCCCACCCCACCTTAAATATGAAGAATATTTAGAAAATGTTTTCATTTCTTTGGGCATCTGGCCCAGCACTATGTTTAATAAACCATTTTTTATTCTAGTAATAATACAAAACAATAATGTTACAACTTAATGCTTGTCAATAGTTATGTAATTTACAAAAACGTAGCACTGGTGGGCTTTATTGAGTTTAAAGTATTACAGTCATTCTATTTGTAATTATGTGGATCTAGAACTACTAATCTACCCTGACCAGCATTGGATGATTACACCACTTTATTCACATTACTGTAATACCATTGTTGTTATATAATAACCCATAAACATATTAACATTTCTGACCTAAATGTGCAGTAAATGTATTACAATAGTTTGGAAACAGGCGGCTTTAAGATGGTTCGCTCAAGCTGGTCACACATTTGCCGTGATGATTACATGCTCTAGTCAAATTCATCACATAGTGTTCTTAGTACCACTTGACTCAACAATAGCTGATTCATTGAAGTGGCAGCCAGTGCCCTTCTCATGAGATACTCTTACTGCAGGAAAACTATGCAGAATGCATTGGGGCCCCTTAAGACACTATCCTGTGTCAGATAAAGTTCAATGTTGATCCCTTCTTGTAATTCCAACGAAATCATGAGTAACCTAAGAACTCATGTCCTATTATATTCATAATGAATTCATATTTGTTTTAGATTTGGCTCTACATGCTTCTGTGCTTAGCGTAGTGAGTAGTGTTGCAAGTCCTCGGAAGCAGTGGCTGTCAAAACACGCTTCTACTGCAGTCCAAAGTCGTACATTTCTACTATTATAAAATGACCCACACGTCGGGTCTTAACGTAAAACTAGTAACAGATCACATATTTGTAATCTATGGCTGTAATTTACACTCCACCTAATTAAGTTGAAAATGGTTGAGTCGAACAGAAAAAAAGAATAATCTGAAATTAAACTAAGCAGTTGAGTCCTGATTAGCAAGTATCTTGTAACTGACCATGTCAGGAAGTTCTGTGATCTCAGGCGAGGTAAACTATCAAGGTAAAGCCTGATAATCAGGGTTTTATTGTGATCCGTTACTGTGCCTTTCTTTTTGTTTCATACATCTGGCTCTACTAATTTACAGATGTGTTTACCTTTACAATGTTTTGTATTTCTTCCTTAGGGTTTTTTAAAGCTAGATATTCTATACGTGTGTTCTGGGGTCATCTAAGGTATAAGGGCAATATGAAACAGCCATCATTTCAGAAAGTGGGATTAAAAATAACAGTTTTTGAATTTACTAAATGAAAAAGTCATGCTTATTTATTACAGCAAAATGGAAAAAAGGGCCCCAAGTTTCCTTTAAGATTCCTCAGGCATGTGTGTTCTTATTTTGAATGGTACCGTGTAAATAGTCAAAAACAAGTGTGGGGGACGCAAAAAATATGTATTTAACTGCCAACATATGCTGACTGAAAAGCAGATGTTGAAATCTCTCAACCCACCCCCATCAAAGCAATTCCTCACATACTCACACATACACATCACAGTTTCTTAAACATTATTTATAATTCACTTGAAGAATCTGCCCCAGACAAACTGATAAAACATTGTATTTGCCACTTTGAAAAAATGTAATTATGAGGCACTGTAGGTTTTCTAGTTATTACATTTTAATTGTTGAACTTGAACGTGAAAGGATTTTTTTCAGTTTTTCAGTTGAATTAAAAATGTTTTAATAAACACAATTAAGAGGTGTGTATATAAAATATAATGTCCTGCAAATTCACTTTGTGTCGTTTTTGTGAGCAAACATAACAAGAGCTCATTCAAGTTTTCCTCCAGGCAAAACAGGATACATGTACTGTGTACATTGCCAGTACTTTATAAATACAGTATGCTACTCTACTATCCCACTTGCTTATATAATGAAGGGCAGCATGTGAGTGCAGACCTCTGATTCCAGAGGAGACAGTGCACCCCAGTGGTGATCCTATAGCTTTGGAACATGTTTTTTAGCTTAAAGGGATATTTTTATATCATCCACATTTTCCTGAAATCTTTTTGTACCTGTTGTCACAAAGACGGCCGGAGTGGGTGGTGTCAGACCAGAAGCAGGAAATAAACAGACAGAGATGTGTGGTTTGGTGAAGCTGAGCGAATGGAGGCAGAGGCCATGGGGCTGATGCTGGCCACTCAGAGGGAGGCTGTGGCGGTGCTGGCTCCCTCTGCTGTGGCAGCTGGGCTGGCATGCGCCGTGCTCCCTTCAGCAGCATAACTAGAGGCTGCTGGGGGACACCAGCATCCTGCCCTTCTCCCCCCCAGAAAAATTCAGGGGGTTGAGCCTGCAATTCCTCCCCTTCTGGCTCTTGGGACGGCAGCGATGGTTCCTCCCCCTTTAGCTCTCGGGATGGCAGCAGCAGGTGAACCAACAGGTATTCTCCCTCTGCTGGCAGCTTGGGTCCTAGGGCTGTGGAAGCCCCGACTTCCCTCTCTTCGGGCTGTGGACGCACCGACTCCTCCCTTTTGGGCTGTGGACGCACCGACTCCTCCCTTTTGGGCTGTGGACGCACCGACTCCCCCCTCTTGGGCTGTGGACGTTCGGGCTCCCCCCACTCAGGCGTAGGACGTTCGGGCTCCTCCCACTCAGGCATAGGACGTTCGGGCTCCTCCCACTCAGGCGTAGGACGTTCGGGCTCCTCCCGCTTGGGCTGTGGACGCTCAGGCTCCTCCCGCTTGGGCTGTGGACGCTCTGGCTCCTCCCGCTCGGGCTGTGGACGCTCTGGCTCCTCCCGCTCGGGCTGTGGACGCTCTGGCTCCTCCCGCTCGGGCTGTGGAGGCAAAACCAGCAGGCATTCTTCCTCTGCTGGTGGAGACGGGGACAGCAGGCATTCTTCCTCTGCTGGTGGACCTGCTACCTGGGCTGCTGTTCCACTTATAACTCCCTCCAGGTAGCTGAGGACCAACTCCACACCTTCCTCCCAGGTGCTTACGGTCTGTTCCCTCGCATATGCCTCCCATCGCTCGCTGTCCATCAACCGCAGAAACCGGACGGCTACTGGTATCGACTGGGCCTCCAGCCCAGCATTTTCCCGGATCCAGTCCCGCACTTTGATGGCGTCTTCTGCCATATTTATTTATTTTTTTTTTTTTTCCAATCCAAAAATGCGGTTCCTGCTCTGGCCTGAGTCCTGGAGGCACTGTAGATCCGACTTCTCACACCACATGTCACAAAGACGGCCGGAGTGGGTGGCGTCAGACCAGAAGCAGGAAATAAACAGACAGAGATGTGTGGTTTGGTGAAGCTGAGCGAATGCTTTCGCTCAGCATTTAATAAACAGAACAGAAAATAAATCACTGAAAATTACAATAATCAATGTAAATGAGTTAGTTAAAAGCCACCCTGAACAAATGAAGTCTATCTGAGCCCACGGTACATTCCACAGGAAGAAGTAGCAACAGGGAAGACCTTAGCAGAGTCCCTGAAATTGTAGGCATGCAGAAGAGGTCTCAGTCATTGGCACCCTGAGACAGCCTGTCTGTGACATTGGTCTGTTTAATGACTATTCCCAGCGTGTGCATGCTGGAAAGGACAACAGGAAAGTTACCATGTTAACCAAGGAGGACGGGAATTTACATATGATTCATAAAACCAATTCCGGGTATCATCTTATACAAAAATACATACAGTGCATACATATGCACATACAGTACAGGTGCCTCCGCTTTATCAAGGGGATATGTTGAAATATGTTTAAAACTATTTCTCTGTAAGATTATAAGAACTGAATCATTATTTGACATCACTCACACACACATGCACACACACACACCCTGTTTGACCTGGGAAGTTCTAAATGCTTCTCTTTTTTTTGCACGCTGTAGCGTCGACCTTCACACACACTCCCCCTGGGGTGCAATTAAATGTCGGTCTTAATTGGAATTGTGAAAGTTTGTTGTTTGATAAACCACAAAATAAGATCAGTGTTAGTCTAAACATTTTGTATGACTAAGATAACTAAGCTGCTTGTTTATTGCTTTATTCCACAAGATGTCTGTGCAGAGAGAAATCAAAACACTGCTTCATCCGCTTGCTTCCAGACAGCCTCCTCCAGTCTTCAATCCTGTCATTCTGTGATATAAAAAAACAAACTACTGGACTGGTTGTTGAAGCAGAACGTTATAAAATGGCATTTTTCAAACTCAGCTATAGCTCAGTAAACTCTAGCTCAGTAAACATTACAAATGGTCATTGCATTTCTACAAATGCATACACAGTACTGAGTCAACCCACCAGCACTGTGTATGCAGGGAGTTAGCAACTATACCTGATACAACTTACTGTATGTGTGACTGGTCTTCAGCTAGGAAGGCCAGAAGGCTGTCTCTGACTAGAACTGCAAGGATTAGTTTTCTTTGATCTTGGGACCGATTCAGCAGACCATATTGACAGGCCCAGACCACTGCCTGCAGATTTCTTTTTAGATACAATTGCTGTGTTTTTACTGACATACTCAATTGCATATTTAAAAAGTTAGTTCACAACAACAACATCAGTAATGTTTTGGTAGTGTCTCAAGTTTCCTTCAAAATATCACATGGTTGGCTGCTTTTTCACACACATATACACACACACAAACACCCCACATAAACGCACACACACACATACACATCATTTTTGATTTAGTACTTTTTGTCTTGCATTGACTAAACGTAACATGCACTATATTGCAAACAGAAATGACATGTCAATAAAATTCCACTAGGTGTCTCTGTTTCCATTAATAACAGCTGCTTTCACTGTGCATCCTCCCTGTGATTTTGAAACAGATGAAGAATTTCATATCATTACACATGTAGGGATCACACCTTTGTACTACAGCAGAGAAATCATCATGTGTCATTGTCGTGTGGTAAAAGGACAATTTAAAAATGAATCTGGAATTAATATCCATATGAAATATTATATAGTATTATTTATTGAATGAAAAATATTCCCAAATTCCGATAATCCACATGGCGTTCTATTGATTTAATAAGACATTATTCTGAAGTATTCACAGGTGCATGTAATCCACATACACTGGTTCACGTCGGCACAGAAAACCATTGCTACTGGGCTCTATTTGTTACCTTCCCTCAATATTCAGGGTTTCTGACAAAACATGAATTACACCCAAATTCGGTAGGTTTCAGGATCCAGTTTTGTGCACACCCATACAAACACGCTGCTCAAATGATTAACTTAATTTGTACACGATACACCCAAAGGGAATCTAACTTAGGCCGGGACCAAATCAAAACTTTGACAACCCACTAATTGCACTTAACAAAACTGTATTTAATAGCGTTTTCTTTTTATGAGTGGAAGAAATGAGATATTTACAAAAAAAAGAAAACGCTATTAAATACAGTTTTGTTAAGTGCGATTAGCGGGTTGTCAAAGTTTTGGTCCCAGCCTTAGTCTAACATGAACATGCTTTGTTACACTCATAGGTTAATGGATCATGGCACTGTATTGGTAATGTACCAAAGTACAAAATGAAGAAAACTCAAGTGCCATTGCTGTACTACCCCAGGGATGAAGGGGAGGGGAGCAAAACATACTCTCTGACTGCTAAAAGCTTTTCTCCTTCAAACACTTTGAAACAACAGCCTCCAAACCCCTTTAGAGATATATAATGCGTATTATTGAAGTAATACGCCCCTGTACAGAAGGCATTCCTGGGCTTCATTTATCTTAACAACGGGTCACAGTAATTTCAATTTTTTAAAACAGGTCATCATGTTGCCTGCTTTCTGACATATACATATCTTCATGTTACAAGGATACCTGTTAATGGAAGCACCATGAGTCTTACACTATTGTTTAATTCATTTCTATTGAGAAAAGTGTATCAGGTTTATTGCGCTACAAAACCTAATAGAGTTTTATCTCTGCTGTGGTCTGGTTCTCGAACAAACAGTGCCCTGTGGTGATGCAGGGTTCTGTTTTCTCCTTCTGAAATGGATGACCTAAATACAGATGAGGGAAAGAAAAACAGATCTGGTTAACCATTTTAGAACAGAGGAATAGTAATTCACTACACAAAATGGTTACATTTTAAATCTGGGAAAGTTTTTTTTTCTTTGTTATTTTTTTCTGAAAATGTAGAGCGATGTATTAAATATATATATAAATATAGCCTTTACAAAGCATTCTGTTGTTTTTTTTTTTACATAACGGCAGACAGGCCTTCAAAAGGGATTTAGAGTCCTTGAGTGAGAGGTGATATTGCTTTGCTTTGCATTAAGCAGACCTGCCATTTCTTATAATAACATCTCATGTCTGTAGTTCACTTGTGTTACGCAGGTATTACATTTTACACAAAAACTGGCAGCTGAGATGCTGCCTGCCCATCGCTATGACAACCAAGTCAAGCTAGCTTTGTTATCAAAACAGACCATGCATGCGTGACTTTTGAAATAATGGATACGACACAATCATTACCAGGCACCATGACAGCAAGATGGATTCTGCCTCAGTATCAATTCTGTTATCCAGCTGTAAAACATGTCAGAAGACACAACACAACCAAGGGACTAATATTAATTTAAAACGAGGAAGCAGGCTATTCTATACTACACTAATCATTTATGTTCCTTTAAAGTAACACTCTCCTTTTTACACTTCTGAAGCCTATCTGACGAAAATTGAAGAGACATTTGTCTAATCTAGTGTATCACTCCAGCCCTGGGACATGGTGTAGGATTCCAGGTCTACAGTGCATAGCACTAAACATATGTTATTTTTATAAGCTGCCCCTATGAAGTAGTGTTTTAGTTGTCCTTATTGTTTTGACCTGTCTGTCTCCCCCATGAAATGTGATATTGCATCCAAAGAACCTCAAAGACCAGAAACTGACAACTCATCCAGTCCATAACATTTCTATGTAAAAGAAGCACAAATTAATTTCAGTTGGCTTGAACCTTGGGGGCGGGTCATTATTTACCTGAAGAGATTCCAGCTGGTGATTTCTGGGCTCAACTGAGATCATATAATTATGCAACTTATTTCGGTCTGTTTGGAGACTATTTAGAAGCAAGGCACATTTTTTAGAGTGGAACGTCACAATTGTAACTAAAAAAAAAGGGGTCAATGGCACTTACCTGCAAAAATCCTTCTGATGAGTGTTTTGTGACCCTACTTGTATCACTGAGGTCTTCTCCTTAACTGGTAACCTTTTTCTTGTGTGTTTCTATGCTGTGATGCTTTATGCATAATGAAAAGGTTTACAATGTACTGTAGCAGTGTAATGTTAGTTTTATATCATAACGATGCTAGAGGTCCTGTTCAGCCATCAGAGAGCAATTATTTACATGTTGCTCTGTCTTCAATCATCATACAGTATCTCTAATACTGACATAAATACACCAGGAACAACATTCATTTAAGCAGTGAAACCCCACAATAATATTGTGATACAATTCAAAATGATAAGCAACATTTTTTCGGAAGGGAAATGGACACCTTACTACCATGTCTTTGCTTGAAACAGGTGGTATAGCTCATTTTCAGCCTTGTTTTTGTTCGTTTTTAATGTAATCTCAAATGTCTTTGTATGAAGCTGAATGGATTGATTCGTAATGAGTGTGAGCCCCCGGGATTTCTCTTCTTGTTCAGTAAAAACCAACACGAAGTCCACATTGCATTTTCAGTGAATCCATCTGACTGGTTGCCATGGGAATCGTGCAGATACCCAGAGCAGCCTAATGCACTGTACCTTTATAATCTCAGTTTAATGGATATAGTTACTTAAAAGATTAAATGTTACCCTTTTACATCTAGCATTTTTGTCTCCAGCAATTTAATGATCAAGAAATTATTTGTGCAGGTTCATTACCAAAAGTTACATTTAAATGTGCTTGCTTCTCAGCTTGGTTATCTGTTTATTTGCCTTTTCTATTCTATAAGTAATGCACCAATGCACCAATGTAATAGCTGTTGCAGCAATGTAATAGCTGGGGGGTGGGGGCATGAAGCAACAATCTCCCAGGTATCTTAACCACTGCATAAAGGATGACCCCCCCTAATTCACAGGTGTTTTTTCAAGCTTCTACCCCATTACTTTCTCTCATATGCCAGGGTTCTGCATTATCAGCAACAGCAGTGCAGAGCACTGTTATACATATGCAAAAAACCTCATTAGATGGAAAGGTAAATAAAGGGGAATGCATATCAGTCATATTTGTTTGTACATCCCTGGTGTATAATTAATAATTCCAGGGCAAAATACAGCTGGGAAGTTGGGGATTTCTTTGTGTTCTCTGGTACTCTAATTAGTGTACCTTTTACTGCCTTTTTCCCATCGTTTCTGGCTCGTGTTGATGGTCTGAGTCCAAGGTTTTTTGAACGCATTAAACATCTGTTTTTTATCTGCATTTTCCTTGACTTTTGCCATCGCTCTTTTAAAAGCTCCAACGTTTTTGCCTTTCCTATATGTGATTGTCTCGACAACACCTTTAAGTTTAAACACTATTAAATAAGGTTATATATATATATATTAAAAATGACTGCTTAGAGTAAACAAACAGAGCCCTGGCCAGACAACAGACCATCAGATACCACAGGTTCTAGCTTAAACCATCAATTAAAACACGTTTTTTGTTGTTTTAATGCTTTTAAATAACAGCCAGATCCGAGCTTGTTTTGCCATCACCCTTGGCCAAGCATCCAAAGGTACAATTTATTCAGTTTGGTGTTCTGTGATTTTCCATTTCTTCAAGTGCTCCTAGGTTGTCGGTGTGGCTGACTGAAAAAAGATGGGACAGTAATATCAGCTTAATGTAAAAGGACTAACATATTTTAATATGTGGCAACATATGTGACATATGCATTTCACTTACAGTACATAACCAACATACATCAATTTTTCACATGTGCTGTTCCTAAGTGGCGAGCAATGTACTGTTGATAAACAGACTTGCTGCTCACTATATTAAACTGGAACACTGCTTATCATATTAGTTAAAAAACTTTTTTTATGGAAATAGTGTAATCTGTCTAAAATTAATCTGCAATTTATTATATAATTATATATATATATATATATATATAATTATATATTACTTTAAACCATATTTAAATTCAATTGCTATGCTGAAGCGGCGAGACTTTGGAAATTCAAAGCAGGGCTAAGGTCTGGGTGTCTTTCATCTCTTCATTGAAATGTCTCTTTTAACACCCAAAGCCTACCTTTTGTTCAGCTGCTACCTGAACATACTGACAAAGATGATTTCCAATTTCCAATGTGTCAGGGACATGAGAAATGAATTGACTGTTTTATTATAGAACTGACACCTTGTCTTTGTATTTATACAGTGTAAACTGTAGTATTTTCACAATTTTGAGGAATTTTTTCACATTCTGTAGATAGAACACAATATAGTTATTTTTACATACTGTACTTTGCACTATCAAGATCAACTTGATATGGATATGAAATATAACAGTTATTTTGACAAGTATATTCTCCTTGTTTAGATTCTCCTTGTATATAATTTTCCACTTCAGCCATTGAATTCCTGGCAACTCGTTATAAACAGTAGTGAAAGCACTCATGTGGTCCCAAACACATCTTCAAATGGTGCACTAGATTGTAGCCATTAACATGCGCCCTTGCAAAACTACCCCCAGTGGAAGTAAGAGTAACCAGCAGTTACCATCCGCAACCATAAATGCAGCAATGTTAAGAAACGAGAGTAGATTTGAATAATGAATAACAACTTTTATTGAATAGTCAGATGTGACCAATGTATTAAACAGTAATAATTAACAACAGTAAAATAGTTTAATAGAGCAATATATAAGTTATATTACTATAATAAAGCTAAACCATAAAAGGAGCAACACCAACTAGGTATAAAAAAGAAGAACACCACAATAAATAATGTAGAACATACAACCCCTAATTCTATACTGTTCTGCACAGACTGCTCTCATGGTGAGTTTACAGCCATGGTAGGGGTTGTGTGTTCTACATTATAAACAAACAGACACACAAACGACACATCAGTATCTCTATCCAGACATTTATTCTCTGTGGACTGTGCCTTAAATGGAAACACATTTTAGTTTTGCTGAACTAGTGATCATCGCCCATCACTGATCCCTATCTCATGAGAATTACTGCCTCCTTTTTCCACATTGAAGCTCACATCACACTTTCCAAGTACTGGCTGCATAATCAGTGGCCCAGATGAAGGGTGACCTACTTTACAGACAGCTATTGCTTGACGTTAGTGGATGTACTTAGAAAAATACATATTGCAACTTACTAAGGGGGAAAAAATATACAGCAACCATATAATCTCCTTGCTTGCACATTTCTGACTCATGCATTGGTGTCATCTTCCATTGTATAGAACAGGGAGCAACACGTAATTCGGTGCTGTATTTTTTATTGAATCTGCGCCTTGGTTGTAAGCTCTGTTTTGAATACAAGACCATTTTATTAAGGCAGTCCCCTACTTACAGAGAACTGCCCAGAGCTAGTTTAACCCTTTGCTGTCGGAAGCTTGGAGACGCCCACTGTTTGTTAACCTGTAACTTTAGTTATGTTTAATCCAATTCATATTTTTTTTTTTCAAATAGCTTTCCTCTATGGAGCCAAGATACCATAGTCTTAATATGCTAAGGATTTTTGGGTCCAGACAAACCAAAATAAAACTGAGAACCCCGAAATGAATTTGGTTACTGTGCAAGGACCGGAAACAAGACAGTAGTTATTAATATTTAAAGCAAAGGCAAGCTATTTTAATTTAGGTTTTGATGGATGGTTGCATATTTATATATAACGGTTAGAAATGGAGTTTGAATCAATGTTTACCGGTACCTATACTTTCAAAACACCAATTTAAAACACATCTACAGTATTTACATTATTTATGTAATTTTATCGTGTGCAGCATCTCTTCATCCTAAAAAACCCCATAACCTTTTAACACAAATGTCCCTCCTAATAGGCCTCAATATTTCTTTATCTTCTCATTCATTGCAGAATAAATCTTTTTAAAGTATGCAGTTATTTCAATAAAACCATGGTGAATGAATCCCATTCCCATCAAGGTGAATGTGCTCTGCTATTTTCTATGGTGCTAGCTGTGCCACGATGCCTCTCCACTTTCAGCCCTCATCCCTTCCTTTCAACTTCAAACACAAAGCAAATAATCCAGAGAACCAGCACGATGTAAGATGAGCTACACAGAAAAATAACCATCTTTTCTGCAGTAATGTCCTTGAAGATGTATTTAATACCCTGCAAGATAAACACTTTAAATGTTTGTATCTTGCTCTTGCTGTTAAAAAGCCTGCTCATCAGCATTTGGAACAGACCGCTATTTATAGTTGAGAAGAGATTTGCTTTTATCACGCTATCAAGGTCTGAACTGCAGTGCTACCTTTTTCTGTTTAATGCATTCCAATTACTGGTGAACACAAAAACAAACCTAGTGTACCTAAGTACAATCATGCTGCCTATCATTTGATTATTTGTCTTTTTGTTCAAATATGTGTTAGTTGAATTGCAGGCAATTAATTATTACCCCATGTCAAGGCTGTTAACTTGAAAATCATAATGAATAATTTCTTAAAATAGGAGTATATTTGCAACAAAAATGTGTTCACAAAAAATAAGAATTTTACATAGCTAAGTTTTCATCAAGGTTTTTAAAGTACAGGTAGTGGACAGAAAAATGGAAACACCTGGGTAAATGAGGGACACCAAATATATTGAAAGCAAGAGCTTCCACACAGGTATGGCTCATGGGTTAATTAAGCAAATTACATCCCAGCATGCTTAGGGTCAACTCCACAGAGCGGGATACCATAGTGGACCAACACCCTATTAAGTGACTTTACATTGGTGTTTCCATTTTTTTTGTCCACTACCTGTACATAAAACTAATAACATAGTTACCCCTAAACCTAAAGCAGGTTTAGGTTTAGACAGTATACTGTTCCAGACTTTGCATGCCTGGTACAGTATACTGTCTATAGTGGTGTGCATTTTTTTATACATTTGTTTCTATATATTCATAGAGCTGAAGCTTGTTTTGAATAGGTTGTCATTGTGATGCCTAAGGATATATGATTCAAATGTACATCAAACAGGCATGGACAGTTTAGCAGTCTTAGAATGCAAATTCTGGTGTGTTTTCTAAACCGGTTCTGTTTGGTATATTTAGGTTCTACAGATGTAACATACACTGTAGTAACTTGTATCCACTTTGGACAAACACAAATCATGGATTTAACATGGTTTCAAAAACATCATGTTTGATAAGCTTCTTAGCACCCAAATATTGCATGATGATTTCTGAGATAAATAATATTATCTTCCACTTCACAACTACACAATAATGTGTGGGCACTCTTTAAAAGCTGCCCACACCTTATCTACAGTATCGATTTTCCATTTGTCATAAATAGAAAACATCCATTGTTAAAATCTGTTTCTGCCTACTTCCAGAAATTTACCATAAAATGTTTCTGTAATGATTTTAATAATTTTCCTAATATTCCATAACCTTGAAAACAATCATATTGTGACATACCAATGGGATCAATCTTGAAGGCATTAACTGAAAAAGCTAAGGATGGAGCAAGATTTGGATACACCGCAATGTTTTTATGAGAAATTATGTTGTGGTGAACGCTAACGGTAAAAGTAATTCACTGTGTGAGTTATGACTGCATGAAAACGATCAGGATTATGTTTAAAAATGTATCAATGCAATACGAACTCATAATACAGCAATGGAAAATAATGCATTTCTTGTGAACCAATGGTGTTTGTCCTTTATCTGGAATGGAGAACATTTGTTTGTGTAAAATCCTGAAGGTACGGCAGCTGAACTCGAATACGAATCACTGATCCTTGATTTAGAGACCTTGGATAAAGGTGGCAGATGTCAGAGAGGGTGAATTGCCTAACAAACATAAAATAAATCATTGAGCAATTCACAGTACGAAACACAGGTTAGAAAATTAGGTTAGATAATCTGCTGGTGAAGGTGTCTTTGAAAGTGTTCACCCTTGCATAGCTGTAGAGCAGCAATAGTATGGCTGTTGTAGACTCAGGACACTCACAAGCTCAGTGCTCAACAACAGCCCTGGGAATTTTGTTGCGTTGATGGAATGCAGCGGATGCCCTATCTACTGTACAGTACTGTATCTGTAATGAAACATTCCTGTGGCTGCAGACAGCTGCCAACACACTGCCCTGAACAGGAAAGCAGAAATCCCCTGCCTGTCCCATTATCTAACATAGCTTTAAAAATAATAATTCTTGGTGTGTTCCCAATTTGTATGGTGAATGCATTGCTGCTCAAATAGGATTCACAAATCTGTTTATTTCACAGTTCACTAATAAAACCCAGCTCAGTCCCCAACCAGCAAGCACACCAGCCTTCTCTTGTCAAGGCAGTGGACTCAGTAATGTTACAGGGTTGGGTAGCAGAACAGAGTAGGATTCCAAATGGGCCCCATACATCAGGTGTTCACCATTGCACATTCCACAATTGGGCATTGGGGAAAAAACAACATATCTGAACCTACTGTATGTATGGCCCATTGTAGGTTAACAATACATTCTCTATAAGGCAAATAGTGAAGAAAAAAAAAAACTATTTACCTGTAGAACAGAGAAAAAGTCACATATTAAATAAAAAGGTTTGGACAGTTCTACTTACTATTTCAGTGGATTATTGTTTTCTAAAACAAAATTTAAAAAATCTCTCTGGAACACATGACACACTATCAATGCCAGTTGAAGACTAATCTGCAATTGTAATGTGGTTCTGCTATATATTCTGTGACTGTCCTGGAACACAATGTACCAGTGAGTGCTGGCTCGCTACCTCCCATCTCATTTAAACTGTAATTGCTTATGATTTTTGGTTTCTAGTATAACAGTTGGGCAGTGCAGAAATCCTTATTGAGCTGCGGCTGTCTAGCTAGGCAGCACAAGGAATCTGAGGTAATACCCTTTGGGGAGTCCCAGTAATACAGACGTGTTACATTATGTTACCTGAACTTTGAAATAAGCCTGTTGTAGCAGTTCACTGGGGGTGCTGTACCATGAATATCCATCAGTAGAAAGCTGTGTCAATTCATATTCCATGGGCATTTTCAGATTAATTAGCAGCTATTCCCTATTTCAGGGAGGCATCTCCTTCTACTTTTTAGTTTGTAGATCAGTTTGTGTGTGTTTCACTGTGTGTATTCTCAAATCCAAGGGCAGGCTTGACTGCTGTGAATAAATGAGATCCTCTTCTGTCATCTTCCCATGATCTTGCCTGCCACGTTTCACAATCTGAGTCCCAATGGGATTGTAATGCTGATAGTTTTCATCTCTCCACCAGCTAGAGTTATAATAAAGTCAAGCAGCAAATCCCAGTCTCCCTTGTCGGTTTCTCCTTCCTAACTGGGTAGGATTAGTGTACCCTTTGGATTGGTGGCATGTCTACAACTGAGAGATCACTGATGATTGTAAGCTTAATCAGCCCTCAGCAGAGAGCTGACCCCAGTGAACACCAAATGATGTGAATGAATCTGCCATTGACTGTTATGAAAAGTTAGTTATTTAAGTATTTATGTAACACGTACATATTAGAAATATACATATATCATGTCTGTACATGTTTAAACTTATTAAAATAAGCCATACCAATCACTAATGAGCTCCAGGGACACATCGTTTGATTAAGTAATTGGTGCTTTTTACCTCCAGCTGTAGCAATGACATCAGGAACAGTAACAAATGTCACATGATATATGAAAATACTTGGGGGGGGGGGGGGATGCATTTGCAGAGAATGAGGTGTAACATTATTATTATGCTGCTTAAACATGCCCTTGAGGGTGGGTGATGCAGGTATTAAAGAAAAACAAGAATATGAAAAGTATATACAGTGCAATTAATATGCTATTAATAAACTGCATATCATAATATATCTCCATATATTAGTGACATACTGCCAATACATTAAGTATAGTCTGTAAAACCATTAGTATAGTCTGTCTCTTAACCACCACTGGGTTGTTTGCACCTGAACATTAACATTGGAATTGTCTCCTTTCAAACAAAAGGAGTTGCTGTAATTAAAGACTGGAGTAAAGCCAAAGTCTGTCTGCATTTTGAAATACTTAGCCTGAGATTTGGACTTGTTATTGATCAGCACTAAATTACACTTCAATCCTTAAACTTGTGCGCAAAAGTCTCTAACTTGAATGCACCTCTGGCATGTGGGGCTTGTAATGCGAAAAGAAGGGGCTTGTTCTGTAACCTTAAAACACAAGGCAGATCATTCAGCTCCACAGGCAATGACCTTAGATATCCTTGGATTTATACCAGGTGCAATTTAACAGCTCAGTATCTCTGTGGGCTTCAAGCCAACCTTCTACATTCTAGCACTCACACCTGCAAGCTTCTTATTAAATACCTGCAGTACCTTTAATAACGTTTTTGAGGACAGTGGTCAGTTATGTTGGCAAAAAACCTGCTGGCATTTTAGCACTCTGAATCGAGTAATATGCAATCTCATTTCAAGCACTCTATTTTATTAAGGTTTGTATTGTTATAATGCTACATTTGCAAAAATGTAGAAGGAATCAATACTTTTAAACCACATAATAACATTAAATGGCACTTGGTGTTCCCAACAGCTGCATTAAGGCAAGTCTATTTTTTTGTCTTCATTTTTTATAATTACCTCAAAGTACTAATCATGGGTAGCAATTTCGATTAGTTTTTAATTACACATTTCAAAATTAACAACCACATCTAGAATATAAAGAAAGTAAACAAATTAGTTAATTAGCTGAATTTATTTTATCATGGACATGTTGGCTACCACAGGGTATTATTCAGTGTCTTCATCAACCACTGTAACATTAGCAGCAGGCATACCATTTGAGAAAAAAGAATAGGTTCTAATTAATGATACTTCTTTCCCCCAAAGGAGAAATGAAGGGTACTAGATCCTGTACGCTGAGCTGCAGGAGAGTTGCAGATCACGTGAGCTTGATAATATGATATGTTCTGTATACCTACTGTAGCATATTTGGTAACACTTTATATTAAGGTGCTGCATATTAATGTTTTATAAATATATAATAGATACTTAATAACTATGTTATAGGGTGTTAATAAAGCATTATAGATGATTTATAACCATGCATTAGCCACAGACGGAATTACGTTTAAACATCCCAAAGTAGGATAGGTGGCTAGAAACTGTCCCCTTTGGTTATAAACCATCTATCATGATTTATGAACACTTTATAACATAGTTATTAAGTATATATAATATATTTATAAAACGTTTATAAAACATTAATAAGCAGCACCTTAATATAAAGTGTTACTGCATATTTTATTAGTATAATTACATTTCAACAATCATTGTGCATAAAGAGTGGTTTTTAATGAAGTCAGGTACTGTACAGCTGCCAATACTGCACCCAAAACACCATTACATTTAATTGCAAGTCTTGAATGTGATTTGTGTAAGTACACAGGTATTACCCATGTATTTATTGTGTATTTACAATATAGTTACCAATGCAATGATAGCATAAGTATGGTGCCGCAATTCTGGATGGCAATATTTGTTTAAACGAGTAAATATAAGAGATTTTCCAACTCATTTTCTATTGTACCTGGATACTGTATCTAACAGTGGCAGATGTAAAGCTTCACATAGCATGTGATTATATGCATGCTATTTGTTTTAACATGCTGATGAAATTCTAATGGTTTTTCTGTTTTATGTCTTTCCCTGGCATGTGTTGTGTTTGTCCTTGGAAACCTTCCCTACCGCACAGCATTGCCTCACAGGATGGAGCGCTACTTCTGGAATTTGGCCTCAAATAGCATACTTGTATTTACCAAGAATTAAAACAAATGTACCCCACAGTGAATCCTTGCAGTTTCATGCTGTCCAACCAATGCCACTCCAGTCTAGTGCTTTCTCTTCAGGGAACTACATCTTAATAGAAATAATTGTATCCAAATTTGCTGAACATCAGACGAAAAAAGTTTAGATGTAAACACCACCGTAATTTAACTCCATATTAATCCAGCTGAGGTTCCCCCCAGGGGTTATTTATAGACCTACTTATAAACATTACTATGCATACAACATTCTGTGAAATGAGGTTTATCCATTTTCAGATGACCGTATTAGGATCTGCCACTGTTTTAGATCAGGGATGAGCCACTCTGGTCGTTGATGGCTATTCTACTTCAGGTTTCAAAGGTATAATGAGTTACATAACTGCTTGAGGACCTGGATGGAGGTTTAATCTTGACTGGAGGGGTCAGTTGCTCAACCTTGTCTTAGATCATTCAAATAGACCCCCATGTGCCTTGTTCACAAAGTTTTCAAGTTATTTAATGATAGTCTGTTTTTTATAAATAGTTTGATATTCATGAAACTGTTCTAGAATGTTGTTAAAGATTAATTAATATGTTCACCCCTTTCCTTTGTCACAGTGTACAGCAATGTTAAACTACTCCATTTGATCTGTTTTGCATATGTCATCTTTCAAAAAATATGTATAATAATAACACTTTACATCATTTTCATTGTAAATTCAGCATCGCTTAATGTTCTGTCAGTCATAAGTCTGAAATGTGTGATGTGAGCACTGTTCCATTAGGATTAGCAGAATAGTCCCCCTTGCATGGTGATGCTGTGAGTAGAAGTGACCTAATGGGGTATGAAGGAGAACATCAGTTCTTCAGGGTTTCAATCTGTAAAGCAAATAAACAATGTCTAAAAGTAATTCTGTATTCAGGTCATGTAACTGACATTTAAAAGAACAGAGTGAGAGGGAGGCTGCCTGCTAAAGCTCTATGGAAGTAGAATTGTTTCAATTACCAGGATTATACTTATTCCACACATAGCCTGGCTGTTAAAATAAAGCACTGGAGGAGTTTTCTCAGAAGACTTTTTAAATTGATTTTGTATTCTGTCAGTGTATATCTAAAATGCTATAACTCTTGAATGACAGAATATTATAATGCATAAGTACCTATATCTAAATTCGAAACTGCATACACATTAAAAAGCAGTAGATTGTAATACAATGTTATACTGTCAATCTTTCAGATATGGTCGTTATCTTTTTTTCTTTTCTTTCCCTTAATGGGCTTGACATTCCCCTTTAGAATTAAAATGCAAAGATTTGGGGAATCTTTGTTGATCTCAGAATCTACTAAATTTGAAGAAGATTAGAGGAATGAGGTTTATATTACTCTAAACTGGATCCACCTCTGATTTAAACACAGCTTATTACTAGCAACCAGCTCATTTAGATGTTCAGACGTGCTCAAATTTGTTGGTACCCCTCCACAAAAAACGAAGAATGCACAATTTTCTCTGAAATAACTTGAAACTGACAAAAGTAATTGGCATCCACCATTGTTTATTCCATATTTAATAGAAATCAGACTTTGCTTTTGATTTTTTATTCAACATAATATTGTAAATAATAAAACAAATGAAAATGGCATAGACAAAAATGATGGGACCGCTAACCTAATATTTTGTTGCACAACCTTTAGAGGCAATCACTGCAATCAAACGTTTTCTGTAGCTCTCAATGAGACTTCTGCACCTGTTAACAGGTAGTTTGGCCCACTCTTCCTGAGCAAACTGCTCCAGCTGTCTCAGGTTTGATGGGTGCCTTCTCCAGACTGCAAGTTTCAGCTCTTTCCATAGATGTTTGATAGGATTCAGATCAGGACTCATAGAAGGCCACTTCAGAATAGTCCAATGTTTTGTTCTTATCCATTCTTGGGTGCTTTTAGCTGTGTGTTTTGGGTCATTATCCTGTTGGAGGACCCATGACCTGCGACTGAGACAGAGCTTTCTGACACTGGGCAGTACGTTTTGCTCCAGAATGCCTTGATAGTCTTGAGATTTCATTGTGCCCTGCACAGATTCAAGGCACCCTGTGCCAGGCGCAGCAAAGCAGCCCCAAAACATAACCGAGCCTCCTCCATGTTTCAATGTAGGTATGGTGTTCTTTTCTTTGAAAGCTTCTTTTTTTGTCTGTGAACATAGAGCTGATGTGACTTGCCAAAAAGTTCCAGTTTTGACTCATCTGTCCAAAGGACATTCTCCCAGAAGGATTGTGGCTTGTCAATATGCATTTTAGCAAATTCCAGTCTGGCTTTTTTATGTTTTTCTTTCAAAAGTGGAGTCCTCCTGGGTCTTCTTCCATGGAGCCCACTTTCGATCAGAAACTGACGTACCTTCACCTTGGAGTTCAGCTTGTATCTCTTTGGCAGTTATCCTTGGTTCTTTTTCTACCATTCGCACTATCCTTCTGCTCAATCTGGGGTCGATCTTCCTCTTGCGGCCGTGCCCAGGGAGGTTGGCTACAGTTCCATGGACCTTCTTAATAATATTTGCAACTGTTGTCACAGGAACATCAAGCTGCTTGGAGATGGTCTTGTAGCCTTTTCCTTTACCATGCTTGTCTATTATTTTCTTTCTGATCTCCTCAGACAACGCTCTCCTTTGCTTTCTCTGGTCCATGTTCAGTGTGGAACACACAATGATACCAAATAGCACAGTGACTACTTTTCTCCATTTAAATAGGCTGAATGACTGATTACAAGATTGGAGACATGTGTGATACTAATTAAAGAAACTAATTAGTTTGAAATATCACTATAATCCAATTATTTATTATCTTTTCTAAGGGGTACCAACAAATGTGTCCAGGCCATTTTAGAATATCTTTGTAGAATAAACAATAATTCATCTCTTTTCACAGCTTCTTTGCTTTATTCTATGACATACCAAAGGCATGCAAGTATACATGATAAAATAGCTTTTAATTTCATCACTTTTCAGGAGGAATGAAGCATTATTTCAATGAGCTGTAAGGGTACCAACAAATTTGAGCACGTCTGTATATGTTAAACATTGGTTATTTGTAAACTATTGATAACATTACATGTTGTAGTTCTCATCTAGATTCGGTTCCAAAATATTAAATGAAGAATAAATAATTGTACTGACTCCCCCAAAGAAAGCTAAAATGAAGAAATCTTAAATGCACGTTTTTAATGTTGTGAAATTTAACCATTCGTACTGCACAGGTGTGCTGTCACAATACTTGTTGGAGGGTTAACTATGTTAACCTATCAATATACTGGCATCTGCATTGACATATATCTCTATCTTCTGAGCTGGTGTTGTGAATGCATGAGGTCCCAGTACAGAACCACTGCTTGAAAAATGAACTGGAACAAATCCGAAGCTCTGCAGACCTGAGATGTGCTTTCACAGATAATCCAATAACCAGCACAGCCAAGTCTAAACAACAGACTGTGGCAATGTGCTCAATCTTGCCTCGCAGTTTTATTGTAAACAAGAGCAGTAAATATCCCTCCAACTGGCTCTGGTTTGCATGAGCATCCTGCAGTGCTGATTGATTTATATATGGGTGTTATCTCAGGACACATCAATGCGGTGACAGATAAAATGACCCTGTGTTGTGAATCAGCCCAAAGGGTATAGAAAAAAAAACACATGAGCTGACTGCTCCTGTGTGCCAGGAGCAGATTGTCTCTTTTACTGTTAGGCTTTGCCATGATTTGACTGTTACACTTCAAATAATCTAGTAAAAGTAGGCCAGATGGTCCATAAATAAATGTGCCCTTCAAAAAGCATATCAGCTAAAGCTGGGGGGTAGATATTTCCAAAATTCTGTACATGAAAGCCTTCCGTTTGCTGCTGTTATTCATTCTAATTCTCTCCTGTATTCTGGGTCCAGATTATGTAGGCTTAGTATTTTTGATGAAATGTAAGCGGCAAAAAAATAAAAGAGAAGACAAGGCATTTTAGTATGGTAGAGATCAGTGCTCCCATCCGAACATAGTGAGAGTCTGCTAAGATACATCCACATAACATGGTTGCAACATTTTGTCAGCCTCATCCACCACGTGAGTTCACTCAGCAATTGTGACGAGTGAGGCTTCCCAATGTCTATATAAAGGATATTATACAGTAAGTCACATCCGCATTGGAACCTATTATCAGCAACTACACTTATAATTTTGCTGAGAGCATAGATCTCGCACTTACTACTCTTAAAGTCGGCTTACTTCAGTGACTTTAAATACATTTTATAAAATGTGTTATACTATTCTTATTATGTAATAATTACACCGTGTAACAAATTTTCTTTTTTTTTTGGTTCCTGGGTAGTAAGTGTTATTTCCTAATTGCTTATGACTCAAAAGTATAGAAAATGGCTATTATTCCCCACAAACTTTGCTTTTGTGACTAGGACAGTGATATTTTGAAATGTACCTATTTCCAATGAGAAAACGGGCGAATTTGTGTCTTTTCGTTCACATAAAGTCAGAAAAAAACAACATATGAATCCAAATTAACATGTATTTATACTAAAGTAATACAAAAATGACTACAAAAGATTTAGAAGTGAGTAGTTTTTCGAGATTTACGATTATACTGTAAATCACTTTCACGAATCAGCCCAATGTGGCAATGTGCTCAGTCTTGCCTCGCAGTTTTATTGTAAACAAGAGCAGTAAATATCCCCCAAATGTAGTCTCCCATCATGTTCTCGTTATACTGTCCTTGGTAGCGGCGTTCAAAGTCCAGTATATCCTGGTGGAAGCGCTCGCCTTGCTCCTCCGAGTACGCTCCCATGTTCTCCTTGAATTTATCAAGATAAGCATCAAGGATATTGCCTTTGAGGGACATCCTACAGCCCATTGTGCCGTAGTTCTTCACCAGAGTCTCAACCAGCTCCACATAGTTTTCGGCCTTGTGATTGCCCAGGAAGCCCCGAACCACTGCGACAAAGCTGTTCCAAGCCGCTTTCTCCTTACTAGTGAGCTTCTTGGGGAATTCATTGCACTCCAGGATCTTCTTTATCTGTGGTCCGACGAAGACACCGGCTTTGACCTTTGCCTCAGACAGCTTAGGGAAGAAGTCTTGAAGGTACTTGAAGGCTGCCGACTCCTTATCTAGAGCTCTGACAAATTGTTTCATAAGGCCCAATTTGATGTGCAGTGGTGGCATCAGCACCTTCCGGGGGTCCCAGCCGTACTCATCATACTTCAAGGCGTCCAGCAAGGTCTTGATGCTGTTGTAATCCTCTTTGAGGTGCACCGAGTAAGCCAGGGGAAGAGACAGGTACTTGTTACCATTATGGAGCAGCACGGCTTTGAGGCTCCTGAATGAGCTGTCAATGAAGGACAGTATAACGAGAACATGATGGGAGACTACATTTGGGGGCTGATTCGTGAAAGTGATTTACAGTATAATTGTAAATCTCGAAAAACTACTCACTTCTAAATCTTTTGTAGTCATTTTTGTATTACTTTAGTTAATTTGGATTCATATGTTGTTTTTTTCTGACTTTATGTGAACGAAAAGACACAAATTCGCCCGTTTTCTCATTGGAAATAGGTAAATTTCAAAATATCACTCCTGGTCACAAAAGCAAAGTTTGTGGGGAATAATAGCCATTTTCTATACTTTTGAGGCATAAGCAATTAGGAAATAACACTTACTACCCAGGAACATAAATTGTGTTACATAGTTTTATCACTGAAGGTATGGGTATGGGTTTGGTGTTTTGATTTATGCCTGTATGAATGTTAAAGTTATATATTTGAGAATATGTTTGTATTATAAGATTGCCTGTATGTTTAAACGCTAAGGCCTAAATTTATAACCGGGAAAAACCGACCGCAAAAAGCCACATAATGTGCATGTTTAGTACGGCTGCACTCAGAGTCAAAATAACTAGATGTTTTATAAGACTAATTAGGTGAAGCAGGCGATTCCGCAATCAAACAATTTAAACACCCCTCACCGCAATTAGCGGTGGACAATTACACACCTCTCACAATAAATAGCGGGTTTGGGTCAACCCTGCGTGTGTAGGCTACACATTCCAGAAGAAAATGAATGGTACACAAAGACCTCAGCCTGGTACTAGCCATGGTGATGAGGATGCTCAGTAGCAAAAACTGAAATTTACCAATATGGAAGTCGAGATTTTGGTACAAGCAGTACTCGAAATACATCCCCAGGACAAAGGAATAAAATATGGAATGTGTGGTGGCTTCTTAATAAACAAATGTACCACTTCAGAGTTTGTAGTCTTGGTTGCTTATACATTACGACGCATCATCCAGTTACTGTGATTCGCATATTAGTTCAACTTCTTATTTCATATAGAATAATTCCAGGCGTATAGACTTTTCAAACTTCAGAAACAATAAGTTTTATGTACTTACATCCATGGCAGTCAAACGGGTGGAAAATCCTTCCATTGTACAGCAATATGTTCAACAAAAACAACTCCATACATCTTCAGATAAACAGTCTTCAGTTTAACTACGACTTATATCTTCTTAAATTCTTATGCAATTGTAACTCTCCTATTTCTTATGTATGTCTGTATTTCTGACTCTATGTATGATTTTAAAGCATATTTGTATGGTCTAGAAAATTGGAGTTTGCAAAACAATATGGTATTATAAACCGCAATTTACAGACTTGATCAGAAGGGTTAAAAAATTAGCTCTTTGCAAAATGTTATTAAATGTTTCTTTGTCCTTGAAAACGGTGTCTCCTTCTTGCTGCATACAAGTCTCCCACATCACCTTGCTTTTTACATAGTCTACTGTCTGACTGCGGCAAATTAATGCCTGCTTTTCAGAGTTCTTAAAATAATCACGCAAATACGAGGCCCGCAATTACCGGCAGCTTTAATAAATTAGACGGAATACTTAATAGACCTCATTTGCAAAATCCCCTCACAATTTCAGCGTTTTCGTTCAGAAATGCCCCAGAATTACATATCAAGGGCTAAAGCGCACAGAGACATTGCCCCCGCAAATCACGTATTAATTGTGTGTTTATGCCATTGAGTGTGTTTTATAAATCCCATCCAAGAATTCAGAAACCTCGGCGCCCGTTTTACGGTCATAAAACATGCGAAATCATTTTATAAATCTGGACCTAAACGTTTAAACCACTGCAGAATCTACATAAACAGATTCATTAAATTAATATCATCCTTCTGTCCGAATTTTAGATTTAAAATTAGATTTAATGATTTATAATAGGGTTACATGTTTTTGGTGGCGACCTCTGATCAAGTTGAGAGTGTGTTTTCTCTTACACTCTTTGTATGCTTCACTCACAGGCCTGGTACTCCTACTTGAAAATCAAACTGGATTTGCATGAGATATGCTGATGATCCTAGTGGCGCTGTAATGTTTTGATACAACCGTTTTAGAACCCAGGAGCACAGAGCAATGCCAATCCACCAGCTCTCCGTGCCACGACGCCTCACTCAGCAGCTGTGACCAATAGGGCTCCCAGATCCATTTATTTACAGGGCCTCTCCTAATGGAAATGGAATTCTGACACAGCTGTGAGAATCATTACTGGCTGCTTGCCTGCTGTCAGCATTGTAAATACCTCCAGAAACTGTGTTGAAAGCTAAGGGTTCATTAGCATTATGTTGCAACATTTTTGTCCAATATTGTCCAGATTAATAAATCAGAAATACCTGCCCACCTGACCTCATTTGCTGAATTCCTATGTTTTATTTCAACGATTCCCTACTCATTACAGAGAATGTTTCCAAATACAAGATGAAAAAGCAAAAAATCACACATGTTGTGGTTACTTTATTTGATAAATCATGAGAATGTGTCATCAGAGTGCTGTATATTTAAACCTAGATCTCTTAGATAATTGGCCGTAAATTAAGGACAAACCTTTGAAAGGAGCATTATAGTTGGTTCTCGACTAGTCTGCAATTGGAAGTGTCAAGTCAATAAACACTGAATGCAGGAGCAAGCTGTATGAACCAGAATGTGGAGCTATACAAGATGGGTTTTCACCATGAACTGAGGATGTGTCCACTGGGTTGCCTAGTTACTGCAATTCAAAAAGAAGGAAGTGATTGATTTAGAGATACAGCAAGCTAACTTTAAAACAAGATGATTCATTCAAATGACATGTTTCTCAAATTAATAGGTTAGTACTGCGGATACAATAAATTACAAATATATTCTTAGATATCCTCCCCAAGGTGCAAGGCTGAAAATACACTGCTCTAACATGTGTATGGAGGGTCAGGTCACCACAGCTTATTACTGTTAAATGATCTTTAACTTCCATGTTCAGGTTTGTTATATTGTTTTAAATCTAGGTTTGTTGTTTAGTTTTTAATCATTCAGGTGGGGTTGGTATTGTCTCACGCTAATTTATGAGATATGTTAAATGGACAGATAATGGCAAAACACAGTAAAATACTTTGCTAACCCTACCATTATATTTAGATATTTAAAATCGACCCCATAGACACTAAATATTTAATTACTAAGGAGCAGTCTACTTCCTGTCATCTCTTTTAGTCAGAGTCACTGTAGGGTAATTCATATATAGTGGATCATCTCTTAATGGGAAGTCAAGGGTGACGAACAACTCCAATTCAGCATCTTTTAGACAACTTCATTTTTCTACGTACAGCAGGACCAAACGTAGCCTTCTTCTCTTGCTGACCCTTGCTGTTTTTGTTAGCTGTCCGCTGACTGACTGAAGCGGTAAAGCCACAGCAATAATACCAGGATCAATAGCAGTCGGTGGTCTTTTGTGATAGCTGGAGCATGGCCTGGATCTGTCATGTGAAATGAACTCAATGTCTGCTTCACACAGGCTGACCTGCTGTCTTGTTTACTGAGAGTGAAAACAGGCTTCTGCAATGATGGTCTTAGATACATTTTCTAAACAGTATTTTTGGGAGACTCACCATAGACACTTTGTTACACAAACACTGTTAATCTAATATATCTTTTATTTTGTAATTTTGTAAATTTGTAGTGAAATTAGCAACTGCATGTACAGCTATGGCCAAAAGTTTTGCATCACCTAGAATTTTAGGATTAAGACATCATTTAAAAAAAAAACTTTTTGAACTTAATTTAGATCTTTTATTTAACATCATGTAATCAAAGAAACTACAAAATGGTACCTGAAGCCATAATAGTAGTACAGTATTTCATGTTAGTTTTCAAAACGCCCAATTTTTCAATTTTTGCCAGTTTTTCGTTAAGTATATGGAAAACTACAAAGCCGTATGTAATTCAATATGTTAACATAACATTATTCATCAGATTTCATTTGACTTTATGAAGAAAAATTCTTAAATTATATAGGGTGATGCAAAACTTGTATCCATAGCTGTACACAGTGAGTGGTAAGATTTAAAAACATGGTTATACATTTTGGAACAAGAGTCCATTATTAAGATATCCCATATTGAGCTACAAGTATACTTGCTAAAAAGAAATGGCTAAGACCACCTTAAAATAAAATACACACAGCTGGTGATGTGAGTCATGTTGCCTGACAAAGGGGTTCTCAAGGTTAAGATGGGAATCAATAACTATCACTCCCCCTCAGCTGCCAGAAAATGTTCTATCAAGTCTTGGTAGGTCAGTTGCGTTGGTTGTAGTTTACACAGGGGCCATTCCTTCTTGGAATAGATGATATTACATTTATTGTAACTCTTTAACTACTGTAGTGAACTTATTTAAAAGAAAACAACAATGGTGTTTTTGAGAGCCTTTCATGTCAAGGTATCGCAAATTGCTGTAAAGTGTTTCTCTCTGGTATGTTATAGTTATATAGTACATACTGTGTGCTTCAGTAGCCAGGTGTCTCTGAACAATAATTTCATCCGTGTGAAATCCTGAGCCAACCCTAAAGCTGCACATGGAAAGAATCCAGCCTATAAGAATACTTTTTTGATGCAATTTTAAACTGTGAATGCGTAGGTCCCTTTCTAAATTGAATAAAACCCACAAGACTGTCAAAAAGGTACTGATGTGTTTTACTAATAAAAGTTACATTGTCACAATTCCTTGAGCAGGAACTCACAAAGTGTAATGCTAGCCAATGAAATACCACATTCTATCTAGACACCCAGTTTACAATTTAAAAACTGAAATATGTTGGTATGTCAATTATGTTTTTTTCCATTCTTACAATTAGCTGTGTAATTTATTTTTTAAAAATATTCAGGCTTTGAAAGTAGATAGATGACATATTCATCTTCAACAAATCTAGCTGAATCAATCTTCCTAAGTACCTTCCTAAATGTTAAGTGATTTTAAATAAACTAATCGCTTAGTCTTGTAAGAATTGTTGGACTAAGGAATCTATATGTTGAGTGAACTCTGTTCCTGGGGACAGTAATTTAAGTTCCCATTATAACAGTGAGATAGCCTTTCATTGACTATATTTTTAATTAAACTTCACTGCCATAGAAGCTCTTCCTGTGCTCCAATAATAATATACAACCATCAAATATTATGAGGGAATTGTTTACATCTGAATTATATATACAAATGTGTGGCAGAGTGGTTGCAGCGCGCAGGCGTGTGGTGATGTCATGGACCAGGAAGCAGGACAAAACAAAAAGGTATATGGGGCTGAAACTGCTGCAGCAGTACATTTATTAAATTCTAAAAAAATAAAGATTTAAACAAAACACAACACACCAAAGAAAAGGGCACGTTGGCCAAACAAATAAACATGGAACAGATAATAAAACAAGTATATTTAAATATAGCAATTGTTTAATCTTTCTCTTCTACCTCACGTATATCTCTGCCTCCTATACTCTCCCCTGAGCACAGAAAGCTGCAGGTTTTTATACAGGTGACCATCTCCTGATTAGCAACAATGAATCAATGAATTAACTTTTGAGATGATTACCTGCTGTGCAAGGTTTTTAAATAAATAAACAAAACAAAACGCACAGCTTTTCGCCGTCATCTTAAATAATACATAATCATGTCAGACGGCTTTCATCCGTCTGCACAAACACAATATATTTATATAATAATAATAATAATAATAATAATAATAATAATAATAATAATAATAACAACAACAACAACAACAACAACAACAACAACAACAACAACAACAACAACAACAACAACAACAACAACAACAACAACAACAACAAATGAATACATACATAAATAAAATACACACAAGGGGTGGGCACCCCGTCACAGCATATTATTTATGTCCTATGCATGTCCATTGGATTTTGCTGTGCAAACAGCTTCAAATCAATGGCAATTTAGTTGCATTTTTACATTTTCATCCCTGTTTCATTGTGTTTGCAATCAGTCTGTGGTTCTGGGCTCTTTTCCTCCCATACTGAATTATTACCATTTTCATCTACTGTAAATCTGCTTTTAGCTGGTTTGGAGCTTGCTTTGAGCTTATCTGGAGAATCGTAAATATCATTCTTCATTCTGTTCAAATCATATGGAAATATGACTTTTCAAGTTTGCTAGCCCACCTATATAGTCACACCTGTATCATGGTTCCAAGTAGAATACAAGGAATGGACATGTTTTTAAAAAGTCAAAATAAATACTTCTTGGTATTGCTGTAGGCTAATAACGGGGTTGTAATGTGCGGTGACTTACACTACCTTATGTTGCGTTTTGAAAAATGTTTATTGAATGCAGATGAAACAGTCAAAAAGTAATAAAATAACTTATCATTATATAATTTAGTCATATTATATATAGCTATAGATATATACACACACTGTACAAATAGTTTGAGGTACAGAAGTATTTTATGAAATATTGAGTTACCAGTATGTGATACTTTAGACCGATTTAAACCAGAACTAGTTTCTCATGTCACTTATCTTCTTTACCAGCCAACAGAAATGCTGATGGAAGTGAAACCAACCATGGAGTGTAACGAACTGAACCGCAAGGTGCCCATACTTAAGTGGTAAAGGGAGTATCTTCCGTGCCAGCTGCAGAATCCAGTATGACACAACGTCCCAGAGAAACCACATGGCAGAATAGGATTCTCCTATCGCCAACCAGATTTCCTCTTTTCTCATACTGTAATTTCTCACAGACTTGTACTATAGAGATTGTTCAGACTTTTTAACCGCACAGGTTTCACATTAACAAATGGTATGGGGGTCTGTTTTTTCTCTGTATAGTATTTTTTTAAAAGCTGCTATGATTGCAGGAGTCTGTCCAAAAAAGCCACTTTGGTCTAATTACTAACTTGTTCTGTATATATAATATACGATATGATGCATTACCTGCTACAACTGACCTGAGTACAATATATTGTTGTAACACCCTTTATAATTTCAGAAGCTATACTAGAAGGGTCTTTGTCTGCTCTAGTCACCAAAGTCAGGCACTGGCCTCTGGCTGCTCTGTGTAGGCTTAAACGGTCAGCTGAAGGTGGATGTCAGCTTTTAATTCGTCAAATCTGTGAGGGCCCCTGCTGAATTAAATGTTTTGGTTTCTTTTTGGGACTGCTTTTGGGTTTATCGCATTTGGCTGGTTAGGATTGTTTGTCACAAGCTGATCAAGGGGACGGACTGTAGAGTGTTAAAATACCAAGCAGAGCTTAGACCAGGGAGAGAGGGAAGTGAGACAAGTGGCCCACAGGGGAAGTTAGGAACTAAGCCTTTTGCTGAGGAGAATATATTTAGGGCTAGCCTTAAGAAAAGTACCCTTGAGCGGTGAGCTGAATGGACTGAAAAGTTGTGACCTCTTGGTTTTGTGAAGTGTGTTTCCTTTGATTGGACTTTATCCAAAATATTGATGGACAAATTAATAGACATTCGAGAGGGCAGAAGGGAAAAACTAGTATCCTCTACAGTTGGTGATGGATGCACATCTAGTCTTACTTCAAAGTAGGTTGTAGTAAGATAATTTACATCCAAAAAGAGTATTCTTGCTTACCATGAATTTAAGAACTTATAACACACTGTTTTGCAAATTAGAAAATCTCAGTTGTTATATGCATGTTATGCTTATTATACTGGTGTGCAATATACTCACATAATTGTATTGTATATAGTATACTAGAATATTTTTGGTAGGGCAATATACAACTGGTGATATACAAGGTAAGGAGCTCATGTACTTCAAACAAAGGGTATGTATACACAGAATGAGCGTTATATATTAAGATAGTATCGACCAATAAGAAAAGGTACTGTGCTGAGGAAATATTTGGTAGATTAGAGTATTTTTCCAGTGGCCAGAGAGAGCAGACACAGCCACAATGCCAAACCTCAGTACATAAACCAAAAGGAATTTCAGCAAGCCAGGAATTACAGTTAGCTTAACATGCCTTACTGAACAGTTAATTACTGTATTACCCTTGATGCATTTTCTTGGTATTTCCTTCAGACAGGGGTTTATAAAACTGACTATTTTAACAGCGGTCTCTGGTGGAACTGTGTCTTCTGCCAACTGCAAACCCAGTCTTTGTGACTTTCTCTGCCCTGAGAGGATACCATATATCATGTATCTTTTGCAAGGCTCTGTGGCCTGTGAATGTATTCAGTTCAGTCTCTCCTTGATCCCTGTTTTTAAGAAATGGTACACAAAAAGAGAAATTCTTCCCCAGTGAGTCATGCCTTATGTTATTCTATTAATTTAGCCCACTTGCCTCCTTCAAGGGTTATCAGTCATTCCGTCATCCTCATTCCACAGTACTCCAGGCATGTTAATGTCATAGCTTCTAAAAATCTTGGGATCTAAATTTCCATTTGTATATTTTTGTACCCAATTGTAAAGATGTATTGGTAACCCATTTGAATGGTGAATGACAATCTGGAGTAGGCTACTGCATGAACTGGTAGTACTGTTGTGAAGAGTTCCAGGAGACCTGATTAATCACTGTGATCAGACCACGTGGTTCACATTGACCTTACAGAACCCCAGGATCTTTATGAACTCGCTCACTGAACTTTCCTTTTAGTAAAGGAAGCACACAAAACAGAAACAGTTTAGTTATTCAATGAGACAGGTGTTTCCCCTAGTTTAAGAAAAAATGAACTTCATCATGCTGACAGTTCATAAAAATGCAGAAGGAAATATTTGCATGTTAATGGGAGGATTTCTTAAAATATCTAAATCATTTCTAATTTAAAGCTTGGCTGTGGACTTTCAAATAATTTAACATGCCTTACTGAACTCACCTAAATCTAATTTCTTCTGTATTTAAATCCACTATTTTAATCTCAAGAGAGTGAAAATACTATTTGACTATATATCAGCAAAGTTGAGCGTATGCCGTCTTTGAAAAAACAGTTGGGGTCAAAGATAAAATGTACTAAATAAAAGCATTGGTAAAAAAATGTTTTTAAAAAAAATCAGAATTTGATGATGTCTCAAATGTTCCTACAGTTCAGTATCTGCTTTGTGTGAAATGTGTAGTTTTGCCATCATTGATTTCCTGTTTCCAAGTGCTGCTGTCCATACCCACTGTCCTTAAAAAGCAATTTTTCAGATTCAATGGTTACAATTAGCTATTCAGTGGAGTACAAAGCAGGTCTCTATGGCCTGCTCAACACCTCCAAAAGTCAAGACTATAAAAGAAATATGATGACCTTGATAATTTTATTCAGTATCTAAAACACAGCTCTCTACTTGTATTTTGTACATTTCATATAGAAGGTGACTTCCCAGCTATCACTTAATTAATGAATGCTGTAATTTTTATGTGCAATTGATCCAGATTCTTATGGTTAGAATTTTGGAGGGTAAGAGATCCAAGTTAATCTACATTATTCATCAGTCCTTAAAATATTCTCTTTTTGTACAACAGACCCCCAGTGTCATACAGTCAAGACTCTATTCTCTATTCTATGCTGTAATCTCACATACGCAATCTATGCATCATGTAAATGTCCCATGATAAAAGGAAGCACGATTGGTGTAATTTTGTTTAAAGAAAAGGAATGAAACAAAAATAACCTACACAAATAAACATAGTGCTTCATGCCAGACATCTTTATCAGTAAAGCCAGCCTGCTTATACAGATTCCTCTTTAACTAAAGTCAGATTAACTCTTCAAAGCAATCTATTCTTCCTAAATAAAACTGCAGGATCTTGTCTAATTAGATTCTAAGAAGAGATAAAATGTCTGCTGATGTGCCCTTTGGGTTACAAAAAATATCCTGTATATATACAATTGTACTTTGTGACAGAGACTGAATGATTCTTGGTGATAAATCTCCCTCCCAACCTGTGAGGACGTGGTATAAAGGGAACAGAGTTCCCTGGACTAGATGGCCTGACAGTTCATTCCCAGGGTTAGGTGGAAGTCAGCCATCTAGAAAGGGGGCACAGCTGAGGTACATTAAGTGATCGCTCCAGAGGGAAAGCGATGTGGCAACTGCAGATTGGAGGAGAAACGGTTGCACTCGATAACCAAGGGCACGTGACTGAAGGTACAAATAGGGGACGTGACTAGGTGATCTGTTCCTTTGTAATGGTTAAGAGAGAACTGCTGAATGACGAGTGTAAAATTACCATGAGTGTTTTGTTTGTATTGTCGTGTCTAAAAATCTACTTGTTTGTTATTATTAAACGGCTAACATGATCTGGAGCTGTCACTTAAGGCCAGCACTAAACTTGGACAACACTACACCATTGTACACGGATAAATTGTATTTCACTACGAGCACTATAGCACTCACTCTGGACTTGTGAACGTGTCTGTCTTTGTGTGTGGTATACTGTGTTTATTATTTACAAACTGTGTCTTATTTTGGGACTGCAACACGTTGTTTTGGAACAGTGCAATATGCATTGCTGTGTATTGCCTGGGATCACGGGCAGCAGTGTGGAGTAGTGGTTGTGGGTTCACCCAGGTAGGGGACACTGCTGCTGTACCCTTGAGCAAGGTACTTTACCTAGATTGCTCCAGTAAAAACCCAACTGTATAAATGGGTAATTGTATGTAAAAAAATAAATAAATAAATAACATAATAATGTATAAAAAATAAAGTAATTGCATGTAAAAATAATGTGATATCTTGGAACAATTGTAAGTCGCCCTAGATAAGGGCGTCTGCTAAGAAATAAATAATAATAATAATTATTCTTTGTGGTCACCAGACCAGGATTATAAAAATGAAACCTGTTTGGTTGTCAGTCTTCTGTTTCATAATCACATCAACACTACACCTGGACACTGCAAACCACTTTGCCACATACTTGTATTTTGTTTAAAAATAAAAATCCAGCAGTAAATACAATTTTGCATCACAAAGAACTAAGACCACAGGTTTGGAATGGTTTCCACATCTTTCGATTGGAGGGAATGGGTATTTTAGGTATAAATAATAAGTTATTATAATGTTGTTCTATCCCCACGGACATCCTGAGGTTGATACATAATGCAGTAGCTTCAGTGGACATAGTTGCCTTTGTGTTGTGTGCAGAGGCAGAAAAGGTTTTAGAGGTAAAAAAAACCAAACATATATGCAGACCTGTGTTTACTTATTGTGAAATATATTGTGAGTGTTTTGTTAGTTTTGTCTTGTCTAAAAATACTGTTTGTTATTATTTAGACGGCTAACACGATACGCAGCTGTCGCCAAAGGCCAGCACCAACCCGGACAACATCACTGCACTCAAGCACACACTGTGGACTTGTATTTGTGTTTGTGTTACATGTGGGTGAATAAGAACGGGACTGTTCATTATTTGGGAACCAACCGTGGATTTAAACAGAGCAATACACGCCGCTGTATTGCCTGCTAACATTGTTTACTGTTACGCCATCAGCCAATCGGATTACAAACCATTAAACAACATTGCACCTGGATTATAATTGTCTGTTTATTGATCACCTGCACCTGCACACTGTTAACCACTTTGCCACAGATACTGATAAAGAATGGGGGGAGTTCGGGTTCTTATGAAATAAAAAAAACAATGACATTTATCTTGAACATAGTTTTAAACTGAATGCATTATTTTTGTTTACTTAATAGACACCTTTATCCAAAGCGACTAGGGTATGTGAACTATGCATCAGCTGCAGAGTCACTTACAACAACTTCTCACCTGAAAGACGGAGCACAAGGAGGTTAAGTGGTTTGCTCAGGGTCACACAGCGAGTCAGTGACTGAGCCAGGGACCTCCTGGTGACAAGCCCTTTTCTTTAACCACCAGACCACTCAGCCTCTTGCATTTCTCCTGCATTCTTTCATGTGACCTCTTGAAGTAGAATGACCAAGAAGTGTAGCTGAAATATCTGCAAGCAATACATTTTCTTTGTTAATATTTTTTTTTTTGAATACTTAAAAAAATACATAATACCATAATAATTAGGTAAGAGTTACTGGAATAATTCTGTTAGTTTGTTGTACTCTTAGGACAGTGATAGAGGGCCAGCCCAATACCAGCGGTGGATTCAATCAAAAAAACATACAGAGCTTTTTTATGACCAGTGTTTTCTCAATACAGGTTCCGGAGTTATGAGTGTATGCAAGGTTTTAGAACGTGGACTGGTGGCCTATGAGGAAAAGTTTATAGATACAAAAAATGATAAAACTAAGAAACCCAAATTGAAATACTTCTACAAGTTGTAAAGACCAATACAAACAGTTCTTCTATTCCACTTGAACTTCAAAGCAAGCACTGTGGGTTAGGGTTTGTGCGTTTAATGTTTCTGATCCATGGGGAATGAGAGGCAGGGTGCTCTGTGTGCTTTACATCTAAATTATGCAGCATGTGCAGTCATGTAGAGACAGCCTTTGCCAACTACTGATGGGAAGAGTTGGGGAAATGTTATTCATGTTTATACTGGTTACTGGAAAACTAAATCAAGCCATTTTGCTGACTGCTGTAATTCTCAACCTACAAATGCACATCATGGAAGATGAAAATGTCAGAGCAGGTAGAGACAAGACTCATTTATTATTTTTACAACAAAAAATGATCAAAGCTTACATTAGTCCTGAAGGTAAGTATAACATATAACATTGCTGAACAATCAGTCCATATGTGCTACACAGACCTAAGGATTTATTTCTTCTAAAAAGCCTCAGTCCTGTCAAATCTATCCTAATTTGCTGAGTTGCTTTCAGAAACAAAGCACACTTCTAACATTCAAGCTGGGATAAAGTCATTTGTCACAACTAAATACAGGACAGAGAGTGACACTTAAACATTCTCCAAATTTTAAATTAATGGACAGGAGTTCCATTTAATGTGCATTCCAATCTTGACTACTTTTTCAAATTGTTTTTTTGTTTAGTTCAGTTGTTTTGCTTAAGTATGTACAAAAATGTACAAGACTGTGGTCGAGCAGCTGTTGAGTGGCGTGTGTGGTGACGTCACGGACCAGGAAGTAGCAGAAACAAAACAATGAATGGATGGTGGTGAAGCTGAACGCAACGGCGCTCACCGTTTTATTAAATAATAAAACAAAACACAAGATTTAAACAAACAACAAAACAAAAGGGCACGTTGGCCAAACAAATAAACAAACAAATAAGCGTGCTGGTTTTAGCACCAGCACGATACTTAGCAGTTGTTTTTAAATGTAGTTTCTCTCTCCTCGCTCTCTCCGCTCCCCGTACTCTCCTCTGTACACTCTTCCCGCAGCACGGACAGCTGCAGGTTCTTATACTCTGGCCGAGGGGTTAACTAGCTGTTAATTATCTTATTACCCCTCGGCCACAGTCTGCACGAGTTTAGTAAGGATGCGTGACTGACAGCTAGTTAAATAAATCAGTAGCTGATCAGCCATGCATCCTCATGAGATTTTTAAAATATAAAAACAATAACAAATATAGGGGCCGAACACTCCGCCACAAAGACCCAATGTATTGCATATGATAAATATTCGCATACTATTTTCTTAATGGTGGAAAAATATGATAAATTACATTAACAATGATATGAAGACCGAAAACAGCATAACGTACCAGATTTGAATGGGCGCTTCCCTGCTTTCTTAACGGAAGTTGTTTAGGCATTGTTTAGGCATGCGTGAGCACGCGCAGTGTGCTGAGTACCACTTTTTACCACTTATCTGAAAATAACACTACACCGGTATATCTGAATCTAACATACAAGCCCACTTTTTTTTGGTTAAATCTAGGAAATGCGCGATTTATATTAAATCCGGGGGAAAACACCTGTTAAAACATTAGTGTTTTTTTTTCACACTTGACACCCCTACATGGAAGCTGCCATTTCAGCTCTTCTCACTGCAGTTTCACTGACACTCGCCACTTCAAACATCATTTATCTGGTTCTACAGATCCTAGAGTGATCATCAAAGGTTCATTTGAAAGGTAAGAACTTGGACTAATTAACTGTAATTTATGTATTTATTTAAAATGTTTTATCCTTTTAAAAAAACAAAAATAAAATTTTTTACAGAATTGTCCCTTTAGTCATAGTCGCGCCCCCCTTACTGACTCTCCACGCCACCCACTTTGCGCACCACTGGTTTAAGTATTGCAATAACTGGTGAACTGGTGCAGAATTGTATGTGTAGTCACAGAGTGGGGAATAGGACTGCAAACAGCGCTCGAACAGCATATGGACAGCATACGGACAGCATACGGACAGCATATGGACAGCACAGCTGAGGGGTTGTGCAACCCAGCCCTGCACACAGCTCTGCTGAATACAAACACAATAATACAGTCCCGCCACCAGCCCCTTTGTCACAGTATGTAACAATAAACAGATGGATATATTACACAATTATCCAATATTACATTTTCAGTCTCAATTGTACACAATTAACTACAGGACCCATCAAATGTGCGAGGAGACAACGGTTGAGACTGGTTAGCCACTTCTTTGTTGTGAGAAGACTGTTGTCTGTACCAGACAGTACACCTACAGCGCCTGTAGTTATATTATAAGGTGGACTTTCCTTTTTTGAGAAACTTTTTATTTTTTTTTAACCAATTCTGTCCTCAGTGGAAGCCGTTGTGACATCTGATCTGACATCAAAAGTGGACAATGGCCTGTCACAGGATACAGATTTAGAATCCTCATAAAATGAAGCCTTAACTGGAGGGGTATAGTGTACCAGGAGATGCAAAAGACATTTAACCAATAGTTCTGTGGCTTTATCATACACTTATATCAATGAAATGTAATTACCAGATTTTTGTTTGCTCTAAACAGTGGTATCAAATCTGCTCTTACTAATCAGAATATAGCTACATATGTGCCATTTGTACTTTTGAAGTACTGACGATGGCTAAAACATGAATCTACATTTAGTTATTTTAAAGCAATACAAGCTTGAATATGTATTTCGTTGAGCGTTGGATGTTATAGATATGCCTCAGAGTGCCTGGAATCAATGGGATTGGATTTCAGTCGTAATAGATTAATAATCTCAGTGACTGCTTTCTGCTTTGGTCTTCTTTTAGATGTGCAAAAATATTTAGGTCACAGCCGAGAAGCAGAGTGGAAAGATAAAAACAGAAGTCCTAAATTTAAATAGTGTTAATTAGTTAATTAACTAGAAAAAAGAAAATAGATAAATCAATCAGAGTTTGTGTCAACAGGGAGTTTGAAAAGTAGAATTGAAACAAACATATAGTTCTTATTTTTGTTAGTCACTTATACAACTGTTGAAATCTGTTTTTGAACCACCAAAGTACCCTTAACAGACATAGGCCCCGTGTAATCATTGCAATCATGATATTAATGACAGCATCTGTAAACCTCACAACTCTTGACTATAGTGGACTATATGGAATCCAACTGTATCAGTACTTACATTATCTTGAAGTTATATTTTCTGTATCTTGTATTTGATTTTACTCTTAAAGGTAACCATATTCATGTTTTTTGTAATTGCTCTTATTTGAAATTATTCTTATCCATTTATTGTACTTACTACTTGCTTTTAAAGAAATTACTTTTATAACCAAATATTTTTAAGTTTAACTGCTCCTAGTCTTAATCGCTCTCAAACGTAATTATTTACTTAATTTTTTTTATTTTCTCTCATTTGAACTTGCGCTTACTTACTACTGATTTTATTGTATTTTATAACTGCTCTTGTCTGTAATGTGATATTTTGTAATGTGATACTTTGTACTGTGATATTTTGTAACAACTGTAAGTTGTCCTGGATAAGGGCGTCTGCCAAGAAATAAATAATAATAATAATAATAATAATAATAATAATAATAATAATAATAATAAGCAATTAAAGATTTATAACGCAGTACAGAATTTATGTTTTGTGTTTTATAACTTCACTGTTACTCATTTTTAAATTCATTTTCTATATATTTTGTCTTTTGTTTCCTTCTTTAAATGGTTATTAGTTAAGAAAACATGTACTCTTAAATGTGCACACAGGGGCTTTGTAGTAAAAATAGTTGTTCGCATTTCATTGATTTAACATTAGCACTTTATACAATTCTAAATTTGATGGGCCTCAGTCAACAAAACCCCCAAATAAAATAATTAAGTTCTAGCACATTACCTGTAGGCTTAATTTACAAATTTCCATTTTAATTTTCAACAATTAAAAAATAAATTATGATCTTCTTATACTGTTATGTTTCAATCTGAAAAGACGATAATTTTTTTAAATAATGGATATGACTTCTCTGAAAGCCACCTACCTACTCCTTTATATTTGTTATTTCATGTAACAGTAACACTTTATATTAAGGAACTGTGTATTAATGTTTTATAAATATATAATATATGCTTAATAACTATGTTATAGAGTGTTAATAAATCAGTATAGATGGTTTATAACCACGCAATAGCCATAGATGTAATTACGTTTAAACATCCCAAAGTAGAATAGATGGCTAAAAACTGTCCCCTTTATAAAACTGTAATTCCTTCTATGGCTATTGCATGGTTATAAACCATCTACAATGCTTTATTAACACACTATAACATAGTTATTAAGCATATATTATATTTATAAAACGTTTATAAAACATTAATAAGCAGCACCTTAATGTAAAGTGTTACACATTTAACTATTAGAATAGAATCTCCTAATGGAAATGGAAAGGAAAGCCATTCATTTCTTGGAAAACATGTAGACAGCCAGAGATTTTTGAAGTGGCTGAAGACTGAAAAATGGTACGTGATATAAGAGGTACATCAACTATCATTTGGAAGCAACGCATATGTCTATCTCAATTTCAACTTCACTCACTCAAAATGTGGCATTTTGTTCACCTAGAACATTTCTCCAGGGGCCTTATTATCTCTTCCAGGGGAACACTTCAACTTTGACCTTTCTGACTGTCAGAACTTTTTGACTTTACTCAGACTGACAGCTAGTGGTGGGCAGAGGGCAGCCAGCAGAGGAAAGTAATTTCAAATGCTCCGACCCCTGCCATGCACAAGATAAGGAGGAAAGTAATTTGCATGTAAATATATATTTGAATGTTTCTGTAAATCCAAAATGACTTACAGAGACTAGGGGGTGAACAATGCATCAACAACAGCTGCTGTAGAGTCGCTTACAATAGGACCTCGGTTTTATGTCTCATCCGAAGGACTGAGCATAAGGAGATTAAGTGACTTGCTCAGGGTCACACACAGTGAGTCAGTGGCTGAGCTGGGATTGAACCAGGAACCTCCTGGTAACAAGCCCCTTTCTTTAACCACTGGACCATCAAGCTTCCTATATATATATTCTTGTAAAAAAATTTAATTGTTAGCCATCTCAGACTGAAGAAAGCACTAACCATACCATTTGTCTGCTTGACTTTTCTAAGTTTCTAAGTTTTACATCGACTTTTAAAGTTGTGGGAAAAGTATTTTTCAAACAACATGTGTTGAAAATACAACAGCTAAAAACAGGGTAATGTGTAGAAATGTTGACTATGCAACAAAATGAAATGTCATCCCGGATGAAAGTTATTTCAATAGTTTTTATCATGTATATTCTGATAGTATATTCTGAAGACCAGTGGATGCACTTCACATCTAAATAAAATGTATTTATTTCATCATATGTCTACTAAATATGAATATGAATTAAAACATAAGTACTTCCTTTTTCTAGATGTTCTTACATGTGTTTGTCCTGAAAGATGCACTACACTCTGGTACCATTTCCATAGCACAAAGATTTTAATGATACATTACAACGTCGCCTAAAGCTTGTAATTACTTTTATCCTAAATGCTTTTCTTGTCGCAGAAACGTCAGCAAATAGACATTTCCATCCTTGATGGACTTTTCATTGCAGTGTGGGACATTTCCATCCTTGCCTTGTCCTGCTCTTTGAACCAGAAAACAGAGCGTGACTTCTTGATGCAGTTCATTTGACAGCACTGCTTGGATCGAAGGACGAGAGCTTTCTGATGAGGATATCTGTAGATCGTATGTCAACACATTCTGCATAGACTTTCCAGGAGCTCTTTTTTTTATGATAATTAATATAAGGTGAGCCAGAACTGGAAGGCACAGTAGTCATTTTAATTGCAAATGCTTCCTGCAAGCATTCACAAAGATGAAGCTGTATATGAAAACATTAAATTGATTTTAATGTGGATTTAGCCTCAAGCACGTGAGTCGTCTGAACAGTTGTTGCTAAAAATAATTAGCGTCAAAAGATGCAAGCAATCTTTTTGGTCCAATTAAGATTGAGTACACATTGATCACAAACATGCACAAACATGTGAATGCCCCTAGTGGTGTTCTCAGAAGGTTCTATTTTGTACTGTTTTACTACTAAAATGGAGTAAAAACTTTATACAGTAGTAAAATACCTCTAACCATATTTAGTTTCTCAGAAACTAATTTCTTCCATGTACTTTGATTTTAATAAAAAAAGTTCTGTTTTATTTCAAAACTAACTTGATAAACTGTACAAAAGCCATAGAATCACAATGACCTTGGTTTTTTTTTCATTATTATGGGAGTTACAAATAGAGGACATCAGGCATTAGTGTCTTTATTAAAGCTGTCAAGGAATTGCTGTATTAAAAAAATAAACAGCATGCCCAGAGCGACACAGCATGTTTTAAAGTAGTTTTAAACTGATGTATTTTGACAGGCACCTGCATATCTGCTAATTCCTGCAAATCCCTGAATAGATTTACAGCACAGCAACTTCACTTTTAAAAAAAACTTTCTATGTTACAGTTTCAGATTATATTACCAAATCAAACTTGTGAAACACAGTAGATATCATTCAGTTCAGGGCAAGGGGGTTGAATTAGATTAAGCCAACAGACAAACCTGCTGGCCATCCCATCTTTGAGTGCATGCTTTTCTGGATGATGCATTTTGGTCTTTTTAATAGGTTTTTATTATTACTGTTACATTCTTACAAGCCTGAAGAAGACTAAAGCTAGGTTTATGTACAGTATTTTTACAGAGACAGCTTTGTTCTTCGTAAGCTCCAAGCTAATAAAATATATTTCCTCCTATTTTTACCCATGGATGAAACTTACCCTTTGTTAACCACACTTTGTCAGACTGCAGGCATATATGGAGTGTTTCTCTGTCTCTATTTCACATTTTAACATGTGTTGAGGACATAAAGTTATTCCCTACCTCTAATACTAACACCTATGTGTTTACCTAATACCATATAGGTCTTAAATACCTCTTTTCCAATTTAAATACCTCTTTTCTATTGCCATTTAGTTATAGTATTCTGTGCATACTGTTAACATAGGTCATGATCATCAACTTTTCATCAAACTGATGGCTCTAATTTTGACTGAACTTGTTTATTCTTCTTCCAGTTCCACGCCATTGCAAAAACACATTGTGCGTGATAACGTGGAGCATCGATAACCCGCACCATTCTGCCTTAATCTGTTTTGCATGTATGATTATCCATTCGAGAATACCAAGGTCTGAATAGGATAAAAAAAAGAAAAAAACAGGTAACAAATGCCTCAGCCCAATCATTCTGCATTTATCTGTGGCCCATACCAATGATATCATAATGAATCCGCTATCTTCAATATACAGAGTCAAATCCATGTAACATATCTCTAGGGTTAAAGTTGGAAAAGTGAACTGTTTTTTGTGTGTGGGTTTGATTTATTATAAAACACTGCATATCCTTTCAAAAGAATGTAGATGCATTACATAATAGACTGATGAGTAACTGCTGGCTTACAAATCATTACCGCAGGTATTAAGCTGGACAAAAATGAATTCATGTATTTAGCTGTTTATGCCATAGAAGGGAACTTGGGCTTACAGACAGGGGAGCTAGCAATTTCAATTTGGAAAGCATCCAACAGTGTTATAAAAGAAGAGTTGGGTGCCTGCTGTACATTTCTCCTGTATTACTGCAGCTGAAAACTGTCTGTTTTACTGACTACAAATAGCCCCTGCTGAGATTGCACAATCACACTAGCTGTGTGTTCGGTTGTATCTGCTGGAAGCTTTACATGAGACCTCAAAACTAAGGGGTAGATGTACTAAAGTGTTGCATCTGTCGCAATCGTTGCAAACCACATGCACACCAGTTGGAAGTGTAGCGTGAAATGTACTAAACAAACGCAACGCTGTTAGCATCATTTACAATTGCATCAATTTGTTAAAAACTGTTGAAAGCATGTTTTAAACAGTTACAATTGTTGCTGGCATTTCCCAGTATCTTTTTCCCAGTCTCTTTTTCTCGTGTTGCCAGTTGTGCTCAATGTATTTTTGAGATGAACACCCAAGTACCTAAGTAGCATTGAAAACACATTTCTGTAACATTTCTGGTTTTCCCAGCATGTTGGGAGCAATAGACTGCACACATGTGCCACTAACCCCTCCAGCTCATTCTGAGCATCTGTATAGGACCATGATCTATTGTGTGTTAATTGTCTAGGTTACCAGTAACCGTGAGTGTTTCGTGTTTGTTTGTTTGCCATTCTAATTGTACACGTTTGTCATTATTAGATGGCTAACACATGCACCAAAGCATTCACTCTGGACTTGTGATCGTGTTTGTGTTTATGCCGTGTTTATTATTTCGGGACTGTACCCCGTGGTTTAAACTGTGCAAATCACATTGCTGTGTATTGCCAGGGATTATTATTGACGGTCGCCAAACGACCCGGATTATAAAAACAAATAAAGGATTGTTTGGACGGTGAACTTTGTTGTCTGTCATCTGTTCACGCATTACATCACATCTACACCTGCGCACTGCAAACCACTTTGCCACAGCTGCTAAGTAAGCCAAGTTAATAATAATAATAATTAAAAAAAAAAAAAAACCTAAAATCATTTAGTTTCAATTTAAAATAATCTTTTATTCGCATTGTACACCAATGTAGCAGCATGATTTATTCTGTGTTACCAGTAGGCTAAAGTAAAGAGAAAGTGCATTCGGTATTAATTTGATTTTACTACTGTGCTATATACTGTATAGGCCTACTGTACATATTTATATTTTTACATAATGTAATGTGTATCCTACCAAAACACATTAGTGTTATTTCAGCGCAATGATTTATATTTAAAATACATCGAGAACTATAAATTTATGTGTGTGCGATTTTATTGTATTGTTTTTAAACCCGATGCCTCCTTATGTCCAGTTTAGCGAGGGGCTACTGTATGATTATGAAAAACTTTTGGGGGGTGAAGGTTGGGGCCCCACTGTAGAATCTGATGATTAAACTGCCTTTCATTTTTTATATATATAACAGTATTAAAATTGGTAAAATGAATATGGAACAGAATGCATTGTAGATAGATAACAATAATCTTTATATAGCGTCTTTCATAGTGGACCACCATCACAAAGCGCTTTACAAGAGACAAGACTAGGGTGTATGAACTATGCATCAGTTGCAGAGTCACTTACAACAACGTTCACCCGAAAGACGGAGCACAAGGTTAAGTGACTTGCTCAGTTGGGATTTGAACTGGGGACCTCCTAATTATAAGCCCATTTCTTTAACCACTGTACCACAGTGGACACTGGACGTTTACATTTAACAAAAACTATGTTAATTTGATTGTTGCACCCTTGCATGTATAGACGTCATCCTTCGGGCACCCTCTGCTGCAGCAAACCACAACTCAACTCCCGCTATTTATATGAACAATGTCGCACGACTCTCGCAATGTACGCTAGAGATCTCGCAAAGAAGACACAACAAATATTTAAATTAGTACATTGCGGCTGTTTTCATTAGCATATTTTCTCTTCGTACATACGACAAAATGTATACTTTGCGAATTGTCACAACGAAAATGCAAATTGCGGTATGTTTGCACTGCGACTGGCCCATCTTAGTACACCTACCTTTTTAAAGAAGAGAAAATTGTTTATTAGTGTAGAACCATTTATTCTCTTGCTCATTGTTTAGCAACCACTGGCAAAACCATTGGCAACAGTGTGGAGTAGTGGTTAGGGCTCTGGACTCTGGACCGGAGGGTTGTGGGTTCAGTCCCCAGTGGGGGACACTGCTGTTGTACCCTTGAGCAAGGTACTTTACCTAGATTGCTCCAGTAAAAACCCAATTGTATAAATGGGTAATTGTATGTAAAATAATGTGATATCTGTATAATGTGAAATAATGTATAATGTGATATCATGTAACAATTGTAAGTCGCCCTGGATAAGGGCGTCTGCTAAGAAATAAATAATAATAACCTGAACCCAAATGTACATAACTAGAAAATGGCAAAATTGGCGGACTATGAATCATATCTGATCAATGCACTGCTCCGAGGAACGTAATGGGTTAAACTAAATGTATTCTATATTTATCAGAGAAGCTCAAGGTGTTTGTGGATAATTAAGAATGTATTCCCAGTAATAAGATCATTTATATTAATAGCGTTGTTTTGTTTAAGCCATTTAAGCAGTATTACTGTAAAAAACCAAAATCATTAAATGTTTTCGCTGACAGATATAAGATACACGGCATTAAATTGGATGCTGTGTTATTGTATGTTTCACTGTTCTTGACCCTGATGAATATTACATGTCACCATCGTTGTATGCTTCGATACATCATTCCCTTTCCGAGCATATGTTCCCTATTTGCACTGCAGCAATGCCTAGAACTGCTGCAGATATTCCAGCCGTCATGCTCTCTATATGCAAAGTCTTGACGTGTGCTACTCTACAATGACCACCCTTTCAGTACATCCACCTTCCCTATTCTGGAGGGATATTGTAGCATTAGGTTTTTACAAATAATAGGACTGCATTCTTATATTTCCTGACTCTTGAAAACCCATTTTACTGATAATAATGGCAACTAATGCAGGTACTGTATACCTCCCTCCACTGATTGTAAAACCTTTCTTCATCCATCATCAAATACAGTTCTCAGAGGATGGATCTTGATGGCAAGCACATTTAAATCCTCTCTTTTCGAGCTTCATTGTCTCAGCTTTTGTCCCATCTCATCAGCAAATACCAAATTATGACCTTCATGAAATATGCAAGGGTAGGTCGGTATATTAAATTGGAACAGAAATATTTTGATGTGCAGACGTTATATAAATATAAAATATCCATAGAACTGAAGGGGTTAAAGTTACTCTATTGATAATGCTGATGAAAGACATTTCTCATCTTAAATCTATTTTTTGCAGTTCCAAAGCCCTGTCTGCACCTAATGCCGTTTTGATGACACTACTGTACCTCCTAGACATGCAGTTGTAAGATTGTAATTACATCAGATATGAATTAATGGGTAATCACAATGCTGTTTGTGAATTGTGTAAGTAAGCAATCTAGGTTTGCTTCAAAAGTGAAGGCTAAATCTCTGTTGCTGTTGCTAACTACTTTTGTGAATTAATCCAGTTGAAACCCAGTGAAAACACTTCATTAACATAAACACGATACAACTTGAGGTCACATCCTCATGTTGTGTCTCTGAAGGCGTGAATGGTTATCTTCTCCAGCTGCTCCATTTTGTGCAGAGTAGGTTAGCACATGTGTACACAGTGCTTCAGGTAGTCCAACTGTTTCACAGCTGGATGTCAGTGCATTGTTGATTCAATTTACTAACCATGGGTTCCACTTCTAAATCTGCTCCTATTTTTTTCTAAACCAGAAAAATGAATGTATCAAAACAAATCCTCAGCACAAAAAAGGACTGTGGTAATTGTGGTATCTTCCAAAGATGAAATTATTTATTTTTAAATTAGCCATTTTCTCCTGAAGCAGGCAACACTGGCGTTTATGGAAAGTCCTTTAGACTGGTATACAGGTCATTGTTTATTGTTATATCTGTTCCGTTACATGTTTTTCCTTTTAAAAAAAGAAGCGCAACCTTTGCACAGGAGAATATAATCTGACGAGTATAAAAGAGCTCCAAAGCATTTATTTAGATTCGTTTAAAAGAGTAAAAAAAGGCTTTGAACTTTCTGCAGTTTTGCATTGCAAAGTTGTTTCCCAGAAAAACATGTTTTTAAAATACAAGGGTCAGTTGTAGTTTACATAGAGATTTGTAAGTTGACGAAACAATGAATGAAATTTGCAAGTGTGATTGATGGCACATATTTCCCACATGTTCTCAAGCACTGTGCTGGTTATAGTTCTCTACTGACACAATGTAATGTCAAACATAATTTCACTGTTGTGTTGCCCTCTTGATGTTTCACACCAGGGTCAAACTTCTACTAATCTTACTTATTTTATTTATTGTCTGCCATGTTTGTTTAACTTCCCATTTAGATGGACCTGTATGTAAAATGCATCTTTTTACTGTTAAGTAAATCTAGATGCTGTAAAGACGTCTAATAAACCTACTGGATGACCAGCAACCAAACCTTGTCGTGACTTTTTAAGTATATATATTTTTGTGTTAATCTGCATTTCTGTAGAGTTGAGAGATACTGTAAGAAAATGTCAAAAGAAATATTAAGGTGATGTTTTAATCTCATTCAGTAAATTCTGCATTTGGTCCTGAAATGTGTTTTTTTTGATAACTGAGATGCAGGAAAAAAACAAACAAAAAAAAAACAACACTAGATTTAGTGAGTCGAGAATTCGAGCTGCCTCCCGTTTTGACCCTGCAGTTTAATTTCCATGCCTCCAATGAGATGAATGGGCCCAGGTTAAAGCTGCTGGGGAAGCAGCCAGTTTGCAGATTAAATCACAGGAACTCTGAATAGATAGGAGGTCAGCAAGGGTCAGTGTTGACATTCAGTGTTGACATTCAATAGGAGCCTGTGATCAGTCAACTTTGTTTCTGTGTTCATCTGAGTTCCAGAAAAAAATATCAACAAGACAGATGGCTATAAGTTAAGTGTGCAATAGCAGCACTAAATTGGGGTCTGTCCTGTGTGTGTAATATTCTACAGATGTGTTTAAATAAGAAACATCTGTGTGCTATTTCCCTATGGGGACAATATAATATGTTCCCATAAAGAGAAATGTTATAAATGTTAAATAAGTAAAATAAAAAAAATCTAATATGAAAAACCAAGGCTTTTAGTAGTGACAGAAAAAAAAAACTTTATTATCTGCCCATCATTCCCAAAATAGTAGAAGAAAGAAAGCACTTGCACTTCATGCAGAACTCCATAGGGATTCCTGGAAAAACTGAAAAGGAATGTAGGAAGCAGCAGTTGAAGGTTGAACACAAACAGAAATGCTGTGTTAAAGGAGTCAGGCTCCATTTGTGAAGCAGATAGACACATCTGAATAAAACACATATATCTTGTATCATATTTTGGCAGGTGGTGAACCATACTGTTTTTCCATTTTTGCTTAATCTGTTTGAGATGTTGAAAGGGTGTTTTTTATTTTATTATTCTTATTATTTCAAGGCAACACATTATGAGAAGTTTTTATAGTAAAATTGTAACAGATACTCATGAAGTTGTAATAGCTACAGTAAACACAATACTTCCCCTCTAGTAGATGAAGCTCTGAGACCAAAGCTTTGCTAATTTTTGTCTCTTCAGGTATGTTTGAAATGAACTTCCACAAGATTTCACTTTCAATTTTGCATGATCATAGAAGATGACAGATTTAACTTCTGCTCAAGGATTTTAGGAATGTCTAGCTAAAGTGTCAAAAGTCCTTGGAAACTTGGTTGTATTTCTGAAAGGAGAATCTTGCCCTTAATCAAATACGTAATCATCGAACAATTTAATTATATACACCAACTTTATCTATGGCCCTTTGGTCCCCCTCCACCTTGCAGCGTGCCTTGTCTAGGGGGAAGGTGGCCTCAAGTGCTACTTGTCCTTCCCGCTGGCATTAGTTTAATTGAATTCATATATTTATTTTATCAGGAGCAGCTAACAAGCTCCAATGGGCAGGGCTATGGACCAAATTTAAATAACATAATAATTTACAGGCAAGTTTATCTGTCAATTCAATAAAACATTAATTTCATTCCATTGGTGGGTCTCCTTTCTGAACTTATCTTATTCTATCAATTATTTTCTAAATATATGTAATGCTTAATAATACTTTTGCCTCACTCATGAACCTGTGTTTTATTTTTATAACACTAAAATATAATTTGTTGTGCCCCTTTACACAATACAGTTTCAGGTGCCATCACACGTGAAATCATAAGAGGAAATTAATGGTCAGTATCCATTAGTCAGCATTTATTTTTCCCTGCTGAAACCTGCTCTCCTTGTCTTGTCTGTGTTTACTCAGAAAAGAGAATACTGGCTTGAGAGAAAGCAATTTGTTCCTCAATTACTGGATTGACATGGTGGGATCAGGGGTCAACTCTAAATCCATTAACATATCTGACATCCTTTCATGACTGCGTTCAACCTTTTCATGGATTAGTTAACTAGATACATTCTGGGGCTATCAACAAGCTATTAACATAATACAAATGCAAACACATTTTTCAACCATCTTCATTTATTTACTGCAAATGTATAGTATGAGAGGTTATACCATGCAATGTGTATATATGTAAGTCCTTCTGACCAGATGCTCTGATGCAGTCCATGGTTTTAAAAGAGACAAGGCATTGAGAAGGTTGTATTCATCTAGAAACACATGGAACTCAGGTATCTTATTTTTAGTGTGAGCCATGGAGCTTTTGTATCCCTTTCAAGCCTTCTGTGATTTTGGGAAACATTGCCATGTTTGAAGTTTGTGTAACAGTTTGAGTCGTGTGGTGCCCTGTCATTACGGATTCTATCCCCTTGTCGGTGAGATGAGAGGAGATTAGGTTAAAGCTCTAGAACAACGAAGGTTGAAGAGCCCAGCTCTTCTGCATTGCTAAGATGCTTGCTTGGTTTCCAGTTTGGGTTCAGCCTCCACCCAGTTACATTTCAGTTGGAATCAAATTTTAAGATTACTCCCTGTGGTTCAAAAATACTAGTACAGTACTAGAATATTAGGTCTACAGCATAACCATTTACATTTTACCACCTCTACGTTAAACTTTACTGTTTATACAGTTTTCTTTACTTAATAAACACACCAGGATGGTTTTATGATTAGCTAACATTTAAAAATTGGCTTTTTTTTCATACACAAAACCTGTATCAAATTCATACTAAGTTGCTTAGGCATCCCTAGACTTTTAATGAACAAAGATTTATCACTATTTAGCATGTATTTTCCTATGGGGACATATTAAGCCTAAACAGCTTCAAATCAACAAGGTGCAGTAAATGGCTGGAAAGAAAAGCTTTTTATATGATTTTTATTATTATTTTTTTTTTTAATAGGAATTGCTCGTGATTAATTTAAATCAATCATATTTGACAGGTACATTAAAATCATTCTCTGATAACATCGTATTGCTTGTTTTTGTTTCAATATATATGAACTAATGTGGTTCGCCCCACCACTCACTATGTGAATAAGAAAGAACGGCACCTATTCTACATCATGATGAGTATCTAACCTTCATAGGGGACACTTGCTTAATGAAAGCACTAATCCCAATAGCTTTCCTTTATTCATATGCAAGTTTAGCCCTCTGAAAAAGATTAACCTTCAACTTTCAACAGTTATAAAGCTTTCTACACATTATGGGTTCTATTGAGCAGTGCTTACCAACTATTATATGACAAGAGGAATCTCTCTTCCATTTGCTTTTATTAGGATTCCAAATCCTTTTATCCTGCCATAAAACAATATGGTGGATAAACACACATCCTAAGACTCCATTGACACCATGGAGACAGCAGCCTAGGGTTAGGCCAGATGACTGATTCGGTTGAAGTCAAACTCAGACAGCAGACTTTTCTATTATTGTTTTATTCAGACCCAGTTGAAACGGTTTGCAGTCCCCTCCAGGACCAGCAGTACTGGTAAGCACTGTCACAAGGTATGAGTAGATGAGTGTAACTAATGTCTTAGTCATACCACATGGACTGGGCTTGAAAATGAGTCATTGCCGTGAGTACCATACTCCCAAATACTACGACTGGCTTCGGTTCAGAAATGTGTTCCAGGAGATACAGTACACATTTCTCATTTGGACAAGCAGAATCTATCTAATTGGCCGTTTTATTGGAGATTCTTCCTTTCATGATGGCATTTACTCAAATGGAATTCAGGGTGCTTTCTTGTGGTTTTTCGGTGCAGATGTTCCCATTTTAGAACAATATTCTTAACATGATGATGCCGTTTCACTCCTTTTGAAGAGTATATTTACATACAAAATTGAAGTCATTTTAACCGAATTTTAATGTTTTGCTGTACCACACTTTTCACTCCAGCATTCTGTAGTTCAGGACAACCCCCACAACTGCAAGAATGAAAACTGAATGTACTGAACAGACTGAACTGTTTACTCTTTACCTGCTCTTGTACTTTCTGTTATATCTCAAGACCTTAGACACCTGATTGAAACAGACACCTCTTATGTTCTCAACAATTCCAAACGTTCAGACGCTGTGGAAATTCAAATTTAACTGTATATGTACCCTATTTTTAGACTTTATAAAAATCTTTAAGTTGTTCCTATCGATTCTAACTTGTTGCATTTGAACACGCTGGTTTGGTCTTCATAGTTTACTGTTTCCAATTAGCTTACAATTCCATTTCAAAATGACAGAAGGAAGGGGTTGTACAAACATGCAGAATTTTGTATTTTAGGCAAATGTCTGAATCAAACTAAGGCATTTTACTAAATAGCTCTGTGGCTTTGTTGGGCAATGTATTGCATAATGTAGAATTTTATCCAAACATGGCCATGAAAATTTTATATAAACAGGGAAATGTATGCCACTCAGAGATACTGGAGGAGACACTTGGGAATCACTCCTCCAGCTCAGATAAGGTTTTCAGGTTTGATAAAAAAAAAGGGTTGTAGTTGCCCTCTAATGACCCTCTGAATAATAATAATAATAATAGTAATAATAATAATAATAATAATAATAATAATAATAATAATAATAATAATAATAATAATAATGAAGAAGAAGAAGAAGAAAGTACAATTCAGCTATTGAAAAACTGCAAAAAGAGTTTTCGCTTTCAAAGTGGACGTGAGTGTTATTCATTTTACATGCTTTTTCCAAACACAATTTAGAAAGATCATCCGAGCTTGGTACACGAGAGGAAACCGTTTCAATGTACATGTCTGACAGTTTCCTGACATTCCTGGGTATTTTCCTTAAGGCCACAATACAGGATGGAGTTATTTATAACTTGTATTGAAAAGGGAAACCAAATTAGATGGAAGCACAATAGAGACATCCCATAGCTGTTGAAGTTTTGAGTTGTTATCTGATGAAGAACACATGCACAGTATCTAAACTAACTTGATATGAAACAATCTGAGGTTAAAGACCCAGAAAGGGCTTGAAGGATAATTTAATGTAATAATTTTAATAATTGCGTTCTTTTTTCTAAGTTGTCTGAGAGTTGTTGCACTGTTCAGTTTCATTATGAATTTCTTCTTAGAATAGTTCCCTCACTGCAGGAATGGCAAAAGATGGCACACTTTATATGCCTTTTATAATAGGAACGATACTAATGTATAATGTATTTTTTTTTTTTTAAATGCTGACTTTTCAGCATTTTAAAGTGTGCCGCACATAAGGAACAGATTTTCCACAAAAATTGTCTGAAGAAAGGCTGTAATTAAGGTATCACATACATGAACATAAAGCCCTTGGAGACTTGTCATACTCAACCATGGAATCAGTGCTGTCTCGGCTGCCCGTGGTGCCCTTACACCTTATTGACAGTGATATGGCAGGAGGTTCACATTTTTGTGCAGCCCTGGTTCAAATATTATATGAATGGATATTAGTTTATTTAACAAACAACAAAATGACAACAACATAAAAACAAACAAACAAACAAAAAAACTCACAATAAACATAAAATAAATGATATTAACACTGTATATAATATTTAGTAAAATGTAAAATGTCTTTCTGTCAGATCGTTTGATCAGATTGTATGAGAGTTTGTAATGGAGTTCCTCCCTGCCCGGAATTCAGCATGCTTTCAAGGAGATTTAGGGTCAGAAGGATGTCATTTGCATGCGAGATTGCTTGTCGCTGTGTTTAACTCGATAAGAACAGTTTGCTCACTTAGCATGCAACCCCCTTTGGATGGTTTTAATTTGAAAAAGAAAAATTTTACTGGCAAATTCTTGTCATGTTGTTTAGAGAACCCTCTGAGACACAACAAAGCATGTTCACAGTCACGGAAGGTCAATGCCTCAACTCATCAAAAAATTAAAGAGCCGATTAAGCAACATCACTATTTATAAAGGCCGATCAATTGCATAGACTTGTTAAAATCACTTAAATACTACTATTTCTATGAAAGTGGTCTTAAAGTGATAGTAGCTGCTGTGTATCTATTTTCTCATCCATAACTTATCATATCACTATGTTACACAATTTTTGTTCCTGGGTAGTAAGTGTTATTTCCTAATTGCTTATGCCTCAAAAGTATAGAAAATGGCTATTATTCCCCACAAACTTTGCTTTTGTGACCAGGACAGTGATATTTTGAAATTTACCTATTTCCAATGAGAAAACGGGCGAATTTGTGTCTTTTCGTTCACATAGTCAGAAAAAAACAACATATGAATCCAAATTAACATGTATTTATACTAAAGTAATACAAAAATGACTACAAAAGATTTAGAAGTGAGTAGTTTTTCGAGATTAACGATTATACTGTAAATCACTTTCACGAATCAGCCCCCAAATGTAGTCTCCCATCATGTTCTCGTTATACTGTCCTTCATTGACAGCTCATCCAGGAGCCTCAAAGCCGTGCTGCTCCATAATGGTAACAAGTACCCGTCTCTTCCCCTGGCTCACTCGGTGCACCTCAAAGAGGATTACAACAGCATCAAGACCTTGCTGGACGCCTTGAAGTATGATGAGTACGGCTGGGACCCCCGGAAGGTGCTGATGCCACCACTGCACATCAAATTGGGCCTTATGAAACAATTTGTCAGAGCTCTAGATAAGGAGTTGGCAGCCTTCAAGTACCTTCAAGACTTCTTCCCTTAGCTGTCTGAGGCAAAGGTCAAAGCCGGTATCTTCGTTGGTCCACAGATAAAGAAGATCCTGGAGTGCAATGAATTCCCCAAGCAGCTCACTAGTAAGGAGAAAGCGGCTTGGAACAGCTTTGTCGCAGTGGTTCGGGGCTTCCTGGGCAATCACAAGGCCGAAAACTATGTGGAGCTGGTTGAGACTCTGGTGAAGAACTCCAGTGGGCTGTAGGATGTCCCTCAAAGTCCATATCCGTGATGCTCATTTTGATAAATTCAAGGAGAACATGGGAGCGTACTCGGAGGAGCAAGGCGAGTGCTTCCACCAGGATATACTGGACTTTGAACGCCGCTACCAAGGACAGTATAACGAGAACATGACGGGAGACTACATTTGGGGGCTGATTCGTGAAAGTGATTTACAGTATAATCGTAAATCTCGAAAAACTACTCACTTCTAAATCTTTTGTAGTCATTTTTGTATTACTTTAGTATAAATACATGTTAATTTGGATTCATATGTTGTTTTTTTCTGACTATGTGAACGAAAAGACACAAATTCGCCCGTTATCTCATTGGAAATAGGTAAATTTCAAAATATCACTGTCCTGGTCACAAAAGCAAAGTTTGTGGGGAATAATAGCCATTTTCTATACTTTTGAGGCATAAGCAATTAGGAAATAACACTTACTACCCAGGAACCAAAAAAAAAATAAAAAAATTTGTTACATGGTATATTCAGTGAAACTTAATTAAACACCATAATGTTTTGTTTAATTTTATTGTCTCATTTAAGTTGCAATGTATGATTCTCTATTTTATTTTCTTATTTTTCCTTTAGAAATCACCTGAGGAAATATGACCAGTATCTACTCTAGTGCAGCGAAACAGCATCTTCTTTGCGTGACGGACAATTGTAAAAGAGCACCCCCCTGCAACACCGTTACAAGGATCCTTGTTTGCATTAGTTATTATAACTCGTATAATAACCACCACTTCAGTAGTAGCTCTGAAAAGCATGCTGTATACTGGTTTGTTTTATGTTTAAAGAAGATTGAAGACTATCAGACTGTAATGTTGAAAGTTTTTAATGGACCCTCACTGTAAACACATGTTGCAACAGCTCCCCTGTAATGTTGTTGAAGCTGACAACCTGCGATCCTTCAAGAAGCTGCTTGATGAGATTCTGGGATCAATAAGCTACTAACAACCAAACGAGCATGATGGGCCGAATGGCCTCCTCTTGTTCTTATGTATGTGTTGTTCATATGTTCTTATGTTCTTATTCATTTTACAGTCTTGTTTGAAATATTGTATGGAAATAAGGCCTTATCATAATTTTTTTTGTATTTGTCTACTTCAATATAAATTCATTTTGTGCGTTATGAGTCCTTAGTTTTCTGTTTCATTGTTTTCTGACCATTGTGTTTAAAATCAAGGGTTGCAAAAACTTCTGGAATTCTTGTGTGTATTCAACCACACTGATTGACAGAAACAAAGTAACATGCATTTACCAGAAACAGAGAGAAAAAGAGATTCTAGGGCTGTTTAAAACATCAGTCGTAATAAGTTAGCGTGGGTGAAGATTAGAAGAATGGTATGATGATTGTGCTCAGTGATCAGGGTTAATGAGTGCACTGCTATCAGTGAGGAGGATGGGAAGTTAATGATTCAGGGCTGGTTTGGAGTATGACAAGCAAATAGATTAGCTTCAGGTGCTACAGATTAATCAGCTTAATTGAATTGAGTTTAAAAGGTAGACAAAAACATGTTCAGCTGACAGTCTCCTAATGAGGGAGAGCAGAGAGTGATATAAAATAGGGTGGCAGCGGCAGCAGAATATTTCTTTTCTCCCTGCTTCTTATATTATTTATTTCTTAGCCGATGCCCTTATCCAGGGCAACTTACAATTGTTACAAGATATCACATTATTTTTACATACAATTACCCATTTATACAGTTGGGTTTTTACTGGAGCAATCTAGGTAAAGTACCTTGCTCATGGGTACAGCAGCAGTGTCCCCCCCTGGGATTGAACCCACGACCCTCCGGTTAAGAGTCCAGAGCCCAAACCACTACTCCACACTGCTGCCCACACTGCTGCTGCTTCCTAAAAAAGAAGATAACATTTGTTATGATATTAGGGGCTATGAAATGGTGGAATGCCAGGAGGAATACTCATTTATCTGTCTTATTTTAATGCTCTTTCATAGTAGTTTCCTTTGCAAACTGGATGTACACTTACTGGCCATAAATAACAGCGGCTGGCCTTAATGGCCCACAATGCATACCTCCCTGTGCATTGTTCCAGAAGAATAAGGTTTGTCTTACCCAGTATTGCAGTGATACAATGGCTGCTCTCAAATTTCAAACATGCTTTAATCATCACAAAAAAAAACAAAGACATGATAATACTCATGTATCTCATTCACTAATCTAGTCCAATCCTCTCCTTATCCTTCAGATAATCTTCTTTCACATTTTTTTTCTCATTGTGAATATGTTTGTGTGTTTTCTGAAGAACGTTTACAGGCAGACGTTTTACAATTTTCTTTTTAAGCAATTTTTTATATGCTGGTATTTATTTTATTTTTTTAATGTTTGTGCGTGGTAAATACATATTCACAAGTATGTGTTTTTTCAGAATGACTTTCTTGAAACAACCCTTTCTTTAGCATATTGTACCTCAATAACCCAGTGGCATATTGGGGTATAATTGATTTGCTTTTCAATGGTATTAATTGCAGTTTCCTGCAGTTACTCACTCACCTAGAATCGGTCTATTAGAAAGAGAACAGCCAAGTGGTTAAAGGTGACATGGCAGCAACATTTAGTAGTTTTTTTATTGTTTATTTGTTTGTTTCCAATCTTAATCTTCATGTCCTTTCCTCATGCTTGGCCCATTTTTACCTTGTAATATCCTTATCCAGAAATAAAGCTTAGATACGCCCCCATACTGCTTAAAATGAATGCTTTGAAAACATATCCTGTACAGTTAGAACCTATTACAGAACTAGTAATAATGTGCTGCATGTCAAATGCATTCATACAGAATATGCGTTCAAACCCAAATTCAATGGGCATTAATTTGTTAAATTCAAATGCTGGCACTATGAGTACTTGTTAGTTGTTTCCATTTACATATTGTGTTTATTGTAATGACTAAAATGGCTCAAATTTGATATCCTAGGTATTTTGATTTATCATTCCTGGACGGCAGCAGTATGGAGTTGTTGTTACTCGCATTTATAGGGTTTACTATAAATGGTCAGTATTTGGCTCTGTGCTTTTTCACAGATAACAATTTAGTGTGAGCTGTCTCTTTAAAAATGCCCTCATTTCTTTTCACCACAACATAATTTCCTAGCATTCTGTTACACTTATAGATCCCTAATACATTTTAAATTGATTTTCTGTTCCTGCTAGCTAAGCTGCCTGAAATGCACTGATCTCATAACCAAGGTCTTGTAAGCATTCTACCCAAACAGGAACGAAAGAGGAGCAATGATAGAATGCCAGTAAGTGGACACAGTCATAGTAAATTACTGATTGAGACCAAAATATTGGTCTGTGTGTAGTAAATTCATTTTAGTTTTACAACAATACAGAAAGAATATTAGGGAAAAAATAGGCGTTTTTTCCAGTAAATGGGAGTGTCTGAATATAGGTCATAAGGACACTTCAAAACCTTCCTCCATATGTCAGGGTTTCTATGCATAAATAAACTCATAATACTACTTCAGATATATGTTATGTATGAATGGGATATACAGTCACCTCCAAAATTATTGGCACCCTTGATAAAGATAAGCAAAAAAGGCTGTATAAAATAACAACAGCTATATTTTATGCTCAAATATATGGGAAAACCATATTCTTTTATTCTAATACAATTGCTCAGAGAAAAAGTTTTTTTTATTAACGAGTAATAAAAAATGTTCTCAAAAAGATAGGTGTCAGGATTATTCGCACCCCTAAAGATTCTTATAAATAAAATCAAACAAAATTAAATCTGCATTAACATTCTAATTCTTTAAGTTCATATCAGTCTTAAGGAACTGTATTGTGGCCTTCCATGGCTTCCTGTTTCACTGGGGTATAAAAATGAGGTAACACACATATGAAATCCATTTGTCATCCATCACCATGGGGAAAGGCAAAGAACTCACAAATGAAAAGAGACAAATGGTTGTTGAACTTCATAAACCAGGCAATGGGTACAAAACAATAGCTAAAAAACTAAATATACCACTTACCACTATTAGTGCAATAATTAAGAAGTTCAAAACCACTGGAACAGTGGTAAACTTGCCTGGTAGAGGATGCAAGTGTATCTTGCCCCCACGCATAGTGAGGCAGATGGTTCGGGAGGCAAAGGGAAATCCAAGGGCCACAGTTGGAGAATTACAGAACTTGGTTGCATCTTGGGGTCTCCAAATCTACAATTAGATGCCACCTCCATGCCAATAGGCTATTTGGAAGGGTTGCCAGAAAAAAAGCCTTTATTGAGAGCAACAAACAAACATAAGCGCCTGGAGTTTGCTAAACGGCATTGGCACTTCGATTGGAACCAGGTGCTATGGTCAGATGAGACGAAAATAGAGCTCTTTGGCCACGCACACCAGCGGTGGGTTTGGCGTCGAAAGAAGGATGCGTGTGCAGAAAAGAACCTCATACCTACTGTAAAATATGGTGGTGGATCTTTGATGTTATGGGGCTGTTTTGCTTCCACTGGTCCTGGTGCCCTTGTTAAGGTCAACGGCATCATGAACTCTACCCAGTACCAGGACATTTTAGCCAAAAATCTGGTTGCCTCTGCCAGTAGGCTGAAACTTGGCCGCAAGTGGATCTTCCAGCAAGACAATGACCCCAAGCACACATCAAAATCCACAAAGAAATGGTTAATTGACCACAAAATCAACATTTTCCAATGGCCATCTCAGTCTCCGGACTTGAATCCCATTGAAAACCTGTGGTTTCAATTGAAGAGGGCAGTCCATAAGCGCATAAGAAAAGGATATCAAGGATCTGGAAAGATTCTGTATGGTGGAATGGTCTAAGATCCCTCCCAATGTGTTCTCCAATCTCATTAAACATTATAGAAAAAGACTCAGTGCCGTTATACTTGCAAGGGGAGGGTGCACAAAGTACTGAAAACAAGGGTGCCAATAATTGTGACACTTCATTTCTTTTGGAAATAAATTTATAATTTGAGAAATGTGTAATTTCGGTTGATTCCATTGAATCATTAATAAAGTCAAATATATTCCACATGTTGGACAATTACAATATAGCTCAGTACTGGTATTATTTATTTTATACAGTCTTCTTTGCTCATCTTTATCAAGGGTGCCAATAATTTTGGAGGACTATATAGTTGCATGTGTTTATTATGAAATGTGTTGCTATGCCAACGTATGGGAGTGCGGTTAAGCAGTGCTGATATTTCAATGGCACAAATTATGTTTGAACCTGTTACGAAAGATGGGAACAGCCACTCAGCCACTGCTTTCTGTATTGTTATTGCAGTGCTTGAGGGCTCTAGTGTGATAATGGGCTCAGGCACCAGCTTTTAAAGATGTTCATGTTTGTGCAGAGATTTGTATCCAGTATAACATTAAGTTGCCAATCATACTTTTGGACTGAACAAAACAACTACAATTACTAAAAAGTCTCTCTAGAAATGTGGGTCAACGCCATGGTCATATCAAATTGAATAACACATTACAGTTGTGCCAGTTTCTTAATATGTAAAAACTGACATGAATACACCACTTATCTCCAATTGAAACCCATGTAAATAAGTTGGATGGATAAATGTACTGATTAAATAAATATATATAACAAATATGGTATGTATTTTAATGATCTAAACATTAGCAGATCTTAATACCGCTACTGTTTAATCCAGCTGGTGTTTTCCCCCCAGGAGTGCATTTGTACCTACTTATTACCTGTAATAAAATACACTGAAATGAAGTCCATCAAAAACAATGTATACATTTTAGAGCGGCAGTATCAAGATCACCCACTGTTTAGATCATTCAAATAGACTCCAGTGTGTTGAGACACCATGGGTCAGGGAGTTGCTGCTTCAGTTTCCTTTGGGTCTCATAACCATTAAACAGTGAGGTCATTGTCTGGCTTATGGTTGTCTACCATCCCCCAGCCACAGGCTGACATTCTTTTAGCTGAAGTGCATTGCCTTTCCTGGAACTGTAAATCATACTGCTTTCTGCTGGAACGTCAATGCAATAAGCTCCAGTTATTAATTCATTTTACCAGCATATTCTGTAACGATGCAATGCCTCTTATTTAGTGATGTTCTGGAGCAAGTGGTGTCAGACTATAAAACAGACACAACAATGTACATGCAAAAAATACTATATAAAGATATTGACTGGAGCTGGCTTCTAGTGGAAAACAATGGGCAATAATATTTACACAGAACCAACACACAATAAAAAGGTGATACTGTAAACAGCGCATGCCTCGTATTACAGTAAAGTCAAATAAAGAAAAGCCAATGTAGCCCAATCATTTCTAGGGCTGTTGTGAAAATAATAATAATAATAATAATAATAATAATAATAATAATAATAATAATAATAATAAAAAACTTGAATCTTTTGTAAACATTCTGTGTCAGAGGTTTACATAAACATGCTCTTCAAAAGCAGCCGGTCACATGGGCAATAAAAATAGCACATTACCCACATGTATGTATCACATTTCTTTTGACCTCATAGCCATAACACTGGAGAAAGGTTTTGCTTTTTATCATCGATACCGGTACTGTAAAACCCTTGTTTTTTTGCTGGATGAAAACGTGAGGTTTTAAAATTATTTGAACATTTAACAGCTTTTATTTTCTTGTTTTATACCTGCGACAAAAAAATAAAGAAATAAAGAAATAAAATCAATTGTGCCCAATGATATCCTGACGCAAAGCGGTGCTAAGTGTTTCAAAGCTGGATGTAGCAAAATTGTTTTACTTACTGTTGTTTTTTGTAGGAACAAGTGTTTTGTTTTATTTAGCCAGACAAAAGTTCTTAAATTAATGTTCGAATGAACCCTTATTTGTAAAAATGTGTACACTGTATTTGGTGGTGATTGGAATTCCTTGGAAATAAACCTTTTTGTGCCAGAACAAAACCCTTGAAACTTCTGTATCCATTGCTCATCTTTTCAATTGAGACCTGTCACAAAGACGGCCGGAGTGGGTGGCGTCAGACCAGAAGCAGGAAATAAACAGACAGAGATGTGTGGTTTGGTGAAGCTGAGCGAATGCTTTCGCTCAGCATTTAATAAACAGAACAGAAAATAAAAGGTTTGAAACAACAAAACACAGCACACGGCACTTGAGGCCAAAATAAATAGACGAACAAAACGGACTAGACAGTGCACAGACAGACGAACAAAACACGGTGAGCAGATTTTAACTATTATTCTTTACACAAATACCTCCGTCTCCAATCCCGTTCTCCACTCACCGAACACCCAACCCCGAGTGAAAGAAATGTGCATCTATATATACTGTTGTGCTGGGATTCAATTACTAATTAATTATTCACGTGAATCCCAGCACGTGAATTAATTCTGTGCAACCCCGTGCTCACATATCACATTTAACCAGCACGTGAAGTGATTTGTGCTCTCCTCGTGCCTAAATACAAATCTACACTTTTTAAATACACGTGAAACACAGACCCGTTTATATCCCGTGTACCAATGACTATACACCAACATTTACACACGCACGCAACATACAACACATAATATGCACACAGGGGCGGGGCACATTGCCACAAGACCAAATAGATGTGACACTCTGTGCAAACCCTGCTCTAGATTATTTTAAAGTTTTGCCTTGATAAAATGAGTTCACAGGCGTTATTGTGTGATAGCCAGCTTGGTGTCATCTTGTTTATTGGGAACAGAAATTGTGAAAACACTGACAAGCAAAAATACAACCAATTATTATACATTCTCTTTGCAGCCACTCTTGATGTTTTAAATTGGTTTTGTTTTACATTATGAAGTATGTGTGTCATTTCAAATGGGGAAACATTCTCCCATAAAAGACTTCACTCAATATTAATGTGCATATCATACCTGAATTCTGCTCCCCTGCTTAACTTTTTCCATAATGGTCCACCCCTCAGGCTTTCAGTTTGAGTACAGCCTATGAGTCTTGACTCACTGGCATGAGCTTCTCCTCCCCAGAAACCTACTGGAAAATTAAGTTGTAGTGTGATTGAGAGTTAACCTTTATACATGCACATAATACAACCAGTACCATAAACTAGGACGACCACTGGCCAAATTCCAGAGAGGGATGTTAAATTAGACAAAACAAAAAACATGACCAACAATTCAAGGTTTTAGGAACAAAATAAAAGTTGCTAGGTTTTCAGTGGAACCTCCCGGGGTTCTACTGCACTGCAGTATAATTTTGCTGGGAACGTGAGAGCTCAAGCAGTCACAACATGGCGATAGCTATAACGAGTTAAGATTTCTATAAAACAAACAATCCATTGTTCAGATCATGTTCAGTTTTACACTGAAATATTACATTAGTGGAAGGTTAGAACATGATTGGTGTTATCAGAGGGGGTTCTAGTAGATGACCTAATAAGCTTGACTCTGCTATTTTTGTTAAGAAGACTTGTTTATTAACATTAAATATTATCATGATATTGGATGGAAGGCGAAGAGGGATTGTTTAAGGGGAATTATTTCCATGCCCCACTTAGATCTATAGGTATTTCAAATCGGTATATCCTACAAGAATCCTGACGTCATAATAAAGGCTCTGTCCACAGCAACACAGATACTCACCAACGTCTATTTTAAACTCACTAGCTATCCATGCGTGCTGCCTGACTTGTATTAAATCTTGAAACACAACCCTCTCCCTTGCCTGTGTAAACAATTTTTCTGTACCTAGGTTCACGCACACAGAAGTAATGTTCGTCGAGGTATCGATTCAGTGAAAATATTTTCTGTATGCAATTACTGTATGCTATGTCTGAGTAGAACCCACAGATGTTTTTGGTTGTTCTAGACACCCCAAATTAACATCTGCATATCAGTCTCTCACGGTCCCTTCCTTGTTAGATGCAGCTTTGTTAAACCCCCTAAGAATCTGAACCCTTTCATGTATCTCATGTGAATCATTTGACATTTCAGCACAGCTTATTCCATGTGCGTTACAGACAGTGTATGCCATCAATCATATCTTCTACACTGTGCTGTTTTGCTTTTAACATTTCTAGTATGACACACTGGGACCAGAAATGTGGTCTGTTGTAAGGCTAATGTAAGATACACATTTCTAAATTCAAGGTCATTTGAAAACAGTACTTGTACAGCATTTACAGCAACTCAATTTTGATGTATTTTTTCTATTAGAATTGTGAGAAGGCAAAAAGGCTCATATATAAGTGACTGAATGCACTGTCCATCATTCTAATGCTTCATTTCCACTGTGGGTCCTGGCTGGCCACAGCTGGCCCTGGCCATCCCTGGGCAAGAAGAATGTGTTTCAGTGCTTTTTCAAACTGGCCAACCTCAGAACCTTGTCCTGCATCAAAATGTCACTGGGGGATTGTGGGATAGTATTGTGCTGTACATACCATTTTTTTGTACTCCGTCCACAGTTTTTTTATTTTGTCGACTGGTGTTCGACTGAATCCATTTTATTCCACAAAGCGCCCATTAACGGTTTCTGGATTTCAGAAAAAGCCTAAATTTCTGTTTTTCTTCGTTATCCCAAAAAAGCTTGAAATGTGTAGCTCTGCTCCCCTGTCAGCTTGTAGCAGGTGCCTCCCTGTTATGTGATGATGTAATTCCTTTGTGGCAAGGTCTGGGTACGCTATAACAAAGCAGGCCAGAAAAAGTAGGTATGGCCAGCCAGGGCCGATGTGGCCAGCAGTGGAAACACTCTTATTTAGGGTGGAGACGTGCTGCAGAAACAAGGTATAACTTTGTACAGAAAATGTCACCACTTTAACTTTAATTCAAAATGCAAAACAGGGGAATACTCATCATTGTGTCATGAATCATGGCTTAATTGAATCATGGCTTAATTGTAATTTAAGAATCCACCCATAACATATTCAACATTTATATAGTTACCAAAAAAAAAACTTAACTCCAGCTGCAAACAAAGGGCCAAAGTCCAACCCAAAGTAAGCAAAAATGGGCATAGCCACTTTAATCTTTCATTTGTGTAAACTCTGATGTAGGAAATGCATTCAATGTAATCTGTGATACACAGGTGTATGCCTCTGAAAACCACTTATACTAGACCATGGCTTGTCAGCCTCTCTCCAGAAGTGTGGACGGCTTAGAAAGCAGGGAATTTATTTCAACGACAGCGCAGGGGGAAAGCAAACTGCCATTGTCAACAGTAACTCACTGGGGTTGAGATGCTAGGCTCATTTAGAAAGCTTCTCTTCATGATTAATGCAGAAGCAGGAATGTTTTGTCAACAAAGGCAGAAGAAAGATCCTGTAATTACTTAGTATTCTAAACATTGCATAAAAAAGTTTCCTGAACGCTACCAATAAAACACTAGTGCTACACTGAAGAAACTTTAGCATAAGCCTTGGCAGATCACTGTAATACCAGCAATATCAACAAATATTGCACACACATAGGTACTGAAATGGTACTGTGGTAATGCAATGGATTACTAGCATATTCACAATTGTTATTGTGATTATTTGTTGATTTATTGTTATTGATATGGCCAACGGTAGAGTCAGTGAACCTACGCAGAAAAAAATAAAAATGTTGTAGCATTCTATCATTGGTTCATACCATTGTAGCTGTCCTTGTGCTTCCATGACTTCAGAACCAATGCATTCATTGTAGTACCAGTGCACTGGAATATAATTGCAGTTATACAATGCAGCTGCCTGAGAGTACTTCTGGAATGGTGCCTGAAGAAATACAGCAACATAACCATTTTTTGTGTGTGTTCATTTGAACAGCCCTGTAGGTAAACGGGAGGGGAGGAGGATGTTTATGCCAATATGCAAAACTATATACTAGCAATAGATTTCCCAGCTGAGGTTAAGAATATAAATGTATCTAAATAAATTATCTAAATCCTTTGGAGCTGGTTAAAACCTATACAAGTTTTCCACAGTATTTTTGCACTGTATATTTGCAGTTTTCCCATGCTTTTCCCATGCTTATACTATGCATTTACCATAGTTTACCATCTTTTGCCATGGGCACTGCAATGCTAACCTATGCTTTACCATGCTTTCAGTGTTTATTAAACTTTGCTGTGCTTTTACTATGGGAAACTTTTATAAATGGGCAGCAGTGTGGAGTAGTGGTTAGGGCTCTGGACTCTTGGAGGGTCGTGGGTTTAATCCCAGGTGGGGGACATTGCTGCTGTAACCTTGAGCAAGGTACTTTACCTAGATTGCTCCAGTAAAAACCCAACTGTATAAATGGGTAATTGTATGTAAAAGTAATGTGATATCTTGTAACAATTGTAAGTCACCCTGGATAAGGGTGTCTGCTAAGAAATAAATAATAATAAATGGTGCTTGTTAATCCTAGCTCGGGAGGAAAGACAGCCACAATGATACACCAATTAATTATGTCGGCCTGTGCTTACCAAAGAAGGAGTATTGTTAAGTAGATTCAAATGTCATTTTAATTGCTTTTTACATTGCCTCCATATTTTACGATATTTTAAATCATTCTGAATGATTCAGGTACAGTAGAATATATTCCAAAAGAATTATCAGGGTTCTGCATGAAAGATTGAATCACAAAGATTGATATTTAGCATCAAAAGGTTAATCATACTTTTGATAATTCAGTAGCGTAATTAAAAGTGTGTTGTTTCCCTTTCTGTTACATAAAGTAATTATCCAGTTATGACTGTACTATCAGTCCCATTCCCTGTGTTGGGTGAACGTCAATCAGAAAGACATAGCCTGGTGCTGTGAAGCGTAGTCAATTCTCTACTACAGAACGAATAAGGCATTTTTAAATAAAAGACCATGCATTTTATATATTCAGATTGTTTTAGAACATTTTGTTATTTCATTTGAGAGAAATAATTGTTCAAGTGTATACAAAACAAAGGCCTAGAAAAAAAGGTACATTGGATTGCTATGGACCAGAGGGGGATACAATCATTTTGATTGTATAAACCTAGCTAAATTGAACTAAACTGTTTCTTTAGTTACATTCCACTCAAAATGTCTTTGCCTTTTCATTTGCAAAAGAATAGAACAGAGCCCTGGATTTTAACAGCAAACACCCAGGTTTGTTTCGGATACATTAGGACCCAATGTTATTAGTTCAGATTTGCTATTACAGTAGCACTTTTTTTTTTTTTACTTAGATAGCCCACTTATGTTCCCTCACGGCTGCAACTCCCCACAACATCTCAGGAGAACTGAAGATTCCTCTTCACACACAGGAACTCGGCCCAGGATGTTTGGGAACTATTCGCCACTGCTGGGGACTCATTCCCTGACGATTTTTCCTCCTTACGCTCCAAAAACACCAGAGCTAATGTGGAGTCTCCAGCAAAGATCAGCAGCTCTGTACAGCAAGGAAGCGACTGTATGACTTACCCTGTACATCATGCAGTAGGCCTTTAATAGGTGAGCCACACTGGGACCCTTGTACAGTAGTTGTTATGTTAAACTATTATATTATTCTATATGGTATACTATCTATTAAAAAATTAAAAATCATATCCAGTGTGTTGATTTAACACACTGGGGATGGATATGTGAGCAAGTAATCCAATTTTTAATAAACAGTTGTTACAGAGTTTATAATACACACAGCTTTAGAACATTATGTATATGTGGTATTTATCACACTTATCTCACCCTAACTTAGAATGGAAAAGGTATACAGCAAACCAGTTATCCTATTTATGCAACTTCCCAAAGGAATGGTTTAGCTGAATTAACAATGCATAACACCAGGCTTATGATTCTGGGAGACGAAGCAACCTAAAATAACCTCAACATCCTGTCAGCTTTCATTATCAAACACCACTGAGCACAAAGAACCTATTTCATAAATCGTCTGTGAGATTATTTTTCCCACACTTTACATTAACTATTTCAGTTACATTAGCACATAAACAATATTTAATGATTATTATTATTACACTATGTAACACAATTTTTGTTCCTGGGTAGTAAGTGTTATTTCCTAATTGCTTATGCCTCAAAAGTATAGAAAATGGCTATTATTCCCCACAAACTTTGCTTTTGTGACCAGGACAGTGATATTTTGAAATTGACCTATTTCCAATGAGAAAACGGGCGAATTTGTGTCTTTTCGTTCACATAAAGTCAGAAAAAAACAACATATGAATCCAAATTAACATGTATTTATACTAAAGTAATACAAAAATGACTACAAAAGATTTAGAAGTGAGTAGTTTTTCGAGATTTACGATTATACTGTAAATCACTTTCACGAATCAGCCCCCAAATGTAGTCTCCCATCATGTTCTCGTTATACTGTCCTTGGTAGCGGCGTTCAAAGTCCAGTATATCCTGGTGGAAGCGCTCGCCTTGCTCCTCCGAGTACTCTCCCATGTTCTCCTTGAATTTATCAAGATGAGCATCAAGGATATGGACTTTGAGGGACATCCTACAGCCCATTGTGCCGTAGTTCTTCACCAGAGTCTCAACCAGCTCCACCTAGTTTTCGGCCTTGTGATTGCCCAGGAAGCCCCGAACCACTGTGACAAAGCTGTTCCAAGCCGCTTTCTCCTTACTAGTGAGCTTCTTGGGGAATTCATTGCACTCCAGGATCTCCTTTATCTGTGGTCCGACGAAGACACCGGCTTTGACCTTTGCCTCAGACAGCTTAGGGAAGAAGTCTTGAAGGTACTTGAAGGCTGCCGACTCCTTATCTAGAGCTCTGACAAATTGTTTCATAAGGCCCAATTTGATGTGCAGTGGTGGCATCAGCACCTTCCGGGGGTCCACCAGTGGCGTTGTTCCTCCCCACAGAGAACTCGGTCCGCTGTGGCCAGTCCCGCCTGTGTTAGTGCGCCTTGGTGTCCCTGCTGTCCCAAAGGCAAAGATAGCAGGGAAACTTGGTAAAACCGCCTTGAAGACCCATCAGGAATGCCACCATTTTGAAGTCTCCTATGACCTTGATGCCATCTCAGAAAAATGCAGATATGTATCCACTTAGGCAGCTGGAACTAAACTGAGCTGGTGGGCTTAAGGCCCCTGTATTTATACTACTATTTATATTACTGGAAAGTTCTAGAAAGTTCTAGAAGTTACTCCAAGTTTACTCAGCACTGAATCTATCTGGAATGTTCTGGAAAATAGGTAAATTTCAAAATATCACTGTCCTGGTCACAAAAGCAAAGTTTGTGGGGAATAATAGCCATTTTCTATACTTTTGAGTCATAAGCAATTAGGAAATAACACTTACTACCCAGGAACCAAAAAAAAATAAAAAATTGTTACACGGTGTTATTATTATTATTATTATTATTATTATTATTATTATTATTATTATTATTATTATTAGTAGTAGTAGTAGTAGTAGTAGTAGTTATTTCTTAGCAGACACCCTTATCCAGGGCAACTTACAGCTGTTATAAAGCAGTTATAAAGTACAGTGAAATCAGTACAAAATAAGCAAAATAAAGAATACAGTAAATAATTACATTTAAGAGCAAATTCAACTTAGAGCAGTTCAACTTATAGTAAAAGTATTTGCTTAAACTCCATTAAGAGCACATGTAACAGGTTTGCTTCCCCTTAGTGAATGTTTTCTGAAGTTTGAGAAAACAGAGGATGCCTTATTCAGCAGCTGAACCTTCAATAGTAAGCCGACCATGTTCTATGCAATATAGACAATACATTTATATGCATTAAAAAGAGCAAGCACAATAAATAACTGTATTGGGTACCATTAGGCTGTTTCAGACTAAGATTTTGTCATTCCCATAAGGCACTCTGCTTTGTGATAGCTGCTTTGTGTTTTTTAATGTATTTCTTATTATTTTGTAAAAATACTGTATCTACATTGTTTCTTTTATGTATAAGTCAAATAACCGGTTGATATTTGGTTGGTTACCTCAGAAGGCAGTTTTTTATAGTTTTACCTCCTAAAAGATGGTCCTTGAGGAACTGAGCTGAGGAACATTGCAGTTTTGCTAATTCAGGGACCAGTGAGCATGTTGTTTTTTAGGAATTCAAGAATAACTTTTTAGAAATCAGCTATGGTTGCAATGGTTCTGCATATCTGATGGAATTAAATAGAAAAAGAGTGGACTGCATTTGCTTGCTTAGAAATAGCACAGGGGGCCAGCCATAGAGGACAGCGGTGCATATTCAGAATTCAGTTTATTATCTGCTACATGTATAGATGTTGTAGACCAGATTGTGAAGAGGAACCTTACATGGCACAAATCATTGGCTGTGATAATCATCGATGTATTATTATCTGCCCTATTCCAATATCTGCTTTTGTAGTTGCTGATAAGCAACCTGTATGGAGACTAATAATAGGAATGGGGGCATCCTGAGGCATCATAATAATCAAAATATGGTAATGAAAAATAAGGGTGGCAGGTATAAAGTACGCTGTCTTTTTGATGATATGAAAATGTATTGCGCTGAACTGAAGACAGGAATATCAGTGGGATCTGTTTCCTCATTGTTTCCTCATTGCTGCAGTTCTACCCAAATATGCACATGTGCTTTGCATACTGAGGAAACTACTGTATAGCACAGCTGCCGTATAAATTGGATGTGCTCAGAGTAGCATGCATGGATAACTGCAGTGCACTGTGAATAACTTACTATTGGGATTGTGCTTCCTTTGATATGAGGAGAACTTGATGCTGTTAATGGATGCATGCACACACAGCCCCCATAAAACAAGAACAGGTTTGACAACTTCTAATTGGCTGTTCATTTATCTTCACATCCTCGTGAGGCAAATAAGATCTACAGCTCTGGCCAAATGATGTCTCAATCCAGAAATTCTAGGTGATGCAAAACATTTGGCCATAGCTGTATATTAATACACTTTAATTATGGAGTGGTTTCTCGCACGTTTTAGAAATGACACTGAACATAATGAAAGCAGTACCAGGGCAAACGAGCAACCTCTTTCAATAAAGCTATCAAAAACAAAATTTAGAAAATATGACGCTGAGTATTACTTTTTGTATTCATTTTCTTTCATTCTTTTATTCAAAGAAAGTAAGGTACTCAATTTCTATGGATTCATTGGGTGGGGGTCCTCAGTCAGGTTTCCCTAACGTCATGGAGGCTTTGAGGCAAGAAAGTTTGGAACCACTGTCCTAAGTTATGGCAGCCATTGTATACCTTTTCCCTAATCTGCTGTACTCTCAGTATATCCAACATATCATCTAATAAATGATGCCGTTGTCCTTGACTTTAGCACCAATTCATCAAATCTATTATTTACTGTACTATTTATCTCTCTCTGATTACATTCCTCCCTTCATATCCTTGAAAACATTCAGAATGCACTCTTCGTTGGCAATTTTTCAACAATAAAATACAAGATCTAATAAAGTGTTTAACCTCTGGTTATTCTCTCACACTTGAAAGATAAGACTGAACTCTATCTCTATACTCATGGAGCTGTTATAATAAGCTGGAAACTGAAGGATAAGTTAACTTAAAATATTTATTTTTGATTGTGATTGAGAATGCTTCTAAGGTTATATTACCAGCGTGGAGCTATACAACAGTCAATAACTGTGACTGAGGCTGCACATATCCTAACTGGTCTGTCAAGGCTGTGCATAAGGGCACTCTAGGTTACATTGGCTGTAACTCTGTCGGAAGTTGGGGGTGCATATCTGCATAGCTGCCCATCATGACAAAAACTGGATTGCAACAGGGAGATGCAACTTTTATATTTTACAAAAGTCAGGGAGTGCATTTGCATAAAAACTGAGTTAGGGCACAGAGAGACAAAAAACTTATGCAAATGTGTGCCCTATTTATTGCAAGTGTTTTAACCTCTGCACTTAAAATGTCATGGCCGCAGGGATTGGCAGGGTTAGAGGTTAGGATTAGGGTATGCACCCCTTCTAGAAGGTGTGATTGCAGGTAATCTTTTGACTGCTTGCCAGTGACAATACCAGATTAATCATTTACAAAGGAGGAGCTATGATCACTTTAAAAGACAAGCACTTGACCAACCATCATAGACAAAAGACATCATATCCAAGATTATTAAAATGCTCTGTATCCTTAAAACAGAGCCACAGTCATTACCACTGGTACATTTATTTTTCATCTTAGATGTTACACATGTACTGTATACAGTAATACACATGCATAGTTAATGGGAAATTGTACAGAAAATATTCAGATTTTGGATTGCAGTAAAGGTCATTTCATCTTTTATTCATTGCCTGCTGTTCACTAAATGGCAGCCTGATCTAGCTGGTGACCTTTTCTAAATCTGCCACTAAGTGTTAGTGTTTATTGCAAGATGACAGTGCTGGTGGGTTTAGGATCCCAGATATCAATAGAGGATACCTCCCTCTGCGGCTACAACAGAGGAAGAACCAGCCTGTCTCTTTAACATATTTCTTTTTTCCAGTAAGATGCTTGACCATAAAGACCCTACTGAGGTGAAATTACCTAGGAAGTGGATCAGTAACAAATTCCCTGGAACAAAAGTGTGTAGACCTTGTAGGCATATTATACAGTCCTACCCATGCTTTCATGACCAGCAGGTTAGTTCTGTCTCTTGACTTTTCATTTTTGATGTTTAGATACCAGAATCTTTCCATCTCAACCACAGCCAGTTGTTGCTCCTCTCTGCTGCTTCAGATAATTTCTTCACTGTGCGACACAACTCTTGGCCACTAAATCCGACATCTCTGAGAAACCGAGTTGTAGAGTGTGCCACAAATCCTCGACAACCCACCTCCACTCGGTAAACCTGGACTCTCATTCCTCGCTGTTCCACTTCAGCAGATAGTTGCGCATACTGCAATTTCTTCCTCTCATATGCCTCATCTACAGCATCCTCCCATGGCACTGTTAACTCCACAAGGCGTGCTGATCCAGACCACAAGATAATATCTGGTCAAAGGTTAGTGGTGGCAATCTCAGGTGGAAAAATAAGCCATTGACCAACATCTGCCAGCATTTTCCAGTCTCTAGCAGTTCAGACGTGTATTATTTTTTTCTACAGCCAGTCAAATATATAAATGAAAGTACAGTAGTATATATAGCAAATATGGACAGAAGAGGAGGGCTAAGTAGAAAATTATTGACCTGAGGTAAGACTTGTTACCGACAGGGGGCTATAATGCCCGAAGCCGCATTATAGCCCCTGGAGGTAACACATCCTGAGGAGCATTTAATTTTCCACCATGGCTGTCTGCAGTACATATTTAATATATGAATCAGTCAAGAAAATAAGTGAGGCAAGTTTGGATAGTAAATATAAAACTTTTTTTTTTGATGGTTGACAAGCCTACATCTTTTAATACACTGCAGTTGGTATCAGACAGCTGAATGAATAATATTAATAATTCCACATATATAAATATATATTATTAATAGAGAGGACAAAGTGAGCGCAGGGAAGTTTACAGTACACTACAGTTCTCCAGCGCCATTCATTAAAAGAAAGTGTGAAAGGTTTATGATGGTATTATACCGGCAGGGGTTGTGCAATTTCGTGCTGTGTGAATGGGTATTTCAAATAATTTTTTTAACGTCTCTGAGACGGCTCAGTAGAGGCATTTGTGTGTGAAAGTTATTGTGGCAGGAATGACGAGTGGTGACGTCAGGCCAGAGTGCAGGAACTAAAAACACACAGGTATTTGCAGTTCAAAACGCGCTTTCAGTGCCGTTTTTATTAAACAAAAATAAATAAAATATTTAAACAAAAAAGACACTTTGGTCACAGAGCACAAAATAAAACAGACAAACAAAGCAAAATCTCGAACACAAAAATAATCCGATCTTTTAATTTCGTTTTGCTTTCGTTTCGTTTCCTCTCGCCGCTCTCACTCCTAAACACCCACCCGGAGCTAGATAGAGAGCTGCAGGCTTTTTATAACAGGTGACTATGCGTGACTGCCGGCTAATTCAATAATCGCCAGCTGACAGTCACGCGTTTCCACGAGGATTTTAAAACAAAACAGGGCTACGCCATAAATACATTTTTAAATAAATACAACAAAACCGGCGCTTCGCCGTCATATATAATCAATAAATATAATAAAACAAATCATAAAACAAAACAAAATACAAAATACACTGCACATGGGCGGAGGGGACTCCGTTCTAAAATAAAATAAACAAAACAATGTACAGGGCACCTCGCCCTGTTACAGTGATATAAGAGATTATTCTGTTGACAGGTGTTACCATGAATCACGTCCTGTGTCAACAAAATTGACTTTTAAAACTAAGTTGAAAATACTTGTCCCATAATTAATATAATTACAGGGCCTGGTGTCTGTGAATTGGAAAAACCGCCTCTCTGGCATTTATCGAATAGGGAGTTGGTTTATTTACCTTAAACCATCCCTAAAGTTATCACTTAATTATATGACAAGTCATAGAATCTTACCCATTCACTTTCATTGGATTTTATTTGTAAACGTTAATTTTCATTTTGATATTTCTGAATTGTTCAGCTCCTGTGAATGTACCTTTTGAATGTTGCCACAACATTAAACAAGGAAAAAAAGAAATACCAGCAGCTCAATGTTCCAAGCAACCATTAACATTGTATAAACAGCAGCATTCTGCTTGCTTTGTTGTTGACAATGAATGAATAATGTTTCAATGTACAGAACAGCATGTTCTCCAATGCAGAGTGCCCTTCACATTTTTCACAAGTATACAGCTTGATTACCATGACCTGATTCAAAACAATAATTCACCTCTCCTGCTGCAGCCACAGTGTTCAAGGTAACTGATCTGTCAAGTGCGAATTCATAAAATGCCATATGGAAGCAAAACAGATATTCTTTTATTTTTTCCACTTGAAGGTGACCTGCACTTTTTATATTCTCTCTGCATCATATGAAAGATACTTTATTACATATGACCATGGTTTGTTTTTAGAGCAATTACTGAATTTCATACCTTATTTTTATTATTTCAACATTTATTCTGTTTGTTAAAACTTGTTAATATGGGTCCCTGAGTGGCTCACCTGGTAAAAACACAGCCGCGTGGTGTGCAGGGTGATCGTACAGTGCAGGTTTGCGTCCTGGCTGTGCAAAGTCACCAGCCTTCGCTGGGGATTCCGAAGGAAGCCCCACCTCTTAAATGTTGAAAGCCTCCAAAGCAGAGAGACCTTTCAGGAATTTGTGCTCAAGTGTTAAGGTTTGTTTTTCATATCGGTCAATTAAATATTAATAAATTCTTCTTTAATGATTAAATATTAAAACTGTTCTTGAGATGTGGTGCAGCTGTCTGGGTTTTTTTTCTGTGTTATATATAGGACTCAAATAAACATAAACTTGAATACTTGAATAATTCTGCAAAAACAATGAAATATTAAAGACACAGTCCTAATAAAAAGCATGTCTTTGTATGTTTTGAAATAGATATAGCTCAGAAACAGCTCTACACCTCTAGTTACCAGATGCTCTTTGTATGAGCCTTTATTAGTTGTAGGAGACAGTATCATCTGGAACAGCTACTGTGCATTGAGAATGATACATAAGGAAACTTCATTCACAGTAAATGTTCACTAGATGGTTCTAGCCTATGATACGTACTGTTTGTCTGATCTTTGCTGATATATGGTGAAAGAGAATCTAGAACTCAAGAGCTGGTGCTGCACACAAGTCAATGCATTATTTTAGTACTTGCAAAAAAGCACACACACACACATAGGTAAGGGGACATTTTAACAAAAAAACATGAAAAACTAATTTAAAAATACTTTGTATTTAACAATGTGTAGGCATTGGCTGGGTTTACATGCACGTGGAAATCGACTCTGCAGTCATGACTGTGTGACGTTGTCACGTGAATACATCGTGAAACAGCAAAAGGAAGTCCTTTTGGCAGCGCGACTTTAAGGGCAGGGTCAATCGCTTTCTCACGATAAAAATAGCTGTAAAAACCCATGTAAACCTGAGCAGGAATCGTGCTTGTGGCTCACAAGATTTCAGTAATCAAGATCCGGTTCTTCTGACAATCTCACATAATCTCCAGCAGAAAGGCCGTACAAAACACACACACACACAAAATGTACATTTATGGGCCACATCAACACTAGAACCTCCACAGTTATACTCATACCTACAACCGCCAATGGCAGTCTTATCACGGTACATTTTAAACATCATCAATGTTGAAATGAAAGACAAACTATCGGACACAACTCAAAAGTTTTATTCAAGCACATCATATCAAACATCTGCACAGCCGAATGAACAATTAAACATATTTTCTAACTTACCACATATAAAGCACTACTTCAAAAAATGAAAAACTATAATAAAATAAACAGTTCAAAATAAACTAGTGTGTAAAAGGTTTATGTACATACAAAACTGTAAAAACAAAAGTAGTTTTTAATCTAAAACGAAAGTAACATGTGATTTATCTTGCATGTGTGCCACTTGCAGCACAGAATCCAGGTTGAGCTGCTGCAGCCTGCAGCTTTGCAGTTTCCTGATTGAAATGTGTCTGCTGAAGCACTGTGGCTAGTTTCAAGATTAAATCTCTCCTACTGATATTTCCCCGTTGCATTTGTTGTACAAAACAAAGGAATTGATGGCTGCTAGGTCCAGTAGAGATAACAAGAGGCTTGTATATATTTAAAAAAAATAGAATATTGTAGGTTATATTCAAAATAAAATGTATTGTAAAAGGCAGTTCTAGTGTTAATTAAATTTAACTTTTAGATGTTCCACAAACACACACACACAAATATAAATTCTAAGTAGTAAAACTTGTACTTAGTAGAAATTATATTTTATATAATTGTATGTGTGTGCTTGCATGCGTGCGTGTGTGTGTGTGTGTGTGTGTGTGCGTGGGTTGGAAAGGTAACCAGACAAACAAGTAGCTAATGCCTGGCGTAATTCAGAATATAGGCGACAACACGTGAATTAATTTATTTTGTTAAATGTTTTTATCTTCATGGCAACGCATGAAGCTCTCCTCACAATATTCAGAGTTGTTCTTTTCCTACTTAGTAAGCTGACACGACATTTAAATACCCCCTCCCCTAAATGACTATGAATTGAGTACTCTGTATTGGTACGACCAATTTTTTTTCCTAAATCAGAACTGCAAAGCAATGCATTTCCTGAAAAGTACAGCAAATGAGGAATACTGTCATGACTTGTGCATGTAAACGCCACCATTGTTGACCTCTGAATTGTTTCTTACTGCAAATTCCATACAATTTGCAGTAAAAAGGCTTGGATAAATAGGTTGCCATATTATTTTGTTGTTTCTTTTTTCCAGGGTGTGGAAGCATCAACGTCCTGCCAGGAGTTCCCTGGATTCATCACACAGAGCGATAAAGCAACCGCGCCAAGGTCTTGGCAGAAAGGATAGTGTTTCCATTTGCTTTGTGTGCCAAGATTGGAAACTTGGAATGTCCTCCAGACTTTTGTACAAAAGAGACCAGGGTCTATTAAAATTGACCATATAAGGGTTACAGAGCACAACCCTTGTGCAACTGTTTTTGAAAGAAAGATTAAAAACAAGACTAATACTCTATTTTAAACTATTGCTGTCAGCAGTTGATAATAACCCAGTTATTTGTGGGGTCACTTTTCTTTTTTTAGAGTACCCAATTCTTTTACTCCCAATTTTAGAAGGTCTAATTATGCTCCCTTGCTGCAGCAATTTCCTACAGCAGCTCAGAAGAACTGAAGTACTGTGGGTATCCTCCGATCCCTCGACCAAGACCATCGCCTCTAAAACCCAGGAGCTCGAGAGTGGAGGCGATGAGCTACTGGTCTCTGGAGTACAAAGGCCAGCCCTGCAAGCCTCAGTTTGAGCTCACCAGTCTCCTGGCCAGTAGGGTCCACAGTAGCACCACAGGGGGAAACAGTCCTTGCCGGTGTTTCCCCTCTAATCTGCAGGAGAGCCAGAGACAATGCCATGCTCCCTGTAGAATCCCCAGAGAAGACTAGCAATTATGAACAGCACTCCCCTGACAGCTGTGCCTTTACCAGGTGAGCATCTTGGGGCCCTAAAGTGAGGTTGCATTTGCTTACATTTACTCTGGGGTGTGTTGGGGTGAACACATTGATTCTAGTATATTATCACTAGTGTTGTTGTTATACAAATATCTGTTATAATGAGGTCACATAACTGCTGAAATGACAATCATGTAATTTTCATGAGACTTTATTAAAAAAGACTGCATTTAGCCATTTTAGCTCAGCACCTGAAGTGTTAAAAGAAGTGTGTAAACGTATGAGTTATTGTACAAGTATGCAGAGGTTTTTTTTTTTCATTTCATTTAGATAGGAATGAGGAACAAAAAAGAAACACAATTAATATGTGCTGTGATGATTTCATTTCCATCTTGTTATTTCTAAAAAGAAAAAAACAAATCAGTGTCTTCATCAGTGATACTGTTGCTAAGGGAACATGAATAGCTGTTATTGGCTTAGCTGTATCCAGGCAGCTGAACAATACTTACATGTACTGTTACTATTTAACAGAGGGTTTTAGACTTCGCTGAACCCCAACAACCCTAAATCGATTGTTACAAAACAATCTGCATTAAAGGCACAAATGGAATCTGAGAAAGTATTCGTTTTCATGTTTACACTTTTTGCAAATGTTATTTTTTTATTACATTACTATTTATCTAAATAAAAACACTGCACACACTTATAGGGGGTCCTCTTAATTGCAGAATAAGTACCTGAAAGCTTACTAATATTTGTATAAAATCTGATTTTAGCCTAATTCAATCTGAAATGTTTGTAGAATGGAAGTGTATGATACAAGTGTGGAGAAGAAATCAAGACAGTTCACCATTTGACAGATGTGACAGATATACAGAAAAATGTCGGTGACTGCAAGGAGAACAACATTATATATGTCAATGGGTGAGGGTCCTCAGCCAGGATGTATAATGTTGTGGATGTCATGAGCCAGGAACATTTGGGAACCCCGGTAACATCGTATTTGCTGATCCCCCTTATAACAGCCACTTGTTCCAATGAGTGTATGTCCACATGAATAAGCTAAACTAAATGGAAAGAGTTTGATCCATGCATCAAGCTGCAGATGTAATAGTGTTTTTATGATGTCTGGTTAATTGATATATTGGCTAGGAACCGCACTGGTGGTGTAGATTAACTAACCGTACCATGGTTCACACAGTGTAATTACACTGCTTTACTGAATGATACAGTTGTTCTGTATTTGCAGATGAACTAATGGGTGTGTTTATGTGGATTGGGTGTTACCCTGACAGCAGTGTGAAACAGCTGACTACGACTCGTTTTTAATAATAATTTTCAGATAATAGGAAACTGCAGCCATGGGTGTTTAATTCTTCAGGTGCAGAGCGGATCCAGGCTGGTAGGTCTGAATAAAAGACACTAAAACCTTTCCCCTACTCTCTCTCCTCTGCCCATCCCCCACACCGCACACAGACTGCGTCCTCCATTTCAATCAATGCTTTTATAGAGCACACCAGAAGCTTTCCTGGCCATCTGCCACAATCTGTTTTAAGGTGACCTAGTTGAGTTTCGGATTTCCTTAAGGTAGAATTCAGCCCGACAGTGCATTAATGGGAAGAAAGGAGTTACTGCACAATGGCTTGGGGGGGGGGGGGGGGGGGAATAGAACAGGACAGGTAGCTTTATATAGTAGTGGTGTTATTTTTTTGAATATTTTATTTCTAAATTAATTAATTGATGTCTAATATTACACCCACAGCCAGGATTAAATAGCTAGCTTTTCAGCCGGTATTTTTTTTTTTCATACATTTACTTGTTTACTGCAGAGACACCAGTCTGGATGTGAAAGAGGGCTATTTATAAAAGCAGGAGTTCCAGAGATTACCACTCAGGGATCAGTTTATTGAAATCCATGGCCTGGGTTAATTAAAAAGAGAATGCTGTCTAGTTCAGAAGCAGATTCAGGGTGAGGTAGGACGGACTCCTAGGCTGGGAAAGTTTAGATTCCACCATAAAGCCTCAATGTAAAGCAATAACCACTGCAGATAACCCTACCCATTTTAATGCACACCACTCATTGTAATTGTGTGACCTAGATTGCAGAAGTACTGTGTGGGAGTATAGTACTCTTCTGGAAACCACACATTTCCCAGCTTCCTCTCTATTTGCATTATTTAGGAGAGTTTTTTTTTTTACTTGCAACTCTTTGACCCATGATTACCCATAAAGACAACGCATAGTTTCCTTTTATTTAAACTCATATAAAATACATATGTTTGCAGCACTGAAATGTGTTTCTACTAAGTGTTAGTGATAATTATTAACCATTTATGTGCACTGCTCTTTGATATGTCTGCTTTGCTACTTTAATTTCTAACCTACCGTGTTTCCAGGCTTTGCTTTGATTTTATTAGACCAAATATCATAAAAAGCTTTTGAGACACTATTTGCCGTTCATCAGGTGACACAATTCTTTACTTAAGCTACAAATGCAAAGACCCAGCCTCCTTCACAGAGTAAACATTTTTCTAAAGGGGACCGCAGCAAATATAACTTTAACCCCATGGTCAAGAAATGTGACCCCACAAAAAAAAGGTTACTTTTTTTTATTAATAATAAACCATTTGTAAATGCTTTATACCTTGCCCTAAAATGTTATTACACTGAATTTGGGTTTATGAATCATGAACTTCGCTGGAAATATGTTTCTAGATGGGAAAGTTAAAGTTATAAACGTATCTCAACCAGCTCAGAATCTTGGCACTATAAAACAATAGGCAGCTTGTGCCTTGAAAGCATTAGATACACCCATCTTCTGTGTATTCACAACCAGAATGGCTGTTATTTGCGCTACAGGAATGCCTGGCTAAGATACAAGTATCACTGCCCTGAACCAGCATGAACCTGCCAGCATACCGGTATTTGTATATAAGATGGATCCAATGGATTGCCAGTACCCTGTATTAATAGCTTATGAGCAGGCTGTAGTTCTATTTTGTAACTTGGAGAATAAATTATATCTGATTGAAATCGTTACTTAGTATTTTAGTATATAACTATATCTTTATTTTGATAATCTTTTGTGTATTTCAAAACAAATATTAAAAACAGACATTTTATTATTATTATTATTATTATTATTATTATTATTATTATTATTATGGAATTAGTATATAGTTTTAACAGAAGTTTTTCCTTTTGAGAGGTGTGGCAGGGCAAAAGCCCTGCACGTGTAAATAATGTATTGTATTGTTGTGTATATGTATAGTTTTAAAAAATATATAGAATTTAAGTGTGCACTAGATATGCCAGGTTTTTGCAGTTGTACATAAAGTTGTAAAGTTTTGAATTTAAGATTGGCAGGGATGGGGTTAAATCCAACTCTGCCAAATCCATGTGCGGAATGTGGCTGGGGCTTAATTGACTAATTGATGATCAATTAAGCCCAGCCACATGGTATAAAAAAGGAGCTGGAAAGCCAGTTCTTTTGTTCTTGTTCCATCAAGCATGTAGCCTCACTACTGTGTGGAGAGCCAGGGTGAGTGAGTTGTATAGGGAATAATTTAGAGGATTTTGATCCCACAGCAGTTTATTTTAGTGTGTCAGAGTAGGTTCCGGTGCGGGACCTCCCTTTTAGTGGGAGCAGCGCTAAGCCAGTGTTTGGCAAACTTTTGTTTTTAGCTGTTTTCTCACTGTATTTTGTTTTGCATTTTTTGGAGCTCTTATTTTGATTACACTCTGGCTGTGTATGTCCTCGTGCACTAGGGCTATCATTGCTGGTACCCTAGTGGCAGCCACCTGTTACTACAACATTTTGTTTATTTGAGTAAAACCTAGACACCTGAGTGGCGTTGTCAACTGCATCCCTCTGTCTCTCTCTCATCATTCAGTGGACGTGCACAACTAAAGTAGCATGTACTAAAACCCCCAGTTACAAGAGGGTATAGCTTTACTTTTTATAAAACACAGAAAGAACTAGGTCACAGAAGACAGCTATATCTTTAAGCAGTTGGTGATTTTTTTTTTCTCTTGACTGCCTGTTATAAAATATAGATGATGTATTGTTCTCTTTCTTGAGCGGGGGATGGGAGAGCAAGATTTATATACTACCTTTCTTCTCTCATAAATCCATACAGCTCCTGTATGTGCAGAATATTGCAGCCGGTTAAGGGTTATTCCTGTTCAAGGTTACAATGCTTCCCATTAAAAATATTCATTAAAATATTTGTAGCCATCCAAAAATCAATATGAACCATCAATACAAGATCACATTTGTAAATATTATTGTTGCATAGGACGTTTGTGTAGGGGTGTGACAGAGACAAAATTATTCTTGGTGATACATCTCCCTTCTGACCTGTGAGGGTGCTGTGTAAAGGGAACAGAGTACCCTGTACTGGATGGCCAGACAATTCATTCCCAGGGTTAGGTGGAAGTTGGTCATCCAGAAAGGGGGCGGAGCTCCGGTACACTAAATCATTGACCCGGAAGGGAAACGATGTGGCAGCTGCGGATTGGAGGAGCTGTTGCACTCGTTAACCAAGGGGTCATGATAGACGGTACAAAAGGGGACGGAGCAAGGTGATCTGTTCCTTTGAATTGTTTAATGCTAACCGAAAGGAAAAACGTCTTGTGATACTGTGAGTGAGTGTTTGTTTGTTTTTGTCGTGTCAAATACTGTGCTTGTTTGTGATTTATTAGACGGCTAAACACGATCCAGGAGCTGTCGCTTAAGGCCAGCACGAACCTGCACAACACTGCACCTTTGTTCACAATAAACTGGAATTACACCACTAGCACTAAATCACTCACTGCGGACTTGTGTTTGTGTTTTGTGTTTCGTGTGGGTGTTTAAAGAACGGGACTGTTTATTATTTCGGGACCAACCCGGGAATTACAGTAAAGCAATACATGCCGCTGTATTGCTTATCATTGTTATTATTTACTGTGTGTATTGTGTCATTTAAAAATAAAACACCATTGCACCTGGATTATCGTTGCCGTTGTCTGTTTATTGATCACCGCTGCACACCTGCACCTGCACACTGGTAACCACTTTCCCACAAGGGTTTTTTTAATTGAATTCCCTTATAGGAAGGTGCAAATGTGTTTGACTGATTTAAATAACTGCAGCGTTTGCTCTGTATTTAATTAAAAAATGGATTGGAGATTTCCTTTAACCTGATTAGGGACCTCATATTGACCAATCTCAGATAAAGAACCTTGAATGTTATTGTTCAAACTATGTTTTCATTTATGTATTTTACCTTTTTCTGTCTGATGAAAGCAAATCTCTGTTCTACTACACGTCCTATGAATGTTGTCTGTTAATGTAGACTAAGTCTGCTTCCTCACTGTCCTATACGTTCAATTTATCCATTTAAATTTAGTATAGCAAATAAAGTTTTTAAACTGATCAAGTATAGTGTTTGTTGTCAGCAGCAATACAGTAACCACAACAGCAATAGCAACTACTGTAGTCTTGAATGACAAGTTGTAGAAATCAAACAACTGGATGTAGACTTTCAGCAACTTTATTTCAGCATATCATAATAACAACACAGACAGAGAGCTCTCGTCTCTAACAAAGCCAGGAGGCTTTGAATAAACTTTATGAACACACTGTGAACAAGTTACTGAACAAACGCCACGATCAGCATTAACACATGTAGGTTACTAGATATTAATTACTAAAACATTTTTTTAGGACCTAACGTACACAAATACACGAACATGCACTCATGTGCTTTCTCTCTAGATAATACTTGACTTCACTCTGCCCTGGGAGAGTGTACATTTCTCGCTTCTCCACCCCCCACCTGTAGTGTACTGCCACCTGCAGGCAGCGTAAGGGTACAGGACGTTAGGCTGCTAGAGATAGATTAGATTAGTGTGTGTGGTTGTCATGGCGGCGGGAAGCAGTAGCAAGCTGATTGTGAGCGAGATAGACAAATAAAAAGTTAAAACTGAATACCGGAGTATGAATACACCACCCACACTGCTTCCAAATACCAATCATTTGACTTTTAAATAAACAAAAAAAGTTTTTAAACCTTAATACATAATTAATACTTACAACTTTCCTTATTTGACTTTTAAAGACTTTCATACACATTAACTTTCATTACTTAGTATACCTTATGGGTTCCACACACCCACACAACACTCCCAGCAGGAGAGCCCTATTCTGACCACATCACTATGCTGTGTAAACAAATCCTCCAGTGTTGTTTTGCATTGGGATTGCCTTACTAATTTTATCCACACAAGCTGTGACATATAAATTCATAGCTTTTTGGGGTGAAAGAGCATCAAAAGAACACTGTAAAGAAGTTCATACATTTTGCTTGTAACTATTGGTATTCTACTGAGTCTGCCATGATTACCAAGTGTAGGTTTTGTGGTCAAATGTAGGAAGTTACATTTCACAGATTTTCTTCCAGGCATAAAAAACATCCACTGTGCACTCTTGGAAGTGGGATTTTAGAAACATTCAGAATGCATGCATTGATTAGGATAGGAAGCTGGACCTGAGTTTATTTTACTAATGCTAATAAGACTTGGAAAGAAGTCACCACATCCTTGGTACCTGATGAATTAGGCTATACAGTAAAACAACACCCTTCAAACTTTTTTTGCATGCCTGTCAACTGTACATCTCTGAGCAGTAGACTATGTCTAGGGCTTCTGATTTTTGGTTTTCACCAGTAAAACCCGATAAAACACCCCCGATACAAACAAAATGAAATCGGTGGATAGCCAATAAAAACCGGAAAACACCGGAAAAACTGTTGAAATGGTTAATCGTTTTATTAAAAAATAAAACCTACTGCAAAAATAATAATAAATACATTTCCCAGTGCTGCTGGGCAATGTCCTGCCTTCCTGACTTGAATCTATCATTGATTCGTTCTGAATACTTTAAACCCGCCCCAACTACTGAGTGACAGCACATTCCTACATTTCTATTGGAGACTCCGCTTGCAAGATTTAAAACGAGATTACAATCAAGATGGAGGCTTGTTAGCAAGATTTCAAGCTGTATTTACAGTTAAGATATGGAAGATTTAAAGCAGAATTGTGGCAAAATGTACAAAAATACCTACAAACAAAAAACCCAGAAGAATGTGCCCGTGACCACAGGCATTTCGTTGTGGAAGACAGCAATGGAAAGAAGGTACAACTTAAGTGTGCAAGTACTGTCGAGTCACTACTATACATATTTTGACAAAAAAAAAAAACAATAAAAAAACGCTCAAGCATTTTGGAAAGTAACCGAAAACACTAATTTCATACAGTATATCAAAAACGAAAGCCCCGAAAAAAACCGATTTACATAAAACTTGAAAATAGCTAAAATAAGCACCTAAAAATACAATTAATAAAACCCGAAAAACAGAAGACCTAACTATGTCATTAGGATGCATCTCGGGCCCTACAGGTTTTTTCAGTTTAGTCTAAAGATGAGCATCATAAACATTTACAACATTTTAGTCATCAAATGTTGGCATTATCCCAGTGTTACTAGCAGTACTATCTGTGAAAAACGCGCCGTAGCGCCCAAACTCAAATCAACAAATCATTGTTGTGCTTACTACTGCTGTATAAAACATGCCTGCTGTAAACAAAAGAGGTGTTGGCACTTTCCAGCCCCTTACTATCTTTGTCAAGTGTGTGGTCATCCCAATTGGACACACTAAAGAAAAAAAGAAAAAAAAAAGAAAAAAAAGTGCCATTACAAGCCCCCAGGCTAACCCACGAGAGAGAGAGAGAGAGAGAGAGAGAGAGAGAGAGAGAGAGAGAGAGAGAGAGAGAGAGAGAAGAGAAAGAGAAAGGAAGGGGGTGTAAAGAAGCTAATCAAGGTGAAATTTCCTAGAATCCAAGAAAAAAAAAACTAATGATTTTTTAAGACAGAAATAAAAAATAAAATGAGCAACCAAGCACAAATGATATAACTATCTCTCATTAAGACTGAAACTTATTTGAACTGGCATATTCCTAAATTCTGAGGAAGGTAATACGTAAGTTATTAAGTTAATGTACATACAGTAAATGCAGCTGAGTGCTTTCAGCTACCTTAGAAGTGGGTTGTATCAATGCAGCCGATGCCTTCAGAGTGTTATCACACCTATAAAAGGGCTTGTTATGGATATGGAACTGTGGATTGACTGAAATACCCCTTCAGTCATATGCAATTGGAATGTCAGCAGGATGCAACAAATTTCCAAGCCATTTATAGCAAGAAATAAATTTCTCACATACTTTAACCCGGACACTCCTGCCTAGCAGAAGCCAGTATATTTGTCTCACAGAGTAATATATTGGCAAGCCGGTTTCAAGGGGACAGGAAGCTTGAGTGCGACCACCACACACACCACAAGCAAGCACCTCAACCAACGTACAGCCAAAGAAACACAGTGCTACAGTTAAATGACAGCACAGAAACTTACCTTTAATAGAACTGTATCTTATGATTGAGTTATGGGTTAACTACGTCAAGAGCAAGCTTGACCTTATTCTCTGTAGTGAGTCAGACATCAGTTATGTCTTTAATTAAAAATGGATATTTATAAGCCAGCAGTCAGAGCTAATAAAATTACTTAGCCATCTGACACTGGAATTATTTTTTGGAAGGAAATATTTAACATGAAGGAGAGAAACTGCTTAATCAAATCTTTTTAAAAAAAGCCAAAAGCTCAATGTGCTGTAGAATCTGCATTTCAGACACCCTTTGAGCATGTGGTGTAAATTGCAGGATTAAAATAATTACCTATAATTTGGTTTGCAATGTCACTATCCTGGGTAATATATTAGAAAACGTTAGTGGTTCAGGTTTTGGTTAATAGCAGCAGTTTGGTGGTTGCTGATTACATTTTAAAGCGCTGAGAAGCAGCAGATGCTGTTATTTCGTTTTCGTCCCAGCTATAATTCATGGTGAAAAATTGGAAACAGTGCATTAACCTAATTGTACAGCCCTTGTACAGTTTCCTGTGTATCTTGGAGCTAGCTAATAGTCTGTAGCAGTCTAGTCTGGGAAAGGCCCAGTTCAGACTTCCTTTGCGTGCCTACGAGGCTGGTCATGTGATCACAGTGGGTCTGGCAGAGGAAGGCTGTTCCTGTTCTTTTTACAGAGGTTACTGACCTTCCCATTAGATAATAAGGAATTTACCAAAATACCTAGAATAGCAACTAATTCTCTGAGGCCCACTTTTCATGTAAGTCATAAAGGTTCACACTTAACTCTGAGTAAAGAAATGGCAACAAGAAAAACACTTTAGGGGTTTGCAAGGTAATCTAGGTTTTTCAGTTACCATTCATTTGTAAATGTCATCATTTATATTAATCATTTGTATTGCATTTCATTTTAAACATTTTTTTTGTATTATCACTTTTTTTTTTTTACAGTGTATGACGTTTTTTAAATCCTGTTGTTTTAGAAAGAATTTGAAATCGGACAGGTCAATAAGGGCGATTGTTATATCAAATGGAGTTAGCAGTTTTTGCCAATAACATTGTGTCCTGCTTCTTGGTGATTTTAATAGCATTCCATCTGATTTATTCACTTTTGAAAGTTAAGAATTTGTTAAAACAAATTCAAGTTTTGTGCTGCCTGGACAATCCATTTCCATTTAAACACACATCCCTCTGACCAAACAGGCCGCAGTTTTTAAAACAAATCATATAAATAACAGACGCTGTTAGTCTTTTCTGTACATGGCGTTGTTTCAATATTCTTATTCACATATTCTAATTCATTAATCAGCTGGAGAATAAATCTGAACCATTTGTGGCTATCACAGCAACCACTGTTTGTACCTAAAAAAAACCTCCCTCTTATAATGCCAATGCTGTTCACAATGCTTGTTCATCAGTGTTTAAAGTGAGGCGTTATACGCTGGAATGCATACTGTAAAGAAAAAAAAAAACTGACAGTATGGCATACCAGCAAAAGAAAAAAAATCTAGAGGGAAAAAAATATATAAATGTTATACTGCTGCAAAACACCCTAACCGGACCGCTTTAGTTTCAAACAAAACAACTTTGACTTTAGTGTCTCTACATAGCACGAGTTAGTCATGTCATGCCTTTATTCTCTGGAAGCACTTCCCCTGTAGGTCACTGTACCTGCAAATTTTATACATTACTTATGTGTGTTGGAAATCATACCAGTCAAATCCTACTAATACGTTTTGGGTTGAATTCTGTCTGTTTTATTTTTGTGTAATAATTTTTTGACGTAAAAAAAAAAAGAGCAATCTAGGCCTGCCAAAACAATCTAAGACTGAGCAATCACCGAGTGACAATTCCGACAGTTTGTACAGCACAAAAACATCAGACCTAAAAAGAAGTCGGCAGCAAGCCTGAACTAAATTAGCAAACTTCTCATCAGCCAGGATCTTCAATATCTGGACAAGAGGAAAGAAACTCCCCCACAAGTATTCATTCTGTTGATTACCCTGATTGTTGGAGTAAACCAACAATATCTGGAATAGAAAGAGAAATATAAATAGCTGTTTTATTCTGTGGTGATGCAAATAAATGAAATACTGTCTATTCAAGGTGTTGCATGAGCCCCTCTGTGGGTAGCATGTAGTATAATCCCATTTGGAAGCACCCCAAAACTTCAACAGCAGTCACTAAAAACAAAAGATTTTTTAAAATATTTAATTTATATAGTAGACTGTTTCGGATGCGTAATCTAAAAGCAATTGACAGTAAAACTATTTTATGTTTTCATTGTATAACATTAAAACACTACCATGCCCTTTAAAAAAGCTTAATAATAAATATTGAAGATGGCATTTAAAAAAGATACATAATCCGTAGCTCTGGCTGAAAGTGGTAAAATAATTTTTTCTTGAAGTATAAAGCAAGGCTAAAATAATTTTCTAATTTTAACATATGCTTTCATGAACAAATACATGAACAATGTGGTCCATTATATCCAGCTAAATAAGCAAGCCAGTAAAAATATGCAGGAGTTGGCAGACCTGATATATTTAGTACATGAAGTACTTCCATTTAGGCCTTACATACTCCAGGAAAGACTTCATTGCAGTGAAATAGTAAACAGTCACAATACTGCTAATACACCTCCCCCAGTCATGTTTGGCAACATGTACACAATAATTCACTTAAATGATTATGGGTTTTCCAAGAAAAAATAAATTGCTGTGTTAAAAAAAATCTTGGCTACAATTTTTGTTGGAATGAGGTTTAAGACTACAGTAATATTTTTATCTTCATACCAATGCAATGCAGCAGACAAAAGTATGTACTCATTTTATGTGTCGTTTGTTGATTAAGTAGTATTGTAGGTGGGATTTTTGTTACTTTACACTTACAACCTCTGCCTCACTAATGCCTGTATTAAGACAAACATTGCAGCCATTGTTGCACCAATAATAACTACTTGTCAATAAAAAGAAAACATTTTTAGATTAAATTATCCCCATTAACTGCAAACCAGCAGCTATTCTGCAACCCAATGACATATAAAGGAATGCTTCTGCTACTAAATGCAGTGTCTTTGGGTCAATCAATTCTACTTCTATTAACAGTAATTAAAGGCAAATATTTGCCTGTAAACAGCTTACATCATTAAGCAACTGCTAATTACAGATAGGAGATAAACGCTTGCAGAAGGCGATGAGTTAGATCTATACTGCTTCCTTTCAGTAAATAAAAGTGGATAATGTGTTTTTATTTGAGTTCATAAGGAAACCCACATTAAATATAATATTGTATTGTGCAGTGGACAACAAAAAGTACAACGTTCATACAGCTGAAATGCCCTTTACTTACTGGGATTAGCTAAAAGTGATTTGATTTTGATTCTGTTTGTTATCATCTGCAGCAGAGCACTATCAATGCCATTTGAATCAGGACTCCGACGGTATAAATTGGAAATAGGTACTGAGAGAATTCGCTCCAGCCCAGTCACACTGATGTAGGAAGTTACAAATTAGCTTTCAATGCGAAGATGCAAAAGAAGGGTTGCAGAAAGAAAAAAAAACATTAAGGCAGAACTGATATCTGTAAATGTATTGTATAATCAGGAAAATATTATAGATAGGTGAATTGATGTATTAATGTCAGTGATATGAAGTGTGATGCATATAGGTGATCGCTGACCTTTGTGTAGCAAAAAGAGATGTGAGTTTTATAGACTGCTGGTTTCATGGTGCATACAGAAACATGGCATGAGGCAAACATTTCATCTTAAATATTAAAAAGTCACCGGAACTAACAGGCCACCTGCTCTTAGCAGCCAGAATAGATTATCCCTCGTGAATGACAGAAAAAACTGTAATAAGCAGCCATAAATGTTAAATACAGCCAACACATTTAGGTTTCACTGTTAATAAACCATCAGTACACTGAATTGTAAAATGTAAATCCTGTTGATGCATATAATATTCTTCAACACTTAACCCCTGTGTGCACACAGATGGTTCCACATAGTCACTGACAGATTGAAACAATGCATCTGCGAATAGCTCTATTTTCTAAACCACATGAGTGTGCATGAAATCATATTATATGTGTCACAGCATAACCTCTCAGGAAGCAGTGTGCTGCTTTCTACACTGATAATAAGTAAATTATTGACATTTTTTACTCCAGGTTGCATTGTTTTGTCTCCTGCTTTAATTATAACATTTCAAAAGAAAGATAAAATCAGCAGTTCCCCATAATTAAATACAATTCTACACCACTCTGTTGTTTGCTTACTACTGCACATTCTTCTGTAGTTTAGCATGCAAAGCACTTTGCATTACCAGGCATCCAACCTTGATATATGTGTTTATATACCCCGAAGGTAAAACCACCTTGCCCTCTTAAAACATGCTAGCTACCTGAGTCACCCTGTGAGGCAAAAAGACTTTCCCCTGGTACTACTTGCAGCATGACTTCAGTGAAAGGTTATGAATGATATCTTCAAGCTGTGCTAAGGTTCAGACATTTACCAAATGGTATTTCTGGTATACCGATAACATGTCACACCTACAATATTTTTAATGTTCGCTTTTACAGTAACTAAGTACCGTACTATCTCTACTACAACACACACCCTGTGTATAATCTGCATGACTAAGCAGCCATACATCCCTTCTACAGTATAATGTGCACCTCTTGTATATTTCACCATAGATTTATATATAGAAAGAAAACTATAACCTGAACTACATTGCACCTTATATATAACATGCACCGTCAAAGAGTTCACATTATATTCATACAATTACGGTATGTAAAAATATTTAAAAGTTTGAGACATTAGAGCAGTGGTGCACAACTCGGTCCTGGAGGGCCGGTGTCCCTGCAGGTTTTTATTCCAACTGCACCCTAAAGTACTTTATTGGACCTTATTAGAAGCTTAATTGGTCCAATTAACTAATTTAGGGTATGGTTAGAACAAAAACCAGGAGGGACACCGGCTCTCCATGACCTGAGTTGTGCACCACTGCACTAGACCATAACTATTATTATTATTATTATTATTATTATTATTATTATTATTATTATTGTTATTATTAGGACTAAACCTTTTTGTTTTCATTTTTAAATCCTTTTGATTGTATTGCGGACATTTGATTGTAAATAACGACTTTTTGATATAATTAATTGCCTATTTAGGAGGGTTTCAGCGAGTATTTGTAATGTCTGTACTTAGATTTATTGAACAGTTTTCTTAATATATTAGTAATTAATTCCGGAAGTGTTGCATTGGTTAAATTGTTAAGCTCTTAAAGATACCCGGCTGAAGATTATTCAATTGCATTGATTGATAGCAAATTGGTGACAAGTGGTGACAAGTGTGGTCTCTTTTAAAATGGGTTGACATTTCCAAGATGATTATGCTCTGACGAAGGTCTGACGACCGAAACTTTAGCTCTTTTCTGTTTTATTTCTTTTAAACAATAAAGTGAGATTTTGCAAAATGCAGTGTGCAGGATTTTTCTTTTACTTCCAAAATCCCATGAAATAAAAGGCTAACATGTAACAATGATGTTTAATGGATTACAGTATTTGTTGTGTGTGCACACTATTGACAATGCAGCCTAAAATTTCAAAGTAATCACTCTCTTAATATTATGGTAAGCACAATTTTGAGGAAAACTGTTGATACAGTGGGTTTTGCCTGCAGTTTTTAATGTTCCAATGCAGTGTCCACATCACCTTTCCTATTTAATAGAATCAATACATCTAAACTATGTCACATTGGTTGGGAACATAAATGTCATTGCAGGGAGCAGGAGACACCAGTGGAGGCTGAAGTCTGACAGGCTGCATCTCCACTGCAAAGATACCTCAAGATTTGTAATCCTTTATATACCTACCTGCATGACAACCTCAGGGTGTGAGAATTTCAGCAATAGGCACTCATGTGTAAAAATGTTAGACCACTTTGTGATTTAATTAGGCACCGTCAACAACTTCTGAAAAAAAGTCATGCATTTTACCATGTGTGGCTATGTGTTCCTTTTCTCTTACTACTTTAAATACATTGTACATGTGGCATATTAAAGGCATCAATTAAATTATCAATAAAGTATGCTCAACTAGCCGCTGAAGCGGAACAGCGAGGAAGGAGAGTCCGAGTTTACCCAGTGGAGGTGGGTTGTCGAGGATTAAAGGCACACTCTACAACCCGGTTTCTCAGAGACGTCAGATTCAGTGGCCAAGAGTTGTGTCGCACAGTGAAGAACTTATCTGAAGCAGCAGAGAGGAGCAGCTACTGGCTGTGGTTGAGACGGAAAGATTCTGGTTGGGGATCTCAAGCACAATAGAAAGAAAGAAACGCTGATGTACGGGTAAGTAAGCTGGGTTGAGGTGAGTAGGGAACGGAGGGGGTGATGCTGGGATGCCAGAATCACCTTCCGAGCCCTCTTGAGGTGTCATGGGCTAGTCGAAGAAACACAGAGGATGGAAGGTGCCCACTTGAAACCCCAGAGATGTACCCTACTTAGCTCTATTCAGACGGTTGTCATGCCGATGCGCTGTGGAGACTGCGCTGTGGTTGATCCACCGGAGCCAACATCGCAGCCTTTGTGTGTGCTGATGCGCTGGGGAAGCAAAATAAGCTGATCCATGGAGCCAGCATTACACTTCAGCCATCAACACTAGGCAGAAGGATATCTACAGGAAACGTAAATGGATGGAGACACAGATGGATCACATTAGTTTACTGTAAAGCTACGTCTTAGTTGGCGCTTATCTTGGCGAGAGCCGAGTTCAAATCAGCATGAAGTTTTTACATCTACTCTCATGTAATGTAAATCTTAATCAGACACTAATTTGCCTACTTTGACAATTTTCCAAAATTTTCAGTTACAGTGGTTTGGTTTCACATGCACAACAAATCAAAACTACAGAAGCAATGGGATGTTCTAATAAATTTGCACACTACTGTACAAAATCATCTGAAGCTTGCCACAGTGGAAAACAGTCTTGGACACATAAGGCGCATGGGCTAGAGTCCTGCATCGGGTCGCCTACCCATGGGGGGGCGAGTTCAGGTCTCAATGTGAACTTTTTCACGGTTTGCAGTTTGGTGCGTGTCAAAAAAAAAAAAATTGGGGGTCTGAATTTGAATCACCAAAAATGTTTTCTGTCCTTTCAGCGTACTCGTCTGTAACCCTTTCCCAAAAAACGTATTAGAAAGGCAAATGTACCAATATTTCCTACACTAAAGCAGGAGGCGATTACGGAGGAGTCAGCTGACTAAGCAGTGTTGTTCTCGCTTGTTTGATACGTCGCAAGATCTTTTTATCACGTCTGCTTGGTGATATTAAAAATGTTTGTGAACAAGGTGAAACAAAAGATAGTGCAGGTTTTATATCATGTAGTGGATAATAGTTCGACAGGTAAATCAGAAGTGTGGAATTATTTTGGAATCATAGCGAATTAAAATAATGAACATGTGACTGGATTCGTTGCTTCTAAAACCATTATCATTATGTATTTGTAAACGACAGCCTCAAAACTGTTACATCATCTCTGCGAAAGCACAGGTGTAGCTCCCTTTCAACTTGTAGTACGAAAGGAATAGACAGGTATTTTATAGTAAAGTAGGTAGCAATAGTTAATATGTTACAATGTTAAAATATATGCAGACTACTAGAGAAAGCTAACATGCTGTATAGCCTTGTGTAAACTCAATCCGTGGAGAATGGTATCTGTGTGTGAATGTGAGAGTGTGAGAGAGTCAGTTGACGCAGGCAGTAGGTAAAGGACAAACAACTGCGGGTTTGGGTCAGGTTGCAAGTCTTATTAAAGCAGGTTGGGTCAGGTCGCGGATAAGAACACGGTGTTGCAGCGGGTTCGGGTTGGATCCTGTAGTAGCGGGTCCGGGTCGGAAGCGGGTCGTAAAAATCGGACCCGCGCAGGACTCTAGCATGGGGAAAGGCCACACTCAACATGACTCCAACTGCTGATGCATCACCTGGCAGTGACTATCTAACAAATGTGGGGGTGACTATGTGCAGATCAACATGTGCAGAACCATGTGGTGGTAGACCTGGAACAGTGTCTCCCTGACCTTCTGCCATGAGGCATATTTTATGTATGAACTTACCCACATTGATGAGTGTATTCCCCCAAGAAACAAATCCTACATTACAGAGGTTGTGCTGTTATTATTAGGAGAAGCAGGGAACAGTATTGCATTGCTGCACTATTGATAAGATCTAAATGGGTTGTGCTGCAGGATGTATAGCAAGATAGACACCTTGGCCCTAACCTGCATCTACTAACCTGGGAACAAACATGTTAACAGACTGCATACTTTGAATACTATTCTAGGCATTTGCTATCTCTGTATGTCTGAATTTTTCTTTAGGACACTCCTTTTATCCAAACAAGTAGAAAGAAAGTTCCTCAGTGTTTTCCTTGTTTAAACTTACATCAGGCCACAGGAACTTTGGCAGTACTCTGTCAGTTACACCCATTCCTTTAGTTTGACTAAAATACTTCGCTGTTGCTAAGCAGCCAAATCAGTAACCTGATCGCATGGAGACCTTATATAGAGACATTATCTACTTTGTTCTTAAAGGACTGTATATCTCTTTATGAGAGAAAAGCTTTGCGGTTTCTTATAGAAGGACATCAGTCCTCAATTGTTTATGAAAGAACCTGTAAATGTTATTCTGTAGAAATGTAGTCATTAGTTTTGAAATGAATGTTAGATTGCATGTGTGAGAGGGTATGTATGAAAGCGTAGATGCATGTGTGTGTGCTTAAATGAATTGTAGGTAACACACTTCCATTAGCTACATAGGTCTCAAATGTGCAGTGTTGAAAGAAACAAATATTATAACACACTTGTGTTTTTATTTTCGAACATGGTATCTGGTACCACATAAAGGAAGGGTAAACAAAGCTCTCAGTTTCTATGCCTTATTCTTGGGTTATCTGTTTGCACTTGTACTCCCCGAGTCATTTCACCTCAGCAGTGTCTTCTGGATCAATGCATGTTACTGGCTGAAAGCATGTCAGTCAATAGGGGAAGCAGCTGATTGGTTATTGATAGAAAAGAAGACAGCGAAGGGGTGGGGACAACTGTGAAATGACCCATGAAGTCCAAGACAGTCTAAAAGCATTTCTTAACCTAGTGTACTAAAATATATCATGTTTTAAAATGAAAATACATGTTTGCTATAATACGTGTTTCTTTTAGAACTGTACATTTGAGATCTATTTTTGACCTACAGTATTTTGTTAGCTAGAATTACTTTAAGCTTTTGTGTTATTGAAAACCCATTTTAATGGCCTAATACCTGATTTATAACTGCAGCCTTCTGTTACTGCTGTTAGGCGATATGACAGCTCCCTGCTTGAGCTTATGAGCTACTCTTCATATTGCATGAGCGCTGCTAATTTAAACTCTTGTACAACCTTGAGGAAACACCATTTAAAATGCATACATTATTTAATATAGTTTAAATCTAAAAAAAAAGAAATGTTAATATAATTGATTTCTTCATGATGTATTCTTTTCCAGAGAATGGAAAATAGAAAAATGGTATTTCAAACCTCAGCTGAGCTGGTCTTTCCTCTAGTGGATACTACACAAAATTACTTTGGCTGCTTTTTTGTTAAACACAAACCCATCCTCTATTGTCAAGAGATCATGTGTCTTATGAAGATTTGAAACATTGTTACACACCAATCTTCTTATCCTTAGGAAGCTTTAATAAACGTCTCAGAAGATATCTTGAACAAGTCATAACAAAGCCCTGGTTCTGTGAAATGCTCTTATTCGTTTTACAGTATGTGTGCAGTTCTAGTGTTCTTATTATAAATAACATTAAACAAACCATTTCCATATAACGTATCCATTCCCAACAAGAAAACAAACAGGTAAATAAAAGTCCCGCTTCAGGGGAAAAATAGATACAGCACTTATTAAATGGAACAATACAGACCATATGACCCCAGGGTTCTGAAACCACGGCCCAGTATAAATTTTTTTTACGGCCCGCATACACTTCACAGAACCACTTATGAGTCTTCCTCGAAACTCCCCTTTTATGGCTTCTATTTGGACTCTCCCAGCATGCGTCAATAACATTCAAATACACGCCGAATCAGAAATCAGTTCTTTGCTCAGCAGTATTTTGATAAGGCCCACTAATGTTTTTCAAGATGGATATATTTGTTACCAGAATTAGTTTGAAACAGCCTAAAGCAGCTTCTGACACCAGTAAGTCTACAGAAGACAATCACCCAACATGGTCGATGAATGCCAGTAAAAAGAATGAAAAAATCTGTAAAGTTGGTGGAGAGAACCAAGTTTTCCAGGATGGTTGGGAACTGTAATATTTTGTACTTGAAAATAATAAGAAATAATTTTGTTTGCTTTGCAAGAAACAGATTGCCGTTTGCAAAAAAATACAACATACAACGCCACTATGAAATACATTCAGTATCCACTAGATAGTGACAAGAGAAAACGTAAACTTGAACTAATGAAGTCTGCAGTTGCAACAAAAACGTATGAAGCGTGCTTTGACAGAGGGTGAAGTTGTTATACTTGCCAGCTATAAAGTGTGTTGGCTAATTGCACAACACAAAAAACCCTGTACTGATGGTTTTTATTGAGGCATCTTTCATGTTAGATAACATGAAGGAAAAAAATGAGGTGATCCGTAAAATTTGCGCCCTCCAATTGAGCAATGACACGGTAGCTCTGCGCATTACCATTATATCTGAGCACATTTTTAACAATCTGATTGCTGCTATCAAATCAAGCCCAGCTTTTAGAATTGCATGAGATGAGTCAACTGATAATTGTGACATAGCTCAACTCTGTATCTGGGTTTGATGGGTGGATCGTAGCATGGTCTGTCATGAGGAAATGCTGACGCTGTTGGGCAAGCATGGACAAACGAGAGGCGAAGATGTTTACACAGCAGTGAAAGATTTTTTTTCACAAACCCAAACTGCCATTTGAAAAACTAATTTCTGTGACAACCGATGTTGCCCCAGCAATGGTTGGGAAAAGAAAGGGTGTTGTAGCCCTGTTACGTGAAGACGTCCCAAATCTGTTGGCATTTTATTGTATTATTCACCAGGAGGTGCCGGGCTCTAAAGTTGGAGGTGGGAAAATGGCTCATGTCATGAATAAGGTCATCAGTGTAGTCAATCTGATCAAAGCATGATCTCTTTATCACAGACAGTTCGCTGAATATCTGAAAGATATTAATGCTGAGTATGGTGACCTTCTGCAACATACAGATATACGGTGTCTCAGTCATGGACATGTACTGGCAAGATTCCGCACATTATTACCAGAAGTAAAGATATTCCTTGAAACTATTGGTCAGTAAGGGGAGTTGCCCGAATTATACTCAGAGGACTGGGTGTGTAACCTCGCATTTCTGACGGACTTGACAAGGCAGTTCAATAAATTGAATATTGCAATGCAAGGAAAGGGAAAACTGCTAACAGATCTCATCACATCTGTAGAAAGTTTGAAAATGAAATTAACGTTATACCAAGATCAACTTCAGGGGCCTGATTTCACACATTCTGAGAATTTGCAAGAAGCAATGTCAGCTTCTAAAGAGGAATGAGATACACACGAGTACACTGAATGCTTGAATGACCTGCTGACTCAATTTGAACGTCATTTTCAGGACTTTGAAAAGATTAAAACTGCATCATTATTTTTTAAAGATCCCCCTCAAATGTCCCATTTCACAGTGTAATGACATTGCATCAACTTTCAATGCTAACAGAGGGGCACTGGAGGAAGAGCTTATTGAACTACAAACAAGTGATGTCAATGCCACCGACTTTCCCGACTGTGGCAGAATGTGTCTGGTGGATAACTATAGTTAGTTGCTGCAAAAACCTATGTGTGTGAGGCTACCTACTCTACTATGGGCTACATCAAATCTAAATACTGCTCAAAATTGACATTTTATTACTAACATTCTTTTTACAGCTGTGCAGTGTTTATCTATTCTTAAATGATGCATTGAGTATGTGAACTGAAAAAAACTTGGGGGGGGGGGGGGGGGAGGCTCTGTAAACACACTCACTTGCACCACCTCACTTGGCCCTTTAAAATTAATATTTCAGAGCCCCTGATATAACCAATACATCAAACAGGCAGGCAGGCTAGCTATCCAGATAAAGTGACCAAGAAAGATCATTATATTGTTTTTCAATAGGTGCAAGATCAGATTTTAAATCATTAAAATAACCTTGGCCATATATAAATGAAATAGCTGTTTCAATCATGAGAATGACAAGGATCTTAACCATTGGGTGCTACTTTAAGGAACTGAAGGAAAGACAAGGTAACCCTATAGATTCAGAACAGACACATCTTTATATTACACAATTCAGTTAGCAACCGGAGAGACAGTTCTTTAGAATTCCTCTCCTCACAATACCTCCATTAGAATATTCCACATGTAAGTGCAGGTGTAAAAAGTTTCAGCAACTTGTTGCAGTAAGTGAGAGAAACAGACTTCGTTAGTCTATGAGTGTGAAATAGAATTCCAGGTAAGCAAACCAGGATGCTGATCTTGTCAAATATGTACAAAATATATCTGTAGAACCACAAATCAGTTCAAAATAATCTGCCCCTCCACTTAATGCCAGCTTTCACAAATCTAATAAGACAAATTAGACATTGATTTGTTTTCTGTTATTGCAGCAAAAAAAGTACATTCTTAATGACTCTGCAGTGGCAATGAATATAAGACCATCTGTTCCAAATGAATGCATCTTTTCTCCTAAGTAACTTGAAAGAAGTTGAGATCCCTTACAGTACTTTGTTTCAAAGTAAATACAAATTTCAACCGTTCAGCCAAATGTAGAACACACCGCATAATAATATGTTTCTCATTAGGAACAAAATCTGGGTAAAATTCCAAGGATTCTTTACTTAATTCTACCACCATCGCGCACACAGATATTACAAAGAGAAATATGAACCAAACCCACAAACATATCCACATGCACATGAGGGAAAGCAGTCCAATTTTCAATATTTCATGTGGTGCAGAAACATAATTAACATTTAAGGGAATGATCTTAATGGATACATGGAAGAGTAAATCCATATGGAAGCTTTCATGAGGAATACAACAAAGAGAAAAAAAGAGGAGGTTAACAGGCCAGACTCCAACTGCGAATAGAGAAAAGAAAATCATGTTTTCTAAACAAAAATAATGTCTTTACCTGTGACGGGGTGCCCATCCCTTTTAATGTAGTATTATTATTATTATTATTATTATTATTATTATTATTATTATTATTATTATTATTATACTGTGTAGTCGGCGTGGATGGGGTTAAAACCCCATGCCTGTAAATCTCGTGGGAATGTGGCTGGAGTCTTAATAAGGTAATTGTTTTATTAATGGGTAATTAAGGCTCCAGCCACAGAACAAAAGGAACCACTTCGGGCTCATAGGGAGAGTTAGTTTAGAGGAGTAGAGAATGGGAGCGAGGAGGTAAAAGCAAACACATAGAAACGAAACAAATGCTATACGTGCTGGCTCAAAACCAGCACGATACTTGTTTTCTGTTAAAGTTATTATTTGTCTGTTTTATTTTGGCCTACGAGCCATTTTTTTTTTACTAAGTGTTTTTGTTTTTGTATTCATTTATTAAATACGAGCGCAGCAGCGCAGTTTTGCCCCATACGTTTTGTGCTTTGGTTTCATTTCCCTGGTCTGCCACACTACCACAAACTCTTCTGTGAAAAAGTAGTTAGATACAAAAATAGCAAAACAAAACCATACAAGTACACTGCTCCAAACAATGAAGGGATATTCAGAGATGTGTTTATTAGGTTTCCAGTAAATCCCAAAGTCCTGCATTAAAATAAAGCCTAATGTAAGAGGCCAGAGGCTGGGCACAAATTGGTGACCGTGCACAACACCAGCTGTCTGCATTCATAGTTATAGAGCTATAACCTTATCTCAGTGACATTAGCATAATCAGCAACAGCAGTGCATCACACAACTCCCCTCTAGAGTCATTTTAATGCAAATAGGTATCAGGTCAGATTGCAGTCTACGCTGGGAAAGGTCCCAATTTTCCACCCTCCATGCCTTTCCATACTGTTCACCTTCCATACTTCCATTTGGTGTCTGATCACCATCAAGACTAATACAGGACTGGAAATTGGTGTGTAGATGAGTGTCTGTATACACATGCTTAATAAACACATCGCCGGACATCCTGTAATTGTTTTGTGCAGTGTATATATTAGCTGTAACTTAGGAATTCCTATATAAGCCACCTGGCTACCAAGGGGCATGCTTTCATCAGCAAGAAAAACAAATCCTGCTACTATCAGCTATAACTTCATGCCAGAAAGTTCTTTATTCCCATCATCAACAGATGACTCACCTGGTACAGCCAGTAATCTGTGTCTACTCTGGACATATTCTGTGAGATGAAGTAATTAGTTATATTATAGCCGTGTGGCGGAGTACTGGTGATGACCTGTAGCTGTTTTAGATACTTTGCTTCCTACAAATTGAAACAGAATGGTAATATCATTTCCTGGCTGTAGAAACACATAGGTTTTTAGCAGACAGATGTAGACAGAGCAGATTCCTTCAATTATCGTAAGCCCCAAAGCTTTGTAGTATATTTCTGGAGGCCAGGTTCTGAACAGGATTTATCAAGGTGTCACCAAAGAAGATCCAGCCTCAATATCTGTTGTCAGTTATTATCAAAAAAGCTTTTTTGTTGTCAGAAAAAAAACCCCACTCTATAGAGAACATTAAAGGAGGGATATCCACATTTTTTTCACTTCTTGTGATGAATATCAGTCAGTTATTCATTAAATAAAGGACTAAACTGCTTCTGGTACCTGATCACCTTTATTTTCTGTATAATTTAGCAGCAATCAGACCAGGGGTGCATGCGTGACTTGAGTCTGGAGTTTTGTGGATCTGGACTCAGATTGGGAAGTTCTTTAACTGACCTAATGACTGGAACAAAATCTCAAAAAACACTACTGTAATTTTTAGAAAATAAGTGCAACCTTGGTTAAATTACTTGGTTAAACATGCACCTTTTGTATAACATGCACCTTTTGTATAACATGCACCTTTTGTACACTACCCTAGCAAAAACATTATATTATTCTACAATACATGTGCAGCACACACAAACTACCCTGAAATCTGTATAATAGAGCGCTTGTAAAATTAAAATGAATGATGGGAAAAACCCTTTTTATTGCTGTATATTTCTCAGCCCTTCCTGATGGCATTTTATGTGAAGAGGCCCCTTGTGACAACACAAATATAGAAGTACATTATGTCAAAAGCTTGTATATAAGAACTCCTAGTTAGCAGATCTGATTAATTTGTGTGTTTATGGATTATATATTTTTTATCAAACTATTTCATATCAAGTACTGGTACATTTACTAGTATATAAAGAAATCCTCCTCCCTCACCAAAATCAATGAACGCATTCATATTTTATTTGAGCAAATTAATATCATAGACAGACAGGTATACTGTAGCATATTCTGCAATCAAGCCCTAGTACCATAATGTTATTGTTGTTTAATAGCGGGATTAATATTCCATCTGTAGCTTGTATATTGCTTGTTTTCATTCTTCTCTCAGTTGGGTTTTCCTAGCAACTGCTGTTGCTAAGAGGCATAGTGAACTCATATTCTGATGCAGCTGGAATAATGACTTGATTAAAAAATAAGTTGCGAGGTTCTGAAAAATATACTGTTGCACATACTCACATGTTGCTACAACTGTTTAAATAACTTACCTGTAATTTCTATTTTCCTTGTTAACATCCTGACAACTTTTTACACTTCTAACTTTAAAGTCTGTTTCAAAGTTATTTTTAAAATGTCCGCTGTAATGCACTGATAGTATAAGGATTATTGCCTGCATTGTCAAATAGGTGCAACACAGCAATAACGATCCATGGTGTGGTATGGAAAAGAAAAGTTAGATCACTTGTTGTTATCTTTTTTTTTTAATCACTCTTCCTGCAGTGATTTAGAAGACAGATCTCAAACCCCAGCGCACTAGAGCGGCCATTTTGAAAAGAGCTTTGAAACAGATGAAAAGAGAAATTACAGGTATGTTAATTAAACAGTTGTAGCAACACATGGGGACGTATAACGCTATATTTTTCGGAACCCCGCTACTTACTCTTCAATATAATTACATATAAACTGTAAAATAGTGTTAATATTTTAACATTTTTAATATAGTCTTTTTTCCAGATTTAACTTAAATCTTGTATTTTTTCCCAGATTTAACTTAAATGTTGTATTTTCCCCCAAATTTATAAATGTTGTGAAAATAAATAAATATGTTTTTAAATGTGTACATTCAGATATAATTTATAAATCTGGTTAAAAGATTTAACATTTAGCTAAATATTTAACTAAATCTTAAATCGATTTGATTGGTTCTTGTAATGCTAATCGGGAAATATACAAATTTGCCCTTACAAGAGCCAATCAAATTGTGTGAAAGCACAAATTGGGAGGAGCTCGTTTGCATACAGACTCAAGATTTAGCTGGCCAGTTAAATGTTTAGCTAAATGTTAAATCTTGTTAAGAGATTTAAGATTTAGTTAAATATTTAGCTAAATGTTAAATCTTGTTAAGATATTTAAGATTTAGTTAAATATTTAGCTAAATGTAAAATTTTCTAACTAGATTTAATAAATTATATCTGAATGTACACATTTAAATTTTTTTAAATTTATTTTCACAACATTTATAGATCTGGGAAAAAGTACAAGATTTAAGACATGTTAAAATATTAAAGCTTTTTTTTACACATGGCACCCCATACTGTGACATTTTACAGGACAGAGTCTGTGTATGAACTGACAACCACACACATTGCAAATGACTGTCTTAACCACTGCATGAAAGAGAATTGGTTATAATTTAACGATGTAACTAGTGACCATTCACAATACAGGCCAGTGTCTTAAACACAATACACATAATCTGTAACACTGCCTGTTGCACTAGTTTCATATAAGCTAAGGTGCCTGCACAGAGGGAGGCTGTGTGGTCCAGTGGTTAAAGAAACAGGCTTGTAACCAGGAGGTCCCCAGTTCAAATCCCACCTCAGCCATTGACTCATTGTGTGACCCTGAGCAAGTCACTTAACCTCCTTGTGCTCTGTCTTTCAGGTGAGGCGTAGTTGTAAGTGACTCTGCAGCTGATGCATAGTTCACACACCCTAGTCTCTGTAAGTCGCCTTGGATAAAGGCGTCTGTTAAATAATAATAATAATAATACAGACATAGTTCTTTTGAGTTTTCCTTTCCCCCCATGTATTGTGCTTTACACCATCTCTAAACCAGCTAATAAAGAATGCATAACATTCCAAACATGTAAGAGAATGGTGTTTGAGTTCCATAGGGAACAGAATGGCTGGTTTTGTTTGATGCCCTCCTCTAACTCCACAGGAGATTTCTCTATCACAGCTCTTTTATCTCCCAACAGGTTTGAAGATGAGTTATGCTTCATCCCTTTAGACTGGCATAAATCAACAGAAGCAACCGAAGCAATCCACTTTATGAGCTGGCAGTGGCAGAGCATAGCAGGAAGGGGAGCTCTCAGCCAGCTGCTTACCCAAGGAGTAAGAACAAGGAGTTCTTGCATTTCACATAATGTGCAGTATTCTATAACACATTAAGGCCCTAGCATGAAAAATATCCAATTAGCAACTAAATGAAATGGGTTGCAGTGCTAGTGAATATCTTGCACATATTCAGAAGTGTGTGAAATTCTAACAAGTTTCACAGGTTATAGATGATATTAAAATTTGAAATTTGTGTTAAGGAGCCGATCACTTTAACAGTGAGAAGGTATCCCAAACAATTCCCATAGAGGCTGGGAACGCTCCGGGCAAAGCTACCATTAGTGCCACCAACATCTGTTTTTACTGAACCAGCATCTGAAACGGAGAACTTACATGGTATATCAGCATCCTCTGTTGGGGTATTTGGAGCTGCAGGCATGTTAGAGGCAATGTGTCGAGACACAGGTATTTCTTTTTTTAATACATTTAATAATGAAAATAATATATATTTTTTAAATATTTAGCAGCAGTATGTATTTTTTTCCACTTCTCGCACCACTCTGAAGAACTAGAACTAAAGTTAATTTAAATACAGTTTAGTGAGCTCTAAGCTCCCTCTTGACAGTAGTAAATAGTATTCGAGCTTGTTCGCGAATTCATTAAGTGAAGTAAAAAACATGTAACATTTTTAGCCTGGAGGTCGCCGGTTTGAGTCCAGGCTATTCTATTGCCGACCGTAGACGGGAGCTCCCAGGGGGCGTCGCACAATTGGCCGAGCGCCGCATGGGTGGGAGGAGGGCTTAGGTCGGCCAGGGTGTCCTCGGCTCACCGCGCACCAGCGACCCCTGTAGATTGGCCAGGTGCCTGCGGGCTTGCCTGTAAGTTGCCCAGAGCTGCGTTGTCCTCCGACGCTGTAGCTCTGAGGTGGCTGCACGGTGAGTCTGCAGTGTGAAAAAAAAAAGTGGTCGGCTGATGGCACACACTTCAGAGGACAGCATGTGCTCGTCTTCCCGAGTCTGCGCTGGGGTGGTAGCGGTGAGCTAAGTCAAAAAATAATTGGATATGCCAAATTGGGAGAAAATAATAAAATAATTGGAGATTACTAAATTTAAAAAAACAAAAAAAAAAACAACATATAACGTTTTTTTTCCCCCAGCATTAGAAAAAATAAATTAGCAAGGATTTTTTCTCCTGCAACTCCCATTTTAAATTTCACTCACAGGCACAACTTTATTCTGTAGGCAGAATTGACGGGGAAAAATCCATGCAACTGCCCATGCGAAACTCGCATGTCTTTTGAATATCCAGCCCACAGTGACTAAGCAGCCATTTTTGGTAAAGGCCGTCTGATTTCAAACCAGCTTAGTTTTTAAACTTTACTAACAGTTCTTTGTAGCTCCTTAATAGATAACTACAAACGACCAACTGTTTTCTTTTCTCAAATATAAACATGAAGGGATGCTATTAACCATGAGCTCAGATTCTCATGTTTCTGATATCATATCTAAACTTGGTAATATATAAAAAGATATCTGTGGAGTTTTCAGATTTTTATGAGCAGGGATTGCATTGCCTGAAGATGTTTATAAACTCAGTGCCAAAATCTTCGTAATGAGGCAATGGAGCAAGGCTGCATCTCAGCGTTGAACATGAAAGACACTTGAAAACAAAAATGTCAAACAACATTAAAACATAACCAGCAACATTAAAGCATAAGCAGCTGTACTAATCAAATTAGTTAAAGGAAGCCTTTGGGTATTGGCACAACTATTCACACAATATCTATGATAGAGTTCAAGAAAAAAGGTTAAAAAAGTGGGAACATTCCTGTTCTTGTTTTTGTTCTTATCTATTTCTAAGTTTCCAAGTGCTGCAACTTTTTCTTTTCTCATTTCCATGTTAATATATTGAGATCATCATTCATCTTCCTCTTTGGATCACCATGTAAAGGGACCAGGTACATACTGTATATACTTTTCACCCATGTTTTTTATGTTAAGACTGTCTCTTGTGAATACAAGGACTATGAACTACTGTATATTGATAAGTATTAGTGGCTGCATACATAAACACATGTGTCTTGATCTGAAACAATGTAAATTACTGTTAACATTGTTTGCACCCAGCCATTGTCTGCATATTGAACTGCTTAATGGTTTCTCAGCTGCTGCAAACAATGGTATACAACTGTCTCTGTGTGCTCTGTAACAAATTAATGAGAATCTTTCCGAAAGGAGACTCCACCCATCAATCACATACGTTACCAATTTAACCAGTTAAATAGGTCTCTCTGCCCACAAACCCCTGTTGTTTCTTTGTTTGGTGGAAAGGGAGAGATTGCATTTTAAAAAGCAATAAGTAATGAATTCTATGATGGAAGATTCGGAAGTAAGGCGTGAATGTGACAAGGAGCAATATTTGATGTAAGACTGCCACCCTGTATTATAAGAGGCTCTAGTGCATTGTGAGACTGATTGTTTCATGAGATTGACTGCAGATTCTGAGATCTGGATGTTGCCATCGTCAGTCCCAGCTATCTGTCACTGAGTCTGACGGCCAGCAATAAGGATCCCCTGTTTCTCACCCCAGAAGGGATTGTGTCCAGGATCTGGTTCTGTGACCACCTTCGTCAGTGTCTCCTTCGCACTGGGCTTCCTCCTGACAACTACTCTGGACATTCTTTCAGAATCGGAGCCGCAACTTCTGCTGCTTCCAGGAACATTGCCCCATACCTAATCAAGGCTGTGGGGAGATGGACTTCTGGTGCATACGAACGCTACATTCGAAAGAATGTCTCTGACTTATTATCAGCACAACAAATGCTATGTGGCTAATTATGGACTATTGAAGTCATCATTTTAGAACCCGGAAGAAGGGTAACCCTCGGCCATGGATTCCCTAAGGTTTCCCCCTATCTCCTTGGTGAGTAGGGGGGTTTTCCTTACCTGAGCGCTGAGTGGTTTAGATCTGTAGGGTGGGGAGGCTTAGGTGGCCTTGTTCTTTTGGTGGAAGGTGGCCTGAGAGCCACTTGTCCCGCCGCTGGCATCCACATCCATCATAAATACTTATCATGCTTGTCAGTATTGGGCAGCGACATAGCTCCTTGAACCATGCAGGACCAAAAAGTAAACACTGTCTTTTGGGGGAAGGTGGCCCAAGTGCCACTTGTCCTGCTCGCTGGCCGAGTCATTCTTAATCACTGTATTGCATTCACCTTAGCCAGCATAGGGGCGGCTTTCGAGCTCTAACGGGTAAGGCCATGGGCCAAATTATAAATGTGAATGTATTATGTATCTGTCAGCCATCATATTCATGTCGGGCATAACTGTTTGCCAATTGTTCTTGTACCCATAAGGCATATCTTTCGCAATCAATAAATTGTCATTTTTCTTACTACTAAGTGGATGTCTCCTTTCTGAAACATATGTTTGCATTGAACTATTTATTTTCATCTGTTAAGAGTACATTACGTTACTTTTGTTTTATTATTATTATTATTATTATTATTATTATTATTATTATTATTATTATTATTATTATTATTAATAATATTATTATTATTATTATTTATTTATTAGCAGACGCCCTTATCCAGGGTGACTTACAATTGTTACAAGATATCACATTACTTTTACATACAATTACCTATTTATACAGTTGGGTTTTTACTGGAGCAATCTAGGTAAAGTACCTTGCTCAAGGGTACAGGGATTGAACCCACGACCCCCCGGTCAAGAGTCCAGAGCCGTAACCACTACTCAATCTCAATTCTGGTAAAGTTGTGACAAATATCGGTTTACCAGTTTCTCAGACCGCGATACAAGTGACAGGTGGATATTCTGCAATGACGATCGAGCGTTTGAAGTTCAGTTCCTATAAAGGGGTGCAGCCTCTACACTTCCTGGCATCCTTCAAAAACACTGGCTATATTCATTGCAGTAACAGACTGTACAAAACTAAGCATAGATCCCATAGGCCAACATTTTCTGCAATAATAATTTCAATGGATCTAATATGATGCATTTTTATTTATTTTTAGTTGCAATTGAATGAGTGGTTCTTAGCCAAACAGCTATTAACTGGGACAGACATGCAGATGTATGGACAGAAATATGGAGGCACTGTGAGGACATACCTATCCAGACATGTCACTACTAATTATTGAGATCCTCAAAATGGGATATATGCATTCTGCCAATAAACTATGCCTTCCATTTGAATGCATTCTTTATAAGCATAGTTTGGGAAGACTTTGCATTACAGCCAAATTGCTACATGAGCCATCTTGAGAGACGTTGATGCTATAGTGTATAATCTGTGGTGTAGAAATAATGCATCTCTTTATGAAATTGTTCTTTTCCAATTCTGTGATAAGGAATGCAATGCAGAGCTTTGATAATGCTTAGTCTGCAAACTCCAGAGTTGAGTTATATGGTAATATAATAAAAATAGCTAAGAGTCAATATGTGTCACACAATAACATACTAGTATTCTACTATATGATATTCCATGCTGTACTTTTTAACATGTTCCTTTGTATGTGTAAGTCCCCAAGGGTTGTTTTAACAAATATGTATTTATACATTAAATATAAGCTCTATACAATAGAGCTATATATAAGCTCTATACAATATGTATGTCCCACACAATGTTATCTGTATAACACAAACAACTTTTTTTATATATCTTTTTTGCTTCCTCAGCTGTGACAGAGCTTGAAAATATAATATATAGCCTCAAACTGCTGTAGAAGGAACATGTATATTTAGGGTAGTATCCTTTTATTAATCTTTTTGTAAATATAATTTTTGGTAAGTCTGCTTCCCATTAACAAAGTATTATTCTGTTATTGCTGTGTAAAGTTATATTGTCAAGTAGTCAGGCACAAAATGGGATTAACTTTTTAGTTCCAGAAACACATTTCGAAAAAAACCCCACATAATTCCAGTTCTACAAAGTAAAAAAATAAACAGTGTCAATGTTTGCCTTCTCATAAAGTAAACAAACACAATACAGCTAGCATTTTAGTTTAAAATGTAATATGATTGTGGTGTACAGCACAGCTGTAACTTCCTTATATAATTCCCTACGACTTGCTGTACTAGAGAAAACAACCAATAAAACCATAAAACTGGTGACGCAGGAAATTAGCTCAGTAACTGTGTGCCGGGACAGAAGGCCGGGAGCCTGTTACATTCATCTGCTCCAGTCAGGTTAGGCCAGGGCCAGTGCCACAGCCACTTCCGTTGGTTTTGTTTTGTGTTTTCTTTCACTAGGAGGCAACAGTTTACCTTATTACTGATGGGACTGGCACCTCGACAGCAGCTGTCTGTGTGTTCCAGCCTGATTCAATATCCCTGGCCGGACTGGCAGTGCTTGGTTATGACCTCATGACCTGCTGATTGCAGATGGTAAACCCCCCTCCCCACCCTGTTTGCAGAGCCACGTTTTAAAAATGGAGTTCTGTTTTTCTACACTGAAAACTGAAGCAAGCTTTATGCAAACCAGAACTTGTAAATTCTTTTGTTCGCTTCTGAATAGTTTTAAGGGTGGGTAGATGTTTAAGTATTATTCATTTATCTGCTACTCCAGTGCAAAAGTTGGGCAACAAAATATGTTATTATTTGCCTAACAAATGAATAAGTCATGTAATGGACCACCAATTTACACAAACTGTCTGCTACATATCGCCAGTGTTTTCCATTTTTAGCTGACCCTTGTACATTATATATATATATATATATATATATATATATATATATATATATATATATATATATATATATATATATATATACACACCATAAAACTTCAAATAATCGCCGGTCTCCAATAGACGCCAAATAGACGCTGGGTCTCTTTTAAACGCTCTTTTTAATATAATGCACATCATACTGCATGTTCCAGTCAATACACACACATGGCTGTACAGCGAGCTTACCAATTTGTTTTTCAACAGCGATGAACAGACTCTGAGGCTCAGGATGAATGATAAGAAAACTGAATTTAATTTATTTTAAAAGGTACACGTATCAGGTTTTTTTTATGACGTTATTCGTTTTAAAACCAGTTGTGAAGCTTTTTTGAGCGTGCTGAAAGTAAGTAAAATACAAACTTGTTTTCTGATATTAACAGGGTTGCCTTTTAGTGTATTTGTACATGTTTGTATTGTTTTGTTGTTGTTTTTTGTATAAACAGTATTTAGTGCATTTGAGTTTTGCAGTGAATATTCGTATTTTGCTCCTTTTCCAGCGTTCTTATTTATCAATGTACACGTTATAAAAAACAAATTAGTCACTTTTGCTTTGATTTTGTGATAAAACTGGTACTTTTGTGATAAAAAGTGCCACATATTTTCTGTTCTGAATGCCCTGTTATCTAATCTCCATTTGTTACCCCTGGTCCTTGTTTTTTTTTCAGGTCGAAAAAGTCCCTTGGGTTGACATTGTCAATACCTTTTAGAATTTTGAATGCTTTAATCAGATCGCCACGTATTCTTCTTTGTTCAAGACTGAATAGATTCAATTATTTTAGCCTGTCTGCATATGACATGCCTTTTAAACCCGGAATAACTTTGGTCGCTCTTCGTTGCACTCTTTCTAAAGCAGCAATATCCGTTTTGTAGCGAGTTGACCAGAACTGAACACAATGTTCTAGATGAGGTCTTACTAATGCATTGTAAAGTTTTAACATTACTTCCCTTGATTTAAATTCAACACTTTTCACAATATATCCAAGCATTTTGTTGGCCTTTTTTATAGCTTCCCCACATTGTCTAGATGAAGACATTTCTGAGTCAACATAAACTCATAGGTCTTTTTCAGAGATTCCTTCTTCAAATTCAGTGTGTCCCATATGATATTTATAATGCACATTTTTATTGCCTGCATGCAGTACCTTACACTTTTCCTATTAAATGTCATTTGCCATGTGTCTGCCCAGTTCTGAATGCTATCTAGATCATTTTGAATGACCTTTGCTGCTGCAATAGTGTTTGCCACTCCTCCTATTTTTGTGTCATCTGCAAATTTAACAAGTTTGCTTACTGTACAAGAATCTAAATCATTAATGTAGATTATGAATAGAAGAGGAACTAATACTGATCCCTGTGGTACTCCACTGGTTACCTCGCTCCATTTTGAGGTTTCTCCTCTAATCAGTACTTTCTGTTTTCTACATGTTAACCACTCCCTAATCCATGTGCATGCATTTCCTTGAATCCTTACTGCGTTCAGTTTGAGAATTAATCTTTTATGCGGGACTTTGTCAAAAGCTTTCTGGAAATCTAAATAAACCATGTCATATGCTTTGCAATTATCCATTATCAGAAAAAATCAAGCAGGTTAGTTAGACACGATCTCCCTTTCCTAAAACCATGCTGACTGTCTCCCAGGATACTGTTACCATATAGGTAATTTTCCATTTTTGATCTTATTATAGTTTCCATAAGTTTACATAAAATAGAAGTCGGTTTTGTCTCCCTTTTTGTGGATCGGTATTACGTTTGCAATTCTCCAGTCTGTTGGTACAACCCCTGTGTCAAGAGACTGTTGCATATAGTGGCTTGCAAATAAGTTCTATCATCTCTTTGAGTACTATTGGGAGGATTTCATCCGGCCCAGGGGATTTGTTTATTTTAAGAGCTCCAAGTCCCTTGATTGAAGGCAGCCTGTCTGTGAGAGAAGTTGCCTGGAGAATGAGATGTTCTGCTTCAAAAATCAGCGGACTATTCCAGAGAAACCAGGAAACCGGCTCTGTGAGGGACAGGCCACGTCCTGGAAGGCAGAGGGTCACCACACCGGCCCAGGACCGTCACATCCGACTGATACATCTGCGTAATCATTTTCAGACTGCAGTGGCTACAGCACGAGAAATTCCAGGAAGAAATAACCTGCGCATCAGCAGAATGACTGTAGCTCGCCATCTGCATGAAAATGATTTGCATGCTCGGAGGCCATTCAGGGGTAACTTGTTGACAGCTGAGCATTATAGAAACTCAGTACACTGCAGTAAGTAAATAGTTTTGAAAAAAATACGATATTAAGTCTATTTAGGTGTTGTTTTGCAAGTGGTGACTTTCAATTTAACTCTTAAAACTCAGCCCCATTCATTTTGGGGCACCAGCACACCAAAAGTTACACGCATATTACTCAGTCACCGTAAAAGCCACCTGCCTGACTCATTTAAAAGTACAGATTCTGGGCTTTCCAAAGACGTATTCAGTGTGGGTTTGTGGTACTCCTAGTCGGAACTACGATCGCCTGAAGTTAAGCCTCTCATCATGTGACAGAGTTCACAGCTTAGGTTTTGTATATATCCCAGTTTAAGAGCAATATGACAATACATTTAATTTAAGAGTAGCATATTTTTAACCATCCAAAATTAAATGTCATACCTTATCATTACAGCACATTGGAAAATAAGGCTCAACTTCTTTAATGGAAAAAAATATAAATGTCATATTGTTTCATCCTTAATTAAGCAATATATATTTTGTTAGAATTGCAAGAATTGGATTCAAAAGATGAATGTTCCTTTCTTTTACACTGTTCTGTTCCAATGCATTACAGTGTATTATATAATCTGATTTTTTATATTATAATATGTTTTTTCAGTGGCAGCCAGGAAATGATGCTGATGGCATTTTAAACTTTTTTTGTGTGTTATATAACACAACACATTTAGCCTATCTTACTTGTTATGTAATCTGTCAAGTGTTAGGCTTTAACGTTTTTGATCAGAGGCATATGCATTTTAAAGTGGGATTTCAAGAAGGGTTTTGCTTATTTAAACAATGTAAAATAAAAGATAGGGCAGGTCATTTTACAGACCTCTTCTTAAACAGGAATGTACAGGGCAGCAGTGTGGAGTAGTGGTTAGGGCTCTGGACTCTTGACCGGAGGGATGTGGGTTCAATCCCCAGTGGGGGACACTGCTGTTGTACCCTTGAGCAAGGTACTTTACCTAGATTGCTCCAGTAAAAACCCAACTGTATAAATGGGTAATTGTATGTAAAAATAATGTGATATCTGTATAATGTGATATCTTGTAACAATTGTAAGTCACCCTGGATAAGGGTGCCTGCTAAGAAATAAATAATAATTTTCACTTTTGGCCTCACTGCATTAAAAGGGAATAAACTTTGAAATGTCGCTTATTTTCATAGTTTTTTAGACAAGGGTGACCATGAGACTCAGGTCATAGATTTATCTACTGTAAAAGGCTTCGGCAAAATTCTTATGAATTGTTAATTGAACTACCTGTCTCCCGATCTCCATACTTAAGGGCAGTTTTATAGAAATATTTATTTTTTATTTAGCTCTAATCAATAAAACCTGAGCCAAACTAACAAAAAATCATAATCACCTTTTTGCGCGACAAGAAATTCAAATTAAAAAGCAAATTAAACTCTTTACCGCTCTTCAAAAAAAAAAAAGAACAATAGCATTTTCCTAGCCGAGTCGAGAATCCAGTTCTACACAGTGGTGTAGTCGGAAACTTACAACACTAGTCACAGATATACCCCAAACCCTTTTTACTAGATAAATGTATATCTGCTTGTGACAGAAAGACAATGATTCTTTGTGGTAAATCTCCCTCCCAACATGTGAGGACGCTAAGTAACAGAGTACCCTGGACTGTTTGGCCTGACAATTTATTCCTTGGGTTAAAAGGTCAAAAGTCGGTCATCTAGAAAGGGGGTGGAGCTTCGGTGCACTAATGCATCGACCCGGAAGGGAAACGATGTGGCAGCCATGGATTGGAGGAGCAGCTGCAATCGCTTACCAAGGGGTCATGAGTGACGGTATAAATAGGGGACGAAGCGACGTAATCTGTTTCTTCAGTTCTGGTTACGGAACGAACCGGAAGGACCAGTGTTATGAAATACATCGTGAGTGTTTTGTTTGTTTTGTCTTGTCTGAAAATACTGTTTGTTATTGTTTAGATGGCTAACACGATCCGGAGCTGTCGCCAAAGGCCAGCAGCAACCCGGACAACATCACTGCACTTTGTTTCATTAAGGACTCTATATCCACTACAAGCACTTGAGCATGCACTGTGGACTTGTATTTGTGTTTGTGTTACATGTGGGTGAATAAGAACGGGACTGCTCATTATTTGGGAACCAACCGTGGATTTAAACAGAGCAATACATGCCGCTGTATTGCCTGCTAACATTGTTTATTATTTACTGTTGTTAAGCCATCAGGCAATTGGATTACAAACCATTAAAACAACATTGCACCTGGATTATAATTGTCTGTCTGTTTATTGATCACCTGCAACTGCACACTGTTAACCACTTTGCCACACTGCTCCATACTTTTACTTTATTTACAAAATGATACAGAAACAAAATAACCAAACTTTGTGTATATTGGGGAAGTAACTTCAACAGTGCGTTGTTTTTTTTTCAGAACGTGTTTCCCTGCTTGGCCCCTGTAGATGAGAAGCTCTCAATTGATCCATTGGTAAATAAATTACCATATTCCTTGGAATTTAAGACATCCTCGAATTTAAGACGCAGCCCAAATTTCCCAGCCTCAATTTGAGAAAAAAATAAAACATCAAATAAATATGCATTTACAAAGTTACAACCTCAATTACGCATATGGAGGCAGTTTGTGGCCATTTGCTATCACACAGGACATTACAGTTATGTGCTTGAGGCAGCGTTGGGGCGCAATGCATTATGGGCAATCTCAAGCAAAGGGGATACTATAAAAATCTCAATACTATAAAAATATTTTCTATCTGAACATTGGGATCTTATTGTTGATGAGTGACTGTGAAATACCCTCTCCTGTCCTCCAAAGAGCAAGTTCAGGGCCACAAAGGTCCCAATCTGAATTAAATGAATCTTTATTTTAAATGTTATTATTATATGCCCCCAGCTACAGAAACTGTCCTCCCACTTTTGAAACCAAAGTTACGCCACTGTATGACATATCAACACAGCTCTTTAACTGCATTGATGACTCTTGACGGGCATTCATAAATATGTGATTTTGGCAGCCGACATGTCCATGAACTTGGTACTGAACTTGGTTCACTGTATTTTTTAGATAAGAAAGATTTTTATTGAAAGCTGAGTTGTATACACATTGCTGTGTTATCTTAAGAAAAAGGATCAAATTACTTTCTCACATACAAGGCCATCATCCTCACATCACTTCCTCTCCAAAAGAAAAAAAAAAAAGACATTAGGAAACTACTACTAAATGTAAGTAGGCGTCTTCTGGCAGACACATGCAAGTTTAAACTTTGTATAGTGATTCTGAGGTGGAGTGGAGGATGCGGGGGGTGCATTTCCGACTAAAAAATGACTTTCTATAAACAAAACACATAACGGCTTCTATTCCACTCGGAAAAAAAAAAAAAAAATCCATTCCCTAAATAATAAAAAGGTTAATGTCTTTTTTAAAAAAAAAAAAAAAAAAAAAAAAAACAGTCTAAAATTGGACCAGTTGCCGTCTATGACAAGTCTTTTTACATTTATATTTGTTTGCCTGTGGCTGCCTGGCACTGCTGGAAGTGTAAATATGGTTAATGACAACAGTGTGCTGAATTGTTTAAGAAAACTTTTCATAAAGCGGTTGATATGAGTAGTCATATCTAGACCAGTAGACAGCCACTGTGGCTTTTAACTCCAGACAGTTTGAACATTCACATCAAACTCATGACCAGCAGCAGTTTCTGTCTTATTTTGTTGTCCTGGTGAAGACAGTTATTTTGGTTTTGAAACCACAGCTGCTTCTAGGTCAGAAACACCCTTCATTTCCTGTTATTTGACATCTCAGAGTATATGTATATACTAATGTACTATGTAAGTCACTTTGGATATCCTAAACAACTGATTATTATTATTATTATTATTATTATTATTATTATTAATAATAATAATAATAATAATAATAATAATAATAATAATAATAATAATAATAATAATATAAAACTATATAGCTTAAATTCTTTATAAGTCATTGTGACAGAAATATAATGAGTTCTGGTTGTAAATCTCCCTCCTGACCTGTGAGGGCACTACGCAGCGAGGACAGAGTTCTTTTGACAGGCTGGACTGACAGTTCTTTCCCGGGTTGGGGAGTTGGCCAATCTGGAAGAAGGCGAGTCTCTGTTGCAAGAACGTATTGACAATGTAGCAGCCGCTGATTGTAAGGCAGCTGCATTAGTTTACCAAGGGGTCATGCGTGACAGCATAAAAAGGGGACAGAGACTTGTAATCGGTTCCTTCGCTTGGTTTTCAGAGACGCACGGAACTGGAAGGACCGGGAGAGTTCCCAAAAATAAATAATAAATATTCGTTAGTGTTTTGTTTGTTTGTAGCACTGTTAGTAATTGTCTTTTGTTTGTAAATTCACTAGACGGCTAACACGTCTCCGGAGCTGTCGCCTTGCGCCAGCACTACCCGGAACAACAACACTACAGTCACACTTATTTGTTATCACCCACCTTGAACACTACTGCACGCACCCGGCCTGGTGATTAGTGTTAGTAGTATTGTGGGAGCGGATAACGTGTTATTATTTGTTTGTGTTTACAAATCGTTATTATTTTCCTGCCGAGCTTTACACCAGGGGTGTATTGGCGGAGGATTATTGTTTGGTCACCAGACCAGGATTTCTGTAAAAATAAAAAGAACATTTTCCAAATTGGATTACAGTTTTCACGTGTGACTAGAAGACTTTAAAATGTATAATTGATTTTTTGTTTCTTTTAGTACATGGTGATTCGAAAGTAGATTTACCACATCAATGCACCATATGACTGATGGTAAAACTTCCTTTCTAATCACCCTATATTTCTAAATACTGGTAGGTACTGCTCATCCTGTAATGTCCATCTTATTATGCCTGTGTTTCTAAAATAAAAGTGCTCCTCTCTCAGAAGAGTGTGGGTAGTTTGAAAGTAGCAGTGTAATATACAAACCAATGATGATGTCAGCTTGTTATTGACTTTCCAAGTCTGAATGACTGAGCAAAGGATAGGGGGTGGGGTGGAATCAATCTATTGCAGCCTGTGCCTGGCCAGGCAAAAATAAGTTTACATCCCTAAAGTGGGGGAAGGGCTCGATTCTGCGGTTATGTGAAAAATGCAGACATAATCTTTTTTTACTAGCTGCGCAACTTTAGAAGGTTTTACAACCATTTAAAAGCAGAACACAGTTAGCACAGAGGAGAATCGGCATTAGTATTAATGTTTACATGGTTTACAATTGGATTCGTGTGTGAACCCTTTTTCAGAATTATTAGTAACAACAGAAGATATTTGTTGGCTTTTTCATAGTTCAAGTGCTGGGATTGTGATAAGTAAATAGAGCATATGCCTTTTCTAAATTACAGATTACATAACAAATCCTCCAGGACGGGCTGTCTCCTGTCTGGTGTGGAAACCACAACCACACAGTGAGGGAGAATTGAATGATTTCAGCCACTCCTTCACCAATCTAAACACACTGACGTTTCTTATCCAAGTCGATGTCAAATTGAGTTTTCCCCTCTACAGAACTCCAGGCTACATTATGCGTAACTATGCCTGTAATTTCTACAGGAAGTTATTTCTTTATGTATTGCATAACCTCACAAAATACTATTATATTACTCTGCCCCTCCCCATACTGCATATGGGCCGTACGAATCCCACACCTGAACAAAATGAATATTAAGATATGTATTAAACAAAAGAAAATCACCCCCAGACAGCATAACTCCATATACCTCTGGTTCATGATGAATGGAGCCTGCAGGCGTGTTACAGTGGCCCAAATCACAGAATCTTTCCGAATCCTGACCAAGACACACCTGCTTCCACTCAAACAATGTGTACGCATTGTAGGTACTGTATGCAGTAGTGCAGGGGTGGGCAACACTGGTACTGGAGATCCGCCATTGATGATTCAAAGATACCCAGAAAACGCACAGAATTGTGGTTCTCCAGGACCAGGGTTAGCCACCCCTGCAGTAGTGGGTTTGTTAATCTATTGCTTAAATTGCTCTCAACATATCTGTCAGTATATAAAATTAGCCCAACAGGAAATGGAGTATTGTCCAACACCACTACACCATAGGCGTAAACTACCATAATTCAGATTTGTATAGCTTGTTGGCCTCTATTTTCATTTGGTTTGTATGATTTTAAAATATATTTAATGTAAAAATGAAGATTTGAGACAGTGTTGGAAGATTTGACTGTTATGGCTGTTTGTTAAGCAACATAAATATCTCAGTTTCAGATAATCCTGAATGGGTTTCTTTTTTTATTTGAATATGTATATATATATATATATATATATATATATATATATATATATACATATATATATATATATACAGACGTGCTCAAATTTGTTGGTACCCCTCCACAAAAAACGAAGAATGCACAATTTTCTCTGAAATAACTTGAAACTGACAAAAGTAATTGGCATCCACCATTGTTTATTCCATATTTAATAGAAATCAGACTTTGCTTTTGATTTTTTATTCAACATAATATTGTAAATAAGAAAACAAATGAAAATGGCATGGACAAAAATGATGGGACCGCTAACCTAATATTTTGTTGCACAACCTTTAGAGGCAATCACTGCAATCAAACGTTTTCTGTAGCTCTCAATGAGACTTCTGCACCTGTTAACAGGTAGTTTGGCCCACTCTTCCTGAGCAAACTGCTCCAGCTGTCTCACGTTTGATGGGTGCCTTCTCCAGACTGCAAGTTTCAGCTCTTTCCATAGATGTTCGATAAGATTCAGATCAGGACTCATAGAAGGCCACTAGAATAGTCCAATGTTTTGTTCTTATCCATTCTTGGGTGCTTTTAGCTGTGTGTTTTGGGTCATTATCCTGTTGGAGGACCCATGACCTGCGACTGAGACAGAGCTTTCTGACACTGGGCAGTACGTTTCGCTCCAGAATGCCTTGATAGTCTTGAGATTTCATTGTGCCCTGCACAGATTCAAGGCACCCTGTGCCAGGCGCAGCAAAGCAGCCTCAAAACATAACCGAGCCTCCTCCATGTTTCACTGTAGGTATAGTGTCCTTTTCTTTGAAAGCTTCATTTTTTCGTCTGTGAACATAGAGCTGATGTGACTTGCCAAAAAGTTCCAGTTTTGACTCATCTGTCCAAAGGACATTCTCCCAGAAGGATTGTGGCTTGTCAATATGCATTTTAGCAAATTCCAGTCTGGCTTTTTTATGTTTTTCTTTCAAAAGTGGAGTCCTCCTGGGTCTTCTTCCATGGAGCCCACTTTCGCTCAAAAAGCGACGGATGGTGCGATCAGAAACTGACGTACCTTCACCTTGGAGTTCAGCTTGTATCTCTTTGGCAGTTATCCTTGGTTCTTTTTCTACCATTTGCACTATCCTTCTGTTCAAACTGGGGTCGATTTTCCTCTTGCGGCCGCACCCAGGGAGGTTGGCTACAGTTCCATGGACCTTAAACTTCTTAATAATATTTGCAACTGTTGTCACAGGAACATCAAGCTGCTTGGAGATGGTCTTGTAGCCTTTACCTTTACCATGCTTGTCTATTATTTTCTTTCTGATCTCCTCAGACAACTCTCTCCTTTGCTTTCTCTGGTCCATGTTCAGTGTGGTGCACACAATGATACCAGACAGCACAGTGACTACTTTTCTCCATTTAAATAGGCTGAATGACTGATTACAAGATTGGAGACATGTGTGATACTAATTAAAGAAACTAATTAGTTTGAAATATCACTATAATCCAGTTATTTATTATCTTTTCTAAGGGGTACCAACAAATGTGTCCAGGCCATTTTAGAATATCTTTGTAGAATAAGCAATAATTCATCTCTTTTCACAGCTTCTTTGCTTTATTCTATGACATACCAAAGGCATGCAAGTATACATGATAAAATAGCTTTTCATTTCATCACTTTTCAGGAGGAATGAAGCATTATTTCAATGAGCTATAAGGGTACCAACAAATTTGAGCACGTCTGTATATATATATATATATATATATATATATATATATATATATATATATATATATATATATATATATATATATATATGCCAGAACAACAAAAAAGAAAGGTTATGTAGAATGCAGAGACAAGAAGAATGATAGCACTTGCCTTCCTGTATCACTCAGTCTTAAAATGTGGCGAACTACTTGTTTTTTTTATGAAACGATAGCCTGGAGTCACATTGACAATTTTAACTTACTGTTATGTTGTGTAATGGTTACCCCCACCCACAGTCACATTATTCTCTTAAGAACACGGAGGTATTTAGAATGTGGGAAACAGCAACTTGCTAGTGTTCACAGGTATAAATATTTATTTTCGTAGTGGATACTTCACTCAGCTTGCAAATGACTATCAGGTTGTACACAATGACTGACATTCACAAGACAAACTCAAGACTGACCACCTAATAGTACTACTGCTCCCTCCTAAGGAAAGACACAGCATTAAATAATGTTAAATACATTACATATGTTTCTTCTCATTTATACTTATTTTTTTAACCTGCATGAATACCGTCTTTATTTATAAACACGATTGTTAAACTATTCTATCGTTTACTTGTTATTATTATCATTGTTATTATTATTCTCTAGTCACTAACCATTACCAGTAAAGACTGAACGTTAGCATTACCCCTTCTCTTGGAAGATTACCGAACATATATAACAATATAATATAACAAAACCCTTGTCCCACATGTAAACGACAACTTCATTAACGGAAGCACCGTAATCTAAAATCAGCAATACACCGTCACATATCAAATACACTTTGCTCAACAACATGAACAATATATAATAAACCACTGCTCTAGCGCCAGTAGAATAACATTAACAATAATAATCACAATAACAGGTACTGACGTATTACAGTGAGGGTCTCACCCTCACATGGTGCATCAATGATCTTATATTTGTGCCCTAGGCCGCCTCAAATCACCAGTGTGAATGGGGTCTCAAACATCAGGAAATGTAATTAGGATATCACTGCATATTACATGTAGATCAATCTTCCTGTTGCTTCCCTTTTATTAATCCTTACAAATGAGCTATACCCTCTTTGTATTTTTTGTTTGCTTCATGTGCATTCAATAGATCTTGAAGATGACAATTAACATATTCTACCTCTGTAATAGTATCTGGACTAGGTGTATTTTGCTCACAGTGATATACTGTAGGGCCAGAACAAACAGTTTTCAGGGGGTGGGTGGGTGTGGTGCCACAGTATTTAATTTTTCATAATAACACAAATGGAAATTGCATTTTATATGAATGGTAGTTTTCTAATTGTGCACAAATCTATTGATATAAAGTGTGTTTTTGATACAACGGTGTAAATAAAACTGCCTGCCGTTCCAAATTAAACCATTTATTCATTTCAGATACCTGTTTTAAACCAAACCCTTCAGCTCCCATTGTAATGTAAATGAAGTCACGGCAGCCTGCACAACCTGAAATTGCTTGATAAATAAATCTATTAAATGTAACACAGTATAAATTGAGAGCAATTGAATTCAATTTTCACAGAAACTGTCCTGTGCAGAATTCCTTTGTTGATTTTTTTCAGGCTGCAATGGAAGATTTGTGAGCAACTAAAATCCTCACGATTTAGGCAACACTAAATGTGTACCAAAGTCATTTGTATCATGGTGACACTACTATTTCTTCTAAGTTTTTTTTATGTTTGCACAAGTGCATGGCTACAAAACTCTACTAGCTGTATGTTCATGGGACGTTATCATAGTTTGCACTGCTATCACAGGTAAAAATCTGTTATGATTCACTGGGGATCTAGTCAATTGAACTAAACAAGTCTGTGCGAGACACTTGTGTGTTTTTGACAATAGGATACTTAAAACATGAGGAAGCACCCTGTAATTGAAACAACCACAGCATTTAGGTACAGTAAGCTGCTGTTCAGATCAATTAAATATATCCCATAATACATGTCAATGTAAGGCTAATTAAATAAGTGGTACATAAATACAATATAGATGTGAAAGTAGCAATGTTTTGCACCTTAAAGATGTTTAATAATCTGTATGTGTCATTTGTAAAAGTCAGTGTCATTATTCCTTTTTTGTTATCAAATATTGCTACTGAAAAGTATCGCATAGTTCCCATAAAGTTTTTTGACTTACCATATCCTTCCAATTGTGTTCCTTTTATTTAATAATGTGAAGTGAATGTGTCTCTCAGACAAAAAGCTGTCCAGTAGCACACCTTTTCAATGTCTTAAAGGTGTAGGGTTCATAGGGGTTTAGTTTAGTTTTCCAAATTTAAGAAAGTCGTTACATAATAGGTTAATGTCGACAATATCAGCTCTGTATAGGCATTTCCTGTAACATGTTATTAGTATAACAAAAACAGTAGGTAGTTTGCCGAAAGAACATAGTGATCAGGCATGGGGACAGGGAGGCTAAAACCCCCTTCTGGGTTATATAAACAAACGGGACACTCAGTAAGGTTTGATAAAGTAGTGCGTAACGCTAAACCATTTAAGAATGCATTAAACAGAGACCAGTGTAAAACTGAACGTGATTGTGGGAAACTACAGCTTTAAACAAAGATTTCCTGTGGGGACTATATCAGTATACTTTTTTTTCAACACTGTGATTTTATTTCATTTATTATCCATTTAAAAAAACGGACAAACATAACCTTAAAATACATGAATATAAACAGTTTATAAACAGTGTCCCTGCAGTGTAGAGAATAACACAGGATAGCTGGGATGTGTTTACAGAAGAGGCTGTGTGCTTCCCAGTGTGGGGGAGGGGAGTTAGTGCACACCCTTCACAGCCAACAGCAAGGCTGTCTCTGTATTGTCAGTGTTTATGGCAACAAAGAACCTTGCAGTCAGTCTAGCCCCACCTTTCCTAACACAGGCCATCCCAGAGCACACAGTCTGCTGGAGATTAAACTCAAAGCTCATTAACACACAACCACCCATGCTCCTACACAAACGATCTGAATATTTGCATAACATTTTCATTTTGACACAACCAAGATAACAGCAGATTCATTAACTCTTGTTTGTTTATTTCACATTAGCATGGGCTCTTTATTTTAAACCACCGTATTATTACATAGTACATGGTCTTAATTATATAGTTTTTGAAAACATTTACAGTTGCAAAGCTAATTAACTCAATGTGATAAAAAAAGAACATATATGGTCAGTCGTTATTTCAATTAAGCTCTGTCCAAAATAGTTTTTTGTAATCTTTTATCAGTATTCATGTAGGTTCAACAGTCACATAGTTTGTGAATTTCCATCTGGGTAATTCCACCCTTTTGCTTTAACTTTGCTTCTTTATTATTTTGCTGTCCATGCTTTCCGCTAATCCCTGCCATGCTCCACAAAGCCATCTAATGCTGTTTACTAAATAACACACGAGTAACATATTCCTCTTTTGGGAGCCTCCAATTACTGCTTACTTCACTGACATAATTAAGTGTGCTTTTGCCCCTGGGTAAAGATACCTTGTAGTCCGCTGTGGTTCCAGTTAGGGTTAGTACAGTCCATGTTCTCACAGGCTAGATCCAAGGTTATGCTCCCTTGAAAACAAAATAAACCTCTTTGAATGTTCCAAAAATTCAGAAAACTTCACTAATTTTATTACCCGCTCTGAATTCAGATTTTAATTATTTATATATTTTTTTTGTTGCAAAAAATGCACTATTATCTTTTTTTTTTTTTTTTTAAGAAATTGGAAAGTCACGCAATTGACATTCCTCAGTGTCTTGTTATGTAATAGCCATGAAAGAATATTGTTGACAGAGATTGATCAAGTTCTTTCCATGGCATTATTATTATTATTATTATTATTATTATTATTATTATTATAATAATAATAATAATAATAATAAGCAACATATTCTACACTTGTAGAGAATGCGGCTATGGTATCATTTTTAATCAGAATTTTCCAGGTGAAAAACGGTTTTTATCTGTTTGTAGTAAGCAATGTCCCCAGCAGACTACGATGCACTCCATCGTGTGTATACAGCTGCGGCACGAATAGTTGCTGAGGCCTGCCCCATTTCTGCCTGGCAGGTCACCCTTCTGTGTTTGAGTGTCTGCAAGAGCCGTTGGCTGCTCATGAACCGTTTGGCTCTTTCTCTTAGTAACCAACCTCACAATCGCCCTCAATTTCTCTTCTATTTAGTTTTTTATAAACAGTATACATAATACAACCATAACATAACGCATACTTGGGAATTTACCTACCGAACATCCGTCTCCAGGTGGGCTTATAACGAGAAATTACAACCATATTTAAAAATATATGTTTGAAGAGTAAATTCCACACAGCAGCAGAGCAGAGAAGGCACCTACTGTGATCTGGATCCTAAAGTAAGTTGGTTTCAGCATTGTTTTTTTCTGTATTTTAGAGCCGTGGTAAACGGTAAAGTTGCCTAAATAGTATACAACATTTAAACATTAAACAGTGGTGAATGTTTGAATTGAATTCTGTTGAAAACAGTGGAAAGGATGTGTGGTGTATTTTCAATGTGGATGGGGGATGGGCCACTGTGTGTCTGGGACATGGCGTGCATCTCCTAAATACACAGTATTATTTATTTTGTTGTAGCTTTATAAATAATGAGAATTTATTCATTAATTAAACCCAACTATTGACCGTGTTTATACTTATTGTTATTGGGCATTATTGTCATTTTCTTTAAGGATAAAGAGTTAATTGGGGAATACATGTGGAAGCATGTTTAAACAAACAGCCCTCATGTGGCACTTAAAATGAATTTATAAGGTAATTTTACTAGTTTCTTAGAAGAGGGAGCGATGCTTAATTATTATGATACTGTTGTGAAGGTTATTTCTGTTTGTGTACACTGTAAATGTCCAGCTTTCTAGAGAAATGGTGACATGCGTAGCCGAAATGTTTCTCAGCCCTACTGTAACTCATGGTGTTGGGGGAGGGGAGCTCTTCAAGACAAGATATCCTATAAACTATAACCCCTGTTGTTGTTACTATATATAGTATTATTGATATTGTTATTGTTGTGATAAGGTTGTTACAATTAGAATTGTTTTTTGTTATTGATCTACGTTATTCACATTTGTAAACACTGCTGTGTTTGTAAACAACCGATGTAGTGTCTATTCAATGCAATTCTTTTTTAGTTTATAGTTGTGTAACTACAGTTTACTACAAATGTACATACCGTAATTAGCACATTTAATCACTTATGTAAAATATATGGTACTGTAGCTTGCAATTATTTGTGTGGTGATTCGAAACTGTAAGAATTTCTAACTAACTGTTGCAGTCATTGGATTAAAGGAATGGGAATGGATAATACAGTGTTTCTCAGTGTAACCAGGTATCTTGTACCAAAGCTGGGCACCAACTTGATTTTAATCACTTTTTTGCCTTGATGTGAGTATCTTTTTACTTTCTGTGAATGGGGAATTTAAAAAAAAATACTTTGACTTGTACTTACTATGTATTTGTTTAAGTGTTTCTGTAATTAAACCTTGCATAACATGAATCCATGGTGTACTTGCAGATACTTTCTCGCGGTTGAGCTTTGAGGGATGTCTTCATTTTTCTTGCATTTGTTGGCTACTAAGAAAAAATGTAAATACAGTTTTAAAGCCACAGTTCAGCTTACCACAGTTAACAATAGGGCATATTAGTCAGCTGTGTTTTAAGGTTCTAGTAAAAGGCTGAAACTAGCTTGAGAACATGCTTGGTCAAATCCCATTTCAAGAGGTTTGTTCTGACTATAGACCATAAGTAGAGTATAACACCCTCTATTCATTTCTAAAGTGGCAAAATCTTGTGCATGCTATGACGTGCTGTATAAAAGCTGAGATAAAATGTAAGGCATTTTTGATACATTGAATTGCAATTCTTTTTGTGATTGATTTGTAAAAAAAAAAATATATATATATATATAAAATTTAGTGTCATTGAAATGTTAATAAAGTAGGAGCAGTACATTCAGATATCTTAATGATTCATTGAGTACTTATGGGCATCCCTGTTACAGTATAAGATGTTGCATGTTGGTGAACATACCTGGTGTTGAGAAACGTATCTCTCCTAAATTATTGATTTCTGTGTTCTCCACTGTCTCAAATTATAGCAGGCAGAGTTATGTAATTCTGCTGCTCAGCAGCCACTTGACAACAGCATGGGGGAGGGGAGGGGATTTGAACTTCACAGTAGCGGCTTCAGCTGAGTTGAACATTTATAGATTTTTTTTTTTTGTGTACTCCAGAAAAGTAAATTATTTTATATAGGGCTCCTGGTTAACTATATTTTCATCTTTTAATTCTAATTAGGGGTTTTAATCTTGGCATTTTCTTTTACTCGATTAATCACCCCATCTGGACGATTAATTAATCGATTAATCACACTCGTTTGCTATAATATGCAATTGTAGTGAAAGACAACCAAAACTAACACTTGGTATTAATGCTATTTTTTGCAAGCTTTTATTAACGAAACCTAACATTTTATAGGCAACTTTAATTTAACAATTTGACAGTAAATGAAAATGTTTACTTGCATGTGATCTGAAGTTAGCCAAAGCAAGTCTTTTAATATAATGCATAAAGTACTGTGCCATACGTTACTGTAAATTAGCAGCGGTACTAGGTACAACAATACTGTTTTTAATATGTTGGGCCGTTTTTTATATAAACTTAAAACTAACAAGTAATTTATTGATTTGAGTGCTATTTTATTTTAGTTTAATTTAGTTAGTTGAATATGCCAGAATTAAGACTTCAACTTAGGCTATAGCTGTAAATGTACTGCCATGTTACAGATTTAAACTAATATAATACATTGTTTAAAAGAAAAATCAACTTACTTGCGACACAGATGATAAGATAAACTCATAGTACTGCTGTGAAAGGAAAGCACCGAAGAGCAAATCTTGCAAGTTGTAGTCTTTTTTTCTTTCTTTCTGAGCCAGTAGTCCCCAAACGTTTTTTGCTGCAGGTTACAAAATGTAGGTAAAATATATGTATTTTAACTTTAATGTTAAACGTCAATAAATATGATGGTATATGACCATAAAACAACACTTTGCAAAATGTCCATAAAGTTGAAGGTTAAATAGCCATAAAAAATATATAAAATATATATTTTTAACTTTAATGTTAAACCACTGTGAATGTGATACTTTACGACCATAAAACACTTTACGAAATGTCAGTAAAGAAGGGTAAATAACCAAAAAAAGCTTTAGGTTATATATATATATATATATATATATATATTTATTTATTTTAATAATATTGTGAATATTTCAATTATAATGTCTAAAAAGAAAAAAAATACAGTACGGTAAAAGTAGCTACAATAAATACAGAAGGTAAAAAAAAACCCAAACATTTTAAACTACATCTACTTACCATAATTATGACAGTTAAAAGACAGATATTTACAGTTGTTTTATCTGACCAATTACCTTTAAAAACATGTTTTTACATTTAAAAAAAAAAGTGTAAAATACATTACAGAGTTTACGGTTAAATACCATAGATATGACATATAATTATATTAAAACTGGAATCCCAGAATACATCGTGTGGTGGATTGTAAATAGTTGTACTTTTAACAGTGTTGTTTGTGTTGTTATGTGTTAAATGTGCTGTGCGTTTGCACGATTATTTGTAAATTTGCATGTCCTTTGTGTCTCCTCACCCGTTGTGTTTTTGTTATGTTGTGTGTGGTCACCCCTGCTCTGGGAGTCAGGGCCCAGAGTGGGATATCCCCTTTTCTGTCCTTCTGTATCTTCCTCCTCTGCAGAGTTCAATGCTTGTAGCGCAGCTGCTGTTGCAGTTCAGCGAAGAGCATTTAAATTGCTAACTTAGTTATAAGAGTTGTAGTCGTAAAAATATCAAACTCTTATTTTTATGGTATTATATTGCAAAATTTGTAATAAACAGATTACCGTCATTTGATGTACTGTCAGACCGTATCGTATATTTGTTTTAATAGTTCAAAATTCGGTCACACCAGTCATTTTTATGCTATGACCATATATTGCTTTACAGTCATTTACTGTAATTTAATATATACAGTGTGACCGTATGTATTGTTTTGCGGTTACTTGCTGTTGTATTTAAGTCATTTGCTGTAATTCAGTTTATACGGTCACACCAGTTATTTTGATGGAAATTGACTGGCAACTCTGCTGCCAGTCATTTGACCGTTAAATTTACGGGTTTGCTTTTTTTTACACTGCAGTGTTATTACAGTATACATGTCTTTTGTCCGTGTTAGGTCTGTGGTGCAGGGACTATGTGTATTGCTCAGATCCGCCCCTTTTTTTTTCGGCTTCTCTCAGCTCCTATCATATATTACATAATAAATTGCAGCGTAATAAGCAGGACGCTTTAATTATGTTCATACTTAATTTAGATAAGGAGCTTTTTCTCACTGACCCACTTGAGGGATGGGGTGGTACAAAAAACTGGGGATGAAATGGAGGCACCTGTACGTACTTATGTCACACTCCACACATTTTTGCATATCCACAGAACCGCTTATCCAATTGTCTTGAAACATGGTATCACTATATACAAGTTCCTGGGGCTATATGAGGTGTCTGTCTTTCCATACATCTGGCCATCTGTGTCACACATACAGTACTGTGCAAAAGTTTTAGGCAGGTGTGAAAAAATGCTGTAAAGTAAGAATGCTTTCAAAAATAGACATGTTAATAGATTATATTTATCAATTAACTAAATGCAAAGTGAGTTAACAGAAGAAAAATCTAAATCAAATCCATATTTGGTGTGACCACCCTTTTGCCTTCAAAACAGCATCAATTCTTCTAGGTACACTTGCACAAAGTCATGGATTTTGTAGGCATATAGTCAGGTGTATGATTAAACAATTATACCAAACAGGTGCTAATGATCATCAATTCAATATGTAGGTTGAAACACAATCATTAACTGAAACAGAAACAGCTGTGTAGGAGGAATAAAACTGGGTGAGGAACAGCCAAACTCAGCTAACAAGGTGAGGTTGCTGAAGACAGTTTACTGTCAAAAGTCATACACCATGGCAAGACTGAGCACAGCAACAAGACACAAGGTATTTATACTGCATCAGCAAGGTCTCTCCCAGGCAGAAATTTCAAGGCAGACAGGGGTTTCCAGATGTGCTGTCCAAGCTCTTTTGAAGAAGCACAAAGAAACAGGCAACGTTGAGGACCGTAGACGCAGTGTTCGGCCAAGGAAACTTACTGCAGCAGATGAAAGACACATCATGCTTACTTCCCTTCACAATCGGAAGATGTCAAGCAGTGCCATCAGCTCAGAATTGGCAGAAAACAGTGGGACCCTGGTACACCCATCTACTGTCCGGAGAAGTCTGGTCAGAAGTGGCCTTCATGGAAGACTTGCGGCCAAAAAGCCATACCTCCGACGTGGAAACAAGGCCAAGCGACTCAACTATGCACGAAAACACAGGAACTGGGGTGCAGAAAAATGGCAGCAGGTGCTCTGGACTGATGAGTCAAAATTTGAAATATTTGGCTGTAGCAGAAGGCAGTTTGTTCGCCGAAGGGCTGGAGAGCGGTACACGAATGAGTGTCTGCAGGCAACAGTGAAGCATGGTGGAGGTTCCTTGCAAGTTTGGGGCTGCATTTCTGCAAATGGAGTTGGGGATTTGGTCAGAATTAATGGTCTCCTCACTGCTGAGAAGTACAGGCAGATAATTATCCATCATGCAATACCATCAGGGAGGCATCTGATTGGCCCCAAATTTATTCTGCAGCATGACAACGACCCCAAACATACAGCGAAAGTCATTAAGAACTATCTTCAGTGTAAAGAAGAACAAGGAGTCCTGGAAGTGATGGTATGGCCCCCACAGAGCCCTGATCTCAACATCATCGAGTCTGTCTGGGATTACATGAAGAGAGAGAAGCAACTGAGGCTGCCTAAATCCACAGAAGAACTGTGGTTAGTTCTCCAAGATGTCTGGGCCAACCTACCTGCCGAGTTCCTTCAAAAACTGTGTGCAAGTGTACCTAGAAGAATTGATGCTGTTTTGAAGGCAAAGGGTGGTCACACCAAATATTGATTTGATGTAGATTTTTCTTCTGTTCACTCACTTTGCATTTTGTTAATTGATAAATATAAACTATTAACATGTCTATTTTTGAAAGCATTCTTACTTTACAGCATTTTTTCACACCTGCCTAAAACTTTTGCACAGTACTGTACATGTGTGCATATATCTGGAGAACCACTTATCTAATTCTGAAACTTGGTAACATTATTTAGCTTAAATTGAGTATCAAATTCTGGGGAGCCGTCTGTGTCACTTAGATTTTTGCATTAATCTGGAGAATTGCTTATCAATTTCTTGCCACCTTCTTGACCAGGTCTTCCTTGAAAAAGAGCATTTAATCTCAATGGGACATTCCTGGTTAAATTTGGGGGGGGGGGGGGGGGGGAAGGATTTAACTTTTCGTTGCTAATTCTTATTGTATACGTGAGCAATAAGACCTAACAGGGTGGGCGGTATTGGGCAATACCGGACCGCCCAAGGGCTTAATGAAGCCTGACGCCGCAGGCAGGGAGGGCCTTATAGTCCTTGGAAGGTCCGGTATTTCCCAGTACCGGCCACCCTGGAGGGGAGGTTCTTATTGAGCTTAGAAAATGGCAACTGGTACCAAAAAAAAAAAAAGACAGAAACAAGTTTAGTGGTTTAAAATGATGAGTAAGGTGGCTCAGGGATATCTGTCCAGGTGAAAAGGTGCTTATGCTGGCACTTTTTATTTCCTGGTCATCTATTGAAAGTTAATGTACCCCTTGCCAAGGGTACTAGCCAATGAGATGCCAGGAAATAAAAAGCCAATTTCTAAAATTCTGTAATACCTGATTTGGTCATCAACCTTTTCATCATACTGTTTTTTAACCGCACTGTGCTGAGGTGGGTGTCTCTACAAATACTGTAATTTTAACTGCACAGTTTTAGGAAATTACCTGTGTTGCCACCATGACTGTTGAACATTTCTGTATCTGAATTTTTTTTTATTTTTAAATTAAACTAAGGTTTAGACATTTTATAAACAATAAGTGACATCCGCACGCTAGTTAGATTTTTTTTTATGTATATTTTTCATGGAAATGATGGCTCCGTGAGTGGTTTCCTGTTTTGGACTGCGTATCAGATAAAAATATCCAACAGAAAACAGGTGCTTTACTGGTGGCTTGTGAAGTCATTGGGGATTACTGTTGCACATTTTGTGTACTATAGTGCAGAAGACCGATCTGAGAGGACATTAGATTTAAGGCAGAAATTACTCCACATACATTGCAATTCCTAAATAAATGTTATTTCAGTGGGCTGCGTATAGTACTGACAATGCAAATGGCCGTCCTTATGCGTGAAATAACCACAGAACTCTATGATGTAGAGTGTTCTGTTTAGAATAAGTACAATGTATGGAAAAGAAAGAGTGGTTAAATCAAACAGCTAGATTCTGAGAATGCATTTACTAAGATCAAACTCCTGCTTAACCACGTGGTGTAATTTGCAATGGCGCGTTTCAGTGCAAAGTAGATTCAGCAACCTCATTTCTTAATCGATTATCACACATTCCTTTTTCAAAAAAAAGAACAAATGTTAGGATTTGTCAGGAGATCACATAACCAATAATGCTGCTGTGTATAATAGTTAAATGGCAAGGCACAATTTAAGATTATTTACGTCCTTCCTGCCCTTTACGCCAAATGACCAATCTTCGTATCTGATTCTTCCAATTAAAAAAAATAATTGGGTAGCTTTATTTTTTTTAAAGAAACTATAAATACAGTATTCTTAACTGATGTAACTTCTCCAACATGAATCTAAACGGCGACAGGTTTATATCCTAGCAACACGTTTTGCCTTTGGCTACCGACCGTACTAGCACTAATATTAGTGCGTAAATACAGAATCAATGTTTTATTACAAACTGGCAATGGGAGACTTTAAACTCTGTGCTAATTTGATGCATCGATTCAGCAATATGTAATTGACGATTGGGAAATTGAAATAATTGATGCATCCAATAATTGTCGCAACTTTTTTTTTTCTCTTCATACTGTAGTAGTTAGCTATCTGTAGAGGAGTAAGATTTATTAATTTTAAAAGGGACTTGGTTGGGACAAAAAAGATCTGACATGCCAAGGGGCTGGATTAAACACTACCTGTGTCATTCAAATTGGAGGAAACTTGTTGAAGGTTTTCAATGTCATATACATGGGTATGTATCGGTGTTTCCGCTAGGAAAAAACACATCCTTTCACACTGACCTGTTACAAAATTTTTACAACACAAAATTAACCAGTTATGTCCACTCTACACATATTCAAAATGTGTAGTAAAAATCCTTTCGCATTCATATTTTTAATTAAACATAAAACAAAACAGTTAAATCATTTGTTTTCAAACGTTATTAATATTTTAGTGTACATATTCGCTTTCTAACTTTCAAGTCAAACACAGTAATAGTTCTTAGCATAACTGAAAACTAAAGGTAGGCCTGTATTTAGAAGATTAAAACTAAAGAGAAAGATCCTACACAAATATAAACTGCACTTACGTTATGCTTTCAATGATTAATATCCTGCAGCTGTGTGAATAGTTCTGTTGTAACAATAACAAAAAATAAAGTAAAATAAAAAACAGCCCAGTCTTTCCAGTATTTTGCTTTTGGTTATTTTCGCCTGGTCTTCTCGCAAAGAAAGTGTCGACTGGCCTTTTCAAAGTCGCAATTGTTAATGTCTTTATTAGCACTGGAGTTCCTCATCAAGCGTGTCACTTTTTCCTGAGTCAGATGACTTCTACTTGCAGTTTTTGTTCTGTTCTGTAGTGAGAATCCTGTCTCGGCTGGAACACTTGATACTGGGATAACTAAAGCTATTTTCGCAGTTTTGCCAGTCTGGGTATATCTGATTATAAATCACGCAAAAGAACATTACATGCTGACTGAAAGTTTAATCCTCCATAGCCACGGAGAGTGTGCATCATATTAAGAGCGTCTTTTCTTGCATTTATTACAGGTGCTGTGATACTCCTGTCCTGTTTCTTTTTCTTTACCAAAATGGTCAATCACAACATTGATTGCTGGATCGGCGTATTGTTGCAAGTCACTGTTACTGTTTTGGTATTTCTCCGGGTTTAAAAGAGTGTCAGTGCATGTCAGAATATCCAGATCATTTTCTGGAAATCTAGTTATTAAAGCATCGATGAGCTCTTGAATATAGTTAGCCCTAATATAGTCACAGGATCTAATGCTCCTATCATCTGTGTGTGACATTTCGATGTCCCTGTAAACGTGTCCTCTGCAATTTTGTTTCTTCTGGACCCGGGTTGTCCTTATGGGCTGCAATTGATGACTGCACCATAGGTCGAACCATAGACAGGTTTATATAATCTCTTTGGAACACATCTGACAATGTCTGACACTTGGTTTACCGTGTTCTTGTACGCAGCTACATTCTGGGTAACTTTTGAAGTATCCATTGCAGCAAGAGCTGTACGGTGCGCCACACGGTGGACTTGGATGGAAAACGGGCTTTTCTTACGAAGCTGAACATCAACCCCAGTATGTTTCCCAGTCGTTACACTGGCACCGTCAGATCCCATACATAGCTAAAATATGGTCGCTGCAATTGGCGTGGGCTGCCAGGGAAGAAACTTGCATATTAACTGAGCCTTTGGTAATCAATTTTTACGTGCAGCTTTTATGCAAAACTGGCAAAATATTTTGTCAGTGCCATCGACATTTTTGTGTTGTACCCACACAAACTTTTTTTCCCCATTCAGGGTTGTACGATCTCTTTATTTTCTTACTTGTGGAGTCGAGTTCTGTTTCTTTTTCACTTGCAGCTATATTTGAAGCAGCATTTTTGAAAAATGTCCTTATTAATGTCTGATGAGACATATAGGCTCACAACCATAGACATATGTTTATTCTTACAACAGGCAGATTTTCCTTCAATAAAAAAAAAAAAAGAAATGAGCGCGGGCTGACGTAAATAGGCACACAGGCGCCAAGATGGTAACTGTCTATGGGCATGTTCAGTAAGTGAGCCACTCAGAGCGAGAATTTTTTAGCTGCCTCGGACACATTTTGCTGCCAGTCAAACTGAATTGAGGCTTCCATCTCTGCTGGTCAATGAGCTTTTGAAAGGGTCTCTGACCGGTACTTACCGGTTAACAGAAACTCTGATATTTCATTACGGAGGATATGTTACACTTGCAGTGTAGTAGTGTAGGTAGTGTAGCCTCAAACAGTGGATATAGGCTGAGTTATGGTGATCTAATTTTTCATAGTGCTAGGACAAATACATGAATATTCGAACAAATATTTTTTGACATGTATTTGGATACATAAATCAGATGTTCGTATTTGCTACAAATGACACAAAATACCTTGCACTTATTTACTGTCTCACCCGAATTTGCGTGACAGTTTAAAAAAAATGGCAATTGAAAAAGAGCTCCATGTGATATGTGAGATTAATATAAAAAAAATAAACCAAAAAAAAAACATAGGATCAACACAGCAGCTCCATCCTCTATTTAAAAGTTTGACAGCAAAAAGTAAACAAACCAGATTATGCACACGCATGCATAGTGATCTCTATGGAAAGCCACCTGGGACAGCTGCTGCTTTAGAGTGAGCCAGAAACCCATGGGACAGAATACTAATAATAATGATATCTTTATTTTTATATAGCGCCTTTCATAGTGGAACACCATCACAAAGCGCTTTACAGAGGTAGGCTGTGAACTGTGCATTATATGTAATAATACAACAAAGAGGCACTACAGTATGAAGTGTGGTTTCTTTAAGACTCAAGCTGTGGGGGAGGGGGGCTGCCAGTGGATGTAAATTAGCACAGGCTGAAAAGCCCCTTGAGCAGCATGTGCCATTATCTGAAGAATCTTCTGCAGAATAAAACCCTTGATTTGCAGTGATATAATAGTCTTCACTGTAACCAGGGCTTTTCTATTCCCAGTACTCTGTAGCAGAAATTAGGTTCAATCTGGAGTCTTTGCCTTACGTTCTACCTTTTTGTTTTATTATTCAAGCAATATTTTTTTTTCTTAACACAATGAACATGCTGTTAAATACTGTGTACTATGATTCAAATTGATATCAGATTTAAACCACTTCAAAATTGCTCCCACTGAAAGTTCTACAGCCTAAAATGCAAATGTGTACATTAGCTAGTATGCATACACAAAATCAGGGTTTTTCCATTTGTCCAACTTTCTAAGGCAAACACCTATTGGTCACCTTCATGGAAATGTCTGTGTTGCATATGGAAGCAACACCACATACCAGAAAACTTTTGACATGCACTCCTAGCCTTCTATAGACATTTCAGATTGCATTTGGCTATAGTCAGATAACTAACATTTTATCCAAATACTTCAGGTAATATTTCAGGAACTGTGTTATTATGCACTGGTTGAAGCACACATTTGAATACAAACTGGTTGTCAGGGGTTTGATATGTTTTTCAGTAACATTTTGCAAGCGTTCTGTTCAAGATTTACTTCTACTTTGAACAGGATGGTTTTCTTCATCATTTTGAAAGACTTTTCTGAGGCACATATTCAACTCAGTTTAAATTGTATATATGTTCCAGTCCAAAATATCAGACAAATAAAATAATTCCAGTAGTAATGCATAAACCTATACAGTTAGAGACACCTAGACACATTGGGCTAGACTCTCAAAGCTATTTGCCCCAAACTGTCATTAGTACAGTTTTTGTCTGAATGGAAAAAAACATCAATTAAGTCCTGAATTAAGTCTTGGGATCTGATTCACGAAACAGTGGTAAAACTGGAGTTAAGGCCAGAGGTGTGTTGTTATAACTCCTCCAAACTTTACTGCTTGCTTCTCTGTAATTCATGAATGTCCTAATGCGTTTGTTTTCCAGCAAATTTTAGAATTCATGTTGTAATATAATTTTATTACATTTTGTAATTGTATCTGTAATGTGAAATGTATTATTACATGCTGTGTATGATTTGCTCTGACTAATAATTTGTTTAGTGAGATTAAAACAATGCAGATAGTCTTAAACTATACCACACAATTACTCTGTCTTGATGTATTAACAAGAATGATATGGATTTTTATATTTCTTTAATAAATTAAAATGCTTCCGGACCAAGACAAAACTGTTGGGATATAGCCAGCGTTCCAGATATGCTGCGTACCTGCCGTTTTTATGCATTAAAGTCGGAAATATGCACTAAATTTAAATTTAATGTTAAAAATATGTATAGCAATTGTTGCACAGCTTGTCTGCCTCCCCTCCCGCCTCCCCTAAAACTTCCACTAACAACTACATCTCCCAGAATACAATGTCTTCATTTACTGGGAAACTACATAAGAAAAGAAAAACTCAACAAACATTATTCAATCTCTGGCTAGCCCTGTTGTCTTTGCAGCCAATCACAGTAAGGCTAAGAAAATTCAAAGCTACACAGGTTGAAGCGTAAACAACTCGGTCCAGCTACAAATCCAACTGGAACCATTGTCAAAGGCAACCACTAAAAAAAGCTGCATATAATATTAAACAAACTGTTTTATAATGTATTCATGCACTTCCTTATTTTATATGTATGGCTTTATATTGAAGTTTTAACATGTTCATTGAGTTTAAGAATTTCATGTTGAAATATAAGTGTGAAGTGCGATACCTCTAAAAAAAATGCGCTGAGACGATAAAGAACCTGAACACACGCGCGGTTGTACAGTAGTTCAAAATAACATTGCAATTACAATGGAAGGCTCTTTTTTTAATGCCTACTCCATTACCATTAAAGATTGTACAGTATTTATTGAGATTACTCATGGATGTCAAGGTAATGTTGCATTTTACCCCCTGAAAATACATTTTACTCTCCGTGTTAAAATTCGAGGGTAAGTTATTCCCAGACCCAAAACCTTATCTGGAGCGCTGCATATAGCTATAGACTACAGTGATCGCGTGGTATGGTTTTAAGATGTTTTACATTAATAACTATAAAATGATCATTAATATAACTGAAATGATATGTGGGTCAAGGAATAGAACACGACCAATCAAGGAGAGCCACAATTTGGAAATCAATATCTGTTTGAGTGGTGGACTGCCACTGGATGGTTTATTTAAACCCTCTGGAAATAAGTCCAGGTAACTAAACATGGAAAGCATTGAAGGAATTGATGACACAGATGTGGCATTCACTCCTCACAGTCACTAATAGATACTGTATCCAGATTTCGAATACTTTTGCTTTTAAATTGTCTTTGTGTATAGCCTTGGGTGCGTATTTGCAATATGGGAATATATTAGGATTATTATATGTAACTCTATGTTGCATGTCAACTACATGCAACACTTCCCGCTATATAAAGTTTAAACTGCCTACAGTTTGTTTGGTTATTGATCCAAATATTATCAAAGTAGTCTCTCACTGCAACATAAATGTGACAGGCCGATCTGATATATGTACCAAACATTTAAATCGAGTTGGTTCACGTGGCCTAGAAACCTGCAAGATTCCTATAGGATATTCTTATATAAGAATGTGTAGTATTTTGGTGTGTGACGACTTTAATAATTGTGATGGGAAATAACAGTGTTAAAAAATGCTGTAAAATTACTTAAAATGCAGCACTGTAACCGTTACCTAAACTTGCTGATAAAACCTTAGCCTCAGCAGATATTGCACATGATTGCCTGGTAGCTGATTCCAATTCGGGTCTAAGGTCCTCACATAATTCGGATATTGCTTGCCCTGTGAGGCAGAACCTTTTAACAAACATGCCATCTGGGAAACTGTCTAAATAAATTCAGGGTTTGATATGGGGTAGCAGGATTTCCCCTGCCTAATTCTTGCTCTCTGATGCTTTCTATGGAACCAAAGAATGGCAGACATCTTCCTACTACTCCTGTGTATAAGATTGGGGTTAATACTGTACATCTTTTTTTAAGTTGACTTCTGGTTTAAGTATGCTCCATTGAGAAGGTGCTAAAAAGTGTCCTTCACCACCTTGGGATTGCACAGATGATGTAATTAACACAGGAGCACCCTAAATGAGTTCACAAAGCGCTATTAAGAAAACGTGTTAATAGTACTAATTCAAGCACACAGACTGACCTTTGTGGGTTAGATCATTTGTTAAAGAAGGGTATTAGAACTCCTATTAAGACAGAAATAGTACAACTGCCAACAAAAACATTCTTTGAATTGGGCCCTTAGTTATTTCTGGGTTGGTAACTTTATTTGATGCTTTTTTTCCTTTCTGAAAAAAAGAATGGTGCTAATGATGATATTGGAGTAAATAGCTTTGAGAAATAGCTTTGAGAATCTTTTGTAGCTTTATCATTTGTCCTGACTTATCAGTGTCTGTCCTCACTATCTTATTAAAGTTTAGGATAGGTGTACTATTGAATTGGAATGCATTTTGGTGTTTAGCCTGTGCTACAAATTAATTATTTTTTTTTACTGTGCAACAGTTATAAGACTGAACTCCAGATACTGTATGGCTTTCTGTTACAAAACATAAACATTTAAGAAAGTGCTGTGTCTTCAAATTGTGGGTTTTGTCTTTTCATGAGACACATGTTGATAAGCATGTCTTTATCTAGCTGCTGTGGTTAAATGATCAAATACATCTGCAAATCTGTTTACTGAAAGTTGATATTACAACCTTTGCATTTTTGTTTTTATCCTTCATTTGTTGCAATTTAAACTTTTGCTGGTCTTGTCCCACTTTTGGTACTCCATAAAGCCAATTCCCTGGACTTTGTTGAGAGCTGTTGGCACACAGCCGACCAGGAAGCTTCAATATTGTTGGTCAGAGGCTACAGTAGGGCAAAGAAGTAAATGCCAATTTGTTTGTACAGCTCCCACAAATAGCTGCTTGTTAATTTATTAATAGTCGCAAAAAAAACAAGGGAAACCACTGAATTAGGTTTGAGATCAACCAAAGTAGAAAGGATGTAGAAACAAAAACAGTGACAACACAGGAAAATTACTTAATTCAATGACATTTTCAACATTTTAAAATTTAACTTTTGTCAAATACGTAAAACATCATTTATTTTTACAATATTCTGAAGAAATAAAAATAATTTCATAATTGTGTATTTTATACAAAAAAATAATCACATTAACAAAACTGTACAGCTCTGATATGTGCCTGCGTGTAATATTCGCCATGCACACAGTGCTGTGCAGTGTTTGTCAGGTGACTATATGCAATCTAAGCGGGAAATTAAAATACTACACACTGTAAACAAGAAAATGTCTCTCAAACGGTAAAAAATGTGTCTGCAGCAGATCACGTAAAGCAGTATTCAGCAGGAGTTTACACAGCAATGGAGGTAAGCTCTTCTGTACATCCTGCAAAGTTACTGTAGATCACAACCGAAACTTGTCTGTTGACAGCAAGTATTCACCGAAAGAGAAAGGCGGAAATCCAAAGCAGTACTGCGACTGCTTTACTTGCAAAGAAAAAAAAAAAAAGTGATTTCCATATTCCAAAAGTTTGCGCAAATATCCCTTTTGAAAAACTGGACAACCAAAAGTTACGGAAATTCTTCAGACAGAGTGTAGTAAATGGTGGAGCGATTCTTTCATCAGCCCAGCTGAGATGTGAATACTTACCTAAAGCTGCCAAGTATCACACGTAGGAGATTATGGAATTGATAAAACAGTCTGGTTGCACAAGATCAGTATGGGTTACACATTGTATTTGTTTTGCAAGACCTAAATGGTGAACATGCACCTGACGTACTGGAACTGAAAGCTGTCCTTGCAGATACACTTTACCTACAGGCTGTTAATTATAACACCGTTTCACAAGCTATTGTAAAGTGCTTGAATAACTTTGATGTTAATTTTGATGTCATTGCATTTATCTGTTTATTTGCTGTTTTAAAAAATAATAATAATCTGTAGACGTAATTTATAACAACATATTTCCGTGCATATTCTGCGAAATACCATACTTTACCTGTGACACTGCCATTGTGGAAGGGTTGTGGGCAATTCACTGACGCACATGGGAGACAGAAGGTTTTATTTGAAACACCACACGGGTGCCCAGTTTTATTTTGGGAATTTTTTATTTTTATTATTTGTTGCCAGATGGTGCTAGTGCTGCAACTCCCCTTATACAGGAGGAAGGATTTATTGTTTTTGTGGTGTGGTCCTGACCCAAATACAGACCCTGTTTAATTAAAAAAGTAGTTTTTAATTAATAAAGTAGCGTTTGAAAGGCAGGATCATGAAAATAAGGAAGTTATAAGCCCGCCCACAGAGAAACGCCAAAGCCGTAATTTTGACTACATTTTATAATATGTGTTTATTTTGAATATAACCTACAATATTCTATTGATTTTCTATTTATATACAAGCCTGTTATCTCTATTGGACCTGGCAGCCATCAATTCCTTAATTTTGTACAAGGAATGCACCAGGGAAAATATCAGTAGGAGAGATTTCACCTTGAAGCTAGCCACAGCGCTTCGGCAGAAACGTTTCGATCAGAAAATTGCAAAGCAGAATGCTGCTGCAGCTCAACCTGGATTCTGTGCTGCACCGAGTGACACGCAAGAGAAAACATATGTTACTTTCGTTTTAAATCAAAAACTACTTTTTGTTTTTACAGTTTTGTATGTACATATACCTATTTACACACTAGTTTCTTTTTTTATTTTATTATAATTTTAAATTTTAAGTAGTGCTTTATTTGTGGGAAGTTCGAAAATAAACCCTTTTGTTTAATTGTTCATTTAAATACATCATTTCGGCTATGCAGATGTTTGAGTTGTATCCGATAGTTGTCTTTCAATTTAAGATTTGATATTAATAAAAATGTACTGTCATAATGACTGCCGGCTGCGGTTTTAGGTATTAGTATAACCGTGGCAGTACTAATGTTAATCTGTGTTAATTTTTGTGGCGCATATGTAGAATAATATTTTCTGGCATTAGGTTAGAGTACTCGAGTCCTCACTTTAACGCTTGAGTACTCAAACACTAAATTACTTGAAATTCCCGTCCCTAACACTTACTACATTTCATATAACAGATAATAGGATCACAACATAAAACTAAAACAAAATGTTGATTCCAATACATAACATTTCCCTTGCAAGTTGATAATGTTGGTTAAGCGTTTTTGAGGGACATATCTGTATCGCCGAGAGAAACCGACCCCAGTGATTCCAAAATATGAAGCCGCATTGGTGACTTTAGGCGAGAACCCTATTTGGCAGCTTGGGTTGCACGTACATCCTGATCTTTATTTACTGTCAGCTTTTTCAACTTGCCATTTTAGAAACTGTTGTGCAAATTCTGGGAAGGTGATAAAGCAGTGCAAAACAAAACATATTTGGATATTTGTCCCAGCACTATATCATGTAGAGTGGCCAATTTGCACACAGTGGAAAATACAGTATAGGCCTAGTCTCCCCATTTTGTATATTCTATAATTGTCTCAGCTAAGAACATTCGCAAGTTACCTTAAGTCAACTTTTTTTGCCCTAAAAGCCCTATGATAACTATTAGAATAGTTTCAGTGTATTATTTTGTATGCTGGAGTAATGCAGTAATACAGTATGTTGAGTTAAGCCTCTTGCAGGTCTGTAGAGAGTTGCATCATTTTTACATATTTTAGAATGTTGATACCAAACCTTGTGATGATTGTCAGATCTATGGGTATTCCCCATAAAGCACAATCAGTATCGTATAAAGCAAATGTGTATTTCAATGCAATTGTCTAGCATGAGTAGAGCTCTGAGCAGATTTGAAAATGCTCTTTAGCTGCAGTTGATAAATGGGCTTCTCTGCACTTTCTGTTGACAGCATATTTATTAAATGTGTTTTACTTTTAAGGTATAAGCATTTAGATATTTAATCAGTTGATTTTAAATGTATGCTACATCTGTTCAACCTGTGAAAATAGAATATATGGATTTTTCTATTTTTTCTGTTTCCTTATTTTGGGCGTAAATAAAGTGTATTGCTGTAAGATAGAAGTGGAGCTAGCTCCCAAACTAATTTGATTCAGCTGCGCACTCTATGGCAGAACCGAGGCAGACGATCAGCATGAGGAGAATGCCAGGAATGTGGCCTTTTGGTTCACGCATTCTCACACATTCATGGCTGCGGCTTTAGGGCTACTGGTTTTCCGCAATTGCGTAATTAGGCATTTTGGGAATGGAATTTTGTGGAGTTGTCTTTTTAGCCTCGCAACTCCAGTTTTCTGTGTTTTTATTATTTTTATTTGTTTGCACTACGCCCAGCCAAGTTGAGCTCATTCATCATGTGATTTCACTCACATGTCTCTGCTGAAATTCAACATGTCTGCTATTAGTGGCATACTATTCTTCACATTTTTCTGTCATTCGATAGATCATGTATGAGTCAATACCATTAACCCTTTGCGGTCCATTGTCCATTGTACAGTTACACCCCCTTATGTCAGCAAACCTTAAAAGTTCACATACTATGGGGCTCCCGAGTGGCGCATCCAGTAAAGGCGCTCCACATGAGTGCAGGATGCGCTCTATAGCCTGCAAGTCACGAGTTCGAATCTGGGCTATTCCTTTGCCGATCGAGGACGGGAGCTTCCAAGGGGCGGCGCACAATTGGCCGAGCGTCGCCCGGAGGGAGGGAGGGTTAGGTCGGTCAGGGTGTTCTCGGCTCACCGCGCACCAGCGACCCCTGTAGTCTGGCCGGGCGCCTGCGGGCTTGCCTGTAAGCTGCCCGAGAGCTGCGTTGTCCTCCGACGCTGTAGCTCTTGGGTGGCTGCATGGTGAGTCTGCAGTGTGTAAAAAAGCGGTCGGCTTGACGGCACACGCTTCGGAGGACAGCGTGTGTTCATCTTCGCCCTCCCGAGTCAGCGCAGGTGTGGTAGCGGTGAGCCGACCGTAATAAAATAATTGGTCATTCCAAATTGGGAAAAAAAAATATTCCCAAAAAATAATTGGCAACGACTAAATTTTTATAAAAAAAAAAAAAAAAAAAAAAAAAAGTTCACATACTTGGTAACCATGCACCTGCACTGCGCCCCCCGCCTCTACAGGGGAAACGGTAAAAAAAAAGGTATCACGGATTGCAGCACCACACCACTCCCGATTTTTGTATTTTCAAAAGCTGACAGGTATGAATTAGCAATTAAACCAGGACCGTTTCTTAATTAAATTATACAGGGTTCTCTCCAGGCCTTTTTAGCTGGGCGCGTCGCCTGGCTGGTTAGGTAGTGCAGCCCACCTGTCATTGCATTATTGCAAAGGTGTAAATTGGACTGCCAGCAGCCTCAGTCCTTCACACTCACGGTTTCTTTTTTATAGCATTGAAACAAATTGAATGTGCCTACCCACTCCATTCCAACAGTGGTAACGTTTCTAACCAATCGTGTTGGTTGGTGTGGGCGGGGTATCGTTTTAAACACTGCAGTTCATGGAAGGCTAAAATGACTGCTAAGAAGATGATGATTTTTTTTTTTCTTTTCTTAAATAGTGGAAGCGAGCATCAAAATAACCAAACCAAAAACAACGAAGCAAACTATGAAATGTGTTTAGAAAGCGAAAAGGAACCATATGATACAGAAACGAAAATACAAAATCAGAGGAAAGGCAGGAGGGGGAGGCCGGGGGAGCCTGTATGAAAAAAAAACAGAAGCATTATTATAGTGGGTATGATGTTACATGGGGAAAAAAAATGGAAATGGCTTTTTTACAGCACTGAATTAGGTGGAATAATGTGCAAGATCTGCCAAAAACACAAACAAAATCCGAAATCTTCAGGGGGGGAAATGGAGCAGCACGTGTAAGAATGAGAGATTTCAAAATCATGCAAAATCAGAGGTACACAAGGCACCGGTGTGCGCAGTGGCACAGTTACTCCAAAGTGGCAACATCCTACGGAAACATGCAATGGCTTTGATTAACTTAGAGAGAGAGGCATTTATCGGAGCACTGAAATGTATGTACTGATTGAGAATGTATTAAAAAAAACATTTGAGAACTCGAAAGTAAAAATTATAAGAGTGAAAGGGGAACTAAAGAAATAGAAATTGAAAAAATTGGAATATTAATCTGAAATACAAAAGCGTTAATACATGTCCTTTAATAAATTAAAATTTGTTTGCTTAATAATTATATGGTACATGAGCATAAACACACATTTTGTTCTGTTGAAAGTGATAATGGCTGTTATGATCTGCTGCCTGGCTGTAGAAAATTCCTGGGGAGAACCCTGTTATATTATCTGACAATGAAAAAAGGAGTTCAAAGCTATTTCTGTAGCTATTTCTGTAGCTATACATTCCTTAAAGGAAATTGATCGCCTTACTGTCAGTTTGTTTGACAAAGACATTCTGTCTGGAGACACACCTTGTTAAATTTTGCAACTAAGGCAGAATTAGCAAAGAAACAATTGGGAGGATTCATTATGCGCTTACATTAAAAGGGGCACTATTTAAATTAGTGCTGGGACAAATATCTGAATATTCGAATGAATATTTTTTGACATGTATTCGGATACAAATATCAGATATTCGTATTCGCTACAAATGACAAAAATGCCTTGCACTTATTTACCGTCTCACCAGAATGTGTGCGACAGTTTATATGCGAGATGTGATATGCAAGATTAATATATACCGAGCATCAAAAGAAACTTTATCGCTTTATCGTTATATAAATGATGGACATTGACAATGTTTTTGATTTCTTTTTAATCACTCAATCATTCATCCTTGACCATGACACGCTTGAGTGACTATGACTGAAGCATATGCACTTAATCTCCTAATTAGTCCAGGGCTTGAATTTCAGCGCGGGATTGCGGGAATCGCACATTTTCCAAGTTGCTCCCACATATCTGCAACTTTCAGTGCGGTAAAGCCCCCGAGGGATATTTTAAGACACCAAGCTACTGTATTTTTCACCCAATTTTGAATTCCTGAAACGCAACAATCTTTTGTAAGAAAGTGGGTGTCGGTGGCGAAAGAACTATGAGACGCATTCTGAGTAGTTCTGGTTAAATAAATAAAAGTAGTGCTGGATGTTTTAAGTACCGCAAGACTTTATTCTCTCGTACATGATTCTCGGCCGCTATCTTTAAGGATTATAGAAACTCAGTACACTGCAGTATGTAAACAGTTTTGGAAAAAAAAGACGATATTAAGTCTAGCTAGATGTTTTGCAAGCGGTGACTTTCTCTTTAACTCTTAAAACTCAGCCCCATTCATTTTGGGGCGCCAGGGCACCAAAGGTTACGCACATATTACTCGGGCACCGTAAAAGCCACCTACCTACGATCGCCTGAAGTTAATCCTCTCATCATGTGACAGAGTTCACAACTTAGGTTTTGTTTTGAGCCTAGACAGAAAGTGTTTTTGTGGTACCTCAATTTTGTTTGACATAATTATTTTATATACCACGGTTTTCTCGTCCGGTTCCTCAAAATACTTCCAAACGTGGCTTCACCTCATTCCTTTGTTTAGAAATGCCATTTTATTAAAAATATATAACAAAGTCAGAAAAAACGCTTGTCATTAACTTTCTTACCATGTGGACTGGATACCATACGACGCCTACTACAGTATGAACACAGAGTGCACCATTGAAGCGCCAGATCCACCGAGAATAAAACTCGCCCCAGTGTCAATCTTTCTGTTGCACCAATTAGAAAAACTACTTGGAGGCAATTGCCAAACCCCTTCATTTTTATAATATCTGCCCTAACTCTGGCCCTACAGCAGTCGGATACACGACGGACTACTGTATATGATGATAAATTGCTAAAATTAATACATAAAAAAATATGCATTTGGTGAAATTTGTCACGTGACGGTTATACGTCTAGTATATTATTCAACGTTTAACCACTTCTTTAGAGTTTATACATTTAAACGTTTATAATTTCCATCCCGTATTGCTTACTACTGTAGGTACAGTATAGTAAACTCAAACACATGCATGAATATGGTCAACTTTTCCAAATACAAATGTTCCTATTATCAGTAAGGTTTTTTTTTTTGCTTCCTTTATGAATCACTCAAGACACTCCAGCATGTGGGAGAGCACACTGTTTTCGAGGAATGCTCATAACTCAACAAAGCAATTGTGACAAAACAGTGTATCAATGTGCTTTGGTTTTGCTTGGTTACCACAAGATCATATATTTTACTGTAAATTTGAACATGAATGTTAGTCACTGCAGTTATTTATTTTCTTATGTTTAGATCATTCACATAAACTGCTTTAGATCATTCAAGTGTTTTGGAAGCTGCTTGTAATTTCTTTCTTTTTTTTTAGTAAATGGGATTTGTTCTGCATGCTTTGTGGCCTGCTTTTCAGGGCACCAACACCCATATTGTGGCTTTTAAGTCCTTGGTGGGTGATGTGTTTCTTGCTTCTTGTTGAGATATTCTGGCTAAAGTTTTAAAACACTGCATCTGGGATCAGTGAGCGTCTTCTGGTTTGACTTGTCTGATGGACCACCAGAGGTTTGTTTGCTAAACTTGCTTGTGCTGTGGGCACCAAAATAGGTTATGTGGTGCCACAAAGGGATGATGCTGTGCAGTGTTTTCTTTTTACTGTTTAGACATTTTAAGGAATTGTAAAAACAGAGTAATATGGCTGATAATGCCCAGTCATCTACTGAAATCCAATTTAACAAGCCTTAGTGTAGCTGTTTCTTTCCTGTACTAATATTGCATTTTAGTTTAATGTTAAAATACACTGCAGTTAGCCCATACTGTATTTGTTTTGTCAACAAAAGCTTACAGTGCACTTTTTTTTTACTGTATTACTGGTCACAGTTATCTCTGCTCCCTGCTTTATTTTGAACTGACTACAGATTTACAGTACATGCAGTGTGGTTGTAATGCGATTCACACAAGATTCCTGCGTTAATATAGAGTGAGCGCCACATGGACATTGCAGGACTGGTCTGTGAAAGCTTGAGTGAAGGACACTTTGAGATAGAGTGTCGTCGAGCATTGAGAGGGGCGCTGTGGAGCACTGGAGCACTTTACAGAGTGTCACTTCAGCAGTGATTTGTTTCTCTTCCTTTTTTTAAAATCATTGCATACTTGCACATATATGCTCCAGTTCAAATTCAGTAAACTCAACCTAATATTACAGAATGAAATGTATCTTGAAAGTTTAGCATAATAATGTGTTACTAAATAAATAATTTTCGTTATTTTCACAGATAAAAAACGGTTGTTCACTGATACGTTTAAAAAAAATAGTGAAAATATTTCACACAGAACACATTGCCAGGGTTCTCGCCAGCGCTGTTGAGCGTAACGGGCCGCTGTATTCAATCCTTCAGGCTGTGTTTTCAGTTTGCGTAACAGGCAAAAAATAATAATACTCCTGTGAAACATTGTTGATTATTCCTTTATGTGAGAAATTGGTTTGCTTAAAATACTTGTTTAAGCTCTTAATACTCTTCAAATGGTTGGTTGTGACAGCATGTTCTTTAGTTTGGTGTGTAATGTATACGACATGGAGATGAGATTGAACTTCTTAACCTTAGCTGTGATCTTGAAGCTGCGTGTTTCTGGCTTGCCGTCTGTGAAAATGTTATTGCAGGACCAGAGGGTATGTTTGAAACCATGACTGCTTCACCTCCCTGTGACTAGTATCACGGTCATATTTTAGTTGTGTGTACATGGGTGACTGGTATTCCTTGGGCTATATATTTTGAAACATGATTCTGGTAATTGGTCTGTATAATTTGTTTTATAATTTTTTTTTCCGTTTGCTCTGTCCTCCCGCCCATCAATGTTTGTGGCATATATGTTATGTGATCAAGCTAAAGAGCTTTCATTTGGAGAAAAGCAGAAAAAACGTAATGTTTATTTGATATGGCTAATCGTGTACTAATCTATGTTTAAACATGTTTAGTACTGTACTAAAGAAATACATCGTCAGACTACAGAGACCACATGTCGCTAGAGTAAAAACTCCAATTCAGAACAATGCAAAATGTAAACTTTTATGTTGTGCAAGTTCAAAGTAGCTTTGAACTTGCACAACATAATATCCTTTTATTAAAGCTTAATTACAAAAAATACATATCCCCTACAGCCACTAGAACCATCAGGGCTATATTACCTAAATAACTAATATAGATTTGGGTATAATTAATTACATTTTAATATATGAATATAAAGAAACTTTATTGGCAAGGGTAGCTCAAAAATGACATCTGAAAATCCCATCTAGTCGGAGAAGTCATTCCAGTGCTGCCGGTAGTTGTAGAAAAAAAAAAAAGAGAGGCTACGGGAATGTAAAAATAAATAAATAAAATTATTAAAGCTCCAGAGCGTGGTTTGTTTTTTCATTTCTTGTACAGTAAGTTATTACGTTTAAATTTGCGTGTAAAACAATGTTTTATTTAAGTTTGTAAGCTTGTACATGAGTTTGGATTTGCAAGTGGTAGTTTGGGATTTTAGTTCAGTTCTTTTCAGTTTTCTAAAACAAGTATTTTTTTTTTTTCTAAACATAGTATAACTTTAGATCAATATACATTAAAGCAGACAAGAAACACTTAAACCCCTATTTAAGTTAGCTTACTTAAATAAAAATCTCTTATTTGTGTGAGGTTATTTTACACACCTTGTTTATCTAGTTTGGAATCTCTGACAATGTGGTGAGAATAAAGTAAAACATCCTTCGTCCGAAGCCATCACTCGTTTCCGCCTAAACATCTTCATAATGACAGTAAACAGCATGTACTACTTTTAATCTTAAAAAAATGTCAGTGCCAAAAAGCGATGTTGCAAAAGTGTTAAATTAGGCAGCCTGTTTCTTTTCCCATACTGGAGAAAAAATGCACTGGGGTCCTCACAGTCACTAGAAAACAAAATAAATAAATCAAACCTCAAAACAAAGCTTAACATCGAATGTAGCTGATGTCTGTGTTATCTTTATATAGCTTTATAATTGCAGAATGAATCACAATATTGTATGTTTTTACTGTAAAACGATCCTTCTGAATAACCACGTGTATCTGGAAAGATCACATTTACACTGACTGTTGGCTGGATTCTATTTTTTTTTATGTACACGCATTATTTGTTTTACATTTGACCCATTAACACCAGTGATTGTTATAAAGAAAATAAAAATGTGTTGTCATAAAAGAAAACAGACTCTTAAAGAACGAATGGGACTGCAGGAAATGTTATCCATATAATGAAAAATTACCAAATTAAGAAAGAAAAGGAAGTCATGTATACCTGTGTTCATTTTGCCAAGATTGATATCGAATAGGCAGCGTAAGAGTAGGGAGAAATGTGCAGACATGTAGCGTGAAGACAGAGTGAAAGCGTGAGTAACCATACTGGATGCTACAGACACAGGCATCTGCCTCCAGAACCAACTTGCTAGTATTTGAGGAAGATGGTGCTTACTAGGGCTGCTACGATTAACCCGAAAAAATGATTTTTCAATCAATTCCATTCTTCATTATTAGTGTTCTGCATTTTTGTTTTTTATTTAAAAAACAAACAAAAAAATTAAATAGTGATAAAATCATTAAAACATTTTTTTTTACTTGAAACATCAGGAAAAAACGGAAAAAATTATTCTCCGTATACACACTTTACATGTGGAATGTGATGCGTAGCAGTTCTGATTTCTGATTACGTTTAATATCCCTGGCATGTATGATGAAGAACCTGCAAGTCGAGACCACATTTACATTTTCCCAAGTTAGCTGGTACTTTGCGAACGTTTGGGCAATCGCTGTGCTGACGGAAATGGTATCGGCAGAAGGTATGAACATGACATCAGCACAAAACAAGCCAGGTTTATTCGCCTTGAAATCATAAATAAAAATTGACAGAACTGGACAGTCCAAGGCATTGGGAGACGCGTCAAAAATCACACTGGACATTTCCATCAATGAGTTTGATAAGTTTACCAATAAAAGCATCATCATTTTCTGTCAAATATTTACGAATAGGATTGTCGGTGTTAGGCAGTGTTTTAGCTGATGGACAGTACTGTCACATGGTCACCAATACACATCTCTGTGCAATAAACAGCATAGCGCTCTGACAAACTCATTAACACAGTCATTCTGTGCTCTCTCTTTTTAAAGCAGGTGTAAAAGCCTCAGAAATGGATTGCTTGTCTGTCTGTCAGTTCACTTTCTTGTTTTAGTTTAATGTGTCACTTACTTCCAGTATGTTCTGTTATTCTATCAGCTCGAACATGTACTTCAGTGCAGCAGTATTTGCAACGCTATGCAGGGTTAGAAACTAAAACTAATGAGGACTAGTTGATGTCTGTGTCTCAGTAGTCCTGTGGGCGAGTGCCTAAAAAAAGTGTACAGATATACTCTCACGTTCACAAGCTTGTGTTTAAAAAATGCAGGAAAAGCCAATTTTCTAACGGGGTGTAGCAGTGGTGAACAAACAAACAGTCACTGTTTTGAAACCTCCGTTCATCTCCCCTTGTCATGCCAAATTTTGCATTGTGCAAATGTGTCAGTCTTTCATTGCATTTTGTCTGTGTGATTACTTGCGCTATTCATTTATTAATCGCCTTGGTTTAACTGTGAACCTTCGGTATAAACAAAATGCAATTTTTAGACATCCAAACAGTATAAAAGCGGCTATTTCCTCACATTTCGTTTCATTTTTAAATTATGTATTTCTTTTTTGAAAAAGCCCAATTGGTTGAATACAACACACTTATTTGGTAGGTCGATCTTTAATCAGTGTAAAATATTAAAGTATTTAAAACTATATAGATTTAAGGGATGATTGCTTAACTACGTCTTATTACCAACGTATTCGTATTATAAGATTCAGTGTAAAATATTATTAGAACAACAATTTCATATGGTCAGTTTCTAAGAAACGTAATGTGAGGAAATGGCTATTTACTTGAGCTACTTTGTGTTTTGACGTTTTTATACTGTTTTCATGTCTAAAATGTAGATTTAGTTTATAATACCGAAAGTTTGCATTTAAATTAAGTGTATTGTATCTTTTGAAGTAATCGTAAATTTTATAAAAATGTGGCATTTTATACTGGGCTGTAACTCCCCCACCACCACAAAAGAAAGAAGAAAAAAAAGACTATTCGCAAACACAAGGAATATGAGGCAGCGCATTTTAAGTAACATGGCTGTCACAATTTCACTGCCTGCAGTGTCTACGCCTTCAGAAAATAAGATGTACTGCAAGGTGTGTGTCCAGTATGACAAAAACCAGAGTGGAACATTTGTGACTGGGTCATCTGCCTTAAGATAGTCTATTTTAATGCGCATGACAAATCAAGTAGGCATTTTAACTGTGAAACTGATGAAGGCAAAAGATTGTCAATCAAGGCACATCAAAAGCATAACAATTACTACACACCATAAACACCTCTGTGATTTTAAAGCTAAAAGTGCTTTTCAGAACAATTTGCGCCCTTGCAAAGCAGCACAACCATATTCTGATTCTGAATGACCTGGATGAGGCAAAAGGATTAAATGTGGGGAAAGCTATAGCAATTCTAAACAGGCACAGGAGTGTATACACGCTGTTGCGAGGACCTGGCGTAAAGACCAGAATGGCAACTGCTAAATATTTGTTGGTTATCTCGGACGGTTCTACAGATAGTTCCGTTACTGAGGCAGTGATATGCTACATGAAGTATGCTGTCAACGGAGCTGTCCGCACAGATTTTATTGGGGTTCGGAATGCGGGGAAGGAAGATGCAGAAACCCAATCAATGTATCTGGGAAGGAGCATTAATGTTTATCTGTTTTGTTTTTTTAATACACCCACCCCTTGTTCTATCGCCCTTTGCTATACTGTTCATTTTATTTCGTACTGCACATCACAAACAACAATATACAAAACAATTAAAAACAAAGCATTAATGTCGTACTGGTATCATATACACACGTATTGCACAATAACACAAAGCAAATTAAGTATTTACTTGCTGAAGCGTTTTTTGTTTTAGCCAATGAGGTGTTCACGTGTGGCAGCAATGCACAAGCAAAAGCCACAAGGCAGTGACGTCAGCTCCCTAGCAACAAGCCTCCTATGTTGTGAATGGTTTCTTTCAGTGCAGCGGGTTTGCGCATTTGAGAAAGGACAGGAAGACTCAGGAAATTAATGGGAGACTGAAGTTGATGAGAAGCTATTACCCCCCGCTGTACGAATTAAAATGGTGTGCTGCTTTTTATCTGATAAATGAGAAAAAGCAGGTTGTGTAGAGGATTTATACTGGACTCTGACACACCTGATAAAACGAGGGAGTGGTTGTACAGTATTTGTTAGCCTATTTGTTTTTCTATGGGTCACTTGCTATATCGCAGCCCTCGATATATATATATATATATATATATATATATATAGCAGATTTATATTGGACCCCGACACCCGCGATATATCGTGTGGGTAGTGTACAATAAAAACATCTAAATATGTAAGTGTTCATTTTTTAGGAAAATAAAATTTAAACCTAATATTTTTGGGACCCCAAAAGCTGTTGTTGATTCCGACTCAGGAACTTCACATAAGGACTAGTAAGTTTACATAAGGTCTAGCAAGTTTCAAAAGTTCCTTAGGACTAGTACCATAATTTTGTTAGTTTCTAACCCTGTTATGCATCCTCTGCCTCATCTGGCCCACTTCTGCTATTTGACTTTTTGTATACTTTGAAACATTATTTTTCTTTTGGATATTCATAAATTGATTTACGTTTTCTCCCCATTCCTCATCCACTCAAGATTAGAGGTTTGTGGTTTTGGAAATTTCAATATGGTTTGGTTTTACTTTTAAAAACTCTGTTGTCGGTTAGGTTTTTTTTTTGTTTTGTTTTTTAACCGAAAACCAATCTGGTAACATTAGGAAAATATTTATTATTTACATGTATATAGATAAATTTACTAATAAAACACTGGATACTATCAGTAGATCTCTAATGTAAAGTGTATTATTGTTTTGAGACATGTATTATATTATTGGTAGTTTTTTTTTTTTTTTTTCCCCCTGAAGGTAGCAGCATGCAAGGCAACAAAGATGTTATATATTCTGATGGTTTTTCGTGAAATTAATCAAATGACAATAATTCAAAATCAATTGCAACTGCATGTTTTTAACAAGTGATAATATACAAATACTAAGTATAAAAACACTTAAATGTAATTTTTCAATATTTTACAAATACAGTAACTGTAAAGCAAGACTAGTAAAAAAACAAAAATAAAATGTCACTGTTTTGGACTATTAGCGGTGCTTTGCCAACAATTTGACACTGATGTTCACAAAATAATGTCAATACAAAATTGGGAACTCCCTGCTAAACATAAAAAAAAATAAAAAAATAGTTTGCAAAAATGTACAATATTATGCAGATATGTGATAACTGGTCAGCATTAGAAAAGCACTAGTGTGCTACTTATGAGAACCACAAAGATTGTGGCTGAGATGTACAAGCTGTTCAGCAAAGCTTGGCTTAAATGCACAGCACACACGGGTTATTTCAAAGATGCAGTGTACAGTATACCACACAGACCATGCAAAAAGCTACACGAAATGTTTCAGTAGCCTATTGACCCATTTTGTGCGGAATTTCAACACATTAGTTTTTAATCTGGGAAATTAAGATAAGACAGGTAAACTGCTCCTTAAACTGAAAGAAATTAACTTTTTTTTAAATCTAATGTTGATGCCTATCAGCTGTATCACATTTCCTGACAGTGATCTGCTGTGATCGGAAGAGAAATTACAACCAGAAGGTTAATGGGGACTTTAATATATGTGTCTGCATGAAATAATTAAAGTTAATGTTTCTTTTTTTTGCCATAACGAATATGTTAGTCACCATTTTTCTTATGTGAATTAAAAAATGTGCATTCAATTTATCTTTTGATCACATCAGATCAGCTGCAGTTGCAGGAAAAGTAAAACGGCTGATCAGAGTATTTGTCATGCACTGCCATTAGACATCAGTATTCGTCTTGGCAAATGATTTACATGTTAATTTATTTAAATGTAATGGAAACTTTTTAAACCCTGTTGTGTTCTGCCTACATACAGTACAAATACAGCTTAGAAATTGAATGGGGTTTTCTTGGTTGTTTTACACACAATGTAAAGATTTCAGTAATATTTCACCTTTTGACCTGTCCTTTTAAAGTTTAATATATGCTATGTTTACTTAAAACATATTAATTTAATTGTTTTTTCATTAACATTTACTGATATACTGAGCTACTTGAAATTTGCAAATCAATAACACCAATATACTGATAGCACGTGTCAGTCCCAGAGCATGTTGTCACTGTGTGGACTACATATATAGACCTAATAGTCATATACCATAGTTAAGGGCATGGATTGTCAACATAGCTGTTCACGATAATAAATATTGGCATATTGCGATATTAGTATTTATCAGTAGCCTATAATTTAAAGTTTGCATATAGATCTGGAGTTACCTGTGGGGTTGTTTCTTGTGGCACGTCTTCCGTCCTTTGTTTTTGTTCTTTGTTCGAAAGTGCTTCAACTTCCATTGTGTGTTTTTTGCCTGTAAATGTCTCCTTAAATTGCTGGTATTTGCATGATTGGCACTCACTTTATTGGAGCACAGTTTACAAATGCAGAAACATTTGTCATTGTGGGTAAAATACTGCAAAATGGCACTTTTAGCCCTAGTTGAGGGAGGAGTTGTGTTAGGTGCTGTAAGTATTTCAATTTAGTTTTTTATCAAGCTAGTTACTACTCCCAGCACTTGCCACAATAATCAGACTTTGATTGGCCAACAGAAACAGGTGATAATGTGTTTGTGAACAGAGAACCGATGTACGACGTTTGATCCTCTGATGTCAAAATATACCTGCTGTATACTAGAGTGCAATGTAAGACTGATTATTACAATATCGGAGTCAAAATAAAACAGCATTTATTGTGTATTTCCTAGAAAATATTGAATAGTAGACCATAAATCGGGTATAAATCAGTAAAAACAGAGGTTCAGTTTAAAAAAACAAACAAAAAAAACACTAATTTTTTGGTAAAATCCGGTATAAACAGGAATTGCAGAACACTACTCATTATATACATCGACAAATACTAGATAACTGATTTAAATAATTACATTTTTGTAAGGTGCATGGTATAAAGGGCAGCAGTGTGGAGTAGTGGTTAGGGCTCTGGACTCTTGACCGGAGGGTCGTGGGTTCAATCCCAGGTGGGGACAATGCTGCTGTGCCCTTGAGCAAGGTAGTTTACCTAGATTGCTCCAATATAAAAATAAAAAACAACTGTATAAATGGGTAATTGTATGTAAAAATAATGTGATATCTTGTAACAATTGTAAGTTGCCCTGGATAAGGGTGTCTGCTAAGAACTAAATAATAATAATAATAATAATAATAATAATATTTAGGTTTATCAACTAAAACTGCATTTCACAGTATTTGTGCCAAAGACAAGCAGTGGGTGGTGAAATTTGCCATGACACCAGTGCCACTAGGCATACAAATTTGATTAATAAGAGTTCTCAAAAGAGAATTATTAGCACCTATATAACATTAATACCCACTTAAAAATGTAAACATTTTTATGCATGTCTTTGTAAGTTTTCCTTGGTTTGATTTTTTAGGTTGAAAAATAACATGGTGTAGGCCTATAAACAATGGCAGGTTTAATGTACTTCATTGCAGGTGTGACGTTTAATTATTTTTGTATGTTAGAAAGTTATGTTTTTAAGGTCTATATAAAAATGCATTGTTTTTCATGAACTTGATATTTATTTAGACAGGCAAACCAGCACTGTTTTTCTCTTTTTCAAATTGGGAACACATGCATGTACTTTCACAACTGCAGCTGAAAAATAAAAAAAATGTTTAATACATTACAGGGATGGAAATAAGACTCCTATTGCATACTGTAGCAGTTTTTGTCATTTTTGTAGCAGTACTATCATTCTGAGACAGGGAGAGAGAGGCCAAAGAAGGAAGCTGGCACTAACCATATGTCTTGTTTAATTTTTGTCACATCCTCACGATAGTCATGATTTATGAACCTTCGCCGTTGCAAAATCAGCATGTGCAGCAATTTTGAACTCTGCATGTGTAACAAGGTTGATATTTTCTTGGTTTAGTTACCTGTAGGAGATGGGCTTTGTATTTGTGAAGAAAACTTATTTTTTCATTGTTATGCTGGAATCATTCCAAATCTTTGGTCAACTGCAGAATTTCTTGAGAGGGGTGTCTATTTCAAAGCAATCAGCTGGAAATATGTGTGTGAAGATCTAAACAAAACTTGAAAAGTTGGATAAGTTTGGATGGACTGGTCAGATTTTCTGCATATTGTGCTAAACACTTTAGAACTATATAAAACACGTTTACTGTCTCAAATATTAGAGATTAGGGCTACATTCTTTAAAAAGGGTAGCTTTGTTCATTGTGGGTCTATATAGTATTTATGGATAATTACCTCTGCAATATACACAAATGTTCAGTCTTTTCATTTTCATTTAAAGTAGAAATCCCAAGTAGAAGGCAGGGGGGTATGGGGGTCCTCCCCCAGCGCGGGTGCAAGTGGCAACGCCCCCACCGAAAACGAATTTCAGGGTTTTACAGGGCTCTAAATCCTGCATGTGCCTTTATAGGGACCCAAAATTTCAAAATATGTAGAACTTTTGTTCATTTTTCGTATGATTTTAGGCATCGAGATTTAAAGAGCAAGTAAAAGTTACTTGTGTGACTATAAAAAGTAATTACAAAATAATGTATTTATATTAGAATTTTAAAACCACAGTAAATTTCAAAGTAAGTAAAGTCCACATATTTAAGCACAGAAAAAAGTGGTGAAAGAAAAGACCGAACCAGACACCAATGAAACAGAGATTATATTTCAGGCACAGAAACAAACAATGTCACATTATATAGATACCATACTACCAAGTGAGACAGAAGAGAAAAATGTGAAGCAATTTCTAAATAAAAGATGATAAGAAGCAGTATTAATTGGTAGTAAATTTGAATACAGAAAAGGTAAGCCATAAGCTGTGTTTTGCTTTCAATTTTTTCCTTTGCATTTTATACAAAAAAGACACATTTTCTAAAAATATTCATGGAACTAACCAGTCCTTACATTTATTTTTAGTCTTCCAAGTTTCTGAGTATACATACTTTCCCATGGCGCCATTTCTCATTAACTACCGAGTCCGAGAATATGCAAGTGGATTAATAAATAATACATTTTTAAAAATGCGCTTGCGAGAACTGCGATTTCGAAGTGTTGATTTTACAGTTTTCAGAAGTTCGTTTCTGTTTCATTTTCTGTAAACATAAATCGATTTCTACAGTAAGTTGTATTTTTTCTTTTGTTTTTAAATATTTTTAATTCTGTTAACTGTTGCTTGATTAAAATAAATACAAATAACAGTAAATAACGTATTGGCATTTACTTGAACAACGTAGTTTGAAAGTAAAAGTCCAGTACATAAATATCAAGTTAGAGGTATATGAAATGGAAAAACATAGAAACTTCTTCAAATGGAAAATAGTAATGTTTAAACTTACATACACAAATGTTTTGGATATTTCTTACTCATTTTATTAATACAGATTAGCACAAACCGACATACCACTTCTTTAGGAGATTAGCATGAGCTACTATAGGAAATCTGGAGCAGCTTCCCATTTTGGCTGGTGCTTGCAGTCTGCCACAAAACACTGCAGTACACGGCTAAATAGCTTGAAGTACTACTACTTACTGTAGAAATCACATTCATGTTTATGTAGTACCCTGGACAAATGTAAAAGTTATTAACGTAGAACAAGTTGCCACTATAGGCCATCATATCGATGAGCCAGCTATACAGCGTAGGAGTAAAACTTTTCAAAGTGAAAGGAAATGCAGAGTTAACCCATTCATTAATGCCTATATTTTTATTCTGTGTATCTGTGTTTGCACCAGGCCTTTTAGCACCCTAAAGGGCCTGGACACACCTAGGCTTCGCGTTGCGTCGCTTTTTTTTTTTTTGACGCGCAGGAGATAGAGCCACACCAGCGCGTCTAAACCGAAGCTTCAGTTCCCTTTCCCGGGTAAAAAAAAAAAAAAAAAAAAAAAAAAAAAGTACTTTACAGTATTACATTTAGCGTGAAAATACCCTCCCTCCCCCCACTGTTGCTCTTGCCTAATACATGTACATAAGTTTGAACATACATTTCCATTTGACGTGAACTTTTTAAAAAGGGAATTGATAGTCTTCTAAAATAAAAACCTTTGTCTTTAATCATCTTTAGTACCGTGCCTATTTAGTCATAGATAGATAATCACAGTATGTGTTTATGCATATTTGTACGTGTGTGTTTGTGTGTGTAGTTTTTATCTGCATGTGTCTAAATGTCAGTATTACTTGACCACAACTGATTATGCAGCAGAAAATCTGACCAGTACTTATTGTAACTCGTATAGTTATATTTTTCATTTAATAGACTGAATCAGCAAAACAAAGCATATAAAAATAAAATAAATCCATCATTCATTAGTTGCACAATGCGAATATCGTTTCCTGAATTAATTGTACATGCTAGGTTTCAGATCGGTCTTCTAAGTCAATGCATAAGACATTTTACAATGCTATAACATATACTCACCGTATTTCGTACACTTCGAGTGAAAAAGACGATCTTACATAGAAAACGTAGGTTGTTTAAAAAAATAAAAAATGTTATACAATGTCATAACTCTGCTGTACAGTTACTGGCTCGGGTATATGATTGTACAGTTCGGCCTTCATCGCTTGTAAGCTTGAAACTGGTTGGTCAATTCACGATGTCCAGGGAAACATAAGCCTCGAAACTAAATGCCCTCAGTGAAGGAATGTTTTACTTGACTTACATACGTAATGAATTGTGGAAATTGCCTCTATTTTACAGGAACAAAATTAACATTTTGAATACTATTCACTGGAACATACGAGCACTGTAAAAACATTTTTTTTTCTTTTTGAAATAAACTAAATTAGACAGCTCATCTGGCAAAGTAGATGGCAATTTATCTGGCCGCCAGCTAGAAATGAGAAGGCTGATAAACTATTAGTTTAAAAAATGTACAGTACTTTATGGAATACATAAACCAGTAGTCCTGTTTTAAAAAAAATAAGCCTTTATAAATAATAATTTTAAAAAAGCAACAGCACAGTAAGAAATGTATAGGTTTACTGCAATAAATCTTTGTGTTACAGTTAAATTGTGCATTTTACAGTGTAGCCTATACTGTTGTTTAGCCAGAATTACATCCCATTACATTAGATGTGGTTCGACAGTGACATACCACTTGAATATGTTACAAACAGAATAATATTACTGAAAAGAAAAACACATGCATGCCTCGCACAGAAAAAAAGAAAATAAAGATTTGGTGCTTTTCTTGTGGCACTTTTTTCATGTAGTGAAAGAAAGTAAGGGGGGTATTAGAATATGCTAGTCTAGTGAGGAATAGAACCATGATAATTTGTCAATAACAGAGAGTGTGAGTGGAGCAAGCCAGTTGTATATGGAGCCTGGGAGCAGAGCTGGGTAGTTACTGGAACGGAGCGAAGCGGACATTTCCGGCCCGCTCTTTCACAGCACTGAGAAGAATCGAGCATGTTTTTATTTTTCTTAAATACATGTTTGGCCATGAGGTTTGCACAAAATAACTTTCTTATATTCAATGTGATTGGCGTTGCACTTTATTTCATTATGGAGAGAAAAATATATATATTCTCCTCATTGTTGGAGCTGCATTTGTTCCATATAAAAATATGAGAAACGTCATCAGTGTGTCATCCATCTGTCTGCGGTTATTACATTGCTTATGTATAGTTCATGTATAGTTAAGCTTGTCTTTATGTCTATTTCTACTACCAATATTTATACTGTGTACTGTTTTGCATGTTAACTTCATTAATCTGAAAGTTACACTGGAAAGTAATATAACTATGTTGATACAATATGTAAAAACACAGATGTTATGGTTGAAAACAGATTTTGAGATGGTATGGTTTTTTACAAATGCACATTTTTAAAGGCTAGCATGACCCCTGCATCTCATTAAATGGTCATGCAAATTAGTTGTGCTAATGGAGTATCCCAAACATTACTTTCTTTACTTTTCTTTCTTGCCGTCTAGAAAACAATTGTCAAACATCGAAAAGCATTGTAGCTCGGTCGATACAGTATTTGTAATTTTAGCACAATGCTCTTAACTTGCTCTGTTACTTTGAAGACTCCTGCACAGATCCAGTCCCATCAGTAAACATTCACAGGGGGCGTGGCAGGGGTGGAGAAGGTGAGCTCAATCGCATGCAGATTCAGTGAGTCAGACCTGATGGGAGCAGAGAACGTCTGAGCTTAATGCAAAAAATAATTGCAGATTCCAAATTTAATAAAAAAAATAAAAGCTTTCCTTTGCTTAAATCCTATACACAAAAACGATGCACAGGCTATCGATAGTTGTCAAACGATACGATGCATCAATAAATCGATGCATCACCTCATCTTTTCATCTGCAATAGGCAACACAGTGGGGAAAAAACGGCTAGTTTTATTTTTTTTAAAAATGTAATACCATGTGAGCGGAGCGTGCCTGTTTTGTCTGGAGCAGAGCAGGAATCGCAAGCAGTGGAGCAAAATAGAAGAAAGAGTGGAGCAGAGGATATTATGAGCGGTGAGCGAAATTTTGTCACCGTTCATTCTCTGGTCAGTAAACTTTGGTTGGTGTCCCATTGAAGTGCTGACTGTGGCGATCTATTTTGTTTATTTTACTGTAAAATACACCCTAAGTTGGTTCCTGACTCATCTGGTATTGGTACTTCAAAGCAACCCTCTTCTTTAAATCCATAGCCTCACATGCTGAGTGTATAGGGTGTGTGGTGAATGCATTTGGCAAATATTTGGATACTTGAGTGCAGCCCAGGCTTGTGTTATCAGATTTATATCTAGTTCATATGACATTGCACAAGTAAGCTTCCAATGTTTATTACACATGTGGAGTACAAAAAAGAGATTTCTCGACTTACCTAAAAAAAATTGAATATTGTAAATAACCTGCTTAAACAAAACTACTGTAGGGTGTCCCGCTGCAGTGGCTTGTCTATGCTAATTGAGACATTGCAGCGTGCATTCTGTGTTGTTGACAGTGCTGATGATGGTGACTGACAGTAAGGTAGAAGTGGATGGAATGTTCAAGTGTGAGTCTAGGTGAGAAAGTTGAGTAGTACTGACACTTTTTTTTTGTACAGGATGTTGAATACAAAGGTGTTCATATGAAAACGGTCTTCTTTCACTTTCTTCATAAGAACACGAACATAGCATTAACCATTGTATACCGTAATTATGATATTTGCGGTGTAGAATAACTGGAACAGTGTCAATACCGTAATGTGCTTAAATCACTGTAAACCGCAAAACTGGAATACTGGCACCCCTAATTTGGAAGTTGTTTACTATTTGGAAGTCAGAGGTTACAAACCGAGGGATGAGCCCCTTGTGGTTCATAAAGCTGGCATTTTGGGTTAATGGGATATTTTTGTGAGTTCTACACACGCACACACATCAAGAATGAGTACAACATGAGGGCATTACGAAGCAAAGCCTGAGGGATGACGCAAGCTAAACAATTACCCAATAGCACTGTTATATACAGTAATGCTGCCAAAGTCAAAAGATAGTAGAACTGCATTTTACCTTATTTGGTCCAGTTTGTATAACACTGTTTTATAGCTAAAAAAAAAAAAAAAGGTTGGTTTAACCCTTAAATCTGTACAGGTTTGGTTAAATGCAGAAAACAATATAGCCTATATCCTACAAATTACTGTGTTTAGGCAAGTTTAGAAAAAACTGTATTTCTGCTTTAGAAATTCAGAGACATCAAGAGAATAATTAGCAAGTCACTTAACCTCCTTGTGCTCCGTCTTTCGGGTGAGACGTAATTGTAAGTGACTCTGCAGCTTATGCATAGTTCACACACCCTAGTCTCTGTAAGTCGCCTTGGTGTCTGCTAAATAAACAAATAATAATAATATTGTAATCCAGTTTTACTGTAGCAGCAAAACTACATTAGCTTCTATAGTTGTCATGGCAACATCCCAATTATAGGTCAGTAAAACTCTAGTTTAGCTCCATTCCTCTCTCTGTTTCCCTAGGTCACAGGTATAAAGGTGAATCTGTTCTCAGATTCCTACATACTAGTTGATCTTTATTTCTGCATGCTTTTATATTATATTTTATATTAATTGCATTTGTTTTCCCAATTTTCAAACCATCTGAAAGCAACGTGTATTGTAGTACATTGTTAAGAAACAGGAATGGGTGCAGGAAAAGTACAAACAAATGATTTGCCCACTGTAGCAGATACAGTGTATGATTTTGTGTTTCAGCTGCAGTTGCTTGTCTGCTAATAAACTGACGTTGAAACCTGTATTCAGTGTTGCTGACAGTTTCATACAAGACCATTGTCATAATACAGTAATCCGCTCACATTAACTGACTCCATTTAGTAAAGTTATGAATAAGACAATAAAATATGGTATTAATGTAGCATTTATTAGGCAACATTATAATAAAATAATAAAGCTGTATGACGTTTAAAAACGCGTACTAATATTGTTTCATTAGCAGTGATGATAATAGCCTAAATACAAGTTATACTGCTAAACCTGTGTATCTTTAACAAACTTCTCTTCTGCTCTGCAATATTACTTCTATTTGTTCTTGATGTGTCTGGCGAGTTGTATTACGTTTATGTTTTAGCTGCGAGGAAAATGAATGAGAAACCGGGGTGCAACACTACCCCGGGGGACCGTGTCTTTTCTACAGTGATTAAAAATGAATAGTTGTTGGATTAAGAAAGAAAAAACAAACAAACAATGTACGTAGGGATGGGACGGTATAAAATTTGCAGGGTATGATGACCGTTAAATAAAACACAGTGGTAACCTTAAAATCACGGTATACAGTACATCGTGCAAGTTATAAAATAAAGGCTTAAAAAATGAAGAAAGACTAATGTAAGTCACTTAAATTACTGTAATTCACAAAAATAAAACCTACAAATCACACTTCCTTTCATGGAATGATTTAAACATTTGGTATTTTGTATTTTACTATGCCAAATAACTTGGTACTTTTCTTTTTTATAAAGACAATCAGAATTTAAAAAAACTAACAAACAAAACAAAAAAAACAACAAAGTTGTACACTCTCGGTTATACTACAACAGTATTAAGATCTATTATTTGTTCAAAATAACGGGTGCTGTAGTTTTCTTAAAACATTTAAAGTATAAAATTAAATAAATAAATACTTTGTTTAGCTGATGGTAAATAGAATGGGAAATGATCGGTCTTATTGCTTAAAACACAAACATAGGTTATTATTTAACAGCAGAGATTAGTTGTTTATTGTTTCAACCAGATAAATACAATTGCAAAAAAGAATGTATTTTAATACTAAAACGTGTTACTGGATTTATAACTACACATCACAACATTGCACAAGTAAGCTTCCAATGATTATTACACATGTGGTGTTTGTAAAAAAAAGATTTCTTCACTTACCTAAGAAAATTAGAATACTGTTATAACTTGTTTAAACAAAACTACGTTGATAATAAGTAGGCTATCCTGCTGCAGTCGCGGGTCTGTGCTCATTTTAATTGAGACATTGGTCGTGTTCTTAGATTAACGCAGTTCTTTACAGTGCTGCACAGAATTGCGGAGATGTGCGGTAGATGTCACTCAACACCCACAGAAATCTGTGCAGATTCTGCATAGCCCAGCGCAGCTTTGAAATGTTACTGCGGGAGGCTGGCTGCGGCTGTGAACCAAAGGGACGATGCAGAGATCATGAGTGACCTGTTCATCGTAATGCAAATAACCACTAAAACTACTGCTGCCTCCTTGCTAGTGGAGGTGAACGGCATTTTATCATTATGCAATGAAGACATGAACAGCCTTGTCAACGCTATATTAAATAAATAAATAAATAATATAAACAAACATAATTTATTAAGTCTGTGATAAGTAATATATAATTTTACAAAAAAGTTAATGTTAATCAATTACATTAAACTGACTGTTGATAATCCAGACAAAATACTGTATAGCACGTTGAAAATGTGTGCTGCGCTGCAAGGGTTGGAGAAGGCATTTCTCTAGAAGCTGCGTGTGACGTCGGTAAGATAGCAGCCAAGAGCAACCGGCGCAGCAAACTCTGGGTGATTGAAATGTGTATTATTATTATTATTATTATTATTATTTATTTCTTAGCAGACGCCCTTATCCAGGGCGACTTAAAATTGTTACAAGATATCACATTTTTCATTATTTCACATTATACAGATATCACATTATTTTTACATACAATTACCCATTTATACAGTTGGGTTTTTACTGGAGCAATCTAGGTAAAGTACCTTGCTCAAGGGTACAACAGCAGTGTCCCCCACTGGGGATTGAACCCACAACCCTCCGGTCAAGAGTCCAGAGCCCTAACCACTACTCCACACTGTATTCTGTGTCGTTGACAGTTTCCTTCAAAACCATTATCAAAATACAGTATCAGTTCAAAAAAAGATCTTCCTCAGACACTTTGCTAAGGCTGCAAGTACCATCGCTTGATTTAGAAGAAGCGTGTTTGCAGTTTAAAAAATGTGTTAACCGGTGTATAAAGGAATTCCGATAATTGCGGTGTAGAATAAAAGGAACGGTATTAATACCGTAATGTACCTAAACCGCGGTAAACCGAAAAACTGGTATACCGACCCATCCCTAAATGTACGTAATGTATTTTCATGAGTTTTCCATTCCAGACAGGTTGGAGGTGTATGTATGTGTATATATACTGTACTGTGCAAAAGTTTTAGGCAGGTGTGAAAAAATGCTGTAAAGTAAGAATGCTTTCAAAAATGGACATGTTAATAGATTATATTTATCAATTAACTAAATGCAAAGTGAGTGAACAGAAGAAAAATCTACATCAAATCCATATTTGGTGTGACCACCCTTTGCCTTCAAAACAGCATCAATTCTTCTAGGTACACTTGCACAAAGTCATGGATTTTGTAGGCATAGTCAGGTGTATGATTAAACAATTATACCAGACAGGTGCTAATGATCATCAATTCAATATATAGGTTGAAACACAATCATTAACTGAAACAGAAACAGCTGTGTAGGAGGAATAAAACTGGGTGAGGAACAGCCAAACTCAGCTAACAAGGTGAGGTTGCTGAAGACAGTTTACTGTCAAAAGTCATACACCATGGCAAGACTGAGCACAGCAACAAGACACAAGGTATTTATACTGCATCAGCAAGGTATCTCCCAGGCAGAAATTTCAAGGCAGACAGGGGTTTCCAGATGTGCTGTCCAAGCTCTTTTGAAGAAGCACAAAGAAACGGGCAACGTTGAGGACCGTAGACGCAGTGGTCGGCCAAGGAAACTTACTGCAGCAGATGAAAGACACATCATGCTTAGTTCCCTTCACAATCGGAAGATGTCCAGCAGTGCCATCAGCTCAGAATTGGCAGAAAACAGTGGGACCCTGGTACACCCATCTACTGTCCGGAGAAGTCTGGTCAGAAGTGGCCTTCATGGAAGACTTGCGGCCAAAAAGCCATACCTCCGACGTGGAAACAAGGCCAAGCGACTCAACTATGCACGAAAACACAGGAACTGGGGTGCAGAAAAATGGCAGCAGGTGCTCTGGACTGATGAGTCAAAATTTGAAATATTTGGCTGTAGCAGAAGGCAGTTTGTTCGCCGAAGGGCTGGAGAGCGGTACACGAATGAGTGTCTGCAGGCAACAGTGAAGCATGGTGGAGGTTCCTTGCAAGTTTGGGGCTGCATTTCTGCAAATGGAGTTGGGGATTTGGTCAGAATTAATGGTCTCCTCACTGCTGGGAAGTACAGGCAGATACTTATCCATCATGCAGTACCATCAGGGAGGCATCTGATTGGCCCCAAATTTATTCTGCAGCATGACAACGACCCCGAACATACAGCGAAAGTCATTAAGAACTATCTTCAGCGTAAAGAAGAACAAGGAGTCCTGGAAGTGATGGTATGGCCCCCACAGAGCCCTGATCTCAACATCATCGAGTCTGTCTGGGATTACATGAAGAGAGAGAAGCAACTGAGGCTGCCTAAATCCACAGAAGAACTGTGGTTAGTTCTCCAAGATGTTTGGGCCAACCTACCTGCCGAGTTCCTTCAAAAACTGTGTGCAAGTGTACCTAGAAGAATTGATGCTGTTTTGAAGGCAAAGGGTGGTCACACCAAATATTGATTTGATGTAGATTTTTCGTCTGTTCACTCACTTTGCATTTTGTTAATTGATAAATATAAACTATTAACATGTCTATTTTTGAAATCATTCTTACTTTACAGCATTTTTTTACACCTGCCTAAAACTTTTGCACAGTACTGTATATATGTATGTATGTATGTGTGTGTGTGTGTATATATATATATATATATATATATATATACACTTACTTCAATGGAAAGATTTCACACATTCTAAATATGGTTCAGCTAGAGGGATATAATCCCTGATATATGCCCTTAGAATCTTTGTAACCGCATCACAAAAACAAATCAAACAAGACCACTCCATCAGCTACTAACAAAATGTTGTTTTAAAGTAAAGTTTAACCTTTTTAATAAGATGTCAATTGAGGAATGGCTAAATCAAAACATCCCGGAAAATACGAGCACCTCTGAGATGTCTACAGTCGCTGTAAGTAGTACAGAGAGAAGTACTGTCGGACAAACTGAACTGGTTTCTTCATCAAGCTCTTCCGAAGAGCACACTGCTTCTGCTGTCCAAGTACTAGGCAACTTTCCCGGAAGCATTTTTAATAACTGCTCAATATCTGGAAATATTCAAATCAATTATTATTATTTATTATTACAATTGCACAATTTTTTTTCCCCGATCTTTGTCCTCAGTTTTATTTTCACGTAGCATTTTTAATAACTGCACTAAAAAAAAAAAAAATAAAAAAAAAAAATAATAATAATAAATATTTTTTTCACAATCTTTTGGTCTCTTTTCAAATAAAAGTATACAGTTTTAAAATTGCTGTTTTATACTTATAGAGAAGATCATTGTTATGGAGGACTATATTTATAGAACGTTCATTTTAGAGTGCTTATGTGGCAAGATACGTGGGAAAAAAAATGGAAAACCTAAAAATTCAGTTAATCAATAAGAATTAACGTTAACTATGCTGTAACATTGAAGTATATAAGCAATAAGACCCTCCACATCGGGCATTATAAGGCATTATACGACCGGTCATATAATGCCTGGTAATGCCCGATGTGGAGGGTCTTATTGCTTATATATATTTTTTGGGAAGGTTGGGTTACTGGAACTTTTTTTTTTTGTTTTTGCTGTCATGCTGCAGGATGCAAAACTCATGGAGGAACACAGCTTACAGGGCAACACAGACCTTGTTACATTAGCACTAGAAAAACAGCTCTGTAAAGACGACTTAAACCAAGGATCTGAGCTGTAAAAATGTACTGTACCAAGGATTAGACCCTGTCAGTGTCAAAGCCTCATATCTCAGAAATCATCTGAGGTAGTGACTTCATATTTTCCCTGCATGCTGAATGTGTTGATAGCATTGATGTTTGGCCTGTTATCGCTGCCATATGGTCAAATGACCCTGAAGTTAAAGCTGAATACAGACAGTACACCTTGAGTAACTGTCTTAATGTTTGGTACACAATTGTATTCTTTGATTACAAGTTGTATATTAGAAATTAACCCTTTCACTGCCACATGCCATTGCTTTGCCCCCTGCCCATACTAGTGACACAGACCAAATGCTTTGAAAAAATCTGACTGGTCTGCCATACTACATATAACATTTTTTAAAAATATGTTAATCAAATAGAATTACCTTTGTGTAGCAGAGAATCAAACATCAAGAATGATACATTTTTGTTTTCTAGGTTGTGGATAGGTACTTTAGTACCCTGTGCCACTGATGAACTTCTGAAGGGCACCCGGTTGCAATGTAAGTAAATGTAACATTAAAACTACTTTCATTTTATTTTATGTAAGGAAAAGATGTGTTTGCTATATAGATAGAGACTGAGCTAAAGTGTACAGTATGAGGAGTTTGTTAACTGCAGCTACAGTGTCGAAAACATATATCTTAGCTACTGTTCTTTTAATTTCTTGTAAGAATACAAAGCTGTAAAAATGAGGTGATCAGGTGCCCGTCAGATGGTTGTGAAATAGCCTGTTGTTCATCCCTGCAGAAACATTGAACGAAAGTACAAAGACAGAGATAATCATAAAATATAGCCTGAATGTGGTACACAGACCTTTTTCTGTTTGTGTTCAGTTGTCTGATACTCTGCATTAAACACAATACTGAAACGTTGTGTCTCATTTTATGATTTTATTTAAAGTTCTTCCACTGCATTCCAAAGTTAATTTTAATCTCCCAGTGTCCTGTAAAATTGGCGAGCAGTGAAGCGGAAAATATTAGGCAGAGAGTGGAAGTCTGAGGTGGGGGTGGGTTCAGTGAATAGTGCTTTGTAACACTACAGGGTGAAGGCCAGGAGCCAAATATTTGTTTCTGTATTTAAAACTAATACTTGGCTAGAGAAGGTGACCACCAAAATGAAAAGGTATATGAGCCCCAGTTAATTTATAGTAAGAAAAAAAAAAGAAAAAAAAATAATGCTTTGCTGCTTTAAATTTAAACAAATCTATTCAAATCTGATACAGATCTTCTGTAAATCAGCCCATATTGGGTTTGATTTATAGTGTAATATACTATGACTAAATGTGTTTTAAGCACACTTCTAAAACATCTGTGTTGTTTTTACCTAGATGGACTTAACTAAACAGCAGAGGAATATGTAGCAATTGAGAGTCTATTGATCATCACAGGAGTTCAGTAACTGTAAATCCTTATCAAACAGATACTGTAGCTTGACGCAGTCTTTTAAAATGCTATTGTTTTGGTCTTGTTGTGTATATAGCCATGTTTCAAAGACAATAGGTGAAGGTATTGTAGACGTGCACATAACTGGGATAAGAAATTAGCTTCCATAGAAAAGTTGTGCTGTTGTAAAGACATGTCAGACGTGAACTTAATAACCTTGCATATTACAATACCAGGGTGTCTTTTCAGAGTGAGGAGCTAGTTGCAACACTGGGATTTGGCAATGCTTTCAAGGTTACAGCCGATACAAAAGATAACCTTTGAAGTCATGTTGTTTTTGTAACCACCCAAATCACATTTGTTTAAACTGGGTCAAAGGTAGTTTTAGCATTTTTAGCATTAACTGTTTCAGCACTTTGTTCTTCCTTAAATTCATTGCTGTTCTATAGCATTCGTTTACTGACTAAACTTGTTCCTCCAAGTGCTTTTAAACATCCTGTGTAGGATCAGTGCTGAAGCAGGGAGTTGGGCCACTTTACACTTTCCAAGTCATTGAGGCTTACTGTACTTCTTTGGTATAATTCAAAGGAGTCATGGCAGGGTTTTCTTATTCCCAATACACAATGTATTATGATGGAAAAACATCCTTTATTTTATTTAAAGCTGTTGCTAACATGATGAATTATTTTGTGAAGTTACTTTCTTACTGTATTTTGCAAACTGCATCTGTCTATTGCGAGTGCTTCAGTCAAATATTAACATCTGCATAAAAAACACTGCTGTTGTACCCTTGAGCAAGGTACTTTACCTAGATTGCTCCAGTAAAAAAAAACCCAGCTGTATAAATGGGTAATTGTATGTAAAAAGAATGTGATATCTTGTAATAATTGTAAGTTGCCCTGGATAAGGGCGTCTGCTAAGAAATAAATAATAATAATAAGTGTCAATCAATAAATCCTGTCCAGTTTTCTTTTTGAAATTGAAACAAGCTTATAATCACGTCAGGAACCTGGACCGATACACATAACTTGGATTTAAGTGCAGGGTAAAAGTACACAAAATAGACAGTTTTCACGGTGAAGAATGAATTTCATGACCCGTGTCACGTTTTTCACGGCCGTGAAATAGGTAGGGCCTTAGTAATGTACTGTGTAAGTGTAAGCGAATTCACGTGGGTGAAATGCTTCTCTGAGCACTCCAGTATTTGACGCATTTTTGGTTGCGACGTGGCATGTAGATTGATTAGGCCTATACATGTATGAAGGAGATAGTCTACATATCTTGGTTGCAATGTGGGCAGTAAGTCAGTGTGGCAAAGTGCCCCGCCCCTGTGTGCATTTGTGTGTTCTGTGTTGTATATATGCGTGCGTATGTTAATGTTGGTGTATAGATTGGTACACGGGATATAAACGGGTCTGTGTTTCACGTGTGTTTAAAGTGTATAATTATATTTAGGCACGAGGATGGCACATCACTTCACGTGCAGATAAAATGTGTATAATGTGTGGCACGGGGTTGCACGTAATGAATTCACGTGCTGGGATTCAAGTGAGTAATTAATTAGTAATTGAATCCCAGCACAACAGTATATATAGATGCACAGTTTCACTCAGTCGTGGTTAGGTGTTCGGAAGAGGAGAACGGGAGAGAGAGAGAGAGAGAGAGAGAGAGAGGAGAGTTAAGTTAAGTTAAAGATCGTAAAAGTGAAGATAAGTGTGTGTACTCACCGTGTTTGTTTGTCTCCGAGCACCGTTTGTGTTTAGTGCGTTTTGTTTGTCTTTTTACTTTGGCGTATAGTGCCGTGTCCCGTGTTTTGTGCTGTTTTCAACCCTTTTATTTGTTAATAAACGCTGAGTGCAGCCATTGCACTCAGCTCATCATCAACCACTGTCTTTGTTTTGAATTCCTGTCTGGTCTGACGCCACCCACTCTGGCCGTCTTTGTGACACGTGGTGTCAGAAGTGGGATAGCCGCGCCTCCAAGCGTCAGACCAGGAGGGGTATGGATTAAAAAAAAAAAAAAAAAAAAAAAAAAAAAAATTACAAATATTGTTTTGGGGGAAAAAAACAAAACAAAACAAAAAAATCAATGGCAGAAGACGCCATCAAACTGCGGGGCTGGTTCCTGGAGAATGCTGGGCTGGAGGCCCAGTCTCTGCCCATGGTCGTCCGGGCCCTGTGGATGATGGACAGTGAGAGATGGGAGGCCTTTCAGGAGGAACACACCCCAAACACCTTGGAGGAAGGTGTGGAGTTTGTCCTCAGCTACCTGGAGGCAACCATCAACGGAACAGCAGCCCAGGTAGCAGGACCACCAGCAGAGGGTGAGTACCTGCTGTCCCCATCTCCACCAGCAGAGGGTGAGTACCTGCTGTCCCCATCTCCACCAGCAGAGGGTGAATGCCTGCTGGTTTTGCCTCCACAGCCTGAGTGGGAGGAGCCCGAACGTCCTACGCCTGAGTGGGAGGAGCCCGAACGTCCTACGCCTGAGTGGGAGGAGCCCGAACGTCCTACGCCTGAGTGGGAGGAGCCCGAACGTCCTACGCCTGAGTGGGAGGAGCCCGAACGTCCTACGCCTGAGTGGGAGGAGCCCGAACGTCCTACGCCTGAGTGGGAGGAGCCCGAACGTCCTACGCCTGAGTGGGAGGAGCCCGAACGTCCTACGCCTGAGTGGGAGGAGCCCGAACGTCCACAGCCTGAGTGGGAGGAGCCCGAACGTCCACAGCCCAACAGGGAGGAGTCGGGGCGTCCACAGCCCAACAGGGAGGAGTCGGGGCGTCCACAGCCCAACATGGAGGAGTCGGGGCGTCCACAGCCCAAAAGGGAGGAGTCGGTGCGTCCACAGCCCAAAGGGAGGCAAGTCGGGGCTTCCACAGCCCTGGGACCCAAGCCACCAGCAGAGGGAAAATGCCTGCTGGTTCAGTCCCAAGAGCCAGAAGGGGAGGAGTTACAGGCTCAACCCCCTGAAAATTTTTGGGGGGGAGAAGGGCAGGATGCTGGTGTCCCCCAGCAGCCTCTCGCTATGCTGCTGAAGGCAGCACGGCGCGCACATGCCCAGCCGCCACAGCAGAGGGAGCCAGCACCGCCAGGAGCAGAGGAGCAGGAGCTGCCTCTGCCTCCGCCACCACCACCGCAAGGAGCAGAGGAGCAGGAGCTGCCTCTGCCTCCGCCACCACCACCGCAAGGAGCAGAGGAGCAGGAGCTGCCTCTGCCTCCGCCACCACCACCGCAAGGAGCAGAGGAGCAGTAGCTGCCTCTGCCTCCGCCACCACCACCGCAAGGAGCAGAGGAGCTGGAGCTGCCTCTGCCTCCACCACCGCCAGGAGCAGAGGAGCTGGAGCTGCCTCTGCCTCCACCACCGCCAGGAGCAGAGGAGCTGGAGCTGCCTCTGCCTCCGCCACCGCCTGGAGCAGAGGAGCTGGAGCTGCCTCTGCTGCCCGTACCTCCGCAGGGAGTACGGTGGCCGGAGCCCCAGAAAGGGGAGCTGCCGGCCACGAAGAAGGGGGATGAGGTCTGGAGACCACTTTCCCCAGCAGCAGTTTCGCTGCAGGAGTTCTTGTGGCCGGAGCCCCACAGGAGGGAGCTGCCGGCTATGAAGAAGGGGGAGGTCGGGGGACCACCTGCCCCCGCAGCTTTTTCGCTGCAGGACGGGACCAGCATGCTGTCAGCCGTGCCACTACCGGCAGGGGAGCTGACAGCATGTCCAGCCATGGGCCCACTAAAGCCTCCCTTCCCAGCCCGAGACTTTGGCCTGGACTGCTGGGTATTTAAGGGGGGAGGTGGCCGTTGAGGCCATGTGTGCTGCGCACAAGGGGGGGTATATGTGGCAAAGTGCCCCGCCCCTGTGTGCATTTGTGTGTTCTGTGTTGTATATATGCGTGCGTATGTTAATGTTGGTGTATAGATTGGTACACGGGATATAAACGGGTCTGTGTTTCACGTGTGTTTAAAGTGTATAATTATATTTAGGCACGAGGATGGCACATCACTTCACGTGCAGATAAAAGTTAAAGATCGTAAAAGTGAAGATAAGTGTGTGTACTCACCGTGTTTGTTTGTCTCCGAGCACCGTTTGTGTTCAGTGCGTTTTGTTTGTCTTTTTACTTTGGCGTATAGTGCCGTGTCCCGTGTTTTGTGCTGTTTTCAACCCTTTTATTTGTTAATAAACGCTGAGTGCAGCCATTGCACTCAGCTCATCATCAACCACTGTCTTTGTTTTGAATTCCTGTCTGGTCTGACGCCACCCACTCTGGCCGTCTTTGTGACAGTCAGTTAATAAAAATTCCACATACATGTATGAAAGAGATTTTATACATATTCAAGAATGGAGACGCAAAATAAAATTATCAACTGGAGTTGTCCCTGTCGGAGTTGTCAAGTTCTATTGCAGGAAAGGGTAGGCTACCTCTGATGTAGTGTTCTGCGATACCTGATTTAGGCTACCTCGATACGATACCCTGCATAAGATCACGATATTCGATATTATCACGATTCTTTGAATTTTATGTCCATTACATGTTAAATGGCTGTCAAATAAAAATGTTCACAAGTACAAAGTGTGGTAGAGGCTAAAACTCACTTAATGCTACAGCATGGTGGAATGCTTGCTTTTTAATTTTATTTTCTGTTGAAACAAGTTCTCTTTTTATATAAGAAATACAGAAAATAGTGTAATCAAAGTCATTGCCACCAACTATTAAATACAACTGTAAAGAAAGCTTAGTATAAGAGACATTATTTTCTGTATATATTGTGTTTCAATATATATATATATATATATATATATATATGAGAGAGAGAATCATTACTTCAAATTAATTTTATAAAATAAGTTGAGCTGATGAAAAAAGCATTTCTGGCAAAGAACTTCTGATACTGTAGTACTGAAAACACTGATAACTATTAGAACATAATATTATGTTTCATCTTATTCAAGCCAAACGTCTCCTTCAAAACAACATTGCAGTGCACTATAAACATAGGAAATGTTACGCAATTTTATTCAGACCATCATGCGAGCGTGGATGTTAATTTTGCTAAGAAAATAAATTAGACAAAAGACTTTTACAACTATAGATTAGAGCACATCGTTTACCTGCTGAATCGCGTATGCACGCCTTGAACTATATATGGGGGGGTGGTGGACGGGGGGACGGGACTATGCAGCCTATGTACTGTGTACTGTACTGTATGTTTTTGTGCTGAACTTGCAACAATCAGACGTCCGTTTCCAGCATGAAAGCTAATTGTTTTACACACACAAAAAAAATGTTTTACGACAAAATCCAAGGAATATATAAAGTGTTAACCATTTTTAACATGGAGTCGTTTTAATGACACGTCTGCAAAATATATTTTTGCATCTTGGTGAACTAACGAACGGCATTTTGATCCGCTTTTAGTGCGTTCCTATGTTCTCTTTACACAGTGCTTTTTTTATTGTACTATTTCAACTTCTTACACACACACACACACACACACACACACACACACACACACACACACACACACACATATATAAATACTAATTGGGTGCATTATTTACATTTTTAAGACGAGATGTAATTCACAGAATCTCAATAATATGTAAAACAAAATAACTACAGTAAAAGTAGAACTATTTTCACTGTAACTAACTTACATGCTGTCGCTTCACTTCAACAAAGAGATTGGGGTGGCGATCTGATAAATGCTTAAATAAATTGGTGGTGTTTCCTCCCTTGTTTTTTACTTCTTTCAAACACCTCCTACATTTTGGATGTCCACCTTCAACTGGATTGCCGCTTTCATTTAATGGATAACCAAAATAGTTCCACACTACAGTGGAATTGGCTTTAGAAACCAGCTGTTCTCCCGCGTCCGCCATGTTGATACTTGGACAGTACTGTAATTAAATTTTCAGAGAACGCGCAGCGCAGGAAAGTTAGTTTCTTCCGGTATATGCAAAAAAGTTCATATCGTTTTTAAAGCACACAATTAAAGTGTTGTTTTGAAGTCTCAAAAAAAAAAATAGCCAGACCGAAAAACACGATATATCACCAAAAAAAAGACGGGATCGAAAAAAAACGATATATCGATTTTTTTTTTTTAACCCGATATTAGGTATCATATAATTTTTGTATCATGATATTTCGATATACCGAAATACCGCAGAACACTACTCTGATGTACTGTTTGGAAAAATGACAATATAGTTGTAGTCACTGAAGATGATGCAAATCTAAGTGGCAATGCAAAGTCATGTAAAGTTTTGATTAAAATATGACAGCAAAAAGTGAAACGCATCTGCAGCCGCATCACACTGGAAGGGATTGCTGCTTTCGCTGGCAGAAGCTGGGCCACGTAATTCATAAATTGTAAACCAACAGCAAATTTAAAAAAAAAAAAAAAAAAAAAAGAGACATCAAATTATTTCCGTGTGAATAGGCCATAATGTTAATGTAGTTTTCAAACCTTGTTTTTTTCTCCTTTGGACAGTGGAGTTGATTTTTTTATTTATTTTTTTTTTTTCCCCTCAATTTACCATTATGTTTACACTGGAAATTTGTCAAATTTTACACAAAACAAGGCAAAGGCTAGTGACGGCAGGAATATTGAAAATTGGAGAGTGCTATATTTAAATGCCAATGTATTTATCAAATGTGTTTTAAAACATCAGGATTTGTTTCAATTAGTTTTTCGGACTTATTGTTCCTTCAAACTGTTAGTGTGAGGGAATTTTTTTTTTTTTTAAAGCATTTTAACTCGATAATGATCGATAATCGTTGTTAGAATTTGCATGATATTCTATGTCCACGTCATGGTTCGATTTACAACACTACAAATTACTGATGCTTCACGTGCTACAATCTCAAAAGTAATGGCACTTGTTATAACAATGTTATGGCATTTTTTTAAATAACAGGAGTGCAGTGTTGAAATAACTTCATTTAACTTAAATTTAAAATTGAGATGCTGAACTGATATTCATGAAAGAATGAACATGATGTATTGGTGAAACTGTAACAATAATTACAACAACACTAATGAAACCATCCCTTTTTGTCTTAATCTCATGCAACGGAACATCACATCAATACTTTGTTAGTAACTGTTTAATTATTTCTGCAACTATTATTTCCCTTAGTTTTGGTTCAGGTGGTAGTTTTATGCAATACATACAGTAGGCTTATGTAAAATGCTGCTCATGTATAATATATAAGTTTGCTTTCCACTTTTTTGTAAGAATAAAGGTCATAACCTTCTGTACACAAACTGTGCAGGAAATATATCCAAGTACCGTCTGAGAATCCACTCAGTCCATTAATGACAACTTCTGACTTCTGGCATGTTCTGTTGGAAATCTTAGGGGAAAAAGGGTGTTTTTTTTTTTTTTTTTTTGAGGATATTATGGGTTACACATTTAGCTGGTGCTAGCATGACAAAGACGACTTGGATCATCTGACGCGATTCTATGACCGACCTGCCCTAGTGACACTCCTTTCTAGTTTTCCCACTTTATGGCACAGCATAAATATAAGACTGAACTTAATTAAAATTTAACTACAGTACAGTATTTTCAACTTGTCTTAACTGGTAGTAGGATAATCAACTTGGATTAAAAAAAATACAATAAATGCTGTATACATCTGTAAACCTCAGACCTAAACAGGAAGACTGTATCAAGCGTTATTGAATGCTGTTGATTTCCTGAATGTATTAATTACTAATACATTGGCTGTGGAAGTATTCACAAAAGTTAAATATTCAGATTATGGAAAGGAGCACAGTTATTAACTCAGTTGAAAAAAAACAAAAACAAACATCAGACAGCATTTCAGGACTGTAATTCAGAGGTACTGAAAACTGAGAAAATGGCAAAATCAGGAGAAACTGAAAGTAAATTTTCAACTATCACAAAACCTGTTTCTAGCAATAGTGTAGGCTATGTCTAATATAAAGAAAATACATTGCACATTAATTTTTATATTAATGTATCAATGTGCAGCCTCCTATTTTTTCCAAACTTAACCCAAGTTAATTAAGAAAGAAATAAACAATAATGGGGGGACACAATAACTTTTGTCTTTCAAAAAATAAATTATATCCATGTTCTCTGAAATATAGAATATAGATAACTGCTTATATATTTGTAATAGATATTGATCATGACTTCAATGGAAGTTATTAACATAATCTGGGAATAGCATATCAAACCTGTCTGCCATTCCATCTGTGTTGCATTTATTGTACATTTTACACGTGCAAACAGTGATTTTTACTGTAGGTCATGGTACTGTTTTTTTGTTTTTGTTGTTGGTTCTAATTTTGTTCCAGCCTTGTTGGGGATGCTGCAGGTCAGGGCTACTCAACCTGCTGTCCCTCCTGTTTTTTGTTCCAGCTGTACCCTAAATTACTTAATTGGACCAATTAAGGGCTTATTAGAAGCTTAATTGGTCCAATTAATCAATTTAGTGTATAGTTAGAACAAAAACCATGAGGGAAAGTCTGCGTGCAGCTGAGCGAAACCTGAAGCTGAGCGGAGGCGGGTTATTAATGTTGATAATCTCATCAGGGCGACAGTGAAATTTCACCTGCTCTGGACGGTTTAAAATCCAGTATGGACTATAAGAGTCACGCTGTGTGTAAACTGTGTAAGGCTCGAATTTGCAGGGCTCCAGACTAGAACTAAAATGGTTGCAAATGCACCTGTAACACAAAAATGCTGCCTCTCCCTTTTAAAAACATGTGTCAGTATTTATGAATGCCCTATGACGTCGGTCTGTAAGGGAATATCACACGTTTTAATAAATTGAAGTCCGAGAAGGACGGTAACAAATACACTAATACAAATAATAACAATTTCTTCGAATACAAATGCTTGTAAGCGCAGATAGGTGCTGTATTAATACCAGCAGAATACAGTAACCCCAGTTTCATGCAACGGTTGTGATGGTGACCAAACGTGTTCGAGAGTTGTGTAAACATTTAGTATTTAATATCATAAATAGCTGAACCAACTCACTACAATTTTAAACTTGTTTTTACTGAAAAATAACCATAATGTTGTCAGATCAGGATTTCACAAACACTAAACATGGGAGGTGCAACATGCTATTTCCCATGTTACAACTGTCTAGAAAAAGTATTAATCTTGAGATTGAAAAGGCGCTATTAAATGTAGGTTGTATTGTTAGCAATTATTTTTTGCATCATTCTCTCTCTCTCGTTGATTTTTGTCGGCATGTTCAATTATTTTTTGCATCTTTCTCTCTCGTTGATTTTTGTCGGTATGTCTTCTATTTTTACATCTAGAGAAGTGCTTACCCAATTGTGATGAAACATTTTTTGCTTACAGGATACCTGCCTTCAGGAAACCATGGACATTTCAATTAATTTGGCTCAAAAGCAAAATTACAGGATTAATGTTAAACCTGTATGGATTATTCTGTCAGTTTAGCAGTCAGGAAAGCCTTGTTAAACCCTGTCCAGTTGCCATCCTGTTTGTCACGAGTGCTAATCTGATTTAGGCTCTTGAACAGTGGAATTTGTAACAGTTAATTTGTGATGACATCAAATCTATAGGTTTTCTGTGGTCTGCTGATTCTCTTTAGTACAGACTGATACAGTGAAACTGTTGTTAAATTAAAAGCCCCCAACATGATTAGTTATCCCAAAGTCATCATTTTGTCCGAGTGTAAACAAGCACTAACAAAACTAACAAAAACATTTACTTTTATTCTAATTTTGCTGATTTTGTTTTGGGAATACCACACTATTCCAGTAATTACGCTGTCATTGAGAAAATCGAGTTGTCTTGTGCATATTTGCTAGCTCTCAGAAAAAGCCATTGGAGCTGTTACATAATATTTCATTAAACTGATGTGCTGTATGGGTCTCTCTCAAAGCTAACAATGATGTTTATGAAAAAAGACCATTAATCCAGTGCTTGAGATTTAATTAAATCTACAGGCAGAGGCTTTTGGGGCCTGGGAACTTCACTTTTTAATCAACACTCTTTCATTTTGTAGTCTTTTGATAAGATTAGGATTAACAAGGCCCCTTTACTTTTTGATGCCCCTGTTTGGTACAATATGCATTTAGAGAAAGCTATTTGTCCTAAAGTAAACAACAATACACGTTTTATATTTGTTGGTTTTGAATTATTATTTTTTTTATCTGAGAAGACAAATATTGAATTATTATTTTTTTTAACTGAGAAGACAAAAATATAGTTATTTTAGTAACTATACTAAGATAAGTTACATTAACTTTGACTGCTATTGTAAAATTCTGTTAAATTGTTACTTGATATGATACAGAGCAACTGAACTGCATTACATTTTCTGAAAGCTTTATAAACACTCATTTAGTTGTTTGATAAAACCTACTGTAGGCTACTTGAGCAACAGCTTCCTTTTATCTAAGGTAACGAAAGTGGGATGTAGTAAGCAGCATTTCTTGCTTAAAGGCCACGGCACACTAGAACGACCTGATAAGACACGACACGATTTCGTAGTGTCGATGTCTCGTTGGCGCTCGTCCGTATCTTATCTTAATGTGCGGTGGCCTTAACTGTTTCTAATTTATACTTTTAGTTCTGTGAACTTTAGTAATATGAAGTTCACTTTAAGAGGTATGTCGGTGAAAAAATATGTTTGAAAACTATAAACCTTTATTACTATACTGAATCAGAATGTATGTGTGTGTAAAGATAGCATTAAAGCTGTGATTTTAAAGATTAGAATTGTTGAAGCTTGTGCTTTTCTAAATGGTTTGCAGATACTGTAGAGAATTGCTTTGTGTTACTTTGAGCACTGAACCGGGACAATTGCAACATACCAGGTTAAACTTTTGTGACCTTGACAGTGTAAACCACAAACTTTCATCATGGTTGTGTGCAGTGTTAATGCAAGATTTAAGTGGAATTCCAGTAAGTAAAGCACATGTAGTGACAGTCAGCATCCTGTTGACTGTTGTAAAGTATTTAACAATACATTTTCTCTTTCTTTACCAACCCATATGGTTGGGTTCCATTTAATAAAAATAAATGTATACAGTTGGCCCCGCTTTATCGGGACGCCTCGGGAGAAGTAAAAATATCCTGACTAAGTGGATATTTATTATGTAGCCATAACAAAACAATGGCTGAATAAAGCGCAACGGAAGAGAGCTCCAATACATTCAATGTTTATTTGTTTTAATGGTTTTTATACGATATACTACTCAAGGAGAGGCTGAAAATGCATCAAAAGCTTTAGTTAACATGTTTTTTATTGAAATGGTTATATATTGATTTGCATTACAGTTCCCCTTTAAATGACATAAATAGCATTGGGAAGAACCGTCTCCAGAGTTGTATCCCATTTAAGCAGAAATCCCAATTTTTTTTGTTCGTGCTTGATTAGTCCATTAACTATTCAAAATGCATTCAGTAGTTTTGTATTAAACTCTGCATTTTTAAAGTATAGAATACAAAAAAATGCTTTAAGGTTAAGAACTTTGTTTTTTAGTTTCTTGCAGTCAGGCTACTAAAAGCTGTTCACATGGCTACATATTTATCTTAAACTGAGAAACATTTCAAAGAACTGTGAAGAATCTAGTCACACAAGATTTGCTAGATCTGTTTTCCATCTGATTTACTTTTCTGTTGTTTACCTGGATATATCTGCTTTAACCCTTTGCGGTCCATTGTCGGACTGGGTCCGACATTGCAATTATTCCTCACAGGTCCTTTGTCGGACTGGGTCCGACATCATTATAGCAACGCAATAAACGGGTGTTTAGTCGTTTTTTCTCCGGAAAAAGCCGAGAAAACCATTCAATTGCCGAGTGGGAGCGACAGGAGCCGAGACAAGTCGGGGAAAAAAAAAAAAAAAAAAAAAAAGGCGTATTTCATGAATAGTCATACATGGTATCAAAATACTTTTAAACAGCGCGTATAAAATTAACTGCGCGTGTGAAAATAAATTAGACCTGGCGTGCCTGACGCGCGATTAATAAATGGACCGCAAAGGGTTAAGTGTCAAAACATGGTTTCCTCAATGGAGTATTCCTATATAAGTCATCAGGAATGTAATTTACTCATCTTACATTACCCTTTTTAACCATTATGTTCTAAATTAATTATATAATATTTCTGTAAATATTATTACATTACATTATTCTAAGATATCATACATTATTGGCATTTTTAAATGCTTAGTCACTAACAGGCTATCATTGCTTGTTTATGCCAGCACTGTTTCTGGAGCGATTGAGACCGAAGTCGATTACCATTTCTTTATGTTTCAGCCAATCAATAAAATGTTTTTTTTTTTTTTTAATGGAGCTTTTGCTTCTTGTATTCTTAGCCACTTGTCTACTGTTATGCCTCTGAATTTTTTTTTTTAAACTTTAAGACCTCTAACAACAATGTGTACATTTATTGCGAGTTTAATATGTTCTGTATTGATAATATATTAATTTAACTGTGCTTCGGCAAAAATAAGTTCCGCACTGTAAAAAATCCTCAACCGCTAATCAGCTTGCAGCATCCAAACCTTCCGTTTGATAAATAAAGATTATAGCTGGAGATTTGCAGCACCGACTGTGATGGGACCTCATGAGTGTATTGTAACTTCACAGAAAAATCAATTTCTGCAGTAATTATCAATTTAAAAATAAAACAATCTTTTTTTTTCCCCTCTCAGTAAATTCATGTTAATGAAAAGTAAACTAGAACCGTAATAAAAAAAATAAATAAAAACATTTTATTGATTGGCTGAAACATAAAGAAATGGTAATCGACTTCGGTCTCAATCGCTCCAGAAACAGTGCTGGCATAAACGAGCAATGATAGCCTGTTAGTGACTAAGCATAGAACCGTTCTTTAAAACTCTTTGCTCACAGAAACAGGCCCCCTCATCACATTAAAACAAACAAAGGTAAGTCTACGGTTATTATTATGGTGATTTTTTTTTTTTTATGTGCTTATTTTTCAGTCAGCTATACTGTTTATTGTGTGGTCCGCCGAGATGATGATGAAAAAAAAAAATAATAATCAGGTGGTCCTAACAAAAAAGTTTGAGAACCACTGCTCCCGAACATTCCATTCATGGTTTGCCTTGTACTGCACTGTGTGGTCAAGTTGACACTGTTGGAAACAGACAGGTCAACTGAGGTGACGCTTTAATCCGGATCATTGGGGACTAACAGGAATTTGGACCAAGGTACCCCTTTTGTTGTACAGTGTTTTACAAGGACTTTTTGAAATGATACACTATCGTGTTAAAGCGTTCCAAAATCGCATTTTAATAACTACTAAAATGTTATTAACATGAGTTGATATTTGCACTATGGCTTTTGTGTTTCAGTTCATTTACTGCTACTCTAGCCAGCAGCTGGGAGCTCTTGTATCAGTGCTCTCACAGCAATACCTGATTCAGGCTATGTCCTCTATGGGATCTTTCCTTGATGCTTAAATTAAACAGCAGAATTGTCTCAATGCACGACACCATCATTAAAAAGCTGTTAGTCAAATATTAGCATATCATCTTATGCAACTGTATCTTTTTTAAAAGTTGCAGCAGGTGTAACAATACGTTATTGCTTTCAGACCCAGAATGTTTTAATTTCTTCCAAGATAAAAATTATTGGGCATGAAGCGGACAAGTTATTTATTTTGTTGCGTTTCAATACTATCCCTAATACATAAAACATGTATTCACGTATTGCAGGGATTTTTTATTTCTGTGTGAAGAAAACCGTATAGCTGGTCTGGTTCATCTAGCAAGACACTTGGATCATTGTGATGTTAGAGGTGTAATTGGTGGGTAGATTGGTGGCAGCTTGGGAATGCTAACTTTGATTTATAAAATGATCAAAGCAGAATAAATATAGACATATGTTTGACTTGAATGATTACCATTATGTTTTAACAGTTGTTTTTTTCAGGAACGGAGATCAGTTCAAATTGTAAAAGTGTGATTTTTAAATAGTTTTAACATTGATAACTTGAATCTCTCTCTCTCTCTCTCTCTCTCTCTCTCTCTCTCTCTCTCTCTCTCTATATATATATATATATATATATATATATATATATATATATATATATAATATAAAAAAATATATAAAGCATATGGTATTTTGTAAATGCACTTTGGAATAAAGAACAGATTTTTGGATAGCTAAAGCATTGCATTTAATAACTGTTGTAGAAGCGGTAGTTTGAATTCTTCTAAATTAGTAACCCTCATCTCTGTGTTTATATTGTAGTGCCCTCATCTGGTTGTATATTACATAACTGCACTTTGAGCTTATAGATTTGTGCTATGTTATAGGGTCTTTTTGGGCTTCTTGGGCTTTTTGGACTTCTTGCATAATAACATTGATTTGTAAGCTCTAATGTCAGTGTTTCTGATTTTGTATGGTGGGGGGGTCACCTGATACCAAAGATACATAGATTTTTGGTAAGATTTTATAGTGTCTTAGACAGTTAACACATTATAAGAGTTAACAATGTTACATTCGAAATAACCACCATCAGCAGTGTTCATGTAGACTAATTGACCTCTGGTCTGGGGAACATCGCTTTGTCAGAGTCATTTTGGGAGAAAAAAATTGACAAAAAACTATATGGGGCTGTTACGATTAAATCGAAAATCGATTTTTCAATCGATTCCATTCCTCATTATATACATTGATATAAATACTGGATAATCGATTCAATAATTACATTTTTCTAACATGCATAGTTAATAACATCATTTAAGTTTATCAACGAAACTGCATCGAACGCTCTGCTATTTACCGTATTTCTGCTGGACAAGTTGTGGGCGTGCTCTTCTTTTCCTGCTCATGTTAACTAGCATCTGATTTGCTGGGCCCATCCTACCAGCGAATCAGTTTTGAAAATGCTATGTAAGTTCGCACCTCTGTGTATTCAATGTAAACAAAACAAAAAAAAAGTGTGCTGCCTCTCCTCACGGCTAGATGGCATTACTCCAGTCGTAGCATTGTATTTTAAGGAAAGGAGATCAGGCCATTTAGTTTAAAAATCTGTCTGAAACTTGCACCTGTCAGTAACTTGTTTTGTAGAAACTTAAATATCAGATCAGTGTTTTTATTACACTATCCTTTTATTCACGGTAAATCATTCAAAACATGCAATCCACAGATTTTTTCTTTTAGTTATTTATTTTTCCCTAAAATGTTTTGAGTGTACAGATTTCATTTTCTTGTTATACAGACATCATCTGTGTGGTTGTGCTAGAGGTAAAGTCAGTTTTTAAAACCACACTCTGGGACTAAGTGTGTATACATACTGTTGTATTAAGAGGTAGAAAAATAGCAGCATGTGTCTTGCTGAAATATAAACATGACAATATTTTTTCCTTTTATCTGCAGGCTTGTGTCCTCTGTGGTGACCTCATGGTTTAAGCAGGAGTAAAGATGAGTATAAGCAGTGATGAGGTCAACTTCTTGGTGTACAGATATCTACAGGAGTCAGGTATGTTTACACACTGCTTCATTGCTTTTTTGTGAACTGTATTAACTGTTGTCAGTATGTTTGCTATGAGATCCCTCCTTCCTCATCAGCTTTATTACTTTTCCATTTTGCTATTTCTTTGTTTTTTATTGAAAAAAAAAAAAAACTGGTGCCAATGTATGACCTTTATATTAATATTCAGGGTGGTACAGTAAATGTCACACTTGATGGTTACTATATGAAGAGAACATAAATTTACATTTTCTGAAATGATGTTGCCACAGTTTGGAAACCTCTGTCCATCAGTGTTGCCTAGAGCACATTTAAATTAGCTGGCAATGTTTATTGGCTACCTGTAGCAGGTGTAATATTTTAACTGTTTTAATGTCATAAGGGGATTATTACAAAAAGAAAATATATATATATAATTACTGTTAAGATTAATAGGAAAAGTACTATGTAAAAGCCAATATTTAATACTGGGTTTTTATAATGTTTCTGCCAGGGTTCTCCCATTCAGCATTCACTTTTGGTATTGAGAGCCACATCAGTCAGTCCAATATAAATGGTGCCCTAGTGCCCCCTGCTGCTCTCATTTCTATCATACAGAAAGGCTTGCAGTATGTAGAAGCAGAAGTCAGCATCAATGAGGTAAGAACGAACACTTCTTAAAGGTATATTTGTTTTCACTTTGTCTTTTGTCTAACTATAATCTGATTTTGGTTTATTTTTTAATGAAAAGCCTGTTACAAAACTGAAGACAAATGTACTGCAGGGATCAATTAACTTATTATATTTCACAAACAGTAGGACGTTATCAGGCTGATTATTCTCAGTTTCTTTGTTCTGTAGTCTGTTTTTAACCCCCCCCCCCCCCCCCAAAAAAAAACCCCCATTTAGGAATATTGTAAACAGATTATTATTATATGTTCTTGGCATAAGAAGTACAAATCATTGACAATTGAAACTTTTTCTTTTTTCCAGGATGGTACCCTTTTTGATGGCAGGCCGATAGAGTCTCTTTCTCTAATAGATGCCGTGATGCCTGATGTGGTACAAACCAGACAGCAAGCTTACAGGGACAAACTTGCACAGCAGCAAGCAGCAGCAGCCGCCGCCGCTGCTGCCGCCACAGCCAATCAGCAAGGAGCTGCAAAGAATGGGGAAAATACTGCGAACGGGGAGGAGAATGGAGCACATGCCTTAGCAAGTATGTGTATTGGTTGCTATCAAATGCTTTTTAAACATGTTACTAGATCAGAGTAAGAGCACTTGGCATGTGCTCCTGTAACATTGTAGGGCATACATACTCTGTTATCACAGGGCCACCATGTTGCCATGCTCAATGTAAAAGGAGCATTAACATTTTAATTTCATTCAGTTTAGAGGCATGTTTATTGGGTTCCTCAAAAACTCGCTCTATCACACTCACTAGATTGCGACCATGCGGCAAATGTTGGATTTTTTCAACATCATCCGACCCTGTGCGTTTTGCGGTTGCAGACACACAAGAAAAGGCTGTATGACTTTTAAAAAAAGACGCAGCTTGCAGCAGTGCGGATGATGTCATTCCGACCGTCGGAGAGCACTGACTGAGACCAAAAATTGGGTCGCAATCGGCAGTATAAACCAGCCTTTAATGTCACAATGTACAGAAAGGATAGTTACACAGTGCAATCAAAAAGGTTCATTAAAGAAAGCGTGCTTATCTGCAAAGAGTAAAAATAATGTATTTCTGTAGATTTTGATTTTATGATATTTGACTTGGTGTTACTTAAAAGTGTATTCTGTATTTCAGATAACCATGCAGACATGATGGAGGTAGATGGAGATGTAGATATTCCTCAGAATAAAGCTATGGTATTGCGTGGCCACGAGTCCGAAGTTTTCATCTGTGCTTGGAATCCTGTCAGTGACCTCCTTGCATCTGGGTAAGACAAGATAATTGTGTATGAATGCCTGTTTAGCTTTGCCTAAATCCATTGTGCTTCCAGGGTTCTAAGCACTTAGGCATGTGACAAGAAAGTGTGTGTGTGTGTGGAATTTTAGAGTGGAATTAACTCATCTACTTCTTTTTCTGGTACAACAGTGCCACCATTAGGTCATTCTGCAGTACTGCTAAAGCTTTTTAATTTAATGGGCAGAATTTAGATTTCATAAAACAGCACCCAGATTTAGAAAAAAAGTTATTTATTAGGTTGTGCATAACACATACTGCGCAATTTATTCAATCTTAGGTCTGGTGATTCGACAGCACGCATCTGGAACCTTAGTGAGAACAGCACCAGCAGCTCAACTCAGCTTGTACTCAGACATTGCATACGGGAAGGAGGACAGGATGTACCAAGTAACAAAGATGTCACTTCATTAGACTGGAATGTAAGTGGGGTTTTCTATTTAAAGTCAAAATCTTAACACAATTAACACAAACATGGTTGCGGGATACTGTACAATATTTTTGTTATTCTCTGTTCAGAACTAGCAAGTTAGGAGCTTTAACCTAGAAACAGGGTTGTTTTGTATGTACATCTAGAGATTATTGCACAAGTAATACCGAGTGGAAAGCCCATTGGATGGAAATGTATTTTTGATCTAGTTTACTCATATGCTCCTACATGGTTCAAGATAACTGTCCTATTGAAGCAAGTATTTTACTTGTCTCTCAAACTGCCACAAAAACAAGTGTCTTGAACCTCCTACTTGAAAATGTAAGGAATTTAAGAATTGATCTGGTTTTAAAACATTGCTCATTATATTTTAATGTGTATTTTCTACTCTTGTTTTATACATGGCTTAGTCCTTTACAGAAAGTTGTACAATATCCCCTTGCAACTTCAGTTATCTGCGTAATGCATTTTGTAATGTATAGGGATTTATGTGGATATTAAAAAGAAAATAATTCAAGGGAATGCCCAACAAACGTCTATGGAGTGATCTAGTTCCCATTTCACCAACAGTATTTTAAAAAGTATTTTATTTATTGCAGAGTGAAGGTACGCTGCTAGCAACAGGCTCATATGATGGATTTGCCAGAATATGGACTAAAGATGGTAAGCTAAACAAATAAAAAATATATACATTAAATATCATTTTCTAATTCTGTCATGTGATTTTGAAATAATAATAAAAAGAAAAACTAAAATGTGTACCCTTTCAATTCTAGGTAATCTTGCCAGCACCTTGGGTCAGCACAAAGGTCCTATTTTTGCTTTAAAATGGAATAAGAAAGGAAATTTCATTCTTAGTGCTGGTGTTGATAAGGTAAGAAACTTGATTTTTAAAGTTAACTAAGAACACTATAGATTCCTTCCATACATAAAAAAAAGTTCTGAAGACTGGTTAATCTAGATTTAAATCTAAAAATAATTTTCATTGATTTGGAATTAACCATTAGAGCCTGGTGAATCTTAATTGAAACCACAGAACTTATATCCACCAATCAGGACACTGAAGGTTAAACCTTTTTATTGAGCATTTTCTACTTGACAGTGTCTGCCTCATCAGGGTGCTATTGCTTCATTTTTTTCATCATTTAAAGAAAGCAGCAGTGTGGAGTAGTGGTTAGTGCTCTGGACTCTTGACCAGAGGGTTGTGGGTTCAATCCCAGGTGGGGGACACTGCTGCTGTACCCTTGAGCAAGGTACTTTACCTAGATTGCTCCAGTAAAAACCCAACTGTATAAATGGGTAATTGTATGTAAAAATAATGTGATATCTTGTAACAATTGTAAGTCGCCCTGGATAAGGGCGTTGACTAAGAAATTAATAATAATAATATATATAAAATAACATTTATTTTTATTCATTTATTTATTTATTTTGTCCACAGACTACGATCATTTGGGATGCACAGACTGGAGAAGCCAAACAGCAGTTCCCTTTCCACTCTGGTAAGTCATTGCATTTCTAATTGGTTTGGTCTGTTATGTGGCTGAAGAAGCCTACATAAGTTGAGAATGAGGTGATATTTATATAAGTGTACTACATACTATAAATGTTGACTTGGAACAGGGATGTAATGTGTGTGTGTATCATATTTTAACCTTTCTTATTCCTACACAGCACCAGCACTAGATGTTGATTGGCAAAGTAACAACACATTTGCCTCATGCAGTACAGATATGTGCATCCATGTCTGTAAACTGGGACAGGACAGACCCATCAAGACATTCCAAGGGCACACAGTAAGTATTAATTAAATGCTGGGAACATTTTCTACCCACAAAGAAAAAACACAATAAATGCTTTTTAACATATTACATTGAACTGCTTCCATGTAATCAGTTTGAGATTTTATATTTATATATATATATATATATAAATGTTTGGCTCCAATGCAAGAAAAGATATTAAGACAATTTCAAATTGATCTCCTTTTCTGTTTCAGAATGAAGTTAATGCTATCAAGTGGGATCCAACTGGTAACCTACTGGCATCCTGCTCTGATGACATGACTCTAAAGGTAACCTAATGCCAGTATTATTATTTTTCAGTGTAAAAGTAATTCTGATATTCTAAAATCAACAGTAAGTAATTCTATAAACATTGTGGTTAACAGGTTAACATTGGATGAAATTGTACTTTGGGTAATGCTTGTAATTTAAGACTTGTAAGTTAACTCTCCAACCTCGTTTTTAATGTGTTCGAAGAATTATAGGCAGGTCTTTTAATCTATTTAATTTTATTCAAGATATGGAGCATGAAACAGGATACCTGTGTCCATGACTTACAAGCGCACAACAAAGAGATATACACTATCAAATGGAGCCCAACAGGACCTGGCACCAACAACCCAAATGCCAGTCTTATGCTAGCAAGGTAAACATTACAGAAAAAATTCTATTATTTGGGTGCTATATTTTGTAATACTTGGTTCAAAATATCAGTTCATAAAGATTTTCATTATTTTTGTATTTTGCAGTGCATCATTTGACTCTACTGTTCGATTATGGGACGTAGACCGAGGAATCTGCATCCACACACTGACCAAACATCAGGAACCTGTGTACAGTGTAGCCTTTAGCCCAGATGGCAGGTACCTAGCCAGTGGCTCTTTTGACAAATGTGTACACATCTGGAACACACAGGTATACTATGTTTATATTATCTACATATTATCAAAGCTGGCAACCCGTTTATTTGTCTTTTCATAAATTTGCAACATTTCTTGTATGCTGTAATGCTCTAGTACTTTGCATTTTAATAAGGCAGTGAATTATGACTTTCCAGACGGGTGCTCTAGTCCATAGCTACAGGGGAACAGGAGGGATCTTTGAGGTTTGCTGGAATGCAGCAGGAGACAAAGTTGGAGCAAGTGCATCAGATGGATCAGTAAGTCCCTAATCGTCTCATATTCTCAGATTTAAGGTTTACTTCTAATACAGTACAAAAATGAATATTTGCGTTTGTCTGAATGTGAGCTGTTGAAACGTCTCAAACGATGCATCTTTTTTAATTGTTTAAAACATAACTTTGAAAACAGAAGCTTCTGATATAACATCTGTCATTTCTATTCATAGTCCAATATTTTTTTGTAACAGAACACCCAGCACGGTTTACAAGAAAAACATTGTTACGTTACCTTTGCTGTGTTCAGTGTTTCCCATATCGCACCATTATATTTTTAAACATACTGCCAAATCTTTTGACACGACGGGCCACAAATGAACTCGCCAATATATTTCTTAGCATTTACTCAGGAGCGTTTTCCAGGAGAAAAAAAAGGATTGCCATGTATCCAGATCATATTCCCTCCTGCAACTATGCTGGCTTTGTTCCAACAATATTCCACTCATTTCAATCAGAGCACCAGCGTTGTTGTGAGAGGGAGCATGAACTTTCTCCTGGCAAACATTCCCGAGTAAGTTGAAAAAAACCCCAAAAACATCTAGTTTATTTACATATGTGAATTACAATGAATTACTTTAATAGGCTATTTTGATGTACTTTCATTTCGTTAGGTCTTATTTACTTATGGTCATACATGGACACATTTGTAGACTGGATCATTTGCTTCATTGGTCTGAAACTAGTGTTGTTTTTAACAGCAGTCTTGATAGTCAGAATTTCGATCTGGAATGGCTGTAGACAGTTGATTGCCTACATCTGTTTTTACAAGGTTCACCTGAGAAAAAAAATTGTTATGGCATTAATAGCAAACTTGGCAAGTGTTGGAAAGTGTGGCTCTCTGCTAGGTGTAGACGAGTGCAGTGCCAGTATTCATCAGCCACCAGAGCCTGAGCCTGCTGTGCTTTGGCTACTTGGTTGAACAACATGTACTAATTTCAGCATAGTATTGTTATTAAATTGACTTTTTTTTTTTTTTTATATAAACTTTTCACTGTCATCATATAATGTAGAATTAATTCAAGCTGACCAAGCTCAACCTTGATATAAATATACTGTATATTTATCAGTCACAGAAGTTGGCATCGGTTATAAAATTATTTAATATCTAAAATATGACCCCTTTTTTTCAGGTTTGTGTATTAGATCTTCGGAAATAACGCTGCTAGTTGGAAGCCATGGACCGACTATGAATGTGTACATAGCCAAAATGACTGTCCCTGCCCCATGTACTGCTACAGTCCCATCTGAACCATGGCCAGTCCACTAGAGCCAAACAGACCCTGACAAAGTACACAGACCAGGGTAGGAGGGCTGAATCCTGTCAAGAGCCTGTTTACTCGGAACAAGAACATTTTCTACCCACAAAGAAAAAACACAATAAAAAAGGGACTTACATGAATGAAGCAGAATGAGGACCGTACCAAATTTGAAAGATATATGTTTTTCTTTTAAACCATTCAATACAAAACTTTGATCTTGTTGGTAGAGCAGTTTGTGTGTGCAGACATATCGGCTTTCTTAATCCTGTGGCAGTTAGTTACTTTCCTTTTTAAATATTCTGCAGTTTAGGTTACAGTTGCATGATTTTTTTCCCCTTCCTGTTCCTCAGACAGAAAACTGCTTAAAAAAAAAAGAAAGTCTGCTACTGTACATTTATGCGGTTCACAAAACATTGTGGGGGGACTCCACAATGTTTTCATCAACGGTAGTTATGATGCTATGGTTTTTCTGACAGCAGTTAAATGCAGTAGGTTTTTTTTTGTTTTTTTTTTTTTTTTAAAAAGGGAACATAATTCTGCCGAACTAAAGGATTAAATAAATAAATAAAATGGGCACAACAATTTAGATTAGATGCTTTATGCATCATTTTTCTTTGACCATGCTTTAAGTATGGTTGGATTGTGCACTATTGATATAACAATATAATTATAGAAATATTCATTTAAAAAGAAAAAAAAAGTTTCTGGACAAAGGTTTTCTGATCTAGCTGTTAATAAACTGTAGAAGAGTCACTGAGTAACTAGATTCCAGTATTAATGACTGATACCTTTTTGGCATTTAAAAAATGCGTACAGGCCATTATAAAACCAATATGCCATAGGGCAGAAATCATGGAGGTCCCTATATAATTTGTTGTAAGGAAAGGTGAAGACTTGCTTTGAGTTTCCTTTTTTAATGATTCATTCCCTGTAGGTTTATGCATTTCAAATACGTGCTGGGTTCTACATGTTCAGTTTTAATGAGATTACTTTGATTTGTAATGTTGTTATATGCTGTAGCCTTGCTAGCATAATGAGATTTAACATTCAACAAAATGCTAATTGGTTATGAGAACTGGGTAAGGGTGGAGGTGGTTCTAGGGACTGCTGGCTTGTATTGCTTTTGTTATACCTTTGCTTCAACAATCAAAAATGCCTAGCCTTATTCTAAATTACCTTTCTGAGCACTGTAACTGTACTATTTTTCTGCCTAGTCATATGTTTTTAATTAACTTGTTTACTAAAGTCCTAAAAACTGGAAATGAGTAGTTTGCTTTTTAAAATGAAAATTCCCTCCCAATTAAGACATCATTGATGCAAGATTTTTTACTATATTAAGTTAAAAAACGACACTTAAAGCAAGTCTGGTTGTTGGGCAGGGGAAGAGTGTTTGGTAAATGTGACATGGATCAACATTGTAACTATCATCACATGATATGATTTTATATACTGCCCATTTATAAGGGTTGTTTTTAATTGGAATCTGTATACATTTCCAAACACATTTTACAATGTGTGTTACATATGTACATTATGTGAACATTAAAGTCATTTCCATGCAATAGCAAAATTACCATCTGGGATAATCACAAAAATTACAATGTCTTTATAAAATACCATTCGGCAGTCGTCATAGTTTATTTTATTTATTTATTTTTGAAAATGATTTAATGTAAAAAAGAATAAGCTGGCTTTACCCATGTGGCAACATAAGTAGAATGGAAAAGTAACAAAAATATAGATACAAGTAATAACAAACTACATTTCTACTGCTTGTGACGAGACTGTATCTCAGGAGGAGAGCCAGATGCAGTTATTTATCTGCTGTCGATGTGCTGCTTAAAAAAACCCATACTCTGTGTACTTGCTTATCCATTTGCGTTTAATTTTAAAAAGACCTAGGTCTCAGTCAAATGTGTCACTCCCATGCTGTAAGCAACTGACTCTAGCCGCTAGTTACATATTAGAGGCATCAAAGAGTTTGGAAGTTTCTAGTATCCTTTAGTCTTAAGACTTCTGTGAAAAAGGTAATACCGTAGTGGTTGCAATCCAGTTCGGAGTAGACAGGGTTTAATGCAACAACAATGAACACTAAATTAGACAGTCTCAGCTCAGGTTAAAAAGACTTGGGGCATAGAATGTGAAATGTACAGTATATAGACCGATGTATCTGAATGGCATAAAGTGGTCCGGTTGAACTCTTAGGATGCAGGGTTCTATACCATAACTGACCTTAAAAAAAAAAGTCTAGCTCCTAGTCCTTTATACATGCTGAGCACTAAAAAAAATTACCAAAAATATTTATAAAATTAAAAAAAAGCCTTATAAAGAACTTCTCGTTATTCAAATACACATTTATATAAATTATTGTACACTTCTTTTCTGTACATTTTATTTTATAGTTTACAGCTCATACATTTTAACTTCAGCACACTGTAATTGATTTAAGTAACATCTGTGACAGTAGAATGGTATTTTATAAATCAGGTTTTAGTTTTGTTTTGAGAACCTGCCCTGGAGTCAAGTGTATTTTTCCTATTCTATACCAATGGATTCCCAACTTTCTGGTGTGTAACACCAGCCCATAAAATTTTTTGTACTCTTTAAATTGTTTTCTAGTTCTTATTTCTTTGTCGCTGTTCAAGCAAAAAATAAAAAAAAGGAGTACCATAATGTCCTGGACCATGTAAATACCACATTCTATAATGTATTTGGGTTCTACACTGCATAAAAAATTGCCCACGCCCACCATTTTGATTTATATTACTAAAATCACATCTTTTTGTTTTAGATTCCCTTTGCATTGTATTGATCTGACGGTTGTAATTTGAATCAGATCTGAAGAGGTCCAGAATAAAATATATTTTGATATTATCCTTGTGGTTGTTTTTTTATTACCTTACTTGCATAAAATTACATTGGGTAGTTTATTACCTTTAGTCAACCAGTATAATTCCTGCTGATTTTAATGGTCTCAGAAATGTATCTTTAAAAGCATGAGTTACTAAGCCATTATTTACTCAATATCTTCCTGAATTTAGTACAGTTCCACAGTCAAGTTTTAAGTTCCTCTTAGCTTCAGGCAGGCAATGCATTGCATTTGTAAATCTATATTCAAGTACACTAATCTTTTCTATTTTGTTTCTACTACTGGTAGTTTTCTATTCAATTCTATTGCAAGACTGACACTAGTGTGTAGGTAAGCGCACATGCTAGCTCTCTTAATATGTGCATCTGGAAATGACACTGCATGATTTGTTGCCACTGTGCTGTGTGAAGCTCTGCTTGGCTTAGTGGGTAAGTATCTATAGTCGCTTTGACATCTCTAGTTTTCTACCTATGTACTGCCTGAAATCTCCCCTCTTGTCATTTTCAACTTAATACAGTAGTGTGGAAATGTATTAAAACACCCCATTGCTTCTGTCGTTTTGATTTGTTGTGCGTATGAAATCAAACCACTGAAAATCTTGGAAAATTGTCAAAGTAGGCAAATTAGTGATTATCGAATTTAATTGATGATTTTAATAGGCCACACATGCAATTGATTTTAAATAGTAAAGGAAAGGGAACAAAGCCATAAATGGTAAAAAGCATGAGACTTTGGTTAATTAATGCACAATGGTCTCACATTTTCACAAATTAGTGCCTATTGTTGCTATATCACCGATTACTGACCGAAAATTTAAATTCTAACACTGAGGTTTTCATGCATGTACATATTTAAAGGATATTAAATCACAAATCTTGAGGGGTTCTAATAAATCTGCACTCTACTGTAAATTAAAATATTATTAGCATTTAGTTAAACAATATTTTGTAATTGAACTTACAAAAAAATGTAAATGTGTAAATCAAACATTAATAATGTTTATACAGTAGACATTTAGCCTACATTATTGAACTTCAACTGAAAATGAAACTGAAACATTCCCTTATAATTGCTGATGCACTTACAAAATGTATCTGCAAATTTGTTACATCATTAAGATACAAATACTGTCTATAGCAATACGTAATATTTTGTGAAAATAGTACTAAACGAAAACTAAGCTATAAAATTAGACGTTTAGAAAATATTCTTGATTTTAACTCTATAGACACAGCGTCTGGAATTAAGACGTTGGTTCTACCGCATCCCATACAAACCAAACACTCTACACTGGCCTGCTCACATAACTTAACAATGTTTTTATATTCGTTTTCTTCTGTTATGTAATTTTTTTTTTCCCCTAGAAACATTAATGCTTCTAAAATAATTCAAATAGTCCAGTTATATGCAGTATTAAATTGTTTTGCATGCTTTGTAGCATTTAAGTGTTTTTTTTTTTTTTTATATTAAGAAAAAAAAAAAGTTTAAATTTACAGTACATGCCAGAAATCTAGTCCCTCCAGCACTTTCACAGCATGCCATCTGATCCAGTCATTCAAACCACTCTTGACACACAGCCAAGCTTTGTACTTGGTGCACTGCACCTTTGTTTTCTTGTCCTTGTACAGCTTTTCTTTGTAGGACATTCCGGGGTGTCCACGACGATACTGCACATGCTTATGACACACTGCACTCCTATTGTCTCTCAAAGCTTCAACTGGTTCGTATGAGCCCATGTCAATCAGCTGGTCTTCCAGCAAGGCTGGTTCAATTTGCCTATAGTGGTTCTCATACTGATTTACTAATTAACCGTAACTAGCCTCTGACAAGAAATGTCAGACAAAAAAAAAATAATAATTTAAGGTTCAACCCTAACCCTAAAATAAGTTGGGGGACGTTGCGAAACACACAACATGCCACTTGACTCATCTTGGCCCAATTCATCCTGTCAGTCTGAAGGAAAAATGGAAGGGTATTGACAGCTACTTAAAGTGAAACACATACCCCCATCTGTATGTTGAAAAAGGTTTCAAGTTGTTTTAATGTTGTGTTCAAATAAATTAAAAACGATGTTATGTCACATCTCTGTTTTACTGATTTTATTTCTATATATTACAATAGATAAAGTACAAAAATACAGTGGCAATTTGATCTCAGGACTCAACTTACTTGAGCTTTGCTCTTCTGGTTTATAAATATCACTAGACCCCTTGATAAAAGTATCCCTTTATTATGACTGACCTCACTTCTACTGCAACAAATAAATGCAGAATTGTTCAAGATGCCGTGGCTCACAGTTGAAGGTCATCCTAAGCATCAGAACGGAAAAAAGATTGAACTTGCTTGTTCTGCTGAATAAATTACAACAAACTTTTTATTTGTAGTCAAAGTATGTATGTATGATAACAATTATATCTGTTTAAATAAATCATTTTGGTTTATTCATAGTAGACTTAACTTTCTAGTTTTGTTTTTAAGTAGAATACACTTTAAATAGCAAAATCATAAATCAGCAAGTTCACTGGAATGTTAAGTCAACATAACTGTCTATTGGCTTGCCTTTATTACTTTAGCTTTTTTTTTTTGGTAAAACATTACATACTGTACATCTTAAACTATATATATATTTTTAATGTTCTGTTCAAATAAATTAAAAAAATGATACGTCATAGCATATATGATAAAGCTAATACAGAAACAAGTGTTTGCCAGACATTCAAGTATGTTCTTTTGTTCATAACATCACAGTATCCCTGTTTGCATTTTAAATGCATACCATGCAATATATTTTTAAAGTCACAGTTTCTTTTGACATAGCTATACTGTGTTTATACAGCATAATTACATTTTGTTGTTCTGCTGTATATCTCACAGTAATATTCATCAATGATGAAATACAGATGGTTGCTTCTTGCATTGTTACGGCTCTTGTATCAATTGTACTTCTCCTCTGGAAGTGTTGGACTGTGTTTGAATCCAGCTTTCTGCCACTTCACCCATGGACTGGAATATATCATAACCCACTGCAAAAAGGAAGTAAACTGGCAAAATCCAGTGTAAAGTGAACAGTCTTTCACTTACTGGCAAAGGCACAGAAAAATGTCTGCAAAAAAATAGAAAAACGTCATAAAAACTACATCAATCACCCATTTTCATTTTATTTGAAAAGCTGATGCTGTTTATTTGATAAACTGCTTTCAAGACCTTTGTGCAGCATGTGTTGCAGGGCTACCTAATTGTTTTAGGAGTGCTGTCTCATGCATTTAAAAATAAAATACAAATAATCTCAGTGAAGGTAGCATCACATCACCTGGTTACAAATTGCCTGCCGTTGCACAACTAGTTCTATCCACAACAATTAGTTTTACTTTCAAGCAATCAGCTTTAGGGACTTGTACCGATTCCAATACTGCCAACCAGTAGCAATCAGATTGTTGCTGTTAGCAAGTGCTCATATTCACACTGCTGTGCACAAAACACTAACTAAGCAGGGAAATTAAGATAATATAATCCAACATGATAGTTCTGAGAGTTACTGCAACCTACTGAGAAGTAAAACAGACTAAATCTGTTTTCAAGTCTTGAAGCTGTTTTCCTGTTTCCTTTTTTGATGAACATATTTAATTACAGTAACTGCCCAGCTTGTGTGTTGATAATATACATCATGCAACAATTCAGTGCAACACATTGTCAGTAGACTTATTTTAGGCTATGTTGCATAGCATGACAAGTGGTTTAAAATGAAGTCTGATTCTGTTTTTTCCCCAATGCATTATAACACTGCATAAGAAGGAACGATAAATTATTTATTTAAAATAAACACATTACAGTGATAACTGCTTTTGAATTACCATTGCTTGTATCACAACCAGCATATTAGTAAATACAGGAAAGCAGCTTAATTGAATTGTAGCCATTTTGTTTGTTTATATGAAATAATCAACTGCAAAAGATTATTTCATTTATTCATAAGGCAGCTATTGCTGAAAATATCATTAATAGTTTTTGAAATCCACACTACAACAGATGGAAGCCTAACGAGAACTCCTCTTTAATTCAGCAGACTGCCTAATTACAGTGGCTAATTTTAGTATACTTTAATTACAAGGTTAATTGAAATAACAAAACTTACATGAATGGCTCTGATCTAGATTTTCTCAGCATTAAGAACACGAAGAGCCCCGCTTCGAGATTTAAAGTGAAAGAAGCTACCTTATCCAGCATCACGACAAATCCCTGCAGATACAATGACACTGCAGTTAATTCATTTAAATTACTATAATTTTCACTCACCCCAACACCAATGCTATTTCTTTACATTTACCTTGTTTTAGCATACTTGATTTGTTAACATGCTTTTACTCTAGTGTACCAGTTAACTTCTGCAGCTATGACCAAAGGTTTTGCATTACCTACAATTTTAGGATTGAGACGCAATTAAAAAGAAAAGTGAACATAATTTAGATATTTTATTCAATATCAGGTAATCAAAGAAACTACACAATTATATCGCAAAAGTATACCGGAAGCCATAATAGTAGTACAGTATTTCATGTTAGATTTTTTTTTTTTTAATCAGTTTTTCGTATATGGAAAACTACATAGCTGTAAGTAATTTAATATGCCAAGGTAACATTATTCAGCAGGTTTCATTTGACTTTATGAAGCAAAATGTATTCATTTGATAGAGTGATGCAACACTTTTGGCCATAACTGTAGAAAAGAAAGCAAAAGCTGAAGCCTGATAATTGTATTATTACCAGAGACATTTTATCTTAAAAAAAAAAAGCAGCCAGGAAGACAGATAAAGAAAGGTTGCACTACCTTTGGATCACTTTCTGCTACTATAAAAATAATACCAAATGCCACGAGACATGTACATCCATGAACCACACTGAAAAGAATATGAAATATGTTATTTTGCGGAATGATTTCAAGACACCGCATTACATTTTTTTCTGCAGAATCTATTGCATAAAATTGTTTTTGTTTTTATAAATTTCACAAATTAATCTTAAAACGAGCAGCAAATTGAAAATAAAAAAGAATAAGGCAAACGTACATTTACTATTTCTCTGTTTTTAACGTGATACTGTAGAAAAAAAAAATTCTTAAAAAATATAAATGTCATTCCCTTCAATGATTAAGATATAAGCACCATACCTTTTTAGGGTACAGCACTTCTGAAGTTGTGGCAAAGCTTTTTCACAGTTATCAGACAATTCAGTTAGCTTTCTACTCCAAAGTGAATTCACCCAGCCTTCAACTAAAACAACATAAGAAACTGATTGAAAATTTGGCATTTGACTTACTGTCAAAGACAGACTACAATAAAGAGAGACACACATTGTTACAAATGTTGGTTTTAAAACAACCTCACTACCTAAATTGAGGATAATATACTTTTTTTTCCTCTCTCTCTAAGACCTCGCTGTAACAGTTGCACCGACTTCAAATTAATTAACCTGCCAAAGGCAGCCAAACATGAACACTTAGAAAGAGCTTCTGCACCATTTCACACTAATGAGATCATTTAAAGCTATTAAACATCTAATTTTGGAAAGCAGGGACCATATTTAATCAAATCCAATCACATTAAATAAGGAATTCTAGAAGAGTGTACAGTTGAGTGTAACATTACCATATAACTAAATGTTAAATGTTGAAATATATTTTTCTAAAGACATGTATGGGAATGTAAAGAGAATTAATATTTAACAATAACACAATACTGCTGACTTGTGTGTATCTACAGTTTTCACTACATGTCAAGCTGAGAACTGCTGATGTAAAATCGGGCCCCTCAAAATAGCTGGAAATTACATTAATTAGCTGGCTAATACACAAATTGGTTCTGGTTAGGTAAATCGAAGGCCATAGTCAAAACAAAACAACAGAATGAAAGTATTAATAATTAAAACATCTTATATTATTATTAATGGGTTTACCATAGTAAAAGCATAGCAAGGTGAAATAAAACATAGTGAAAGCATGGTAAAAGAATAGCGAGGTATGGTAAAGCATATTAATAAACATTGCAAACCAGGGTAAACTATGATAAATGCATAATACAACCATGGGAAAAGCATGTTCAAACTGAAAAGATACTGTGTAAAAATACCATGGTAAACTTTCATAAGGGCAGCAAATATCAAGCAATTTGCATTCAAAGCCCCTGCACTCTGAATATCCTTCCAATGTAGTCCGAGCTTCTAACTGCCTGCAGTCCAGGAACACAGTCAGAGGAAGAGGTCAGTTGAGACATGTACATAATGTGAAATAAATGCAAGGAGACATAAGGAACAAAGGCTTTAAAAGTCGTGTAAGTCATTAAGATAGCCCTGGCCTTTCTCTAATCAATCCTACAATCCACATTGTTACACACGTCAAAGGCACATATAAGAAAATCTACAAATACATACAGGTATGCTTTATTGTTGATCCGAGTACCAGAAATGAGACTGTTATACTGATAGCAATGAAGATTTCAGTAAACCACGCCACCCAGGCAAACTGATGGTGGTGTTCGGTAATGATCTGCAACAGAAAACAAATTATTATAATTAATTAGAGCAAGGACACTATAATGGGTACTATACTTTACCATGAAATATATCACAGTATCTGTGCCTTTTTTATAAGCCTCAGGCTAGAATTGAAGCTTGCATTCAAAAGAGAGTACTAGTTGTTTTAATACAGTGTGTTCTTTAAATAATATTCAGTTTCCTTAAGCATTCCTTTTGATCACCCTCAACTTTGTGCCAGTGATGTAACGTGGCAGCCACAAAGTTCAGCTGCACAAACTGCTAATCGTGTTCACATACTTATGGAACACACATATTTTTTTGAAGACTTCTAGTCAAAATGTTTGTCATGTATTATGTTTTCTTTTTTAGTATTTCTATATTTTTGTCATGAACACAGAAAACCCCCAAAGAACTGTAGTAAACAGTAATTTGAAATGGTACAGACAACAGCTGGAATTCAAATCTTAATACACTTTAGAGTAGCGAGACATCTTAAAACTGTTGTAACAGTAATACCTTAACAGTTACAATGCAGAGCACCCCCTCTCCCAATAACTGTAGTTAGATTAATCTTTAAAACAGAGAGGGGGGTGCAAATCATCTGAAGCAAGGAATCATGGACCACAAGAAGACTGATCACCCAGGGCATCCACAAAACACAGCCGTGACCAATATCCATCAGCATGAAGTGCAGGCTGGGCGATCGATTACCTGATTGTATTGTGTATAGAGGCATGTCTTATGAATTGCTAGGACAGTGTGTGGGCATTCCCATTCAAAAGAATTGCTCTGTGCTTTGTGCTGGTGTTTCTTTATATCTTTCTTGTAGTTGCAGTAAGGACCTTATGCGTTGAACCAAACAGCGCATTCAGCTCTATTTTATGAAATGTCTTAATCTTTATTCACATTGCAGCAGACACAAATACAATATTGTATGGGTTGGCTTAGCTTCTGGTGAGTGTACATACCAGGGTTGTATCCCGAGCTTCATTTTTTATACAGTATTTGCAAGAGAAATGACATCAATTTTTTTTTTGCTCACATGTACAATATATGCTACCAATCCCATAGAGTTTCCTTTCCATATCCTGCAGCAGATGTACAGCAAGTAGCGGGGCTTTCCCTTTCACCAGAACACTGTGTGGCTGCATTTGAAGGACGTGTGCCAATATCTCAGAGGGGTATCCAGAGGGAAGAGAACACCCAATGTTTAAATGAGATCTAGAAATGCATACTCAATCTTTAGTTGAGTGCCAATGATTGGTATCAAACTAAGCACATTTAATCTTGGAATACATTTCTTTTTTCTAAATAGTTAAGCTGCAGTAAAGAATTTTGCAGAAGATTAATTACAGCACCACCTTATTGCAGGGTCATGTTATTAAAGTGTTTTGTTTGTTTGTTTTCCCAATACAGATTATACAGTTTCTAGCTGTCTGATTCTAGGTAACAGTCCCACTGGAATGCCAGGGTTTGTTACATATAGTAATATTTCATCTGCTTCAACAGCATCTACTAAAAAAACAATGGCTAAATACCACATCTGCACTTTCCATTTCCAGAGATTTCATTTACATCACCTTCATATGAAAGTAGCTTTATACAGAAGTCCAATATGTTAATTACGACTGAGTCACTCAACAGTAACCATAATAAGTAGTTCACTTGATTGACAGCATAGAAGAAAACTAAATCAGTTCATCAAAATTTATTCAGTGCTCTAAAATGGTAAAGACATTTTTAGTTTTCATAACAACGAGCTGGAATAGTGAATTCTGTTTGTGTATAAGTTACTGGGGCATTTTATCAGCCAAGCGTCATCCTTACTGTCTCTTGAGAAAAATGAGCCAGGAAGCTATGGGGTCACAAAATACTAAACATTGCAAAAGCTCAAAGACACAAGTACAGGCATTCCCAGTACTGAACCAGTTACTATTCACTATACGTTTTAAATTACTTTGTGAGATTAAGGTCATGGCATATTTAAGTTTCAGTTCTTGCAAGAAGTTTTAAAGTGCTGTTTTCCTTCTAGAATGTTAATCTCCACCTTTATGTTGATTTCAAACTACCCACACCTACAGAGCTGCAATGTTTTCCCAGATGAAATAGATCTTTCCCACAACTGGCTGACATGGATCCCTGCAGCTTGACTTTGGATTGTGTAGCCTGGGGAACAAACCTTCATCTGCTGTCTCTAGACACACCATCTACTGTCAATTTCAAAAAGTAAACTTTGTTTTATCAGACCACAACAAACACCTCTTCCTCTTCAGAAATATATCCTGCAATTCAACCCTACAGGATAATGTATACCAGCTCCACACAACCATTGCCTGTTTTTTGACTCACTGACATTCCAAGCCGGTTTTTAAAATTGAAGCCACAACTTTTCTTTTTTTCTTCCTAAATATAATTTCCTACTCCACTAGGGTACTGCAGGATGTTCTTCTGTGTACTTTGTTGTTACATTTCTTGGTCATTTCTGTAGTGCAGTATTTTAGTGTTGCAAATGATCTTATCCTTCTAATAGACAATTCAATGTTGTTGTTTGTTTATTTAGCAGACACCTTTATCCAAGGCGACTTACAGAGACTAGGGTGTGTGAACTATGCAACAGCTGCAGAGTCACTTACAACTACGCCTCACCCGAAAGACGGAGCACAAGGAGGTTAAGTGACTTGTTCAGGGTCACACAATGAGTCAGTGGCTGAGGTGGGATTTGAACCGGGAACCTCCTGGTTACAAGCCCTTTTCTTTAACCACTGGACCACACAGCCTCCTTGTGCATTATATACTGGTATATACCATTACGTATATTACTTTTATATGGTACAGTAATATGATTTTAACGTACATGTGCATAACTGTAGTATTTGTTTGATATGTCATGCAATATTCAGTAGAGAAAGATCTGGTGAGCTTGACTTTAGGATTCTAGTCACTGATCTGAAGCTATGGCAGGTCGATGCTGGTCACTTGGGAGACCTCTAGTGAACACAAAGTGCTGTAAGAAGTGTGCTGATGGTTCAGTAAGTGTTGTCTATCTGCTTTGGGAACATTTAAGATCCCATGGCACTATTGAAAAGAGCTGGGGCATTAACCATTATTGACGATTGATGTCCTGTATAAATAAAATGCTGCCTTTTGCCATTAGGTGGCACTGACGCTCTATATGGCAAAACACTAAATTGTATAAAATACATTATTTCTAAAAACAAATTAAGCCTGTGCACAGAAACTCAGTAATTTGTGCCTCAGTTACTTTTGATCACATGAAATACAAAATGTGAAAACAAACCCAGCAGTACATGGAAAATAAATACTTTAAAATGTGATATTTTACACCTGGTAAAAGGGTTGTTGATGCAGCTACAAGCGATGCATGATTTTTACACCAAAAACAGTTATCCATATCTGGATCTATTTTAAACATCTTAATGTATTTTTCTCAGTGCAGCATTGAAAAAAAAAGGCTTTTAAAAACACCTAATCCCAGTTTGAATGACCCACTTGAATACTAAAGTACAGTCTTAACATAGCTAGGAAACAACTTTTAAAATGTTCTGTGCGTATATTTAGTTACCTTACATTAGTGGGGGAAATAGCGTGAACTCTCTATTTTTAAATTGTTTACGTCACACTATCACAATGTTTAGTACAGCAGAAAAGTTAACTTTTGACTGAAAATACAGAAACAAAATGCCAGTGCTAAACAATAATAAGTGACATGGTTGCAAAATCCCTATCCACCAGTTCCAATCTCTATCCAGACAGGAAAGATAAGACTCTGGAGAAGACACCATCGGTTCACAGACACGTTTTTTGACAAATCAACAATCAGGGCATCTGGGTTTAACTGAAATTTGAGTTTTTTTGTTTATTTTTTTAAAACCATGCAGATAACAACAACATACTAGTACAACTGCTGTATGTAAAAGGCCATGGACTGGACTCTGGAGCTTTGGAAGTCAAGCCGTTAAGACACCATGCTCATTGCTCCTCCTTGCCCATGGTTAGGAGAATGCAGCCTGCACATACTGCTCATCCTCTGGGTTCCAGCAATTCAAAAGCTAAAGTTTCAAAGGTCACTCTTTCCTTGAGGGACATATTGTTACAACATTTCAGAATGAAATATAATTTATATTTCAAGTTCAGAAGATCTTTTTACAGAGCCTTAGGCATTGGTAAGACCGTGTATTGAATAGTATTCCTGGGATTTAACCTAATAAATTAATAAAAGTAATTAAAAATAATATTTTATACTGGTTGTGTCTATGGTGTTATACCTCAAACTGCAAGGCACATTTGCACGTATTCACCTGTAAATCAGAAATCACTTCGGTTTATGTTCTTAATGCTCTGGTCTACTCCAGTCTTTCTGTTAAGCACATACTATCAATTACTGCCCCCGAATAGAATTTTTGATTACATTTCTGATTGTATGTGAATTATTTAATAAGCACATAATGACAATTAAACTATTCAAAATGTAGCAATGATACACAGTATTACACAATACGTGTATTTCGTTATGATTCAGCTTATTTTAAACTGAATGAATCATGTATGTATTGGTTTTTTTAAACATAAATTACAGGTAACTTTCTAGTCACCCTGTACAAATACTTTCAGTGAGGCCTAGAACCAGGAACAATCCTTTCCTGGCATGACTGTAAAACTGTATTAAGAACCAAGAACAGAGTCCTTCCAAAAAAGCGTACATACGCTGTATTTGTCTGTAGAGTTTAAACTAAATGTGTCCTCTCATAGGCACACATATCACAATGTCTTTTCCTGTGATGATGGATTAACTAGTTCTGTAACAGAAGAAATAGTAAGTGTCTAGGCTGTATTAAATTCTCGTTGAAGCACAGTAGTTTACTTCACTTTGCATTAAATGTACAGTATTACAGTGTAATGTTTTTTAACATAAAAAAAGAAACATTCATACACTAACTACTATGTACAGTAAAATCACGCTCATCAGTTATTGCATGTTTTACACTATGTTTGTTTTGTATTATCTAGCTCTTAGGTATAGAATACATCATAATACTGGCTCAACTTTATTTCTACAACTGTTTAGTACAAAAGGAATGAAGTGCAATGCTTCCAGTCCCTTGAGAAATAACTGAACACCTCACTGCTCCTAAATTAGATCACAAATTTTCTAGCTGATGGCAGTGTCTCACTGCTAGCCCTGAAGGCAAAGCATTACATTTTAATATCCTGGGTTTATTCTGCCCATGCTGGGACCACTCAGGAGCAGGAGCTCATGTACAGATTCACAAAAGAAAAGGTGCTTAATAGAAAAATATTTAATACAAATTCTGCAGAGGTAAATTCAGGAAAAATAAAGGTTACAAACTATGAATCCTAATCTGAACAGAATCAGTGTGCTAATTATGTTTTTTCTATTGCAACCTAAATAACATTGCTCACTTAATGGTCTAAACAGCATTAGATTTTTACTATAGTACACCTTCTTTCACATGGACATCCTTAACTGTATTGTTTAAAGTTATGTTAATAAAAGCCACTCCTAAGTAAAACAAACAGCGCCTTCTGTGAAAATGTGCCTCTGCTTCCAAATACCAATTCACTTCCATTGTACCTTGCTCCAATGGTCTAGGTCTACTGTATCTGCAATCAGACCATGTTATTATTATTATTTATTTCTTAGCCGACGCCCTTATCCAGGGCGACTTACAATTGTTACAAGATATCACATTATTTTTTACATACAATTACCCATTTATACAGTTGGGTTTTTACTGGAGCAATCTGAACCCACGACCCTCCGGTCAAGAGTCCAGAGCCCTAACCACTACTCCACACTGCTGCCCTTGTAACCTACTACACAGCTTTTTATAGTGTTGTATTTTACATACTGTATCTGCATGGTCTGAAATAATGTTAAAACATATATTTTATAAGTCGGACCAGTAATAATGTTAGTAAAGTTAACAAGATATAATACAATTGATTTGAAGCACTGGTCACCACTCCTTTAAAATGTACATTTCTTCTATACACAGTTTAATACTGTTGAACGCATATGTGATGTTTCTACAAATTAACATTCAGATCCATCTCACCCTGCCCCTTGAGAGAGGAGGGAAATATCTGAATCCAAGACGCACGATTTTCAAAATGTCAGTTTAATATTAATTTCTCTCCTTCATGCCCCATGATGTAGAGCCTTGTTCTAAATATAAACTCAAGAAGCACGTTCACAATTCCTTCACATAGGAAATATTACATGAAAGCTTTGATTTCATTTATCATGTATAAAAATACAATGCCCCTTTGTTATTTCACTCTCTCTGAAAGAAAAAAACAAACATAAACGTGCAGTGAAATACTGAAGGCAGTAAAATATGTACAACCGACTGTCAACATGCCCTAGCCATGGATTAACCAGATTTGTGAATGATCAAATCATGAAATAGCATGGTAACAGCTGAAGGAAAACTATAGTAAAAGCTGATGAAGCCAAAAATAATATGGAAAATAAATGGCAAGCTGATAACTACCTACACCATTAAATAATACATACACTTGAAATATAGTTATAATAAATTAGACAACAGCAATATACCATGCATAAGGATGTGTATTCTCATCAGCTGCAATACTGGTGCGCTTGCACCTCGGACACAACGGTTCCATGCTACAGTTTCGCATGGGCCTCCTCCCTTCTGAGGGATCATGATTACATCCGTGATAGACCCTCTTCAGGTCTCGGTATTTCAACAGGAAGTTGGCTGTCTTGCTTTGCAAGCTAGCCATACGTCTTGTAGACCCCATCTCCTGCAGAGTGGGGTTCTACTCAAGATACTTTCTGGTACCGCAAGATGCCGGCTTTCGCCCCATCCTAGAGTTGAGACTCCTCAACAGGTTTTTGAAGGAGAGGCGGTTCCAAATGCGGACTCACCATCACATTCTCCAGTCCGTCCAGCCGGGCGACTGGTTTACCACCGTGGGCTTACAGGATACGTATTTGACGCGGTAGTGGGTACGTTGCAGAACGCTAGGGCAGGCTGCACTAGGTCATTATACGACTACAAATGGAAATATTTTCAGAACTGGTGTCTGACTAAGGGTCATGAACCACTCTCTTGCCCTATCCGGTTATCTTGCATTTTCTGCAAGAACTGCTCGATGCCGGAAGGTCACCTTCTACACTGAAGGTGTACTTGGCGGCCATTTCTGCGTGCCATGGCCCCCATTGATTCAGTATCTCCGGGTGCGCATTTCTTGGCAACCAGGTGTCTCAAGGGTGCTCGCCGATTACGCCCTCCAAGGATGGTCGTTCTCCCCGAATGGAGCCTTGATATTGTACTGGAGGCTCTCACGAAGGCCCCGTTTGAGCCCATACACTCCATAGAGTTGAAGTATCTGTCTATGAAGACAGCCTTCCTTTTGGATATCACCTCCACAAAGCGGGTCAGTGTGCTACAGGCGCTGTCGGTACACTGCTCCTGCATGCATATTTGTGAAGATGGCAGCAGGTTTTCACTACGTACAAACCCTGCTTTCCTCCCTAAGGTGATCACAGCCTTCCACATGAATCAGTCTGTGGAACTGGAGTCTTTCCATCCACCTCCGTTTTCTTCAGAGGAGGATAGGAGATGGAACTTCCTCTGCCCGGTGCGGGCATTGAGGTGCTACGTGGATAGGACAAGAGCTCTGCGTCATGCTGACCAGCTCTTTGTCTGTCACGGGATACAGACCCTAGGACAGCTCCTCTTGAAGCAGCGACTGTCTCGACTGCGTATGACAATGCCGGCTTGCCCCCACCTGGGAGGGTAGCCGTGCATTCTACCAGAGTGTTGGCTACATCTTGGGGCCTCGCTCTATGATATCTGTACTGTGGCTAGCTGGGCTACGCTGCATACTTTCTTTAGGTTCTATCGCCTTAATGTGATAGATCCTTCCTTGCCTTCATTAGGCATGAGGATCCTTGAGGTTGCATGCTCTCACCACTAACCTTGGGTTATGCGGTTCTGACGTGTCTCCTGTATGATGTTGTTCTGTCTCCCTTGCGACTGCTCTGGTATACTTTTCCATAAGTATGTTGCCGGTCGTCTTCAAATTGAAAGGGAACGTTAGGTTACTTACCATAACCCTGGTTCAATGAAACAGAAGACGACCAACAAACCTTGCGAGGTCGCATCGGTCGCCCTCACGGGTTCGATACAAAAAGAGGAATGGCTTCCATGGGTTGACTATTTTGATCCATCGGTAGGCGGGACCGAGGACATGACCCCAGGAAGGGGTCTATCGGCAGCTCTGATATAAAGTAATACCTACCAATAGGCAGGCATATCCCATAAGTATGTTGGTCATCTTCTCTTTCAGGGAACCAGGACTAGGTAAGTAACCTAATGTTTTCTTCCCTGTAAGAGGATAATTCAGTTCTCAGGTTTGAATTCACTCCAACACAGCGCTTGTGTTATTCCCCATGTTGCCTGAGCCCACAGCATTCAGATCCCTCTGTGGAATTTCTGCTCTCTTGAGTGCTGAGGGATCTTTTATTTTATATTTAATGTCCATTTGCATTTTCGGTTTGGGTAGTACTTTGTTTTACACTACCAAGTTTTCAAACTCATCATGTAGCTTTGAGTAACCAAAATGTTTGTGATGTTTGACTTCAGGTTATACAGGTACACAAGGTAACACAAAAAGCATGCTAAATTATATGAAAATAATGTATATGTACAGTACACTTCAATTTTCAAGACACAGGTACACTTAACATTGAACCCAATTCTACCTAAGTGCCAAAACAGGATGTCACAGTTAATTACATTCAAATGCATTACTTTTCATTGTATTAAGGGCAAGATGAAAAGACTAACACTAAGTTAAACCCACAGTCAGCCTTAGACAGTTCATTGCTGTTGTTGCAAGGCCTATTGTTGCCAAGTTATTCATTGTTCAGCTATGACACCTAAAAGCTCCGAGGAAATGAAAGATTAAACTCAATGCTTGTACTACTGAGCTTGTTGTGATAAAAGCGCTACATCAGTAGTTAGTCTTTTTAAATCTGACAGGTATCCTCTGTGTTAACTAGAAATAATTCAGGGAGTAGGATTTATCATATACTTTGGGTTAGTTTGATACTCAGCAGATAAACATTTGCAGTAGAGGGCTGCTGTACTGTAATGTAAGACACACACAAGATTGTCTTTGCTTATTACATGCTCTTCTAGCTTAAATAAGCTCTGACCTGTTAACTTACACATCGAATCACATGCACACATATTTGAGTACATTTTCAGTATTTGATAGACTGTGCCTATAGTATCTTCAAATTCAAAGATCAGTGTAAACTTACCAGTAGGAATCGCAGTGAATAGATTGTGAAGAGTGTGGTTCAGATGGATGGAGGTGCAGTGGTTGGAATTAACTAACATACAGTATAAATGACACTTTAGAATATATATATATATATATATATATATATATATATATATATATATATATATATACACATACACACACACACATACACACACACATACATACAGACGTGCTCAAATTTGTTGGTACCCCTCCACAAAAAACGAAGAATGCACAATTTTCTCTGAAATAACTTGAAACTGACAAAAGTAATTGGCATCCACCATTGTTTATTCCATATTTCATAGAAATCAGACTTTGCTTTTGATTTTTTATTCAACATAATATTGTAAATAATAAAACAAATGAAAATGGCATGGACAAAAATGATGGGACCGCTAACCTATTATTTTGTTGCACAACCTTTAGAGGCAATCACTGCAATCAAACGTTTTCTGTAGCTCTCAATGAGACTTCTGCACCTGTTAACAGGTAGTTTGGCCCACTCTTCCTGAGCAAACTGCTCCAGCTGTCTCAGGTTTGATGGGTGCCTTCTCCAGACTGCAAGTTTCAGCTCTTTCCATAGATGTTCGAAAGGATTCAGATCAGGACTCATAGAAGGCCACTTCAGAATAGTCCAATGTTTTGTTCTTATCCATTCTTGGGTGCTTTTAGCTGTGTGTTTTGGGTCATTATCCTGTTGGAGGACCCATGACCTGCGACTGAGACAGAGCTTTCTGACACTGGGCAGTATGTTTCGCTCCAGAATGCCTTGATAGTCTTGAGATTTCATTGTGCCCTGCACAGATTCAAGGCACCCTGTGCCAGGTGCAGCAAAGCAGCCCCAAAACATAACCGAGCCTCCTCCATGTTTCACTGTAGGTATGGTGTTCTTTTCTTTGAAAGCTTCATTTTTTCGTCTGTGAACATAGAGCTGATGTGACTTGCCAAAAAGCTCCAGTTTTGACTCATCTGTCCAAAGGACATTCTCCCAGAAGGATTGTGGCTTGTCAATATGCATTTTAGCAAATTCCAGTCTGGCTTTTTTATGTTTTTCTTTCAAAAGTGGAGTCCTACTGGGTCTTCTTCCATGGAGCCCACTTTCGCTCAAAAAGCGACGGATGGTGCGATCAGAAACTGACGTACCTTCACCTTGGAGTTCAGCTTGTATCTCTTTGGCAGTTATCCTTGGTTCTTTTTCTACCATTCGCACTATCTTTCTGTTCAATCTGGGGTCGATTTTCCTCTTGCGGCCGCGCCCAGGGAGGTTGGCTACAGTTCCATGGACCTTAAACTTCTTAATAATATTTGCAACTGTTGTCACAGGAACATCAAGCTGCTTGGAGATGGTCTTGTAGCCTTTACCTTTACCATGCTTGTCTATTATTTTCTTTCTGATCTCCTCAGACAACTCTCTCCTTTGCTTTCTCTGGTCCATGTTCAGTGTGGTGCACACAATGATACCAAATAGCACAGTGACTACTTTTCTCCATTTAAATAGGCTGAATGACTGATTACAAGATTGGAGACATGTGTGATACTAATTAAAGAAACTAATTAGTTTGAAATATCACTATAATCCAATTATTTATTATCTTTTCTAAGGGGTACCAACAAATGTGTCCAGGCCATTTTAGAATATCTTTGTAGAATAAGCAATAATTCATCTCTTTTCACAGCTTCTTTGCTTTATTCTATGACATACCAAAGACATGCAAGTATACATGATAAAATAGCTTTTAATTTCATCACTTTTCAGGAGGAATGAAGCATTATTTCAATGAGCTGTAAGGGTACCAACAAATTTGAGCACGTCTGTGTGTGTGTATATGTATATATATATATATATATATATATATATATATATATATATATATATATATATATGGTTTTTAATTCCAAGCAGTTTTAAAACATAATGCACACAAATCTAAGTATTATGAATCAGTATGTTCACAAATACAGCACCAGACACTGTCCAAAATATTATTTGTTAATATTTTTTTTTTTAAGTGGCAACTAGTCGACCTACAGTATTCAACCATTTTTACCTAAATTATTCAAATAGTCATTCTACCACGAAACAACAGTAGCGTTACACATCCACTAAGACTTCTGATATAATAAAAAACCAAACAAACACAAAAATGATACTTCATTAAGGTCAAGACATTTGATTGTTCTAGGATATTGAGTTAATTCCAATTTGACATACTGTAATGTAAACTTCTCTCTTTCTGACTTTTTTAGGAATAAAACACTGTACCTCTGCAGAGTCTTGTTTGTAGTTTTTTTTATACATACATATCTCTGCATCATGTGATTACAACACTTTCTATCTTCACAACCCTAACTCGGGTCAACAGAGTCACAGTTTAATTCATTTTGATTTATTTCTACAGCCGCTAGAAGGACGCCAATTTCATCCCTTAGGGCAGATGGAACACAAAGATAAATGAACAGCTGACATCAGAAACAGGTATCTTCAACTAAAGTACACTAGACCAATACAATCGATTCCACCACATAAGCTGCAACAAAATCTTGTTTAGCATCTTGTGAAGATAAATATTTTTTTGGTATTCAATCGTGGAGGAAACTGGTTAACATTAAATGTGAATATTTTACTTTTGTTCGAATTCCTGAGATATTTCAAAAGAAAATCTCAATTCCCAAGAAGACACTGTTCTCTTTCCTGTTTTGTTTTTGATAATTTAGTTTGGCTCACTCTTTGGCTGTATTGCTAACAAACAGACTATTTCACAAGCCTGCGAATATTGCTTTTCATGTAAAAGGGCAGCATTTGGATGAATCCCCTAATATTCCAATAACCTGTGCTGCTTGTTTTCACACCTGTCTTTTCCTGCAGGGTGCCAGTGCCACAGCGTACCAGTGTGCTGTGAAGGGTAGTGCTGCTACAATCTCCTCTTCAGTAAAGTTGCCCTCTCTATTCTTTTGAACACTGAGCCACTGTCTCACCTCGTACACAAATACACCTGCATCAGATGGGGATAGTCTGAGTTGCAATTCATTTCCTGTTTAGATTCATTTAAATGTATTCATTTCCACAGCCTTGTGATACTAGCAATTTCCCCCACATCTTGCATATATTCGCAATGCAAGCAGAGTTGCATAAAAGTCGCATATATTTGCAAAATCTTTAAATATTTGGCCCAAAGTGTTTAATAAAAAATGAGTTACATTCAGAAACATGCATCTATACCACTTGGCTGCACCCTGAATTAGCCTATATTCCACAGAGCACACTAGAAGGTGAACAGAACTCAACCCATGAGATCCAAAAGCTCTCTGCAATCCGAAATATCACAGGCTATGTTTCACTGACCAATACAATTTATAGCTGTTGTTTACCAAGCTTTAGTGGAGGGGAAATGCCACATGGGGGGGGGGGGGCATGAAGACTGGTAGATAAGTAAAAGATAAAAGCAACTGTACAACATCTTCGTGAAATGTAAAAAAAAAAAAAACGAATCAACTCTAGATATCATGTCTAAGCTTACTAGACCACTTTGCTTAAAATACACCTAACATATCCCTGTACATGTACTGTATTAGCAATGTCAGATTTACAAGCCTATTAAGACTGCTTGGTTACTTCATAACCTGTCCATTTTGAAAACATCTAGGTGCAGTTTATACAATATCATTTAACATCTAAGCACTGTTTCCATGGAAACCAGAATAGACCAAGCAAGAGATGAAAAACTAAACAAAAGACAAATCCAAGGGCGAATGTACTTTTTGGCATCAGCCTAACAGCTAATAGCCCTTCAGAACCTCGTTGCTAAGCCACCGTGTTAAAATTACGATAAAATAGGATGAATACCCAGGCTGTGCAAAGAAGCCTAACTTTGCTGGGGACCCCGAGGGGGGGCGTCACATTGGCTCGGACGCTCCCAAGGAAGGGGGATGGGAAACCGGCAAGGATTGCTTCTCCTCATCGTGCAACAGCAAACCCTACTGGCCAGACACAGAGCACATTCAGAGTGGATAAGAGGCAGGGCTGGTCTCTGTTCTCCAGGATCGGAAGCCCGCCCACCTCTGCTCTGGATTGCTCGGTGTAAAAGCGATTCTGGCTTTAGGCTTGTGAGATCGGAGGACGCTCACACGGCCTGAGAACACCTGTGCTGTGTGGAGACTCGCTGTGGTGAGGAGAAAAAAAACATAATTGGACATTCCAAATTGAGGGAAAATAAATACAAATAATAATTGGATGAATACACCTAAGAAGTAAACAAAAAGGCATTTGTAACATCATGTGAAGAGGCCGTGAGCCAAACAATTTGAAGTAGCACTTGCTCTTCTGTTGTCAGGAGTCCAGACCCAACTTTTTTATTTTAATTTGTTCAGCCCTAAAATACAGGCCAAGAATGAATTACTTTTTATATGATAAACAAATGTATACAAACACTCCTTTAGAGTCTTATTACAGGTTGGATTAGCAGTCAATTTCAGTTTTGTTACATACTGTAATGCTTTCTGCATTTTGTAACCCTTGTGCAAGTTTACCATGAACAGCAGTGCAAAGTGTAAAAATGCATAGTGGAAGCATGATAAAGCATAGATAAGCATTGTAAAACCTAAAGAAATTTAGTAAAGCATATTAATAAAACAGGACAAACAGTGGTACAACTGTTGTACTATGGTATATTATATGTATATATAGTATAACCATGGGAAAAGCATGAGAAAACTGCAAAATTACTGTGGTAAATGTTAATAAGGGAAGTCTCATATCAAACCTAAATTAATTCTAGCAGCCACTGATACAACACTAGTGGTTTCAGGTTCATTGGTCTTTGATGAGATAAACAATGGTAGGGTAATCGGATAGTAAGAAACTCACCCCTAAAAGAAGCATTTGCCAAGTGTTTGTCTACTCATCTTTGTCAAGCGCTTTGAGATTTGACTTCCTCAGAGTGTGAAGCCAGGTCCCAAGCTGTGTAACATTCTTAAGTCTTCATATTACCTAATTACACTCTGCAGGAGCCCTGCTTCCTGCTACAGACTCCAGGACACTTGTAATTGAAAACCCTGATAGTGCCAAAAGCAGTCTCAAATTAACTGGGGTGTCACTGTGAGAAACATCGATAGTGGGGGGATTCTGTGAAAAATATATTATATATGTATCAATGTTGGCACTAGGAAATAAGTTTCCCAGGAAGACTGAAACTTATAGTTGTAACACTTTTCCTACCTAACGATTTGTTAACTGCTAAATTATTTACTCCATGTTGCTGAAATTCATCAACACCAACGCACCATCTTTCAATATAGTATCTCTCTTGCTGGGTCAGCCTTAATGTTTGGTGATTTGTACTCTGGGCCATGCTGCCTAGACTTCTGACGTGTCTTTTGGCTCACATAGTTTTTCTTTCTTTCTTTTATGTTATGTTATTGATTTTCTTATATACTTCTATTTCAATTCCCTTATCTTTTGTATAGCCTCATATTTTCTGTTAAGGACTTCTGTATCCTAGTATTTTCTTTGCTACATTGTTTTTCCCTCCATTTATTTAGAAATATACTTTAGCTCTCTTTTTGACCTTCATCTTTACTCCCTCTCTTACAATTGGGTTCCATTTTATTTTTTTCTTTCTCACTGTCTGCACCATCCGGTCTCAAGTCACATACAAATAATTTTAAATGTCTTGGATTTACTGTCCCAGGAGGCAAAGGAATTTGACAGTTAACACTTAACTAATTGCTCCATTTCTTACTTGTGTTATTTGGCTACATGCTACTCTCTTTCTCTGTATCCCGACAGCAGAAGAAATTGGCCAAAATGCGCAATAATGAAATCACTTTTTAACCTTCAGGCCTGGTTTAAATGTCAATTTTAGCATTGTCATCTAGTGTAAAATTAACCTTGGTCAAATTTAGCAATTGGATGTTCTAACATCCAATATTCACATTCTAGATCTTCTAAAAATTAAATGTTTCTTATGCACTGTTCTAACATTCTAATACTGTATGAATCCCTGATTTGTATGTATTTATTTATTTATTTATACAGGAAATTATAACTCACTGAGGCCCTCATTTACAAGGGGGTCCTGTCATACACAGACACAATCATACATAAAACAACACAATTCATAGTTGCATGGTCCAGCCTTAGACAATAACAAATAAACAAAGGAGCAGTAATACAGCGTTTTTTTGTTCTTTTCACTGTAGACTAAAAAAAAAAAGCAATTGCAAGGAGTTTTAAGCAAATCCCTAATACGCTCTTTATAACCGAAAAATGAGAGGCTATCAAATTCCATTCTTAAACTATGTGAAAAAGTGTTCCAGGTATTTAGGTGTCGATAAGAAAAAGCCAATTCTCCTAATTGTGTCCGTATCCTTGGGACTACCAAACTACCAGAATCATGAGATTGCAAACTATAGCCAGTATTTACCTTTGACCAAATTACTAAGATAATTGGGAACCATACAGTACTGTGCAAAAGTTTTAGGCAGGTGTGAAAAAATGCTGTAAAGTAAGAATGCTTTCAAAAATAGACATGTTAATAGTTTATATTTATCAATTAACTAAATGCAAAGTGAGTGAACAGAAGAAAAATCTACATCAAATCCATATTTGGTGTGACCACCCTTTGCCTTCAAAACAGCATCAATTCTTCTAGGTACACTTGCACAAAGTCAGGGATTTTGTAGGCATATAGTCAGGTGTATGATTAAACAATTATACCAAACAGGTGCTAAATATCATCAATTCAATATGTAGGTTGAAACACAATCATTAACTGAAACAGAAACAGCTGTGTAGGAGGAATAAAACTGGGTAAGGAACAGCCAAACTCAGCTAACAAGGTGAGGTTGCTGAAGACAGTTTACTGTCAAAAGTCATACACCATGGCAAGACTGAGCACAGCAACAAGACACAAGGTAGTTATACTGCATCAGCAAGGTCTCTCCCAGGCAGAAATTTCAAGGCAGACAGGGGTTTCCAGATGTGCTGTCCAAGCTCTTTTGAAGAAGCACAAAGAAACGGGCAACGTTGAGGACCGTAGACGCAGTGGTCGGCCAAGGAAACTTACTGCAGCAAATGAAAGACACATTATTATTATTATTATTATTTATTTATTTCTTAGCCGACGCCCTTATCCAGGGCGACTTACAATTGTTACAAGATACCACATTATTTTTACATACAATTACCCATTTATACAGTTGTTTTTTTTTACTGGAGCAATCTAGGTAAAGTACCTTGCTCAAGGGTACAGCAGCAGTGTACCCACCGGGGATTGAACCCACGACCCTCCGGTCAAGAGTCCAAAGCCCTAACCACTACTCCACACTACTTCCCTTCGCAATCGGAAGATGTCCAGCAGTGCCATCAGCTCAGAATTGGCAGAAAACAGTGGGACCCTGGTACACCCATCTACTGTCCGGAGAAGTCTGGTCAGAAGTGGCCTTCATGGAAGACTTGCAGCCAAAAAGCCATACCTCCGACGTGGAAACAAGGCCAAGCGACTCAACTATGCACGAAAACACAGGAACTGGGGTGCAGAAAAATGGCAGCAGGTGCTCTGGACTGATGAGTCAAAATTTGAAATATTTGGCTGTAGCAGAAGGCAGTTTGTTCGCCGAAGGGCTGGAGAGCGGTACACGAATGAGTGTCTGCAGGCAACAGTGAAGCATGGTGGAGGTTCCTTGCAAGTTTGGGGATGCATTTCTGCAAATGGAGTTGGGGATTTGGTCAGAATTAATGGTCTCCTCAATGCTGAGAAGTACAGGCAGATACTTATCCATCATGCAGTACCATCAGGGAGGCATCTGATTGGCCCCAAATTTATTCTGCAGCATGACAACGACCCCAAACATACAGCGAAAGTCATTAAGAACTATCTTCAGCGTAAAGAAGAACAAGGAGTCCTGGAAGTGATGGTATGGCCACCACAGAGCCCTGATCCCAACATCATCGAGTCTGTCTGGGATTACATGAAGAGAGAGAAGCAATTGAGGCTGCCTAAATCCACAGAAGAACTGTGGTTAGTTCTCCAAGATGTTTGGGCCAACCTACCTGCCGAGTTCCTTCAAAAACTGTGTGCAAGTGTATCCTAGAAGAATTGATGCTGTTTTGAAGGCAAAGGGTGGTCACACCAAATATTGATTTGATGTAGATTTTTCTTCTGTTCACTCACTTTGCATTTTGTTAATTGATAAATATAAACTATTAACATGTCTATTTTTGAAAGCATTCTTACTTTACAGCATTTTTTCACACCTGCCTAAAACTTTTGCACAGTACTGTACCTTTAATAACTTTAAAAACAGAGCAATACCAGTGATAAAGCCTTCGATGAGAACCATCCTAGTTTTTTATACATCTGGCAATGATGGGTCAAAAAAGGACACTCCAAAACAAAACGGCAGCATGATTTATATATTACATCCAATTTTTGCAAATACTGCTTGGAAGCAAAAAAATTGTCATAGTCCAAACCAGGTAGAATAGTAATAGTCATAAACTTTAATCTGCTAGCCTGAGAAAAAAAGGAAACCTAGTTTAGGTCCTAATTTTGAAAGCAGTTTATCAATGTGATATCAATGTGGTAATTAAATATAAGATGCTCATCGATCCATATACCTAAATATTTATAATAGGAAACTTTCTTGAGTGATTCACCATACAAAGTAGTAAGCCCTGATAAAAGATAAACCTGGGAGCCCACTCTTCCTTTTGTTTTAATGCATGCTAATGTTCGCTGCACTTGTAGTTTCTATGTAAAGCCATTGATACAGACTTCTTGTATGAATTTATTTTTAGTACTACTATGATTGAGTGTTTAAAGTTATGTACCGGTATGTCTTTACGTTATGCTTGACAAGACCATGACTGAATCGCTGAGAGTGTTCAGCACGTAATTGTGGTGCGCTTAGAGATAAGTGAAGCTTCAGATATTTATTACTCTTTACCAGGTACGATTCTGTAGCCAAATGTAGCTTAGCTTACTATGCCTTTTAGCACAACCCTTGGTGTTAAGGGCTTCCATTGAGCTGCTGATAACCCATCAGTAAAAATTGTCAAACCTTGACATTGCTTTGATGAAAGGACTGTCTGTAAAGAAGCTAACTCTCCAGATACCACAAGATCTCTTTTAAGGTACTTAACTGGGGCTGATTACAGAGCATGCCAATGCTATCTCCATCTTATGAAGGGTTTTCAATGTCTCAACAGATAAGCAACTGGCCTGGAGATGGGAGTTGTGCTTTTATTACAGTGTGCTTTTATTAAAAAATAAAATAAAAGCATAAATCCTCACCATTGCCCAAGCCAAAAATAGTACTCCATTCTCATTCACTCATAAGCAAAAGCCAAATATATACATACTTTTATTTATATTTATATACAATATAAGATAAACTATAAAAGGTCAGCATGGAACAAAAACTGGGAATAGAATTGTCAGTGCTGGTCATTTGGTAGACTATGCTGCTCACATTCTAGATCTTCTAAAAATTAAAATGTTTCTTAGGTTTTCTGCAAATGTGGTAGATAAGGCCACTTGCTTGTTACACCACATTCAAATGTAATATAATTTGTGAAAAGCAGGAGCTATAAAATCAACATAAAACAAACAAAAAAAATAAAACAAAACAAACAAAGACAGGCACTGTAAAAGACAGATGTGGCTATTCTACTTTCATATCCACTTTCCAGGATTAAAAACAAGATACAAATCTGTTAATCTGTGAAAGGAAGCAGCTTTAATAAATGAAAAGCAAAACACATACTTCAATATGCATGTTCTTGCATTCGGTACTCTAAAAATGTAACAATTACCTTATTAGCAATAGCTTCACAATTGCTACATGTTTTCATTAAAGCCCTAGGAAGTCATTATTCAGTTTATCTGTTACAGTAGTTCAAATGGAACTGACTCCAAAGTGATCATGAAAACATCAAACCTAGATATTGCTTTAATAACCTATTATCTCCACTGTTCTGGCTCAATGCACCAAGTGAAATCAACAGAAATAATCAGTAGAAACAAGAGGCACATGGACTTAATTTACAAACTGCAGGAGCAACACCTTAATGCCATTACATTACACTATGTAACACAATTTTTGTTCCTGGGTAGTAAGTGTTATTTCCTAATTGCTTATGCCTCAAAAGTATAGAAAATGGCTATTCCCCACAAACTTTGCTTTTGTAACAAGGACAGTGATATTTTGAAATTTACCTATTTCTAATGAGAAAACGGGCACATTTGTGTCTTTTCGTTCACATAAAGTCAGAAAAAAACAACATATGAATCCAAATTAACATGTATTTATACTAAAGTAATACAAAAATGACTACAAAAGATTTAGAAGTGAGTAGTTTTTCGAGATTTACGATTATACTGTAAATCACTTTCACGAATCAGCCCCCAAATGTAGTCTCCCATCATGTTCTCGGTATACTGTTCTCGGTATACTGTCCTTGGTAGCGGCGTTCAAAGTCCAGTATATCCTGGTGGAAGCGCTCGCCTTGCTCCTCTGAGTACGCTCCCATGTTCTCCTTGAATTTATCAAGATGAGCATCAAGGATATGGACTTTGAGGGACATCCTACAGCCCATTGTGCCGTAGTTCTTCACCAGAGTCTCAACCAGCTCCACATAGTTTTTGGCCTTGTGATTGCCCAGGAAGCCCCGAACCACTGCGACAAAGCTGTTCCAAGCCGCTTTCTCCTTACTAGTGAGCTTCTTGGGGAATTCATTGCACTTCAGGATCTTCTTTATCTGTGGTCCGACAAAGACACTGGCTTTGACCTTTGCCTCAGACAGCTTAGGGAAGAAGTCTTGAAGGTACTTGAAGGCTGCCGACTCCTTATCTAGAGCTCTGACAAATTGTTTCATAAGGCCCAATTTGATGTGCAGTGGTGGCATCAGCACCTTCCGGGGGTCCACCAGTGGCTCCCACTTGACGTTGTTCCTCCCCACAGAGAACTCGGTCCGCTGTGGCCAGTCCCGCCTGTGGTAGTGCGCCTTGGTGTCCCTGCTGTCCCAAAGGCAAAGATAGCAGGGAAACTTGGTAAAACCGCCTTGGAGACTGTGGCAGAATGAGGGTACTGCCCTATGTTTATAGTGTGGGTGTATATGTGTGTTTTGTAGTGGTAGTGGGTAATTAAAGGGTTAATTCACTAGCACTTTAAAAACATGTGAGAATGTGGTGGAGGGTTTAATTGATTAAGTGGGTGTAAATTGCTGCACAGGTGTGTATATAAGGGAGCACTGAGAGCACAGGTTTAGTTGGTGTTAGGATTCTGGAGAGTGTAGAGGTGTTCTTTGTTCTTTGTATGTGCGAGATCTGTTTTTGTTTAAACTGTTTATTTTGTTGTGTTTTGTTTAATAAATACGCGCTGTAGCGCTTTCACCTGCCCTCTGTCTCCGAGTCTCCCTACCTTGCCGCCTGTCATCCTGTGACAGAGACCCATCAGGAATGCCACCATTTTGAAGTCTCCTATGACCTTGATGCCATCTCAGAAAAATGCAGATATGTATCCACTTAGGCAGCTGGAACTAAACTGAACTGATGGGCTTAAGGCCCCTGTATTTATAGTACTATTTATATTACTGGAAAGTTCTAGAAAGTTCTAGAAGTTACTCCAAGTTTACTCAGCACTGAATCTATCTGGAATGTTCTGGAAAATAGGTAAATTTCAAAATATCACTGTCCTGGTCACAAAAGCAAAGTTTGTGGGGAATAATAGCCATTTTCTATACTTTTGAGGCATAAGCAATTAGGAAATAACACTTACTACCCAGGAACCAAAAAAAAAAAAAAAAATGTGTTACACAGTGTTATCAATATACCGTAAGACTGGATTATCTTAATTTATTTGCAGAAGCTACATAACCAACAGTTTGTTAACACTGTGTAAGTGGATAATATCATGTATCAATGATTTGGGCGACATTACAAATGGTAGTATGGAGCTTGAGTTATTTTCCTTGGTCAAATGTATACTCAAATACAATCTCTCACATTAGTATTTGCACAACTGAATTATAACATAGTTTCGCAGACCCATGAAGTCAATACAGTGTGAAAAAAAATAAACAAGACAAGCTAGAAAAAAGATCAGCTGTACAAGGAAGACAATTAAGTACCAGTATGATGAAAATGTTCCCATGGCGTAGATCAACAACATGTATGGAAGAGTATAGAATAGGAAATAGCAGTAACAGTTACATGAAAACGGGATAAGTGGTATTTAAGAGTTCAATAATGTTATTCTGGTCAAAAGGTATTTTCAAGAAGAAAATCCTTAACTACTGTGGCAATTGAAAATAAGTATTTAAAAACGAGGGAGGAATGAGATTATAGGATTAGAACTGCAATACTCTATTTTGCATTAAGTCTGTGTTTCTGCAACTTGACAAAAAGAAATGTATGCAGATTTGTGTCTTGAATGTTTAAACTAATACATTATTCATGAGCAAGTCACACTTGAATATCTGCCTCTGTAGTGATTTACAGAAACAGAGCCCAAGCAATGATACAACAAAGGTTTTTTTATTTATTTATATATTTTACAATTCAGCTGCCATTATAAACTCAGTAACCATTCAGATGTGAAAAAGGTACAAATAAATATTTTAGAACAGTGGTTCTTAACTTGTGTGGGGGGGGGGTGGTGGGGGGACTTTCTAGGGGGCACAGTCAGCATTCTAATACAGTGTAATAATAAAAACATCAAAATAAAAATGTCTACGTTTGAATTTTACACTCCCAAATATGTGTGTGTGTGTGTGTGTGTGTGTGTGTGTGTGTGTGTGTGTGTGTGTGTGTGTATATATATATATATATATATATATACACACACATACATATGCATATATATATATATATATATATATATATATATATATATATATATATATATATATATATAACATTTTATTTTACCTATGATACCGGTACTCACTGGCGATTTTGTGCTTAAGAATCAGTAATGGTTCAGTTTCTGACGCATTGTATTGTATTCAGTACATATAATGGATCGGTTTGTGGTGCATGAAAAAAGCAATTGTGCACGTAAATCATTGTCTAAAATACAGAAAGAAAAAAAGTTACTTGGAAATTGGATTTGCCTTTGTCGGCAGTGGAGATGAACTTCACCCTCAGTGTGTTGTCTGTGGTTATATTTATTAAAAATTGTGCAGTCACAGAAGGTTGTAGCGATTTATGTAATGTAGGATGACCCATTTTAGAAAAGGTACAAGGCATGTGTGTTTTTTTGTTTTTTGTTTTGATGTTGGGCAATAAAATTGAACATTGGGATTAGGTGGTGTTCTATGCAAGGTATACACAGGATAATATGCACTGGAATTTTGGCAAATAATTTACTATGATTGGTTGATTTCTGATGTGTTTTATAATTCTTGCTATTGTGGTGGGAGGGGGACAAAATATTCTAACTGTGGTACTTAATAATAGACACGTTAGTAAATAACTAACTCGGCAACTATGCTTTCCTCCGACTCCTTTTAATAAAAGGAAATCAATATCTGCTTAAATGCTATATTTGGACTGGAGCAAGTTAGGAAGGGATGCATTTGCACTGAAGGGATGCATTTGCACTGAATTTCGTATCAGCATTGAAGTGTTCAAAACAGGCAAATAGAGGGACAAAAATGTCACTATAAAATAAAAACGCCTGAAAAAAATGATATTATTGTTCAGAAATATTCATTTTATTGGCACCCTCTTGTGGTCGTAGAATCAGTATCTATCAATCTATCTATCTATCCACACACAGGGGTGTAGTGCTATATTTAGAAGTGAGGGGTCGCTATTACCTACCCTCACCTCCTGCCACCCGTTTCCCCATACACTCAACCGAACCGCAGTTTATCACTCTACATTAGTTACATAACTGTAACTCGCGAGTCACAATGGTGAATGTATAATGGGTTCCATCTAACTTTAGCTATATTAAGAAATGCACAGTAATATCGTGCTGTTTAAGTGGGGGATTACGAAGCGAAATAACATCACATCACATAAAATTACACACAACCTTCATACAACTTATTAACTTAAACATAAAAAATCTTTAAATTATTATTATTATTATTATTATTATTATTATTATTATTATTATTATTATTATTAATAATCATATGCATAATTACCCCCCCCCCCCCCCGTATATTTAATGGTTTGGTCCAGAATCAGCTCATCTCACTGTCCTCCTATTGCAGCCGCGTAAAAGAGTGAATGAGACTGACGTTTTGAAACAGAAGTGCATTTGTTGGCAAAAAAAAGATCTGTGTAAGGCCACAGGTACCCTTTATTTGTTTGTTGCGATTGAGTTTTCTTTTAAATAAATGTTTAGCTTAATTAATCTACTTGATTGATGATATAGGTCTAAAAACAAGAACTGTTCCAATTGTCACATCTAATTGTAAAACGCTGACACCTCAAAACAGGTTCCCTACACTTCTCTTACTCATTATTCTAGACCAAAGGCACGCGATATTCGAACTTTTTCATTATTTATCTCAAGGGTTTCTTACGGCTATTGTATTCTTTGCTTATTTGTATGGGTTATACACATGTATATCTATCTCCATATATTAATAGGAGCAAAACAGTTAAATATTCTACAGGTGAAGTACAGAAGCGGTGCTCTCCCTACACACACACACAAAGTCTCTCTCTCTCTCTCTCTAGATTAGAACAGGTTGACTAGTTGCCACTTAAATAAAATAAATTATGTTCTGCAGTTTATTTTTGTGTTTGTTTTTTAATTGCTAAATCAGTCTGTACCTAAGACACTCGCTGTTCATTTTTTAAGTTGTATAATGCGTACGCTATTTAAGTAATCAGTAATTAGCATCTGATCCCTGAGCCTTGGAAGGTTTTCCCATCAACATTGTGGGGGTCATTTCTAAGCTTGAGCTTACCTTTGTTAGTGGAATTGTTGCTATTTCTCCTAATTTTTCTGATCTGTTAAAAAAAAAAAAAAAAAAAAGAAAGGTTAAACTAGACATGGGGGTCGAACAAAAACAAAGCTTGCCAGGGGGCATAATGTAACCTTTATTAGAATGATTTGTAAACATGAAGGAAAATAGATGTTAAAATGATTAGTGTTGGAATGTGGAAGAATATATGAAGTATTTGTATTGTTACCCGATTCTGAAATACAGTACAAATGTTGTAAAAACAAACGGTTTTATTTGTACTGGATAATAACATTATTCAAAGATGACTGAGTGAATGATGTCACAAATCTGAAGACAATGGGTCCATTGAATTGATCGAACCATACCACGGCTGCCATTAAAATCAATCAAAAATAAAAATCTACTCCTTGTGTTTTGATATGTTTTAACATCAAGAAATACACTAAATGAGATCACTAGCACTCTTTGAGTACTCATTCTTTTTGAATGGTGGTGATGTTAGTACCCGGCTGTTTGATCAACCGTATTAGGGTGGCAGTGTGGAGTAGTGGTTAGGGCTCTGGACTCTTGACTAGAGGGTCGAAGGTTCAATCCCAGGTGGGGGACACTGCTGCTGTACCCTTGAGCAAGGTACTTTACCTAGATTGCTCCAGTAAAAACCCAACTGTATAAATGGGTAATTGTATGTAAAAAAAAATAAAATAATAATAATAATAATAATAATAATAATAATATAATTGTATGTAAAAAATAATGTGATATCTTGTAACAATTGTAAGTCGCCCTGGATAAGGGTGTCTGCTAAGAAATAAATAATAATAATAATTACACCCCACTATCTCAAAGCCAACAGGCTGTACTAATTTGAAATTAATTTGACATCACAGTTTTAAATTGTAAATATCAGAAGCCAAAAATTGTTTTTTTAATCTTGTGATGAAAGAGTACATCCAGCAAGGGCTCTATGTATCCAAACCCATTACTGCTGCTCTGTTTCAAGTCAATTAAGCTCCTTAGTGGATATAACAAAATAGACAGTTTACCCAGAATGCAGAGATTCAACTCAAGCCCAACCAAATGGATTTAAGAAAAAAAAAAAAGTTGTTTCCTCAGGTCACAGAAAAATAAAACAGGAAGATTTATATAAGCAGTTTTCTGGCTATTTGAAAAAAATGTGTGAAAAAAAGTTGTTACTGTAGGCACATGTGGCGGATGTGATGCTAACAATGCCTGATTACACTTTATTCTTAAAAAGCATGTAAGTTACCTTCAAATAAAATCTGAGACAACTTCTTGTAATCATTTTATTAACCAATGAGAAATTCTAAAATTGCATAATATTGTTGGGTGTTAGGTGCCACACTATGATGCTAGTGCTCTACAGACAAATGCAATTGCAGACACTTCCTAAGGTGAAAGAAAAGACTAGGAGTTTATGGGGTACACTTGCAGTAGGTAGGCCTAAATATTCTGACAGGAGAGTGAATCAAATATTACTGCAGTTTCAAAGTGAGCTATATTTACTTATCAAACACAATCCAAAAATGTTATCTGCATGTCCCATTGCATCAACTGTCTTGTTTTGATTTCATCCATTTTAGCTGAATTTGGCACTTGAGGGTTTTTTTTTAGCAGTATGTACTTGAAGACTTTCATTCAACACTTGACACAATGCTTTGAAAAAAGGTAATTTTTTGCCCACTGAGGATAGAAATACAACCACAAGCAAGGTTCTGGCTAACAGACAGTCAGTCTTATTAGTGCAGATGCACACTGTCAAGTGCAGTAAGATTCAAGTGAATTAATGTACAAAACAATATTGAAACATCTTAATACAGCAATCTGACAAACAGAAACATACAGGGTGAATGCAAAATTGTGATCTTTGTGCACAAATATACTGAAAAGGGATTTTTAAGGAATGTATAGTGTAATCAACTCCATAATAAATTTGGATCTAAGAAAAGACAGAGGCTATACAAATGTATTATTTAAACAAGATACTAACACTTACTGCTCATATAACCACTCTTCTGGTTGTGGTTGACCCAACCACAGAAGGGATTCACCACCAGATGCACTAACCAGATAACTAAGATTCATCCAGGGCACAAGGCAAGCAGTCCACAATGCTACAATGTTAAACAGTGTGCATGTAGAACACCTCAAGACATGGTCCAACCAAGTTGCTTTTGTGGGTTGCGTCAAACATGTGATACGAGAAGGAAAACTGAGCAGTAACATGAAGACATGCAGTGCAGAGAAACAGTTTGTGAACACCAATGATAATTATGGAAATTCCATAGTTTTACCATGAAGGCCTTCTTAAATCAAAACCAGTCTTTACTTAAATATCCAATAGGGTTTATATTAACCAATTCCATGTCTTTTGAAACAAAATGATGTATGAATTAGACAAACAATGAGTAATTAAGATTCAGGGTATGTAAAAAAGTAAGTGAACCCTTGGTTTTATCAGCTCAAATTAGGGGATAATTACAATCAGGTGTTTAAATAATTAGTTAGATCTTCAGGGGTGAGTTTGGGAGGCCCCACCTCAGAAAAACAGTTATTGATGCTCATCAGTCTAGAAAGGGTTAAAAAAAAACATTCCTAAGGATTTGGGGCTCCACCAATCCACTGTCAGTCTACAAATGGAGAAAGTTCAAGACCACAGTCACTATCCAGAAGCGGTCGTCCTACCAAAATCTCTCCCAGAACAAACCGGAAAATCATCAAGGAAGCCACAAAGAACCCCAGAGTAACATCCAAGGATCTGCAGGCCACTCTCGCCTTGGCGAATGTGAGTGTTCATGACTCAACTATCAGATAAAGACTGAACAAGAATGGTGTTGGAAAACATGGAACAAGTATTGAATAGCAGTTTGCTACGCATGAGGAATGACGGCTGTATTCATGTTATTTTTCTGAAAAGTGATTTAACATTGGATAGAAAAAACTGTTAGTTCCAAAAATGCAAGCACTGCTGTGATAGATGAAAGCTGCAATATGGTAGAGAAGTTAAGATTCTTTTGTGTCAAAGCAAATGGCTGGCCAGCAGCACACGGCTGTACAAACAAGTCCTTTGATCTCCAGCCCTGACATGAAAGAAGCTTGCCCTTCAGGGAGTCCACTGGGGTATAAAACTAGTTAAACAGGTTTTTGCTTAGAAAATACAGCTGGTTTATGAGGGGGTCATAAAGCTAGTCTTCAAAGGGACCAGAAGAGACCAGGCTCTAAGACTTCAGAGAGATCCAAAGAGATAGTGCCACTGGGATCAAAGGGTCTTAGGCAAATCGGAGAGATAGGAACAAGGAAGATGACAAAAACCAGATGTATGGACCTTTGTGGCACCAGGGTCTGAAGAATGCACTGAGTTCAGAGATCTTCACACTAGATCACACACACACACACACACACACACATACACACACTCACACAAAATGGAATATATGGTAACAGGATAATGAGTTGTACCTTTTCTATTGGTTAAGTGTCAGAGAAAGAGGAGGAGAGAGACACCTATGCAGAAGGGTATTTAATGTCATGCAACGATTGTAAGAACGAGTATTCTGTTTGTCCTGTACCTGGGACCAGACTCCCTGCATATTTCAATAAACCTAACAACTGAGTGAAGAAAAGGACTCTGTGCATTTTCTTGAATCTACTTACTCATCATCCTCTTTTTTAAGTTACATCAAATGGTGTTCATGGAAGGATAGCGAGGAGGAAACCACTGCTCCCTAAAAAGAACATTGTTGCCTGTCTGAAGTTCAGCAAAGAGCACATACATGATCCACAAGACATTTGGAACAATGTTCTCTGGACAGACGAGTTAAAGGTAGAACTTTTTGGACCTGGACGGCTTGCCATCATTGACACAACCATGAATTCTGCATTGTATCAGAAGATTCTAGAGGAGAATGTCAGGCCATCCGTCCATTAGCTGAAACTGAACCGAAAGTGGGTCATGCAGCAAGATAATGATCCTAAACATACAAGCAGATCTGCAAAAGAATGGCTGTCCATGTTTTAGAATGGCCTAGTCAAAGTTTGGACTTAAACCCCATCAAAATGTTGTGGCAGGACCTGAAGCGAGCTGTCCATGCAAGGAAGCCCTCAAATGTCACCGAGTTGAAGCAGTTCTGAAAGGAGGAATGGGCCAAAATTCCTCAAAACCGATGCGAGAGACTGACCAACAGTTATAGGAAACGCTTAGTTGAAGTCATTGCTGCTCAAGGGAGTGCCACCAGTTATTGAATCTAAAGCTTCACATACTTTTTCACACATGGATATTGAATATTGAATCATTTGTGGATAAATAAATGTTGAAAAAGTATCATGTTTTTGTGTCATTTGTTTAATCAGGTTACCTTTATCTATTATTAGGACTTAGATTAAGATCTAATAACATTTTAGGTTTGAAATATGTGAAAATCCCAAGGGGTTCACACACTTTTTCTCTGCACTGTAGTAATTTATAATGTGCATATTCCAAATAAATTATTATATTTATGTTTATATAACATATTAGTTATTAAACATTTGGGCTGTAATATTTGTTTCCAATGTCAAAATACAATATTATTGTATTACATATACTGTGAAGAAGGATATTTTGTCTGGTTTGCCACCTGTTAAGAAACCCTTTCCAATTTCAATACAGATCATGCAAATGCTCCAATTTCCCATAAAAGTATTGTACACACAGGTAATAGTGCTGTTCCAGTGGACTTCCTTTAATGCTTTCAGAAAAAAATGACTCTGGAGCAAATTAATTTAGAAACTAATTATTTCTTTCTGAAAATGCCTCTACAGCATTCCTCTCGGTTGCTCTGAATTGTGTGAATCCTTCCACATCCAACCTGTAATTTTTAAATGTTCCACAGCTTTGCTTATAAATTGGATGCTTCGTATTTTCTCATGCTTCAGTGATCCCATGGCTTCCTCCCATAGTTTTGCCATAGTTTTGCATTGCAAACATACATATTGTCTGATGTAGGTGCACTGAACCAACGGAGCCAATCAGTGCCTGGCATTTCAATCTGGAGATGTAGGTCTTGAGGATTAGTATGGTGAGCCATGGGATTTAGGTCTCAAATACTGGGTTAGACACTGACTATGAAGTAACATCCAATACCATACTACATTTAGTTTAAAATGGGTACAGTAATAACCCCACAACATATTATGCTGTAATAAGTCTCTATCCCTACCCCATTCCCGAGAATATTTAGACTTTATATTTAGTTACGTAAGGTGTGAGAATTAAACAGCTATATAGGGTCTCAGCCAACTTTACACGCCCTTAAAAATATAATTGGTATGTACAACAGCGTCTCCTGATAGAGCCACAAAGGATTCTGATGCCATTTTAAGTAACACATTTCACCCAACAATGGCCCATGCCATCCTGCAGATGGCAGAATTGTTCTGCAGAGCCAGGACTAATCAAATTCATTATTTTAGAGAACAGACACCTGTCTATGAATGTGTGAAGAATTTTTAACAAATAGTGTATTTCACTGGAATTAATAATAGTAAAAGAACGAAAGAAAGTCTTTTGTTTATGCTCATACTTATGGCCTTCAATGAATCGTCGTTTGGATTAGGCAATGCGGTTTAAAAACTATTTAAATCGATTATTATGCTTATTGCAAGATTTCTGAAGCTGACTGTACCATACTGTGCCTTACCAGGAATAATTCTAAGAAACAAGTTGCCCTGGCTATTTTAAATAGAAAAACCAAGTGATATATAAAACAACAGACTAAAAATAAATAGCCCTCCAATTCTTAATTTCCTACCAATATCAAGTTTCAGCAAGAACAAAGTAAAATTTGCGTTATCTGTCGCAAACAGATGGCCTTCCAATAGGTTTGTGGACCTTCGTTCTTCTATAACAGTTTTTTTTTGTGAAAATGTACTCAAGCAATTTCAGTGGTAACAGACAACAGGTGAATAATACACTGATGACTACATGGACACTCATGAGTGGACATAAAAAATAATAATAAAAAAACAACACAGCAGTTATTATTAGTTAAAAATATGCAGGTTCAACAATCGTTTAGCTTTTTATACAACATAACACCATTGAAAACAGCAGTTTAAATACTAAGCAAGGCTGAAAAGTAACTATACTGTAACCGTTTAGTTAATTTCTTAAGTGACAAATTTGTGAAATTTATCCACTTGCTCTCAAAGACTTCATTGCACAGATCCAGATCAAAAATATTTTACCTAGCGTTTGGTGTAAAAATAAGTACTATTCTTGTTGGATTGTTCTTAGTGCTGCTTTGGAAAACATTAAAACCACTCTTGTTTACCAGTCAATAATTTCAAAAGCATGTACTTACTCCTCCAGAGAGATATTGGAGTAGATAAATGTGTAAACTGGCACAGTCACTTGTGAAAATGTCATGCTGTTATTTAAGATTTCATCCTCCAAGACTTTTCTCACAGACATCTGGGGAACAATTTTCAGCACAGCCCAGCACCTGCATGAAGAACATAGATAAGCGATCATTTCCCTGAACATTTTAAGATATTTCATATTTTTGACACCATAGTATTGGTTTGGGGGTATTCTGTTTACTGTTCTGAGCTAATTCACACTAGACCTGCATCTGTAAAGCACTGGTATAAAGTAAAGTGTAACATTGCAAGTAAAAATAAGAACAATTATTGAATTTGATTTAAATAAATAAATAAATAAATAAATAAATAAATAAATAAATAAATAAAGAAGACATTTTGACTGTATTTGAACTTAAACTAGTGCAACAAACGTGCAGGCTATTGTTGAGGTGTTCCAAGTAAATTGCTCATATTGCAGACTGACAGGAAAAACAATCATTTAGTTTGAACTCAATAAAGTGTGTGTTGGTGGTGGGGCAATGAGTAAAATTTGCTCAAATGAGCAATTATGTTTGCTCAGTTGCACAACCATCAGGAAGATGGTTTCTTTACATGAAATATGAGAGAGACTAATATGAGAGTATAGAGTCATCAACAACACTTAACAATAAAATATTGTCAGGTTCATTCTTGGAAGCTTATATAGTAAACCTCCTACCCCTAAAATCCTGGAAGAATCACAATGTCTAGTGTCTAAGGAGTGTTTTGGAGAATTGTGTACTGTACAATGAATTATTTTGAGTATGGATCGGACCCTTCTTCAAAATGGAGACGACAACACTGGTCACTACAACATCTTAAACACCACGCTTGGCTTTGGGGAGGATGCCTTTGTGCACTATTAATTGTCCTACACACGCAAAGAGGATAATCTGTCTATCTACATCTTTAGATCTAATTCACAAAAGAAAGGAAAATAGGTCAGAGAAGTCCATGCTATTTATATGTTATTGAAGCAGAGCTCCACCTGCTTCTGTGAAACACATAAATGTCAAACTCTCTTTGAAAACATTTTTTAAACTAATGAAAATCCTCAGAGCAGCACTGGAGGGAGAGCAGACTCAAGGGCGCACAATTGTATCTATAGCCATAACAAGGAGACTGTCAGGGTATATAACTTGTCAGTCAATGCTGATTTGAATTTCAATTGGTTTGGAAGAGGTAGAGTTTGGTGGGGTTTTTTTACACACTACTGTAAATACTGAATGAATTTCTGATTGTTTGACAGTTTAGAAATGCTGACATTTTGAATGTTTACCTTGTGCATGGTTATTGTGCATTTCCTTACCATGGCCAAAACTTTTCTTACTTTATTAAATGGGTACACTATAATATTCCCATTACAGAAACAAAGCTATATTACAGAATAACGAGATTTTTGTTTTTTATGATTTGATTGAAACAAGCACTACAAGACGTCCATCACGGACGGGCAGGACGGCACTGATTCTAAGTGACAAAGTGTTTAATTTGTTCTGGGGGATTCTGTACAGTACATTACCATTCATTAACTACATGTGTGTTTATATATCCCCTATGTTACAACACAGCGCATTCATTCATTCTGTAACCATGTAAGATATACCATATGTTATGGCTTGTGATGAAATCATTAAGTGTGTGTACAGCAAACTTAGGTTTGTTTTTCAGTGATAGTCCAATATAGTGATCTGAGTCTACCGGGGGCAACTGTATGTGCTTATGATTACATAAAAAAATGCTAGGAAAAAATGGAGAAATGTCAATAACCATAAACTAAGGGAGTCTTCACCATTCAGTATGAAAGCATGCTATAAAACTCAAAGAAACTGTACTTTCATTGGTGCAGAGTTGTAAAACCAATAAACAAAATATTTATTTGCAGTGCCCCATAATGCCAGTAAACTACAGCACTTGATTTTCTCGTTATAAGGCAGAACACAAATTTCACAGTCTCTTACCCATGGCTACCGACTGTAGCATTATAAAGAGGGAACACTATATATATTCAGAGTGTCCTGGACTACCTCAGATAAGGGCCATGTAATGCACTGCAACATGTCAGGTGCTGCTGATTTGCAAAGATATTGATAGTAGCCTTATAAACAGTTGATACAGCTCCTCTTGAAGAGAAGAGCCGTCTGACTTCTACTCGAGATTCCGTAGCGGGACTACCCTGATGGCTTTCCAATGTCATCTAATTTTGTCACGGCCATTTTTTATCCAATTCTCCCTCAACTACATCAAGCACACCTGTAATCAAGGGGAATTACATACTGGGTAATTACCGACAAGAAAAATGATTTATCCCCCTGTGGCAAAGTGGTTTGCAGTGCACAGGTGTAGAGGTGATGTGATACGTAACAAAAAACAGACAACAAATGTCATGGCTCAAACAGTTGTTTATTTTTGTAATCCCGGTCTGGCGAACGCAAATAATAATCCCAGGCAATACACAACAATGTGTATTGCACTGTTCTAAACAACAGGTTACAGTCCTGAAAAAACAAACACAGTATATACACACAAAGACACAAACACGATCACAAGTTCAGAGTGAGTGTTAATGTGCAAGTGGTGAAATACAATATTAGTGTAGAGTTGTGAAGTGTTGTCTGTGTTGGTGCTGGCCTTAAGCGACAGCTCCCGATACCTGTTAGTCGTCTAACACAAAATAACAACAAATGAGTACAATTCAACACCACAAAACAAACAAACACTAAACACTCATGGTACGTTTCTGGTTTTCCTTTTGGTTCACTCCCAACTATAACAAAGGAACAGATCACTTAGCCACGTCCCCTTTTGTTCCATCAGTCACGCCCCTTTGCTTAGCGAGTACAACCGTTTCTCCCCCAATCCGCGGTTGCCACATCGCTTCCCATCTGGGGCGATGACTTGGTGTACCGTAGCTTCACCCCCTTTCTAGATGGCCGACTTTCACCTTGACCTTGAAATGAATTGTCAGACCATCCAGTCCGGGGCACTCTGTTCCCTTTACACAGATTAATTCTTTCTCTGTCACACCCCCCTAAAGAAATCTTGTTTAAAGATTAACAAATATGTGTTCATCCTTAAACCCTGGACTCTTCATAAGAACCTTGTAAAAAAATGTTAAAACAAATTAAAATCCCTTATTTATTTTGGGATTTTGACATCAAGTGTATAGCCAGAATGCCATCTTATAATTTCATATTAAAGAACTATGAAATTATAAGATGGCATTCTGGCTATACAGTGTACTTCTATAAATATAATACAGTGCAGCATCAGCTGGGCACACAACAATCTTATTATAGTAAGTCACTTATCTTTTAATTTATTTAAAGTGTTACTGAAAAGGCTGTAAGGTTTACAACAAAACATTACTTACTGCCTGCTGTATTCTACATATTCCTGCAATAACTATTATTATTCTTTTTTTAATCATTGTAAAATTTGCCCTTGGCCTTAAATGAGTTTCACATCAGGTCCTTGTCATGAAAATATCTTGATGCCTCACAACATCTAGTGTCAGCAAAGACCATGCATGGCGCAGGAATTTGTGTCTATATGACATTTTCCCACAGAACTACGAGGGCTAAATGCGGCTCTGTAGCATAGAAAGTTGAATTATTGCTTAATGTATTGTTATTTGGTTCTTACTCTACATTTTTTTGTTTGTCTGTTTGCTTTTAATAATAACTAACATTCAAACAATATTTAATTTTGATATAAATGATGGACAAGACCGACTTCATTATCTCATATTTTATTCAAAGATTGTACTGTAGTGGATTTTAGAATCATAAATAGTTTAATAGATGCATTTTGCTTTGAATGGTTGCCTTTCAGGCAAAATCATAAACCCATTCACGGCCCTGTGTAGACCCCTGTGAGCTGCACATTGTTTTATTCACTAGTTGCTTCCCTGATGCAATACTTTAAATGTACCTTTATTTCATACCTTTATCACCATGATACTGCAGTATGGGCAGTACAGTCTTGACTTTGCAACATGAAACTCAAGCCTGCCGCATCCATCAGTATACTGATGCTAAAGATAAAAAGTGCTGTCAGAAATAATACAAAGGATACAAAACAAAATGTATATTTAAACAGAGGTTTCAACCAAACTAACTGCTTTCATGAGCACCAAAGTGCAAATGAAAAAAGAATGAAAACAAAACAACGGGCAACCAAAAAAGGAACATTATTTGTTTATTTAGCAGACGCCTTTATCCAAGGCGACTTACAGAGACTAGGGTGTCTGAACTATGCATCAGCTGCAGAGTCACTTACAATTACGTCTCACCCGAAAGACGGAGTACAAGGAGGTTAAGTGACTTGCTCAGGGTCACACAATGAGTCAGTGGCTGAGGTGGGATTTGAACCGGGGACCTTCTGGTTACAAGCCCTTTTCTTTAACCACTGGACCACATAGCCTCCTTGTCGCAAACCAGATAGGACAGGCCCATAAGGGACACTGCAAAACTTGCAGCAAATGTAAAACGTGCTACAACTCCCATATCTGACAAGCCAACTTGAATTTTAGCTGCCAGGTCAAGGTCAAAGTCAAAGAAATGCATATAATGAATTCTGTAGGAAGTGGTAGATTTTCTACCTCATTGTCCGAAATGATCTCAATATTTACAGTATATCTATGCAAGGGTCATTGTAGCTTGCCATAAATGCAGTAGATATCGAGTCACTTACTATACAGTCACTTACTATTTCTGTTTAAAGCAGGTTTCTTTATACAGCGACTGCAGTATTCACATACATTAATTTATGGACACTTCTTATGGATTAGAGATCCCTCTTGGTTATCTTTTATACTATTTAACACATTTTATAACTTGATAAACAGAAGAGCAATGCAATATATGTAAAGTATCTAAAAAAGGATTTCAATTAATTGTTGTGACTAATTTCGTATCACACAAGTTCACTGTAATACCTCCTCAGCAGTAGTCATCACAGCTGGTGTCCCTCAGTGATCAATGTTCAGTCCTCTCTAGTATTCATTTATGATGTGCCACAAGCAATGTCTCACACTGTGATCTGTTCACTGATGACTCAATTATTTGCTACACAGACAACAACTATAGCTGGTAAACTAAATTAAAATTCAAGAGTATAATGTGTGTGATTTGTTAAAAATAGATCGATTTTGCATAATTTCACCACGACCTTGTTTAGGCTTCTAGATGTCTATTTTTTATGTTAAACTTTGAACTTACTTTAGAACCACTACCATAGCTAATATATACAGTCGCCAGCGCTTAGAACCGGCGCGTTTGTTTTTCACCCGCAGTAAGCGATGGACGGTATAAACTCCCACACAATAACCTGACATTGAAAATGTCCCCCAATCACCAGTACAGTAATCAAAACAAACAAGTGTGTATGCAGTTAGAAATCTTTATTAAGGCACTCATTACACTAATAAAAAAAGATGTATTAAAACCTATGAATATAATAAAAAGTACAGTAATCCATCGCATATCAGACTGCGATGGGACCAGAGTAAGGGTGGATATGTAAAAAGGCAGATAAATTAATCCTGTTTTAAATACCAGTCTACACAGCTGTAACAATTACTATACATTATTATTGTTTTGAGATTCAGCTTTTATTAGGGAGCGCCCCTGAAGCCCTTGTTTAAAAAGATACAGGGTATTAATGCAGGAGATCGAGATGGAGGTTGAAGCTGATACGCCCTTGCAGGGTTTCCAGGATATAATGAGACAGACAATAGTTGTGGTTCAGAGCAGTAGGAAACAGCTGTAAATTATTACTTTTTTAGCTTTTAGTGAACAATAGCTCTCATTCCTCTCCTCTCACTCACAAACTCAACCTCTCAACTCTCTCTCTCAATTCTCCCGCCGCCAGATCCAGACCTGTTGCCACCCTCCTCAGTGACGCACTCACAAACAGACAGTCTTTCAGCTCTAAGTCACACAAGCACCAAAACACACAGAGAACGCTGTTCTAGATTCGCACATACTCTATTTATTTATTTATATGCTCTGAGCACACTCTTAAACCCAGGGGAGATGTTTAAGGAGGACAGAGATGTTAAAAACTCCTGTAAGTGGTTTTGTTTGTGCACTGGACATGCTATATGTCCAGACAACTTTTTAATCATCAAGAAAATCAACAGACTAATTTGCTTTGAAGTTTTAACCCTTTGCAGTCCTATGTCGGACCAGGTCCGACATTACAATTTTCCCTTTCCGGTCCGATGTTGGACCCGGTCCGACATCATCAAAAAGACGTCAAGCACAGGTCTCTAGTAATTTTTTCTCTGGAAAAAGCAGAGAAACCTTTCAATGGCCAAGTGAGACCAATAGGAGCCGAGAGAAGCCGAAAAAAAGGGGGGCGGATTTAAGCAATACACATAGCCCCTGCACCACAGAGATAACAAGGACATAAGCAAAATATTTGCTTCCGCATCCAGCGCTCAAAGAATATCACGGACATTTGCAGAGCTTTTTGAGATGTTATAGTAATAAAATAATGACTTGGATCGCATTATTGAGGAGTTTGGTGATAAAACAAGTGATCAGGAGATGATTTATCAGTATGCACAACTATGAAGAGGTATGTGAAAAATACAGCGAACAAGGGGTGGGGCGGGGCTGGAGATGCAGTACTGAGTGTCCTGTTGATATGCAGTGCCTTTTAAACCTGTTTTACTGTGAAAAAAATACTTTTAAACAGCACGTGTAAAATAAACTGCATGTGTGAAAATAAATTGGACCTGACTCGCCCGAGAAGCGCTGAATAAATGGACCGCTAAGGGTTAATGAATCAGAGCAGTAGTAGTGCTTGGTTTATTAAATGCTTTAAAAATTGGACTGGTTGGTTGCGCAGACCACTGTAAATCCCAAGTAAAAAGCAGTCTGGGCAATCCAGTGCTTTACAGGTTTAACAGCATTAGTACTTCAATACAGTAGTATGAATATGGTTACTATACATTTTAGCCTTCAGGCTATGCATGCATAAAGCTAAAGCGCCCACCGCTACGTTGTAGAACATTCAATATATCACTTTCTTAAGACTAAAACATAATTTCTAGACCTTATAATGCATCCAATATAAACACGATATTACATTCAAATATATGCTTACCTTCCAGTATATGGAATAGTGTAGGATATATTGAAAAATAAGAACAGTCTTCAAAAGGCAGAGACTAATTTCGACCAAACAGCAATCAGTTTTTCAGAGACCCTCAGAGCATGGACCACATCAGCTTGCAAGATCAAGTTGAATGGTATCAAATGGGGTCTTGCTCTGGGCTTACATAGGATTTTCCCTCCATTGAAGACATCAGAAGTCCCAAGTAAATCTAATCATTACTTGGCCTTGACATTTCTTATCTTTAAGTTAATGATACATTCTAGAAGGATCTTGTCAACTCCTTCTTCAAAACTGATTGGATATAACTTCTTGCCAAAAAATATTGGAACATGATTTCATCTCTCTCTTTTTCCAATTCCTCCTTTTTCTAAAAAGTCAGTTAGACCAAAGAATCCTTGCTATAATATAATATGAGTATATGTGTATATATGAGAGATGTTTTTAATATGCAACACCAGCTCTATTTGATTAAGCCGGGTCAAAAATATATGTCCCTCTTAGCCGTATATTATGTTACCAGTTTAACAAATGTGTGTTAACAATGTATGAGACAATGACTGCCATTGAATAAGCATACAGTGGTCAGTTCAGTTATTTTCATTTACATTTTAAACTATAAATGAACATGTTAAGTATAATAGCCTTATTTAACTGTGCCATTCTCGGACCATGGCTGATCTCTCTCTCTGTTTCTAAAAGTTGCCTGCTCAAGCAGGATTCAGACACCCTGTTTTCTTGCCAAGCCTACTGTTTTGATTAATATGAAACACCATTGTAAGCACTTCTCCAAATTCACCGCATGAAGTCAGTTTTCTCCCAAAGAAAGTCGCTACTTATTTGATAAGAACTGATATTGGATACAACTCCCCAAATTTGTGGAATGCTCCCTTCGACTGCAAGGTTTTCTTATCATAGAAAGACCTTGGATTTAAAACTGCAGACTACAAGTAAATCTCACTTTGACTGCCAAAAAGAACCTTCCATATCTAGCACCGCTCTGCTTGCAAGCAGATAAGGGCAAGGTTATTTTACTGTCGGTTTTTTGTGTACTAAAATTACTGAATACAGTTTACACTTTGTCTAATATTCCAACTTAACAGTTTCTGTTTTTTATTGCAGTAAAACCTTTATATAAACTAAACATTTATATTCTTTAATTTAATGGATATTGTAATGTCTAAAAGACTTTTTGCTTAGTTAGTGAAAGAAACTGAACTAATTCTTAAATTCAATTAAATGCTCGCAACGTTGCATTGTTTGTTGACTGACAGAGTTCCAAGCGTTCTTTAGCAAGTGCGCAGCATCTAACAAGAGACATTTTATTTACACTGAGGTTTCGTGCTGATCGCTTTTCTCTTTCCAGCCATGATTGCTTACTGTTGCAGTCAGTGCTGTTTTTTCAAACTGTAAATAAAACCTGACAGTGCATACAGGGATTAAATAGCCAAGGTACAGTACAGGGGTAATCGCTCAGTAACAAGTTGGAAACAGCTGATTGATTCATTTATCAAGCTTTTTTACTACAGTAAAAGTGCTGCCTTTTTTATTGAGATCTATGTGAATGGCAAGGTGACGAGGTGAAAACAGCTGATTGGTGGATTAGTAAGAGCGATTACTACAGTATAAGCAGTGCCTCTGTGTCACAAAGACGGCCAGAGTGGGTGGCGTCAGACCGGAAGCAGGAAGGAATTCAAACACAGAGACGGTGGTTGTGATGAGCTGAGTGCAATGGCTGCACCCAGCGTTTAATAACAAAATAAAAAGGTTTAAACAACGGAATACAAAACAGGACACGGTGTAACGATCACTCTGCACAACTGAGAAGCAGTTGCACTGTCCTCCCTAAGGAGATACTACTGGCCCTATTCCTATAGCTAAATAAGTCAGCAAGAGTGACAGACAGCAAAAGCAGGGACGTCAGAGGTGTCAATTTCACAAACAATCGGTTTATTATTGTGAACAATAATGTCAACAAATGAAAAAATGAACAAATGAATGAAATGAATAATGATAAGAAAGTAATTCAAATAATTGCAGGTAACAAGTGAGACATAAGATGGTACAGATAAATATGTAGGGACAAACAGAAGGCTAAACAGATTCACAAAGTAGAAATGAATGGTGTCCGGAGGGTCTCCAATAAACCCACACTCACAAACACAACACACACAGATAAAGACCAAGGATAAATAAATAGATACAGACGAAAAACAGTGACTTGTGGAAACAATTACATTTAACAGTCTCTATGGCAATGGTGGGAAAATGACAGGTAGGCCCAACAAGTCCAGTAAAGCAGGGTAATTGAAATCCATACAAAGTAACAAAATAACAAAAAATACAGGACACAAAGTTTCAAATTAAAGTAGAAAAAATCCAAACAAAAAAGAAATGATCTCACCCACAAATAAGGCAGTCCAGCAAAGTGTCCCGAAATGATGGCGATTGTAGAAAGTTGAAAACATTGAGTACGTTGAAATTGTTGAGACTGTCCAGTAGTGTTGAGTTGAATGGTGAACAGTTGTTTGAAAAAAATCAGGAGGATCAGGAAAAAATGGAGGCTGTCACACATAAAACAACAATCACTAAACAGACCTAGAAAAACAGCTAAACTTAAACAAGTAACAGTGAAAACAAAAAGAGCAGTTTAGACAAAGCGCAGTGACAAAAGAAAATGAACGGATGCACTGGAATTATCTAAGGATGGTAATGGATTCACTGAAATTTAAGTAGAGAAAATGCTGTAGTTTAATGGATTCCTCTGAGAAAGGGAGTCCCTCTCAGGCCTGATTAGCCAGCTTTAATACAACTGCTGGCTACTAAGGAGCTCTGAGATTGGAGGGGTGGAAATCTGAATGAGCCAATGGGGAGAGAGGATGAATAGAGGGTGGTTGCAAGGAACTATGGGAAATGAAGTTTTGACCTGGCCAGGCTACTGACCCTAATTAAAGGGACAGGTGGGTGAGACTTACACCCACATTATGTAGCATGGGAATTGCTACAACGGCACTTGACGCCAAAATAAACAGACAGACAAAACGACTGACACTTAACAAACGGTGCACGGAGACAAACAAACACGGTGAGAACAAACACTTATCTTTACTTCTAATGATTTTAACTCTCCTCTCTCTCTCTCACCCGTTCTCCACTCTCTGAACACCTAACCCTGACTGAACGAAATGTGCGTCTATATATACTATTGTGCTGGGATTCAATTACTAATTAATTATTCACTTGAATCCCAGCACGTGAATTAATTCTGTGCAACCCCGTGCTCACATATTACATTTAACCAGCACGTGAAGTGATTTGTGCTCTCCTCGTGCCTAAATACAAATCTACACTTTTTAAATACACGTGAAACACAGACCCGTTTATATCCCGTGTACCAATCTATACACCAACATTTACACACGCAACATACAACACATAACACAAATGCACACAGGGGCGGGGCGCTTTGCCACATATACCCCCCCTTGTGCGCAGCACACATGGCCTCAACGGCCACCTCCCCCCTTAAAAATCCAGCAGTCCAGGACAAAGTCTCGGGCTGGGAAGGGAGGCTTCAGTAGGCCCATGGCTGGCCATGCTGTCAGCACCCCTGCCGGTAGTGGCACGGCTGACAGCCTGTTGGTCCCGTCCTGCAGCGAAAAAGCTGCGGGGGCAGGTGGTCCCCCGACCTCCCCCTTCTTCGTAGCCGGCAGCTCCCTCCTGTGGGGCTCCGGCCACAAGAACTCCTGCAGCGAAACTGCTGCTGGGGAAAGTGGTCTCCAGACCTCGTCCCCCTTCTTTGTAGCCGGTAGCTCCCTTTGGTGGGGCTCCGACCACAGTACTGCCGGCAGCGAAGAAACTGCAGTGGGAGCAGGTCTCCGGACCTCCCCCACGATCTCCGGCAGCGAAACTGCTGCAGTGGGAGCAGGTCTCCGGACCTCCCCCACGATCTCCGGCAGCGAAACTGCTGCAGTGGGAGCAGGTCTCCGGACCTCCCCCACGATCTCCGGCAGCGAAACTGCTGCAGTGGGAGCAGGTCTCCTGACCTCCCCCACGATCTCCGGCAGCGAAACTGCTGCAGTGGGAGCAGGTCTCCGGACCTCCCCCACGATCTCCGGCAGCGAAACTGCTGCAGTGGGAGCAGGTCTCCTGACCTCCCCCACGATCTCCGGCAGCGAAACTGCTGCTGGGGTTGGTGGTCTCCAGACCTCCTCCCCCTTCTTCGTGGCCGACAGCTCCCCTTTCTGGGGCTCCGGCCACCGTACTCCCCGTGGTGGAGGTATGGGAAGCAGAGACAGCTCCTGCTGTTCTGCTTCTGGCAGTGGCAGAGGCAGAGGCAGCTCCTCTGCTCCTGGAAGTGGCAGAGGCAGCTCCTGCTCCTCTGCTCCTGGAAGTGGCAGAGGCAGCTCTTGCTCCTTTGCTCCTGCCGGTGTAGGTGGCGGAGGCAGAGGCAGCTCCGGCTGCTCTGCTCCTGCCGATGTAGGTGGCGGAGGCAGAGGCAGCTCCTGCTCCTCTGCTCCTGGAAGTGGCAGAGGCAGCTCCGGCTGCTCTGCTCCTGCCGGTGAAGGTGGGAGCAGCGTGTAGTCTCCTGCCGATGGAGGTGGGAGCAGCGTGTAGTCTCCCCCTTTTTCAGGGGACTGGTGCTGCTCTGCCTCTCTTGCAGCGGACTGGTGCGGCTCTGCTTCTGAAGGGGAAACCAGCAGGCATTCTTCCTCTGCTGGTTGTGCTGGGGAAACCAGCAGGCATTCTTCCTCTGCTGGTTGTGCTGGGGAAACCAGCAGGCATTCTTCCTCTGCTGGTTGTGCTGGGGAAACCAGCAGGCATTCTACCTCTGCTGGTTGTGATGGGGAAACCAGCATGCATTCTTGCTCTGCTGGTGAAGGTGGGAACAGCTGCCTCTCAGGCTTCGGATTCCCGCGGTCCCCCCGTCTGGGCGCTGGACGCTCGCGGTCCCCCCGTCTGGGCGCTGGACGCTCGCGGTCCCCCCGTCTGGGCGCTGGTTCCTCCTCTTCATACTGGGTGGGGCATATGGCTAACGTGTGCCCATAAGCCCCACAGCCAGGGCATAACTCTGCTGCGAGGTTCTTTAAAAAAACCTCCCAGCCATCATCCTCGACCTCCTCCCTTTTGGGCTGTGGACGCCCCGACTCCTCCCTTTTGGGCTGTGGACACTCGGGTTCCCCCCACTCAGGCGTAGGACGTTCGGGTTCCTCCCACTCAGGCGTAGGACGTTCGGGTTCCTCCCACTCGGGCTGTGGACGCTCAGGCTCCTCCCACTCGGGCTGTGGACGCTCAGGCTCCTCCCACTCGGGCTGTGGACGCTCAGGCTCCTCCCACTCGGGCTGTGGACGCTCAGGCTCCTCCCACTCGGGCTGTGGACGCTCAGGCTCCTCCCGCTCAGGTACTGGAGAGGGCAGCGACTGCTCCTCTCCCTCTTGCTCACTGGAAGGCATCCCTCCCATGTCTGCAGCTAGGTAACCCAGCACCACAATGGTGAGGTCACGAACGGATGCCGGGTTGTGCTGTTGCTCCCAGTCCTCCCATCGTTTCCCATCTCGCATCTGCAGTGCGTGAATAACCATGGGGAGGTCACTGGCGAAGTTCCCCTCAGGGTGCACCAGCCAGTCCCATATTTCCCGGGACGGTGGGGAACCCGGTGGCAGTGGGGGTAGAGGGGTGGCTACTGCCCCGTTGTGGCTGTCCTCCTCCCAGCCCAGCATGCAGGATGAGGGCTGCAGCTGTTGTTGTTGCTGCTGCTGCTTCTGCTGCTTCCTGCAGCTCTTTCTTCCCATCCTCGCTTTACTATTTTTTTTTTTTTTTTTTTTCACAAAACCCCCTCTCCTGGTCTGACGCTTGGAGGCGCTATTATCCCACGATGACACCACGTGTCACAAAGATGGCCAGAGTGGGTGGCGTCAGACCGGAAGCAGGAAGGAATTCAAACACAGAGACGGTGGTTGTGATGAGCTGAGTGCAATGGCTGCACCCAGCGTTTAATAACAAAATAAAAAGGTTTAAACAACGGAATACAAAACAGGACACGGCACTTGACGCCAAAATAAACAGACAGACAAAACGACTGACACTTAACAAACGGTGCACGGAGACAAACAAACACGGTGAGAACAAACACTTATCTTTACTTCTAATGATTTTAACTCTCCTCTCTCTCTCTCACCCGTTCTCCACTCTCTGAACACCTAACCCTGACTGAACGAAATGTGCGTCTATATATACTATTGTGCTGGGATTCAATTACTAATTAATTATTCACTTGAATCCCAGCACGTGAATTAATTCTGTGCAACCCCGTGCTCACATATTACATTTAACCAGCACGTGAAGTGATTTGTGCTCTCCTCGTGCCTAAATACAAATCTACACTTTTTAAATACACGTGAAACACAGACCCGTTTATATCCCGTGTACCAATCTATACACCAACATTTACACACGCAACATACAACACATAACACAAATGCACACAGGGGCGGGGCGCTTTGCCACACTCTGTTATTGAAATCAATGGGAATGGCAAATGGCAACCGCTATTTGCCCAATATAAACGGCTGGCCGAAATAACCCAGTACGGTGTAAGTGGTGATGGCTGTACTGAGAATGTAGCAGCACACTTAACATCCACTGATTGCTGTTACGGGTTTTCAAATGTAAATACAAAATAAAATAAAGATTTGCTTACTGCATTCTGCTTAACAGGAGTTTTGCTTGTTACCTAAAGCATCCACTAGATTTTATTCATGTATTCTTCTTCTTAGACACAAGTTCTGGGACGCTCGCTTCTTTTACTTCAGATGCCTGGTCAAGATCATCTCCAAAAACAGTCATAAACACCACATTCTGCAGCAGATATATTGTCACCATTGTTGTTATAACTAATTCCCTGTTCGTTAAAAAAAAAGAATTTCAGGTCTTTGAAAAATCTAGCTGCCATTTGGTTGACATCTATAATGACAGCTTAAGGCTCAGTACATCAAGTATTCTTCATAAATCATGTCCTTATCACCGACCATGATAGGGAGAAAAGAAAAATAACAACATGATGCTTGGACAATGAGTCAGACAGAACCAAATCAGTAAGCTGTATTTCATGCACAATAATAATTATATTTAAGGTAAACAGTATCTGTTTACAGGTGCTTTTGACCCTTTATAAAACGTTTGCTCACATTCTCGGCTTTTAGAGACAGGAGTGCAATCACTGTGACCATTGCTGTCCTACCATATTGGCTTGTATTACACAGACTATGCAGTGTACTGTAGGAGAACGTTTTTGGATGGTGTCAACAAAAGTGTGTCGTGTCATCATAAACATGGTTTATATGTCAAGGAGCGTGAGACAACTTATTTTACAAGAATACAGACAGTTAATTTAAAAAAAAAGTATAAAACAGTTTTGTTTTAAAATATGACGCACAGTACTTCTTTTGAGGGTCTTTTTATGAAGAAAAAATATTGTGTGCGTGTACTGGTCTCGAGATGATGGTAAAGGACATCAGTCAGACTTGGGTGAGAGAAGATGGAAATAATACTCCTGCTATACAACTGCTAAACAGCAATGTGCGCAAAAGGTATGTATATATATTTTTATATATATATAAAAATGGCAAATGGCAACCACTATTTGCCATATATAAACGGCTGGCCGAAATAACCCTGTACGGTGTAAGTGGTGATGGCTGTACTGAGAATGTAGCAGCACACTTAACATCCACTGATTGCTGTTACGGGTTTTCAAATGTAAATACAAAATAAAATTATGACACTGATTTTGAAGCAAGAACGTTCATGTCAACGTTTTTAGCAGAAGGAGTGCAGGAGAACCAAGCCGTATAACTGCAGTGTGGCAAGCAACTTCCTGATTGGAAACTCATTTTGTCAAAAGCAGATCGTATAGCTGCAGCATAATTTAAGTAAACTGGAACTTCTCGATCAAGGCTGCCTGGGAGCACAATGGCAGTGTGCCAACACAGCCTGGCTGCAGTATGATGAGGCTGGATGCACATTACATAAGTCCCTTAATTCATCCTCTACTAATATCAGTATATTTTTTATTAGTGGCGCAACTGGCAACCTAACTTCTTAATCGATTATCACATACGCATTTATCAACAATAATCGATGCATCAACAACTTTTTATTTTTCAAAATCAACAACAAACATTAGGATTTTATCAGAAGATCCAATAACTAAAAACGCTGCTGTGCGTAATAGTTAAACAAGGCACAACTTGCATCAAATGAGATTAAAAAAATCAATGAAAAAATCTGAAGGACTTGAGTTCAACTAACACCTGAAAAGAATATGCGTGTATCCACATCTTATGTCCCTTTAATAATAATAATAATAATAATAATAATAATACTAATAATCATCATCAATACTATTTAACATGTCATTTCGATCTGAAATATGCTTGTTAATTAAGACTACTGTTGACATTCCATGTCAAAAGCATTTACCATCTACACGAAATCCAATAAATTGTCAAACATCGTTTTTCCATCCTCCCTTTCCTTTACCCCAAAAGTGACCAATCTTTGTGTCAGAATCTTCAGTTTCTTAAAATATAATAATTGTGTACTTTCAATTTTTATATCAGGATTTTATATCAGAATCACATTGTGCAAGATGAATCTAGAGGCCTAAAGGTTTGTATCCTAGCAAGACGCTGAGATTTGCTACCTACTGTACTAGCACTAATAGAAGTGCATAGCTACATAAATCAACGTTTTATGCAAAACGACAATGGGAGACCTGGCTCTCATTTGATGCATCGATTCACCAATATGTAATCAAGCTCGGGAAATTTAAGGACGGATGATCAATAATCAATGCTTCAATTAATTGTTGCATTTCTATTTTTGATGTATGCATTTAATAAGATAATTAATATAATCTTTTTAGTTTGTAGTGTGGAAGGCTACATATATATATATATATATATATATATATATATATATATATATATATATATAATTTATTTAAACCATGAGAGATCCACTATAACTTCAATTAATTATTTGTAATCTTTGAGAAACTTATACCAGTATACCTGTGTTAATATTTGAAAATATATGTTTTTACTTTATATCAACACAGCAGTATACTGTATCTGCTCCTAAATGACAGCACAATGATGTTAGTTAACTTCCATTTGAAATGTATTCAGTAGCAAACACTGTTATTATCACTGAATACATTTTCAAGTTCACATAAATTGACAAACTTTGGTGTGAACCTCAGAAGAAAAAAAAAAACTGTCTAAATAATTTTCAAAGATTTCTTTCATATAACTTTAAAGATCTAAGTGCTGAATTACTCTAGAACATTTTGCTTCAATAACAACCACAAAAATCACTCTACAACAAACAAAACCATGATTCTAGTTCATGATTCAATTAAGTACTGTCCTAATGGTGCACATAATGATAATACACATAAACCCAGCTGATGATGCAATACCTCGATTAGTTAAATGAAACATACTTTTATCATTACAGTTTGTAACTTGTCTCATGCAGGCAATCTTTCTTCGTCACATTTTTATAGAGAAACTAATGAACAACTTTGTACTGTTGTTTTCCAGGATCCTGGACTTTAGCAGGAGAGATTTATATTTTAATTAGTTTTGCTGTGCATGGGCAAGTTTGAACTGTGAATACCGTCTTTATTTTATTTTACTGTGCTTTAGTACAAGGATGTCATCAGAATTATGTGTGGTTAGTTAATTATATATAAAAATTATGAGGTGTGAAAAAAGCTGAGAGGCTATTACACTTCAGAGTGCCATTAGATTGAATGATAAAGTCATAATAAAAAGTATTTTTTTTCCCTGAAAAGGCAAGAAAAGTTTGGTTGTTGTGCAAGTTTCCCCACTAAACCTCAATAATAAGACAGTTATGGCATCATAAAATCTATTAGATAATTTCTATAACTTATTTATTATGTAGTGTGGAAGGCTACATCAACTTATTATTATTATTATTATTATTATTAATCTTTCATTCGACAGGAAGTGCCTGGAGCACATTCTGGTGGCTGTAGTTCCTTAACAGAGACTTGCACAAAAATATATACCAGTACTTGCATGCAAAGAATGTAAAGAACAATATAAGTACAGGTAATCTTTGTGTGAAACAAGGTCTGGTTGTTTAACAGTCAGCATGCAACTGCAACCCAATACCAAGCCAAGAACAAACCAGAGATTTGCCAGCTGCGCAATATTAGGTAATAGATATTGACACGTTTTTTAAAAACACAAAACGACTTGCATTTCAGCAGTGAGAAAACAACCTCATAGTTTTAAATCAACATCTATAAATTGGGTATTTCACCAAGAGAACATTCTGTACTTATAGCCGAGTCTGGAATGGGTTTAAGAGCTAAATTAAAAGCTGAAGTTACATTCACTTCAAAAGACAATTTCACGTACAAAAGGAAAAAAAAAACCCCTCCAGGATCATCTAAGACTCTCAGCCTAATGCAGCTCAATGGGAATGTTATTACGGAAAACTGGAAAGTAATGGACACTGCAAAAAAATCTTGGGGGATTCTACCAAATTAACAAGGGGGTTGTAGTGTTCACCAACTACAGATAGCAAGAAAAGATCAACTTTTGAATTTAATTGAAAAAAATATATATTAAAAAAGTGCTTTTTTACTACTTTAATACATTGTTCATGTACCTGCATTTAAGGGAAGTTGACCATGACAATTAAAATAATTAAAAACCACCAGATGATTACAATCAAATCAACATACTTTACCCAAACATTATACAATTTAGTTCCAGCAGTTTACTGGTTGTGCACTAAACACAACAGTAGAGAAATACACTTTAGCCAATTTAATGAAAACAGAACAAAAAAGAAAAGCAAAAGCTATACATAGGAAGACAAGGGAAAATTCCACCAAAGGAGGCTTTTATGCTGTATATAGCATTCATGAAACTCACATGTCGTTCATACGCCAATACTTTTTACATGAGAAAAAACTCATCTTATTTTAAAATTTAGCAAATGCTGAAACATTTAAGATAGTCCACCTAAATGTGAAGAAGCATGATTTTAAATTTCAATACCCTTTTTAATGAGCTTATGCAAAAGAACAATATTTTTTTTTTGTTTGTTTGTTTTAAATCACAGAACTTGTCACCGCTAGAGATTTCTCATAAATAATTTTAATGCTGATAGACTGAGAAATGTCACGCCAATGCAGGATTAAATTCCACAAACTAAATCTATGAAACAAGAGAACACCTTTGACATGAAAGGCAATTGAAATGATCCCCACATAAAGCTCCTTATGAAAGTAATTACAGAGATCCCCCCTGAGGAGCACACTGAGCACCTCAATGTGGAATTTGCATGCAGTGGACTATTGAAATACATCAGAAAGATTTACAGCAGTACAAATTTACCTGATAATTCCCGAATATATTATAAAGTAAATCAGATCAAAGCTTAAGCAAGCCAAAGAAAGGTAAATTTCAACATGATGATACAAGGATAAATCTCAATTGTAAAACAATTAATGTGTAAGCAAAAGGGCTAAATAGCACACTGCAAAAAAATAAATTAATACAATATTAATCTATTAATCTTGTTTAAGACATTCCCCAGTACATTAATCTGGGATATATACAGCTCTGGAAAAAATTAAGAGACCACTGCAAAATTATCAGTTTCTCTGGTTTTACTATTTATAGGTATGTGTTTGGGTAAAATGAACATTTTTGTTTTATTCTATAAACTACTGACAACATTTCTCCCAAATTCCAAATAAAAATATTGTCATTTAGAGCATTTATTTGCAGAAAATGACAACTGGTCAAAATAACAAAAAAGATGCAGTGTTGTCAGACCTCGAATAATGCAAAGAAAATAAGTTCATATTCATTTTTAAACAACACAATACTAATGTTTTAACTTAGGAAGAGTTCAGAAATCAATATTTGGTGGAATACCCCTGATTTTCAAGCACAGCTTTCATGCGTCTTGGCATGCTCTCCACCAGTCTTTCACATTGATGTTGGGTGACTTTATGCCACTCCTGGCGCAAAAATTCAAGCAGCTCGGCTTTGTTTGATGGCTTGTGACCATCCATCTTCCTCTTGATCACATTCCAGAGGTTTTCAGTGGGGTTCAGGTCTGGAGATTGGGCTGGCCATGACAGGGTCTTGATCTGGTGGTCCTCCATCCACACCTTGATTGACCTAGCTGTGTGGCATGGAGCATTGTCCTGCTGGAAAAACCAATCCTCAGAGTTGGGGAACATTGTCAGAGCAGAAGGAAGCAAGTTTTCTTCCAGGACAACCTAGTACTTGGCTTGATTCATGCGTCCTTCACAAAGACAAATCTGCCCGATTCCAGCCTTGCTGAAGCACCCCCAGATCATCACCAATCCTCCACCACATTTCACAGTGGGTGCGAGACACTGTGGCTTGTAGGCCTCTCCAGGTCTCCGTCTAACCATTAGACGACCAGGTGTTGGGCAAAGCTGAAAATTGGACTCATCTGGGGGTGCTTCAGCAAGGCTGGAATCGGGCAGATTTGTCTCTGTGAAGGACGCATGAATCAAGCCAAGTACTAGGTTGTCCTGGAAGAAAACTGGCTTCCTTCTGCTCTGACAATGTTCCCCAACTCTGAGGATTGGTTTTTCCAGCAGGACAATGCTCCATGCCACACAGCCAGGTCAATCAAGGTGTGGATGGAGGACCACCAGATCAAGACCCTGTCATGGCCAGCCCAATCTCCAGACCTGAACCCCATTGAAAACCTCTGGAATGTGATCAAGAGGAAGATGGATGGTCACAAGCCATCAAACAAAGCCGAGCTGCTTGAAGTTTTGCGCCAGGAGTGGCATAAAGTCACCCAACATCAATGTGAAAGACTGGTGGAGAGCATGCCAAGACGCATGAAAGCTGTGCTTGAAAATCAGGGGTATTCCACCAAATATTGATTTCTGAACTCTTCCTAAGTTAAAACATTAGTATTGTGTTGTTTAAAAATGAATATGAACTTATTTTCTTTGCATTATTCGAGGTCTGACAACACTGCATCTTTTTTGTTATTTTGACCAGTTGTCATTTTCTGCAAATAAATGCTCTAAATGACAATATTTTTATTTGGAATTTGGGAGAAATGTTGTCAGTAGTTTATAGAATAAAACAAAAATGTTCATTTTACCCAAACACATACCTATAAATAGTAAAACCAGAGAAACTGATAATTTTGCAGTGGTCTCTTAATTTTTTCCAGAGCTGTATATACATTTAACATACAGTAAAATATTGATGTAATTTTTTTTAATACATAAAAAGTGGACTGGTCACATTTGAACTAAGTGTCATTCTAGTTGCTTCGCCCTGGATAAGGGCATCGACTATGAAATAAATATTTTACAATTGCCATAACATCTGTAATTAGTCTCTGTATCCAGTGAAAATAAAGAATAGTGTAAAACTGGACAGGTTGTTTTTTATGCCACACAAAGATTCAACAAATCTTAATATAGAAAGATGAAAGTTTATCTGTCTGTCTGTTCCTTTATGCATTCGGACCCCGCAGGAGCCAGTGCAACCAAACTTTGCATGGCCTCCTCTTTCATCCAGGGGAAGGTCGAGGGCTATGTTTAGATTCAAAATTCTGACCCCCAGGGTACTTTATTTAGTAACCCCATTGCTGGATCACTACAGTAGCCATGTATCTCAAATTAAAGAAACCCACAAACCCCCCAAAAAAGAAAAAAAAAATAAAAGATTTAAATTTTTTTTAAAAATGGCAAAAAACTAAGTAAAAAAAGAAAGTTAAAAAAAGGGAAAGGGGTCAGAGCGCATTGTGCGACATCCAAGACAAGTAACTTATAGGAAATCATAAGGCTACCGTTCCCCAATTTGTCATGCATGAAATATTGAAATATTGAATTTCCCTGGGCAAACGCCGGGTACTTTAGCTAGTAAACATATAAAGCAGGGATGCCTCCAGTGAAACTAATTGAAGATTTGATCTCATAGATCAAGCCCCTTTTATTTCTATTCTAACATAATTGCTTTCACTCTCAGGAGTAACAAAGTGCTGATTGCAAACTCAACAGGCTCTTCTGATTAGACACAGAGTAGGTTTTTCAAAAACTTTTTTTTTATTCTACAAGCAAAACATTAAAAACAAACACAACCTTCGGTGATACAGTATCTCACTGTCCTGAGTTACAAAGATGAACTCCAACACTTCCAACACTTCCATTGTTATGTGTAATTATATTAGTAGTAATGACCTATTCCAAAGAATAACAATTACAGTACATCTACCACAATAGCTGGTAACAGGTAAGCTTGAGCTTTGAACAATTGGTCTTCATGTAAGTGTATGCAAGGCTCTGGCATTATCTTTTTCATGAATTTTATTAGATACAGTGCTCCCTCATTAAAGGCAGAACCACTTACAAGGATTTTGGTCATGACTCCCTTGCCCCATAATGCCATTTCCCAGGAAATTGTATTGTCATTTTAAACCGGGAACAATTCTTAACTATGACTCTAGTCTATTTCTTTATAAAGGGGTAGCACTGTTTTATTAGCACAGTTAAAAACATTTATTTTTCAAGATATCAAGACACCAAAAATAGAAACAATAGGAAAAAAAAAAAAAAAAAAAACTTACCATAGGATGTTCAACACGGCACATGTGGCGAGACCTCCAAAAACAGCTCTCCGGAACCACATGATCTTTAACCAGTCAGATAAGAAAACACAATGAGTAACAACATCAGAATGGTGTTTTCAATGTATCCTTTACAATAAAATGATTATATGCCTCTTTACTTTAAATTGCCTTGCCGTTTGGTGCTGATAAATATATTTTGGATTTTCATGAGGGCTGTTTGCTCTACTGTGCAAATTATGAATATTTTAAATTAAACATTACTGTCGATTAGTCACTTTGTAAGCTGTGGGACTTGATTGTCAAAAGAATCTGTTCGTTATTTTTTTTAGTTATAAACATTGCCACTATATGAGTGCTTAGCATATAAGAAATGGTTACTGTTGACAAAGAATGCATACAAAAATAAAACAAATGCGTCGTACCTGAGATTTATTATGGGAGATTTCTGAGAATAAGAATGGCATCACATTGACAACACCTCCTAAAAACAAAAAAAGAGCTGTTTGTGAAACACGCTGTCAAGCACACAATATAGCCCATTTATACAGCATTACATTCTACATTGAAGCTGCACTAGAGCAATCAAACTCAAACCTACATTAAAGGTCTTCTATAAAAGCAGGATCACCTGTCTATCTATACTACTAACCACTCAAATGAATCCCCATGTTTATATAATTACTATGTTAAATCATCTGTACAGCGAGACTGCTTTCAGACAAACTCATGATGGTTCGTTTTACAGTTTTTCTGGCTTTCCCCTAGAGTATATTGTAGGACACGTATTCTTTAGCACACTATTTTTGCTCATACTGTCTTTGGAGAACAAAATAAGCTTGTCACCACATTGTTGGATGCTTTTGTCTAAATAAAAGTAATTCTCAACTACCACTCTTTTTAAAATAGCAACATAGTTAGAGGAACTTCCTGAAGACAGTACAAGACGCAGGGCAGTGAAACTACTCAGCAGCAATAGCGCAGTTTCTCAAAACTACTGTGTACACAGTACACTGGATACAGAAAGTCACAGTGAGTTCTGTAACTATATTATTAAACTTGGAATATGAACTTTAAATTTTCAGTTGGTAGAAAATATAATTTTCATCTGAACTAAAGATACTACTGTGTTTATTATTCTCTTGTAGCTCATAAGAAATTATTTTCCTTTTTTTTTTTAAATCACAGAACAACCATTTCGAAAAAGTAATTTACATTCATTAAATAATACAATGTAATTTCAAGGGAGTCACAAATTATGTGCCAAAGACTTTGACAAAACGTAAGGACTATAATTAGTCTTTTTTTATCACTCCTGTACACATTCAAGAGCTCTGTGAAACCCAAACCTTTATAGGTTCTTATTACGTGTTACGGTAAAGAATGAGCACATTGTGAAAGGCATTAAATGATATCCTTTTTTTTTCTTTAAACAAAGAAAAAACTCTGCCTGAATATACTGGTTCAATTAAGAGACAAAATAAATGGAAGTCATTGAAACGTGTCAAGTTTTGCTAAAGAAAGCTTTGCTTCTAGGACTATATAAACATACGATATGAGTTTACAATTTTTCTTACTTTGTGTGTAGGAGAAGATGCATGGTAGTGATACAGTGAAACAGCAAATTGACTGATAGATGCAGGTGATCGACATCTGCTGTATCATATAGGTTCAATTGGGCAGCTATAATGTGTAAGTTTTAGATGGACACAAATACGTAACTATATACATCCCTGTATGATCACTGTGTTTAACTGTCCATAGTGATAAATAAATAAAATAAATAAAGAAATAAATAAATAAAGGCATATTAAATCTTTTCACCAGCAACCAGCAAAGCAGTGCAAAAAAAAAAAAAAGCTACAAAATCAGGGACGGGCAAAGCTCATGCTTGTGCATTAAAGTCATAAGAGAAAAGCACCTGCTTTTTTTTTTTTTGTTCATTAGAACCACAGTTATTACTATTAGAATTAGAATTAGAATATTAGAATTAAAACGATAGCTAGATATAGAAGGGAGGCTAGTACTAGAATAATTACAAGCAGCTTGCAGCTTGCCTTGCTTTATTTTTTAAATAAAAACACCTCTTACCTAGTGCCACAGTGCCCATCAGAAAAGGTTTGCCTACATAGGAGAAATCATTGCTGATTTCCTGCTTAACTTCTGAGCCCACAACGAATGTCACAGCAACCTACAAAAGGAAGTGCAGTAATAAGATTTATAAAAAATGAAAAAGCAGTGATTTCAAATGTAAACTAGTCAGTCAGTAACGTGTCCTTCGCCACGTCTACAAATACAAAATGTGACATGAATCAATAGTATGTACAGAATAGTGCAGAATAAGGTTTATCAAGTTTCATGACAAATTTGATAAGCGATTACCCAGATATATGCAGAAATGTAAGCATGACATACAGATGGGAGAATCAACAGACAGACCGACAACCCTATATCCCCACAATCGGATACTCAATAATTTAAACAAAATAATGTTAACACCAAGTTTCATGGCTAAGTTGTTCACCAGATATGTGCAAAAATGTGTTCCCTACAGATACACAGATATATGGAGAGATTATCCCAGACAAAAATACACATCCCCGGATTAGAACACTGTAGTCAACACACCAACATTATCAGGAAAGCCTCCTCTGTACCAGATCACAGCATATTTAATGTTCCCTTATTCCTGGTTCTCTCTACTGAGACTCGCATATCTGTAAGTCTGTGGTTTGAATTTACAACATGTTCCCGGTCTGTGGACTTGGATAGGCTTGTCTGTCAGATTTCACAATTGCCTTTGCTTCTAGAATGGGTATACTCAAGATGCAAAGTTAAAGGCAAATGCATTAAATAATTGTATTAACACTTCTTCCACCAAGCCGCCTTTGGGAAGCCATGATAATGCTGGTTGAATGTGGCATGACAACATTTTTATTTTGTAAGCAATTTTCTGTCATGGAAAGGTCAGTGTTACATAACAACAGAGCAAGGTTGTTGCTTGTTTATGATTGCTTGGAGCACTTTCAGCTACTGTAAAAAACGGTGTATAAGTCGTATAAGTCGCACAAGTCGCCCCCCCCCCCCCCCCTTTCTGAGACAACAATAAGTGTGATTATGGGGCAGTGGCTAAATTACAGATGCACTGCAGATGCCATTAAAAAAAAAGCTTTTCTGTTGAAGAAATCCATTTTTAAAACATTCGCATAACTGATATCAATTATGTGAGTGTTTTAAAAGGGATTTCTTCAACAGGTAAGCTTTTTAACTTACTTAGATGGGATATATTGTTGATGTTTTTAGTATCCTGAATACAATTTATTTACATTTTACTGAATTCCCAAATTCACATTCATACATACTAGTGTTTGCTGTCTTACATGTAGATGTTAATATTAAGGGGTTGAAGAAATGAAAAAGAAAAAAAAAACACTGGGACACCTCGGACACAGAATGTTACATTCTAATGTACTTTCATTAGTGTGGGGTAAATTCCTCACCTGTTCGTCTCTTATTTCAGTGCTGTTTTAACCTCTTTTGACCATGTGGTATTTCTACATATGAATCTTGTGTGTTTTAGATAACTTTGCATAGCAAAGTATTTAAATCTGCAAAGGTGGTGTATAAATCATGCGGAGAACACAACCTCATGGCCTACAAATCGGACACAATTGTGTAACTGTTTGATAGTACTGTACAGTTCCTTACATTAGACACAACAGAACAGAAATAGCTTATTTAAATGTATCGTGCACCAGTACATGTCATGAGAAAACTATGGAACATTTGGAACTGTCAGAAACTGCATAGTTACAATATTCCAACTGAAGTAGGCAATTAAAAAAAATCTTTTATATGGTATCTTCACAACACATATTTTTGCTATTTCGGCAATATTCATATTATTGATGATATACTGGTAGTTAATTACTTTTGTTCTAAATCTATACAAAAATGTGTCTCGCTGCCCGGTGGGTAACAACAAGCAGCAGCTATGTTATAATAGTGTACAACAGGGCTATATGCCACATAAATCCTTCTGATATTCAGGTTTCATATTTGCTCTGGAATTCAGTAGCTTCAAAATCAATATTTAATCTCTTTGACACTTACTTTTAATGACCTTGTTTTATGTGAAATTGACTTTTATACAAAGTGTGAAAGAACGAGAATAGCTTTTTTTGTAAATAATTGTATTTCAGCAATACCTGATTTATAAGGCCTGGTTTCCCCAGTGACTTCGGAATCAATTGTCATCAAGTGCATAAATGCCAACCTGTTCTTGGAAAAGCTTGTCATGCACAGATTAGATTGTACCTGTTTACAGGAAACAGACCTCAATTTAGTGGCAACCAATGAGAAGACCCAGTGTTATTGAGGAAGTGTATACTGTAGTTTACCTGCTTCTGCAGTATGATTTGACTAAATAGCCAAAATTAAGTAAAGGACAGCAGGACTGTTGATTCCCAGTTTTCACCTTCACAGCCATAAGGAAAAGGAAAAGTTTACAAAACAGGAGAGAACTGTCTCAGAATGTTGGGTTTTTCTTTGGGGGGGGGGGGACAAAAGTAAAATGAGAAAAGGGTAGTTCTTTAATGTGAGTGGTGTAAAAATACTCATTTGTTCAAAGTAGCGTGAGTGAAAAAAGATTAATAGAAACTGGTGTTATTGTGTCGTAGCCCCCATGTTGAACCAGGAAAGAGGAACCAAAGGCAATGTAATAGCTTATTAGCGATTCACTTTATGAATGTCACTTAATAGCACGTATTCCACTTTTTGCAAAGTTATTTTTCTCCCCAATAAATAAATAAAACATTGTGCCTGTGTGGTGTCAAAATTGCTATGGTAACAGCAAATCAAAAGGTGTTGCTGACTGCTGCTCACAGCAAACAAAACGTATATAGATTTGATGTGTTTAATACATGTAACACCTGGCTGGGTACTCCTTCCTTCCTTCCCCCCTCACCCGCTGTGGTTTATTTAATTAGTTCATAGTCTGGGTTCGGCTTCCCCGGTTCATTTTCATAAACTTGATGTACAACTGCCACTGTCCCCTCCCCCAATTGGATTTAAAAAATAAATGTGCATGCCAAAGCTGTCTTCAAGGTAATTTACGACCATCTCCCTTCGTATACTTGTGTGCAATTTTACAGTAGTTTGCCTGAAAACATGAGTTTGGAACATATCATAAATCACATAAATATAATGACAGCTATCACTGAAAGACCGTTATCTAACTGCTATCATAATGTACATACAAGACAAATAATAATGAGAGATGGATGAAGTATAATACCCTAAGTGAAGGCAAAATGCATAATTCACTGCCAAGTGAGTTATGTGGGACTGCCAATTTCAATAATCCACTTCAAAGTTATGGATTATAGGTGAGCTACAGTACACAGCTAGAAGTGCTAAAACTCAACAGGGAAAAAAAAAAATGCTGTATGGGATATCTGACAAAAGATTAATTGTTTAGCTTTGTTATATATACACAGTATATTGTTTTAAAATGGGATACAGTAAGTTACTTTAGTGGTTTATACATGTAGATAAGAAATCAATACAAAAACAAAGGTATGCCACATCAAATAAATAAAGTGGGAGGCTGTATTTTAAATGCAAAATAGGCCACATACTGTAGCATACTGACTTATACAGAGAAGTGACCAACACAGCTGCCCTGAACTTAATTACAGATAAGCGCACTGGGGACAGTTCCCCATAAAAAATAATTCACTGACAGTTTGCGAAATCAATTAATACCCAGCCCCTACAACACCCATACAGTAACATGCCAAATGTGCCCTTCCAAAAATCCACTGCTACTGCTTCCACTATTGGGTATCAGTGGGGATAACAAAACCACTATAGGTCACAGTTCAAATCAAAGAATACAAATCAAAATAAATAGATACAATGCAAGCAGTAAAATATTAAAACGTTTAAACTTAAAGGTGTCATAGGTAACCATAGCATGTCAGCCTCTTTAAAGTTAATGTTAAAACAAAGGTACATGTTTTAGTCTTCTAAAATAACATTTTTCATGCCTGGATCTTCAAAAAACTACCATGCAGTCTTCATTGGCAATGTCATTAGTTTTAAAAATCTTTTCGATTTTCAACTAACAATAAAAATTGAAGGTGGTTCACAAAATAATTTACATCTAATCCCCTTTATACTGTGGTGATGAACCTGTTGGGTGAGTAGGAGATAACAATGAATAAAAAAAGAGTGTATGACTTGCACCCTGCTGTGTCTGTGTGGTGTCTCTAATGTAGTCACACTACACCATGAAGCCTCAGATTATAAACCTGTTTCCATCTTTGTATTTAAGTGATATAACAATATAACAAATAAACAGCAAGGGGGTGTAGTGGGAAAAGCCATGCCATGAATACTGTAATACAAATATTTCATAGTACCCAATCAACTGAAGAAACTAGGATTGTCAAACACACAGCACATATCCTCTGGGATGAGTATATCAATGTTCGACAGCTGGGGAGCTTTCAGCTAATCAGAGGGTTCATCTTGCATGCTATATACCACGATAGAACGCAAACAAACACCATTATTAGTAAATAAGTATATAATAGAGTTACAGGACGGTGAGCTGTGGGTTACATTGACACTTGTAGCATACACACAGTTCATGTCTACTCAAGCCAATGTTCTCTCATACACAGGCTTGCACTGTCCTATTGCCCTATATTACAAACTACCACACAGCAGATTATATAAAATATACACTGTGGAAGTTAGAAATAGAATGTATATATAAAATAAATATGAATTATTGAAAAGGTAAATAAAGATTGAAATGGTTAAAATGGTCATAAAAGCATTGTTTACCGGTTTCTAATCACAGTAAGACCTTATTTAGAGGTCATTACCTTGTCTGTACGGTTACCTTCATGACACTGTCAACGAGCACATGGCTAAATGCCCTCTAGTCAGAGTTCTACAAAGTGCTGCAGGTTTGCCAAGTTCATGCTGGCAATCGCTAAAAAAGCCCTGATTATTAGGCATTACCTTGGTGGTTGATATGGCTGGATGGTTGTCTACTGTCATGTTCAAACTACCACAAGATAATGCCCTCTAATCAGTGTGCTATTGCTTAACTACAAGTGCCAGTATTATGAAAAAGTAGGTTCCCATGAACTACGCTGTCCTTGTTTATGATAAATTATAATAATGAAACTCAAACACAAGTGTTTTGTTTATGATCTTTTTCCAACATTTTGCAATAGAGATTAGTAGAGGTGTACAGGTTTTCTACGATCACCTTAAATCCCAGATATAGATTTGCTTCACTGGGATAAAGCGTTTCATACCAACCTTTCAAACCACTTTCAGAAAAAAAATAAAGGTACCACCACTGCCAACGTTAGCACCATTATGGCCATGCAACCTAGTTGGATCCAACTCCTAATGTGGAGGTAAAAAATGGGCTGGCCACGGGTGTCCCCGACAGCCTCATGGTGTGCAGGGTGAGTCATACAGTGCAGGATCGCGTCCTGGCTGTGCGAAGTGGCCAATCTTCGCTGGGGATTCTGAAGGGAGCGTCGCATTGGCTCTAGCGCTCCCATGGGTTAGGGAAGCAAAACCCAAAACCCTGCTGGCCAGGCACCCACTGAGCTCAGAGTGGACACCTGCAGGGCTGGCCTTTGACGTTCAGAGACCAGTAACTCGCTGACGTTCGCTGTCGAGTTCCTGGGTGTAAAAGGAGCCTGGCTTGGTTGTGGGATCAGGAGACTCCCACTAAACCTTGCTGTGTGGGGAATTGCTGCAGTGAGGAGAAAAAATAAATTGTCCATTCCAAATTTGGGCAGGGGTGGGATCAGGGGTAAAATTAAATAAAATATTTGTAAACTTTTTCCAACATAAACTACTCTAAATTGTCTCTACATAGCACTGATTGGTTTGCTGTCTTGAAACCAATTACAATGATTAAAGATCATACCAATTTAGCCAAACCATACAATTGCATTAGATTTACCATTCAGTAACCTAACACCTGTTACTAAAGGGAAGGGAATAGGACAAGGGGCAACTAGAAGATTTACATTCGTGAAGGACCATTTTAAATGCCACACAGTATAAAGCTCAACGTACAAAAATGCTTATATTCGTTTTAATTAGTTACACTTAATGCTCAACTATTAATACAGCATGTTTTTTGACAAAAATATATTCTGGTCGTTCTGTGCTGAACCACTGTTGCAGTCCCTTGTGAGCATGCTTTTCAGATATCAATTATTTTAAAACATGTTGCTGAAACCCAGTTCAATTTGTTATTTAAATTCTTTTTTTTGTTGAACTCCTTGGTGACTCAAGTCAGCAGGAGGGTGCGACAGAATGGAATACATTGTAGGTAGTGTATTTTGATTGATCCACCACATCAGAATAGATTATCTGTATGGTTAAACCCAATTAGTCTGAATGTACAGTACAAACCCATAGTAAAGGACTTGCCAGTTTGAAGTGCTGCTACATTTGCAGGGTAAGAAACTATTTATTGTCATTATTCATTAGGATTAAAAGGAGCAATTTTATTTGATGTAATGGAAATGCATTTGACAGCAGCACACAGTAACAGATATGGTGCAACATTTAATGTACTTTTATATTTAATGGATTATGAATTATTGAATCAAATCTTGAATCAAACAGTAGATCATGTGCATAATGTTCTTAGGCATACACCAGTCAAGGTTTTAAGTGGGGTTTTTATTCATGACAAAAACATCAGTCCCCATCAGCTATCGATGATATTATCAACATCACTCTACAGCATGGCCGCAGTGTCTTCTGGTTTTCGTTCCACCCAAACACTCAATTACTTAATTGGTCTAATTATTGGATTAACTGGATAAATTTAACACTTCTCTCCAGGCCTCACAATGTTTCATAGGTAGTGTACCTTGAATCAAGTGCATTTCTTAGATCATCAACCGTAAAAGACCTTGAAAAAATATTAAAAACATGTCCAATTGAACAAATAATTCGATCAATTAACCACCCAGTTGCTTATCCCGCGATTTCCACGTGGAGCACATGCAAGTCCAAATTTGTTACTCCCGTGAGAATAGCGTGCAGGCCCATTTATGTGCATCTGCAAAGTTCAACATGTCTTTTTAACGTGCTTCAGTGAAAAAATAAGAAAACTTTATTGTAAAAGTGTATGCAGTTTTGTTTTTTACTGGCAGGTGGCAGCAGTCCCTAAGAAATGTGCTTGACAGACCGGGTCATCTGTATACACAAAGCTGAGAGTGAAACATGCATGCCTGTGTATCTACAGAGAATAAAACATTGAAGATTTTTCTTTATTTATTGGTGTTACAGGTTGTAAGGAAGCCTTGTCAGGTTTGGCACTGGTCAAAACAACCTATTTATTTATTGTACCTACACTTCACAGAATTCATATAACAGCGCTATACACCCATGCCTGAAACTGGGGAAGATACTGTATATGACATGATTGAAAATTTGTGATCCAAGTTTTCTGATGTACTGTATATGTGCTAGATAAAGATGTTAGCGTTGATAAGGGTTTGAAGTGCGTCTGCTTTGAAATCTATCACAGAAAATAATTTCTAAAAAGTTATATGCTTGCATAAATATTATAATGTTATTATAATGCTGCCATTGTAAAATAAAGATGTTATTTATACTTATATAATGCTGCCATTGGGGAAAAAATGTTGTGATCGATATTATAATTCTACAATTGTAAACACGTTATTTATGTTCTATTTAAATACTGTAATTCCGTTTATTATAATTACAATTTAAAAGTGTGTATTTAAAAAAATATAGCAAAAATTGTTTTGAAAAATGTCTGTCCAAATTGCTTATTTGAGGGCTAAGAATGAAAAATCTGCAAAAATAAAAAAAAGAGTATTTTTAACATGGAAATTGCCCAAATAAATGGGCAGCTGGGTGGTTAAGTTAATTGAGAGCTTAAATTGGAATGAAACCAGTAAACCTGCCAGGGGCCCTCAAGGACTGGAGTTTGACACACCTGCTCTACAGAAAGTATTTTTTGATTTGTCTGAGAGGAATAGTTATTCCCAGTTCTGTTTCAGAGCCTAGTGTAATAAAAGTAATTATTTCCAAGTGATTTCGCCTGGTGTGAAACCGAGCTGAATTAGTAATAGAGATTTGAATTTAAAAGCAATACATTTTATTTAAACGTTTCCACAGAGATTTTTTATGTGAATTACATCCAATAACCACCATTCTTCAGTCATTGATCTGTTTGGATAAGCTGCATTTACTGTTGACACAATATCAAGGGAATGCTCTACAGCAGCACAGGGTTTGAGAGAGTGCCGATCAATCAAAAATAAATGTGACACCCCACAGAGAAGCACAGACCAATACACCTGTAAATCTAACTGTCTAATCGTTTGGCACAAGCCTAGTAAAAGTTTAAATTTAAGTACATAAAAAAAAGATTTTCTGTTATCCGTATTTCAACAAATCTATTAAAATGCTTATCTCTGATTCTTGCAAAAACATTTTTTTATTTATAATAATTATTTTCAGAATTTAGAGAAGGTAACGTCGGATCTACAATATCATGACAAGTAGGCAATGTCACGTAATGCCGACGTGGAAAATTAAGAATTAAGATACGCCGCTTTGTTCATTCAGCCTGACTGAAGATAAATGTTATTTTATTTGGTAAACATTTCAGAAAACGATGATGGCATGCAGCACCACATTTTAAAACATAAAAATAAATAGGCCATCAGTAAGGGTACAGTAGAAGCAATTTTAAATTAAGTGGATTTTTAATAAACTCATAGTTTTTTACTTAGTGTAGAGTAATGTGCTAAATAAGTTTGTGTGATGAGGCGGCGGAGATTAATCTACCCCTTCAAGAATGTCATTAGCCAATCAGAGTGCCCCCTCAAACATGCATTTCCTGTGTCTTACGAGTCATGTCATTATATTATGTAAAACATTATGTAACAAAACTGCATTAAAAAAGTGACAACAATACTTGCATGGGTCTTCCCTACTTGTCTGGGACATATAAATATTGAGACACATATCACCTTCAGTCCTGATTTTAGTTTTCTCTAAGCAGAGAAAACCATTGTGCGAAACCCTTCGAGTGTAACCCATTTGTGGCCCCAAGACTTGAAGAAGGAGGTATTCCAATTCTACTAGATTCGCTTTTTAAAATTGTGTTAATTTTTGATTGCCTGCCTTTGTGCAACACACAGGTAACGCAAGTCAGAGCTGTAAAACTGATCACAGGAAAAGTTACTAATATGGTTTTATCGGTGACTAATGTTAAACCCATGCTTAAAAATTGCTTATAAAAAACCTTACATTTATATGCATTTACTGTATTAAAGGGGATTCTCAGCAGTTCATGTTTTAAAACTGACCTACATAGGGGCTCCCGAGTGGCGCATCCAGTAAAGGCAGAGTGCAGGATGTGCCCTATAGCCTGGAGATCGCAGGTTCGAATCCAGGCTATGTCACAGCTGACCGTGACTGGGAGTTCCTAGGGGGCGGCGCACAATTGGCTGAGCGCTGCCCGGGTAGGGAGGGCTTAGGTCGGCAGGGGAATCCACGGCTCACTGCGCATCAGCGACCCCTGTGGCCGATAGGGCGCCTGTGGCTCTGCAGCGGAGCCGCCAGATCTGTGTTGTCCTCCGGCACTATAGGTCTAGTGGCATTGCTGTGGATCTGCAGTGCGAAAAATGACGGCTTGGCAGGATCACGTTTCAGAGGACGCGTATTCCAGCCTCCGTTTCCCGAGTCGGCGGGGGGGTTGCGAGCGGTGAGCCGGGGATACAGATAATAATTGGGCATGCTAAACAAATCAATAAAAAATAAAAACCTGTAAAGTCTTCATTAGATAAGTATTCACCCCCTTTGCTATGACACTCCTAAATAAGCTCAGGTGCAATCAATTGCCTTCAGAATTCACACAATAAGTTAAAATGGAGTCCATCTGTGTGCAATAAAAGTGGTTCACATCATTTCAGATTAAATACACCGGTCTCTGTATGGTCCCACAGTTGGGTAGTGCATTCAAAGCAAAGATACTACCATGAAGACCAAGGAGCTTTCAAAACAACTCTGGGATAAAGTTGTGGAAAGGCAAAGATCAGGGGAGAGGTATAAAAAGATTTCAAAGGCATTGAATATCCCTTGGAGCACAGTCAAGTCGATCATTAAGAAGTGGAAGGTATACGGCAGCATCCAGAATCTGCTTAGAGCAGGCCGTCCTCCCAAACTGAGCAGCCGGGTAAGAAGGGCATTGGTCAGAGAAGCCAACAACTCTAAAAGACCTACAGCGTTCCATGGCTGAGATGGAAGAAACTGTCCATGTGTCAACAACAGCTCAGGTACTCCACAAATCTGGCCTGTATGGAAGAGAGGCAAGAAGGAAGCCATTTCAGCCCATGTAAAATCCCGCTTGGAATTTGCAAAAAGGCATGTGGAAGACCACAAAAGGTTTTGTGGTCCGATGAAACAAAAATTTAACTATTTGGTCTAAATGCAAAGCGTTATGTCTGGCGCAAACCCAACACAGCACATCACCCAGGTAACACCATCCCTACTGTGAAGCATGCTGGTGGCAGCATCATGCTATAGGGATGCTTTTCATTGGCAGGGACTGGGAAGCTTGTCAGGGTAGAAGGCAAAATGGATGGAGCTAAATACAGGCAAATCCTTGAGGAAAACCTGCTTCAGTCTGCAAAAGACTTAAGACTGGGACGGAGATTCACCTTTCAGCAGGACAATGACCCCAAGCACACAGCCAAAGCGACACAGGAGTGGCTTAAAAACAAGAAAGTGGCCCAGTCAAAGCCCGGACTTGAATCCGATTGAGAATCTCTGGCAAGACTCACCAACAATCCCCATCCAACTTGACAGAGCTTGAACAATTTTGCCAAGAAGAATGGGCGAATATTGCACGATCCAGATGTGCAAACCTGGTAGAGACTTACCCCAAAAGACTCACAGCTGTAATTGCTGCCAAAGGCGGTTCTACCAAGTATTGACTCAGGGGGGTGAATACTTATCTAACCAAGACATTTCAGTTTTTTTATTTTTCATTAACTGTTGTTTCACAATAAAAATGATCTTGCCTCTTCAGTGTTGAGTAGGTTGTGTAAATCAAAGGAAACACATCCAATTTAAGTGCATCAAGATTTCACGTTGTAACACAACAAACTGTGGAAACATCCAAGGGGGGTTAATACTTACTATAGGCACTGTAAATAAATCCTGCTCTTCTGCAGGGCATGTCAACTTCAACCTCTGTCTTGATATCCTGCCTGTCACTCAGCAGCAAATGAATGTACTCACATGGCAGACGGCTACACTGTCAAAAGCATAAATACCCTGTATCTTTCTAAACAAGGGATGTAGAGGATCTTCCTAATAAAAGCTGCATCTCAAAACAGTAATTGTATGAATGTAGTCATTTGTTACAGCTATGTATAATGGTATTTAAAACATCTATCCGCCTTTTACATATCCGCCCTTACTCTGGTCCAACTGCAGGATATGCGACGGATTACTGTATTTGTTTTGTCCTCCACGAAGATGTACGTGTCACGTGTATGTACGTGTATTAGGATAATAGAGGGGACAAGGCTAAAGCCAGGAAACAGAATGTCAAGATGAAGCCTTCTTGAGTTCAGTTGTAATACAAAAATTCTAAAATTAGGTCACATAGAAAATTGTGATTTTTATCTTGGGAGTTAAAAGTCAAAGCCAGGTTGAACCCCTCACCTGTAATGCAATATGTTTTCAAAAGACATTGAATCTTCCAAGATAAAATATTCTCAGCTATTGAGAACAAGCTGTTAAAAATTTAGAACAGGTTTGCTGAATCCAGTGATAACATATGTTTGCATTGTTTAACATTTTCACTTTTTTGCAGAAATTTGAAGAGACAACCCTTACCTGACCTTCCTGCATTAGAATGGATGTACTTTATAAATCATCTTTTTACAGGACATTTACACTGCATAAAGATAGAGACTTCCGCTTTCGCTATTATATCATTGAATGTGTTCTAATGAAGGGTCAAATTTGTGGCAATATCATTTATTTATTTTATAAATTACTTATTTTTAGCAGCACAGCTTCAGCATGTCTGCTTCTGTACTACAGTTAAAACAATATACCTAAACCATGTATCACAACTGTGTCCAAAAAAACAAAACAAAAAAATGAATATTCAATGGTTAAATTGCATCAGATCCATACCTAACACGCAAGCATGGCACTGGTAGTTTTGTTTATCATGCTATAATTATGATAGCACTTAAGTGGTTAAATGTAGATTAAATGTGACATTTTCAATAAAACAACGGACACAAATAAATGCACAGAGTCCATCTGGCTAACCTTGTTTGTAAGCATGCCCACCCCCTTCCACACCTTATAATTTTATTAACATCACTCATTTCCACAGTCACTTGCAGATTGCACAGTTACCCAGGCAAGGAAGGATTTTTCATCAGTGCTATCTGTTTTATTTTATATATTTTTTTAAATCATCTTTTTAATTACCTCTTCTCCACAAAATTAGATTTGTAATGGCACATGGCACATGGCGCAAGGCAGCCCCAGCTCAACGGAGGAAGCTGGTGTCAACGAGGTTCAAAGGCCATTTCCCAGGCCAAGCAGGGAGAATGGATGAGATGGGAGAGTATGGAACAACGCAAAACCGGCTGGCAAGACCTGTGGATAATGGAACAGAGCAGGATTAGTTTCCTCATCAGGTCAACATATGATGTTCTCCCATCACCATAGAACCTAAACCTCTTGGTAGGAGAGGATCCCTCATGTCCTTTGTGTTCATCACCTGTAACATTGTGGAGTAGTGGTTAGGGCTCTGGACTCTTGATCGGAGGGTTGTGGGTTCAATCCCCAGTGGGGGACACTGCTGTTGTACCCTTGAGCAAGGTACTTTACCTAGATTGCTCCAGTAAAAACCCAACTGTCTAAATGGGTAATTGTATGTAAAAATAATGTGATATCTGTATAATGTGAAATAATGTGATATCTTGTAACAACTGTAAGTCGCCCTGGATAAGGGCGTCTGCTAAGAAATAAATAATAATAATAATAATAACATTAAGGCACATTTTGACAGGATGTAAGGTGGGTCTTAGCCAAGGACGGTTTACTTGGCGCCATGACCCGGTGTTGCGATGTTTGGCCTTAGGATTGGAAGACAAGCATAACATTACCAATAAGTTGCCACCAGTTCCATCAAAACATTACACACAAAAGACAACATTCCTCCACCCAGGAAAGCAACCGCCAAGAAAAGGTGTTAAAACCAAACCTCGTCCAGGACAACTGGAAGCTGCTAGAGACTGGAAAATGTTGGCAGATGTTGGTCAATGGCTTATTTTCCACCTGAGATTGCCACCACTAACCTTCGACCAGATATTGTCTTGTGGTCTGGATAAGTACGCCTTGTTCACCTGGTAGATTTAACAGTGCCATGGCAGGATGCTGTAGATGAGGCGTATGAGAGGAAGAAACTGCGGTATGCTCAACTAGCCGCTGAAGCGGAACAGCGAGGATGGAGAGTCCGGGTTTACCCAGTGGAGGCGGGTTGCCGAGGATTTGTGGCACACTCTACAACCCGGTTTCTCAGAGACGTTGGATTCAGTGGCCAAGAGTTGCATCGCACAGTGAAGAACTTATCTGAAGTAGCAAAGAGGAGCAGCAACTGGCTGTGGTTGAGACAGAAAGATTCTGGTTGGGGATCTCAAGCACAATAGAAAGAAAGAAATGCTGATGTATGGGTAATTAAGCTGGGTTGAGGTGAGTGGGGGACAGAGGGGGGTGATGCTGGGATGCCAGTGCCGTCGGCTAGTCGACGAAACACTGAGGATGGAAGGTGCCCACTTGAAGACCCCAGAGAAGTACCCTACTTAGCTCAATCCAGACGGTTGTCATGCTGATGCACTGGGGACACCGCACTGTGGTTGATTCCAGGAGCCAGCATCATAGCCGTTGTGTGTGCTGATGCGCTGGGGAGGCAAAATAAGCTGATCCCTGGAGCCAGCATTACACTTCAACCAAAACCTAATATTAGATAAAAGGGACCCTGGGTGAACAAAACACAAAAATTTGGTACATATTTCATTTATTTATTAAAAAAAGTTATGCAACACCCAATGCCTTCATGTGAAAAAGTAATCCCCCCTTAGACTCTGGTTACGCCACCTTTAGCAGCAATAACTGCAACCAAACACTTCCTGTAGTTATTGATTAGTCTCTCACAGATCCGTGGAGGAATTTTGGCCCACTCCTCCATGCAGAACTGCTTCAACTCAGTGACATTTGTGGGTTTTCGAGCATGAACTGCTCGTTTCAGGTCCTGCCACAACATCTCAATGGGGTTTAGGTCTGGACTTTGACTAGGCCATTCCAAAACTTTAAATTTCTTGTTCTTCAACCATTCTGATGTAGACTTGCTTGTGTGTTTCGGATCATTGTCTTGCTGCATGACCCAGTTGCGCTTCAGCTTCAGCTCACGGACGGATGGCCTGACATTCTCCTATAGAATTCTCTGATACAGAGTAGAATTCATGGCTCCTTCAATGATGACAAGGCGTCCAGGTCCTGATGCAGCAAAGCATCCCCAAACCATGACACTACCACCACCATGCTTGACCGTTGGTATGAGGTTCTTTCTGTGGCATGCAGTGTTTGGTTAACGGGGCCCATGTCGGCCAAAAAGTTCCACTTTTGACTCATCTTGAGACGAGCATTCATGTTCTTCTTAGTGAGCAATGGTTTCCGCCTTGCTACTCTGCCATGAATCCCATTTTTGCCCAGTGTCTTTCTGATGGTGGAGTCATGAACACTGACCTTAGCTGAAGCGAGAGTGGCCTGCAGATCCCTGGATGCTGTTCTAGGGTTCTTTGGGACTTCCTGGACGATTTTACGCCTTGCTCTTGGAGAGATTTTGGCAGGACGGCCACTCCTGGGAAGATTCACTACTGTCCCAAACTTTCTCCATTTGGACAATATGGCTCTGACTGTGGTTCGGTGGAGTCCCAGAGCCTTAGAAATGGCTTTGTAACCCTTTCCAGACTGATAGGCATCAACAACTTTTTCCGGAGGTCTTCAGGAATTTCTTTTGTTCGTGGCATGATGTGCCTCTAGAACCTGTGTGCTGACAACTTCACTCTGATGGTAAGGGCCAAAGTTAGTCAGATTTATATTGGGCAGGGCTGGCCCAAATCAGCCCTGGTTGTTAACCAAACTACTCAAACAGCTGACCCTAAAAATCTGACCAAATACAATGTGAAAAATGTCCAAAAATGCAGAAAATCAGACAGGGGGCAAATACTTTTTCACAGCACTGTAGATGGATCACATTAGTTTACTGTAAAGCTAAGTCTTCGTTGCTGCTTATCTTGGCGAGAGCCGAGTTCAAATCAGTATGAAGTTTTAACATCTACTCTAATGTAATGGAAATCATGGTTTTAAAATGTCAGATTAAATGTCATGACAGTTAGATAGTAGTGCCCAAAGCCACATATAATACAGGGTGAGCAAAAGTTGGCTGAGAAGAAGACACATTTAAGTTGTAGTGTTTTGTAAAGGTCTCAGAAGAGGCTCACATGGCTGCATTGCAAATGTCTTGAATTGGGACAGATTTTAATTGTGCCCATGTAGTAGCTACCCCTCTCACTGAGTGCGCTTCTACAGGTCCTGGAACCGGTTTCTTGTCCAGGTTATAACAAAACTCGATGCAAGATGTAATCCACCTGGAGATTGTCTGTTCAGAGACAGGTCTACCTTGATTTTGTGAATTGAAAGCTACAAAGAGCTGTCCTGATGGTCTTTTGTTGATGGTTCTATGAATGTAGTAAGCAAGTGCTCTTCTGACATCAATTAAGTGCTGTCTGGCCTCTGATTTTGATTTATGTGGTTTTGGGAAAAAATCAGGAAGAGTTATAATCTGATCTAGATGGAAATGTATCACCACTTTTGGCAGAAATTGAGGATTAGGTCTGCAGACAATCCTGTCCCTGAAGATCTGGAATAGGGTGCATCCATGACCAGTGCCTGTATTTCACTTATTCTTCTTGCTGATGTTACTGCTACTAAGAATGCCATTTTCCATGTGAGGAATTTTTGGTCGCATATTGCCATGGGTTCTAATGGTGGCCCCATGAGTTTATTCAGTACTAGACTGAGGTTCCATTGTGGAAGAATAGGTTTCTTTGGTGGTTAACCCCCCCTAAGGAATCTGGACACTGCGGGGTGAAAACCTACCAGGTGATCCTCCCAGCCAGGTAAAATGCTAGCTCTTGTAGCAATGTGCACTTTGATGGAGGAGAGTGCAAAACCTTTATGGAATCGGTGGCACAGGTAGGATACAAATGTTGGTAGATGTATGTTTGTGGTGTACAAAGATTTTGAGTTGCACCAATGGACGAATTCCTTCAATTCCTTTGTATAGGCTTGAAAAGTAGATGTTTTTTTTTTTAAGCCAGTAAGATGTTGGTTACTTGTTCATATAGGCCCAGACTTAATAATTGCTGCTGTTACATTTCCAAGCAGCTAGTTGTAACCATGCTGGGTTGTTGTGCAGCATCCTCCCTCTGTTCTGAGAAAGCAGATCGCGGGTCACTGGTAAGTGTATTGGTCAGGCTTCTGCTATCTCTAGTATTTCTAAGAACCAGAATCTCTTCGCCCAGTAGGGAGTACTAGGATGAGACTGGCCCTGTCTCTCTTCACTTTTCTGACCACAGCTGGAATTAATGGCAGGGGAGGATATGCATACATTAAACCTATCGACCATGACTGCTTCTTGTTGGAACCTGGAGCAGAACAGTGGCCGTTGGGTATTTTCTGTTGTGGCGAATAGGTCTACCTGTGGTTGACCCAGTTTGTGGAAGATCCATTGTAAAACCTGTGGCTGGATTTGCCATTCGTGAGGTAATCTCTCTCTGCTCAGATGGTCTGCCAGGCTGTTGTCGAGTCTGGGTAGGTAAGCCGCCTTTATGGGGATGTCCTGTGTCCTGCACCAATTCCAGATCCTTAAGGCCAGAAGGCACAGTTCCCATGACTTTTTATTCTATTTAGCCATATTTTAGAATGCAGACTAATGGTTTAAATGTGTTACTGAGATATAGATCCAAACGCTTGTATTTCAGCCTTGGCCTCATTTTTCAGAGGACACTGGTAAGGATAAAAGCTGGGATGTTGATTGTTTATGTAGCCACCCATCACCCTTTGAAGTATTGCTGGATGGAGTTCGTCCAACAAAACATGTAGATGGGCTTTTACTGTATAAAATTCTTACTGCTTGCTTTATTTTTGTTAGTCTTGCCTTCCTCCTCTGTATCTTAGCAGAATACCTGTACCACAATTCACCTGTATATTACATACTCTTCTCAAGTAAGTGCTTTCTCCATCCAAAATAAATATTAATTATGTGGGTGGAAGCTGACTGGTTACACGACAGAAGACAGTTTACAGTAACGTAAAACTACTAAAACTTAAAAGGATTATCACTCCAATGTGTTTTGAAAATAGATACATAACTGTGTATTGTATTATTTAATGTATGTGAAGTCTAACTTACACAATGAAAATTACACAATTTGAAAATAGCCCCCTTCAGAAACTGTATTCCCTCACCATTTTGCTGTAATAACAGTTTCATCAGAATATTTTAACTTATTTTGTGTACATTACTACTTTAGATTGAAGCCTTTTTAGCCCAAATAACTACTTTCTAACAACATTCTAAAATTATTTCCCAGTAGATTTTAGCAAGATATCATTTTATATGGTAAACTGAATGAATAAAACATATCAAGTTAGGAACTGATTTTTACAGGGACTGCTGAAATACAACATGTTTCATAACACAGTATGGATAATTATACATCCAAGGTTCAGATCTCACAACGAAAATGAAGAAATTACTTGTTTACTTGTAATTAATTGTTTTAAAAAATAAAACATCCTTTAAATGATAATGTTAGCTTTAAGCAAATGTTCATTAGAGTTGGTCCCCAGAGGGATGTTCAACCCTTACAAGAAAAAAAAAAAGAATATTAACATGATCGAAGCACAGAGCATTTTATGGCCATCCTACTCTGTTGAATTAAGTATGATTTTAAAATCGGTATTAGTTGTGTTTTACACCCACTAAGTACACCAGCTTAGTGCTATAATATTAACCTAACATACACAAAAAGCTGTTCATTTTCTCCCCCAAATGTAACTTTTCTGACTAATTGCCTTGGTCACTGGAAATGGTATTATTATTACAGATAAAGACCTTTCTTTCAAGAGTACCTGAACACGTGTTTGCCAAGACTAAAATGTTTTATGCAAATTTAACCTGAATAAGGTATTTGTACAATTTAAGCAACTAAACATTATAGAAATATTTTCAAGTTGCTAAGCTCAGATTCAAATTTATATTTCATTATTGTAAAAAACAGACATGCTGATTCTGCCAACAGTCCCTGATTTCCTCCTTCCTACGGAGACTGTTGAATCTTATGATCTTTTGACAGAGCAAGTACAAAAATATGCATATTGAAATGAATGTTGGAAATAAGAGATTTCCATTGATCAGGCTTGCCGTCATGGGACTCCCAACTTCCAGAAGCCAACTTTTCAGTAACCGATCACTAGCTTTATAAAGACTACACGATGTGCCAACTTCAAACTTGCAGTGCATGGCAGAAGTCTAATCTGAACCCCTAGCCCCCCTATTTTTTCCCCAAAAAACTAAATCTTCTCTCCACTCCAGTGTAAATCTCAACATGTAAAACATACCGTGTTCGATTCACAAAGCTGAAAACATTTGATCCCAAACTTCACAGGCTTACCTTTCATATACTGTTTGAACCCTAATCAATTTTTCGCTGGAATCATTCCCTCATCAATTAGCAGCTCCCGTTCAGACACAGTGATGCTGGAAATGTGTTATCAGCTTGTTCATCAGCAGAAGACTTTAAAATCGGCTTGTGGTGTTTAGAGAGTTAATTACTTAATTTAGTAACTTCCTTCATGCAATTTTAATACTGCATGTTCCTTAAAATGACACAGACTTTTAGAACTTAAATATTTAAAACAAAAGCAAAACAGTAAAAATGTATGATTTCTTTTCTTTACAGTGGCTCTCAAAAGTATTCACCCCCCTTGGACTTTTCCACATTTTATTGTGTTACAACATGGAATCAAAATGGATTTAATTAGGAGTTTTTGCCACTGATCAACACATTAAAAGTCCATAATGTCAAAGTGAAAAATAAAATCTACAAATTGTTCTAAATTAATTACAAATACAAAACAGAAAATAATTGATTGCATAAGTATTCACCCCCTTGAGTCAATATTTGGTAAAGGCACCTTTGGCAGCAATTACAGCCATGAGTCTATTTGGATAAGTCTCTACCAGCTTTGCACATCTGGACACTGCAATTTTTGCCCATTCTTCTTTGCAAAATTGCTCAAGCTCCGTCTAGTTAGATGGGGACCTTTGGTGAACACCAATTTTGAACTCTTTCCACATATTCTCAATTGGATTGAGGTCCGGGCTTTGACTGGGCCACTCCAGGACACTGACCTTTTTGTTTTGAAGCCACTCCAGTGTGGCTTTGGCTGTATGTTTGGGGTCATTGTCCTGCTGGAAGATGAATCTTCTCCCAAGTCCCAGGTCTCTTGCAGACTTCAGCAGGTTTTCCTCCAGGATTTCTCTGTACTTTGCTGCATCCATTTTGCCCTCTTATCTTCACGAGCTTTCCAGGCCCTGACGCAGAGAAGCATCCCCATAGTATGATGCTGCCACCACCATGCTTCACGGTAGGGATGGTGTTCTCAGGATGATGTGCGGTGTTAGGCTTGCGCCAAACATAGCGCTTAGCGTTGAGGCCAAAAAGCTCTATTTTGGTCTCATCAGACCATAGAATATTCTTCCACTTGGTCTCAGAGTCTCCCACATGCCTTCTGGCAAACTCTAGCCGAGATTTTATGTGAGTTTTTTTCAACAATGGCTTTCTTTTTGCCACTCTCCCATAAAGGCCAGTTTTGTGAAGCACCCGAGCTGTTGTTGCCGTATGCACATTGTCTCCCAGCTCAGCCGTGGAAGACTGTAACTCCTTTAGAGTTGCCATAGGCCTCTTGGTGGCCTCCCTGACTAGTGCCCTTCTCGCCCCGATACTCAGTTTTTGAGGACGGCCTGTTCTAGACATATTCAGTTGTGCCATATTCTCTCCATTTCTTAATAATGGACTTTACTGTGCTCCGGATATTCAATGCCTTGGAAATGTTCTTCTATCCTACCCGATTGGTGCTTTTGAAGAACCTTATTCTGGATTTGCTTTGAATGTTCCTTCGTCTTCATGATGTAGTTTTTGTTAGGAAATGTACTAACCAACTGTGGGACCTCCCAGAGACAGGTGTATTTAACCTGAAATCATGTGAAACACCTTAATTGCACACAGGTGGACTCCATTCAACAAATTATGTGACTTCTAAAGACAATTGGTTGCACCAGAGCTTATTTAGGTGTGTCATAGCAAAGGGGGTGAATACTTATGCAATCAATTATTTTCTGTTTTATATTTGTAATTCATTTAGAACAATTTGTAGATTTTATTTTTCATTTAGATAATTATGGACTTTTGAGAGCCACTGTATATTATTACATGTTTAGGAATACCTGGCACGATTAAAACAGGACAAGCAACTTCAGTGGAATGCTTCAGTCAGTGCTTTAATTTGTAAGTTCAAACTGTAAACCACATTTTCAAACAGATACAGAAGAGATTTGGATTTACTTGGAAGTTTAACATGTCTTCATGGATGAATAACCCTAGTCTAAATCACTAAATATAGAGCCGTAAATGGCATTACTTGATACCCTGCTTAAAATTGTATAAATATACTTGTGTGATTTATAGGTTTTAACTGAAGTGCACGGCACTGAACCTGACTGTCGTGGAGAAGCATTCCCTGCTGCCGAGACAGAAGATCTGTTGAACTGGCAGGTGAATATGTGCGGTTGAATGGATAGTGATGAGGTAAGCTCTTCAACTAGAACGGAACGATGACAACAATCTCTGCCTTGTCTAGCCTTATATTCCAAATTACTACTGGCAGTAGAGGCATCGGAGGAAAGACATACAAAAAGACCTATCTAAGAGCTCGCTAGGCCATCTGCCGCTACTGCATCCACCTGAGTGAATCTTGCGCAGAACCTCTGTAGTTGAGTGTTTTCCTGGGAGGCAAACAGATCTGTCTCTGGAAGTCCCCACTCTGTAGATTTTTATTAAAACTTGATGATTTCCATTCCTGGCATATATTGTCCTGCTGAGATGATCCACCACTATGTTGTCACTACCTGGCAAGTAAGCAGCTTGGATAATATTTTCTCTTACACAAGAGATGTCCAAACTTTAGTGCTAGTCTAAGTTTCCATGACTTGGTGCCTCTTTGGTGATTTATGTAGGCACTGCCGTCATGTTGTCCATTAACACTCTTCGCGACTTGCCACAAAGGAATGGAATAAAGTGGCTGACAGCAAAGAGAACTGCTAGTCATTCCAGGGTAATTTATGTGAGATGGTCGTGGGACTTGAGACCACCTTCCTTGGACTTTAATTTGCTAAAAGTGAGCTCCCCAGCCCAACATGGAAACACCTGTGCACATAAGAAGTTCCTGGATGTCCTGCACTAGAGACTCCCCCTCTGTAAGATCTGCTGACTGCAGCCACCGTCGATCATCATTTGATGTTGGGGTCGACACTCTGGGCTTCATGGAATCTGGCACCGGAGGTTTCCATGAGGGTATCAGGTTGTAGTGTGTCATATGAAATATTTATTTTACAAGAATTATGGATGAAGAGAGATGGCCTAAGAATATTAGAAATTGCTTGGCGGTTATCATCCTCCTGGGGAGGAAAGCTGCAGCCTCTTTTCTGACAGCGACAATCCATTCCCTGAGTTAAACTTACCCTATTGTTGATGGTGTCTAGACACGCACACAGAAATGTTATTTGCCGAGTTGGTGTTAGATTTGACTTTTCTCAATTTGCCCAACCTGAGAAATAGATACAGGACCTCCTGTATCAATGTTGAAAACACATCGTTTACCCCAAAGTAACACCTGTGAATTGAAGAGAAATGCTATTTCTCAAGAGAAAAGCGATGGTATCCTGAGCAGAACTAAAGAGAAAATGGAGAATAGTACAGGGCCTTACCCAGGGTTATATTGGGGAGGTCCCAGAGGAAGTGATATCATGAATACTTTTTACTTACTGGGTCAAGTAAAGGACTAACATTTCTCCCCCGAGTAGCCTACAGGAACTGAGTTAATGCATGGAGTTTATTTCCATGTAGTAGAAACACTGACTACACATGTCTGCATACCAGAAACCAATGTAGTATGTAGGTTAGAAAACTGACCTAAATAGAGACAGCATTTTCACCTCATCCTTTCTACAAACCTTACTTGACATGCCTTGGTTTCTGTTAACTTATTCAATCCAGGATGACATTTTGGCACAAACCATTATGTCATTGGTGCCTTGAAATATGAGGACAGGCATTACATTTTTTTAAAGTTGAATACACAAGACAGTAAAAAAAAATAAAAGCAGAATACATAACTATCTCTTCAGCCGCTGACAACAACTCACACACTAAAAAAAAGAAAAGATCATGTAGAATATAATCTTCAAGCATTACAGGAAGCTGACAGTGTAGCAAAAATGCATACATATTAATAAAAAGTTGTACCGGTATGCCTTGACAGTGTTTTATAAATGCTCATTTTCTTTTACCCCAAAAAGGACAAGTACTGTATGACAACTCTGTTTTCAAAACAGAAACTGGTTATGTGATATGAGGTGTGACAGTCTTTAATGTAAAATATCAATTAAAATGTAAGTTAAGGCCAATATTTGCTTACTGACACACTGCATTTATAAATAAACTTGAGTGGTGCCTTCTAATATAGAAAAAGCTACCCGTGTGATTCTCCTAGACTCAAATTAATTCTGTAAGAAATCCTAGGGTACAGGCTGAGAAAGGGCTGGGTATGTTACTCCTTCACTTTTAAACCACAGTAAAACAGAGATTTTCTTTTAATATAGTACATTGCCATTGCCATTGTACAAAATGCTGGCATGGTGTTGCTTTGCGCCTTACTTGACTGTTTTGAAGACTCACTGCTATCTTAGTAAGACTACCATCTAAATAATTATGATAGTCACTTCACCACGTCAAGTGGGTATTTTGTATGACAAAGCATATCATTACTGTTCTCATTAAAAAGAAAGAAGGTTGATGGATTGCAGACAAACAAAATGGGCTTCAAAATCAATGCGTAACAAAACACGCTAATTGCTCTGCATCACCTTTGTCCTCTGGCATATCCATGCTGGTCAAGTGCCTGCATTTAAAAATGTTAAACTTGAATATATTTCTTATTTAATGGATTTCACATTACGATCTGTCCCAGAATATAATACATTGTTTTAAAAAATACATTTTGCTCCCTTAATAATAATTCTAGATTTAAAATACAAAACCCTGGCAATTACCTGACCAGCAGCTGACATGCTTCATGACCAAGTCCACTCTTAACTGGCTTCATGCTACAATTTCACTGATTTACATATCTGAATGGATTCCTGGTAGGCATATATTTAAACTGTTTTAACATCAGTGCTGAATTACTCAAAATTACAAAATCAGAGGTGGAGATGGCTAGGGTTGTACATTTCTGCCTACAGAGGGAGAAAATCAGAGCTACTGAATGCCAATAGACACTTTCCCCTTTTTACTGTTTACTTTAACAAGTTGACCCTTTCAGGACCAAGCATTTTTCAGTGGGATGCTCCCCAGGACCATGCATTTTTTGGCTGTATTTGACTTCCTATACAAATTCACTAAAAATCTATTTTTTTACAGTAGCATCTTGGAATTGGTGTCCTTTTTTAGTATATATACTGAGCATCAAAAGAAACGTATCACTTATATTTGGATCGAAAAATGACAAACTCTGTTTTATTGTGCTGATTAACAATTGACATCACGAAGATGCTGCAAAATGATCTGTCGATCTTGGGCAGGTGTTGTGACTCTTGGTCTCCCAGTTCGTGGCCTGTCATTGACAGAGTGTGTCTGGTTATACCGTCTCGCCATGTTTGAAATTGCTGGCTGTGAGCACCCAAGACAGCGAGCCACAGTATGCTGCCCTAGTCCAGTCTCCAACATGCCGATTGCACAAAGGTGCTGCTCCCCTCACAGATGCAACATATTGGTTTTTTTTCTGTGATTTTCTTTATTGCTTTTATTCAAGCTTGCAATTAAACAGCTGAAATCACTCCATATCCAGTGTCCAATCAACTGTCTCACTAATTAGGTGATTAAGTGCATATGCTTCAGTCATAGTCACTCAAGCGTGTCATGGTCAAGGATGAGTGATCGATATCCATCATTTATATACCTTTTTTTTTTTCGAAAAAATAAATGTTATAATAATGATAAGTTTCTTTTGATGCTCGGTATATTAAAAAAAAAAAAAAAAGTTAAGTATTTTTTTTATTATTATTATGCATTCTGCTTTGTGTTTTCAAAGAGATAAATGTATAAAAAATGATACTGTGACCTGAGGGACCTTACAATACTTCCTGAATGGCAAATTACAAGACATTGTATCATCCGAGTGATTTTGTGATTTTTTAAAACTTTTTTTATCTGATATTTATAAAAGTTGCAAAAACATAAGATTATAAAACAAATGTTCTAATATCATTATAAGTCAAATACATTGGATTTACAGTGTTTTCCTGTGTCTTTACCTCTAAACAAGTTTCTCTGAAGCAGGCTGCAATGTCTTTTCTCTCCGTGCTGCCAAAACTTTCTCCGCCCTTTAGACACTAAATGCCCCTTATAGTGACGTCACAGGAAGAGAAATTCAGTCCCTCCCCCATCCAATGATATGTGTCTGTACTGCAAAGTACGGTGGTCTTGTAAGTCATCAAAACGAAGTGCATTTTTTATCGTGTTTACACGATCACGGTCCTAGAAGCCCACTTCAGAATGAATGTGTTAACATGATTCTGGCCCTCAAAGGGTTAAACTACCACCATCTTCGATTATAATGCACTGTGCATAGCATGCATGACCAGACAAAGCAGCACTGGCTTACAACCTTTTGTATAATACCCTATCAAAAACACCATAGTATATACCAGAGTACAATGCATACATTTTCCTCAAAATAATAAACAAGGTAACATTTTGGCTTTGTAAAAACCTCATACAGATACAGTAAATAATATTTTTATTGTTGGTAATCAATTGTGATTAATAGTGTTCACTAACCAAACAACATTTCTGAATCATGAGGCATAGATTGACGTCACTGCAAAAAACACACAAACTGTCGGATTTGCCTTCAAATTTTAAGTGTACAGTACAATCATTTAAAAAGCTATGCATATGTTATTCCACGGAACAGGTTTTTTTTATAAGCATAGTTCAGTTTTCACTTATTCATAATAACTTAACATTTACTTTTAGAAGCTGAAACTTAAATACACATGTCAGGAAAACGAGTGTGTTATTTGTTTGAATGCACAGTCAGGGGCTTTTACCACAGGGGGTACATTTATGTAAATGCTTACGCTACAGATTCTTTAAGCCTAATAAATCATGTCTAAAACTGTTATTTCTTGATTGTAGTTCATTAAGCTCACGCTGTCAGACCCTAGAACTCAGCCCTATTTACTGGTATTCATTTCTGCCTACTGTGGTGTAACCATTTCTTCAGAAAATAATTAATTATTGATATGATGAACAACAAGTACAAAACAGAGGGGAATTAAAGAAATGTAAGGTACATAATTTTCTAGCAGACAACTTTATCTAGTAGATCTATTTTCTATCTACTATACTGTACACATTTGATATACATGGTTTCTGTCAAAGATGCATCTCTTTGTTGAAAGTAAGTTTGTCAAAATGGCCAAGAAAGCAGATCTGCATTATTTTGCTAAAGGGGTAAAAGGAACCCAGTTCGCAGCCTCTTCCGTATCCAAGTCTGTTGCTTATATTTGCAAAATATATTTAAATGAAAAGCATACTCACTGTGACTATTAGCAGAGTTCCTTTCAGTAGTGTCAGCAAGGATGTGACTGGCTGGATAACAACCTGAGCTACAAGTATTCCCAGAGCAAGGATCCACGTAAAGAATGGGATAACATAGACATAGCTGGGAAAAATAAATAAATAAAAAGGATTTATAAACTTTAAATACATTCGGAAATGATACACAAGACATTTACTGAGTGACTTTTTTGTGTTTTGAGAATTGTTGTTATTTACCTAGACTACTTTTAATGCAATTATACAAACAAACTATTTACTTTATATTATGAATATTATTATGCAACAATTACACCAATTATATGCATGGTTGTTACAATACAGCATGCTTAATTACACAATTAAATTAGGATTCATTTCAAATCAGGCATTCACAAAAGGTTACCATATTACACCACCTAGACTAAAAAAATATAAAGGACGCCTACATAACAAGACATGGTGCAGGTAACAGATTTACAGGAATCATTTCTGGTTATGGATGAATTCAATTTATACAACTGTAGCACAGAACAGACTAGGCAAGGCTAATGATGCCACATCTTCAATTTGATCTCAACAACAGACTTGAACTTCAGATACTATATAAGTTAAAAAAAATAAAAATAAAATTTAAAAAATCATCAAAAAACAATGATGGGCCGCCTGGTAAAAAAGTTTTTATGTAGTATCATCTAAAATTTTGAAATATTAAAACAGGATATTCCAAGTTTTGAACATGGTTATAACTGTTCTGGGTCACACAAAGAATGATTTATTTGCCAAATAAAGACAGAACAAAATAAACACTTTTTAAACTAATTCAAAATGTGCTTCGAGTTATTTTTACATACTGGAAATGGATACCAATGTGCCTGCTGTATGTATCACGGAACTATGGGGTGTTGCTGTGAAAAGTAAAACTTGAATTGAAGAAACAGCATTAACAGCTAAAAAGTTATCAGAAGTACTTTTTTTTTCTTAAAAGATTTTATTTATGAATGCCTACGTACGTTGCCAAATCCAATATGCTTCTCCTGTGGGTGAGAAAAACAGTCGATTACATAACTGGGAATCCCCTTCTTGGCCATGGGTCATAAAGAACAGAATTTCGGTCATCTATTATTATTATTATTATTATTATTATTATTTATTTCTTAGCAGACGCCCTTATCCAGGGCGACTTACAATTGTTACAACATATCACATTATACAGATATCATATTATTTTTACATACAATTACCCATTTATACAGTTGGGTTTTTATTGGAGCAATCTAAGTAAAGTACCTTGCTCAAGGGCACAGTAATACACAGAAAATATGCCATATACAACAATTTCACAATGACAGTTTCTTTTAGTGTTTCGTTCATTTAATACATATCTACCAATGAAATTAACCGACTACATGAATTAAAAATATTCTCAAATGAATTGCATGCCAACTTGCTATACCCATACAGCAGAACAGTCAGAGTAAAGATTGACATGTTACAATTTGAATAATGATAAATAAAACTATAAGCTAATATCACATTTGGTACTATTTGCATCAGTGCATTTTACAATTTTTCTGAATGAGATATTGAATAAAACAAGTTTTGAGTTTCATTTGCTTCAATATGAATTATCCCAGGCATGTAATAAAAAAAAAAAAAACTAAAATTGGCTATGGTAGTGCAGTGGAGGTGTACAAATAAATGTGTATTACCTAAACCAAAATAATGTTAGTAAATATTACATTATAGATATCCACACACACATCATCTCTGAATCTTAGATTTATAGCTACATTACATTTTTCACTTCACATTGAGCTGCGTTTTTGTGACCGAGGCAGGCAGCAGGTCCCACTCAATTAATGCAAGATGTTAATTAAATGTGGAGCAATCATGGATGATGTTCATTCAGTCCAGATCTTATTTTAAAATTTAAATTCCCCATATGGTTAATGGGCTTCAAGGAGACACAAAGTTTGTGTGTCTGCATCTCATATTTTACGATAACATTTTAAATGCTTGTGGAACACTGCATATTTAATTAATTCATGCCCAGATTGACCCTAGCTGTTCTTCAACCCTACTAATTAGTATTTTATATATATATATATATATATATATATATATATATATATATATATATATATATATATATATATATATATATATATACGCTGTTAAAAAAATCTGCTTTTACAATGCTACACTTAGGGCTAATTAGTAGTGTTCCAAAAGGCAAGCAGTGCCATACATAATAAACAAACACAAAGTAAAGTTATTTCCCTTATAAATATACTATCCTAGACAAAAAAAAAAAAATCAATACAGTACCAGAATTAAAGTATTTATTACTAATTATTTATGGTATGATGGTTTTGGTGGAGCACTTAAATCAGTATCTCCCTACTGGCTATATTCAATAACGCCAATTCTTACTAATTGTGACAAGACTTTTTGCTTACAATTATCTTGCTTCTAGTTTATTATAACGTTAATGACATAACATTAATTACACGATAGTGCCCGTCGAAGGCTCTACAGTGTGTTAGTGGACCACGACTGGAGATATGCATTCTGAGCCAAAGGCGCTAACAAAAGTCAAGGTCAACTAACACACAGTAGAGCCTTCATTGAGAGTGCACCATCGCTATGTTCTTCAAAAGAAATACTTTAAAACCTACATTTACCTTGAACTTGATTCACCAGGTACCCTTCCACTGAGAACAGTTTTATGAAAATAGTCCCAATCATATTAAAACAATGTGTTAATTTGCAATTGCTTTGAACTGGAAAAGAAACCTAAATTATTAACTTCACAGACATGTACTAAGCAGTTAATAGCCAAAACAAATAGGATAATGAATTACAGATCACTTTAGATAAACTTCAAATATAGTGACTTTACATTAACAATAAATACATGGTCATATTAATATTTGGTTTCTAAAACACAGCAATTCCCATTTTAGTACCTTGCTAAAAATGTAAATTAAGTTGATGTATCTATCTCTCTCTTATTCATATTATATTATAGGGGGCTATTATACCCATTTAATTTTCCACTACAAGTTGAGTCTGCAGTACATATTTAATATACAAAATCAGTCAAGAAAATAAGTGCAACAAGGTTGGATTGTAAATAAGACTTTATATATTTTGTTTAAATATACCTGATGCAGCATACGTAAATAAATAAACAACATACTCTGAAACTTCAAATAATTGCCAGATCTCAAATAATCGCCTGTCCCCAATAGTCACCGGGTCTGATTGCAAATATTGTAAATAAATGCCGGGTCTCTATTAAACGCTGGGTTCTAAACAATACAGGTACTACTGCTTATACTGGATGTTCCCGTCACAGCGCACAAACCGCTGTACAGTAAGGGTAACTCGTTTTTTTTTTTTCCAATGGCGCAGAATAGATCCTACAATTTAAAATTCAAACTTTAAATATTAAAGTTTGCCGAACAAAATTCAGGTGAAGCTGCAGCACGTCACTATGGCATTGACCCCAGATGTGTGAGAGAATGGAAAAGCCAAAAACAGAAGCTTGAAAATGTATCTTACACTCAGCACAGAAGGAACAGACTGGATGGCAGAGGAAGAAAAAAAAAATAAGCTAAAATGCTAAAGTGCAGGTTTGTGAATGGATCATGACAAATGCGATCACAACACCTGCGCATTTCTCAAAAAATGAGCAGAAACAGAAGCAAAGAGTTATTTCTCTCTTTAGATAACACTAAAGAGCAATCTTGGATTGTTATTAACCTCTCACAATTCTTTTACTTGTTCTTGGTGAAAGAACCTTCTTTCTCCCAGACCAAGGGAGCATTGTGACAGTACCATGAGTCTTGTACTAATAGAAACAATATTTGAAATGATACTAAAATGCTTGGAAATCTTCTTGTATCCTTCTCCAGCTTTATGACAATACATACTTTTTCTGCCTAATGTCTTCAGATAGTTCTTTACTCTTTCCCATATTGAATTATTGGTAATGACAGCAATCATCCTATGCCTAACCCTTTTATACTCTCAAAGAATGTTCACCTACAATCCACCATTTTCTAGACTTTTCTAGAATTAGGTTCTACATTATCATATTGACATTTCTAGCACCTTGTAGACAACACTATCATAGCATCAAAGGGTATGAATATTTTAGAATTCGAGTTTTGCAAAAAATATTGCTGAAATAAATAATTGTCTATTTCTTGTAACTTTTTTTCCTCATCCACAAGAGTAAAACTTTTGCTACAAAATATTTCCTAAAATTGTTTGTTTTTGAGAAATTTTTATAAATTATAAATTTCCATTGGGGTATGTAAACATTTGACTATAACTCTGTGTGTGTGTGTGTGTGTGTGTCAGAGAGCTAGGTTTATTTTGTTTAATTAGTGTTTGTTTCTCCACTGCAGTGTAAGAAAAATAAAACCAACACTTGTTTAAAAGAGTAAATCAAGACTCCAATCTGATAATTTACACTGCCCTCTGCCACTCTCCATGCATCAGCAGTTTAAATACAGTATACAAATGTCAATGGTGCTCAATCACTGAGGACAATACATCAAAACAAATCCTCGTGTGTAAGCAGCTTGTTATATGATCACGATTATGTTTACTCAAGGCTGCAGAATCCTATTTTACTACAGTACACTTGAGAAGCAATCGTCTGTGAGGGTGCCTGGTTTAACTGCCATGTGGTGTTACGTGATTTAAAATGACATTATAGTACAGTATTTTACTGTCATGACTACCACTGCATTTAAGCATGTGTGGCTTACTATTTTCAGTTGCAATGCAAATCTCAAAGTTTTTCAGAAAGCGGAGATGCAAAAACGTCTCATTTAGCGAAACCCCTTTATCATATTCAACATGCAGCAAAACTTGCATTTATTATTCAGAGTCTGCGCTCCCCTCTCCTGCTTCAACACAGCCAGACTCAGACACACTGGAAGGCAAGGCAGACGTGCCCGCTTCGTCCTGCCGTGGAGACTTCAGCCGTCGGCCAGGGTATTGTGCACAATATTCATTAAGTGTTTTTCTCTTGCGCCCCATTTTCAAATCAAACTAGTAACTGTCACCATATAACTAAAGCAAAAGCTTACGTACACCTTAATCTGCTAAATTTCAAAGTAGGCGCTTTGAATGACAGGCGCTGTAGCTGGCAAATGAGAGAATTCAGGTCAATGAGATCTGTCAGAACAGGGTGAAACTACAGTACTAACACGGACCACTGGGATGACTGACAGCGACCCCGAGCCATTCAGAGCGGAACGGAGACACTGCAAGGAAAAATCACATCTATTGTTGATGTGACTTAAAAAAGAGGATGGTGAGTAAGTAGATTCAAGAAACTGCACAGAGTCCTTTTCTTCAGTCAGTTGTTAGGTTTATTGAAATATGCAGGGAGTCTGGTCCCAGGTACAGGACACAGAATACTCGTTCTTACAATTGTTGCATGACATTAAATACCCTTCTGCATAGGTGTCTCTCTCCTCCTCTTTCTCTGACACTTAACCAATAGAAAAGGTACAACTCATTATCATTATGTGTGTGTGTGTGTGTGTGTGATCTAGTGTGAAGATCTCTGAACTTCAGACCCTAGTGCCCCAAAGGTCCATACATCTGTTTTTTGTCATCTTCCTTGTTCCTATCTCTAGACCCTTTGATCTCAGTGGCACTATCTCTTGGTCTCTTTGGTCCCCTTGAAAACTAGCTTTATGACCCCGTCATAAACCAGCTGTATTTTCTAAGCAAAAACCTGTTAACTAGTTTTATACCCCAGTGGATTCCCCGACGGGCAAACTTCTTTCATGTCAGGGCTGGAGATCAAAGGACTTGTTTGTACAGCCGTGTGCTGCTGGCCAGCCATTTGCTTTGACACAAAATAATCTTAACTTCTCTACCATATTGCAGCCTTCATCTATCACAGCAGTGCTTGCATTTTTGGAACTAACAGTTTTTTCTATCCAATGTTAAATCACTTTTCAGAAAAATAACATGAATACAGCCGTCATTCCTCATGCGTAGCAAACTGCCATTCAATACTTGTTCCATGTTTTCCAACAATTGTAGACAGCATTTATTTGTTGTATGACTATAGGAGGGAGATATGAAGGCCAATGACTCACTAATAAATTACACTATTAAGTGAGATCCCAGGTTAAATCGGCATCATCTATTTACACTATAGGTATGTAATTGTTGTCTATTGATACCATATTCCTTCGAATTTAAGACACCCTCGAATTTAAGACGCAGCCCAATTTTACCGCCTTCAATTTGAGGAAAAAATAAAACATGCATTTACAAAGATACAACCTCAATTACAGTGTTGTATCGTACAAAACTGACTAACCACAGAGCTTGTTTATTGTGCTGCGCACTGTATAACACTTATGATGGCGTCTCTGTCGTACACATACCACCACTCAAGCTTGGTTTGTTTTTTTTGTCAGTAGTGTCACGTTGCTGCTTGTGCATTCGGGCAGACGCCTTTGTTGTCTTTTCTCGGCAGTCAGTCACGTTGCTGTTTGTGTACTCGGATAGTCATGTCTTTTGTTGGCGATTTTAATACACGCATCACTATACTGCTCTCGGATTTAAGACGCAGGCTATTTTTGAGAAGCAAAACATGATTAAAAAAGCGCCTCTTAAATTCGAGGGAATACAGTAATCCATGACAGCAAATCCTGTCCTATACTTGCGAATATCCCAATGTCCCAAAGAAGCAAAGGCAATCCCAGTTCATTAATGAGCAAATGTTACCATGCAGTAGCAATTCCTTACAGAATTTCCTAGGAGACACAGGCATACAGTAAATGAGATATTGCTTCATAGTCCCAGAGTAAGAAGGGGTTTTAGTATCTCATATACCTTCTTTTAAATATTTATAATGTACTGGACATTAGAAAGTTACACTTTCTGGCTGTACAGTAATTAATGTTATCATTACAGTAGGTACTTGGTATCTCAGATTACAAAGGGTTAACAAACTTAACTTAAAGTAATGGAAAATAATCACAATGGTGTAATGACTTGCATTGTCTTTTCAGAAACACAGAAGAGCAGGAAAAAATTAAACAGGTAAACAACGTGATGTGCTGGAAAGCCTCGAGATATAACAAGGGCATACTATTTCTGATCTAGGTCCTAGCTAAATGCGAGCGTTTCATGACTATATCAACACAAGTTGTCTCAACAAGTTTGGAATGACAATAAAACCTTCATGAGATATGGTCACAGTTGAGTTCATAACACATAATGTTAAAGATTATTACTTTTTCATATACACCCTTAATTATACGGTTATAGGATGGCGAATATTTGTATGGTGGAATATCGGCACAAGTAGAACTCAACGGACTGTTTAAGCGATAAGAGTGTCCAGTTCAGTTGTCAAAAAACCACACCTTGAAAATCGAGTGATGTAAACTACTCCACTCAATGTTTTTCCTTCTTTATGCAAGTCAAGGTTCTATAATAGTAGAAAACACTAGTGGAGGCTTTGAGTAAATTGTTGATGCTCATAATTAGGGGTCTACTTAAATTGCTTTAAATATACGTATTTTTCACGGGTATGTTGCGGAATAAAATTAGGATTTCGCGGACATGTTTAAACATTAAATAAACCTAGGTAGACAGTATTTCAGAACACTATAAAGCCTAAAATTAGTAGTACTTGCTTCCTTACTAAAACAGAGTGCTGCGTGCAGCGTCCCCCTGCAGTTGACTTGCCCATACATTGAGACTGCACGTTCTGCATCCACTGAATTGGAAATTAAGGCAAAGCTTTGCCAAGTTATACAGACGTGGAAATCGATTAGAAACAGCCCAAAAACTCGGTTACACAAGGGCATCTGGCATACTTTAATAAAGTCAATGTATGCAGCACGTTCGTTGTCATGTTATTTGTCCCATCCAATAATTTATTTTATTAGTACCGAGTCAAAACAAAGAAGACGTGGCTATTCGGGTCTAAAATTCCAAATGTAGGCAGCAGGTTGAAGCGAGGTGGCTGTGCTGGATCGTTTTAGTATTGATTTAACTTGCAAACAGGAATACTTTTTGTCTGCGCTGACTTTCCAGTTTGGTTTCTGAAAGCTGTTTATTTTACGTTCTGTTCAGCAGCCTCTGTAGTAGCCTTTTGTTTAATGTGTGATTCTGAAGCTAAATAGCGATCGATCGTATTTTCTCCAAATATACATTCAGATATGGAAAACAATTACCTCAGTCTGCATGTAGTTTCTTTGGGAAATATCTTAAAACAATCATCAGCCGAAATATACTTTGCTTTTTTGTCGTCCATTTCTACTATTTTCCCTCCAATGCTGAAAACTAGATTTTAGCAACCTAAATCAAAACAATGCAACACCAACTTTGTCCCGCCCCCTCCTGCACAGTACAGGTCACGTAAAAGCAGTAAAGACGCACTGATAGGCTGATTAAAACTTTGTCATTTGAATAGTAAACAAGAACGTTAACTGCTTTGGAGAATTTATTTTGTAAATGTTACTTGTGGACATTTTTTTGTTTGTTTGTTTTTTGCTTAAGTGCAATGCACACGGGACGGCGAAGGAATAAAAAAGGGCTATCTGCAGAAGGAAGATACGTAGTTTGCGTCACTCGCGTTGTGCAGTAGTTCATTTAAACAATTTTTCTTTTTTTTTTCCCCTCTCCATACTTGTTTGTAGGCATTGGCCCCTAAGAGGTGAATTTCGCGGTGACCCCTCAATTTCACAATTTCCGCGAAATCGCGATTTAGGTAAGTCCCTGCTCATAATGCATGAGAGTAGAAAAATGCAACATGTCTAAGACTTCTGCACAGCAGTGTGTGTGTATATATATATTTATATAAACTCACCTTATATGAAGCAACTCAGCATATGATTCACTGCCTGCCAGGACATAGCTGATCCCAATAGCGATGCTGAAAGGAAAAGCATCTTATTTAATATTTCAGAAAGAGTTTTTTTTTTTAAATATTCATTACCACTATTGCCGTTATTGTTATTATTAACATTTGCTATTTGAATTTTCCTAAGAAATCTTATTTCAAAAAGTTTAACACGGTACTGCTGAAACTGAAAGGATGGTTCAAAGTCTTTTTTATGAATCAAATATAAATGAGGTTACAGAAGGATATGAGCTAAGAAATAATGAAAAAGGAATTACAATAGTTAAATCTTGCCTAGAAATCATATTTTGGCAACCAATGCAGTATTAACAAAAATTCTTAAGGGAAATGTATGGTATTTGAATGGATCCCAACCATATAACGTATACTAAAAATATCTGACATTATATTGATTCTCACTTCACAGAATGTATTCTAGAATAAAAAGTAATCTGCCAAGACATTTAGCATTCCCTCCCAGCAGTTTTTTTTTTTTTTTTTTTTTTTTTTTACAAAAAATAAATATTATTCTCTTCCTTAAAAACATACTGGTGTAATCAGTTGAATTAAACAGTGGTGCCAGTTACTTTATTAAAATGTGACCCTCCTTGCAGACTCTTGTGAATTACTGGATGTTTGATTTTCATCTTGGTGTGCAAGTCATATTTAAAAAAAAAAAAGTAGAATTACATATTTCTGGCAGTCTAAAACGAATAAAAATCTTCAAATATCAGTGGGTGTCCATAAACACGACGGTGCAATATTATGATCCCTTCCTCTGTCCCAGAGAAATTTTGTGAGAGCACAAAGCTAGAGCAGGGCATCTGTCAGCTTCTGAAGCCTCTCAACGCAATAAAATTAATATTGATCAATGCTGATAACAAAGATCATTCTATCGATAGGTCAAGCCAGTCCTTCAAGATAATACACCTAACATTATCGGGGATCATTACAGACCCATTAGTAAATGTATTACTAAATGTTATTATTATTATTATGTGTTTATTTAGCAGACGCCTTTATCCAAGGCAACTTACAGAGACTAGGGTGTGTGAACTATGCATCAGCTGCAGAGTCACTTACAACAACGTCTCACCTGGAAGATGGAGCACAAAGAGGTTAAGTGACTTGCTCAGGGTCACACAAGGAGTCAGTGGCTGAGGTGGGATTTGAACCGGGGACCTCCTGTTTACAAGCCCTTTTCTTTAACCACTGGACCACACAGCCTTATCAAAATATTTATTATAAAAAGCCATATAGCAAAAGGGCTCCCGAGTGACGCATCCAGGAAAGGCACTCCGCATGGACTGCAGGATGCACCCTATAGCCTGGAGATCGCAGGTTCGAATCTAGGTTATGTCATTGCCGACCGTGACCGGGGTCCTAGTGGGCAGAGCACAATTGTCAGAGCGCCACCCATGTAGGGAGGGATTAGGCTGGCAGGGGAATCCACGGTTCACCACTCACCAGTGACTCCTGTGGCTGACAGGGTGCCTGTAGATCTGCAGTGGAGCCATTCAGATCTGTGTTGTCGTCCGGCACTATAGATCTGGTGGCTTCGCTGTGCATCCGCAGTGCAAAAAATTATGGACTGGCAGGAACACGTTTCGGAGGACGCGTGTTTCAGCCTCAGTTTCCCGAGTCGCCGGGGGATTGCTGCGGTGAACCAGGATTCCAAAATGGGGAGAAAACCGGGGTAAAAACCATTGCCGATGACTAAATGTAAAAAAAAAAAAAATAAATAAATAAATAAATAAATAAATAAATAAATAAATAAAAATAAATAATTTATTACAAATAAATTGGCCAGGGTGTCCTCGGCACACCGCGCACCAGCGACCCCTGTGGTCTGGCCAGGCACCTGCGGGCTTGCTTGTAAGCTGCCCAGAGCTGCGTTGTACTCCGACGCTGTAGCTCTGAGGTGGTTGCATGTGGGCCTACAGTGTGTAAAAGAAGCGGTTGGCTGATGGCACATGCTTTGGAGGACAGTGTGTGTTCATCTTCGCTGCTCCCGAGACAGCACGGCGGTGGTAGCGGTGAGCTGAGCCTAAAAATAATTGGCTATTCTAAATTGGGGAGAAAATGAAAAACAATTGGCGACTACTAAATTAAAAAAAATAAATAAAAAAATTAAACACTGCATTCAAGAAATTTAGAATGAAAAACTAAAATAAAAATACACTTAAGGTTTGCGTGTTGACGTGCCATTAACAAAATGCCCTGACTATATCAAGAAAATTATAATGCAGCAAAAGGTCAATTAAACAAAAAACGAAGGGAAAAGGTTAACGTATCAAGATGATAAAAGTTATTTGTGAACTCCAATAAACCAATGTTGTCTTTCACAGTCGAATCGTAGGGTGCCTAAATAAAAGTTATATTCGGTTACAAAGCAGGCACGGTAATTTAAAATGTTACCGTAATGAAAAACAGTCAATGCAGCCCAAGTTGTGTACTAAAACAGGGTCAGCTTCTGCAGGTAAAATAGAGTTTATTTCACAAACTGACCATTTTAAAGAACGGTGACAGCAAAACGCATAGACATACTTTGGACTGTAATTAGGAAGTGTACTCCTGAACAACAACAACAACAACAAAAACATTTTGCAAATTAAATTAAATGTACTGCAGCTTACTTGATTTCAAAAGAAAATTCATTAAAACTTTCAGATTGTGATAATGAAAAAGAATGTTTTGAAAATATCTAAAATATATGATACTGTGTTTATTGTGGTGTATTTAATATAGTAAATAACAGAACGAACTCACTGAAGCTTGTTTTTTCCTGAAACAATAAATGTTTACATGTACAGTAAAAAAAAAAAAAAAACATAAGCAGTTGAATATGATAGCAACCAACCTGCTCTTAGTGGCACCCAGCAACTGGATTTGGCGACCAATTGGATTTATTGGCTGGCATTTATGCTAATCATGTCAGTGCATTAATCACATCTGAACATGTTAACAGATCAAACTGAACAAAGTGCAGCTAGGAATACATTGAAAGTAGTTGAGCTATTAAAATAAATGATTATGGTTTGTCATTCATTGTGGTGAATGAGCAAGAATTATAAAACACTTTCACAGTACATAAAAGCATTACAAAAAAGATCAGAGATATAAGACATGAACATTTTTGGGGTAATTTAAAATGAGCACTGAATGCCATTATGACCTTATCTACACAAATTGGTGTTTCATAAAAAAGTGTTTTGAATTATAAAATAGCAATGTAATTCACTATTAATAACTGTCATACAATAAAGCTTGCTGGTTATACTTGCATTAAATGTCTCCTGTATGCACATTATAGATGACTGGGAGAAATATTGCCAGAAAAAAGCACTTTATTTTGACAGTAGTGACATTTCTCACAAATATAATCTTAAAAGAGGAAGTCCAGTGGGCAAAAAGAAGATTAAAACCCCACTTAATGTTAATATCGTACTAGGTCATGCCCTTATGGCTCAACAGACAACAATGGAAAACTTTCCTAGATAATATAGTATATCTCATTGCCTTCATTAACCTTTTCCGCTTTATTAAAAATTCCTTTGCTGGTGCTCCGAGCTAGCAGGGATACATTTCCGAAGGTAGGAAGGCAGCTCACTATGTCAGCAGACTGTTGCTTAAGCTTTTGTCAGTCACAGCATGTGGATGCCTGGCCAGATTCTGCTTTCCTTTCATATGGTAATTTGGAGAGGAAAAGGTAACATCTGTGTATTAACAGTCAGAAGAATAATTTCTGAAAACCTTTCAAGTGCAGGGGTCAGTTTTATAATAATATACGTACTGTATACAGTTAAACAGTAAGTACTGATGTACAAAGCGACACCAATAATACTGTAGGTATGTACTTAACCAGAGTGCTTTAAGAATTAAAATAAACTTGCAAGATTAGCTTTTTTAATTACATTTGTACCTAAAACATCTCAGTGGCTGCAATGCCACATTATAATGTTTTGATAAGCTATACTTAAGGCGAGGATGGCTGCAAAAGGGAAAAGTAGTGATTACAAATGTACACACAGTTAAAAGACATAAAACAGATAACTTTTACTTACTGTACTGTAGCTGATAATTTCTTTACGCTTTATTTAAAAAAATAATAATATATATCTCCATCCATCCTCTGGGAAGTTTGCTGGAATGTCACTGTAGAACTACTGTCTGTAGCAGCATATTTACTAGTATAAATAATCATGTGTATGCAATGGATCATTTGGGTTTGTGCCAGTGTTGCTTTTAAGTAACAACTTAAATGAGTGACCAGTGGTTGACGGACTGCCATTTAGCAAGTATCTTTGCTTGGCACCAATAACGTAAGGCAGTCTCCAGATTGTAATGACACCTTTAGCGCAAGTCTTAATTTTTTTGAATTCTGATTAACAGGACATGTAACCTGGTTATGTTTTTTTTTTTGGCCGACATTTGTTCTTGCCATTCAATAATTTTTTTTTTATATAATTACGTTACTATTGACTTGCCAAAGACATGATGGTGCTTCATTTGATTTTAAATGTAGGTCTTTCCTTTGCCTTTGTCACTGCCAGGCACTGTCATCCCATATCTCTCTTTTCATACCCAGCTACTAGTTCTAATTTAATATAAATAAAAACATAATATGTTGTCTTTCCTATAAAATATATGTTTTTGCAATACAACACAATTGTATAGGTGGGACAATATAATAATATCACGATACAATACATATCGCAATATACAGGTCGCTATACAATATATATATATATCACGATAAACATGATGGTCTTGATTGGCTGTTTGTATGATGCTTCAGATCAAATGATCAAAAAGCCAATTAAAAGATCACTATGAGATGGCTTTATTGAATTGGCCCTGACCATGTTTCAGTTATCCAATAGACTTTCCTTTTGTTCCTTTTAACACAGCTATTGATAGACTGCTAACATTGTCTGCTTCTTGCTAACTGCTGCTCCAGATTTAAGTTTATTTATAATGCAATTCTATACAGTATAAATTTCAGGTGTGCAATAAAGCAAATAGAGCAGAATCATCTACAGAAGACCAATAGACATTTAATTAAAATAAATTGCAATGATACTGTAAGAAAATAAACATAAATCGGCTACTCTCTGCATTTAAATTGATATGTACCATGCAGTTCACCCACACTTTCATTAAAAGACTTACAATTACATTTTATATATCATGGAGGCCAACGTCAAAGATGTTGAAATTGGGAGAAATAATTTGGTGGTTACACGATTTACATGCAGTCTTTTCAAAATGTGGTACTCCATTCATTAATTACTTGAAAAATGTTTCCTTTGTATTCCATCGCATTAAACCTTTCTCCCATAAAAAAATTCCAAACCATTTCAACTACTTTATTGATAAACGGACAAGACGAGAAATGCAAATCGTCCTGCCTTGCAGAGGGGGTAGGTGGGTTTGTCAGATTAGCTCAAAAAATGTAGGTCATGTCAAGTACATAATTAACAGAAAGACTGTACAGCAATGCAGGAAGGACAGTGCTTGGCTGACTAATGTTTCTGCCAATAGAACTGTATAGCAGGGGGCTCCCGAGTGGCGCTAGAGTGCAGGATGCGCTCTACAGCCTGGACGTCGCGAGTTCGAGTCCAGACTATTCCACAGCCGACCGTGGACGGGAGCTTCCAGGGGGCGGCGCTCAATTGGCCGAGCATCGCCCGGGGGGAGGGAGGGTTAGGTCGACCAGGGTGTCCTCGGCTCACCGCGCACCAGCGACCCCTGTAGTCTGGCCGGGTGCCTGCGGGCTTGCCTGTAGGCTGCCCAGAGCTGCATTGTCCTCCGACGCTGTAGCTCTGAGGCGGCTGCACGGTGACTTCGCAGTGTGTAAAGAAGCGGGCGGCTGACGGCACACGCTTCGGAGGACAGCGTGTGTTCATCTTTGCCCCTCCCGAGTCAGCGCAGGGGTGGTAGCGGTGAGCTGAGCCTAAAAAATAATTGGGCATTTCAAATTGGGGAGAAAATAATAAAAACTAATTGGCAACGACTAAATTTTTTTTAAAAAAAGAACTGTATAGCAGGCACGGCTTGGCTTTTGTCAGAGATTTGAAAGTTCAACCTACTTTTCTGAAAGCCTTATTTTCATTTGCATGAATGAGCAAGTAAACAGTTTGAAAACATCTATCTATATTCTATGTTGCCATGGGAACAGAATGCTATATCAAAACATCCTTGTAATTGTCATGTACATACATAGGTAGGTGCAAATATATTCTTGTAATATGCTGTACATGATCAAGTAGCATAATGACATAGGGTCGGCAGCTAGAAGCTAAAAACAAAACGGGTCGGCATTATCACAGTGCAACGGAGAAGAAATAATAAGACCAATAAGAATTTAAGGAGACGTTTTTAAAAAAAGAGCAAGAAAATAAAAATAAAAGGAAAAAAACACTTGCTGATATAGCAAAACCTCACAAAGTCGTATTTGCGTTCTGCAAGAGAAACAACAGATATCTGAAAACGACGTACAAAAACATTCAAATTTCATCTGGCCAATAAAAAAAGAAAAATGGGGAAGACTGTGAACAATGTGTATTTTAAATGTATTATTTATTTTACCTTTTACTGTGCTGGCTGTGTAGTGAGAATGATAATGGCGGCAGCTACTTTTGTATGCTTTCAGATGTAGAATATATAAAATAACATATGGGTAGGGCTCTTCATTTTTAATCATGGGATGTCCCTTTTATTGGTCCGACTCCATTCAGTTAAACTCTTGGAAAAGTGTTGACTGTGAAACAAGTTCACTTTAGTTTTTCTCCCATAACTGTATTGAGACTGATTCGCAAACAGCGAGTGAAGTTAAACTGATTAAATTAAATCGTAATTAAGAGGACACTATTTGAAAAACAGGTTGTAACATTAAGATTTTAAATCCGGGAAAAGCAATTTAACTGAACTCACTTTTTGTGTTTGGTTTGAATTAAAAACAAGGAGCTGTCTTTTTTTATTTTTTATTTTTTTTTACATTATCAATGAAACAACGAACACTAATTTCATTACAGGAGAAAAAAACAAGTGATATTGTATCACAATCAATGCTTTTTCCAAGAGTTTAATTAAGAAATAGAGTCAGCTCAGTATAACTTTAAAAAGGGTCACCACGTGGCCAAAAAAATAAATAAATAGCTCTACATATGGGTCAGAAAACATTATCATCACACAATACTACATGTCTCGAGTTGGTTTTGGGCAGTTATGCATGAAAGAATATACAAGGTGATTAGAAAGTAAGTTTACCACATCACTTTCTAATCACCATTATATACTGTATATATATGAGGGATGAGGCAAAAAAAAGTTACAAGAAATTATTTCAGCATTTTTTTTTGGAAATCTCCAAAAATGCTAATTCAAAAGTATTCATACCATAACAAGGACAATTAAATTAATAGCTAGTTGAGGCACCTTTAGCAATAATAACCTTTTTTTAAACAATTAGGATATTTGTCAATGAGCTTTTGGCATGATTATTTAGTGATTTTTGACCATTCTTCAACACAAAATTGTTCCAGTTCATTCAAATTCCGAGGACTTCTCTTGCGCAAAGCCTTCTTCAACTCATACCAAAGATTCTCAAATCTCAAAATCAGATTTAGATTGGGACTTTGACTAGGCCATTCCAGAACCTTGTTTTTTTCTTCTTTAACCATTGTGAAGTACATTTTGATGTGTGCTTTGGATCGTTGTCGTGTTGGAACGTCCAGTTGCGCTTTAACCAAGCTATGGAATCCATTTTACCATGTATTGGAAAAACAGCCCCATAGAAGGATATTACCACCTCCATGCTTGACAGTAGGTATGGTGTTCTTTTCTTTGTACGCCTCACCAGACTTTCTCCAAATGCAACGACTATCAGCGTGACCAAATAGCTCGATTTTTGTTTCATCACTCCACAAAACCTTTGACCAGAACTCGCATCCATCATTCAAATGCAGTTTTGCAAACTTTAAGCGATTGCCCTGTGACGTTTTTCTAAGAATGGCTTTTACCTTAGCCTGCGACCACTGAGACCTTCACCATGCAATACTCAACCTATGGTTGAAATGGAAACCCCAGTCCCACTTGCAGCCAATTCACTTTGAATATCTTTGGCAGTCGATCTCGGATTGTTATTAACCTTCCTCACAATTCTTCTACTTGTTCTTGGTGAAAGAACCTTCTTCCAGCCTGAAGGAGCGTTCTGACAGTACCATGCATCTTGTACTTCTTGATAATAGAAACAATAGTTGATCATCCTATGCCTAACCCTTTTATACTCTCTAAGAATGTTCACCTACAATCCAGCATTTTCTAGACTTTTCTAGAATTAGCTTCTGCTTTACCATATAGAAATTTCTAGCACCATGTAGACAATACTGTGATAGCATCAAAGGGTATGAATACTTTTGAATTAGCATTTTTGGAATTCGCAAAAATTGTTGTAATAAATAATTGCAGACACATATTTCGTGTAACTTTCCTTATCCACAAAAGCAAAACTTTTGCTACAAAATATTTTCCCTAAAATTCTTTGTTTGAGAATTTTTTAGAAATTATAAAATTTCCATTGGGGTATGTAAACATTTGACTACAACTGTATATATCGCACATGATTTTAAAATCTATTTTCCGTCAGTTTCACTGGTCCCCATTGATATAGAAAGGCTTTCACCTAAACCTACAAAACTTTCCAGTTTTTCATCAAGATAGACATCACAAAAAATAAATAAATAAATACATAAATAAATAATAATAATAATAATAATAATAATAATAATTTTAACTTACAACTGAAAAACCAGAAGGAGGTTGAAAGCATAACTCATATACTTGCTGAGAAACAGAACTCCCAGAATATGCAAGTTTGGAACACATTCCTCTTCAGGATTCTCTCCTTTGTTCTTTGACAGCAACCCTCTGTCTGAAAGAATAAACACATTTTAAATTATTAAGAGAAATACACAATAGAAATGTAGCAGAACTTCATTTGTTTTTAAACCTAACATGGTCTTTTTCATTTGGGAGATTATTGAGACATCTATTTAACATACAATTCCGGTATCTGCAGCCATTACCTTACTGTGATACACTTGTTATAATGCATTTGCAAGCATGACCTTTCATCTGTTTAACAGATTTACGTTAAAATAGGAAGAGGCTTGGTGGTTCAGTGGTTAAAGAAAGGGGCTTGTTACTAGGAGGATGCCGGTTCAATCCCAGCCACTGACTCTCTGTGTGTGACCCTGAGCAAGTCATTTCAGCTCCTTGTGTTCCGTCCTCCGGATGAGACACAAAACAGAGGTCTTATTGCAAATGACTCTGCAGCAGCAGTTGTTGATGCATTGTTCACGCCCTAGTCTCTAAGTCACTTTGGATAAAAGCATATACTAAATGACCAATTAATTAATAATAAGAGTGAAGTTGATTCTTCATATGCAACTGTTTTTTGGAACATTTTATTCTAAAATAGGAGCAATGGTTCTAGTCCTACTTTAAGTAAGGCAAAAACTGAAAAGTCTATATATGATGAAAAATGATTTCCATACAAAGAAGTTCGTACCTAACAGTAACAGCACAAAAGTGTAAACTCAGTTCCTTTCCGAAGCAAGTCGCTTAACATAAAATAAAGACTTTATAGTACCAACAAAAAACACAGCATGCAGTATATTGCCAAAAGAACCAAACAAAAAAAATAGGTTGTCACAACAGTAAGTTCTCGTACTACTAACATCATTCCAAATCAGTAGTGCCAGTTGTCTAGAAATAATCCTAATACAGCTTCAGCTGTGCTTATATTTTTAAGTAAAAGCAAATGCGCGAATGGCAGGGGAATATACTACTGCACGTACAAAGCAATTTTATTACATTTCCCAGAAGCATCCATCTGCTAAGCAAGAGACAACCAAATAATTAAGATGGAAAGATGCACCTGTCACCAAAACATATTCTTCATACCAGGTCCATGAGAAGAAATACGCTTGTAAAAGAGACACAGACATTATGATACCAAGTACAGGTTTTATAAGGATAACTTGCAGCTGTAGTTGTACTAATACAATGCTGTTGTAGGCACAATTCTTAGTACTTTTAGTCAAATTGCTAAATACTTGTTATAGTATCTCTTCAAAGTGCTGCATATTGGTTTTCTTATTGTTTTTGTAGAGCTTAGACAATTTTACCCAGCCTTCATTCCAGAGACTACTAATGAAATAAATCATTGTATCTTTCTGCACAATTTCCTTAACTGATTAAGCTATATTGTAATATTGCTTTTATTACTTTCTGGAGAAATAAAAATTTTAAAAAAATACAGTAAATGGAACTGTCTCATTTTCTTAAAGGACAACATCTTAGTACAGTCTACCTCATTTTTACACTCTGAGAAGTGTCTACCAACATTTGTTGAATTGAAAGATGTTCTCCGATTCCATAATTCCTTCAGGTTTTGAACACACAATACTAACATTTAAATATCTACAAATAATAAGGAAAAAAATGCATGATGTAACCCACAGGTATTGTAGGCAACTCAATCTTCGAGTGAGGCTTGATTAGAGATTTACTAAGTACATGTACAGTCAAATGATTACGTGCTTTAGGACCTGGTCAGGAGTTTGTTCAATTAGAGACATGGTTGGGACAGAACTGGGATGAAAATGCTGACTACTTATTCCTGATACATCACCTTTAAAAACACCCACTTTTTAAATAAGATTTTTCTGGAATACTTTCAATAGGGCAAATTACTAGCTGTCAAGACCACTGGGCACATTTTTTGGTTTTTATTTATTTTTTAAATCTAGGTCAGCACTGAGCTTCTGAGATAGTTTGCCACATAACACCAAGGACGTGATCCATCTGTTATCATCAATCTGTTACAAGATATTCCCAACATTGTTGCCAAGTAGGTAAATCCCAGTACTGCAGTATATTGTTTCAAGTGTGATCACAGCAATTACTGAATTAACTGCTTTATATGTTACACAGTATATTCATTACAGTATATTCACACTTCCTACTGCACATTTATTTCGGTTACATGAATCGATCCATAACCCCCCCCCCCCCAAACTAAACCCTGTAATTACATGCCAAATCATACATAAGTGCATCAATTTTTAGTCGCTAAAAAAGAAAACCATTGCAAACTGTAATGGTGTTACTTTTATTGATGTAGGTACAACAAAACACCAAACAAATTATTTATCACACAATGGGGTCTAAACTAAACCCCTGCCATTTAAAGCCCTTGTCACCATTAGTTACTTTTACGAACAACAACAACAACAACAACAACAACAACAACAACAACTTTTTGGACCATCTGCAAACTTTTGGATGTCCACAAAGTTATCAGAATGGCAGTAGTTTAACACTAGACATGCTGTTTGTTTTGCACATTTGGCTGTTTTTTGCAACGCACTCCCCAGCAATCGGAGTCTCTACACCAGGGGTCTCCAACCCAGGTCCTGGAGAGCCCATCCTGCAGGTTTTATAGGTCTTTATGTCATCAATGGAAAAGATCTGGAACACATGTTACTCTTGACTAATAAAGCTAATAATTGGTTCAATTAAGTAAATGAGAGCTAATTTTGGGTTGGAGACCCCTGCTGTACACCCATCTCCAGTACATAAGCACACAGGGTGGATTGTCTGGGGGAGCGATTACTGAGCTGTGTAGAGCTAAGTGGGCTGAAAGAGGTGAAATCAAGAAATCTGAATAATGTGAAATTACGAAAGCAATAAACAAAAGGTTGTAGCTTAGTCTTAGTGTACCTTTCACATCTAGCCATGTCTAGTATTATTATTATTATTATTATTATTATTATTATTTATTTCTTAGCAGATGCCCTTATCCAGGGCGACTTACAATTGTTAGTTATACATTATACATTATTTCACATTATACAGATATCACATTGTTTTACATACAATTACCCATTTATACAGTTGGGTTTTTACTGGAGCAATCTAGGTAAAGTACCTTGCTCAAGGGTACAACAGCAGTGTCCCCCACTGGGGACTGAACCGACAACCCTCCGGTCAAGAGTCCAGAGCCCTAACCACTACTCCACACTGCTGCCCCTAAAGTATCGGTTTTCATCATTGTAAGAGAAGTTAAAACCTTTAAAAAAAAAAAAAAAAAAAAAATACTAAACATGATTAAAAATTCCAATAGCACAATTCTTAATATTCAATGATTAAAATAGGATTGCTATATATTTAACTTTTCTATTCTTCAGAAAAGTACACTATGCATTAATTTTCTGTGCTTGATTTAGATTCTTTTTAAAATAACTTTTTGTTGACAATGCTTTTCTTTCTTTTTCAAGGTAGTGCATTAAAAAGGTCGCCCTCACCCAATGGTCAATTTCTGATGTATCTACTTGTCACTTGTATTTCACTTCATGTACTTTAGTTGAAACTCACTACCTACAATGGTCAGCTGCAATCTGACCTACAGCAAAGGAACCAGTATTCATTCTGAGAAATTAAAGAAAAATAGCCCTTGAGTCTGCGCAGGATGACTCCCAGGATGACAACCAGGTTAACAACTTAGGAAAGGAAACGGATATGAGAACGGAGATTACTTTGGAAAGGACTAGCTCAAGATAGGCAGTTAGCAAAGACATGGAGCGCCAGGTTTGTGTCTGTGGCTGGAGCAAAGTGACAACAGTTAGGGGTTTGAAGATTCATCAAGGGAGAATGAAATACTTGAGGGAGAGGGGACAAGGGCCTCGCATTGATCATTAATTTTTTACAAAGTCAGTCAAGTCAGTTGAATGAAATCTAGCGACAGTAAGCAAACCACAGTTCGCAGGATATCAGCAGCCCTGTCACAGATGAGAGGAGGACTTGCATAAACACAACTTGTGATTAATCTAATGATCCTTGTGAACCCGGTCAAAAATGAACCAGCGTAAGAGAAAAGAGAACCTCAACAGGCACAAGCCTGGAGTTAAATGGCCAAGAGCTTCTGAGACAACAGCACGGGACACAGTAAACACGGACCTCTGTTTTGCGCTGCAAAGGTTAGGTGGAACAGTCGAAAAGAAGCTGGATAAATTTGGAGCATCAGATGGAAAGAAACGCATATGGATCACATTAGTTTACAGTAAAAGAAGCTATGACTTAGTTGGTGCATATCTTGGCGAGAGCTGAGTCCAATATCAGCATGACGTTTTAACACCTACTCTCATGTAATGGATCTCACAATAAGGTCTCCTAAAGCTTTACTGTGCAGTAGCTCACAAACCAAAATTAAAGTAAATAAATATTTCTACTTTGAATTGTGGCTGTACTGTGCCAATGCTAGATAGTCTTGTTCCTGAGGTCTGATATTTTTTCACTCAACAAGTAAGTAGCTAACCATTCAAATCAGGTTTGACTAGTGACAGGCTTCTTGCCAGTGCCCAATATAAGGCTGACATTGTCAATCTTCAGCACTTACACCCAGTGTTCATGTACATCCTTGGTTTCCCTGATTGGTTCATTATTCATTTTGGTTCTCTCCAAGTTAGATGAGGGTTAGAAAGGTAAATTACCGGAGTACTCAAAATGAAATCATCATTCAAGTACTTTCATCCCATAATATATACAACCAAGAAACACTTAAAAGGATGTGGTTCCAAATGTCACGCTTTCATCAAAAATATACTTTCAGTATTTACAAAGCCTCAGTTCAGATATGCAACAGATGTTGCATGATTCAGGTTTAGCAATAAGAAATCAAGCTAATTTCTTCTTTGTCTTGTTTTTAGCAATCAACTGCTACTTATTGACAGTATGCATATGGTTATAACAGTCTTTTTCCTGAACAAGTACAGTGTTCTTACATTATTTCTGGTAAATACTGTTGTCACTGACAATATAAAAGGATCTTTCAAATCACAGAATGGCATGAGGAGATAAATCCATTTAAAAAATATATTTGTGAAAGTCAGAGTTGAGTTGAATTACCTTTCATTGCAACCAATTTAGCATAATACCGTTTTTGTTTCTAGAAAAAAAATATTCTGGTTCTTATTTTAAATAAACTTATGAAATTGAAATGGCTTTAATTACCTCTATAAAAAATATATGCAAAAAGTGTAATTCATGTTGGCAAAGGCTGGCAATTTAAACCTGCAAATTAAAAACAGAGTGAATTAGAAACTGTTCATTGCTTATCTGCAATTCCACAAGAGGATAGAAACTTCATAACAGCTCTTGTACCTCATCCAGGATATGCAATAATTCGCTGGATTATAATGAACAGTGAATCAAGAAAAAAAAGTAAATGTTGATGAATGATTCAATTTGTGATTAATTGTAAAATGCATTTTCTTTCTCCAAGAAATACATACTGGTACTTTTATGCATTTATTTTAGAAATTGTATTACAAAACAACAAGACCAAAAAAAAATATGGGCATAGCAATTTTAAAAACCAAACAGTGATACCGTGTGTTGTTCAAATATATACTGCATAGTGCACAGCTGACAGGAGGCAGCAACAATAATAGAAAATGTATCTGAGATTTACGTTACCCAGATTAGTCAGTACGAGGTCCCTAATCTCTGGTAAAGGATGACCTTGAATGTTATCTTTCAAACACTATGTTTAATCTCTGTTCCAAATCAATCCGTCATAAATTATGTAAATACAGAATTTATGCAATGTACCGTGAAATAAAAATCTCAGTTCCAGAACACGCCCTTTGAATGTTGATTTCAAATGTAGACTAAGCTCTGCTTCTTCACAGTCCTATACGTCCAATCTATCTATTTAATACAAAAAATTTAGTACAGCAAATAAAACTTGAACTACAGGTTCTAGAAATCAAACCACTGGATGCACACCGATTACATATAACAGCACCACAGGCACTGTGCTCTGTAGAATTTTAACATATGACAATGTTTGTTAATGTTTTTTTTTTTGTTTTTTTTTTCTCTGTGCATCCGTGAGTAGAAAATGATTGTGATTCGTAAAAACTTAGTTGCAGCTTCAGCAAAGATATTTTTATTAACATAGTAATAGTGCTGGGGACTTCCCTCCCCAAGCACAGGTTGAAGACTGTCCAAAGATACAATACCATTTTTGATTAATATAGGCTTCCCTTATGACATTACCCCTTTTTAACCTATCAGAAAATACAATTACATACTGACGTACATTTTTATCAATCAATCATATATCATTGATCACGTGGTCCACCTTCCTTTTATTAGCTTAAGTGAATGTAACACCAAAGCCTCTTTGATGTTTTACTCACAAAACCATAATGTCATAAAGTTAAGGGAAGAAAAGAGATAGTAAGTCTTTGAAAATATTATCCCCAAAATGTTATCTCTGAGAATTGCCATTTGGTGCACTTCAAAGCTTTCTCCTTGCCATCTGTCTTCCAGCTCCAGTAATTAATATTAAATCCAAATTGTATTCTAACAGCGGCAGCATGGAAAGTGGCAGCGTGGGAGAAGTGCTTCGTGGAAAAGTGCAGAGCAGTTTAGAAGCAGTTTGAAAGCAGGTCGACAGCTGCAGAAACTAAACTTAAACTTACAAAAATTAAAATAACCTTCAAGCCACACCTGCATGATGTGGGAAATCCGAGAAAACTCAGCAGTGCTAAATCAAGTGTGTAAAGTGCTGCAAGATTCAGGACTTGCTTCAACGGAGTAAGTATGCTAGAAATGGAGCTGCACGAAATGACAGAACAACAGGAGTTTGAGGAGCTGGCACACCTGAAATTCTTGGAAATTTGCACCCCTAACCAACAGAAAGCCACCAGCGAGATAGAAAAGGGTCGAAACAGCTGGGTTCAGATAGGCAGAGACAGAGAAAAAAAGAAACTTAGTCAAACACAACCACCAGAAAATCGAAACGTCAAACAAATTTGACCGACTTCAAAATTTAGATGATCAAAACCGGCATCAAGAGAATGAAACAAACAACATCCAGGGCCCCATAAATGGTGCTGACCAGGCAGCAAAAAAAGGGAGGTCATAGTTGTCTGGGACTCCATATTGAGAAAGACAGCAAGTTCATTGCGCAGTCTGGACCCCCTTACAACAACAGTGTGCTGCCTTCCAAGAGCCTTTGTCACGCACATCACAAAGAACGTGGACAGGCTCCTAGAACGAACAGGAGACGACCAGGTAGTAGTCGTCCACATCAATACAAACAACAATGGAAGAGAGACCAAGATCCCTGCAAAACAAATTCAGAGAGCTAGGAAGGAAATTAAAAGACAAGACCAAAACTGTGGTATTTTCTGGGATACTGCCGGCACATTGCAAAGGACCATACAGACAGCTGGAAATAAATAGTCTAAATGCATGGATGAAACCGTGGTGCACACAGGAAGGCTTCACCTTCCTTGAACATTGGACCACATTCTACAACAAGGAATATCTATATAGGCGGGGCGGACTGCACTTAAATAAAAAGGAACCAATCTACTCGGAGAAAGGATCCTCGAGGAGGTTCAGAAGCATTTAAAACTAGAAAGGAAGGGGGGAGAAATCAACAAAAAAACAGAAGGGAGACAACATCAAAGCAAGGGCAACAACTCAGGTAAGATAGTCATGAAAAGTATTTATCTAAATGCTAGAAGTCTAGGAAACAAAATGTTAGAACTTGAAGCTACTGCACTAACAAGTAACTACAATGTGATAGATGTTACAGAAACTTGGTTACCCGAGTGATGGAGACGAATATAATATTAGTGGGTATACACTGTATAGGAAAGACGGGCAGGACAGAAGAGGCAGAGGGTGTAGCGCTACACATCAAAAATAGTCTTAAAGCCCAGGTGTTAAATCTGGGAAAAAAAAAAACAATGCAGAATCAATATGTGTCAGAATAACGGACAAAAATTCAAAGGGCATAATAATAAAGGCATGCTATAGACCGGCAAATTCAGATAGAGCTAAATAATCTGTTATACAATGACATTAGAAATGTGTGTAGCAAAGGAGAAGCCATACTAAATGGGGGATTTCAACTTCCCCCATATACAATGGGAAAACCTGGTGGGGAGCACGACAGCCAAAATCAATTGCAATTTGTCAAGCCACCAACTAGAGGGGCAGAGGTCAGAGAACCATTGGCAAACTCAGATCACAACATGGTCACATCTGAAGTGCTTTTTAAAACCCCAAAAGTAAACCACTAAAGCTAAGGTTTACAATTTTAAAAAGCCAAACTATAAAGGAATGAAACAAAGACTAACGGAAGTAGATTGGAATAAAATAGAGAAAACAACCAGAGAAAGGATGGCTATTTTTCAGAAATGTAATACTAGAGGCGTAAAACAAATACATCCCAAAAGACGACAATCAAAATCTAAAACAAAATGGCCAAAATGGTTTAACTGATCAATTAAAAAAAATATTCAGAGAAAAAGGCACTGTACACAGGGTTTAAAAGGGACCAAGAACAAAATACACAGAAAAAGTAATTGAAACTGCAAGCGCAAGTCAAAAAGGAAGTTAGAAAGGCCAAAAGAGATATAGAAATGAACATTGCCAAGGGGGCTAAAACCAATTCCAATTTTTTTTTCCTCAATATTATAACAGCAAAAGAACATTCAAGGAGGAAGTAAAATGTCTAAGGCAATACAAATGGCAATATCATAGATGAAGAGAAAAAAATAGCAAATATGTTAAATAACTTTTCACAAGTTTTTACAAAGGAGGATACAGACAACATGTCGACCTGTTCCTATCCAGTTTTAAATAACTTTAGCATAACAGAGGCAGAAGCGTTAAGGTTTGATTACACTGTAAGTAGTAAACTGTGAGCAAAAAAATAGCATCTATTGTTTTGAATGGGTGCAATTACACTGAGCACGGAACGGAAAAGCGGCACAGCAGAAAACCGTGCTGGATAGAAACCAGACAAATCTCCATCTAGACCAATCCACTGAAGTGCTGTTGTGTGACGTTATCTGCACTATGTACAGTGAGACAGTGATGGCGAACGACTGATTTTTCAAAAAACTGCCCTCAACTATGATGCGTCCAGTCCAGATTATAAGGATACGCTAAAGAAGCAAGACACCTGGGACACCACAGCAGCCAAACTGGACATGTCAGGTAAAAATATTAGCATTTGAAGAGCAACAGAAAACACACTGTATAGCGTACTGTATGCCACAGACCTCCAAGCAAAACACTTTAAAGTTGAAAAAAAAAAAAGGTCTCAATAATGACGGGCTTCTTGCAGTATTTCATGGAGGTTTTTTTTATTTATTTATTTATTTATTTTTTTACAGGTTTTTAAATTTATATTGTCATAAAAAAATTTGCCATGCCAGGTAAACAATTCAGTCATGTGATGCACACTATCTTTATATGGTGCGGAATACATTGTTTAGTTCAGACGCAAGTTAAAAAAAGGATTTTATAATATAATGTAATGTATATATAATATATAACGTTTATTAATATAAATATAACGGTCACTCTGGAGAATGCTACACAGAAGAAACGCTGCATTTTTTAAATAGACAAACACAAATATAGCTTACACAAATATATTTAATCTTTACTTCTTGACATCCTTCATCATCTATTCATTTTTTCTCAACATGTGATAATTAATGTACATATACCGCAAGGTTTCCCGCTTCCAGTGTAACACGAAAAACCGCATGGTTTACTTCTTAATGCTTTCTGCTACCACTCCCAGTGTAATCAGACCTTTAAATGGACTAGGAGCTCTTAAAATAAACAAATCCCTCCCAATAGTACTCAAATAGATGAAAGAAGTTATTTACAAACCGCTAACTAAGATCATGCAACAGTCTCTTGAGACAGGAGTTGTACCGACAGACTGGAGAACTGCAAACATAATAACCACTCCCTAATCCATGTGCATGCATTTCCTTGAATCCCTACTGTGTTCAGTTTGAGAATTAATCTTTTATGCGGGACTTTGTCAAAAGCTTTCTGGAAATCTAAATAAACCATGTCGTATGCTTTGCAATTATCCATTGTCGATGTGGACAGGAGGCTTTGAATAAACTTTGTGAACAAGTTACAGTACTGAACAAGCAGGATGATCAACATTGTAGTTTATGAGTTATTTGAGTATTAAAACCTTTTTGTTGTTTTTACTTTCGCCAATACGTTTTACGACCCAACGGTAATTTAAGTGCTGAAACCTATAAATACACAAATCTGTACTCAAATCCTAATTAAATAATAATAATAAAAAAAAAAATTACATGTACTTTTATTATATTACATCATAATATGGATTCACTTGTCGCATCACACTACTAAAATAATATCTACATTTTAAGTAAAGCTACAGAGTTACAATGCCTGCTACCTGGCATCCATTCATAATCATAAACAATATGCTGTTTAGATGCAATTGGTATATTTGCTTTTTTCAAATCATCACATCCTGACACCATTTTAACTTATGTTTATATATCAATAGAATCATCTCTGAGCAACATCAGGCACACCCGTCAATCATCATGTCCCTCTGCCCCAAGCAGATTCAAGAAATACCATATCATCTGAATACATGATTTAAATTATCAGTCTTGTTAACTAAAATCAATGTGGTTTAATTAATGCCCTCTCTTTTAAACAAGACTTTTACTTCTATTTCTTTCAACCACTTGTTCCTAAACCCAATAGAAATAATGTAATTATTCTTTACTTCAATGTTTGATTCGCAAGATCAAACTCCATGGGTAAAATCAATAAAAAGGTCACAGAAAGTAAATAATCAAGTTGTAAAGATCAAATTAAATCAGCTCCAATTCTTAAAAACAAACACTGCCTACAATCTACATCCTATTACCACATGAGAAGCAGAGCACCCACACACATAGACCACTCTTAATGTAACACTCATGTTTTGTATAGGTAAAAAAAAAAGGTTTAAAATGAACAGTTTAATCACAAATATTATACCCAAATGCAATCTGAAAGCTGTACAGGTGACAAGAGGCTGTGATAACATTTTGAAGAAGACCTGTGTTATTTCAAGGCAATTATCATATTCACCATATAGTGTACAGAAAGACAGATGGACACAAAGTGAATAAATATAAAGAGTCTGAATGAGGACCCTAAAAAAGGTCTGATAGTCACATATTGACAAAACTTAAACCATACGTTTTGTGAATAGGTCCTGTTGTTTTTTTACACAAGTACATTCTGTGTATACATATTTTCCCCGTTTCTGTGGAATTATTACCAGCAGCTGCCTTTCAGTCCACAAAACTCCAGATTCAAGTTTCAAAAGGGTTATTAAAACCTTTTTTTTTTTTTTTTTTTTTAATTATTTTGTTGTTTTTTAGACCAGCTGTGAGAATCAACATTACCATATTAGCAAAAATGAACATCCACATCTAAACCCAACAGAACACAAGCTTCTTTATGATTGGTTGAGAAACAGTAATTAAGTACTGGGAATGGACCACTTATTAGCGCAGCTGTTCCAAATAAACATTGATATAGGGTATAAAGTAAAATCATATAGATGGATGATTAACTATTCCAACTTACACACACCATAATTCATGTAATGTAATAAATCCATATAAAAATTAATATTATCATCGAGGGCCAGAGAAAACAGCTGGCTATCATGAATGTATACAGATCCATACATGGATAGCTGAGCAAATGCAATGCTCTTGGTTGCTATAGTCATCTCTTTTTAATAACAGCTCTGCTACGGATTGACATAGTTGATTTGATCCAGTCAAAGTAACAGGTGTAAAAAGGAGCCATCAGTCACTACCCATCAGATTTGATTTTCATGATGGCCCGTTTCAGTACTTCTTTACCCTTGTGACCAGCCATTAGGCATGGTAGATAAGCCAGCTGTCAGCATGCAGTGTATGGGTACTGAAGAAAATATATATATATGCATATTTATTTATTCATATATAGTGCCTATAGAAAGTCTACACCCCCTTGAACTTTTTTCACATTTTGTTGTGTCAGTGCCTCAGAGTTTCATGCATTTAAATGAGGATTTTTTTTCCCACTTATCTACACACCATACTCCACACTGTTAAGGGGAAAATGTTTTTATTGAGAAAAAAATATATATTAAAAACACAACACTGAAAAGTTCATAATTGGATAAGTCTCCACTCCCCTGAGTTAATACTTGGTGGAAGCACCTTTGGCAGCAATTACAGCTGCAAGCCTGTTGTGATAGGTCTCTACCAACTTTGCACACCTAGATTTGGCAATATTTGACCATTCTTTACAAAACTGTTAAAGCTCTGTCAAGTTCCTTGGGGAGCATTGATGGACAGGAATCTTCAAGTCATGAAGATTGGATTTAGGTCGGGGCTCTGACTGGGCCACTCAAGGACATTTACCTTTGTTCCTTAGCCACTCCAGTGTAGCTTTGGCTGTGTGCTTTGGGTCGCTGTCATGCTGAAAGGTGAACTTCCGTCCCAGTTTCAGCTTTCTTGCAGAGGGCAGCAGGTTTTCCTCAAGCACTTCTCTGTACTTTGCTCCATTCATTGTCCCTTCTATCCTGACAAGTGCTCCAGTCCCTGCCGATGAGAAACATCCCCATAACATGATGCTGCCACCACCATGCTTCACAGTAGTGTTTTTTGGGTGATGTGCTGTGTTGGGTTTGCGCAAAACATAACGCTTTGCATTTAGGCCAAAAAGTTCCATTTTAGTTTTGTCAGACCACAAAACTTTTTGCCACATGGCTGCAGAATCTCCTGAGTGTTTTTTTGCATACTTCAAACGGGATTCAAGGTGGGCTTTCTTGAGTAATGGCTTCCTTCTTGCCACCCTACAATACAGGCCAGATTTGGAGTGCTTGGGATATTGTTGTCACATGCACACTTTGACCAGTCTTGGCCATAAAAGCCTGTAGTTCTTGCAAAGTTGCCATTGGCCTCTTGGTAGCCTCTCTGATCAGTGTCCTTCTTGCTCGGTCATCCAGTTTGGAGGGACGGCCTGATCTAGGCAGGGTCTTGGTGGTGCCATACACCTTGCACTTCTTAATAATCGTCTTGACCGTGCTTTGATATTTTTTTATACCCATCCCGATCTGTGCCTTTCAACAACTTTGTCCCGGAGTTCTTTTGAAAGCACCCTGGTGCTCATTGTTGAGTCTTTGCTTTGAAATGCACTACCCAGCAGAGGGAACCTACAGGAACTGCTGAATTTATCCTGAAATCATGTGAATCACTACAATTTAACACAGATGGAGGCCACTTAACTTGGTGTGTGATTTTGCAGGCGATTGGTTACACCTGAGCTAATTTAGGATTGCTATTACAAGGGGGGTGGACACTTATCCAACCAAGCTATTTCAGTTTTTATTTTTAATTAATTTTCTACAAATTTCTAGAATATTTTTTTCACTTGGAAGTTGTGAAGTAGGATGTGTAAATAAATGAAAAAAAAATATAAGGCAACAAATTCATTTTAATTGGTAAAGTAAAAACGGAGACATGTTATTATCAAAATGTTCTCTCCTGTACCTACTGCAAGAACATCTTTTAAAATGTGAATTACTTATAAAAAGAACCAGGCGCTGTTCTGCTGTACAGTTACACCACATACATGTTAGCCATTCTGTTTTTATACCTTGTATTACGTGATGGAAAATGAATGAACCCAGCTAGAATTAATAAGTAATTTTCACTTACCTGTTAAATATATAATAAGTACATTATAAATGTCAAATTTGTTTTGGATTAATGAGGTGATATATATGTTGCCATCATCATCAGTAACAGAAAATCTTCATCTACAGTATTAGGTAGCATTACGTACAATAAAAGTAGTAGGACCACAGTGTACAGTACAGTCTCCCTCCCATGTGTTGTAGTCAAGTATGTATGCTCCAAATAGTATGAATTCTACCTGATATAACCTTTTGACAGAACACTGGCACTATACACATAATAAATGTCTCTGAAGCAGAAGACAATACCAGACACTGAGACAGCAGCAGAAACATAGCATTTCAATGAATTGAGCCTACATGCCAATACAAAATCTTCTGGAAACTGAATGACAGCATTAAGACAAAATATTAAAGCACCTCTATCCAGTTTGAAAAAAATGAAATGGTGCAATGTGGTTGATAATCTAGATTGTAAACATAAAATGTTGGATCGTCACAAAAATAGGAAAACAGCACCTTCAGTGAAAACTGTGCAAAGGGAATCCCACAGGACAAATCTCCTCAAATCTTAATCTTTTTTAGGGCTCCCGAGTGGCGCATCCAGTAAAAGCACTTGCCTAGAGTGCAGGATGCGCCTTATAGTCTGGACATCGCGAGTTCGAGTCCAGGCTATTCCTTTGCCGACCGAGGACGGGAGCTCCCAGGGGGCGGCGCGCAATTGGCCGAGCGGCGCCCTGGGGGAGGGAGGGTTAGGTCGGCCAGGGTGTCCTCAGCTCACCGTGCACCAGCGACCCCTGTAGTCTGGCCAGGCGCCTGCGGGCTTGCCTGTAAGCTGCCCGAGAGCTGCGTTGTCCTCCGACGCTGTAGCTCTTGGGTGGCTGCATGGTGAATCCGCAGTGTGAAAAAAAGCGGTCGGCTGACGGCACACGCTTCGGAGGACAGTGTGTGGTCGTCTTCGCCCTCCCGAGTCAGCGCAGGGGTGGTAGCGGTGAGCTGAGCATAATAAAATTATTGGCCATTCCAAATTGGGAGAAAATAATAAAAATAATTGGCAACGACTAAATTTAGTTAATTTATTGTGTGAAGCATACTGTACACCCCTCAGCATATCGTTCCAGCTTAAGGGGATTCCATGTTCTCTAATGGTCTGAGCTGCATGTTGCTGGTACTATATATCCTGTTACTATCATTTCTCTGACGGGAAGGAAAACAGCAAAACGAACTGGGAATTGTGGCAGACTAGGTCAATCCCATGCACCACACCTAATAAACTAAATAAAATAAACCATTTTCCATTCACGTCTAGCCCCCACTGCAGAGATTTGAAACAGGTGATACAATAAATGCTATTCAAAATAACTTCTGCCAAGAAATGCATAAAACACCTGTGCAACAGTGACTAAATATTAGTGTAATAAGCAGTGTTCATAGGATTACTCAAAATGTTATGAAATTATCCATGATCCAATTATGGCAAATACACTGTACGTAGTGTATCCATCAAGCTTCATTTATATACTTGAAAAAGTGAGATTAAAAATGGAAAGTGGAAAAACATTACCATCCAAATTAAAATATATATTTTTTGTAAAATTAATAGCATCAATGTTGTTGAGCCTTTTGGAAGGTAGATTGAATTCTCAATAGGGAATGCCAGGGCTGTGATTCATCTGAATTAAAATCCAGCTGAAATACTGTATTTTTAAAACCTTCAGGAGGTTATTTATATCCTTAAACCAATTAAGATATAAAATGGAATATAAGATGTTTTAAAGTGGAAAGCAGGTTTCTTTTTATATAGAAGGTGCACAGTACAGTACGTGCAGTAGTATTCTACATGGTATCCTCTGGAGTTTTAGTTATACAAACCAAGGAGGGTACAGGATGCGCATTCTGATTTATTTACTGTATCTCATTCTCAAAAATAACACTATGGATAAACCCATGACAGTTCTATAGAAATACTTCAATTAATACCACTACTTTTCATAATAAAATTTTTTCAACAGTGCAATATTCTGATAATTTACCTTCATTAGCAGGCTATTCCCTCCTTCCTGTGTCCAAAATAGTTAATGGATCCATTCTTTAAGCCCAGTCGACCCTGATTAGTTATCACTGACATTTGCCGATTTCAATTCAACTTCTGCATATCAGTTGCTTGCTGTTAATGTTCCCTGTGGTACTCTTAATAAAAACAATACTGCAACCATCTGTTTCTTCATCAGAAATATGACAGATTTCACATGGTGAAGTATCGTCTAAATAACTGATGAGACAGCAGGGAAAACAGCAAGAACACAGACAAATAAAAAGGGAACACATTGTTGCTATGTTTATTACAGAATGTTATTTTCTGGTTTTGTTAATGGGCAGATGAACTGTTAATGCCAGAGAATGAACAGAAACAGTTCAGAAAGAATTGCATTTTTTACTACTAAACAAGTTAGATTTGCACAATAGTTAAGAATTTTCACCTGCTTTTCTCTCATGTGGGCTATGCATTAACTGCAGTATACAAGCATCACATTTCGCCATACCTCTATGTGCTTTACCATGCTTTATTTTGGATTGTATAATGCAGGGAATAATTTAGGTTTCCCACAGTGTGGCGTTTTGAGCCATTTCAAGTTTTCCTGTGGCCCATTACTTGCACAAATCAAGCTCAGGTGTATCTTAAATCAAAAACTAATGGAAAACTTTTAAAAGGGTGCTTCTACCAAACAGTACAACCGATAATAATAAAGTATTATACAACACTCGAAATTAGATTGTTGAAGTGGGGTTTTTTCCCCCATTAAGGCTGGTTGTACACAATTCATGAAAATAAATAAATCATGTCTCATACAAAATGCCTTCTGTTTCAGATCAGCAGGTTCTACAATTTTTACAGGAGTATTCTGTTGCAATTAACACAAAATATATCATATCAAGCCTGGTTTCCATAGGAACAAGCTATGATTAAAAGGGAAATCAGACTTTAATACAGTGTTATCATTTTTTTGTCCCCTTATTATTTCTTGGTAATAAATCAGTTTACTTTTTATAGAAAGGAACAAACAGCAAAGGGTATTGATATCTCTTGTTGTATGACTTCATCCTACCTGCATCTTCTGTTTCCTCCTCTTCCTCTGCAGTATTGAGGACCAAGTCCCGATCTCCTACATCCTGCATGAGAATACTTTCTGTTCCTGAAAGCTTAAGGACCATAAAATTAATGAAAATGCATTTAACGTAAAGTTAATTAATAAACTGCATATATATATATATATATATATATATATATACACACACACACACACACACACACATACATATACACACACACAGACAAAAGTTTGTCTGTCTGTCTGTTCCGCAGGAGCCAGTGCAACCAAACTTTGAATGGCCTACTCTTTTATCCAGGGGAAGGTCGAGGGCTATGTTTGGATCCAAAATTTTCACCCCAGGGGTACTTTATTTAATAACCCGATTGCTGCATCACTACAGTACCCATGTATCTCAAATTAAAGAAACCCACAAAACCAAAAAATAAAAATAACAAAAATGTTAAATTTAAAAATGGCAAAAACCCAAAAAATAAAGTATTATATATATATATATATATATATATATATATATATATATATATATATATAGTCAATTCTCATTAACATAGTTTAAAATAAAATAGCTTTTATGCGGTTAAATATTAATAAACAACAAAGATGTTATGGAATTTTTGTGGTGTATGGCCACACCCACTCAAAAATCGTGCTGGCTGGAATAGAACGGTAAACACACATGGCGACTGCCACTGAAAACATCAGAGATGAAGTCCCAAAGACCCAATTAATTTTAGGGAAGAGGAGCCACAACCCTACATTTTTTTACCACCATTGTGCCGTGAAAAGAGGTCTCTTATTATTCAAACTGCATAACATGGAACGATCCAAGACCAACTCTGTTAACTGGAAAATGAGTTTCAAAAAACAAATGGTGAAATTCTTCACTGTATGCAATCAATTAACCATTAAGTAAAGCTTAACAGACATTAAGTGAAGTTGAAGTGAGAGACCATTTGATAGCAATCTAAAACGCTCAATCGGCACAAAGGTTTTAGTTGCCAATCTCTTTGAATCTATAGAATATAAATGCCTTTTTCCAGACACTTTTCTTCAGCCAACTCTGAACTATATTAAAGGAATACGAATTAATAATGGTGTAGGTCTGCCAGCAATAGACTCTGGCAGTCAATCTCTGTCTTAGATTGATTCAGATTTGTTTTGTATTTCAGACACACTTCACTGAGTACCGCTACAATAATAACTTACGCCAAAGGCTTTAACAGATATTATTTGAATATGGGTAACAAATGATTAACTAATGTAATAGCAAAAGACTGGTTTTACCTTTGAATGCCAAGATTTTTCTTTTGAAAAATGTTTGTATAAAATAACACAAAAAAAACATAATTACCTTAAAAGTCTCCAGTTGAGCAACTTGACACCGCTGCAGTAAATCTATAAACAGGTAAATCAACAAAGCCTAGTGGAAAGAAAAAGAAAAAGAAGTAAAACAGACAAATACAAATTATTCATAACTGTTCAATGTTTAATTGATAATCTATTACTTTCTTCAAACTAGTTTTAGTAATAAACTAAACGTGATCCTTTTTAAGTTTAAATGTGGCACCCATCCAAAATTCTCAATCTGTGGGTCAAGAAATTATTCTTGGATGTTTTAAATGCCATTAAAACATTGACAGCAAATCTATGTCAGTGGAATGGGATTGTCTACCTATAGCTCAGCATTATAGCTGCAGGCTAAACTATTGCTAATCTTGTAAATTACTGATGGTAGCAGGTATAAAAGGTCAAGTCACAGCTGATACTGCACAGGTTGACACCATGTCTTGATGAAGAGATATCTCTGACTTTGAACAAAGTGTGATAGTAGGTTGACATATTAGTGGGGAGAGCAATAGCAAGTCCAGTGAGCTAACCAGATATAAAAAACGACTGTGTTGAATGCGATATCACAGTAAAAAGACAAGGGGAAAATATCCATTGCTGCCAGACACGGCTAACCTAAGAAAATCACTACCTGAGGGAATACTGAACTGAATGGTCAAGTCAGAAAGCAACACTGACGAATGGAGACAAATTCTGTCTGAGACGTAACACAATGTTGCAGCGTTGCTGCAGCTATGGTGATTTGTGCAGATTTCCTGATCTAGAGATATGGTGCAGGGAATTTGTATCAGCCATGAGCTGAAAAGAAAACACAGAGTATTCAGTGTAAAAATGCAAACAAAGGTTTGCACAGAGGTTCCCAACATCTCCCGTGATACTGTAGACCTGAATGCAAAATGTAAATGTAAATTTTGCAGCTGGATTATTTTTAGGCAGTAGAAAATTAAAGAACAACACAGTCTGGAGAAAACACATAACTGAGCACATCTAAACTTACACAGAAACAAGTCAGAACACATGCCTGCTACTGAAAGCAAAGCTTTGGACTATGCATTTGAAGAAAATATCCAGTAACCTTAGATAGTGGGCACCGTTCTAAGCTTTACTGTACAGTTGATAGCATACCATGGTTGTTAAAACCCGATTTTTAATGATACTATGCATCTAGTGTCGTTTCCATTCATCAGATAACTTATGGCCCATTTATAATCAAGTTGGACTTAATGGATTATTTCTTGCACTGTCACTTATTATGGATGTGCAGCAAGCAACCAGTACATATATATATATATATAAGGTGTGGGTGTAAATTACTTGACATGGGTGACATGTTACAATTTGTCAAAAATATGTATAGTAATTTTCTCATTCTATTCTCTGTTCTCTTAGTTTCTGGTTGTGTTGCCAGCTGTATCTGCCCTGGGCACGAGCTTGTCTGCAACCAACCATGACATGTTGAAGGTTGGTTTGGAGGATAAATGCAATTCACTTCAGCTGCAATCTGACCACGTAACTACAGCAACGTTACCACTAGACAACGGTTTGTCTACAGCACTGTAAATGCACTTTTTGCCTTCCATGGATTAGCGCAAATAAAAAAAGAAAATATACTTAGCACAATAAAAAGATGAACAGTGATGAGGTTAACAAAAACAACAAGAGGTAACAACATTTTAAAGCATTGGCTCGCAGTCCATTTATTCATCATTCCTTAAATATATAAACATTTTGGTGCATCCTACCACTCCTCAGAATCCTGGTTCTAATGTTTTCAATTGTCAATTTGCCCTTTAACTTATAGTAATAGGTATAACAATTAGCAGTCACTGCATACTTACTTGCATGAAGAAACCAATTACAAAAGAGACCAGAAATGGCTGCAATCCAGAATGTGCAATTGTGACTGGAAGACCTACAGAAAAGCAAAAAATGACCATTCTTGAGATTGTACGGCATTTGTATCATCAAATTACTTTTTAAATGCTTTGCCAAAATCCATATCCAGTAAATGAGTTGAATAAATAGCAATGCATTGTAATTTAAATACCAAAGGCAGCTGTTAATATTTTCTAGTTAAGTTAAATATTGGCACCATGTTCCAAGTGATGTACATAGTTCAATAAACTTCTTGAACTATATACATCACCCCCCCCCCCCCACCCCACCCCATCTTAGTTTGATTAGGGAAAACCATGTACACCTTGCTGACAGGTGCCTCTTTACCTGACCAGGAACAGCTGTGCACTTTCTAAATTGTGTTCTACAGCTATTCATACTCTAAAATGCCAGCATATTTTCTGTATTCAAAACTTATTTTGTTTCATGACAATGCTATTACCTGAATTTCATTTTTGACCCAAATGTGAAAAAGAGAAGAAAGCAATACAGCTAGTTTCAGTAGTTTAATACAGTATTGTAATTTAAGTGAACTACTAAATCTAAGATCAACTCATTGACCATGAAGATCAACTCAATGCCCATGAATCAAAATGACAATGAATGTACACAGACTGTATTAACAGTACAGTAGTCTCTGCGTATATGAACACCTCCTAAGAGAACACTTTGTTTAAGGGAACATCCTTGTGGTGAAACAGATTTTTCCCATTGTAAATGCTCCGGCTAAAGGTACAGGAACTTCACTTAAAAGAACACCTTCTTGGCACCGATAGTGTTTCGTTCACAACGGATACAGTACTGTTTTGTAATTTGATAACTCATCATCATCAAACTTAAGTTAAAATAGTTTATTCAGTCTTTTCAAAAGCGACTTGTCATCGCGAGAGTGTCTTGAGACACACTGATTGGTTTATTGGTTTATTTCCAGAACTGCCGTCATATCATTGACTCGTTTTGTATTCTGTTTCCACGAGTGCACCTCATCGCTACAAAATGGCATGTTAAAAGCTGGTGAAATGCACTGCCGCTTCTCTTGCTACAAAAAGTTGGAAGTTGTTGGAACTCTCGAAAAAAACCTGAATCAGACAAGTCGCCGAGCAATTTGGTGTTTCCCATTCTGGTGAATTGCTTCACCATTCTGTTAAATGTGCAGTCTTGTATAGTGCTGCTGCATTTTGCAACGTGTATAGGGGTGCTGTGTTAACTTAGTTTGACAGTTAAAGTTTATTTACATTAGTTGGTCTGTTACTTTATTATTATAGTTTATTAACATACACTTGCCTATTGCTTTTCTTTTACTTATTCTGTTAATTTCATATGTTGATGCACGTGCGTCATGACAATTATTTATTTATTGCTTCATATTGTGTCTGGTGTCTAAGTCCGTCTTAGAGAGCACTTGCTTCACGAGGGGTGTTCTCTTAGACGGAGACTACTGTACTTGTTTTCTCTGTCATAATCTGAAAAGTAATGCTTCCGTTTAGTCAATAAAATGCAACGCTTTAGTGTATTGCAATGTCTATTCTCCTGTCCCTTACTGAATACTCCAATGGAGTTGGTAAAAGAGTTGATCAATTCCAGATAGTGGAGAAACTCCCTTTAAGAACAATGATCACCCAAACATGGGTTTGTTTATTTATTTATTTATTTATTTATTTTTAAACACATTCCTGAACTACAGCTATAAGAGGAAATCGTTAAATAGGAAAGTATGAGAAATAACCTTAAAATGACAAGTTTGAATTTAATTGTCTAGATTCTTCCCTGCTACTGTACTTAAATCAAAATAATTAAAACTTTATGTAAATCAGTATTTAAATATATTAGCAACATTTAAATGTGTCTTCCTGTGGTAACCAGAAGGTAGGATAATATTCAATGGTTTCAATGAGAGAGATACATGTAGAAACTGCATTCCAGATCCAGTGGCTTCAAAACTCTTATTGTAACTCTTGTTATTGTTATCTCAAGGTCAACTTTAAGACTTTCTTTCAATACTAACACTTACATCCATTAAAGTAAATCTCTTGAAAATTAAATGTGGTTGCTTTTAGATAAAAGGAAGAAACCCTTTGGGCTTTAGTTTATTTCAGGTCAGAATAATGAATAAAAAAAGTATTTAAAAGGTCTGTGAATTTGAGGCATACGAGTTCCCAACAACTCCATGGATAGATGCAAGTAAAAAAGTATGCTGCAGTATTTTATATTAGGGCAGGAGAAAAAAATTAGAGCAACACAGTATGGAAGGAAAAACAAAACAAAATTGATATATTTTACAACATTCAAATATCCCTTGTACCCTAAACCAGAACAATAGTTATACATTTGAGAAGGTTTCCCGCTACCTACCAGCATACATTACTGAATATAACAGTTCTATTTTTAAACAGAAGGGATTAAATTATACTGCTCATTACACTTACCTAAGATTCCAGTTCCCAAGATTGATGCAACAGAGACGAAATCTATAGGGAGACAAAAAACATACATACTTTCCTTTTTTTCAGGCTACAATAATCTAACAAATCCCCAAAGTGTTAACTGCAACACTGCCATATAGGGCTAAAATAGAGTGTTTTGAGGGATTAAATATAGGTTGGCATTATTTCATGCATGTATAGCAATGCTGCTAGTGATAATTGACTTATTCACATGTGTGGGTCAATGATTGCGATGTACAGAAGAGAACCACACGTTCAGCTTCTCTTAATGGGACCATTAAGATCTGTTTACAGTGTTCACATCTTAACCTGAAACCATTTTAATTTTGATTCCTTAAAATAAGAAAATACAAGATAAAGCAAGTTTCTAAAAACACTGTGTAGCTTTGATTGTATTTGATTAGTTTAACAGTACCTCAAGTCAAGGTTATTCAACATCCTTCCTTACTACTGCAGTTTTATTGTATTCCAAGCAAGTGACAGACCAAGTGTGTTTTGGAGAACAACCTAGATTTTTTTTTTTCCTTTCATTAAATCACAATTTAATTTTCACTTTGGCTTACAGTGTTAGCAAAATTACATCTGTGAGGAATTGTATTTTTAAACATGATTCCTGTCAAAAAAAACAAGCACACCCCTCACTTCCTTTGGAGACAGAAATGAAAAGCTTGGTTTACAAAATGAAGCAATTCAGCCTGACATGTCACTAGCTCTTGAGTCCTCATGAGAAACCAATTTCCTTAACAACTAACTAACCAAGTCTCCGCTGACCTCATTACAGGGACAGTATTATTTAACCTAGATTCGCTGCATATTAAAGTATATGCTGATCTATCTTCAGACAAGGAATAAAGTGCACTAGTTTCAAGTTCAATAGAGTAAGACAAATATACTATCCATCCAATAAACAACAACTACTATTGTGCTTAAAAGACCAGTACATAATAAATACAGTTTAACATGAAGTATTACTTGCATTATGAGCAGGGGATGTTGAGCATGCCAACAAAGTCAAACACTATGGCAAGAATTGTGTTTAAAGTTTCAGAACTGAACATTAAAAAATATAAGTTGACGCTGCTTTCCATGAACAAAATCAAAGCATGACCTGTGGCGTAGTGCAAGGTAAATAACACCTCATAGAAATAAGGAGCAGTGGCTGCAGAGAGAGTATATAAATAATGTCTTGTTAATAGCTGATGATATGGTTAGGTGAATACAGCTAATAGTCACAGAACAGTTCATTATCACCAGGGGTGAAATTATCAACAAAAAAGTGCTGCTACTCATATGCTGTGACTAGGCTGCTTTCGAATAGAACGCTGGTGAACTGTGCAAGAGTGGATGGAATGCATGCGCGTTAGATGAAAAGCAGAAAAACAAAAAAAAAAGTCTCAGTACAGAGTTCCGGTGAATACCGGAAAATGTCACCCCTGATTAGTACTGTTAGATGCCTATAATCAATGGTAGAAATGAACCCTATCATTGTGTGTGTGTATGTATATATAAATGTATGTGTATATATATATATTGTGACAAAGCACAACTCACTCGGGTTCGTTGCCCCTTTAAAAATACGACCCAGAACAATTAAATGGATTTTTAAGCGCTGGTGCGCTATTTTTAATAAACACAAAAATCAAACACACAAAACCAAATAAACACCTAGCTCTTATCGAGCACTAACTACACACACAGGAACCTAACTAACACAGGACGGCTAAGCCGTTTCCCTGCCCCAAAACTTAATTAAACCACACAGGTTTGACACAGCACTTACTTCTGTCTGACTGCTTGGAGACAGAGCACACTATCTGCCTCCTTCCATACAACAGCATAGAACAGACTGGCTGCTCTCTTTAAATCCTCCCTGCAGAAAACATGTGCAAATGCACATTGGTTGATGTAATTGTTTTGTTTTATTATTTAATTATCCCCTGCACCTGGTGATCATTGTAAATCAGAGCCAGGTGCAGGGGATAATTAAATAATAAAACAAAACAATTACATCAACCAATGTGCATTTGCACATGTTTTCTGCAGGGAGGATTTAACCCCCTCCCTGCTGTCTCACACATCCCCCCCCCATGTCTTTTCAAGACACCGGCCATACCCCGGCCACCTCCCTCCACCCTTAAAAGACCACCCAGCCTCAAGTCCAGCAATGTCCATTGCCGCCCTCTTCCACGGGCGGGCTTGAGGATGGGTCGGTCCTTCCGGCGCTGCCAGGAAGGGACCGCAAACCGGCGACACGGGACCCCACCTGGCTAACAGGGCCGACCGAAGCGTAGGCCGGGGCACTGGAGGATGCCGCAGTGGATACAGGTCTTCCCCTGGGAACTGGCGCAGTGATGTCCGATCACCCAGGGGGAGCGAAGCAGCTAACAGGGGGAGCAACAGCGACGTCTGGCAGCAGCCCAGCGACGTCTGGGTGCTCGGGGAGAGCGGAGCAGGTAACCAGGGGCAGAGCTGTGGCCAGTGCTGCAGACTCCTGGGCTCCAGGTCCAGCACAGGGAGGTCCAGGAAGACCGGCAGGGTGTCCAGGAGCAAGGGGTGAGGGACTGGACGCAGCGGCGCCGAACTGGACTGTAGGGGTGGTGGTCGGGGCTTTGGTGGAGGTATGCTTTTCACCTCCTCCCCTCTGGGCTCCTCCCCTCTGGGCTCCGGAAGCGGCGGCTCCTCCCCTCTGGGCTCCGGAAGCGGCGGCTCCTCCCCTCTGGGCTCCGGAAGCGGCGGCTCCTCCCCTCTGGGCTCTGGAAGCGGCGGCTCCTCCCCTCTGGGCTCTGGAAGCGGCGGCTCCTCCCCTCTGGGCTCCGGAAGCGGCGGCTCCTCCCCTCTGGGCTCCGGAAGCGGCGGCTCCTCCCCTCTGGGCTCTGAAAGCGGCGGCTCCTCCCCTCTGGGCTCCGGAAGCGCAGGCTCTTCCCCTCTGGGCTCCAGAAGCGCATGCTCCTCCCCTCTGGGCTCCGGAAGCGACGGCTCCTCCCCTCTGGGCTCTGGAGCTGGAGTCAGCGGGGTACCTCTTGCTTGTTCCCACTTTTGGAGTAGCAGGTCTAGCTCTGTCGGCTCCGGATCCGGTAGCCCCCACTCCTGTCTCCACTTCTTTGTCTGCTCTTTCTGAGCAGCGGTGTTACGATTGATCATTGCGATCAATTCTTTAAAATCCATTTTCTGGGTCGTAGGGGTGCCCACACACTCTGCCCGCATTCTCCACCATATGTGACAAAGCACAACTCACTCGGGTTCGTTGCCCCTTTAAAAATACGACCCAGAACAATTAAATGGATTTTTAAGCGCTGGTGCGCTATTTTTAATAAACACAAAAATCAAACACACAAAACCAAATAAACACCTAGCTCTTATCGAGCACTAACTACACACACAGGAACCTAACTAACACAAGACGGCTAAGCCGTTTCCCTGCCCCAAAACTTAATTAAACCACACAGGTTTGACACAGCACTTACTTCTGTCTGACTGCTTGGAGACAGAGCACACTATCTGCCTCCTTCCATACAACAGCATAGAACAGACTGGCTGCTCTCTTTAAATACCCTGCACCTGGCTCTGATTTACAATGATCACCAGGTGCAGGGGATAATTAAATAATAAAACAAAACAATTACATCAACCAATGTGCATTTGCACATGTTTTCTGCAGGGAGGATTTAACCCCCTCCCTGCTGTCTCACAATATATATATATATATATATATATATATATATATATATATATATATATATATATATATATATATATATATATACACACACACAGCCTACTGATGTCAAAAAAACATTAAAAGGCAATGGGTATCTTAAGCCCCTTTCACATGGGCATGCTCTACCTGGGACAGAACCTACCCGGGTCAGGACCCAGTGTCATGGAGGTCAGCTATGCGATTTCACATTGCTTTTGATAAAGCAGGGTTGACCTGGGTGACAGACGCAAGTAAACAACACGCGTATCATTGAACCATCAGCCTAAATGTTGATTAGAGCAAACGTTTCTGCTGCAATTTGGTTCATGGTGTGTCTCAAGCAACAAAAATATGGCTTAACAGAATAAACAAAAACGTTCTTTGCTTTGTTTGTTATTTCGTCTGCCGTCGTGCATTTTGTCTCGCTCAACCTGGGTCAAAGCATGTCAATCCACATCCTGAGGTGGGTAGCTGGGACCCGGGTTAACTCTGGTATGACCCAGGTACGGTTTCAGACTACGCGGGAATGTGACCCAGGTAGCCAGAACCCGGGTCTGAACCCAGGTAGAGGTGCCAGTGTGAAAGGGGCTTAAAAATGTGCTGAAATAACATTTGTAAGTAGGGCTGGTGGCACAAACAGTAACCCTAATGTGTATCGAAGCGACACAGACAGGCTAACAATCTGAAGAATGACAGCTAAATAAAATTACACTTCAGGCATCTCTTTGAAATGTCACTTTTTGGTACCTGATACGCTTCATTCCAAGTCTAGTCATTTGATTACAAATAAATTAGAAAACATGTACATTATACAGACTAGAAGTCTACAGTAAGAGTAATTTCAGTGTCTTACAGATGGAGGCACATTTAACATGCAAAACTGGCACTTTTTAAAAAAAAAAAAAAAAAAAAAAAAAAAAAAAAAAAAAGATGGGAGGTGGTAAAATGTTTCATCTGCTTTAGAAGAACCATGGATCTAGTTTAAGAGTTCATTCCACTGCATTTTATTCATGTTTAGTGGACATACTGTATATCTTTCTGGATTGTGTTTCTTAGTATGTGGTCCAAAACCTCTAGTTTGTACTTTCCAAACAGGGCTGCAAACATTCTTTCATAACGAGAGAGATCCTTGTGACTGCCTGCCTAAGGGTGTTGTGCAGAGCAAGTCTCCAAAATATACACATTTACACAGCACATACATTATATATATATATATATATATATATATATATATATATATATATATATATAAGGCCAAAATAAAGCACACAGGGTTATTACTTTTTATTAGCATCTACCATCATTTTATCATTTGTATCAAAGTGCATGTGGAGACTAAAAAGGATATGTAAGAAAACTGACAAACTGTAACATTAACTGTAAAACATTGAAATGTAATGTATACAATTACAAATATATAGTTAGCTCAGAAAACAAACCATATTTGTCCTGTATGGTACGACTAAAAAAAGGTTTGGTATATAGAATGCATTTAATACCTCTCAACTATTGGCCTCAACTTACTGGGATAAGTCCCTATGGGACCCGCTGTAGCCATAGTAAGGGAATTATGCTCGGTGAATTTTGGGAAGTAGTGTAACATAACATTATAAGGAATATAAAACGTGTTGTTTAGAGTGACAGGGAATGTGTGTTGGTGTCTGTAAAAAGCAAGAATATTGATTCTAAGATTACTGAAGCATGTAAAGTCTGTATCCCACACTGGCAATCACATTATAAACTAGTAAACTAAAGAATGTGAATGAAACCTATCGATTACATCAAATTGCTTCTCTAACGAAGGGGGTTAATGCATGGTTAGACTGCATAAACTACTTCAAACTTTTGTGAATTGTATTGACCATTTTGGCAAGTTAATTGTTCATAGTTACAAGGAAGCTAGTTAAAAAAAAGTAAAAAGTAAACCACAACAAGCTGTTCATCTTGTGACAGTCTTACTTTTCAGTAGGTAGGCCTATATATTAAATATAATGATATCCTATATAATGATGCATCTTTGTTACTTATAAAACAACAACAGCATCAAAGTTCCTGTTTACTCCATTGCACAATTTTTGAGAAAAAAAAAACTAAAAAACCAAATAAGAACATAAGAAAGTTTACAAACGAGAGGAGGCCATTCGGCCCATCTTGCTCGTTTGGTTGTTAGTAGCTTATTGATCCCAGAATCTCATCAAGCAGCTTCTTGAAGGATCCCAGGGTGTCAGCTTCAACAACATTACTGGGGAGTTGGGAGTTGGAAATGGCACCTTAGAGTAAACAGCATTGACAAATAGCAGACTTGTGTATCAGTTTAGCTGACAGCATTCTGATAACATTTTTATAAAAACGTTTTAAACTATGTGCCATAACATCTACTTTGAAGAGATACAATTTTGTTAGTGTAATTTCTACACTGTCTACATTTTTAAGAGAATACTAGCTTTGGTTTACTGCGATAAATGTATTGCTTGCATCAATTCATATCTCATCAGATCACTGATGCAAATAATAAACTTGTAATTCAATTCAGTTCCATTATTTCCCTTGCAGATACGACTTTGGGAAGGGGCTAATATTCTAGTAGTAAAGCCCTAGATTTTAATGTCATTAATTACCAAAACAAGAAACTAAGCATTCCAGTGAACCATGTTATGACAGTCCAGGCGATATATATTTAAATGCTACCACCTTCTTTAAGTTACACAATTGCCCACTTGATCTAAATTGCAACGTTCTTTCTATTCCTAATCTGACCCAACTAGCTAGTACAACATTAGAATGTTTCTTTCTAAAAAAACAAACAAAATAAAATACATGCTTATACAGTAGATGGAAGACAAATGCAGAACCAGCAGTAGACTAGAAAGATATGGCAGTACAATAGAAAGCCCACAGAAAGTACCAATCTATCCTCCACAACTAAGAAACCACAAACCCTGTGACTACTGTGCCATCAACCAGGTCTTCTTTAGATCTCTTTTTTGGTGTGGCAATGTGCCCGCCCCTGTGTGCATATGTGTGTTATGTGTTGTATGTTGCGTGCGTGTGTTAATGTTCGTGTATAGATTGGTACACGGGATATAAACGGGTCTGTGTTTCACGTGTGATTTAAAGATGTAGATTTATATTTAGGCACGAGGAGGGCACAAATCACTTCACGTGCTGGTTAAATGTAATATGTGAGCACGGGGTTGCACGTAATGAATTCACGTGCTGGGATTCAAGTGAATAATTAATTAGTAATTGAATCCCAGCACAACAGTATATATAAAGACACGTATCATTCAGTCAGGGTTGTGTGTTCGGTGAGTGGAGAACGGGATTGGAGACGGAGGTAATAATAAAGGTTCGTTTATAAAGATCCGATTCAGAATCTAAAATCAAGCTAAAATGTTGCAATTTTGCTTCACTTGGGTTTCACACTAAAAAATATCAAATAAACTATTTTTTTTTGTACTCGCACCAGAATGCTTTTGCTTTCACACTGCAATTATTTCAAGTGAATCTGATGGACTATTTGTGGACATGACCAAAGTGGTATCTTCCTGTTGATGCCTAGACAGATGCTAGTAGCGATATCAGTAAAGAGCCTATAGTGAACGTATAAACATGGAGGGTTCCACCCGTGTCAGACTTGTGATAGTACTGCTATAGTAGATACCGCTTATAATCAACCCTTTGGTTCCCAGCCAAAAGTTGTTAATAACCAACGTTGTTAAGAAGCAGAAAGCCACCGTTTCAAGTTAATTTCAAGTTTATTTATATGATATGGAGCCTATATATACTGTACTTTTAGAAAGCACATTTAAGAGAACATCGCTGAGATAGACGTTACGTTTCTGTTTATTAAACAAAATAGAAGAATAAACCATTGTAAACTATAATAAAAATTGGCCTACGGTAAGCTACTGTAGGCTACTCTGCAACAATGTAGCCTACTATACTACCAATTGTCCTTAGAGAAAAGTAAACTGTAATTACATTTAATCACAATTTTAAGAATAGCTGTCCAATGTTGTCAATTTTATGATTCGCCATCTCCAGCTGTAAATCCCTCTTAATTTTGCAAGCAGCTTCATAGCCGTTTTCAAAGACATGATTCTGGCATATCCTGCAAAATGTGTGCACTGCCTGCAGCTGTTCTTTCAGGCTACATACACACACACACTCTGCATTTGGTTCGACAACCGTATTTACAAACGGCACAAACATCAATATTACAAAATCAACTTGGCTCATTAGGCACACACACACATTATATATATATATATATTAGCCATGTTTATCACACAGAAATGTCTGATAAACAATGAACATTAGTTGCGAAGAAATCCACTGAGCACCAACTGCAGTTGTTAGTGCGGTTGTAATACAAACACACAGTTAGTGCGCATTATTATTATTATTATTATTATGTTTATTTAGCAGACACCTTTATCCAAGGCGACTTACAGAGTCTAGGGTGTGTGAACTATGAATCAGTTGCAGAGTCACTTACAATTACGTCTCACCCGAAAGACGGAGCACAAGGAGGTTAAGTGACTTGCTCAGGGTCACACAATGAGTCAGTGGCTGAGGTGGGATTTGAACCGGGGACATCCTGGTTACAAGCTCTTTTCTTTAACCACTGGACCACACAGCCTCCTAACCAAACTGAAATAATAACCGCACTCAATACTTGCTCTGAAAAGGATTAACTAGTGCAGTTTTAACCGAACTGTGTGTGTATACAAACCGTATTAAGAGCAAAAGGTGAACTCACAACCGCACTTAGCTTGTGTGTGTATGTAGCCTCAGTGAACTTTATCAGTTATAGACAGGTCTACACGTTTGGAAAACAATCAGCAGATATAAATATACAGAGCATCTATTAAATACTGTATCTGTAATAATTACATAATGTACATTCATTTGGTTTGTTTCACATCTGCTGTTACAATGTCAGCACGAAACCCGTGTTAGACATATCGCTGAGGAACACTGACGTTTTTGTGCATCATTATGTTATTTTTTTTCACCATACAGTACACACCCCTATGTGTGCTTTCCACGCGCGATGTGCCAAAATGCCAGATTTAAAAAATAGATCAGCGATTACCATTTAAACAAATGGTGTACACATAATCAAATAATCCATAAGATTGTTTACTTTATTTTTGAATGGGGCGAACATACAACCTAATACATTACTCTGCTATTAACTTGCTGAGCATATTAATAAAGTTTTTTACTTAAAATAAATTAACAATAATAATAATAATATAATAGCAAAACCAGGACGATTAACAATATTACTGTTTCTGACCAGGACAACAAAAATGAAAGCTGAAAACTGTGACAATCTCAATTTTCCCAGGATGTCTGGTAACCCTAATGCAGTTCCGAGACGTTGTTTGTTTACTTCCACGTGCAGAAGGACCGAGTCCAACTGGTTTAGCAAGTGAACCAGACTCTGTGTGTTTGCCAAATGGACCGAGACCACCTCTTTAGGTGGACTCGGTACAGTTTGTTTCCCAAGCGGACTTTGTTGTTCACACTTCACACCAAAAGTTCTGAACTATACCGAGTGCGGACCACACCCTCTAAACGGATTCAGTGTGAACAGTCTTAGTAATGATCTATTAAGTCTTAGTCTTTTTTCGTCAGACTGTTTTTATATCACCCAACACCTTTCATATACAGGTATTCAAAACGACCTTAAGAGAAGCTCTATAGAGCTAAAAAAACTACGATTATTGGTAATTTGGCAGCTCTATAAACTCAAACATTGTAAATAATCTATTGTACAGTATGGTCTTCGTTGCACGTTTTTAAACATCCTATGTGCCTACAGCTTCAATTCTTCGGATCATAAATTAATTTATAAAAAGATGCCACTGATAACTTCCAAATCCTTTTACAAAGAACCATCATGCAGGTTTAAATCAGCTGCTTTGGCCTTCTTCCAAGTGCAGAATTTACTGTTACTAAAGCAATGAAGTATAATTTCTGACAATTCTTACTGCCAATTCTCAATAGACTAATCAGAATTTCCAAAACTATTATTAATCACTTTAGCTTTTAACTATAAGAACTCCCAAGTTGTTCCACGGTCCCTGCAATTTAAACTGAACGTTTTATTTAATTAATTAAATATCAGCGACAACAACAAAAACCAATTTTAATTCAAACTGCTCTAAATGGACAATGTCAACCACTTATCTGAAAAAAAATATTCAAAAGTCTACTGTTTTATTCTAAATAGATAAAAATCAATTATTTTTTTTCAGTTCTCCAGAGAAGCTTATCAACCTTTCCACACAATACAATTAACTGTGAATTAATTATGCTATTTCCCAAAAAGGCATGTTATTCTTTAATATTAAAATCATCACATAGAACTTCAAAATGTAGAAATTTCAACACCAGGGGGCTTTAAAAACCATGGTAAATACAATATAGCAATTTACACATCAGTGATGCTTTCAAACCCATGCCAAATTGAAAACTTTTTTTTATAACTGGGATCCACATGGACCACCATCACACTTTGAAGGCAGAAAACACAGAAGCTTTGGCATATTGTCAGCATGGCTACACATACAGTACCAGGTTAACCTGTATGTTTGTTGAAGTTAAGTTAATAGTTTTACCCATTTGTTTTTTAAAATATCTGTTTATTCCCCATACAGTATTATTTCTACTGAAAGAAAAGCTTGGAGAGATGCCTTCTTGATATTCTGATGTTTAATGTGTCTGCCTACTGTATAAAGAAGCCCACTCCATCTCTGTTGAGGGCATACACAACTTCAGATAGAAACAGATAACCATCGGTTTCTGAAACTTTCCATGCTCACAAAGCTCAAATAAAAAACTCCACTGTATACTCTAAATCTCACTGCAGGTCTCTAGCAAAATTATTGTAAAGTGTACGTTTTGGATAACGGTCTTGTTCAGGCACTCTCATCATGACCTGCAAGAGACAGATGCATTACAAGGCCCAATAATCAGTGCAATACACGTTACTAGTATTTTTGTTGAGAAATATTTAAACATGTTAATCAATTAATTATCAATGAAGAAATTGTAGCTATCTTCACATTGTAGCTACCTACCTTCACATATGAAGACATTTGGTCAATACAACCTTTGATTCAGACTAGTCACGTCAGGATATTGAATAATGATTCAATCTATAGTAATTCATTATAAGGTCCATTAATTAGCCCTCTGCCCTCAAACTATTCTCTATACCTGCAAGGACTCAGCCACTAACAATTATGCAAATCTTCAATTCTGATATAATTACTTCTAAAAGTTGTTTTCTTCTCAGAACATTACAATATAAAATAAAACCTATAGTGTATTAGAAATATGTAGCTGCATACAATAATATAAATACCTATTTCATTTTTTTTTAAAATATATTACTAGAAAATACTGAAGTAAAATGTGTTAATTAGCACAAACATTTAAATCTGAATACTTAAAACAGGCTTTGGTTGTAAACTGCCCAAGGAATAGTGTAATTATCTCCTGAAGTACTTAACAGGCGAGCATTCATATTTAACAGCCTGAAAATATTAAGGCATAACTCTTAAGAGGAAATAATGAGCTATTCATTTGGTTTTGGAACAACAGGGACTTATTTACAAAAATAAATAAAAAATTGGCCTCGCTATTTCACTTTCAATGTAATTTTAATTAAGGATAAGGATGTAAATTAACAAAATTAACTACAACAGCTGACAGTTATCCCTCCCCCCTTGCATTTAAATACAATGGGATTTTGTAAAGTCGTTTTGCCACTATGTCAAATGCTGCTGTGGAAAGAAAACATGTCTGAAGGATGCAATGGGAAAATGCTGCTTTGTTTCCATCCAGAAATGTTATTGCGTCATATTAAACATGATGACATCACTCTCCAGAAGCCATGCCAATAGTCTTGAATCATGTTGACCCTGGTACACAAGATACTATTGACAGTGTGTACTGTATACTGCACAGATGTGTTTGACATGTAAATGATTTTAATGAACAAGCCCTCTCACAAATGCAATGGTACCTCAAAATCTAATTCACAGTAAGGCGAAACCACTAGGGGAAACTATAGCCCAACCCTTGTTTACTCAATAGATAAATAGATTATTATTTTAATCGGCAAGTGCAATGGTAACCCAAAATCCATCACTTTCTTAGGATTGCCAAAGTGACTGCCAAGTGAACATTGCAGAGATGAATGTAGTAGGTAATAATAATAATAATAATAATAATAATAATAATAATAATAATAATAATAATAATAAATAGGAAATAGGTGTTCAACATCATCTTAAAAGGTGTGTCCACAATTGTTAAAGACATGCAATAGTCATTTTTTTTTGTCCTTGCATGGTAACATGTAATTCAAGTTAATTAACTTCCTGGAGAATCTTTTTTTAAAAGCCATGGTCACTCAGATGGGATTGAATGTGCAAGGCAACTATAATTTTCAAAGCACTACCTTTTCACTTGCACACCTGACCTGTGCTTCAATCAATCAATCCCAAGTGAACTAGACTGTACGTGCAATATATGTGACAAGAAAATGAAATGAGCGGTTTCATGCTTTGGTTTGATGCTTTTAGTTTTAAAAGCACTGCAGCTGTGTTCTTATTGATATTGTATTCAAACACTGTTTGCGATTTAAATTCATGGGTGCTTGTTAAATCGTTTTTGGTCTTTTACTCAAAACTGCACAAGGAGTGATTTTTGCAAACATTAAAGAGGACACAAAATGTATTCTGTGTATGCACGTCTCTTATGAAAACATTTAAATATAAATGTCGAATTTGCATACACATTCTATATATGTACGTGTTACATACTCACAGCACTGCAGGTAAATAAACCTCAATTTCCAGGGCCTGTCCTGGTTTTTCCTCGTAATTTTAAGAGATAATGCCGTCAAATTATTTTCAGAATTAGGAGTGATTTGACCAATTTCATCTGCAGCGGTCGCCATCGTTGCTTCCTCTCCGCAATTTCATTCACCTGGCTACAACATGCAGCACTCCAGCCTCGCGCGTTCACGAGGAAGAGGAGTGTGCGTGACAATAACGTGTGGACGAGCGGATGCGCTTGTCTCTTAGCAAAACGTGTTGAAAGTTTGTAAGTGGCATTATCTTTAAAAGAATCAGAAAGTTCCAGTTTTGCACTGGGAATAAATACCATATGTAGGTAAATGACTCGCTAAATAGAAAGAAAAAGAAATGTACTGAATATGTCAGATAGGAGGATTTACCTGGACATAATGCAATTGCACTGGATTTGTTATGCAATTTCTTTAACACAATTTTTAAAATAACGTTTGTTACAGGAAACTGTCTATAACACTGAAATTCTTAGTTTAAATAAATAAATAAATAAAATAATCCTATGCCTTGACTTAACACTTAAAAAACAGAATCCACAGGCAGGTTTTGTCCGAGAAGACTACACCACTGTTAATATTGAAACCTATTTAGAGGGACTTGTATAGTTAAACATATTTAATAATTGTTTTTTGCCCACTGTACTGAAGGTTGGTGTAAATATCTATTTAAAAAAAAAAAAATTAATGTATGGGCTACAAACATAATATGAATTCCTCCATAGTTGCTCGGTTTATTGCATGAAGTATAATTGTACTAAAATGCTTTTTCCCAGCTAAAAGAAACTGAACTGGGCCAAGGATATATGCTCACCCACAGTTCTTTTTAAAGGGACTAGTTGGGCATCATACAGAGATGCTGCTCTGAGATCTGCCTTCATCTGATGTCGCCTGTCGACACCATGCCAACATTTGATGACATGGTGCGGTATCTCCTTGGGAAGCTGACTGAACGCAGTCTCAAAGGGTTCACTTTCATAATGAGAACATACTTGAAGTTTACATTTTGTGGCAGGAATCGTGGACAAGTACTGCAGAGCTGCCACTTCATCACCCTGGAGCTTTCATTATTATTTAATCTTTTCAGATTTTTAAAAAAAATGTTTTTTGGGGTTTTTTTTTTTAAAAGCACATGATGATTAAATAAAAACAAATTGCTGTTCATGAAACTTATCAAGTGTATTAGCAATGGTGTGTTAGTTTATTCCCATTTATAAAGAACTGTTTAACCTAAGAGAATATATTATGTATTTATACATTTATAATCAAAATCTTTAACAAAAAAAAATGTCATTCAATACTACTATGAATTAACAACACCATACCATTTCAAGAAGTCTGGTCACCATTTTGTTTCTGCTATACTAATACATGATTTATGTATTCATTTCCTTTTGCAATTGACAGCTCCAAACACCATCATGACTCTTTCCATTATGTAGTATATGTGAAAGAATAGTGATCCATTTAGACAGTTTTAATTTATGTTGGTTTAAATAGCTGTGGTTTAAATAGCAAATTTGTAGAGCAAATCACATGCAACAAAAAAAGGATACTGCATCATAAAGGGCCTGCCCTATTTATACATTTTATAGGGACTCTGTTTTAAAGCGAATATAAATTGAAATGCCACGTTAAATAAAGGCTCTTTACTAGTTGCTATTACATTTTTAAAGTCCTCCCACGGGTTTTATTAACAGAAGCAGGAGACCTTTTTAAATCTGAGTCCATTTGATTTGCATAAATTAAAGACTCCCTTGTTATCTGCAAGCAGAGATTTTTCTTTTTATTGTTCGGTGAACTGGATCAAAAGAGAGACCAAGATCCACAACTCAATTTTCTTCCTGCGATATTACGGCGCTTCTAGATATCTGGAGTGTTGTTAAAAATGCAGTCTGGTCTGACAACTAGAAAGGTCAGAAGTTATCTTAGAAATGTTGTCTGTCTACATCTTGATAACTTCCTTTGGTTATACATTTGTTAAAAGGGAAATTGTGCTTATTTGTATTCTTGAACATAACTTGGTCTGTTAATTCATTGGGTATGAAAGCTGAAAAATCTACTGTACTTGATGCAAAATCTATACTATACTTTTAAAGTTAATGAGAACATTTGGGGCAGCAGTGTGGAGTAGTGGTTAGGGCTCTGGAATCTTGACCATAGGGTTGTGGATTCAATCCCAGGGGGGGACACTGCTGCTATACCCTTGAGCAAGGTACTTTACCTAGATTGTTCCAGTAAAGACCCAACTGTATAAATGGGTAATTGTATGTAAAAATAATGTGTACAAAATAATGTAATTGTATGTAAAAAATAATGTGATGTAACAATTGTAAGTTGCCCTGGATAAGGGCGTCTGCTAAGAAATAAATAATAATAAATAATAATTTGAAGGAGGCCCCTTGAGAAAGTTCTAAGAACTTTAAATAGGGTATTGATATTTTGCCATATGTTACTATACAGCAGGGGTGCACAATTCCGGTCCTGGAGGGCCGGATCCCTCCTGTCTTTTGTTCCAACTGTGTTCTAAATTACTTAATTAGACCAATAATTGGTAATAATTGGTCCAATTAAGTAATTTAGGGCAAGGTTGGAACAAAAGCCAGGAGGGACACTGGCCCTCCAGGACCGGAATTGTGCACCCCTGCTATACAGTATATTTAATATTTCAACAGTATACTTGGTTGTGTTTTTTAAAACAGAAAATATGTGCAAATCATTACATGACATATTATTGCTGCTGTATCTCGTATACATTGCTTAACATTGGCTTTGCTCACTGCTTAGTATTTGTTTTGTCTCCGTCCTTTCTGCTTGAAGTCAGCTTGGCATGGACTCAACAATTCTGAACATCATGGTTCTGTAAGAAGCATGGATAAACACCCTTCCTGCAGTGACAGGATGCAAACTCTTACAGAGGTGCATATTAAGATGCTAGCATGAGTCAAATTGGGTTTGTGTCGGGGCATGCAAAATTGGTGTAATCCTTTCTTTACCTTACAAATGTTTGGTAAAGTAATATAATTGTCATAATTCCACCAGAATCTTATTACTATATATCATATACACATATATTTACACACACACACAATATACACTGCTGTGCAAATTATTCAAAGCCTCCACTAGTGTTTTCTACTATTATAACAACCTTGACTTCCATAGAGAAGGAAAAACATTGAATGAAGTAGCTTACATCACTCGATTTTCAATTATCCGAAGCATAATCAAGTACATAGAAACATCATCTGTAATTAACAAACCCAGGACTGGAAGACCCAAAAAGCTGTCTAACAAGGATGAGCAATACTTGAAGATAATATCCTTAAGGAATAGAAAGAAGACAAGCATTGAATTGACAACAGAACTGTCAGAAGGCACAGGTGTCGTTGTCCATCAAATCAACAGTACAAAGGTCACTCTTGAGATCAGGATGTGTTGCAGTAAGAATACCTCTGTTAAGAAAGGGGAACAAGACTAAAAGGCTAAAATGTACACAAGAACACAGAAATTGGACTATGGAACAATGGTCAAAGGTGCTTTGGACTGTTGATGGTTGGGCAACAACACCCCTGCCTTCTGACAGTTCTGTGGTCAATGTAATGCTTGTCTTCTTTCTATTCCTTAAGAATATTATCTTCAAGTATTGCTCTTCCTTGTTAGATGGCTTTTTGGGTCTTCCAGTCCTAGGTTTGTCTATTAAAGATGATGTTTCTCTGTATTTGTTGATTATGCTTCGGATACCACACCTTGGAAATCGAGTGATGTGAGCTATTTTTTTTTTCCTTCTTTATGCAAGTCAAGGTTGTTATAATTGTAGAAAACACTAGTGGAGGCTTTGAGTAAATTGTTGATGCTCATAATGCATCAGTTGAAAAATGCAATACGTGTAAGACTTTTGCACAGCAGTGGATATATATATATATGTGTGTGTGTGTGTGTGTGTGTGTGTGTGTGTTTGTGTTTGTGTGTGTGTGTGAAGGAGCCCGATTGAACAGGTGCTCAGTCGTACTAAGAAAGGTAACTGTGTGTTCCTTTTGCTTTGTTGTTAAAGTGATCATATATATATATATATCTACCTATATCTATCTATCTATCTATATATATATATATATATATATATATATATATATATATATATATATATGATCACTTCACTGAATTGATGAGTTATGTTGTTACACTGCTTCAGAATCGTTACATTCTGGGAACTTCAAATGTATTTATATTCAAAGTGCTACCGTAGCTGACATATAGAGAGACAGTCATGAAGCAATAAGAAGCCTGTTAGTTTCTTAAACCATGGGGGCCCAAAAATGAACAACTCCTTTTGGGTAAAGTGTTGCTACTCTCATATCTGAAAGACCAATTCACTGGAAATACATCTGTTTGATTGCAGCTCCCTTTACAACCATGCACATACTAGGACTAGTTGATTATACTTTCCCCCCATTACTACTGCATTCAGGTGACTGGATCAAGATATCTGTAGGTAAAACCAAATTCAAATTACTTCCTAAAATAACTTTGTAACATCTTGAGGTGGCTTTTCTTTTCAGAAAAACTCAAGGAATATCTAATTTACAGAAAATGATACACAAAGAAAATGATCAAGAATTTACTGAAATGTATTAGCTTAACATTTCCATAAAACATCACATAATGCATACAATTTTACAAAACACAAATTGCAAAACATTAATATACCAAGCTGTCAGTATTGCACAGTTTATAGAAACATTATTGCCTTAATTCAGAAAATTGCAAATATTGTAGTAACAACTATAGTAAATACATTTAAAAGCATTTTGTATGCGGATGTCATATTTTAAGACATGTATTTACATTATGTTGCCTTTTTTTATTGCTTTTACTATTGGCTGATTCACTCTAGGAAAAGGTGTAAATCTCACGTTTAAGGAAGTATGAGTCACAGGAATCTAAGAGTTTACTATATTATTAATTGCACACTGCAGAAAGAAAAAATAGAGAAATGCCAAGTCTGTCAGGAGAGTTAATTTAGCAGAAGAGGAGGAAAAGCAAGCTGACAAGAAAATAAGTCCCATAATATTTATATTAACAATTCAATTGAGTCTCGGTGAACAGACATATACAGTAGAATACAATACAAACCTATCAGAGCAAAACACCGCAATCATATCTAAAATAGCTTTTACTGAACCTAATGACAGAATGGGGTTTGAAACAGGCAGTAATCCCAGTTACTGTGGGTTTGGAGATAAGTTGGCACTTAAAGCTGGAAAGCATACTGAATGAAATGTCTGGTTTTCAAAGTATTAAATCATTCTGTCTGTAATATTTTATATAATGCTTTTTATATGTTGTTCATACAGTTTATAATTTGATCTCTGTTTCTATATTATTTTAACTGTCTGACTCATTTACATACGAAGTGCATAACAAAAAGGTAGAACTACCTCCTCCTATCCTTTCATTTGACATCCTAAACATGTAAGTGTGGCTAACCAGGGTTAAGCTTGTTTTATTTATTTATTTATTTATTTATTTATTTTTGTGGAGTCATTGCTAAAGTGATTGTAGCTTAAAAAAAAAAATACCTACACTTTTCCGTGCATTGAACACTTTAATATATAGTGCAGTTTTGAAAGAAACACATGCTTAAGCAAACATGTACAGTGCTCACCCGTTATAATGCGCCCCGTTATAGTGCGGAATCGGTTAGAACACAGTAGGGTCATGGCTCCCATTTGCACCATAATGCCATTACAGTAGCCCTTTTATACTCGTTATAAGTAGGGTCCTGCGTTTTACGCGACCTGTTTTTTTTCAATTGTAATTCAACTGCTATCCTCTAGATGTCCCTGCAGCCACTCCAGTTATAGTAATCGAATTCACAATTAAGAAATCAACACATTACGTTTTGACTAATTAGAAAAATAAAAGCTAATTATGATGAGTATAAATGGTAATTGAATACATTGATGTGTTAAAAGAAAAATCGAGAGACCTAAACATGGAGTCAAAGACATTGCAATCAAAATGCATTTCATTGAGCGAACGCACGCAACAATATCCACCTGTTCTGTAAACCGATGGGTATAATTTATTTTGCACAACTTGAAATTTATCTTTGGACCACACTCGAAAGTCAACAATAGACTGACATTTATCATCAGAAAATGAAAGGCTGAGATTGACAGCTATGAGACGGCGTCCTCCAGTAAAAAAACGTAAGGGGAATGAAAATTATAAACGCCGACGAAATGTTATTCTCGATTTGACAGAGGCATTTGTTTGTGCCAATATTCCCCTGGAAAAAATTGATAATCCCAAACTACGTGCATTTCTGAACAAACATGTAATAAATGCAGAAGCAATTCCTACAGCAGGTCAACTGAGAAGGGAATATCTACATACAATATACCCCAAATTGCTGAGTTGCAGAAGATGAAAATTGTACAACTGGTAAAGATGTCTGACAGTGTATCTGTAGTTACTGACGGGTCTACAAATGCAAAAGATCAGTATGTTTTGCCCATTTTGTTTGTTCTCCAAGGACTATCGAATACCTTCGAACTGAAAGTAATATTAGCCGATACAGTTAATCTACACTCTGTGAATTACTCATAGGTGGCACAGGGCGTTGTGAAATGTTTAAACGCATTTGAAGTTAATTTTAATAATGTGACTGGATTTGTCTCCGATAATGCCAGTTACATGATCAAGGCATACAATGACATTCGTCGAGGTTCACTGCCAAATTCAGTATATTTGACTTGTAATGCCCACATAATAGCCCTTGCCAGCAATATCTGGGCAAATCATTTTCCGAAAGCAGACAAACTGGTTGCAACCGTTAAAAAAAATTGTTTAAACATTGCCCAAGCAGAAAACTACGTTTTGAAAGACCACCTGACAGAAGCAATCCAACAAGACGGCTGTACTTTACCATAAAGTTGCCACCTGAGCCATGCATAACACGATGGGGCACTTGGTATTCTGCTGCTGAATATCATTCCAAATACATGCGTTTTTACGCAGGCTTCGTGGAAAAGGAAATGCACATTTCACCAAACACTATAGTGTTAAAGGACCTCCAGAAATTGCTTAAAGATGTGCAAAATTTAAAATATCAACTCTCCCTAAGTGCGACGCATGCCAAGGGACTGGTGGATCTGATTCACTGGTTTGAAAACCGTGAAGTGAAAGTCCATCAAACATATACTAAAGTTGCAGAATTAATAAATGCATACCGAGCAATGGCACAAGAGCTATAGAGCTACAGAGCTACATAAGAGCTACAGACGCCGCAAATAAACAAACTATTTGGAAAAACCTTCCATGACGTTTCTGAAAAAATTACTAATTACTACAACGCGGATCAATGCAAAAAGAAACCACGTTTTTTTTTAACCAGCTCATAACTTTCTGATGGCAATAAGCATATTCGACCCACAACAGGTGTGTAGTTTGGATCTGGAAGCCCTCCCATTATATTCTATTCCAGGATTTGATGCTGACTAATCAGAAATGGACAAAATACCAACCATATGCAAAAGAAAACGGCAGTAGAATGACTTTGAATGAATTTTGGATTAAAGCTGAAGAATTATTTCCCAATTTAACACGAAAGGCTAAAATATATTTGTCAGTTGTTACCAATTCTGTAGCTGCTGAAAGAAGTGTTTACAGAAAAGTTTTTACAGAACAAAGTCAATCTATGAAAGAAGCCAGGGTTAACCAACTGACGATGCTTAAGTTTAATAGAAACATTTTCTTTCATGAAACTGTAATTAACACTTAATGTGCTGCTTGCAAACAACTGTGCATTATTATTATTATTATTATTATTATTATTATTATTATTATTATTATTATTATTATTATTATTATTATTATGTTATATTTGTAATATATACAGTATGTTACAGCATTGATGTTATGAGTCCAGTATTTTACATAAATTGTTCCGGGAATGAAGTGCAGCCTAAGAAAGCAGGTCGCGTAAAAAACACAGGGCCCTAGTTATAAGACGGATCACAAATGGCACAGTCTTGTAACTATGGCTCCACACTATAGCGTTATAAAGGGTGAGCACTGTATTTTCATTTTAAAACATGATATCTGGTACCACACTAAGTTTGCAGACCTTGTTTTCAGATGGCTTTCCCTTGCTTGGTCATTTCACCTAGGTAATTAAATTGTCCTCACCCCTTCAGGGGTCAGTGACAAACCAGCTCCTTCCCCTGATAACTAAAATGCTTTGGAGCCAGTAAGAGGCTTTGATACCAAAGACATTGCTGAGATGAAATGACCTACAGCAGGAAGTAAGACATTAAGAGTTCCTGGAAAGCAAGGCAAGCAAACAGATAACTTTCTTTAATCTAGTGCAGTAACAAATGTCATATTTTTTAATGAAAACATATGTTTCTTGAAATGAAAATAATATGTGTTTCTTTCAAAACTGCACCTTTAAAACTGGAAGTAAAAACAGGTCACATGTATTCAGTTGTTTTATTAGCTAAAATTACTCTCTGATGTTTTACATAGTATATAGTGTTTAATACAACAAGGTGGGAAATGTCTGATGTATTACATGTTAATAAAGCAACTTTTTCTAAAGCTAGCGCATATTAGACTATAGTTCATCATTACACTAGTACATCACCTTAGTTAACATTAAAATGGTGGTCAGAACAACTAAAAACAAGCTTCTAAACTATTGTTAAAGAAGCCAACAACAGTGTAACATTTCTATGACTCTCAATAGCAGTGTAATAATTCAAATATATTGAAAATATATTTTCAATAGAAAACAGAGAAAATAGACTTTATGTTTAACAATCAGAATGCACAGAGAAATACCTTAACACTTTTGGAGGAATGTCAACACGATTCACACTCTATTCTCTATTTCATTTCCACAAATAGAGATTCATACTTGGGGTGATTTTATTTTCTACTTTATTCTGAAAGCTTAAAGACCTAAAACCATCTGTCACTTCCAAGAAGCTAATAATAAATCAATACAAATGTTTAAATACAGCCTGCTGTTCATGTAAATGTTCTTTACACGTTCATATAAGAACCATAGTAACTGGACATCTCAATTAATGTATCTCTGAAGGAACCATATGAAACATCTTTATATCTGGAGCTGTTTATATGCTCTATCTGTTCATTCAGATGCACACCTTAGGGGCAAAATACCAATAAAGGCTAAAGGCCTAATTGTAAATTTGAGTTCTGGTTGTCACTTTTTAGGGAAACATGCAATGTGAATGTAAATCAAGCCCAAACTGACGTTTTTGACATTGTATGAAGAAAATAGTTTTATGTGAAAAGTGTAGATGACTGTGACCCATCAGGTATGCATAACCAGAGGTGGCAAAACTATTTAACTGTATAAAGCAGGGTTTGTACGCAGGCACCAAGATCTGTGAATGCCACAATTTCTCATTATTCGCTCAAATCTGGTGATTTCACACTGGTTGCCCCATTTGCTCTATTATGCTAAGAAGTTTCTTTGTCCATTACAAAGTACCTGCCAAAGAAAAAAACAACAAAACCACCACTGTTTCTTCAAGCCTTCTATGTTTTCAGAGAGTTTTATCAGACAGCAAGACTCAAAGGAATGTGTGTTGGTACAACAAAACTTGTGAAGCTTTCAGTTTGATGGGCAGATGAAGTTCCAGCCAGCTTTATTGCTTTGTTTTATTCAACTCACTTCCTCTTCACAAAAAAGGATTGTGGAATAGCAAAAGTGCAGTTTTCAATCACTTTATTATATAAAAGAATAATATCATTTTCAGTGAAGTCCTTTTTTATTTGGCTGTGAAATTGTTTGTCTGAAATATTTATGCACGTTAATATAGATCAAGCGTGTGTCAAATAAAAGCAAAATAATTGTAAAGTAAAATAACGATAGTTAAAATTAATAAACAGTGGTTACATGAGACACAATGCTGGTTTCGATATAATTAGGCAATAGCTGTGAACAATACCTCACTCTCATAGTTTTTGCTTGATTTATACGGAGTATTAAACCAGAATAACACATTTAAAAAAAAGATGGTATTGCCGTAATTACTAAGTAACTTGAGTGTATTGGTGTAGATTCAATTAAAAAAATGCATCACTGCTTTATGACCCGTGTAACAACCAATAACCCTAAAGCCAAACCTATGCCATTGGGAATCATTTCGTAGTGTGTATAAATGTGAAATGTAAAACATGTGCATGGGACACCTCAGAATGCAAGAATCGAGTACAAAATAATGCAGCCATTTAATATTTACAGCACACTGAAATGAAGGATTCTAGATGTTACTTGTTTTCTTTTATGCAAACTGATCTACTTTATGACAGCTAGTGTATACTCAATGCATTTCCAAACAATGAAGAAAAGTAGAGATTCAAAACCATGGCATTCCTACACAAAAGGTCATGTATGCAGTATGGTCTACAGCCAGGACTGGGGACATTAAGGTGACCAGATGTCCCGTTTTGGATGGGATAGTCCCCTTTTTGGAACACTGGTCCCAGTGTTCCCAGAACCGTTCTTGGGATGCTCATTTCGTCCCGTTGTTTTCCCCAGAGCATCGTCTCGTTGATAACAGAAATGACAGAATATTGTATTTTCATGCAGGCTGCTGTATTTCTACACGCATTACAGTACACCACTTAGCACCAGCAGCATTAAAAAGCGGCTGTACAGCGCGTTCAAATCTAAAATTACTGAACAGTCAACGTTCACATTTGCAACAAATCACCGAGAATTGTGGGCGGGTTTATCTATTGACTGCTACTAAAACGAACTGGTGGCTGTCCTCGTCTGAATCACCACTCACGCTGTGTGAAGAGGTTAGACTACTGTAGTCTAACAATAACGGCTCATACAGGTACTATTGTATTGTGTTGGAATTATTCTCTTCATCCATGTTAGTCGTATATCTGCGTGCAAACAAATTTGCTTCATGTGTAGCTATATAGGCGACAATTGCGGAAATCAACGCTGTCATGTCATATCACCGTGCCACGTTTACAATGCAGTGCACTGAAGCTAGTCGTGGTTTGAACACTCTCTGCATTAAAATAGCCCGATCACAACAATAGGAGGGGCTGCAAAATGTGACAAAACTATTTGGAAACATATTTTCTATTGAAATAAGTGTATATTCACCACAGGTACCCTCTAAGAAACGTATGTTCGTGAATAATACAACATTTGAACTAGTTATTTTCACATTTGTGAGATTCATATTGTAAAAATATTTTACACGTTTCAGAAATGTTTTATTTCTTTAAGTATACATGTGTTTCTTTAAGTATACATATAGTTTAAAACGATTACAATAAAGAACCACGTCCTCGTTTCAATTGACCTTTCTTTAGAAATATGTAAATAAGCTGCCTTAGAGGCATCTCTTTAATTTGGTGACCCCTTATTTTTATTTCTGTGTTAAATGTATTACATAAGTGTATTTTATCCTGCAAAGTTTAAGAAGAAAATAGAGACAATGGAGTACTCATATTTAAGATGAATGCTACCTGTTTGAATAGGTGTGAAAGCTGTATAAGGTATTTTATAAGTATTTTACTTTATCCCAGCTATTAGTTTAATGGAAGAAAAACAACACATTCATAAAAAAAAAAAACGTTTGTCCTTCAGCAAATGTCAGGCCTCAAATTATTGGGGATCCCTTTAAGTTTGTCCAAATAGTTTTATTTCCAAATTTCCTTTTTAACATGTTTTAAGCCAACATGTATCACTTAAAACAAAAAATAAACTGTTAAAAACATGCTAATTCTATGATGACATTTCCTACCTTGTTAATGCAGTTTTTCAGGACCAATCAATGATAATGAGAAAGCGAATAGGCAGGAATTAACACATTTTTAACAGGTTCCTTTCTGTTTTAAGTGATACCTGTCAGCTTACAGCATGTTAAGGGGGGGGGGGGGGGGGGGGGGGGGGGGTTGGAAATACAACTATTCTGAGAAACTTGAAGGGTTTGCCTACGTGGTTTACTATTTACCATACTTACAACTACTTCAGAAGGAAATTCATGTTTCTGCAATCAGGGCAGCTTCTAAACAAAACTCAGAAAAGCTGATTAGTGGGGTTCATTTATTGCACACAGTCAAAAGAGGATATTTAACACATTTCATCACCTTAATAGTAATAGTTTAATAGTAGAAAGTGGCTAAAAAAAATCCTAGTATATATTAATCACTAATGATCCCAGCAGAAACTGCAATAGAAAAAATATACAGAACAAATGCCATGCCATATTAAATGGTGAGAAATTCAATATTTTGAAAAAATAGATTCTATGAAGTAACCATTTCATAAATAGAAATACTGAGATATGTAATGTTTTCATACAGGAAGGGCCTGGTTTGCAGATTGGACACTGGAGGATAGCATAGAGATAGAGATAGAGCGAGATGGAAAGTGGAAATCAAAGAGAGAAGATGCAGTTTCTTAGGCAGAAAAGGGACTAGATTTGTAGCAGTAATCAGCAATAAAATAGAATCTCAGAATTTGATAGTATTAAATTGCTACTGTGTAATGTAATGACTACACCTGTTGTGTAGATATTACATTACAAAGACAGTAAGATCATTTATTCACAAAAAAAAATTTGAAAGTAAAAGATTGTTCTCTGAAGATCACTATGAGTCTGCATTCACTTTCAATTTGATATTAAATCAAAGTAAAAATAAAAACCAGAGATCTTCCCCGTAGCTTTGACGTTGGAAGTTCTTCACAATATTTCCATACTGTCACAGTTTAAGGACTTAAAAATCTGGTCACCTTAGGGGACAGGGGAATATATTTTCAAAGTTTTATTCAAATGGACATTCCTACATCTTTTTGTGAAAACTGAGTAAAAGCAGTGCGGCTTGTGATGCATCCTTAATTGGATTTTAGCTCAACATTGCTTTAATTGACTTTGAATTGTCCTTTAACACTTCAAAAGTCAGACCAGAGAAAGACCTGAAAGTTATAGAACGCTTTTATCCCAATAAAACAGACAGGCTGTAAATTATAAATGGACCCTTAATGATCTAAACTGGGTTTGAAGTCTGAAGGTCATGGCTCCAAACTAAACCTAAGTCAACCTGTTTACAGATGAAGAATTACCTTATTTATTCCGCTTTGGCTCATGCAACCGATTAAAAAAAAAAAAATCAATACTCGATGCAGAAGCGTGAAGAAAAATGTCCCAAAAGCATCTCATTTTTGCCCCACAAATGACTGCACTGTGGCTTCTGGCACTAAATACATATGAAGGCTGTTTTCTTCTGCGGTCCTCCCAGAGACATCAAGATTGATTCCCCCAGCCCATATTTGTGTGGCCTACAATCCATTCTTGTTTTTAAATATGATAATACATTTATAAAATGCATGAAAAATCAATTTTTCAGAAAGTAGGGCCATTCATCAAAAACCATTGTATAGAAAATGTTTCATTTTTAAAGTATAGTTAAAGGCCTGCTGAGTGGTACTATAATCCACTATTTACAACCCATTCAACATCCCACAGTAGATTACATCAAGGGCTATTGACCTGCTAAATTTCATTTTTGTTATCATCTTAACTCCTAATAATAGGACTGATTCTACAGATTACCCTTTTAAAGACAAAATAAATTATTAAACCATTTTCTTATTTTATCTTTTGCTTACAATAAAGATGTCCTTATAAATACTGTGCAGTGGCTGTTGGACAGCAACAAAAACAAAACAACGATGACAAAAAGACAAACATTTGCAAACATATAAGTCTGTCCCTAGTTAAAAAGAAAACAACTCTATTGCTTTTTAATCCCTGAATGGTATATTGTAAGTTTAAACATACATGTAAGCAAACTATTTTAAAAGTGTCTTGTGCAATGAATGAGGTAAACAAAGCAATTGCTTTGACACTTGGGACATAGTTGTAAAGATTTTGAAGATTGCTGGACTCATCTAAAAATATATTTTGGACGGTATATTTATGAATTGTGGATGGAGCAGTCTAGAACCCCCCCCCCCCCCCCCCCCCACGTGCTCATAATACATTTGTATCCCATATTTTTTACCCCACAATATTTAAAACTGGTGCACACAAACGTCAAACCATGCAGAGTATTGGAATATTCAGGCATCACCTTTCCTGGATTGTTTTGGTTCACAGTGCTGACCAAAAAAAAAAAGGGGGGGGGATCAGCAATATAAAACACAGCTAACTCCTGCCATATTTTCTCAGCCACAGAACCTTGCATTTCCCAACAGCTGATCTGTGTTGACAAGTACATCTTATTTTAATAATGCAAGTTACTGGGGAGTGAATGTAGGTTTTCTTAACCTCTCACTCCCGTTCAGCACCTTTTTAGTACAGAAGTCCATTTTTAGTGCAGGAAATGACTGTTATACTGACTGGATGAAAATAAACCCAACAACAGATACAAGTAGCTACTAAATAACTAAAATGAAGAAGATGATTAAAAGAGGACAATAAACACACTCTACAGAGTTTAAAGAAACTAGATCGATCGGCTGGAAAAAGGCGAAGAAGCTTTCAGAAATAATGCTGGACTCCACTGGTTTGAAATGCAAGATATGGACTGCAATATTCTGAATTTGAAATCTTTAATCTTTTTGTAAAGATAAGAAAATTTGACTCATGCCAAAAGGAAACAAAAGTAGTAGGCAGGCTATGTGTTACTTGTAGCCACCCATACGCTGCACAGTTTTCTATGTATATTTAAAAATGATTTATTTCTGTAAAGTGTGTGCAGTATATGTAATGTGGCAGTCCCAGGGGTGAGGTAATCAATGGGAGGTATGTGCGGGCAGACATTTTGTTGGGGTTGTGTCCTCACACAAAATGGCCGAACACTGAACACAAAATGGCCGACAGTCATAAAATGGCAGACAGGGAAAACTACCCGGAGACAGGTGTCTTGGGAGGAATGTGATGAGGTGCTAATGGATTGTTAACGGGTCATTGATAGGGCAATCAACCCCCAGCCACCTGTATTTAATGGACAGCTGTGTGTTTGGAGGTGAGACAGCTTTTGCTGGATCGGTTTAGGAGAGATTATTGAACAAAGAAACTATTGAATACCTGTGCATGACTTGGACGGTTTGAACTACTCTGCCGGCGGTGAGACCCTGTTTGTATGATCTTTGTGTACTGAACTTTGCGACCCAACTCAACAACCCATCTGCCTGGGACCAGGGAGACAATAAACCAACAGGCACTGTCCTGATTAACTGTGATACCATTGTGTTTTCTTTCTGTTCTCTGACCGAAGTGTGCTTAAGTTAGACTTTACAGATCAATACTTTGTCACAGTAAGTTACTGTATAGTATCATAAATTCTTAATGCGGCACCATGATCTGTTTTGTGTACTAAATAGGCTATGGTAAAATAAAATGCAATTTAACATCATGGATTTTTTTTGTTTTTTTTTTAGTTTTCTTTTAGCATTGTACAGTATTTGTAATGCAGCAGCATGACTTGTTTTGTGTTACCGGTTGCCTATAGGCCAAAACAAAAAGAAAGTTAGGTTAATCACTTAATTTTACTACAGTGCTGTACAGCTATGGCCAAAAGAATGTTAGGATTGAGATGTCATTTAAAAAAAATAACCGATATGAACATAATTTAGATTTTTTTATTTAACATCATATAACCAAATAAATTACAAAATGATATTGCAATGGAGAATACACTAATGTTATTTCAGCGCGACGATTTACATTTCAAATAAACCGAGCACTATAAATGTGTGTCTGTGAAATGTGTTTCTTAACCTGACGTCTTGATATTTCGGACAACCTGTTTCCAGACACGTCCCGTAGCCATAACAGGATGGTGTAAACAGATGCTGTATGCCACCAACGTTTTAAGTTGGGGACACAACTCATTGTATATTTCTGACAATTTGTTAGATACAATCTCTCGGTAACAATCTGTGATGGTAAATCACATCAAAACCATTACTGGCCAGTAAAATAACCAGGCAGTAGTTTTATAAATCACGTGTTAAAAATTGCCCAGTCATTTTTTTTATGGCTGGAAATTACTGCCATCTTTTATGAATATGGCCCTAAATGTTTTATTTAATAGCAATCCTGGAAAGCTATCTAGGTGATGTGAAGAGTACGAGAGAGGGCAGGGTGTTCAATTTAATTAGTTATATTTCATCAGGTGCTTTTAGGAGCGGCATGTTAAAAAAACAAAAACAAGCTGTTGTGTTTACCAAGGCAAGTTGATAAGACCTGTTTGAATTTCTTAAAATCTTCATTCATGTACATCTGATTACTTCACAAGATTTGTTAAAGCAGCCGACATTCATATACATCTGATTACTTCACCAGATTTGTTAAAGCAGAAATATTGTTGATCTCGGTTTTAAATGTGAAAAAAAAACATGTTTAAAATCCAAACTGATTTCTGCACTCGTGATATTGCTTTAGAAGTTACAGAGATCAGGATTATTAAACCCCTTGTAATCAATACTCTGAGGGTTTGTGAGGTGTCTGCAGTTTGAGTGAGAGCCTATTGCCCTTTCCCTTTTCAGTGAGTTTAAGATGTGATAATGTTAATGTCACCACTTGGAGCCAGACTACGCCACCTGGTGGAGAAACTACAGGAACCAGGTCCCGTTAGAGTTTGTGGGGGCTAGATGCTTCCCAGACACCTCAAGTACAATATAAAATATTTTATAATCACTAACATTTACCATTAACCTTTGCTTTTTCTTATCAGGTTATTTTCTCTAGGTACACACCTCAAGCACTGAACAGGAGAGACAACACAGGTAAATAAAAAATTCTGTTTTTATTAATAAAAATAGGGAGTTTGATATTAAAAATGATGGTAAAATTTGCATGCAGAAACAAACTGAAGAAATGAATAAAAAAAATTGTAAAAAAAAAAACACAACAAAAATAAAGCATTGCAATTCTTGCAGTTCTTTAGGATTTATGGAAGAAAGAAAAAAAAATACTCTGATTTTCAGTACTGCTGTCTTGAGAAAAAAAGAATACTGCAACCAGTCCACATTGCACTATAGTCTGCTTTAGCAGTGAAAATTAAACGTGAAAATAACGCTGATATTTAGAATAGTGATAAGTTGTCAAACAGGAAAGCAGTGTTGGTTCTCTGCGGCCTCTCAGGTTCCCCCCAAAAAAAAAAAAAAACATCCACAGCTAAATCAAATACGTTAGTGATAATAAAACTCCACAACAAGAAAAAAAAAAAACAAAAAACAATGAGTGCAACACAGTATAAAAAAAATATTAACACACTGCAAACCAGTAAAAAAAGCGAAAAAGAATCACACAAGAAAAGAAATAGTCCAACAAGAAGTCAGTCTTTTTAACTGGTTCAATTTCTTTTAAATAGTTTAAAACAGCACATCCACTTCAGTGTTCCTGTTTACTTCTTATCCCGTTCCTTGTTCTAACTTTTCTTCTCTCTTCCTGTTAATTTATTTTGAAGTGTTACACTTTCTGCCTTGGTTAATTTGTATCTTCTGCATGTCATCACATTACCTTCTGTGTCTCGTTCTGTATGTCTGGTTAGTGATCTTTTCTGTTCCCCCTGTGCGCCCGGTTCATGGTCTCTTTTTTCTGTCCCTTTTTTCTTTCTGTGTTTGCCTCGGCTACCTTTTATACCATCAGCCCTATTAGTTTCTCTGTCAGGTCCCGGTGCGTAATTGCCAAATGGTTCAAATGGGCGCATTCTGCACAGGGATTGCTGGAAAAACATGTCAAAAACAATCTCAAAATCCCAAATCCCAAAAAACACACACAAAAAAAATAAATAAATCATAGTGCTTTGAAAAAAAAAAGTTAATACATCAAAGGTGAGTATAAAGAAAAACAACAAATATAGTATAAATGATCAGGAAAAGATATAAAAGTTAAACAGTGATTCGTCACCTGGTGACATTAAATTCCGATTAATGGAGCTATGTGATAGAAATAGAGGGATGTGGCAATACATGTGTGGTGACAGGATATAAAGGCATAGTACTTTCTTTTAGTTGTGATTTTAATCAGAAGCGAGTCCTAACATATTTATATGTATACATGTATAGAAAAAATCTGCAATTTAAGGACATTTTTCCTAAATGTACAAAAACAAGTACTGTATCTTTGTTTATAAATACTTGTGGATAAACAACATATACTGGATAATTGTCAATTATACATCTCTGATATGAATTGTTTCAAGCTGTTTTTTTTTTTTTTTTTTTTTAATTTAGTCGTCGCCAATTATTTTTACCCCGGTTTTCACCCCAATTTAGCATGCCCAATTATTATCTGTATCCCCGGCTCACCGCTCGCAACCCCCCCGCCGACTCAGGAAACGGAGGCTGAAACACGCGTCCTCCGAAACGTGCTCCTTCCAAGCCGTCATTTTTCGCACTGCAGATCCACAGCAATGCCACCAGACCTATAGTGCCGGAGGACAACACAGATCTGGCGGCTCCGCTGCAGAGCCACAGGCGCCCTATCGGCCACAGGGGTCGCTGATGCGCGGTGAGCCGTGGATTCCCCTGCCGACCTAAGCCCTCCCTACCCGGGCAGCGCTCAGCCAATTGTGCGCCGCCCCCTAGGAACTCTCGGTCACGGTCAGCTGTGACATAGCCTGGATTCGGACCAGCGATCTCCAGGCTATAGGGCACGTTTCAAGCTGTTTTTAATATTACTAAAAACCTGACAACTTACTCTGCGAAAACACAACAATGTTTTGGCATATTGTAGATGACAGTAAGACACCCCTCTGGGTTTTGGATCACTTTTAATTAATCTTCTCACATTCAAATCAATTTTATCTGATTTAAAAGCTTGAATTTGAAGAAGAATGATTGGTTTCTGGTTGCATGTCTGCCTCCCTCTCTAGTGTGAATAGAGATTTGATAACAAATGCAAATTAGCATCTATTTACATCCAAATTTAGACGGACCATGGGGACATAATGTCATCTTTTGATTTAATTTACATTTAATTTACATGTCCCTGAACAATGTGTCATAATTAACACACATTGTCATTATAATACATTTTCATAGCACACTTTGAAATTGTAATAGTTTTAATGTCATATTGACTTTTTTTTTTATCCAGTAGCTAATGTATCTCTGAAGTATCTGTACAAGAAACAATGAGCTAAAAATAAGAGCACCGTTGATTAGTCAATTAGGTGTTTATTTCTGCTTCTTAGCAGCAAAACTAAAATCCCAGGGACACAAAACACTTCAAGGGGGTGTTCAAAAAAGAAAACCTGTGGTTTAACTTAATTAAAATAAAGGTCATTTTGTTTTTAAAGACGCCGTTCTCATGTTTTAGGCCTTAAAAGTATCATAATTATGTTTTCCATTACATTGAGAGTAGATGTTAAAACTTCATGCTGATTTGAACGTGGCTCTCATCAAGATAAGCACCAACTAAGACGTGTTATATTTTTCCCTCTATGGTTGAAGTAATTATGTACAACATGTGATTCCACTTTTTTTCCCCCCAGTATTGTAAATATTTACTTAAGGCAATTTACTGAGCTTTGAAAATACACATTGTGCTGTATTATCTTAGACAAGGAGTCTGTCCCTATCTTTGCAAAATATTGTGCTGAAAAAAGTGAAAAACTATTCTCAAGCATCGAACTCCCAAAAGTGTATTGCATCAACTTATGTGTCAGTTATTGCATGTCAAGAAAAAGTATTCGACACAGAATATATAAAGTTGAATTTCAGTGTATTTATTTTACGTGCACTCAGTATTTTAAAAGTAGAAATATTTCCAAAACTATACATACATATGTACATACATACATACAGGTATTAATCATTACCTAGACATTTTTGTCTGCATCAATGACACCTGTAAAAAATCACAGAGGTGCTTGGGGAACGATGAAGTTTTCCTCAAGGTCCTGCAGAACATCATTTAACATTATTATTATTATTATTATTATTATTATTATTATTATTATTATTATTATTATTATTATTATTTGTTTATTTAGCAGACGCCTTTATCCAAGGCGACTTACAGAGACTAGGGTGTGTGAACTATGCATCAACTGCAGAGTCACTTACAATTAAATCTCACCCGAAAGACAGAGCACAAGGAGGTTAAGTGACTTGCTCAGGGTCACACAATGAGACATGCATTGTGTCTGTTTCCTTTTGATCATTAGCTGGACGCATCTCATCTGACTGAAAGAGCTTTGCACTTTCCCTCAATGTACCAGCAAACGCTAGCAGCTGATCTGAAGTAAGTGTGTCATTTGCAAGATACCAATAACCCACGGAAGCCATTCCTCTTTTTGCCTCTGAAGATGGTAAGGTAAAACATATGTGTTTACAACCGAGCGTATTTTGAAAGAGCTTTTCCGAGTCGACTGCAGTTCCCCTGCATTCGTGCTCAAAGCTGGCTTTCCGCCTTCCTGGAATCAGCAGCTCCATTCTAGCTCTTCATGTGCTTTCTGTGGCTTTTTTCACAGGCTGCCTCATTGTATGTGAGTGACTGCCTGTGCAGTATTATTTAAATGTGTGTGTGTGTGTTGTCTTTTCAGCCTACACTCTTGTGGAGAACACAGTTCCTCAGCCGGGTGATTCGCCGACTGCTATGTGTGCAGTTGGGCGAAATATATATTAAATTATTATACTGTTGTTGTGTGTCTAGTCGACCCTGTCACACAACCCTGCTTTGCCTGTGTAGTGCTGTGAAAATATACTGCAGTGCAGTATATATATATATATATATATATATATATATATATATATATATATATATATAAAAAAAGAAAAACAACAACAACCAGTCAGCCGTGTCATTCCTCCACCGGTTGAGTAGACCTGACCGGCTACCTCGGCCCGCCCACCCTGGTGTGTCGGGCCTATAAAAAAAAAAAGAAAAAGAGTGTTTTTTCCCCTGTTGTTTTTCTCTGTTGTGCAAGTGTGCGGTATGCAGGTGTCTAGTACCTCAGTACACATAGCGCCCTCAGGTGCTCGGTGCATGTGGTGCCTCGATGCCCTCCACCTGTAGACGGTTGTGTGACTGCACGTAGTCCAGGCTAGACACCCTTGTCCAGTTGCTGTGATCGAGACTGTGTGAAATGTCATTGCTGGAAGCTGGCTTGCCACTTCCCTGGAATCAGAAACTCTGCTTCTGTGAACTCAGCTATAAACGCTGCACAACTGCGCTGTGTTTACTCTTTTTCTTTTCAACAGCCTACACCGCTTTGCAATTGTAGTCTGTTTTTCTAACCTTACAGCGCTCGCTGTTTTGTGTTTTTATCTGCTATTGCTGTTGGAAAAAAAAAAAAAAAGACGCATGATCCCCCACCGGACCCCGGCTCTGCCACGCCCCGCTGTGGAGTTGACTCCGCTGGATTGTCTCGGCCTGCCCTCTCAGGGTGTTTAAAAATTCAGTTCACCCTTGTTGCCGTGGTGTCTGTTCTATTTACCCTCACAGCTTTGCTTTTGTGTGCATGTATGTGGTTTTCTTTTACTGTCTTGCAATTAAAAAAAAAATAAAAATACAAGTGCGATTCCTCCACTGGGACCCAGCTCTGCTGCGTCCCTCTGTTGAGTTGCATACGCCAGGTTGTTTAGCCTGCCTACTTGGCACGCTGGTTAAAAAAAAAAAAAAAAAAAAAATCCATTACCCGCGTTGCCATGGTGACTGTTATTTTACCTTCCTCACAGCTTGTTGTTGTGTGTGGGTGTATGTATTTCTTCTTTAGTGCCTTGCAGTTAAAAAAATAAATAAATAAAAAGTGTGATTCCTCCACTGGGACCCAGCTCTACGACCCGTTTTTTTGAAGGGTGCTCAGCGGTTACGCCCTCCAAGGAGGGTCGTTCTCCCAGAATGGAGCCTTGATATTGTACTGGAGGCTCTCACAAAGGCCCCATTTGAGCCCATACACTCCATAGAGTTGAAGTCTATGAAGACAGCCGCCTTCTTGGCTATTACCTCCGCAAAGCGGGTCAGTGAGCTACACAGCTCCTGCATGTGTATTTGGGAAGGTGGCAGCAGAGTGTCACTATGTACAAACCCTGCTTTCCTCCCTAAGGTGATCACAGCGTTCCACATGAATCAGTCTGTGGAACTGGAGTCTTTCCATCAACCTCCGTTTTCTGCGGAGGAGGATAGGAGATTGAACTTCCTCTGCCCGGTGCGGGGGTTGAGGTGTTATGTGGATAGGACAGGAGCTCTGCGTCATACTGACCAGCTCTTTGTCTGTCACGGTATACGGACCCTAGGACAGCCCCTCTCGAAGCAGCGACTGTTGCACTGGATTGTGGACACAGTCTCGACTGCGTATGATAGTGCCGGCTTGCCCCCACCTGTGCGGTTGAGGGTTGAGGGTTGACTATATCTTGGGCCCTCTTCAGAGGGGCCTCGCTGTCCGATATCTGTATTGGGGCTAGCTGTTCTACGCTGCATACTTTCTCTAGGTTCTATCACCTCAATGTGATAGATCCTTTCTTGCCTTCAGTAGGCACGAGGGTCCTTGAGGTTACACGCTCGCACCGCTAAACTTGGGTTATGCGGTTCTGATGCGTGCCTCGTATGCTGCCGTTCTGTCTCCCTCGCGACTGCTCTGGTATACTTTCCCATAAGTATGTTGGTTGTCTTCGAATTGAAAGGGAACGTTAGGTTACTTACCGTAACTCTGGTTCCCTGAAAGAGAAGATGACCAACAAACCTTGCAAGGTCACATCGGTCGCTCTCATGAGTAGGCGGGACCGAGGACGTCACCCCAGGAAGGAGCCTATTGCCAGCTCTGATATAAAGAGCTCAGTAATACCTACCAATAGGCAGGCATATCCCATAAGTAAGTTGTTGGTCGTCTTCTCTTTCAGGGAACCAGGGTTACAGTAAGTAACCTAACATTATTTCATTTTGGCCCATTCCAACCCTTGTCCATTTTTCAGGGAACACAAAAAAGATACAATGTCAAAAATACATAGCTGAAAGGACTGTTTTAAAATAAGTAGACTTCCATTTAGATGTACTGTAGTTGGTTTTGTTGGTACAGTATTATATTTTCAACAGAAGTAGTATTTTAATTCAGAACCAAAATAGACGACTGTGGACACGTGGACTGTAATACGATACATACTTTTAAATCCGATACGTATTGTAGCAATATGTAAAATTCCCCGTTAACAACCCAACAGCAAAATTAAATCAAAATGTTGCCCATACACAGAACTGTGTAAAACATAAAAGGGAATGCAATTTCGCAATAGATTCAGAAAAAACAACACAGTATCCAGAATTAAAACAGTATCCAAGTCAGTAAGTCAGTATTCAAAATTGCAGAACTATAGTGCTGCTCAATAAGGCCCTAATGTGACAGTTCACTTGCAAATGAAAATGCACAAAAGCAACTAAGATCACAGTTTTGTTTTTTTTAAATACATCACAGTATCTAAAACTCTTTAATGATTAACTGTTTTACACTACCGCAGATGGAATCGCTGTTCTCGTTCGCTTTCTTATTGCTGTGTTTTCATCAGGTGAAACTGGAGGAAGCGCTGTGTAACTGCACAATAAAGACAGACTGATTTGCGTATGCTAAAAAAACAACACAAAACAAGACCAACAAAAAAAAAAACACGGGCTGTGACAGATATTCAAATAAATTGTAACATTGAAGAGATGGGCTTTGTATGTAAAATGCGACTGACATGTGTCTGAGTGTCGTATATCCTGCTGACTGTATACAGACATGATTGCTTTAAACACATGGCACTATACAATTATGTGGAAATAAAGTACACTCATGTCTATAGTTTAGTAGGGGTGTTTAATTCACTAATACAGTGTGCAGGAGTGTCATATTTAGTTATTTTACAAAGGCAACAAATAGAAAATTAGGCAAGAGGAACTGTCAAATGTATTAAGTCTCCACCTCCTTAACTTTGTTCCCTGGACATTTCAATGAGTTGTCTCAAAGTAATAGCAAGTAACAAAGCCATGACTACAGTGTGCATCAAGTGTAGAAGAAAATAAGCATGAAGTTTTTTGTTTGTTTGTTTTTTTGTTTTAATTTAGTCGTCGCCAATGGTTTTTACCCTGGTTTTCTCCCCAATTTGGAATGCCTAATTATTATTTTTATCCCGGTTCACTGCTTCAACCCCCTGGTGACTCTGGAAACGGAGGCTGAAACATGCGTCCTCCGAAACGTGTTCCTGCCAATCCGTCATTTTTTGCACTGCGGATCCACAGCGAAGCCACCAGACCTATAGTGACGGAGGACAACACAGATCTGAATGGCTCCACTGCAGACCCGCAGGCACCCTTTCAGCCACAGGGGTTGCTGGTGCATGGTGAACCGTGGATTGCCCTGTCGACCTAAGCCCTCCCTAACTGGGCGGTGCTCAGCCAATTGTGCGCCGCCCCCTAGGAACCCCCGGTCACGGTCGGCAATGACATAGCCTGGATTCGAACCTGCGATCTCCAGGCTATAGGCGCATCCTGCACTCCATGCAGAGCGCCTTTACTGGATGTGCCACTCGGAAGCCCCAAAGTTTTTTATTTTATTTTTTAAGTTCCTGTATTTTAATTACAAAGACAATTCGTTTTTTTCTGTTGCCACTATGAGTCTGACTTCAACGGGACCAGTCATTCAGAGTGACAGTCTAACATTATTGGGAATCGCAGTGAAAGTGGTAGAAAAACTGACATTCAGTGCATTAGAATAGTAGCCTGCGATCAATGCAAATGTACAGTCAATAACACAATAAAAAAAGCAATGCATTCTGAAGATTTTCTTTCCTGTGTGACAAAAATGCACATTTAGAAACCAAAACACCAACCCAAGGCTTCCAGTTTATCAATGTGGGCACAACCTTAAACATGCATGATCACAAAAGCTTATCTTTGCTTGGGAGCATTCTTGACCTGATGTTATATTTAGCTGCAATAAATTGTTTCCCTGTGGTCTGATTTAAGACTGGATAACAGTAATGGATAGGCCACGTCACCAGCAAGAAGCAGGATCTGAAAAAAGCGTCAAGGGAAAGTACTAAATACCCTTGTTTTACAAGTGAGCATTTCACTGTATCTTTTAAATTGAAACTCAGCCATCTTTTGCCTTGTTCAATGTAAACTCAAAATCAGAAGACAAGGCAGAATCAAATCGAACTCTAGTTATACTGCACTTCCACGCACTAGAGCCACATTTTATCGCGTGACACTCCCATCTTCCAAATATCCAGACACAAATCTTTTAGTGTAAATTAAGTTTAGGATAATGTGACAGGAATTGCACAATTTACCCTTAAACAACAAAGGACAACAGTACTAGCATGATGAACTATTAAAACATCCAACACTGACGTGGAACAGACCCACTCCCTTTTACGTTTGAGTCATGACTACATGTTAAAAGTACTGCAGCAATTATGCTGAGGAGAACCTAAATCGGATGTACATATATGGGATCTTTTATGATATATTTGTGTGGGTTACTGTATCTCCAGTAGTCATTTAAATAGGATTCTCTCTGGCTGGGTGAATACAGTATTTTTACTCCAGAGAATCACATGAGCTTCTGATGTTACATGTTTGATTTTCATAATCTCGGTACACAAAGGACCATGTATTCATTATCTAAACAGTGGCAGTATTTAGATCACACTTGAATAGACCCAGTGCTGTAGTCTCCACCAGGGCACACTTTAACTTGCTTGTTTGAGACAGCTCAGGTTTGAATCCACAGGGACTGATCCCTTCAAGTCAGGGTTTACACAAATTATCATGAGGGCATGAATAAAAAAAGCTCAGCCATACTCATGCATGCTGTGACTATAGAATAGAGAGAGGGCTTTGATGTTCTGTGCACTTCATGAGACACAGATAATCCTGACATTTGCTTAAGAAGTTTAAGGGCCAAAACTGCATACATTGCCCGTTGTTTTTTGTTTGGTTATGTGGTGTTTTGTAAAAGGTGTTATATAGTAAGGATAAAACCACCATAATTACATGTTAAACCTCAGGTAAGACGTACAAATATAGAGCATAATAGTATGAGAGAAAGTCAAACAGATCAAACAGGTCCCATTAAATTCACACTGAGGTGACTGGATCCTATACCGTTAGATTACCTGAAGGAGCTAAATTGCCATCAAAAGAAACTGTGCTCAATCTGAGAATGAACGGACTTGTTGTGGTGTCGGTTTCTCCTTTATCTCCTCCATGGCCTTGGAAAAGAAAACTCTCCTCCTGTTTGAATTTCCAAATATAATCAGCAAGGTCACTAGTCTTAAAACTTAGAACCTTCAGAGCCAATAAATAAATCCACCCAAACAAATTATCTTCTATTAAATCATCCACCAGCGGGTTTGCTGTGGGTAGTGAGGAGAGATGGGAGTAAACCACTGCCAGCCTGAACTAGGGCAATAAATTCAATATCTAGATGGCCCCTGTCAAACTGTGCCGAATTACACCGAGCAATAAGGCACTTTTAAAGGGGCATTATAAAGTGTTATGCCCATTGAGGTAGATTGAAAGTCACAGTGCTCCATCTGTTTAATTCTTAATGTGACTTTCATTCAGAAAGGGGTGCCTACTTTTTCTTCAGGCATCTCTTTTGTTGTTTTTAAGAACCTTGGAGGCACAGGCAGAGGCATCACAGCAAACAGGTTGTGAGTTCCTTTTGTACAATAATGACGGACTACAGAAAAATAGAAGGATCTACAATTGCCAAATGGACCAAGAACACTTAAATGTAAATGATTCAGATCTGTGTTGTCCTCCACTTCGCAACGGTGAATGTATAATGGGTTCCATCTAACTTTAGTTATATTAAGAAATGCACAGTAATATCGGGCTGTTAAACATAAAAAATAAGGATTAGAACTTGAAATTATTATTATTATTATTATTATTATTATTATTATTGTTATTATTATTATTATTAATAATCATATGCATTACCCCCCCCCCCCCCCCGTATATTTAATGGTTTGGTCCAGAATCCACTCATCTCACTGTTCTATTGCAGCTGCTCAAGTGCAAATAAGACTGACGTTTTGAAAGAGAAGTGCATCCGTTTGCAAAAAAAAATCTGTGTAAGGCCACAGGCACCCTTTATTTGTATTTGTATGTTGTAATTGAGTTTTATCTTTTAAATAAATGTTTTGCTTATTTTATCTACTTGATTTCTGATATATGGGTCTAAAAACAAGAACTGTTCCAATTGTCACATCTAATTGTAAAACGCTGACACTTCAGCACAGCGTTGACACAGGTTCCCATCACCTCTCGTTCTAGACCAGAGGCACGCGATATTCAAACTTTTTCATTATTTATCTCTCAAGGGTTTCTTACAGCTATTGTATTCTTTGCTTATTTGTATGGGTTATACACATGTATATCTCCATATATTAATAGGAGCAAAACAGTTAAATATTCTACACGTGAAGTACAGAAGCGGTGCTCTCCTTGCCCAAAAAGTGCTGACCACGCAGCACTACACCGCTGGCCAAAAGTAAGTTGGTATAAAAATCCATAGAAATATGTGGAGTCTTCTTTTGTAACAAAGTTTGGCACACTTTTGAGTCCTTAAAAAAAAAAAAAAAGGGTTCTGGCTAACCTGAATTTCCTTTTCCAAACATGGATATCTCTGGGAAACAGCACTCCCTGTATACACCTGCTCCTCTGCACACACACTCTGGCGCTGACTAAAAGAATTCACTCTCGAGAGCTGCAAATTCTTCACCTTTCACTGAATTCAACATTAATACAGTACAGTTAGAGCAAATCATCTCTCCTGATAAAACTTCAGAACCAGCCTAAAAAGCACAGGTTTGCCCAGCCTTAATTGCTGGGGTATCAGTGAGCTCAGGCTTCGGGATAAATGGAGAATCTAGGGACTTTTGATGTGTACATTTGCTCATCGAATGAGGTAGATAGGAATACATTTCGTTTGATTCTCACTGTGCTTCCCTGGGAATTGACCTCTCAGAGGTGAAAAGTCTATACAGTAAGCTGTCCCCAGGTGCTACAGTATGCAGGCTTACAGCCTGTTGAAAAAACTAAAATGGCAAGCCACCAAATGCTTGCATGTTTGGGATCCATCATGTTATCCATTATTGATTCTTGTTTACTCTAAGAATGGGGAAAACACTAAGACAAACAAAACAAAACAAAACAAAAAACATTGAATTACCTCTGAGTTTGTTTTGAACATCCAGGACCACATCCAGGGCACTGAAGGGCAGAAATGGCTCATTGAACATCAGCAGAAGAGCTTCACTTGAAATAAACAGACACAAGAGATAATATACTGTAAATCACCCTATAATCCTGTTGTGTTTTTAAATATTCAAAAATATTTTATTATTTATTTCTTAGCAGACACCCTTATCCAGGACAACTTACAAGTGTTACAAGATATCACATTATTTTTTTACATACAATTACCCATTTATACAGTTTTTTTTTTTTTTTTTTTTTTACTGGCGCAATCTAGGTAAACTACCTTGCTCAGGGGTACAGCAGCAGTGTCCCCTGCCAGGGATTGAACCCACGACCCTCCAGTCAAGAGTCCAGAGCCCTAACCACTACTCCACACTACTCCCCTATATTATTATTATTATTATTATTATTATTATTATTATTATTATTATTATTATTATTATTATTATTATTATTATTATTATTATTATTATTATTATTATTATTATTATTATTATCACTAAAAAACAACACAGGATAAATAGGATTACATTTTTGACACAACCCATTAGGCTAAACAAGAGGGCAGAAAAAAAAGCCACATGCACTTCCAAAGCTACTGTAATAGGTACCTTCCTTACAAGCCATGGCTGGCTAAGAATGATACAATTAGTTCCAAATGCTAGTCTCTGCTAGAATCCTCAGGGTGTGTGGTGTAAGCAAAGTGCTTATGACATCCAGTCACCACCCCAGTGGTAGTTTTACATTACACAGCAAGATTTCCAACAGCACACTCCTAGTATTTATTAAATCATGTATAATGTAAGTTAAGAACCAGATAAATCAATCGTGGACGTAAAATATTAGAGCATTGATTTAAGCGGAGTTACTAATAATGCTGCAGAAACATACATCAAGCCTGTGTAATACACTGGAAGGCCACTGATTTCTTATTTATAGCTTATTTCTGGATAGTCTCTCCTTTGGGAACAGTGTAGAATATACATGTGACATAAAAAAAGAAATAAAAGCTGGAGTGACTTTTTCCTTTTCTAAAAAAATCATTTCTGACTCCTGCTTTAATAATTTGCAACAAAAAATACTTTAGCAAAGTTAGATAAAGGGCATTTTCTTTGGGAATGCAAGATTAATGGTAAGAGTCTGGAAACTGGGCTGAATTTGCCATTTGTACCTCCCATTACTTTGTTCCAAACCAATGAGCTTACAAATTAAATGTTGCTTAGGGAGAAGGGACTAAACAAATATGTATATTTATATTTTTTACCTAAAAAACTGAAACTACTGACCAAAAAGATTGACTTAAGCTACTGACCTCAGACAAACAAAATAAATAGCAAGATTAAAGAGTAAGTAGCAGGGTTCCGAAAAACATAGTGTTCTACGTCCCCACGTGTTACTACAACTGTTTAAATAACGTACCTGTAATTTTTATTTTCATTGTTAACATCCAGACAACATTTTACACTTATAACTTTAAAATCTGTTTCAATGCTCTTCAAAATGTCCGTTCTAGTGCACTGACACAGCAATAACAATCCATGATGTGTTATGGAACAGAAAAGGCAGAGCACTTTATTTATTTTTAAATTGCAGTGATTTAGAGGACAAATCTCAAACCCCAGCCCAGTGCACTAGAGCGGCCATTTTGAAAAGAGCTTTGAAACAGATTTTACAAGTGTAAAAAGTTGTCAGGATGTTAACATTGGCTTGGTTTACATGCACATGAAAATCGCCTCTACAGTCATGACTGTGTGACGTTGTCACGCGAATACATCGTGAAACAGCAAAAGGAAGTCCTTTTGGCAGTGTGACTTTAAGGGCAGGGTCAACCGCTTTCTCACGATAAAAATAGCTATAAACATCCATGTAAATCGTGCTTATGGCTCACGAGATTTCAGCAGTTAAGATCACGTTCTTCTGAGTTATTCTCATGTAATCTCCAGCAGAAAGGCCGTACAAAACATACACACACCCCCCAACATACACACACACACACACACTCACACACACACAGACACACACAAAATGTGCATTTATGGACTACTTCAGCACTAGAACCTCCGCGATTATACTCATACCGCTGACGGCTGTCATCGGATAATTAATTAACCGATTGCTCCCACCTGACACAATCAACCTGGGCAGGGAGGAGAATTTAACTCCTTCCCTGCCAGTATTTCTAAGTGCAGAGCCCTGCTCTGCCACACATGATCACGGTACATTTTAAACATCAATTAAATGAAAGACAAACAATCAGATACAACTCAAAAGTTTTATTCAAGCACATCATATCAAACATCTGCACAGCCGAAACCGTGTAATTAAATGAACAATTAAACATAAAAGGGTTTATTTTCTAACTTACCACATATAATGCACTACTTAAAAAAAAAACTATAATAAAATAAACATTTCAAAGGAAACTAGTGTGTAAACAGGTATACATATAAAATGAATATTGCAGGTTATATTCAAAATAAAAACATGCATTGTAGTGTTAATGAAATTTAACTTAGATGTTCCACAAACACACACAAATATAAATTCTAAGTAGTAAAACTTGTACTTAGTAGCAATTATATTTTATATAATTGTGTGTGTGTGTGTGTGTGTGTGTGTTGGAAAGGTAACCAGACAAACAAGTAGCTAATACGCTGAGTAATTCAGAATGTGCGTGACAACATGTGAATTCATTTCTCTTGTTAAATGTTTTTATCTTCATGGCAATGCATGAAGCTCTCCTCACGATATTCAGAGTCATCCTTTTCCTACTTAGTAAGCAGACACGGACGATTTTTTTCCCTAAATCAGAACTAGCAGCGCATTTCCTGTAAAGTACAGCAAACACGTTATGAGGAAAACTGTCATGACTTGTGCATGTAAACGCCGCCATTGAAAAATGTCAGGTACAGTATTTAAACAGTTGTAGCAACATGTGGGGACGTGTAATGCAATATTTTTCGGAACCCCACTACTTACTCTTTAAGGAATACAAATGTATTGTAAACACCTTTGTGTTTTCTTAGCATTATGGCTTAATGACTTAGGAAACACATAGGTGTACAATTCTTTAATGATAACATCAGTTCTCTGTGCCACAGTCCCTGAAAGCATTTGTGTGTCAGTGAATGTATATACCTTCAGGGTAAGAGGGGGGCATTGATAATATTGCTAGTGCTAATAAGAGGTATTGAAATTGATTTATTTTAAAGCCTTGGTCAGCACTCTAATTCAGTTAAATCTAGGTTGACATTTTTTTTCTAAACCAGTGCTTTATGTGCAAGACAGAAATTACAATCCCATAAAGATCTACACAAGTACACAATTTGCTATTACATAAGGTGACCATATAGCTCCATGTTCAGTGGTACAGTTTGGGACAGTTCAGGCTTTTCAACTCACAACGCAATGCATTCTGGTACATTTTACCTGTCAACCCAATGCATTCTGGTACACTTTACCTGTCTCAGGTACCATTCTTGCCTTTAAGAGAAGCAGGACTACACTTACCAGAATGCATTGCGTTGAGTTGAAAAGCCTGAACTATCACAAACTGTCCCGCTGAACACAGATCCATATGGTCACCTTACTATTACAGTGAATGTCCCTTCAAAAAAAGAACATGTTATGAACAGCTGCAATAGTCCTGGAATGAGGATTAGGGATAAACCCCAGCATTTCAGGTCAGTGTTTAGAGGGTTTGCAAACTGGTAGCTAACGCAAACTAAATTGTGATCAGAGCAAAAGGTATTGCATAAGAGGACATGACATCTGGCATGCTTACAGACAGTAATCATCGGATCTGCACATTTTTCTGAACAATAATGCGACCATAGCTTCAGTCGTGTTTAACTCCATGTGTTCATTTAGAGGATTATTATTCTTTTTTTCGTACTTGAAAACCATGACATTGGGAAGTAGGAACCAATCATTTACAGCAGCTGCTCTTACTGCATGACAAATATATGGTTTTAACATCAAGGCTCCTTAACTCTTTAAAGTTTAGGGTACCATATGGTTCTTAAACTTTTCTGTCGTATTTAATAAGGTTGCTACTGTACTTGAAGGGATTTCCTTCTCCCTGAGCTACTATAGCAATTGAAACCAAAAAAACATCCTACTGCTGCAGGTAAAGCCAATTTGGGGTACCATGTCCTTACAGCCAAGGATTCTTTTGGGGGTGCTGGTAAATAAACAAGGACTGCATAGAAGGTTAATCTAAACAAGTATAAACAGACACCAAATAATTATGTTTTAATGTAACAGTGCAGCTTTGAGTTTCCTCTGATCTAAATCTAAAACAGCTTGTTAATAATATCCCTTCAGTGCCTGTCCCACCACCTGTCATTCTCTATGCGTTCTAGGTTTTAAATCTTCGGTGCCTTCTTTCTGGGACATGTTGAAGTACCACAGGGGTTTGCAGTGAATATATTTCTGTATAGTAAGGCTCTGACGGAGCACCAGTGTGAAAGCATCTTGTATTTATTGACAGCAGAGGGCTCTCTAGGAGAGGCTTAACTTTGTGATGAAGCGGTGCATACTAATTCATGACAGATAGCTCCTTCTAAACAAAGAAATCATCCAGTCATTAACGCCACATCATGTTTAACTGATTATTTTCTTTTTTGTAAGCTAGCCTTATTTGCGACTTTTTTTCTTCTGAAGTTTCCATATGCCGCATGTGCTTGTACTGTACATGCATCTGGGAATCCATCCTTATTTGCATAAGCATTTAATCAAGGTTTTGTTGTGGTGAAGTAATTTATGATCTTCTCTATTAGCAATTCTGTTTAAAGCATGAAGCTGGACCTCCAGACGGAAACTGACAGATTGCTGCTGATGTTCATGATAGGAATGAATATGGTGCTGACTGTTGCCATCTCTGCTTTCAGATACAGCCTGCATGTTTGCACTTAATATTCTATGAGAGACGATGCATGGCAGGATGGCTGTAGGGGTTGGACTATAAATGGGGAAACAACTGCAGTATGTAGCACACACTTTGTGTGAAGCTGTATTAATTCATGCTGCAAAGGGTTTACATTTTATTATTTAATATATAATTCAGTTGTGATGAATAAGACAGCAAATCCAACAGACTTTGATTTAGGGTGAATGTTTGGCAGGTGCTTCCCTGGCAGGTAACCAGCAGGGGGCGTCTACTTTTACTCAGGAGTGGTTGTTCGGAAATGCACAGGTTTGGCGCAGACTGGCTAACTTGCTCTCAGCAGCACCAGAACGTAAAGTGCATAGCGCTAATAAGATAATTCCAGTAAATCTTATCTAATATGTATAACCATCACTTTGTGGATCTCACATTTCTTATATGTGAAAGATATATGTTAAATGTGTTTTTTATTCTTAATGGTATTTTTGCATAGGTTTTTGTGATCCAAAATATTGCTGCGCTTCCTGTCGTGAAGGAAGTTAGTCAACACACGTCAGATGTTTCTGGAAGTTTAAGTTCTTGTAGGAAAAACTATTCAGAATGTGCATGCGTTTTTAATCTAATTGAGCATATTTTTTTAAAATATACAGTGCCGTGAAAAAGTATTTGCCCCCTGTCTGACTTTCTGCATTTTTGCATATTTTTGACTCTGAATGTTATCAAATCTTCAACCAAAACCTAATATTACATAAAAGGGACCCTGAGTGAACAAATAACACAAAAATGTGATACATATTTCATTTATTTATTAATTAAAGAAAGTTATGCAAGATCCAATGCCCCCGTGTGAAAAAGTAAACGCCCCCTTAGACTCAATAACTGGTTACGCCACCTTTAGAAGCAATAACTGCAACCAAACTCTTCCTGTAGTTATTGATTAGTCTCTCACAGCGCCGTGGAGGAATTTTGGCCCACTCCTCCATGCAGAACTGCTTCAACTCAGTGACATTTGTGGGTTTTCGAGCATGAACTGCTCGTTTCAGGTCCTGCCACAACATCTCAATGGGGTTTAGGTCTGGACTTTGACTAGGCCATTCAAAAACTTTAAATTTCTTGTTCTTCAACCATTCTGATGTAGACTTGCTTGTGTATTTTGGATAATTGTCTTGCTGCATGACCCAGATGCACTTCAGCTTCAGCTCACGGACGGATGGCCTGACGTTCTCCTGTAGAATTCTCTGATACAGAGCAGAATTCATGGTTCCTTCAATGATGGCAAGGCGTCCAGGTCCTGATGCAGCACAGCATCCCCAAACCATGACACTACCACCACCATGCTTGACCGTTGGTATGAGGTTCTTACTGTGGAATGCAGTGTTTGGTTTTCACCAGACATAACAGGGCCCATGTCGGCCAAAAAGTTCCACTTTTGACTCATCTGTCCATAGAACATTGTTCCAGAACTCTTGAGGATCATCCAGGTGCTTTTAGGCAAACTTGAGATGAGCATTCATGTTCTTCTTAGTGAACAATGGTTTCCACCTTTCTACTCTGCCATGAATGCCATTTTTGCCCAGTGTCTTTCTGATGGTGGAGTCATGAACACTGACCTTAGCTGAGGTGAGATAGGCCTGCAGATCCCTGGATGTTGTTCTAGGGTTCTTTGTGACTTCCTGGATGATTTTACACTTGGAGAGATGTTGGCAGGATGGCCACTCCTGGGAAGATTCACTACTGTCCCAAACTTTCTCTATTTGGACAATATGGCTCTGACTGTGGTTCGGTGGAGCCCCAGAGCCTTAGAAATGGCTTTGTAACCCTTTCCAGACTGATAGGCATCAACAACTTTTTTTCTGGAGGTCTTCAGGAATTTCTTTTGTTCGTGGCATGATGTGCCTCTAGAACCTGTGTGCTGACAACTTCACTCTGATGGTAAGGGCCATAGTTAGTCAGATTTATATTGGGTAGAGCTGGTCCAAATCAGCCCTGGTTATTAGCCAAAGTACTCAAACAGCTGACCCTAATTATCCCTTTAATTGGGTTGAGTTAACTAGGGGGGGGCAATAACTTTTTCACACCTGAAGATTGCATGTTTGATTACCTTGCACACCAAACAAATGAAAGAAGCACCAAACTTCTGTGTCATTTTTTCTCTCAGACTCTCTCAGAAAATCAGACAGGGGGCAAATACTTTTTCACGGCACTGTATATTTATCTAGAATTTTTTTTTTTCTTTAAAAGAAACTTAAATATTTTCCATTTATTTGTTGACTGGAAGTGTAGCATCTGCAAGGAATTTTCTTTTACTAATAACAAATGAATTACCATAAAAACATCAAATGCACCTTTACCATAATGTGTATGTTTCACATAGGAAAACATGAGCTTCATGAGCTTATGTTTAACCACTGTACAAAAAGGACCAGGCTCTTGTGTGAGAGCTGTTACAGGCTTAGCATATCTCCATTTACATGTATTACCTCATTTACACCACAGGGGTCAGTCTTATAATACCTTTTACCCTGTGGAACACTTCCATAGCCGTGGCTCTCTGTTGCAGATATGTGACCATACATTGAGGAGTAGTCACTTATCATAATCCCTGAATACCTTGCAGACTGGTCATGTTGAATCAATGCCATCCTGGCTGCCCATTGTAGCAGCTGTTTCCCATGTACTCATGTAAATATGATTCCCTGGGAGTTTCAACAAGGAGTGAAATGAAATGAAGACAATAGCTTTGTTTACTTACTAAAACACATTCCCTAATTATAGCTGTGGTTAGATTTATTGCTATCCTGCTGTGATTCACAGCTTCATCTCTTCCTCTGTTAGCAACTGAAGCTCTATGTATCGGTTCCTCTGGAGCAAACTCACCTGGCCAGCTGCAATAATAATATGCAAACAGTGGGGAAGCTATATACAGTATCCACCACTTACACCGTACAGGTTTATTTCAGGCAGCCGTTTATACTCAGCTGTTTGGATCTCATTATGTGCCATTCACATAGATTTAAATAAAAAACGCGCTGCTTTATACTGTAGTAATCGCGCTTACTAATCCACCAATCAGCTGTTTTCACCTTGTTACCTTGCCATTCACACAGATTTCAATAAAAAAGGCAGCACTTTACTGTAGTAAAAAAGCTTGACAGATCAATCAATCAGCTGTTTGCACCTCATTACTGAGCAATTACCCCTATACTGTACCATGACTATTTGATCTCTGTAGGCAGTGTCGCGTTTATTTACAGTTTGAAAAAACAGCACTGAGTGCAACAGCAAGCAAGCATGGCTGGAAAGAGAAAAGCGATGAGCATCAGCATGAAAATTCAGTGTAAATAAAATTAGATGCTGTACGCTCGCTAAAGCATGCTTAGAACTCTGTCAGTCAGCAAACAATGCAACATTTCTGCAAGAAATTGTGAATGTGGGAATGAACCTGATTATGGACTGGTGAAGTGGATGGGAGTGCTCTGTAAGGAATGTGTGCTTGTAAACTGTGTGACAGACCTGAGAGAGTGCGTCACTGAGGGGGTTGGTGGCAGGTCTGACACGATCAGTCAGAGATAGGGAGTTTTGGACCAATGAGTGAGGAAGGGGGGTGGACTTGGGTGTGTGTGTTGAGATGACAGTTTGAAAGAGAGAAGTGGAACCTGGCGGCGGGAGAATTGAGAGAGAGAGAGAGAGTTAAGAGAGGTTGAGTTTGTGAGTGAGAGGAGACGAATGAGAGCCATTGTAAATAAATAAATCCTGTTCGCCTGCAGGGCGTATCAATTTCAACCTCCGTCTTGATCTCCTGCCTGTCAGCGAATGCACGCATTGCACACGGCAGACAGCTACTCTGTCACAAGCATTAATACCCTTTATCTTTCTAAACAAGGGAGTTAGAGGAGCTCCCTAATAAAAGCTGAATCTCAAAATAATAATAATATAGTACAGAAATTGTTACAGCTGTGTACAATGGTATTTAAAACAGGATTAATTTATCCGCCATTTTACATATCCGCCCTTACTCTGATCCGATCGCAGTCTGATAGTGATACGCGACAGATTACTGTACTTTTGATTACGTTAATATGTTTTAATATATCTTTTTTATTAGTGCAATGAGTGTCTTAATAAAGATTATTAACCGCATAGATGCCTGTTTGTTTTGATTACTGTATGGTGATTGTGGAACATTTTGAATGTCAGGTTATTGTGTGGGTGTTTATACCATCCATCGCTTACTGCGGGTAAATCTAAGTGGTGGCGACTGTATATACCGTATTACTTCGAATTAACGCCACCCTCAAATTAATGCCTCACTCAGATATCAGCTTTTTAATAGATGCTGCCCTCAAATAAACGCCGCTCTCAATAAAGAAACGTAAAGGTATTTTTTTCTACCCCTGCTCAAAAAATAAAGAAACACGCAACTCTGCCTATGTACATGACACCACCGAAAACTTCAACCTCAATCCAGCATGTAATACAAACTAATGTACACCCACCTTAGTAAGCAAATGTTATTTAGTACAGTCCCGACAGACAACCCAAGATGAACTACTTACAGTACAGCAGTCCTTCACGTCCCTTTTTTTCCAGCAGAGTTCAGTGCCAACACAGCAGGGGATAAAACAAGAGCTGTCTGTTTACCTCGTCGTAAGCTTGGATGGTGAAAACTTAAACTCAGAGGAACTTAGAGCTTTGCCGGTCACTCTAAGCGCTATCCGAAAGCTGGTTGAAGATATCTTCTTGTAGGGGGTTGTGACGGAAATATAATGAGTTCTGGTTGTAAATCTCCCTCCCGACCTGTGAGGGCACTAAGCAGCGAGGACAGAGTTCTTTTGACGGGCTGGACTGACAGTTTTTTCCCAGGTCGGGGAGTTGGCCAGTCTGGAAGAATGCGAGTCTCTGTTGCAAGAACGTATTGACCCGGAAGGTAAACAATGTAGCAGCCGCTGATTGTAATGCAGCTGCATTAGTTTACCAAGGGGTCATGCGTGACAGCAGAAAAGGGGGACGGAGACTTGTAATCGGTTCCTTCGCTTGGGTTTCAGAGATACGAGGAGACTGGAAGGACCGGGAGATATCCCCAAAATAAAATAAAGAGTTTGTGAGTGTTTTGTTGGTATTTTCTGTTTAGTAACTGTGTGTTGTTTTTTTTTGTTAAATAGCACTAGATGGCTAAACACAATTCTGGAGCTGTCGCAGGGGCCAGCACAAAGCCGGATCACCACAGCACTTGTTTTCACCAATAGCACGTAATATATTGTACATCACCAAAAGCACTGAGAGCACTCACTTTGGACCTGTGATCGTGTGTGTCTAATTGTGTGTGTTTTGTACCGTGTTTATTGTTTGCGGGACTGCAACCCTTTTTCATTACTGTGCAATACACATTGCTGTGTATTGCCAGCTCATTATTGTTTTCTGGCTGATCATCAGACAATTGGATTTATAATCATTAAAACCCTCATTTTACCCGTACTTTGTTGTCTGTTTGTTATTGGAATTACTGCATCCGCACTGCACCTGCTATACACCTGCTACTAATTACCACTTTGCCAAAGGGGTTTAGTTGTTTTGCTTTTTATTCAATTGGAATTTTACTCAGCCCTGTACAATTTTATATATATATATATACACATACAGTACTGTGCAAAAGTTTTAGGCAGGTGTGAAAAAATGCTGTAAAGTAAGAATGCTTTCAAAAATAGACATGTTAATAGTTTATATTTATCAATTAACAAAATGCAAAGTGAGTGAACAGAAGAAAAGTCTACATCAAATCAATATTGGGTGTGACCACCCTTTGCCTTCAAAACAGCATCAATTCTTCTAGGTACACTTGCACACAGTTTTTGAAGGAACTCGGCAGGTAGGTTGGCCCAAACATCTGGGAGAACTAACCACAGTTCTTCTGTGGATTTAGGCAGCCTCAGTTGCTTCTCTCTCTTCATGTAATCCCAGACAGACTCGATGATGTTGAGATCAGGGCTCTGTGGGGGCCATAACATCACTTCCAGGACTCCTTGTTCTTCTTTACGCTGAAGATAGTTCTTAATGACTTTCACTGTATGTTTGGGGTCGTTGTCATGCTGCAAAATAAATTTGGGGCCAATCAGATGCCTCCCTGATGGTATAGCATGATGGATAAGTATCTGCCTGTACTTCCCAGCAGTGAGGAGACTATTAATTCTGACCAAATCCCCAACTCCATTTGCAGAAATGCAGCCCCAAACTTGCAAGGAACCTCCACAATGCTTCACTGTTGCCTGCAGACACTCATTCGTGTACCGCTCTCCAGCCCTTCGGCGAACAAACTGCCTTCTGCTACAGCCAAATATTTCAAATTTTGACTCATCAGTCCAAAGCACCTGCTGCCATTTTTCTGCACCCCAGTTCCTGTGTTTTTGTGCATAGTTGAGTCGCTTGGCCTTGTTTCCACGTCAGAGGTATGGCTTTTTGGCCGCAAGTCTTCCATGAAGGCCACTTCTGACCAGACTTCTCCGGACAGTAGATGGGTGTACCAGGGTCCCACTGTTTTCTGCCAATTCTGAGCTGATGGCACTGCTGGACATCTTCCGATTGCGAAGGGAACTAAGCATGATGTGTCTTTCATCTGCTGCAGTAAGTTTCCTTGGCCGACCACTGCGTCTACGGTCCTCAACGTTGCCTGTTTCTTTGTGCTTCTTCAAAAGAGCTTGGACAGCACATCTGGAAACCCCTGTCTGCCTTGAAATTTCTGCTTGGGAGAGACCTTGCTGATGCAGTATAACTACCTTGTGTCTTGTTGCTGTGCTCAGTCTTGCCGTGGTGTATGACTTTTGACAGTAAACTGTCTTCAGCAACCTCACTTTGTTAGCTGAGTTTGGCTGTTCCTCACCCAGTTTTATTCCTCCTACACAGCTGTTTCTGTTTCAGTTAATGATTGTGTTTCAACCTACATATTTAATTGATGATCATTAGCACCTGTTTGGTATAATTGTTTAATCATACACCTGACCTGACATCCCTGACTTTTTGCAAGTGTACCTAGAAGAATTGATGCTGTTTTGAAGGCAAAGGGTGGTCACACCAAATATGGATTTGATTTAGATTTTTCTTCTGTTCACTCACTTTGCATTTAGTTAATTGATAAATATAATCTATTAACATGTCTATTTTTGAAAGCATTCTTACTTTACAGCATTTTTTCACACCTGCCTAAAACTTTTGCACAGTACTGTATATATATATACTGTGTGTATATATATATATATATATATATATATATATATATATATATATATATATATATATATATATATATAAACAAAAGTTTATACCAGTGCTAAAAAATATATTTGTCCGCTCCTCTCCAAACTGGGGTACCTTGTTCCGGGAATTAAATATGGAAAAAAAAAACCTAACTGTAGAAAACCACAGAAAGAGAGAAACAGCAACTCCCTTTATATATATATATATATATATATATATATAAACTTGCTTACTATCTATGAGAAGATTTAGTTTCAGTTCCTCAGTTCAGTTTCTCTTACAGAGAAATTACAAACAAGCAGGTAAATTACAGTGAGAAAAAAAAAAAATGACCAAGTAGGATATATTTTAGTTTTAACAGAAATCAAATTGATATTCAGAGGTAATATTTTTCGTTAAAAAAAAAACTGCATCTCACTCAACTACCATTCTCTCTCCTCTTCTTGTCCCGCCCCATAGGAACCAATGCACACTCCTGATTTGCTGGTACAGTACTCCCCTGACCTCCCAACTCCCACCTAATAGGCTCTCTAACTGTCAGTAAATGTACTGTATTCAAGCCCCAAAACCCCCCAAAGAGTATAGTGCTGCAGATCGGAGCCTCTCACAACGCCGCTTCTAAAATGCCTTAAATCATGTAATAAAATATTGCAGCGTTTGTAAAGCATAGTATTATTAATAAAGGCCGCCCTCGTTTAAGAGGTGCAGTCATTTTGATCAATTTAAAATAAATGATGCTGCGCCAAATTGAAGTAATACGGTATATAAAAAACATACCTTGGTTGTATTGAAACCAAGTTATTGCTCTCAAAAGAAATCACCATAAGGGCATGGGCGGATCCAGGGGTGAGGGGGGTGGGTCCTGGGGTTCCGGACCCCCCCTTTTCATTAAAAATGTCAAAATATTGTTTACTTTAATGGTATGTTTTGTATCAGGTATCCCCCCTTAAATGACATCCTTTTTTTTTTTTTTTTTTTATTTATTTTTTTTTTATAAATTTAGTCGTCGCCAATTATTTTTACCCCGGTTTTCACCCCAATTTAGCATGCCCAATTATTATCTGTATCCCCGGCTCACCGCTCGCAACCCCCCCGCCGACTCAGGAAACGGAGGCTGGAACACGCGTCCTCCGAAACGTGCTCCTTCCAAGCCGTCATTTTTCGCACTGCAGATCCACAGCAATGCTACCAGACCTATAGTGCCGGAGGACAACACAGATCTGGCGGCTCCGCTGCAGAGCCACAGGCGCCCTATCGGCCACAGGGGTCGCTGATGCGCGGTGAGCCGTGGATTCCCCTGCCGACCTAAGCCCTCCCTACCCGGGCAGCGCTCAGCCAATTGTGCGCCGCCCCCTAGGAACTCTCGGTCACGGTCAGCTGTGACATAGCCTGGATTCGAACCAGCGATCTCCAGGCTATAGAGCACATCCTGCGAGGAGCGCCTTTACTGGATGCGCCACTCGGGAGCCCCTTAAATGACAGTCTTGACCCCCGCCCCCTTCATGAAAGTCCCTGTAAGGGATTTGTGTTTTCTCTTTTATTATGTGCACTTGAAACAGGAATGGAAAACAAAGTACATACAGTATTGAGAGTTCAACCCTTGCTTTGAATGACTGTGGTCCTTCCACTCTATTGCGAATTAAATCTGATAGCAACGTGGGGGCCTCATTGAAATGTGAAATCCGACTTTGGGATTTCAGTCCAGTTTCTATCACAAAAGTGCACCAAAAAAATAATAACAAAACCATATCAGCAACCTTATTTCACACATAAAAAGAAACTGCTGCAAAAGAGGATGCTGTTACTCAGGGGGTTCCCAAACTTTCTTGGCAGTCACTGGATTAGACATGCACAATAAGGCTGATGTCAAGAAAGGGGTCCCAGTTCCCCAGTTTGGAAATGGTAGCTATTGTTGAGTGAATTCCTACATTGTTGCATTTTTATGATACCAGCTATTGTTGTAAAACTACTACAGCCAAGTGGTTATGTCCCAAGGGAAGTTTTTTTTCAGTTTATAGAAATAATATTTTCTCATGAGCATTGGGTTGTGATGTTTGGACAGTGTAAGCAGCCTACGTCTACCATTTTACACACACAACTGAAACAACACTACCCATTTATAACTCCACAGAGAGAGAACAAAATATATTCTCAGTTGCCTGACAACTGCTTCTGATTAATTAAGCAACTATAAATAGTATTTCTAGTCTCTGCTGATTGTGAGGGAATTGGAGTATCTTATAAAAGTCTGAGCATTTCCATATTGTTGGGGGAGTTATTTTACAAGGATACATGCTTAAAAAGGTTATATTCCCTTCCATCAAATTCTATTTATGGTCCATTTGTGGTTCTGAATGGAATCTGACTGTCAAATGCTCTTGGGGTAGCAGATAAATATCCATAAATCCAAGTTCTAAAATAAGCTCAGCAAAGTCTCCAAACAGGTGTGTTGGCTTAAGTACAGTAGTAGACCATAGTATCTAAAATGTGTTCATAAAATATTTATTAATTCCATCAAGTTGTGTAGTTTGTGAGACAACAATACAGGAATTGTAGCAACATCACAGTAACAGGGAACCCAGGAACATGTAATAAAATGTAACAATATGTCAAAAACATTTAACAAACTTGGAAAAAAAAAAGTTTTAAAACTTTTGTTTAAAAGTATTCCACATAAAAAAAAAACTGAAGCTAAAGAATGCACTGTACTGTACTGTACTGTAAAAATACTAAGAATGAATATGCCTGCTTAGCAGTGCTGTAATAGGACAAGAATTTTCTACATTTTATATTGTGGACAAGACATCCATCTTCTTCAATTCAGACGGTTTTCCTCTCTGGTGATTTCCTGACTGATTCTCAGTCAGGAAGGAGCAAACAAACTATATTCACATATAGAAACATGTACTGAATACTAGACAGTGAAGCATGAAATATAAGTCCTCTGGTGCTAAACACTTTATACATTTTATTGTAACTGACCGTATTTCTATTTATCTAAGAGAATTTTGCTGCAAAATGTAATTTAAAAAGTAATAAAAGACCCAAATAAAGTAATGAAAAGAGTTTTCTAAAATATCTGGTTCAAATGCCATAGCGGGAAGGTGGATGGAGATTATGTCCCTTTAATCCATACTAATTCATACTAGAAACTGCAATATAACACAAAACTTGGACCACACTACATAGTTAATAAGGGCTGGCAGTAAACAGCACACTTGTGACCTCCCCTGACCACCCTTGAGCTCAGTGGTAAATCCAGTACAGTTGTGGGATTTAATCTCAAATGACCTGTCACTGACGGAAAAGACAGCAAGCAACAGGGCATCTAATATGGAAATGGAAATGTGTGCACATACACTGTAGATGTGCTTCTTTGTAGTACAATAGTGCAGACATCTTCTATATAAATTCTCTCTCCCAGTTGTTTAATTTGTTTTGCACATGGTTTGATTGTGGGATTCTGCTAAACTTTCTGATGGAAATATGTATATACATGTACATGTTACCAGTGTATATTATCAAGGCGTTTATTGAATAAATATAAATTATTGTAGGGGATTATTTTGACATACAGAATGCAATCCCTTTACAATCCCTTCCAATGTATTCACATACCTGTACACCTACAGTAGAGACACAAGGAATGGCACTGAGAACTGAGAGTTTGTTTTTAAAACTTTCCTGCATAAACAGAAACATTAATATTATATCATATAATAACAACAATTAGAATAAACATCTCTAAGTGTGGGAAAAAAAAGAAAACTGTGGTGAAGTATAACACGTTGAACGTGAATATTCTGGACCAAAGTTGCTACAGTATTTAACATGCAGCAAGATTCATTTAATAAGTAGGTGATCCGTATGGTTCAAATCCAATTGAAAACACATACTAGCACGGGAATACAAGTGCCTGCCAGAAACAACAAAAAACAACAAACAACAGAGCTACCGTGTTATGTGCAGTCAGTCCCTAACAAGTACTGATTCTGAGTGTGCAAAAAAGACTCTGAATGACTGATACACTGGAGGAAGCTTATGGGCATTGCAATGTTACTAACCAGGAACAAGTAATTTACAGTACAATCAAAATACAACTGGAGACATCAAGTTTACTTACCATTAAAATAATTACATAGACATAGCTGCTTCTTTTTTTATAAATTTAGTCGTTGCCAATTATTTTTATATGAACATATGCTGTCCTCCGAAGCGTGTGCTGTCAGCCGACCGCTTTTTTCACACTGCAGACTCACCATGCAGCTACCCAAGAGCTACAGCGTCGAAGGACAACCGCAGCTCTCGGGCAGCTTACAGGCAAGCCCGCAGGCGACCGGCCAGACTACAGGGGTCGCTGGTGCGTGGTGAGCTTCAGATATGCAGCTGAGAACCACAATTTCCAAGTATCCTCCTAACCTAACATACTGGTACCAGAGGGGAAGGGGTTTGCTGATTAGATTATCCCAGTACCAACCCAGAATGCTGCATGATACATCTTGAAAGGACCCCCAGCTCGGAGACTAAACTATTTAATAAACATTGCTGACAGGCCCCTTAGGAGTTTGATTTCTTTGCCACATATGTAAGTTCCTAAAAACATAATACATGACACTTCTCTGGCGGCTGCCTATCATCTCTGCTTGATTACCCCTTCTTTGATTTCAGAATTCAAGAAACGTCCCCTAACTGCAGAGGCTTCATCTTGAATTGTGATGGATGAGCCAATCAAGTCTTGCCAGGGTTGCTTTTAACTAGCCATGCTGCCAGCCTACTGCAGCTGTGTCATCTTTATTCGCAAACAAGCATTCAGGATACCTGCTGGAAACCAGTAATAGTAATAGGCAGCAATCACACATGCACTTTCCTAGCATGACTGTCCACCTGCACTGTGATTAAACAAGACATTGCTCGGGCTTCAGTATATCAAACCACCATTTTAATTTCATATTTGAAATGCAGGTTGTATATGTTTCTGAGCATTAACAAAAAAAAAACACTGTCCCTTTTCATTCTGAGTGGTTCTTATAGCAAAACTGTTTTTTCCCACTTCTTGATAGTCTGTTCCAATTTCCAACCATAGACATATTTATTTCTTAGCAGACACCCCTATCCAGGGTGACATACAATTGTTACAAGATATTACATTATTTTTTACATACAATTTCCCATTTATACAGCTGGGTTTTTACTGGAGCAATCTAGGTAAAGTACCTTGCTCAAGGGTACAGCAGTAGTGTCCTCCACCTGGGATTGAACCCATGACCCCCCGGTCAAGAGTCCAGAGCCCTAACCACTACTCCACACTGCCAAAGTGTCTTTATGTTAGTAAACAACAGCACCATCTGCAGTAGTTTTCTATTTAGAACACATATCATTTGGCCTTTTCTGTATCCTACTGTGAAATTTTCTGGGCAGCCTGAGAAAGTAATAAACTGATACTTGTGGTTAAGTCTGGCATGCCTTATGAATACTTTTTTTTTTTTTAAACAAAATATTTATTTTACTTTTGAGAGACACAAAAGGCCACCAGCTGAGGTGCTTGGACTACTGGAGGCTGTGTGGTCCAGTGGTTAACGAAAAGGGGCTTGTAACCAGGAGGTCCCTGGTTCAAATCCCACCTTAGCCACTGACTCATTGTGTGACCCTGAACAAGTCACTTAACCTCCTTGTGCTCTGCCTTTCGGGTGAGATGTAATTGTAAGTGACTCTGCAGCTAATGCATAGTTCACACACCCTAGTCTCTGTAAGTCGCCTTGGATAAAGGCGTATGCTAAATAAACAAAATAATAATACTGTGTTTTGAAGAACTGTGTCCTGAGTTTTAATCACCTACCATAGGTACATGAAACAAAAAACAGATAGATAGAAAGCAGTATCTGCCCAGCCTGTCTTAGCTTCCCCAGTGTGCCAGTTCTTGTCTAGATGATACAATATTAAAATTCACATTTTACAAAGGGCACAAAAGTCTGCCAAGTTTTAATCATAAGTTGTGATAGATGAGCCATGCTGTTGTGACTAGTCGGGCGAGTGTGAGATAGATATCTGGACAGGCTATGATCTTTGGACAAATTGCACTCTTCCGTTTAAATGTACGTCAATCGGTTGTGTCAGTATTCATATACAGAGGTGTCAGTTGTATTACCCACGTCATAGAAGCACAAGTCCTGGGGCTGTCACAATATGAAAGAATTAACTCTCATTGAATCACTTATTAGATTGTAATAAACCACCACATTACACAGGCAACTGAAAATTTAAAATGAATAATACCTTAAAACAATAGTAGGAGAAACAGCTCTGAAGCTCTGACTGCATTTACAGTACAGTTATCTTGGTATCAGCTCCTTTAAAGCAGATCAAATAAACTATAAATGACCAAATCATTTAAGAATCTCCTTGATAGTGGGTAGAACGAGTAGGCATTGGTTGAGTGGAAATAGTTGCCTTGTTCAGTGTTGACTATCTCTGCACTGTGTTTTCATTTCTTTCTACACAGCTGAAGAAGGGCTTTTGCCAAAAACATGCTGAAACCATTTTTAAATCATTGAAACCTTGTGTGTACATCCAGTTATATCTTCTTTAAATATATATATATATATATATATATATATATATATATATATATATTGGATGAGGACACATAACAATATTGTTTGAGGATTAATTATTGTATTTGTAAAGGGGAATAATGTGCTGTCTGTATCAATCACTGTGTCGCATCTTAGTAAAAAACGACACTCATTTGTTCTTCAAATGTGGTGCTTGCTTCACATCTGCAGGACTTAACTGACGATTATTGTGATGTAAATGTATGTTTCTGATTTATCGCAGGGAAAAATCCAAACCAAAACTGTAAATCAAACATTTGGTAATGTCCTCAGGAAAATCTAATCTTAGCGCTCATTCCTCCAAAAGAAATTAACATCTTGGTGAGTTACGCTTGGCAGACTTGACAAAGAAACTAATCAATGACAATTATGGGAAGTAAGAATGACAGAGCCCCCTGACGTACATTTGTAGTCAGTTCAAATCAGCAAGAAAGACTGGTTTCACCCCTGATTGCACAGCATGTCTTTCAGGAGACATCCAAATGAAATAGCTTTGTATGTGGTTTACTAGAACAACTGAAATAACAGAAAGACACAATCAAGGGTGAAAGGGACCTTTGTTAACTCAATAGGCCAGACAGTTTCATTGAAAATTGTCAATACCACACCAGTGTACTCCAAGACATGCTGCCACTCAAACACCTTGTAGAGTCCGTAGAAAGAAGTCCTGTTTGTAGAACGAAGAAAATAATTCAAACTAGAGACATAAGGGACTGGATATTAAAAGCAACAGCTTTTCTGGTTATTGTAAATCAACCTTTAAAATGGGCTTCACGCTGCAGGTTTCTCAAAAGTTGAACCAATTGAAATGCATGACATCTAATACCTCAATGGAAAGAACATTTACAGTACTGTGTTGAAAGCAGTTACTAAAATGATCATTTTGGCTGCCACCTGCTGGTGAAAGGGAACATTAAAGATGCTTCTGGTGCAATGCATTCCAAAGAACAAGTGTTGTATATTTACAGTTCATACGATTCAAGGGTCTCCTTCTGCATTTTTATTTATCCAGGTGATTCCCATTGAGACATTTCCAAGGGCAACCAATAATATTTCACATGCAATGAGATTCTTTGTGGTTACATCAGATTTCCAGGTGCATCTTGTGTGTTTAATGATCAAAACTCTCATTCCTGGTTGATCCAGTAATATGTTTGTATTCAGTAATGTTCCATTACTGTGCTGCAAACACACAAGAATACAGTTGATTGCATTGTGTGCATTATTTGATGATAATCAAATAATCAGATAATCAGATGATAATCAATGTAAAACGTAAAATCCCATAATTGTAACTTTCTTCAGTAGAGCTTCTCTTCCATTGTCACAAGGTGTTTTCCATTTCCCTGGAGGTCTTTTGTCGGTTTTCTCTCAGCCATGGATCTCAGTATACCCCTGATGCTAGACAGTTACCTATGGCAGAGTCATTTAAAAAAATCGAATTTCCTGACACTGTTACCTTAATCTCTGATCTGCTCTTCACTTTATTTATTTATATATTTATTTATTTATTTATTTATTTATCTTCTACCCCCTCACCTACACACTGAGGTTAATGGGTTCCGAACTTGCAATTAGTAAATCAATGTGTTCATTTTGTTGTACCCAGGGGCCGTTTTTTTCAAAAATAAAATCTGGATAACAGTGATCCGGATTTTGTAATCCTATATTTTGTCATTGAGATTCCTTAAAAAAAAAAAAAATTATAATTGGAATTATTTGTAATCTGGATAAAAGTAATCCAGCAGTGACATTTTCTGAAAAAACTAATCAAAATTATCCAAATAAAAGTAATCTTTATCACAAAATCCGGATCACTGTTAACCAGATTAAAAGTTAACAGCTCCAGGAGAATTCCAGGTCATTTTAGATAAACCATACCAGCACCAACCAGTATTTTAATGTTTAGAAATCTAACTAGTCTCAATCATACTGAACATAGCAAGGTCCAGATCTGAGGTCCTTTATGGATAGATAAAGGAATCAGATTCATCCTACTTCCATTAGGTTCACAATCCACAATGATAATGCAATCTACTAGGAGGAAGTTGCCTCCCTTCTACAGATTTAATGCTAACATAAAGCCTTTGACATGAAGATTCACTTAAGCAATCATCTTACTTCTTGGATAAAAGTCTGAATAAGCCAATGATAAACACATGGGCTATCTCTTTCAATTAAACAATACTGCCGCCTAAACAATTTACAATTTACTCAATAAAACAATTTCAGAAGTGTACATATAATTCTTTTTAGGCAGTGTTTCAAGGAACACTATCCACTTGTTTACAAAAAACAGTGATGCACTATAAATATGTTTTTATCATTTGATGCAGTATTATCATTATATAAATACAAAGTTTTTCATTTTTGTGGTAGTTCGGTTAATCAATGTAAAACTGTTGTAAAAAAAACAAATGCAGCATTATGCTTTGTAGTTATTTTAAATTATACTGTTTCCCTTAAATATCAAAATAAAAGCCAAGAAAAAAAAGGATGCTGAGCAAACTGATATTATTTCTTTCTCGCTTTGTTTGGAGCTCAAATGAAGATTGTGGCATTGGCAGAATACCAATTTCACATCAGCGATTCTTCTTTCTTGATACTTTACAAGAAAAGGACAAGCTAATTAGTGAAGAATATAAAAAGACTGTGAACTTTGGACCACTGAGCTGCTGTCTTACAGGAAACGGCCATCGTTTCACTATGAAAGAGGTCGGGTTAACGAATCCTTTACTACAGTCAACAGTGACTAACACTCAGGAATGTGTAATAATCCTTCTTTTAGGTCACTAATGATCTGCAGAAATAACAAGTAGTATAAAAATACACCTGGGATGTGTTTAAACTTTCAAGAAGTGTGAAGAGCTTTGAAGGGATATTTCACTTTGCTTACTGTTTGTCATTATTCATTTGAACCTTATGGCCTGTGCGCTATCAGTGGAATTAAGCACATAAAATGATTTGCTCAAACAAGCTGTTTTTTCTTTCCCTTTTTCGATGATAAATAAATTCTATTATGCTTGACAATGGAGCCCTGCTGTTTGTAGTAAATTACTTCTCGTTTGGATGCTGTGGGATTGATAGTTAGATGGTGTTAACTAAGCCTAGATACATGCCAAAAATGTGTACAATGAAGCAGACTGGCTGCCTCCTGTTCCAAAGGTGGCCTGAATCCTATTTGAAAAATTGATGTGAGGACTAAAGTGAATCCCAGAGCACTCGTGTTAAAGGAAAGAGGAGCAGCCAGCAATAAAACTCCTTTGAGACTTGGCAAGTAGTTAGGTACAGTGCTAGCAGCAATGCAGAGCACTGGGATTTCCATGTTCTGTACAGTGGTCATGGTAATAATTAAGGAAACATCCTTACTATAAATAATGTGAATTCACAACTTGCTCAACAAGAATGCAAAACAAAGAGACTGCAGGAATATGTGGGTTTACCATATACATTTTCTAGCAAGAACATTATTCACTATGCAAGTCTCTAGTGGAGTCAAAAACAGGCAGGGGCGAGAATGATCCAATAGACAAACTTGGTGCCAGTTTTACCAGCTGATCATAAACAGACGACATTTCTGATTTATGGGTTGGTCACAAAACATAATATGTAGACTATTTTTAAACTGAACACATATAACCATAACCTAATAGAGAATTGACACAGACAAACAGTGCAGCACATAATGTGATAAAAGAAACAGCCAAGTCAATGTATTACTATTGAAATCTACTGAATGTGGGCTGGAAGAACACCAACTGATGTCACACAAAATATCATATTAATGCATATTTTTTAAATGTTGTGTGATATACTATATACCGTAAGTGTGATTAAACACAGGCATTATATCAGGTTTTGTAAATTTGATACATTTCATGTAAAACTGGTTGGTCTCTGAGGAAAATATTGGAGTTTGAATATCTACAGTAGGTCTTCCTATACTCATAGAGAAGAACCAGAGAAGAACAGGTCAACTCCAGTCCTTGATTCCAGTGAGAAGATAGTCATTGTGTTTCAATGGACAGGACTTCAATGCCTTGTCAATAGGGTGCAGGATCACTATACGCAGTTAAAATTGCACTTATGTAATGTGCCGAGACTGGAATGTCTTTCAATTGTTGTGCGAAATCTGGAGCAAAGCCTGTTCTCCTAATAAATGCCTGTAAGACTGTCTGTCATGAATTTGTGCAGTCTTGGATACTGAAGAAGCTGTTAATCAAAAAGCTACGATGAGCTCTCCATAAAAGTCAATCAGATCCGCTGTTTGGCCAATGTGTCTGAAACTGACTTTCAACAAGGGGTGCAGTTTTTAAAACCTGCTTGCAATTATAGTATGTCAATGTGCGATAAATGCATGTCCTTACTTGTACTGGCAGAACTTATACATACAGTAGTTTATAGAGTTCATAGGATCTTTAGCCTCTTATAACTCAGTTGAAACTGAGATGGTCTTGTTTCCCGAATCTAGTTTGTTAATGAAATTTACTCTTATAAGCAAATATTTTTTAGTATAAGTTTAACTGCTCTTAGTCAAAATCGCTCTCAAATGTAATTATTTAATGCATTTTTTATTTTCTCTTATTTGAATTTGCTCCTATTTACTACTAACTTTATTGTATGGCAATGTGGTATTTTGTAATGTGATATTTTGTAACAACTGTAGGTCGCCCTGGATAAGGATGTCTGCTAATAAATAAATAAATAATATATCATTTACAACAAACTATAAGAAAGCTAAGATCTTCAATGTGGATTTTCAAAGTTATCAATGATTCTTAAACTATAGGCATCTACAACTTAAGATAAGCATTAATTTCAAGTGTGTTAACAGTAATACGATGGTGAATAATCTGTGTTGTAAGAATAAACAAGAAAAAAACAAATATGGGATAAACTAGTCACAACCTCCATCAGAAGCAATATAAATTTTTACTTCAAAGTTAGCCCTGAAGCCAGTCGGTAGACTTTATAATGAACAAAAACACAGCATTAAACATGCAGGAAATTTATATGTCATTATATTTTTTTTTTTTTCACATAGAACTACACAAACGTATAGACAAAAAACTAGAGTCCTCAGTTTTCCATAATGTTTCCCATGTGCATATATTAAAACTGTATCAACAGACTGTACAAAAGCACACACACAGTTGATTTGTTTAATTAATATTTTCTTTTGAACATTAGCTGGTGGGTGCTAGAATGAGACAAATGTCTAACACATAGCATTTAATTACTGAAGTGATCATGCAAATTGTCACTTCATAGCAATTCACAGTGCATATGTTGTTTGCTCTTTTTTGTTTGCCAATAATAGTAAAAAAAATGTTATGCATGTACTATTTGTAGGATCCAAATTGAATCATGAACTGTAAATATGCTTACTGCAATACATTACCTGCTCGCATACATACTGTACTATGCAGACTGATTACCACTGTAAGGTGCATTTTCCCCATAGGTTTAAACTTAAATGTAGTTGACTTAAAGGTGTCTGATGGAAATTAAAACTTTTTAAAACACTTTTAAGAAGTTTGTCAAAAACATGCTGAAATAAACCATTTTTAAATCCTTGAAAACTTTAGTGTACATCCAGTTATATCTTCTTTAAATATATATATATATATATATATATATATATATATATATATATATATATATATATATATATATTAGTGTTGGAAATCGAACCCTGATGTTGACATTGATTATCGATCATTATCGAGTTCAAATTCTTAAAAAAAAAACAAAAAAAAACGTCCCTCACAGTAACAGTTTAAAGGAACAATAAATCCTCTTTTTATAGAGTATGGTATAAAAACCAATTAAAAAAAATCCCAATGTTTTAAGACATGTTTCATAAATACATTGGCATTTAAATATAGCACTCTCCAATTGTCATATTCCTGCCGTCACTAGCCTTTGCCTTTTGTGTAAAATCGGACAAATTTCCAGTGTAAACATAACGGTAAATTAAGAAAGAAAGAAAAAAAAAAACTACATTAGCATTATGGCCTATTCAGATGGAAATATTCAATCTCTCATTTGTTTTTAATTTGCTGTTGGTTTACAATTTATGAATCACGTGGCCCAGCTTCTGCTAGCGAAAGCAGCAATCCCTTCCAGTGTGACGCTGCTACAAAGATGCATTTCACTTTTTGCTGTCATATATAATCACTTTTCCAAACAGTACATTAGAGGTAGCCTACCCTTTCCTGAACAGAACTTTCGAAAGCGACAACTCCGGTTGATAGTTTTATTTTGTGTCTCCATACTTGCATATGTATAATATCTCTTTCATACAAGTATGTGGATGTATTATTAATTGACTTACTGCAGCCAAGATATGTAGAATATCTACATACCACATTGCAACCAAAAATGTGTCACATATTGGAGTGCTCAGAGAAGCGTTTCGCCCACATGGATTCGCTTACAGTAAATTACAAAGGCCCTACCTATTTCACGGCCGTGAAAAACGTGACGCTGACCGTGAAATTCATTCTTCACCGTGAAAACTGTCTATTTTGTGTACTTTTACCCTGCACTTAAATCCAATGAATTTATGTGTATCGGTCCAGGTTCCTGGTGTGATTGTTTCAATTTCAAAAAGAAAACTGGACAGGATTGTTTGACACTTAACAGCAGCCAATAACCACTCTGGGGTCTCTTCACTGATTGGTAGATATGGGCATACGGGGCGGGTTTAGTATCCTAGGAGATCAACTGACATTGTCAAGTGAGTGAACATTTTGCGAGTGTCAAAATGAATTTAAAAAATCTACAATAATTTTGCATTCTGCTGGTGGCAAACTATTTTGTACAACCTGCAATGTTTCATTGGATCACATACGTCGAGCTACGATCCAGCGGCATTTAGACTGAGACAGCAATCAAAAACGAAAAAGGTTGCGGATAGTGCATTGCTTCAAAACGAAAAGGTTAAAAAAAAAAAAAAGATTCTGAAACAGCGGCACGTGACAACGTAGTAATGTTAAATATTAATAGTTTCACTCAAGACAGACGGCTACAGCTGGGACTGATTTAAAACACAATAATATGTATAAAATACATTAACAAAACAGGTTATTGTTGATCTCTGCATCATCATCCTGCATTTGTTCACAGACACATATTCTCAGTAACTTTTAGAAGCAACAACACAGTCCATGACAGTAAGTTAATATATACATGACACTTTTTTAATTTCATGGAATATTCGATTTCATAAAAATATTATTGATCCCATGGGAGATTGGAGATGTCTCTTGGTATAAAACCATCTTGGCACTTGAAAGTGATTCTGGGATATGTTACAACATTCTAAAAAGAAAATTCTAAAGAACACATACCTGCATATACTTTCTGATAGAAGTAGGCACCCAACCATAAAGTAACACCCAACTTTTTTTTTTGCTTCATTTGCCTCATGGACATGAGTTGAGTCTGGATCTTCACTTTCTACTTTAACTGGCCTTTGGTCTTCAAAGCTTAAAGTATTAAAAAAAAAAAAAACTGCTGATCTTATTAAAAAGATATAGCCAAAAACAAAAAAAGTTTTATACATTAAGTAAAGAGTAAATATTATAAAAGTATAAATAAATGAACAGATTGATCCAATAAAGGCATTGCATTATTTTGGATCCATTCCAGATTTTTCTGTGTACTTGTGTACTGTAGCAAGTTCACCATTAAATCTGGGGCTATGTTTCCATCAATGTACGATGTGTAGTCTAGGAGGCTGTGTGGTCCAGTGGTTAAAGGAAAAGGGCTTGTAACCAGGAGGTCCCCGGTTCAAAGCCCACCTCAGCCAGTAAATCATTGTGTGACCCTGAGCAAGTCACTTAACCTCCTTGTGCTCTGTCTTTCGGGTGAGATGTAATTGTAAGTGACTCTGCAGCTGATGCATAGTTCACACACCCTAGTCTCTGTAAGTCGCCTTGGATAAAGGCATCTGCTAAATAAACAAATAATAATAGTCTAAATTATTTTATTAAACTAAAAAAGATGAAGAAAATCGCTGGCCTATAACTGTATGCATCTACATGTATAGTTTTCAGTGTTTATTTATTGTTTAGTATTTTTCTTCATATTGGATATGCTCTAGTTACTACAGAGGTTTGTAAACAGTTCTATAATATACCTCCTTTCATGTAGACTACTGGTTCTTGTCACATACAGGCATTTTAAACATATTGCATTTGTTCGTTGTTGTTTTGACACTTGGAAAGTTGACATTAAGCCTGTAAGGTAAACATAATATTTTGCCCTTTCTATATTACAGTTCCTAGTTATACCTTCAATGAGAAACAAACACTAAAAAAACACATTATGAAAGCTGTGAAATTTACTTCCCAACATGTACCCTGTCCTTTTAAAACAAAGAGCAGGTCGTGTGAAAAATGAGCTGTCAGTGCAGAGCCTTTAGCCAAGCAATCAGTGTCAGGTAGAGATGGGTAAAATGACTGCTAGCTTTTAATAAAGTGACATGTCAGGCCCTGGACTACATATCCTGCAGCCTCAATGCACGGACACACAGACACAATATTCAAGGTCGCCATGGAGGGGAGAGGCTTAGTACAAAAGCAGAAGTGTCCAGACCCTTCAGGCACAAACAACTGCATCCAGTGAACAAATTGAGATTCAAGTAACAAGAACACACATGAGATGTCTGTCAGTTTCTCCAGTGCCACACAGGAAAATCACTTCCCCTGACAGCCTAGGGTTCTGACGTGTTGAAAATACACTATAGGCCTACTGCTGTCTTTTTTTATTCTCCTTGCTAAAAGCCATTTCTTTTTTTTGCCATTCAAGTTGTCATAAAATATAGGCTTATTGTGATTGCTTTATGGATACTGTTAATGTGGGAACATACTGTACACCTTCTTGCAATGAATGTTTTACACCAACCTTATGTACTGTACATATTGTGTTTGCAGACATCTGATATGTGAACATCGAAATGAAGGAAACAGTGCCAGTAGGGAAATACTGCCCTGTCATTGAAACAATCTGTCTCCCTGTACTTTTTAAAAGTAAAGTTTTGAGGCAGGATAAAAAGTAAACATCTAAGATCTGAAGCATGTTGCTGCAACCATGTGCCCTCGTCCGCCCTCTCTGTCACGAAATAACAATAATTGAGACAAGGACCAGTAATTAAAACAGTACGGGATCAGCAGTTGGTGGTAGTGAGATTTGCCAACATTTATATCATTAAGGTTAGTACAATGGATATAGCAAGGTGTCTAATTTTCATATTTACATGACTCTGATGGCAACACTAGTATATGATTGTGGAAGTGTGGTGGGCAATTCACTGACACAGAGACAAAACTTTAGTTGAAACGCCGCTCCGGCACACTGATTTATTTTGGCCTGCAGAGGGTGCTGTTGTCCGTGGCCTGAATACCGGCAACGGTAGTCAGGACCACAGAGTTACCAACACAGGTATACAGTCCGGTTGATGCCGGCGCACTCACAGGTACTCAAAATAATAATGAAAACAAAAGGCGAAATGAAAAGAGAAAATTAAACACAGTAATAAAACTACAAAATAAAGGTACTGCTTACGCAGTGCCCCCACTGATGTTATTAGTCTGGGACATTCAAGTATTTAGAAGTTATTTTGGTGACATCACAACAATGCATGGTGGCAGAAATCAGCCTCAAAGAAAATATTTTAACCCCAAAGAGGCAGTGGAATGCAGTCGATAAGAGCCACAAAATATCATGTATACTTGTAATAATGGGCTTCACAAAAGTTGTGTGTGAGATTTGAAAAACAATACTGTTAAGTATATTAAAAATAATAATTATGGGGAAAAACACGCTTCTGTGTCAATGGCAATACAATCAAAAACAATAAAACATAAAACATCATTAAGGACATTCTCCTGAACAAAATGATATAGTGTATGGCAAATCTTTTGCTAGGTGCCATATAAACATGTTTTCGGTTACAAAATTAAAAACGATAAGCTCTAATCAGCTCAAATCACAATAGAAATGTATCTTAGGGTGTTCTCGAAGTATCAACACATGGAGCAATAACCAAACTTCTAGTGCTAATCTTGGTATGCAAAGATGCAGTGCTTGAAAATAAAATCAGTCGCTATGTGTCAATTGCAGCATACCAGTGATTTAGTCCACATCAAATGGACTAAAATCTAGACTAGAAAATCCTGCATTAACTGTACTAACTTAATCCTGCTTGCAGCATACCAAACAGATGATCCCGGTGATTGGTTTAACTGATTGGAACAAGTGGAATAAGTTAGACAGATAACGAGGACTAACCTACAGCTCTGGCCAAACATTTTGCATCACCCTATAGAATGAACTAACTTTGCTTCATAAAGTCGAATGAAACCTGCTGAATAATGTGACCTTCTTGTGTTAAATTACACACAGCTTTGTAGTTTTCCATATACTTTTTGAAATCTAACATGAAATACTGTACTACTATTAAGGCTTCCAGTAGACTTTTGCGTTATCATTTTGTAATTTCTTTGATTACCTGATGTTAAATAAAATATATAAATGATGTCTCAATCCTAAAATTCTAGGTGATGCAAAACTTTTGGCCATAGCTGTATAAACCCTTCTTTACTAATCTAATATTAGGAATTTCATGTCAGATAAAAATATAAAGGGATCCCTGTACAAAAAGAAAGACACATTTTTATTACACCAGTGTGATTCTGATAAGTAAATCTAATGTCATGTCTTTTTGTGCAGATTTCAAACTGGTAGACCATTCCAAGCTGCAGACATTGCTGCATAAGTACAGAACAGTTTAATTGTGTGATAATGGACAATTAGTTGTTTATAGTTGAATGTGAAATGTAGGGTCTATATATACATTATCTTATTGTACGATACATTATTCTCAGGGATCTGACTGCCCGAATGTGACGGACATAAGAAATGTACAAAATAAAGTTTTCAGCTGTACTTGTCATTTCAGGGTAAAATTCAGCTGTCTCTGCAAAACATTTTAAGCAGGAAATGCATATGACGAGCAAGCGTACTAAGTTAGTCTTATCGTTCACAGTACTAAGGCCCTATCTACACCATGCCTTTAAACCTTATTAGTTGCCTTTAAACCGGGTTAAAAATGCTGAATATGATTAGTGTCTACACTACGCAGCGTTTAATACCATACTTGAGAACCGGATTCGAGACCACCTCAGGAGCTAGTCTCAAGTCCGGTTCAAAATTAGATCGCATCAGGTAGTGCGGTTTGTCAAAAGTCTGGACATTGTAATACTGAACTACATTTTTTGTGTATCCTCCAATATCCACAAATGCTTTCTGAAACGTTTTGGCGCATGGACATTATAAATACAGTACTCAGAACAGGCACCTGAAGGAATTGAGAACAACTATCAATACTGCTGTACCGTATCCTAGGAGGCTGTTTTGTCCAGTGGTTAAAGAAAAGAGCTTGTAACCAGGAGGACCCTGGTTCAAATCAGGGATCAGGCACGAACTCCTTGTGTGACCCTGAGTAAGTCACTTAACCTCCTTGCGTTCCATCTTTTGGGTGAGACGTTGTTGTAAGTGACTCTGCAGCTGATGCATAGTGCACACACCCGTCGTCCCTGTAAGTCACCTTGGATAAAGGTGTCTGCTAAATAAATAATAAATAAATACAATTTCTGAGGCTTGTTGTAAAATGGTGAATCATGAAGCGATGTGATCAGATGCCGAAATCAAGGCACATTGATATCTGGAGTGATGAAAATAGGCCAAGGAGAACTTCATAGTTCAAAATGAAACGCACACGTGATGATACAATGTACCTTGTATTTTTTAGAAACAAAGCCAAAACGTTCATAAGAAACAATATGTCTTCCATGGGCACGGGCTCCATATTTGCTGGGTTGTAAACATTAAATACAGTGCATGGTGGGATAATGTCATATTAAGTCCCACAATTTGTTGCACTGCTAGGAACTGTAACCAAACTATTTTAATAGTGTTTGTACGCATTAAGCCAGACTAAGCGTGTAACGGTACTTTAGTGTGGACGCTTTGAGTTGGATTAATTAAAACGTTTTTGAGTACTGTTCTCGAGATCGGTTATGTAGTGTAAATAGGGCCTTTGTTAATCCACTTGAACAGGATCATCACGAATCTTATTTGGCATGCTGCAATCGGGATCTTGTTTAGTCTGATTTAGCAGATGATCTACCTGTGATGATTAACTTCTGGTTCGCTGCAATCGGGATTAGTGGGTGTACTAACTTTAGTCCAATCAAGTGGACTAAACCTGCTTAATCCACTAGTTAGACACATCAAGTGGACTACATTTGGTACGCTGCAATTGATCCAGAACAGCAATAGAATTGTGTGATGTCATCAAATCCACCCCTTCCAAGGGTCTGCTGCATTAACAAACAGGAGCATGGAACAACTCGCTTGTTTTCAGATTTTATTAAATACAGATTGAGAAAGAAAAAAAGACGTCAACAGCAGAAAATGATGCTGACCAATCAGAAGCAATTACAGCATTTTTTTTTTTTTTTTTTTAAACATGACTGCAGAAAGGTCTGCATCAACACTGCATCTTCAAACAGCAATAGACTGACTTACAGGCAAAGAAAAGAAAAAAAAAAGCCTGAAAGCATCTAAAATGTACTCTGTCTGCAGTTAAGACTGAATCAAAAGTGAGTCCAATTGCTGATGGGCTACATGTTTTTTAACTGTAGTATTCTACAGTACTTGAAACATTTAGTTTTTTTTCATGGTCTTGTTTTCAGATAATTCGGCATATAACTTGGTAAACTGTGTCAGTTGTAGACAAGGGGTGCTTATCGGCAGCAATTGCCCATTGATCCTCATCTTTTAGTATTCTGTTTCATTTAGTCTACATCGATTTTATGTTTCGTTTGTAGGTGTATGGGTAGAGATATTTAAAAAATTGGCAAAAACTATATACATGCAAGATTATTTTGAATTTAAGGCTGTAATAACATGCTACATTGTATGGACTTAGAGAGTTTATACTGTGTGTAGACAGCCAGTTGTACTTTTTTTTTAACAAAAGTTTGTATAAATTGAGGCAATAAACATACTTCTCTACAGGTAGCCTTTTTGTTATAAATAAGTACGTTTTAAAGAAACAGGGGCCCTCTAAATGGCTTCAGAGGCAAATTAATTTCTCTTGCACATTCTTTTTCTTGAGATTATGATCATATTTCATGCTATTCATAGAACTTTCACCAAAATTGGTTCGTTTCACTAAATCCAGTATGCTAACCTTAAAATAAACCCTGATGTCATTCAAATCAAACAAGTCGCTAATTTATAAACGACAAAGGGAGGTTGAGATCAACAAGATGGATCTACATTTTAGTTTACCTTTGGTTGTTCAGTATCTGCCAAAAATACAAAAAAAATTATAACTCCTTGCCTATTTAAAAGTACTCAAACGTGTTCTTCTCTGTAAGGTAATGATCTTCTTGTCTTGTTAAAGACCCTTGTTTTTTGTTTGTTTGTTTATTTAGCAGACACCTTTATCCAAGGCGACTTACAGAGACTAGGGTGTGTGAACTATGCATCAACTGTAGAGTCACTTACAACTACGTCTCACCCGAAAGACGGCGCACAAGGAGGTTAAGTGACTTGCTGAGGGTCATACAATGAGTCAGTGGCTGAGGTAGGATTTGGGACCTTTTGGTTACAAGCCGTTTTCTTTAACCACTGGACCACACAGCCTCCAGGATGCTGGATGTGCAGGATGCTTCAGCCTCCAGGATGCTGGATGTGCAGGATGCTTCAGCCTCCAGGATGCTGGATGTGCAGGATGATTCAGCCTCCAGGATGCTGGATGTGCAGGATGCTTCAGCCTCCAGGATGCTGGATGTGCAGGATGCTTCAGCCTCCAGGATGCTGGATGTGCAGGATGATTCAGCCTCCAGGATGCTGGATGTGCAGGATGCTTCAGCCTCCAGGATGCTGGATGTGCAGGATGCTTCAGCCTCCAGGATGCTGGATGTGCAGGATGATTCAGCTTCCAGGATGCCGGATGTGCAGGATGCTTCAGCCTCCAGGATGCCGGATGTTCAGGATGATTCAGCCTCGAGGATGCTGGATGTGCAGGATGCTTCAGCCTCCAGGATGCTGGATGTGCAGGATGCTTCAGCCTCCAGGATGCTGGATGTGCAGGATGCTTCAGCCTCCAGGATGCTGGATGTGCAGGATGATTCAGCCTCCAGGATGCTGGATGTGCAGGATGCTTCAGCCTCCAGGATGCCGGATGTGCAGGATGCTTCAGCCTCCAGGATGCCGGATGTGCAGGATGATTCAGCCTCCAGGATGCTGGATGTGCAGGATGCTTCAGCCTCCAGGATGCTGGATGTGCAGGATGCTTCAGCCTCCAGGATGCTGGATGTGCAGGATGCTTCAGCCTCCAGGATGCTGGATGTGCAGGATGCTTCAGCCTCCAGGATGCTGGATGTGCAGGATGATTCAGCCTCCAGGATGCTGGATGTGCAGGATGCTTCAGCCTCCAGGATGCCGGATGTGCAGGATGCTTCAGCCTCCAGGATGCTGGATGTGCAGGATGCTTCAGCCTCCAGGATGCTGGATGTGCAGGATGCTTCAGCCTCCAGGATACCGGATGTGCAGGATGCTTCAGCCTCCAGGATGCCGGATGTGCAGGATGCTTCAGCCTCCAGGATGCTGGATGTGCAGGATGCTTCAGCCTCCAGGATGCTGGATGTGCAGGATGATTCAGCCTCCAGGATGCCGGATGTGCAGGATGCTTCAGCCTCCAGGATGCCGGATGTGCAGGATGCTTCAGCCTCCAGGATGCTGGATGTGCAGGATGCTTCAGCCTCCAGGATGCTGGATGTGCAGGATGCTTCAGCCTCCAGGATGCTGGATGTGCAGGATGCTTCAGCCTCCAGGATGCTGGATGTGCAGGATGCTTCAGCCTCCAGGATGCTGGATGTGCAGGATGCTTCAGCCTCCAGGATGCTGGATGTGCAGGATGCTTCAGCCTCCAGGATGCTGGATGTGCAGGATGCTTCAGCCTCCAGGATGCTGGATGTGCAGGATGATTCAGCCTCCAGGATGCTGGATGTGCAGGATGCTTCAGCCTCCAGGATGCTGGATGTGCAGGATGCTTCAGCCTCCAGGATGCTGGATGTGCAGGATGATTCAGCCTCCAGGATGCTGGATGTGCAGGATGCTTCAGCCTCCAGGATGCTGGATGTGCAGGATGCTTCAGCCTCCAGGATGCTGGATGTGCAGGATGCTTCAGCCTCCAGGATGCTGGATGTGCAGGGTGCTTCAGCCTCCAGGATGCTGGATGTGCAGGATGATTCAGCCTCCAGGATGCTGGATGTGCAGGATGATTCAGCCTCCAGGATGCTGGATGTGCAGGATGCTTCAGCCTCCAGGATGCTGGATGTGCAGGATGATTCAGCCTCCAGGATGCTGGATGTGCAGGATGCTTCAGCCTCCAGGATGCTGGATGTGCAGGATGCTTCAGCCTCCAGGATGCTGGATGTGCAGGATGATTCAGCCTCCAGGATGCTGGATGTGCAGGATGCTTCAGCCTCCAGGATGCTGGATGTGCAGGATGCTTCAGCCTCCAGGATGCTGGATGTGCAGGATGATTCAGCCTCTAGGATGCTGGATGTGCAGGATGCAGGATCACTTACTCTGCATTAAGACTTTAAAAAAGCTACTATTTCGCAATTGCTATATGCATTGGATTTAGAAGAATTACACTGATTGGCGTTTAGGCTTTTAAAAATGTCATCCCCTATAAACTGACAACCTCGTTCCTAGTCCCAGAGTTAAGTGTTTCCAATTAATCAACATAAAAATCAGGTCATTGATAGATGCATTAATCGTTTCATGCAGCACTAGTGCAAATCTAATCTGAGATTCAGGCTGTTAGTCAGACAGTTGTTTCTTCTTACCTTAGCAACAGTCCCATGCACGTTGAAGGAGGGATCCAAGGTCTCTGATGAATCGACAGGAAAAAGGGCCTCTGAGAGAAAGCTTTGTTTCTGTCATAAAAAAGAAAGAGAGACTTAAGAAGACTGGAGATTGATTTCCTTCCTTAAAATATTATTGGATTTGGTTTTAAGACTCAAAGGGCTCCAAATTGTTTAAAGGTTTTTGTTGATTGTCTTCAGATTCGGGGAAGGGGGGGGTATTTTCCTGTATGTAATCTGTGCCCCCACTTTCTTTGCTACTATTACGCCAGCTTTTAATTTTAGCAGAGTACATTTAATTAATGTGGGGCAGCAGTGTGGAGTAGTGGTTAGGGCCCTGGACTCTTGACCGGAGGGTCGTGGGTTCAATAACCCGATGGGGGGACACTGCTGCTGTACCCTTGAGCAAGGTACTTTACCTAGATTGCTCAGTAAAAACCCAACTGTATAAATGGGTAATTGTATGTAAAAAAATAATGTGATATCTTGTAACAATTGTAAGTCGCCCTGGATAAGGGCGTCTGCTAAGAAATACATAATAATAATAATAATAATTAAGGTTACAGTCTGAAATCTTAGCATCAATTTATTTGGGAGACCATGGCTCTTTTAGCCATGGGCGATAGGACCCCCTGACCACCCGAGACAGAAAAAAGAAATTTAGAAGAGGTTTGGGGCAGACCAAAGGATGTTACAGAGTCACAAAAGAGGTTGAAGCCTCACCCTGTGGGGTATTTATGCTGTTTATCCAAAACAGGTCTCCACTTTTCTCCAGGGTTGGGGATGTTACAGCACTGAAGGGCAAAGTGGGGTGGTAATACCCTACAGTATCGTGACATCGCCCACATTGAGGGGGATTGGGGATTGACTGTATTACCGGTATTCCTTTTTATTGTGGTATTTCATTTATCCATTTACTGTATGCTATTGTTTTAGTTTTTATATTGTCTGGCATATACAGTACAGTTTTATGCTGACTGAAGTGAACTCCCTCAAAACACACCCTTAGACAGGTGATATGAAGTATCTGTGTGAAAACAAAAAATAGATATATAATAATTTGCACCTGCACTTCAATAATTTCCCTGCTGGCAGTTGCAGAAAGCAATAAACAGAACATACCAAACTCAGTGTTAACTCCCTTACAAAATCCAAACTGAATATTCTAATTAAGCTATATAAATTAGATAGATAGGGTAGATATTAGCTTGAATCTTTGCACAAAAACATTATACATATTAAGGGACTTGCCAATCAAGACTGCTCTAGCTCAGATATTTTTATAGGTGTTTAAATAGGAGTCAACCGTTGCATATTCTGATTTTGTTGATGAGTGGTTTTGTAGATCCCCTCAAGAGTAAGGGGAAAGAAAACCGGCACATGAAATCAAAAACACCACAGCCAAGAGCACTGTTTGCTGGAAAAACCCTTGCTATGACAAAACAATGTCTCTTAATTTGTACTGCTGTGAGGCAAAGTGAGAAAACTACACCTAAAACTGGAGCACAACATGTATGAAGCCCTCACGCTGTTAAGATGAAACATTATTGCACATCATCACAGCGGAAGAACTGTTTCTTATTTATCACTTTTTTTCATGAATATTAATTTCTAATTAGAACAAATGATCAGAAGACAGCAAAGAGTGGAAGCAGTTACCAAAAAATATTATGAGTGAAGCTGGAGCAGCTGTTGCTGCAGATCACTAATTTAATCAGACAGGGTTCTAAAGATACAAACCTTGTGAATTCAAGTGAAATAAGTACTTCACAATGGTAAATAAATTCATATGGATTTAATTATCATGTGACAAAAGAAATACGTTTTTAAATCTGCCACAGCAGCGTTTCATAGAAAACCCTAATATTACCCTCATTCTATCATTCTATGTTGATTCACCATGACACTGAGAGCCACTGAGCTTTTACTTCAGTGCACATTTCCACCAGTTTCGTTCGTAAAAAGCAAGACATGAGATAGAAATAATAAATATTTAGGATGGTAGTGAGTTACATATTTAAAGTGTTAGACTTAGTTAATCGTAATAGTAATACTCCTGTATCTACTTTTTGCAACATATTTGACAAGGGGCAAGTACTTCCTGTATTAATGTACTGTACAAGCACAGATAAGCAGTCTTGTGGTTACATTAGACTCCCCTTAAACAGGTCTGCAGAAATTCTGTATTTTTGTCATAGCCATAGACTTTAAATAAGTGATTACTCCCTTTAGGATCAGTCATTTTAGTCTGAAATTGAGCATTGGACATGATGGTTTTTCTTTTCACTTGTAGATATTTTAAAAAGTAATTTTAATACACGTCACATACATAAGGTTTAAAACATAGTGTTAACACAATAGGGTGAAAATCTGAAAGCTTTTTGTTCTCCAATTTGTTACGAGTACATTTTTTTAAAAAGGTAACAACAGCCTATTACAATAACATGTACTGTATATACACAGCAGAATGAAAATAATCTCTTTCCTTGCAATAAAACTGATCTACTGTATTAAAAAAAAAAAACCTCAAGGCAAGCAACAACCCTCTACAGATATTTGAATAAAGAAATATATCCAATTGGCTTAATATCACAAAGTCTAGAATCATAATTAATGTATGGCCGTGTGGCTCATGTGCAGAAGCTCCGCTGCTGAAAATAGTGTGTGTGGTGTAAATATACGGTTGGCAGGGAGGGGGTTAAAATTGGTGGTTAATTAGGTTCCATCCACATGCTATATAAGGGGGGAGAAATCCTTTGTTTGGAGGTTGGTATGTAATGTACTGTACTGTACTTTACTGTACTATACTGTACTGTGTTGTGTTGTGGATCCTCTGTATCGGTCAGTGAAGGCGACTGCATGCCTTACATCAGTGTGTATTTAGTATTGTTTTGTTTAAACTCTTTATTTTGGCTCGAGCCTTATTTGTTTGTTCCTGTTTTTGTGTTCTGCTTGTGTATTAAAAAAGAGCTTACATGCTTAATTGCAGCTTTCCCGACTGAGTCTCCTTTCTGACGCTATCATGCTACAGGCCGATTCACACAAGTACAATTTCAGATGAAAAAGTAATGCCATTAGTACATAAGCAGGTTTCATGGTTTAAAATGCCCAAACCAAATTCCCTTGGTGCTGCAAATAGATTCAAGTTCAGCAGATTAGTTAAGCAGTGTAGTTAAGGTGTAGTAGAAGATAAGTGGGCACCTTATTTGATATTCAAAAGAGAACAGACATAAATGTACTACATTAATTATTTGCCCTTACTGAATAAGCAAGTACATGATAAGTCTGTTTCATCAAAGGATGTTTTCCCAGCTGGGCAGAAATCAGCAACTTGCTCTTTCGTTGATTCAAATGAACCTGCATGAAACCAAAAAGGAATTCATGATTTCATCTGCAGAAATCAAGGCTAAGGGGAAGGTCACATGGCCTGACCATTAGGGTAAAACTGGAGAGAAGCAACTTTTTCTGTCTGCATATTTCAAATCGATGTATAGAATGTAAGCACATATAATTATTTATTATATTTATTGTAGTGTGGTTGATTTGTATTTGATATTTTCTAATTCTGTTTTCATAGGAGGAACTAGGAGGAATATATATTTATCTCTAACGTACACTTCTCACCTGTAGAAGAGACCAGTGCTGTGCATACTATGTTTATACTCCATTGAGTACTCACTAAACTACGTGACAGATACTTCCACACTAAGTCTAGAGTGACAAAAAAAACACAACACAATCACGGAACACAAACATGGCCTAATTTGACAGAGGAACCCTCCCAATTATGAACGAGACAGTGAGCTCCTAGACAGGTAGATGTATTCCTGCACCTACCAATACTGACAAACCTGTTCTCTGTTGAGCACTAGCTGCAGTCGTGCTTCCTATTCACACGACTGTAACCCCCACTCCCCCTCGACACATTACAATACATAGCATTTTTGGGGGGATTTCTAAGCCTCTTTCCTGGTTCTCATTCATTATTATGTGGGGGGTATGCTATCCAGACTGGATAAAGTGTGCCGTGGGCTTTTACACTCCACATTGTTCATCTTCATAAGAACACTGGATTTTATTTGTACCACTGTTGCGACTTTTACAGCAGAGGGTTGAGAATGTAAAGAACATTGCAGTTGATTAACTAGCATAGCCTTGTGAGGCTTGGCTAATTATTTTCATGCATTGTACCTATTGCACAGACTTGCACTAAGTGGTTTGTGATTGATTGCGCCCAAAGAAATTCACCTAGTTCCACCGATGTAAAAAAAAAAAAAATTGATAAAAGCTAGAACTCATCAATACAGAGTAATGTTGCATTTTTTTCAAGTACCTGAAAGGTATGGCAGTGAAACCTTGGAACAAATGTTTTAAGGTAGTTGTTTCCTTGTATAAAAAGCACAGCATTCATTAAGACCCCTTTCCTTGGTAATAAACCTTCAGCTGTGTAACCTTGTCTTGAGTGGGAAGCAGTCTGTCACACGTCACACACAGCGAGACAACAGAACTAATGAAGGCAAGGAGCTGTTTACAGATGCTATTTATATGACCCATGCTGGGGGAGGGGGGACGTGGTTAAGTTGCAGGTAGCTTCATCCTGCCACTACAATATAGATTAAACTTCCTGTGCTGCAGGTATTAGCACTCCACCTGAGCTTGACACTCACTTTACTGCAGTTTTCAGGACACTGTGTGAAACAGCAACCACAGTTAACTGACTATTGCTATGTTTTCAGTTACTAACCTAAATGACTTCAGAAGTGGGCCTTTATTTCACTGTGTTTAAGTACCTATTTTAATTCTTACAGTGTGCAGTACCTTTTACTCCAGGAGTTTATGTAAGAGATTTTGTCCACATACAGTAATGGTCCTTTTCTATGCCAGTGACTTTAAAGGCACTTTAAATTCTCTTCTTGTCCAGATGTTGATGTTCCAGCTGGGTTGGAAGGCACTTGCAAGTTCATGCTTTCAAAAACAAAGCATCTGTTCCATCAATCTGACCTGTCCCCCACAGTGGCCAGCATGGGCCCAGTGACATGGACATAAAGTGTTGTAGCTGGTTTACCATTGCTTTCTGTGGGAGGACAGTTAGGGTGAAAATATGTGGCTCATAGTACGCTACTAGCAGTCTAAATACTATGGACATACTAGCTCATGCAATCTAGCAAGGTCTCATGTGACAACATTGAATGCAGGGTCTGACAGCATCTGCAGTATGACACGTTACACAACTACGTAAATTACGCTATTCCCTTTAGGCCAGTAACAGCAATGTCATAACATCCCTCTGCACTTCAACTTTCCAGCACTTCAAGTTAACATGGCTTGTGTTTATTCATTTAAAAAGCAAAAACTGATACAATTCTATTACCCCACTGCTCCCATCTTTGTATCCTGTATAGTGCTGTTTACAGCGACATAGGCACTTAGCCTGGAGCCGAGTCTCTGAACAAATGGTTAAAAGATCTTCAATTGAACCTTGGATTGGAATGTTTAGATAAAAAATAAAAAAATAAACCTTTGTCAGGAGAAAGTGTGTTTAAAAACAACAAGTGGAGGTACTTGTAGGCTTTTGATGCCATGGTAACTGCACTCAATTATTTATATTTAAATCTATGATGTCGTTTACTACATAGTTAAAAATGCAATAATCTACTAGTCCTTTCTATTTAAACTTTCAGGCATCATGGTATTGAGCCTATTTATCCATGTATTTTCCTTTATCCTTCTGCATTGTACATTATCTAATTATATTTCTTCTGAAACTACAAATTGTTCTGTTCATTTTTTGTAAATTGTTGAAAGATTGGTTTATGTTTGACAAGTGATTCTGTATTCTTTTATATAATGCTGCACCTGTCTCCCCATATATATTTTATTTTGTTACATTTCTGGCAAAATATACCATAAACAAGGTTGCTCGTTTTGCATGACAGGTTTTTTAAGACTGAATATTTATTTTCTCTATTTGCAACTGTATCTTTACAAATATATGTGCATACTTTACATGCGATCTTACAGGTTTTAATGTCCTTCAATGTGTCTATGATCCATTTATGTTTACCGTGGACCAAAATATCAGCTACATTTGCATCCCTTTATATATATTCATCATCCCTTTATATATATATATATATATATATATATATATATATACGGACGTGCTCAAATTTGTTGGTACCCTTACAGCTCATTGAAATAATGATTCATTCCTCCTGAAAAGTGATGAAATTAAAAGCTATTTTATCATGTATACTTGCATGCCTTTGGTATGTCATAGAATAAAGCAAAGAAGCTGTGAAAAGAGATGAATTATTGCTTATTCTACAAAGATATTCTAAAATGGCCTGGACACATTTGTTGGTACCCCTTAGAAAAGATAATAAATAATTGGATTATAGTGATATTTCAAACTAATTAGTTTCTTTAATTAGTATCACACATGTCTCCAATCTTGTAATCAGTCATTCAGCCTATTTAAATGGAGAAAAGTAGTCACTGTGCTGTTTGGTATCATTGTGTGCACCACACTGAACATGGACCAGAGAAAGCAAAGGAGAGTGTTGTCTGAGGAGATCAGAAAGAAAATAATAGACAAGCATGGTAAAGGTAAAGGCTACAAGACCATCTCCAAGCAGCTTGATGTTCCTGTGACAACAGTTGCAAATATTATTAAGAAGTTTAAGGTCCATGGAACTGTAGCCAACCTCCCTGGGCGCGGCCGCAAGAGGAAAATCGACCCCAGATTGAACAGAAGGATAGTGCGAATGGTAGAAAAAGAACCAAGGATAACTGCCAAAGAGATACAAGCTGAACTCCAAGGTGAAGGTACGTCAGTTTCTGATCGCACCATCCGTCGCTTTTTGAGCGAAAGTGGGCTCCATGGGAGGACTCCACTTTTGACAGAAAAACATAAAAAAGCCAGACTGGAATTTGCTAAAATGCATATTGACAAGCCACAATCCTTCTGGGAGAATGTCCTTTGGACAGATGAGTCAAAACTGGAGCTTTTTAGCAAGTCACATCAGCTCTATGTTCACAGACGAAAAAATAAAGCTTTCAAAGAAAAGAACACCATACCTACAGTGAAACATGGAGGAGGCTTGGTTATGTTTTGGGGCTGCTTTGCTGCGCCTGGCACAGGGTGCCTTGAATCTGTGCAGGGCACAATGAAATCTCAAGACTATCAAGGCATTCTGGAGCGAAACGTACTGCCCAGTGTCAGAAAGCTCTGTCTCAGTCGCAGGTCATGGGTCCTCCAACAGGATAATGACCAAAAACACACAGCTAAAAGCACCCAAGAATGGATAAGAACAAAACATTGGACTATTCTGAAGTGGCCTTCTATGAGTCCTAATCTGAATCCTATCGAACATCTATGGAAAGAGCTGAAACTTGCAGTCTGGAGAAGGCACCCATCAAACCTGAGACAGCTGGAGCAGTTTGCTCAGGAAGAGTGGGCCAAACTACCTGTTAACAGGTGCAGAAGTCTCATTGAGAGCTACAGAAAACGTTTGATTGCAGTGATTGCCTCTAAAGGTTGTGCAACAAAATATTAGGTTAGCGGTCCCATCATTTTTGTCCATGCCATTTTCATTTGTTTTCTTATTTACAATATTATGTTGAATAAAAAATCAAAAGCAAAGTCAGATTTCTATGAAATATGGAATAAACAATGGTGGATGCCAATTACTTTTGTCAGTTTCAAGTTATTTCAGAGAAAATTGTGCATTCTTCGTTTTTTGTGGAGGGGTACCAACAAATTTGAGCACGTCTGTATATATATATATATATATATATATATATATATATATATATATATATATTTTCTATATATATATATATGCGCCTTGGTTAGGAAGATTCCTAATGACACGTTTTGTTTCTAGCACACACAAAAAAATAGCTTGTGAAAATCGCTATTGAATTGCTTTTCCCTAAAACCACACATCTCGTCTGTATCTATGATCATCATTTCTCCTCACCTCCTCCCCTCCTTCTTTGTGTTCTTTAATATAAACCCCAGGAAAATTTAAAAGTCATTGACTTGCCTCTTTCGAAATAATGGCTTACTTTTGATTGCATTTTGGACTTCCAATCTCTAAATAAATTGCTTCAGATCTTTTTTCATTCAGTCCCATTTTTGTGTGGACCACAAGCCCCTTGGTGTTACTTAATTGATTTAACTATCAACTAACTGCAAAGGTTGATGTCCTAAAACATAATGACTTGGTGACTCATTCTGAATTGTTAAATTATTGGATAGTTATTTGTCTACTTTGGTCAATCCCATGATTTATGTATGTGCTTAATTGTGCTTAGATTTTAACCCTAACATAGGTCAAGTAATACATAGTATGGAACTTTTAAAAAGTAACATTGCAGTTTCGAAATGCTTGTACGATGTGTTATGGGCAGTGTTGTTTAATGCACTGACATTGCAGATTCTGTCCTGTTGATGAGTTGAGGTTGAAACTCTGTAACCACTAATGCACGTGAGTACCCGGCTGTTTTGCACAGTGGTTAAGACACTGGCTTTGTTTTTTACGTTTAAAAAACTAAACAAAATATACTTGTTTTGTACATTTTGTTTCTAAATTAATTATATATTCACTGCCTGTAAATTGTCATTTATTCATAAATTACATTTTTACAGATTTGCTGTTATGTCCATTGAGCACAAGCAAAAACAACCTGTATCCCATATTGACCCTTTGCTTAATTTTAATCCCGGCTGTAGAGGAATCGTATAAAAAATGTATGGCATTATCCTGTCTTTGCATTGCCCGTCCCGATCATCAATAAAAAACGCTTAGGAGCAGGATATAGGCCTTAAGCTTCCATGTGGGAATCCATTCTTGGTAGAATACACTCCTCATCAATTAGCGCCCGACATGGGCTGATACAATTCAAAATCATACACCGGTTACATCTGTCAAGAGTCAGATTGGCTAAAGTCTACCTGGGTGCAAACAAGAACCTGCCTCACTCATACATATGTATTGGGCCTGTGACAGGCTGGTTCCATTCTGGTCTTCTGTTTTTGAGACACACTCTACAGTTCTGGAAGTACCCATTGATCCTTCCCTCTTAAAAGCTCTCTTTGGAGTTGTGCCCAGTGACACTTAACAAAGTTACAATATGACACCCTGGCCTTTGCAACCTTGTTGGCAAGGCACCTGATTTTAATGGTCTGGAAGCAAGCTGCCCCGCCCCCACCCTCTCACATAAACTGGGTTAGAGATCTTCTATATTTTCTAAAATTGGAAAAACTAAAATACACTCTAAGAGGGTCCAGGGAAAATTCTTTAAAGAGTAGCAACCTTGACCAACTCAGGCTGACTCCAATCTCCAATGTGTGTGTGTGTGAGACATTATTGGTTATGTTGATATGTATTCAGATGTATCAGTGTCTCTGTTATATTATATATGTATGAAAACTGGAAAATTCAATAAACAAACTGGAAGAAAATGAAAAAGAAACCCCATAAAATCCCACGGTGAACATTTTCAAACCTTATTTTACAGTGTCTAATATTTTCTTACAAAAAAAACCCAAATCCAAGCACCACTTGTGCAAATTTTCCAAATTAGGTCACTTGCATCTGATAAGGCCAGATGGCAAAATAGATAGGTCTGAGCAGACTGGCTGATCCATCAATTCAATAAACCAAAAGCAGGCAAAACCATCTGATCACCACACATCAATAGCCTTTGTATCTGACTGATCCAGCTGTAAAAACTTCACGGTGCAAATTAGATTATTTCTGAACACAGAACACAGAAGGTATATCACCTCTAGCCAGAAACCTGATCATGCTTAAGAAAGGTTGGCCACTTCTCAATTTGCACAGTAGCAAAGTCATATCAGTGTTTAGAAAAGATAACACCAATTTCCCTTACCTGGAAGCATCGGACAAACCCCCCCCCCCCCCCCCCCCAAAAAAAAAAAACATTTATATTGAGAATCAGAAACTAAACCTAATATGTTTAGTAAACTAAACATTACGTTATCTCTTGGTTTATTTTTCTTTCAATTGATTTGGGTTAGGGTATTGAGGAGGGCTAAAGGAATGTGATTCAAAAGCACAGGGACTGACACCAAATCAGTTTGGTTCACACTGCTACTAGCACACTTTCAATTCCACAGAAACAACAAGATGCACTGTATACTGTACCACTGTGTTCAGGTCACCTACGTAAATGGTTGTGGTGTTCTGTTTGATTTCAAAGAATGCTGTTTTTTTTCATTATAAAGTTGTAGTCCATTATAAAGCTCTACACAGTTTGATGTGGTGCAGACCTGGTTCTCAAAGATCTTGAACTATGTGGTATTAGCCTTAGGCTCCACAGCCAAGCTCAGTGCTTCTGAAAATAAAACTCACTGTATTAAAAACCCAGGATGGAAAGGCCTTAGAGCAAGATAGTCATTTTAAATACTCAGGTTTAATCTGATGCATCCTAGGGTGATTTATTACACATAAACGTTATACAAGATGTGCTACAGAGTGCTAAACATTGTTTGTGTTATTCTGAGAACACACCGTGAAATACATGTTGTCTCCGAAACCATGGTAACAATACCCTTTTCTCCACCTGACACATATTCTAACAATTTTATTACAGTCCTTCTAATATTCACCACTTCATTATTTTAAAAAAAACTTGTAAAATTGACCTATTTCGAGCATGGGACGTGATAAAAATCTATTAGAGATGTTCAACAGTGTAAAATCGCCAACGGCATAATTTCTGATGAATCTTCCAGTGCCTACTAAGACTGTAGGCCTAGGGGATTTAAGGCATGATGCTCCCCAAAATTAAAATAGATTCTGGTAAAGATTCACTGCCTGGCACAGCATCGTTGCCTGGAATAACTTATCTTCTAGCCTCAGAAATATTGATAGCTTTTCTGTCTTTAAACAAGCCATCCTTAATGACTAGCATAGTTTTTTTACAACTTAATCTTCTTTTCTGAAGCTGTTTGACTCTCCACTGTTTGTCCTTTTGTAGTATGTTTGCTGCTTCTGACAGGCTGTGACTGCGCGTGATGTTCTTGCATCTCAGTAGGCACGTCTCTATAAACCCATAATAATGAAATAAATGCAAGAATAACGTGACCTTTTCCAGTTTTCAGACTGCATTTTATTCTTGGAAACAGGGGTGTTGGTAGGTGCAAACCTAGCCTGGAGAATTATGAATTATTTGTGAATAACATGAAATCTTTCATTTTGGTCTTTGGTTTGTCTTCTGAGAGACATTATTGTAGAGCTTATAATTCCTTACTTCTATTTTTTTTTTAAATCCCTACCATTACCAAGTTTAATACCTGGATTAATAAAGTTTAATAAATACAATTGTGTTGTCAGGTACAGTAAACACCTCTCTCTAAGTGCAGATACTTATACTTATAAGGCAGCCAAATAAGTTTCACCGTGAAATAGTTTTGTCAACTGGTGACCGAACTGACATTGGCAAACGTTATGTATTTGAAATTAATATGGCACTTTGTACATACCGCCACATGGGGGCAGTATGATTGTTTTGTTCTAGCGATTACTGACCGTTGAATGCCAGAATAAAAGGTACTTTTTGAAAAGGCAGCCACTGCGTAAGTGTGTCGTATTGTTTACTAGTATGAACCATAACAGTTAATGTATAGTATTAGTACATAACAGCAAACACATTTATTTTCAGGGTAAGTAGGATTTTAAGTTGAATCTTTATAGAGAATGGTAATGACTTCGAACCAGTGAGCCGTTTAGTCCCCTTGTCATTAATCACCTTGAAGAAATGTGCACGGCACATTCTTAACCTGGTAAGAAAAGGACCCCATTTGTGCTAAACTGATTACAAGTAAAAGACAAATATTTTTCATTTCCAGGGTCACCGTATTTCCAAAGGAGAAATTAGTTTGCGTGTTTCAAGTCTGAATGAACAATAGCATACTGCTACACCCCATCTCCTTGCTGCAAAAATGTATCTCTTTCTTTCTCTCTTCTCTCTCCATTTCTTTTCATTCAAACAAATGGTAGTGACCTTGCTAAAGGGTGTCTTTATTTCATCATTTCCAGCTGGTCTGATCGCAACTGCCATGGATTTCCCAAGATACTACTACCTCTCATCAAGCCTCTCTCTAGCATTTTCACATAATTAAACTGTGTTGTCTGGTCAAAGTGCCCCACTAGCACACCTCTTTATCTCCACATCAGTAGGTTTTGTTACAGAATATAGGCCTGAGGTGTTGGGATTGCTAATCCCAGTGCCTTTAAAGGCTTGTCTGAGGATGAGCCAAATAAAATGCTGAATCCTACGTCAATATTTTTTTATATTAGTGAAAAGTTTGTTCCCTGTAATAAAATATTGCTTAATTACTGATTAATTATATGCAGTACAGTTTAACAAATGCACTTTTTTAAATGATCAATTCCTGTATCTTTTTCATGAATAATGGGGAAATATGGCATGGTACACTCCACGGTAAAACTGAAGTCAGTGTGATATGCAGTTTTGTTAACCGTTAGAGGCGTTAATATCAAAAGTGCAAAGCTTACATTGAGTTATAGTAATTGTTATACTGCACTGTACGACTCCGGTAACAGCTCAAATTTTAATATTAGCTGAACAGCAATCTAAACTTTGCCTCATCGTATATATTAACCTAGCTGACTAAATCACTGTACAGATAGGGAAAGGTAAGGAATATAATGCTTTATCAGCCTTTGTAAAATATAACTTACATTTCATACTGTACTTGTAGGTTTAAAGTATACATACACAAATCACATTGTGCTATATGGTACTGCATATGGCTAGTATCTAATGGTCACTGATGTTTTTTGCAGGCAAAAAATGTACTTTATGTATGTACTGATCATTTTAGTTTTGTTCATTTTACTGATGTCTTCTCCCATAGAGATTGTGTATACATTTATATAAGGTTTTGACAACTTATATAAATGTATCTCTTTGTCAATAACAGCAGAAAAAATGCAGAATCTACAAAACATAAGAAAAGAAAAGCTGAGACAACAAAATAAAAAAATCACTGAAAAACAGGACATACCACAGAGACGATGACTGATAACACCACCACACTCTTTGGCAGCAAACAGCTGATACAACAGGAGAGAAAAAATGGTGCAAAACAAAAGATCAGTCACCAGCACTAAATTGAGCACCCAGTAAGGACAAACTCAACATTTTTCATGTTCTTAAACGTGAACTAAAGCAACATTTTACAGTGAATATTTTTTGCTGTGTCAAATAATTAGCTGCAGTGAGACCATGTGACCTACTGCACAGGTTGTTACAGCACTAGCCTTATGTCCCGATTTCTGTTCATTTTAGATTTCATTTCCCTTTGAACTATAGATACTCTTACTCTTAAAGACCCAGTATCATAGTTTAAACTTCATAGTGTTGTACATGTTGTTCTCTTGTTTTCCTATTTCGGAGAGACCCAGCCTCTTGTAGGATTACCTGAGCAAAGCTTTTATGTATTTTCAATAAAAATGGAAATCAAATTCAAGCCATCAAATTGCTACTTGAAATAACACTTGACTTGTTTTCAAAAGTAGCTGTGAAAACGGGCCTGCATCTGCAAAGACAGGATACTGGCTCTTTCAATGTTAGCAAACAGTAATAACTAATAGAAAACAATGTTATAATTAGTGTTCCACATTTTCCATTTTTATCTTTAAAAAAAAAAATCTGGGATTTCTTTTTACAAATTGGGATAAAATCGGTAATAAATAGTTTTTAATTTAAACAGCGGTAAAAATGGGGGTGAAAAAATCTCAGTATACACACTTTACATGTGGAATATGATGCGTAGCAGTTCTGGTTTCTGATTAAGTTTAATGTCCCTGGCATGTATGATGAAGCAGAATCTGTGCAAGTCGAGATCACATTTTCCCAAGGTAGTTGGTACTTTGCGTACGTTGACCAAAGCATCACCATTTTCTGTCAAATATTTACGATTAAGATTGTCGGCGTTAGGCAGTGTTTTAGCTGATGGACAGTACTGTCACGTGGTCACCAATACACACCTCTCTGCAGTCTACAATAAACAATGGCTGTCCAGCAAAGCACAGCTGCTCTCTCTTTGTATTAAAGCTTCATAAAGTGATTGCGTGTCTCTCAGTTCACGTTATTGTTTTAGTTTACCGTGTTGCTTATTTTTCTGTATGTTCTTTTATTGTCAGCGCGAACATCTACCTCAATGAAACAGTATTTGCACTGCTATGCGTCTTCTGTCTCATCTGACCCACTTCTGTTTTTTTTGCTTTTTGTATATTTCGAAACATTCCTTTCCTATAAATATTTATAAACTGATTTACGTTTTCTCCCCATTCCTCATCCACTAAAAATATTATATTTTCATGTATTTCAATTTAGTTTTTGATCAAGCTAGTAGGTACCATGCCCAGCAATTGCCACAATAATCAGTCTTTGATTGACCAACATAATCAGGTGATAATGTGTTTGTGAAGTGACAGAGAACCACGTCTGCTGTATCCTAAGATACAGTGTAGGGCTGCTTATTACAATGTCAGAGTCAAAATAAAACAGCATTTTAATCAAAATATTGTGTATTTCCTAGAAAATAGTACCAACCAACTCCAGGACCGCAATATATACGAATTCGCAGTATAGCGAGGGGCAATATAACAAGGGGTGGGTGTATTTATATGGTTTCAGTCTTAAAGTTTACACAGGAGACAGAAAATTAAATTTGAAAACTGTAATAAGAAAAACATGCACTGCAATATTTGTAATTATTGTACAACTATCATATAACAACTCTGTATGGTTAATAATTAAAAATTAACAAACAAAAACAGAAAGGCTTTGTAGTATTTACTGAATGAATAGAGAAATGAATACAGAAAATGAACTGTCAGAAAGTGTCAATTCATCCTGTGTTACAGCTTGACACATTGCATGCATTCGAGCCTGTCAAATGCTGTGACAGGAACAGCACTGGAAGATGCCCAATTGCTTAAAGAAATGTGATGATTGATCTTCAAGCAACCTTCACAGCAAAGTGGTCCAATGAATTACTGTATGTTTCCTTTTTTTGTTGTTTTTCTATTGATGCAATCTAAATACATATATTGAATCAGCCATTCTGATTATGCAGAATCTATAGAACAATCTGCATGTGCAGAGGGGATGCTACCACAATTTAAAATGAAAGGCTTATTTCAGTCTGATCAGTACAATCCCTCTTCCATCACCCCCAAACTTTAGCTGCTGGGTTACATTCAGTCAAGTAAATAGATGTCTTGCATCACGGAAACATTAAGCTGTAGGCAACAGAGACAGACTGCTTGCAATGAAGCAAATGGAATTACATAAGAAAAAAAATTGATGGCCCAACTGGTAACTAATGGAGGGGCTCACACCAGCTGAGAAGAGCATATGTTGTTCCAATTTATCAACCCGCCAATGTAAATACAGCACATGCATGGACAAGCAGTAGGTAACACCAACTGTATGTTAACATGTACACACTTGACACACTGTACACACTGTACACACCATACACACTGTACACACTTTGAATTTGCATAATACCTATCTGCATCTGTTCATTTCTCCATTAATGTGTCCTTACTCATCACTTAATATTTGTTTGGCACAAGTGAATATTTGCAATATTTATTAAAAGTCATCAGCATATCTTTACCTCTGAGCAAGTGTGAGCAAGGTGGAATGTCTGTCATAAGGCCAGTATACAAAAAAATAAAAACAGTAAGCAAATTGAAAATGGTCCAATGCCTTCCTTTAAGAATCAACCCCAAGTTATGTTAATTTACCTTTAAAAGCAAGAGGCCTACTTGTTCTTAGCCCCTACCCTGGCATTACGTACATAACACAATGGGCAGTGAGAGAGATGAGGAATGGAGCAGGCAGAGGATATACCTGTAAAGGGTCATTATTGTATTTACACTAGTATAACATGTATGGTTCTAGTATAATTATGATGAACAGGAGAAGGTTTTGTATGTCTTTCAGCTTGATAGCTCCATTCTGGATTTCCATGCCACTCAGGAGTACTGTGCAGTTTTCACAGGTAAATGATTGATGATTGTTTGGGATGTGCCAGCTTAGCTATAGTGAATAAAAAATACATTAAAAAAAGTTTGCCACATGTCCTGCACCTCAATTAACAAGCTTGTTAATTTCTGGCACTGCAGCCAAGGACCAACACCACAGGTCAATGACCTAAATACCAATAGAAGATTTAGTGACGAGCTGATAATGAATTAATTAGGCAATCGTATTCTACAGATATTTATAATGAATTCTAGACAACTCTATAAAGAAACAAAAGGGGAGCAGGACTGATTGGGCCTTTAATTGATGCTGTAGCATTTTGAATGACACATTATTATTATTATTATTTATTTCTTAGCAGACGCCCTTATCCAGGGCGACTTACAATTGTTACAAGATATCACATTATACATTATTTCACATTATACAGATATCACATTATTTTTACATACAATTACCCATTTATACAGTTGGGTTTTTACTGGAGCAATCTAGGTAAAGTACCTTGCTCAAGGGTACAACAGCAGTGTCCCCCACTGGGGATTGAACCCACAACCCTCCGGTCAAGAGTCCAGAGCCCTAACCACTACTCCACACTGCTGTCCGTATAGACCACTTACCGATACAAAAATATATATTAATAGGAAACTACATATAGTATATGGTAAAGACTCCCACAACAAAATCATTACAGTTTTGCAATTTGCTTTTTGAAAATGCCAAGATACTGTCCATACAATCTATAACCCATAACCTTTTGTATTTCTGATACAGTACCGTGATTTTTAATGTCTCAATTCTGTTCAGAAATTAAAGCATAATGATACCTAATTTCTGTGCTGCACCCTATAGGTGGAATATGCAGGGGTATGGAAATAACAACATGGAACAGCTGCTCAAAGGAAAAAGATGTGTGCACTGGACCACAATCCTGTCATAAACACTACATTCCTGATCAGGGAACATCTGTTTTTTTTCTTTCCTTTTCATTAATACCCTTGCTATTTTTAAATCAGAAATCTACTTTTTCTTGCCAGATAAATAATAAAAAAATGATTTTTCAAGACTATTTTAAAATACTCCAAGGTAAATATAATATGGAAATTTTATTGGTAGGTTTAAAGAGTGATTTTTTTTTCTTCATAATTTCATTAAAAAGATAAAACAGGGACCCTTAACACTTTCAACATTTCAAATCTGTATGCAGGTCCACGTTAGATAACTTCAGTAAAAACAGCTGACCAGTAATCTAATCCAATATACTTCTGTATGCATCTATTTCTATTTATGCTTCAGTAGTTATCCCATTCTCGCTGTTAAGCCTGGGATAATAATTTATGTTTCAGCATTTACAGTAAGGACAATGTAATTAGTTATCCCAGTCTTGCTGTAAAGTTACTTACTGTAGTGATGGAAGTGTGAATCTTTTAAATGGTGTTGCTTATATTTAAACATATATACATTTCTAAAGCAACATCAGGTTTTTACCAACCACTATGGCTCATTTCTTGTGGTTAGAGAGGATTACCAAAACTAGATATCATCTCTTCTACAAAAAGGTCCCACTACTAATGTACTATACATGCCTGTAGAATATAATTGTCTAATGCACTGGATATAACTTAATTTTAGCATGTAAGTACTAAACGTAAAGTGGAAATCTGATAACACAAAATGTAAGGGACTGCAACATGTGTTTCTAGTTAAATACATTTTCATTATATAATATTCCTGTATTGCCTATGGTAAGATATAGTAACAAAAACTAGGGCTGTGCTTCTACATCTGCATTTGTTGCATAGCAACAATAACTTAAGGCTCCAGGGAACATGACATGAGTGCAAGGACAGGCATTTAGACAGGAATGAAGTATCAATTCAGCATTTTGTTTTATCAGAGAAAAACTGCATTCTTTATAGGAGAGCTCGCTAAGCATGTCACACACTGATAACAAGGAGTAGACATACCTCCAGCATCTGTCCACTGGATTTTTAATCAATGTGTATTCAATTATAAAACCTAAAACAAAAAATCTGGTCTAGATGGATGTACAGAGTAGCCATTACTCGTACTAGTATTTAGATCGCACTTGAAATGGACAGAGATAAAACAAGACAAAAAAAAAAACATTTCTGGAACTGTTAAAGTGTACCTAAGGACCTTTTTATTTTATTGTGTTACATGTTCCCATGTGTTGCTATGTAATGTAAGGTGTGTGTATTGTTTTTTTTTTTTGTTTTTTTATATTTTGACCACTTTAAACTTTTAAATTGCATTCCCTGCCTCAATATGGCTTCCCATGTACCCGCATGGACCTCTCAGAACTACATTTCCCATCATCCTCCTGCTCACATATGTAACTGAGATGGATTTACCAGTGAGCAAGAGGATGATGGGAAATGTAGTTCCCAGAGGTGATAGGGATTTTCATTGTTTTTAAATCTTAATGTGTATTTTTACCATTAGAGGTCAGCAGTGCTCTTAAAAACGAGAATGTAACAAGCATTGTACTCATGTAATAATAAACATTCACGCCGGATACTGATTTATAGCCATTACTCGGCACACTCCTAGTCTAGAATTTTGTTTTTCATCAGTGTTTATTCCACATAGAAGCATGCGTCAGATCCTAGGACATTATTACCTCTCCTGTTTTTGTCTCCCAATATACAAACACCATTGTTGGAATTCCTAGTTGGTTTGCAAAGAAGTCGACATCGCCTTGTGTCTGCACAGAGCTGACATCGGGTCGAGAGCACTTCCCTCGTCTTGTGCAATTTAAAGACAGTCTCTGAAAGAGAAGCACAACATGTTTCTTTTGGGTGGTAGAACGAGAATGTGCATGGGGCTGTGTCTACAGTAAGTATTGTCTAAACAAGATGTATATGCTCAACTGAATTCTTGCCTAGTATAACAAATACACAAACAAATACTTTTTTAAATATTTGTTTTTCTTTTATAATAAGCACTACAGTTCTTGTCCAATCAGAATTTTAGCTTCATAAACAAAACAAGAATTTCAGACACATTAAATATTCTCTGCAATAATGCACTCTACCACACTGGATACCCAGAGGTTATTATGACACACTTGATGCATTTCACTTTTTTTTTTTTTTAAAGCATTATGGATGATTTATTTATTTATTACCTCTGTATTGCCTAATGGATACATTTTATAATAAACACATTTAATTGAATTAGTGTTTTGTTACATTTTAAAAGGATTGTCTAATGGAATCATGCAACAAGGAATGGAAGCTGCCTGAAGACACAAAATGAGGCAGCAATACAAATCAGACCAATCCCCCTACGTGCGTTAATGAGTAGACATCCAGCAGAACAAATATCAATCTCAAACACTGGGGTTATTATCCTTGATCCATATGTGAAATGTTTACAATCCATTTTCTAAACAGCTTACTGGAATTGAAAAAAATCATTCAATGAGGAATATTTAGCTATACTTTGTTGAAGCGTTTTTCTTAACTATTACAAGGTATACATCAGTAAGCTGTACAGTAGATTACATGCACTGCTTGCATTTCATTCTTCAATTTGGAATATGCAGATATTACAAGGCAATGCTAGAAAAGTTTCTGCTGCTAAAAGCTGCAGCTCATCGCAATGGTCTTGCAGCAACACGGAAAAAACAATACCAGAAAAAAAGTTTGATGTTTTGTGATCTACAGTGTGATAATAAAATGTAAACTTTAATAAAATGTAACACTTTAACTGTAGTGTGATAATAAAACCTGATAAGAAGGACTGGACCAGGGGTCTCAAATGGAGATTAGATAAAGGGGCATTCAGAACAGAAAATAGGAGGCACTTTTTTACACAGAGAATTGCGAGGGTCTGGAACCAACTCCCCAGTAATGTTGTTGAAGCTGACACCCTGGGGTTCTTCAAGAAGCTGCTTGATGAGAATCTGGGATCAATAAGCTACTAATAACCAAACGAGCAAGATGGGCCGAATGGCCTCCTCTCGTTTGTAAACTTTCTTATGTTCTTATGTTCTTATGACTGAAACATGTGAAGTAGTGCAAGATTCATGGCAACCAACATCTCCATTATACTCTATATAATTTAAAACAATGTGAGACACCAAAGGGACGGTGAGATGGAGCGGAGCACTTCTCAAAGCTGGACTCACACAGTTCAAAACACGAATTTAATGGAAACTGATGGACACCCATTCCACTAAATAATTTAGAACAATGGAAAAGCTGTAATAAATAATAAAATGTGTGCTTTTGTTTTATTTACTAACCACTGCTTTGTTTTAAACTCCCAGCAGACACAATGCATGATAGCACAGGTCAACATGTAGAGAACTGGGTACTTTTATTCCCTGGGAGAAAAATCTGTTTATTCCCAGAAGAACACAAGTTTGCCTTGCCTCAATTTATAACACCAAAAAATAGCATTTTATTTTTATTTTGGTAAATAAAACTTGAAGCAATTTGTGTTTCACTTTATGGCAATATATTTTTTTAAGTACTTACTTATTTATTTAACAATGTTAGACAGACACAATGTAGTGTCATGTTTAAGCTAAACAAACAACAAACAAGTTTAATATAGAAGTTCAAGATGATTTATTTATATAATTTTCAGTTACAACATAACACAATGTATCAAATCAAGTGAAATGTCACAAACTTTTCTGAGAGCATAAATATTTGCTTCACCTTGTAGTGATACTGCCAGGGAGTTGGACCCATGGTCATACTACTGTAGTGTACAACTAGTGAGCACTGTATGAGCTGTCACACCATATTTGACTGATTAATTAGAGAAGTACTGTATGCTTTTCTTCTTTCTCTCTAATCCTCTATATGAACAGTTCAAGAAAATATTTACAAATCCAGTCTATTCCAGTTATGTATTTCTCCTGGCTTCCTTTCCTTAGTAAGCATATACTTACTAAGTAAGTATATGCTATAAGTAAATCATGTCAATAAGGCCTCGTACACACACACTGCAGTTGGCTCGACAACCATATTTACAAACGGCACTCGCTGCGGTTATTTGTTGTACACACACACACACCTTTCATTTCTGAAGTGAGTGCACTCCCTGTTTACACAAACCACTGAACTCTGGCCATCATTACATGCCGATCGTGAGGTTGTGTGTGACAACATGGAGGCTGTGTTTTTGTTTACGCTTTTGGAAGAAAGTACTGTACGTAATTGATCAAGAGCTCGTCAAGCACAGCTGTGCTCTTTTCTGCAAAACCAGCAGAGACCTCGTTTTGCTTTTTCTGCACTGTTAAATACAGTGGTGACGATTTGCAGGTCGAAATTGCCCCATTATTGTTTTATTTAAGTTGCAAAACCAAAAATACAATTTTTTTTTTCTTACAACAAAATATTATACAACTGTACTTTAAATAAAAAATGTATATTATATGTATGCACTATTTACCATTGTTATGAATTTATCTATCTATCTATCTATCTATCTATCTATCTATCTATCTATATATATATATATATATATATATATATATATATATATATATATATATATATATTTTAGCCATGTTTATCACACATGTCTGATAAACAATGACATCATTAGTTGAAATCCACTGAGCACCAAATACGGTTGTGTTAGAGCGGTTGTAATACACACTAACCAAACTGAATTAATAACCGCACTAGATACTTGCTCTGAAAAGGATTAAGTAGTGAGGTTGTCGCAGCCCTTTGTAACCGAACTGTGTGTGAGTACAAACCGTATTAAGAGCAAAAAGTGAACTTAGTCTGTGTGTGTACGTAGCCTAAGTGTATTACTGGCATGTTCATTTACTGTCTGGTTCACAGTTTGCCATGGACATAAGTGCTGATATGCATCTGTCAGCAAACCATATACTCAGTTTCATAATTATAATTTTGACTGCTTATAACAGACTTCACAATTGTTGTGCTTATATCCATTTCACTGTTTATGCTTGTTACATTTTATTGTCTGTATTTTGACTGGTCTGGTTTACTGATCAAAACACTATGTTCAGTTTTTTCTGTCAATGGTATAGAATCATTGTATTTAAAAAGATTACGTATCCTCTAATCAGAGTGTATGGGTGGGGTTTTAATAATAGAAAGGCAAGGTACTTGTGTGTGGAGAAGAAAGGTTGATTCATATTACTGTTTGTAAGAATTTCTCCAGAAAGATTGCCCTAGTTGGACCTGTTCATGACAAGTTAAGAAGACTCTTTTTAAATCCCCTGTGCCTGTCTGTCTTCAATCAGCAGTACCTTAAACAGCCAACAAAATTCAGGGACCATAAAGCGCAAGTCTAGATTTTTATGACAACACATTTAGTATTTGTATATTTGGTTTGTTTTTTAAAAAAATGGTATGTATGGCTCATTCTTAAACAACAAGACCCAATGTGCAGGATTTTCAAAAACCAGTGTTATTGTATTGAACTCGAGGTATAGTAACAATAGCTTTAGTAGCAAATGATTTTCAAACTAAATGTGTTAATTAAATCAATCTGTTAATGCTTTGAAATTGAGTCGATGAGGTCATTAATGAACGCATTTCTTGTTAAAAAGCTTCATTGTCGCAGGTCATCTACATCACTTCCTGTCTCAATGACTAGATAAGGGGAATTCGTTAATCAAAATGCATGTTAACGAGATCAAGAAAAATGAATGGAAGCATAATTTGCTGTTATGGAAACTACTACAGCGAGACGGCCTTCTCACCTGCGAGCAGCAGCCAAATGGAAATTAAATAAAAAATAATGGGAATAGCTATTCTGTGTATAATTTGTAAACTTAATTTAAAATGATTCATTTTGTCATGCAGAATGTACATTTATTTAAATAACCTCACATATACAGTGCTGATTTATGATTATCTGACGTGTGGGTAAAAATCAGATGGCACAAATTAAAAAAATATGTATATTTATTTTTTGGATAAGGTGGGGGTAAGCTATCTTTTTATATTGGATGGAATTTATTTTCTGTTGATATCTACTTTTTTTTTTTTTTGGAACCGCCAATTTTTTTTCTTATTTTCTCCCCAATTTGAAATGCCCAACTATTTTTATTTCAACCCGGCTCACTGCTTCCACCCCTGCGCTGACTTGGGAGGGACGAAGACAGACACAGACGTCCTCTGAAATGTGTGCCGTCAGCCGCCTGCTTCTTTTCACTCTGCGGGCCTGCCATGCAACCACCTCGGAGCTACAGCGTCAGAGGACCATGCAGCTCTGGGTAGCATACAGGGGTCACTGGTGCGCTGAGGACACCCTGGCTGACCTAGACCGTCCCCACCTGGGCGGCGCTCGGCCAATTGTGAATCGCCCCCCTGGGAAGTTCCGTCCACGGTCGGCAGTGGAATAGCCTGGACCTGAACCAGCGACCTCCAGGCTATAGGGCGCATCCTGCACTCAGAGTGCCTTTACCGGATGCGCCACTCGGGTGCCCAACATCTACTTTTTTATGTATTTTAGTATGTACGACTGTAGGCTATAAATAAATAATAAGCAACATCTACTGTATATATAAGGTACAGTATTGCAAAAGTGTGCAGGATGGCACAAAGCATTAACAACTAAATGAGTGTTTTCCACCTGAAGGGGTAGCTCTATCACAACACAGGCAGGGTAGGCTGTTTCGCCTCAGAAACTGAAGAGTCATTTAGCATTTGCATGGAATAGGTACATTTCAGTGGAATTAATAATAATCATACTAATTATTGTCTCTCACATTTGTTTGCGTTGTATTTAAACCACAGTGGATTTATTTTTTTTTCTTGACATGGTGGCATGATATTTATTGTGGTTACATTCCTATTAGCTCTCTCTGAAGTTTCTTCTGGCAAAGATACTGTACATGAAGAACAATACTCTAGCGGACCTCTCAAAGTAGTATGAATCACAGCGTAACTTAATCATCATAGACATGATATAGACATAGAACATAGAGCAAGTAACATGGTGCCCATCTGGAGACTTGTGATCTGAAAATATTCCCTATATTACTGAATTAGGCAAGTTCAACACACACACAAACCTACTATACACATGACAAGGCATCACAAATCTCTACAATGTTTGAGAACCACTGACCCGGACTGTATGAATAACAGTTAGAATCTTCTGCCAACAATATGTAACATTTATCCAGGCAACTCACAGGAAGCGAGTCATTATTTCTGGCTCACTGACTGAAAAATAAACAAACATGAAGCTAACAGTTTACAACAAAATACATCCTCATAACCTCAGACTGGACTCTTAACTAACCCACAACTTAAACACACACTAGATAAATGTGTCATTGTATGTACATGGGACAGATTATATCCTAAGTATGTTTAAAATTAAAAATTAGGACATTCAACACAAAAATTTGCAAAAGAGAAATACTGATTTTGGTAGTAGAACAATACAACTGCACTTATCATTTGCATAATGTTTTTCAAAAAGGGGAAAAAATCATCCAATAAAAATACTAAATGCAGACATTTCATTTTATGTGAAACCTTTAAAATTCATATAATCTAAATGTTCCACAATATATAATACGGAAGAGATACAAATTACATTGTATTTGAGATATTTTATTCTGAAGAAGGTGACCTTTGAAAATGACATCTGCAGCAGTGAAGCTGAAATAGTATATATCACATTTTAAAAGACTGAAACATTTAAAATAGACAGGCTGAAAAGGATATTTTTGACAGATATGAATACGTATTACAAATGATTTACTGAACAGCTCAGTGGAGAGACCATCAAGAGCCATAGTAAAGTCTTACAAACAAAGGATGTAACATTTTCGCAGTCATGTATTTGAAATCAGCAACGCAACATGCAGTCTGTAGTCTTTAACAGTGTGTTTTTATTTGTACAGCAATTTTTGCCATTCAAAAAAAAAAAAAGTTTTAAAGAAATATTCCTTTTTGTTCAAGCCTCAATCAGTCTGGGTCAGAGCACTTTCACGTATCCCTCTAGTGACGGAAGGTATTCTGCAGATCCTGTAGCAGCTGGGCTTATAGGTGTCCTAAAGGGTTTTCTTCTTTACTGCATTTCCATCGACCCTTTAGAATGAGTTCGTACTACATTACTTCTGTTATTTATTGTGTTCATATTTGATTTGGTTCTTATAGTATCTTACAATAATGAATGCTAGTCTTACACACAAATGCCCAAAACATTCTTATTATCATTTTTATTTAATCATTAATATGCTATGAATGATACAACTAAAAAGTCTTTCAATATTGAACTGCGAGATTAATTATTGTTGATATCTCAACCTCAAATATGCTGTGTAGTCGGCGTGGATGGGGTTAAAATCCCCATCCTTATAAACCTCGTAGGAATGTGGCTGGAGTCTTAATAGGGTAATTATTTGATTAATGGGTAATCAAGGCTCCAGCCACAGAGAATAAAAGGACCCATTCCGGGCTTATTGGGGAGAGTATTGAGGAGTAGAGAACGGGAGTGAGGAGGTAGAAGAAACCAAGTAGAAACAAAACAAATTTTAGATGTGCTGGCTCAAAACCAGCACGATACTTGTTTTGCAGTTAGAGTTACTCTTTGTCCTTTTTGTTTTGGCCAATGAGCCACTTTGTTTTATAAAAGTGTTTTTGTTTAAACTTTTCATTTAATAAAGAACAACGCGAGCAGCACTTTTTCATAACCGTAGTGCTCCCTTGTTCTTGTGGATTCATTTTCTGGTCTGACGTCACCCTACAGCCTTCTTTGCCACAAGGCTACAGACAACATGATACAAAAAATGACAATTCCTGTGTTGACCAATCAGTATTTTTTTTCACAGCACCCAGAGCCAGGCATATATTAGGTGCGTTTACACTGGCACAAATATTCATGATCGAGAGGATAACAGGACGGATTCCGGTCACTCTGAAGGACGCTTGTGCAACTTCACTGATGAAGAAAGCCGGGTTTTAATGTATATCTGGAGCAAAGACAGGATCCAACAAGCACTAAATGAGCAGCGGAAGAATCTGTCACTACATGCGTACTTCAAAAGTACGCATGCTTGGAGTCTGCTCCTGTGAGAAGTACCCCCCGCTGGTTAAAGCAAGTGTAAACACACTATCCTAGTATCTTATCGGAAAGATTCCTGGAACACTAGTGTAAACGCACCTATTAATATGTGATTTCAGGTTTCCTGCAGAGTGGTACTTGGGGTGTAACAGTTTGGTTTTTACATGCTGGTTAGTCACCGTCAGATATCAGTGATTGTGTACTTGTATTTGATGGAAATCTTGGAATTTGTCCTGTTACCATTATTATGAAAACATCAAAATAAATCAATATACTGCTACCACTTGTGTAAGACAGCACCAATACTGATAAATGATGCCACCATGCATGTACTGTATTGTATCTTCAAGAGGTCGGGTGGGATACAATGGAATACTTGCGGAAGGATTTCACAGACAATTTCCTGGGTTTAACAAATAGTTTATTCACTGTATTACTTTTTTAAAACCAGAATTAATCTGAAATGTGTCCCCACTCATGTATGTGAAAACACTGCTTTATACCAAGATATATATATGGGCAGCAGTGTGGAGTAGTGGTTAGGGCTCTGGACTCTTGACCGGAGGGTCGTGGGTTCAATCCCAGGGGGGGACACTGCTGTTGTACCCTTGAGCAAGGTACTTTACCTAGATTGCTCCAGTAAAAACCCAACTGTATAAATGGGTAATTGTATGTAAAAATAATGTGTACAAAATAATGTAATTGTATGTAAAAATAAAGTGATATATTGTAAGCCGTCCTGGATAAGGGCGTCTGTTGAGAAATAAATAATAATAATATATGCTGTAGATACAGTACATTTACATAATGCATTTGTTTTATAGCAATTAAGCTGTGTCTTTAAAATACTGTAGCACTAATACCAGTTATTGTATAACCTTTAGAAATGAAAATAAATAAACTCAAACTTGTGGGCCACAGAGAAATGCAAACTCACTTTGCTACTGAGTTTTAAAATAATACAATTGATAATATTTTGATTGACTGGAAAATGTTATATTATTATTATTATTTAATTGAGGTTAACTGATCGCAAACAAGGTCGTCAAGGTAAGTGTGCATGTGGCAATTGGATTGTACAACTTGTGATCGATCCTGTCTAGTAGTAGAAGAGAGTTTGACAGACTACAGCTCAGCAGATGTCTTTTAAAGACTGTTTTGATATGTTTTGTTTTTCTTGGATTTTATACAATCATCAAATACATTCAGCTCTCTCTACTGCGCCTCTGCTTCAACAAAAAGCAGTTATTGTAACCTTTAAGATACATACCTTTGAATCAGAGATTACACCACATAGTTTTTTTTTAATATATTTAAACAGCTAATGGAATATTTTGGTGTTCACTCTGGGTTTCTATGCAGAACGATTATATGAAAACAACTGAAATGATTTTTTTCTTCTCATTCCCTTACCTAAAGGTATGTTAACCAACTGCTTCAGAAGTCCCTTATCATTTTAGTCAGCTGCAGTATTTTTCCTTTGATGTCGATAAAGCCCATATATTCTATAACAACTCTATATATTCACTTTCCTGTCTCTTGGTTCACTTCCTCTGCAACAATTAAGGAAATCCATATGCATCCCACACCAAAGTAAGAACACTGTCTATTCTCCTCTAAGGGGACATCATCCTACTCAAACAGGGCTATTAACCTCCAACATTCGCATCTTACTCCACATGTGGCAAATGGTTTAACTTCTTCCTTTCTTCACACAAACTTTCTAGTTTCTTCCTCAGTCCTGAAATTTTTGACAAGGTCAGACCACTCTCTTGTCAATGGTAATCTTACAGCATCTATGTTATCATGTCAATAAAGCATCAAATGAACTACACTGGATGAAAATTTATACAATGAATAACCATTTCCATGACATATTCTCAAATAGTTTTTTTTTTTTTATTATTATTATTAATATTAGGGAGGGTTATGAAGTTGTCACTTCCTTATTACTTTTAAACAGCTGGGCCTGATTTGATGAAGGCCTTATTTGTCAGCAGTCAATTGGAAAACTATGCACTCCTGTCAAAGCTCTTTGACAAATGTCACATCACAACTCATACCATTTATGCTATTATGAGGAGTGCAACGAACCCTGTCTCATCTCCTTAGAATGTGACTCACTGCTATTGAAACTTCCTGAAAAGAACCTGCAGTAAGGGCACACTCAAACGTTGTGTGGGATCATTGTGATTCTTGGCATTTTTGACACTCCACTTTCTACGTTTGATCTGAATCATGGTTCATTATGAGAAGCTGGCATCATGTATTTGCTGAGACACGAGTATCACTTTTCAGCCTGTTGATGCAGTGAAAGTCTTTACCAGTAATAAAGAAATAGCCCACTTCTCCTAATATAACTGGAGGCCACGCTGGCAATTTGCAAGGTACTGTATCAATTACCTTTTAGGGGAGGCGGGCACTAGAAAAGGGCTGATTGTTTTTAATTAGTACATATTTAGTACACTAGGGCTGTATACATTTGTTTTAACCATTTCAAAAGCAATGCAAATGACCTTGGTGCCTCAGGATCCTAGGAAGGTTAAAATCTATTAAAACATTCAGATAAGAAAGCATCATCTGCCTGCTCTCCTGAATAGAGGCTTTTGTAACCATAGTTTGTAATCACAGGCAGTGCTCAGCTGGGCAGTTATAACCCAATCCCCCAATGAGAACTTGCCCCAAGGGTGTCTGACATGGGCAAATAATTACTGCCTGTGGTACTATAGAAAATCATGCAAGCACTTTCAGAAAGTTCAATTTCCCATAATTAACAACCTCAAGCTGAGGCCATTCTTATGTTCTTTTTGAGAAACAACACTAAAGTCAACCATAGAGGTCTGCCATCTAAATGTCATTTTAATAATTTACGCTGTGGGTTGTGTAACTAAATATACCATATACTAACATACTTTATTATTTACTATTAAATATTTGATCAATTAATTCAATAATACAACAAAATTAGCCCAACACAAATGACATGCCTTATTTGCCAAAGCGGTCCATAATGTTTTGAGCCAATGATTGTTTTATGACTATAAGTACAATGAAAATACTGAACACACTCTTTTTTTTATACAATCAGCTTGCCCATGCATTCATACTGCAAGGCTTTTCAAGCTCTTACCTAACATTGCCCTGACCTTGTAACTCTAGCTTTGCATGTTGCCCCAACTATACCTATGCCTGAGATCTGTGATAAGTAACTGGTTTTTCATAACTCAGAGTGTACCTGTGACCTCGGACGGATGATAAAAATGTTTTTGCATGAGTTGTTTTTGCTTAAAAAGCTGTTTTGATCATATGTGCAAACCACAATCAAACCAGCTAAAACTGGTTGTAAACCACAAATTTCTGCTAAAAGTGACGCGCTATACTTTTGGTACTGCATCATGGAACGCCTTCTAACACACCTCCTGAAGAGGACCAACTTTGTTCATTGGTGAAAGTAGGAGATTTCCACACCTTCTAGGTGGTTTGACTGCCAGTGGGCAGGCATTTGCTAGGTATATTAATGCTTCTAACAGGGTTCTCGTTGCTTGGGTTCCACCAGCCGAGGCCTGTGAGTTTACCTGGAGCTCTGTTGCTCAGATTCTACCTGCTGAGACCTGTGAGTTTTTTAATTTTTTAATTTTTTAAATAAATTTAGTAGTTGCCAGCTGATTTTCTCCCAATTTGAAATGTCCAATTATAGGCTCAGCTCACCGCTACCACCCCTGTGCTGACTTGGGAGTGGCGAAGACTAAACACATGCTGTCCTCTGAACATGTGTCGTCAGCCGACCACTTCTTTTCACTCTGCAGGCCCGCCATGCAGCCAACCCAGAGCTACAGCATCGGAGGACAATGCAGCTCTGAGCAGTTTACAGGCAAGCATGCAGGCACCCGACAGTCTACAGGGGTTGCTGGTGCGTGGTGAGCCGAGGACACCCTGGCCGACCTAAGTAAAATAGAGAAAACATCCACAGAAAAAGGATGGCTATTTTTTCAAAAATGTAGTACTAGAGGTGCAAAACAATTACATCCCAAAAGTAGACAAATCTAAATCTAAAACAAAATTGCCAAAATGGTTAAATAGATCAATTAAAAAAATATTCAGAGAAAAAAGGCACTTTACAGTGTGTTTCAAAGGGACCAAGAACAAAGTACACAGAAAGAGTACTTGGAACTGCAAACACAACTCAAAAAGGAAGTTAGAAAGGCCAAGAGAGAGATAGCAATGAGCATTGCCAAGGGGGCTAAAATCAATTCCAAAAAGTGTTTTCAATATTATAACAGCAAAAGAACATTCAAGGAGGAAGTAAAATGTCTAAGAGATACAAATGGCAAAATCACAGATGAAGAGAAATAAATAGTGAAATACTTTTCACAACTTTAGCATAACAGAGGCAGAAGTGTTAAAGGGACTAGGAGCTCTTAAAATAAACAAATCCCCTGGGCCAGATGAGATCCTCCCAATAGTCCTCAAAGAAATGAAAGAAGTTATTTACAAACCGCTAACCAAGATCAGGCAACAGTCTCTTGAGACAGGGACTGTAGCGACAGACTGGAAAATTGCAAACGTAATATCGATCCACAAAAAGGGAGACAAAACCGAACCAGGTAACTACAGACCAATAAGCCTGACTTCTATTATATGTAAACTTATGGAAACTAATAAGATCCAAAATGGAAAATTACTTATATGGCAACAGAATCCTGGGAGGCTGTCAGCATGGTCTTAGGAAAGACCATGCTGACAGCCATGTCATAGATTTGCAGATGACATGCTTTGCATGTCATATGCAAAGCATATGACATGGTTTATTTAGATTTCCAGAAAGCTTTTGACAAAGTCCTGCATAAAAGATTAATTCTCAAACTGAATGCAGTAGGAATTCAAGGAAATGCATGCATATGGATTAGGGAGTGGTTAACATGTAGAAAACAGAAAGTACTGATTAGAGGAGAAACCTCAAAATGGAGCGAGGTAATCACTGGAGTACCACAGGGATCAGTATTAGGTCATCTGCTCTTCCTAATCTACATTATTGACTTAGATTCTGGTACAGTAAGCAAACTTGTTAAATTTGCTGATGACACAAAAATAGGAGGAGACGCAAACACCGTTGCAGCAGCAAAGGTCATTCATAATGATCTAGACAGCATTCAGAACTGGGCAGACACATGGCAAATGACATTTAATATAGAAAACTGTAAGGTATTGCACGTTGGCAATACAAATGTGCATTATAAATACCATACTGAAACTGAAATACTGATACTGAAATTAAAGAAGGAATCTATGAAAAAGACCTAGGAGTTTACGTTACGTACGTCTTGACAATGTTGGGAAGCTATAAAAAAGTCCAACAAAATGCTTGGATATATAGTGAAAAGTGTTGAATTTAAATCAAGGGAAGTATGTTAAAACTTTAGAATGCATTAATAAGATCTCATCTAGAATATTGTGTTCAGTTCTGGTCACTTCGCTACAAAAAGGATGTTGCTGCTCTAGAAAGAGTGCAAAGAGCGACCAGAATTATCCTGAGTTTAAAAGGCATGTTATATGCAGACAAGCTAAAAGAATTGAATCTATTATTATTATTTATTTCTTAGCAGACGCCCTTATCCAGGGCAACTTACAAGATATCACATTATACAGATATCACATTATTTTTACATACAATTACCCATTTATACAGTTGGGTTTTTACTGGAGCAATCTAGGTAAAGTACCTTGCTCACGGGTACAACAGATGACAGTGTCCCCCACTGGGGATTGAACCCACAACCCTCTGGTCAAGAGTCCAGAGCCCTAACCACTACTCCACACTGCTGCCCAGTCTTGAATAAAGTCCTAAAAGGTATTGACAATGTCGACCAAGGGGACTGTTTCGACCTGAAAAAAGAAACAAGGACCAGGGATCACAAATGGAGATTAGATAAAGGGGCATTCAGAACAGAAAATAGGAGGCACTTTGTTACACAGAGAATTGTGAGGGTCTGGAACCAACTTCCCAGTAATGTTGTTGAAGCTCACACCCTGGGATCCTTCAAAAAGCTGCTTGATGAGATTCTGGGATCAATAAGCTACTAACAACCAAACGAGCAAGATTGGCCGAATGGCGTCCTCTCATTCGTAAACTTTCTTATGTTCTTATGTTTAAAAGCAATATGACAATATGGCTGTGAAATGTATCAGATGAATTAAATATGAATTCTCTTTACAATGCTCTCTGCAATCTCCTCATTCACACATTATTTATTTCTTAGCAGACGCATGACACATTTCCAACACAAACCTCTATTCATGGTTCATGTACAGTACATGCACAGGAGGAAATGGGTGACTGTGGACATCACATTATGTATAGGATTTGCAGCCATTTTAATCTTTAAAAAGATTTTAAACCCTGACAAGACACATGCTCTTTATCCGGATTGACAAGGCCCTTCTTTTTGTATCTCACTCAGAGTGATGCAGACGCTAAGAGAAGTTATAGTGTGATGAATAAGAGCCCTTGTATAGAGCATATACAGAGCATACCGTACACCCTGACAATGGCTGAAAGCTTCACTATATACAGTTTCTGGATCAAATGTTTACATTTCCAATAACCAAAAGATGTGCAGGAACAAATTAAGGATGTATCTGTTATTCAAAATCCCAAACTACCATTTACTGTTTTAAAACACCCACCAGAGCATGATAATTACTGGGACCATGTTAACTTTAGAAGGAATTGTAGCAAATAATACCTTTTATTGAAACCACATTTTGAAATCACAGGATGATTTATATATAACCCAAAGTCTTGAGTTAATGAGTAACATGTCCTATCTTACTGCTGCAGTAAAAGTACCAATTATATAATGTAATAATATCTTTTTTTTATATAGCGCCTTTCATAGTGGACCACCATCACAAATTGCTTTACAGAGGTAGGCTGTGAACTGTGCATTAAATGCAGAGTCACTTACAATAGGATATTGATTTAACATCTCATCCACAGGATGGAGCAAAAGGAGGTTAAGTGACTTGCTCAGGGTCACACAGTGAGTCAGTCAGTGGCAGAGGTGGGATTTGAACTGGTAACCTTCTGGTTACAAGCCCTGGACCACTTCTATAATAGATCAATTTCTATAATAGACCATGTTCCAATTATGGAGCATAATCTTTTATAGAAATTGGAAATTTGACAAAAGCCATCTGAATGATCAATTAAATATTCATATTTTACAAAATTATTTTGAAGATAGGCATTATGGGAGTTTGTGTCCAGATGCGCTTAACATTCACATCAAACAATTGCTGAAAATACAACTGAAACTTTCAAAGGTTCATTGAACTTCTAAAATCAAGAAAACATGAACTTCTAGAATAATATCTGTTTCATTTTTTATTATAAATGGTGAGAAATGTGACTTTTAATCAGTGTTTCATCATAAAAAAGATACTCCATTTCTTTAACAGCTTTAAAAATCAAAACTCTTACCATTATTTTTAAAACTATTTTTTATAAAAAAAAACATTTTGCATTTCAATGGTAATATTTTTGTGAAGAGAGTGCATGCAGTTTGCAATAATGGTGAATGGTACAATATGCAATTTAAATGTTTTTTTTTTTATAACAATTTTAATATACTGCTTTTAGAGATGGCAGCTAGAATTTGTTCTGGAGGGATACATATACGCCTCTTCAAGTTGAGACTGGAAGTCCATATACACAAAAGTGTATGCAGCACATTGCATGCGCTTCCAATTGTGTCCATCCCTTCTAGGATTGTTTCAGCTTTGCATTTTACTATCTTCAAAACGCAAAGATGCCAGGATAGCGTATCCTTTGATGGGTATGTCAGTGGCTTTGCCCTGTGCCTGAGGCAAAAATGTTTTTGCAAATGAATCATGGATTACAATGCATGCCCCATGAAGAATCAATCAATCAATCGATCAATCAATTCAAGTACACAATACATTTCTTATAAAAGCATAAAATAGGGAAATGTATTGACTCGAGAATGATAATTTTACCCTATTTCTGCAGTAATGCTGCACTTTTTGAGATTCCGCATTTGTGACATTTCTGACAGTATAATGTTTACCTCTAATATAAACACTGCCAGGAAGTGGCAGTGTGTGAAGCCACTATTACACCACACTTTAAGCTGGTTCAAAGTGTGTGTTGTGTGCCTGTAGCTCTTGACTATCCCCTGATGCCATTCCATGCAACAAATAAAGGTATTAAATGTTACTCGGGGAATGCTAGGTGTATATTCTTGAAGTAAGAAGGTGAGCTTTGAGAATTGTCTGTCTGCATTTTACTGAACACCCCAATAAATGTCACTCTCCTGATCTTGACAGTTGCTCAGCTATTACAAAGCAAACATTTATTTTATCATTAATTTCAAGATCCCTGTGAAGCCTTTGTCCTGAACAGAAGTATCTATATTATCATTACTGACATTTATAACATTTATATTGTAGCAACAGTGGTGTCTTTTTTCCCGTTCTAGGTTAAATTTAAACAAGCGTTGACAATGTGAAAGTCTTTCGCTGTCTTGCAATGCAGTTAAAACTCAACCTCCACACCTCCTTCTGGCATATCAGATTGACTGCACACACTGAGAATACCAAATAAGTTTCCAAAGACAGTACTGCCTAAAGGGGTGGGATGAGACCTCTAGCTGATTTTTAAACAGGCTTCAAACTATTGCATAATGTTTTTCTTTTGTTTTTTTTTTAATGGGAGTACAACTTGGCATGGCATAAACATTACATTTCCCAAATCCAATAAACTACATGATTTATAAAAAATACGATATTTTTTAAGACATATGTGCATTAAAATGCAGAGGTTTATTGGGGAATGTGAGTGAAAAGTTGTATGATCCAGAATATATCAGACCAATAGAAAAAGAGTGAGTACAACACCACATAAATAAAGCACTGTTACAAGACTATGACAGTAGAATAACAACATCTAATTAAATATAGGGTCTGTGGAGATTGGATTTGCTTGTGCATATAAAGGCTTTATTCTCAAATTTGTAAACCATTCCCAATATAAATCTGAACATCTGAGCTCTGCTATGATAAACACATTTTGATTACATGCCTGCGATATCACACTGTTTTTCTTTCTTTCTTTCTTTCAGATGGATCATTTCAGAGAGGATTACCTTCTACTGTATATCATTTTATAATCAGTTTTGTACAAGAACACAATCAAGGCTGTCAAGATGTATTTCGAACACAGGTTAGAATACAACAACAACAAAAAGTACATTGCTGTCCAGAACTAAAACAAAAAAGGCAAACAAAGGGAAAATAATTGTATATTAATCATGGTGCTTCTATTACAGATAGGAGTGATGGGTTAACGGGTAATATGACCCACAGTGTATTGCTACATATTCTATAAGGCACAGTCAGTTGGCTACTGATGTGGTACAGTATTTTGAGATTTGAGCCAAAATACTAGAGCAACTGAGAGCTTTCCTTATCCTGGTACGATACCAAAACACTAGAGCTGCTGAGAGCTTTCTTTATCTTAGTATGATACCAGTATAACTGTCACACAAAGTGTCCTGATAACATATTAGTGGCCAGAAATAAATTTCAAAATAAGGCTAAATTGTATTGAAACTGGGAACTGTACTGCCAGGCCACAGTAAATAGTGTGGTGTGCAATACTAAACACCTGTTTATTTGACACAATAAAGAACACAGGGGAATTCATTGTATACAATTTGTGTAGCTGTATAACATATTGAACATGTTACAGTAATTGCATCTTAAGAACCCAGTCATAATTCAACAATATGTCCATTAAAAATGGCTTTAAAAAGATTCCATGTGTCATCGTATTGCACATATATATATAGTATCTGCTTTATACAAAAGAAAAAAGATGTGTTGCTTCAACAATACCCAATTAATTTATGAAAACCCTTTCAATTTATTTTGTACACTGGGCCCCATAATCCCAAAAGTATCTGTTTTATTATAATTGGTTCCAAAGCACCCATTTGAAACACATCGACACAGTGGCATTTCAGCTTTGAAGACAGCTGCAAAGTAAGATAAGTGGAAAATATTACCAGTGTCTCACAAACATGATTTATTATATGGTTAAAGTATCTCAAAATATTGAGACTGTTCAATGTTGAGTAGACCTGAAGCTTTCCAAAGTGATAGTCCAAAGATAAATTAGGTCATGGAAGCGATCCAAAATTAGCTTTTCAACATAACAGAACTCAGAGTGGAGGGCAGCGAAGCCTGAAGGCTTGAGCAACGGACTGGGATTCCACGAGAGGTGACAAAACGCTACTTCTTCTGTGTGATGTAGCACATGGGGATATGATAGGTAAATAATTGTGGCAATATACAGTATACACATATTTAACCAGGAGAGAACTCTTGAGATTTCTAATTACCAACAGGATCCCTTGGTGAAATCACATTTAAAATAATTAATAAAATATTCAACACTAAAAAAGGTAATTTTCAAAACTAATGCAAGATATGTTGGCCTCTTCCATATTTTTGTGATAGCTGAATAAATAATAAATAATATCCAAAATATTTGAACTTTTCAAAGACACACACATGTTCCTTTCCATTACTATACATGCAGGAACATCATATTGTTTTTCATCCTTATGAGGAGTGACTGAGAAGTGGACACTAATGTATCAGGTTTGCATAAGTAGATTCAAAATTGACACAAAAAAGATTCTCTTAACTTGCCATGCCTCTTTCTTTACACATGACAGATAGCATAACATGCTATCAATTATTAGCTTTGGCTTGATCTCTCCTATAAACCTCTGGGTTTGGGTTCTTAAAAAAAAAAGGACAGTTGTCATACTTAGGCTGAAGTAAGTTGAAATGTTATCACATTTGAAAATGCTCTGTTCTACAGTTACTATAGATCTGTGAAGATCATGGGGATTATGGTATCAGACTGGCTGGTTGTGATCTGCTCCAAACATTTCCTTCTTTTTATCCATCTGAAGCATTTCTATTTTTCAGTTGATATCACAGCTAAGCCACCCCCCTCTTTACACCTGAGGACAAAAGCTAGCCCTGCAGGTGTCTGTTCAAGCTCACCGGGCACAGCTGTGCCTTTATCATGTAAATACAAAATATACATGGCTAAACAGCAACCAGCTATTGTACCTGTTGTCTTTGTCAATTCTGCATTCGGAAAAATGGTAGAACTTTAGTTAAAGGCTTGTTAAAATGAATCTATACATGTGTTATCAAACATGTTGTAAACAATTTTAGATAGTTATACATAATAATAAAGGCTATAACAATACAGTATTATGAAACATGTAAGGCATGCATTGAAATTTATTTATTTATTTATTTTTATTAAATTGGATGCTTACGAAACTTCTTTAGGTAGTTATAAAGCCAATATCAGTCTAGATCAGTTTTCTTGAATTTCAGCTGTATTTTATACATAAAAACAGACATTTCTTTATCGACTCAGAATCATCAAAACCTTTATAATCATAGTTTTTTAAATTAATCCTTAAACTAAAGTGTTACTAAACATTCAGTATGAAAAGTCCAGTTACCATGATCTCTTAGAGTATGTCGCTGAACACTTGACTATCTACAAATTATAAATCAAAACAATTGAATCCTGTAAACTGATATCATAGTCAGATTGAATTTTTTTTATACTACTTTGCACAGTTATTTTATGTCTTAACAACACAATTACATCTACAAAGAATATGTAGCATCATCTAAATCTGGGATATTTTTTACAACAAAATGACACAAAAGGAATATGTGATTAATGCATTATGTTTTTGCACAGTACATATCAATTAATGCAACTTGCATTAGTATAATCATTCCTTACCTAACATGAGCAACATTTGCATAGACACACTTTCATTTTGCATACAAGACCACACTAGGCTACCAAGAAAACATACAACACAACTTTACATTCAATATAATGAACTCCCTAACATATCATTTTCAGCGAGTTAATATAGAAAAACAACAACAAAAAAATGTCTTGCTATAATCCTCCTGGGAATTATGACGCTGTTCATCTAACAAAGAGATCTGGCTCCTGCTCGCAATAGAGGCGAGAATTCAATTTATTACAACAAAATGTCACAGGTGGACTGACATTTAGGTTAATTAAAAGGGTTATTGCTTTGGAAGAAATAATAGATGCTTCTCTCATTTGCATATGTCCTTTGAACCATTGTGGCTTTTTGAATGTTAGTATCCCTGTGAGCTGCTGAAGAGCAGAATTGACAACATTTATATATGTTAACCTTTTCAATACTCAAATGAAACGAAGTTCACTTAAAAAGTACTCAAAGCATCAAGTTAACACCGAGGATGAAGTACAGAAGAATTTGATATTGTGGCAGTGTTCCCCACTGTGTGTATTTTGTGTTTATATGTTGCTTGTGGTGCGTTAATGCTGGTGTATAGGTATTGGTGCACGGATATAATGTGGGGTTATGCAGCACAAGTGTTATAAAATGTGTATTTGTATTTAGAGATGAGGATGGCACAATCACTTCACATGCACATTAAAATGTGTATAGTATGTGAGCACGGGATTTTACAAAGCAGTTCAATGATTGATTGATTAACAATACAATCTCAGTACAGCTACATAAAAGGGTGAATGTTTCACTTACTCGGGGTTGGGTGTTCAGGAAGAAAGAACGGGAGAGAGAGAGAGAGAGAGAAGAAAATAAATAAGTAAAATAACAATTACTTGTGTGTTTAGTGTTCGCATCCTGTTTGTTAGTTGTCTGTATTGGCCAAAGTGATGTTTGGTTTTGTCTATAATGTTTTTCGTTTGTTCAAACCTTTTATTTTGTTGACCAGTTGTTTAATTAATAAAAGTGCTGCAGCGCATTCATTAACAATCTGCTGTGGCTTTCCCTTCCTTTCACTCACCATATCACCTTGCAGTGCTGTGTTTCTTCCAGGTCTGACATCACTGCACAGGCCAGCTTGCCACAGATATATGTTAATGTAATCCTTTAACACATCTTTAGCACTAGACAATACTTTAATAAAGACAGTGCAGACAGTACAACACATACTGTACATCACCAACACCTATTACTGTATTTCTTTAGAAAAGCAGTTTCTTTTTTTTTTATATATATGGATTGTTAGATTGTCAATTACCCTTTCTTCCTGGGAATGTTTTAGAAACAGACAAGATAAGAGTGAACTTACATTCAAATGATGTATGCTCTGTGCAGTAAGCTAGGGGGGAAACATGTCCACCTATATCAACAATGCAACAGAAAATACATTATTATTATTATTTGTTTATTTAGCAGACGCCTTTATCCAAGGCGACTTACAGAGACTAGGGTGTGTGAACTATGCATCAGTCACTTACAACTACGTCTCACCTGAAAGACGGAGCACAAGGAGGTTAAGTGACTTGCTCAGGGTCACACAATGAGTCAGTGGCTGAGGTGGGATTTGAACCAGGGACCTCCTGGTTACAAGCCCCTTTTCGTTAACCACTGGACCACACAGCCTCCTCGAACACAATACATACATGATGCAGAAATCTGCTTCTACATTATACAAAAACAACATACCTTGTTAATAGCCTCTGCTGCCAGTTGTTAAAGAGAAGGGGAAGCAACAGCATGAAGACTTCCATTACCCTTAATGGATTGTAAAGGCTAACATAAGCCACTGCATTACTCTCTAATACTTCTCTCATTTACTAAAAAAAAAAAAAATAGAAATTGCAACTCAGCATCGTCCGTCACGCCCAAACTACCAGATACGAGTATGACAATACAAACGAATGAACACCGCAATTACCTAAACATAATAGCATTTGCATTCGGTGTCAGACTTTCTCATTCTCTGCCAAACACTGGTTTGGCATACATTAACTCAAGAACAAGTTGTTGGAAAGTAATGTGTTATTGCTGTGAGCAGAGGTGTGGTGCTACATCGATTTGGGTGTTTAATATTACATGTAGGTGTGGATTTGATTCAGGGCTGAGTACTTTTTTCTTGTATCTTGTGTTTACAGACTTTGTTAAACTGTTTGTTTGTTTTTAGCGTTTCCAGATAAAATAAAACTTTTAATTGTACATTTTTTACATTTTGTTTATAATTTTGCCATTAAAACCACTTCCTACCGTATGTAAACACCAGTTTACTAACACACCAATACTGGCTTGTCATTGTAATGTCCTTACCTCTGCCCATTCATATGACCCGATACTGCTGAAGGCTGATCCTTCCCATGAACAGAAAACAGTGGCACGGTCTGGCTGCCAACCATTTCTTACTTGAGAGATCAAGGACCCAGTAAGCTCAGTATTGATGGCTGCACCACTAATCCATTCTTATCATACCAGCTGTCGTGGTGGCTACCTAAAAGGACATATCGGTCTACAAAGAAAACACACACACACACATTGCTTATACTTTGAAATATAAAAACTTTTACACTGGAAATATATTTTTCAGAGATGTACTGAAACAGACCCATCCCCTATTACTTTATGGTAATACTACATTGTAATATTCAATAGATGGTATAAGAACAGATTGTTTCCTATTATTTTATCCAATTTACAGCATGCCACTTCATTTGTGGAGCTAGCAGAGGAGAATATCTGCATAGGTTACCGACTTGAATGTCAGCTAGATGCAGTTTTGTGCATATTTGATTTATATGCCCATCTTAAATGAAAGTTACATTTATTCAAGTTATAATTATGGCATTATGGCTAGAGAGGTATCTATCCTGGGACAGACAAGATACATGCCCTTCTTAGACTGAAACAAAATATGCTGCTTGCAAAAGAAAACCACCAAAGACTTAATGCACAGCTAAATCAGCTTATAGTTTGGTTTTCTAGTAATAATTAACTTTGAATTTGCCATTCCTCTTTATTCTCTGGTCAGTTTAAGCATGGCCATTGATACAGAAGAACACAAGGCCTGTTGGAAATGCTGGATTATAACAGCAGGGCACAATGTACTAAGACCATGTGGATCTAGCCTTTTCAGTGCATTTTCTTACTCCACTGAGAACCATTAAGAAATATAAGAAGTCGTAAAAAAGCGAGGTAGGAGGAGAAAATTAAGAATTGATCGGCTGATGCTGCAACATTGAGACGGAATGGCTAATTCTAAATGCTTGCACAAGTTATTTAATTCTGGAGTGATATTTTCAACAGTACCATGTGTTTAAAATGTCCCTTCATTTCAGTTAAATAGCCTAGTAATGTAATACAAATGCAATAGGAAAATAAATGAGTAAAAGGAAAATATGAAACCGGTGCAATTTAAAGAAAGTTATGTTTTTTTAACATTGCAAAACATTGCCCATTATCTTTACTTCCATGTATGTATACAACATGCACTTGCTTGTATGTCAAACCCAAATATAAACAAACCTAATCCATAACTTAATAACCGATATGAAAATAGTTATTGTTACAGTTGAACTTAAAGAGCAAACCAAATAACAAACAAATTTGGTGAATTCATATAGGGTACCTGTATATAAGAATTAGACTAAATAATCTACAACCCACTACACATTGTACCAAAATGCTGGTCCTTAATGTGTGGATGCAGGTGCATCTGTTTACTTTCATAAACAAATCTGTTCACTCTTATCTACAAATGTTAAACGTGCAGAGCGCTGATTTATATCACTCATTTGAAGCAAGTCCCACAACAATAAGGAATTATCCCTCACTAAATACATACATGAATAAAGAAAAGTTGCCTAGATAAAAACTTGTCAAAGAAATACTAAAACCCTTTGTGGCAGGGCAGAGGAGAGCCCTGCACATAATTAGAGGGGGCAGGGCAAAGCCCAGCATGTAAATATATGTGTTGCTTGTTTAAGCACAGGTGAATGCATTGTATTATTTAAAAGAGAAATGTATTGTTTGTATATTTTAGAACGTATGGTTTAAATGTATTTTGTGTTTTAGAAAACGCTGTATTATGATTTAAAAAGGAAATGTATTTTGTGTTTAGTTAAAAGCACGCAGTTTTATTGTTTGGTTTAAATGTGGTGCTTGCAGCTCATCTCATCCAGACAGCTTGTGTGAATGCATGGTCGGCAGTCCGTGATTATTGACTGTCGACCATGCAAACAAAAACCCAGTACAGAAAGTGACCATCTCCAGATTATTTAATTGATTAATTTATTGCTAGTCTGGAGATGGTCACCAGTATATAAGCCTGCAGTTTTCCTTGTTCAGAGTCGGTGTTCAGGAAGGAGGAACTCTGCAAGAGAGAGCGAGAAATGAAACGAAACAGAAAGTAAAGAATAACAATTGCTGTGCGTGCTGGAAGCACCAGCAGGGTGCTTGTTTATTTGTTTGGTGTCCGTGTGTTCGTGATTTGTTTTTGTTCAACTTTTTATTTTGCTCTGTGAGCAGTGTTTTTTTTTGTTCAAATATTTATTTTATTTTTGTTTAATAAAAACAGCACCACAGAGTGCTTTCACCCGAGTCCCTGCCTGTGTTGTCTCTGTCAGCTGTCTGGTCTGGGAAAGTCAACCCTCGGCTACCCTGTCACACCAAAACATATAATGAAGTCCGGGGGATACGTTTTATTCAACATCAGCCAATTTCTGTACATTTTTTTATTTATTTTTTACAGTAATAAGGATATTAAAAAGGATAACAACAAAATTGAAAATGACAAGCGTGACTGAAGTAGCTGTCGGGAATAATACACATTTAAAAATCATACCTGTAGAACACATTTAAAGTTGATTAAACTGAAAGAAAAGCAAAAAACAGAGGCAGACCTAGAAAGAGGTAGAGAGTTTAAAAAGAGAAGCCGATTGAAGAATTATTATTAGCTAATACCAACTTGTTGGGTTTTCATTATTCTTCTTATAACAATGTGAAAACGAGTATCCGAGTGTAACAATGTGAACAATGACCATGTGGACGCTCTAGTGAGTCTTCTACAAAACCTCTTTGCAAATGAAAACATTTTTCTACTAATTTTATGAGCCTAATTATTCACCTCTTGGCTCTTTGGAAGCACTAACTGCAGAGATATTCAATTTAAGTCTTCTACACACTACAACCTAAGTATACTATGTCTTTAGATGTAACATTACAGTATCATTATACAGCATATGTATTATAATCTGGCTCAAATCCCAAGTAAGATTTTAATAAAGCATGTCATTAAACACACAGGAAGGTTTTGTTCCAAATGTACACTGTGGTAGGGGGTGTGGATTATCTGCTGACAGATAGGAAGAGACACAAGTGATGTTGACATGTCTCACAGGCATATAGGATTTATTTACACAAAGAAAACACACCCGCGTGACTATACCTGCTACGGTACGTCATGGGAAACTATACATGTGTACAGAAAATAGGCAAAAAGGGAAAAGAAAACAGTGGAAAACAAACTACAAACAAAAGGTGCCATGAATATGGTGAGCGCTACTCCGCTAATCAAGGATGCCCTGCAGACACACTCCTCCCTACACTTCCAGGATGCCAGACTCTCTAAACTAATCCCGACTACGAATAATACAACCCTGATCCCAGGTCCACACATGGTGGTCAGAGGTTTTTAGCTTCTTTTACAAACACAGGTTTGTTGTCCGGGTAGCATGGATGGTCCTCATCCGCTGGCTTTTCAACAGCCCCGAGGTGTGTCAGCGGACCCCTTTTATCACAAGACATTCTCCAGGGATACACCCACCAGCTGATCAAGGCTGTCTCAGACATAGCGTCTGGCTCTCAAATAACTATTTACATTGATCAAATAAACACAAAAGGAAAAATCTAACAAAATACACAAATTAAACTATATAAACACATGTGCAGGGCCTCAGCCCTGCCACAAACCCCATATTGTCTATAAAGCTTTGTATACATCTATAATTGATCTTTAACAATTCCAGAAGGAACTGCTACTAAACAGTGAGGTGACATTCCGATGTTAAGCCTATTGTTTCACAGATACTGCATTGGGATGATTTAAATGTGGCATTTTAAGTCTGTATAACTTCAATACCATAATGTACAGTATCTACATTAACAACCACCAGGTATAGTATCTACAGTAACAGAGAAGCAGTGCTATGATAGATTATAGAGTTGACTTTCTTTGGCTGTCGTCACTAGCACCACCTGACTACATTAAAAAAAGGAGGAATGGGGGCTCCCGAGTGGCGCATCCAGTAAAGGTGCTCCTCGTGGAGTGCTGGATGTGCCCTATAGTCTGGACGTCGCGAGTTCAAGTCCAGGCTATTCCTTTGCTGACCGAGGACGGGAGCTTCCAGGGGGCGGCGCTCAATTGGCCGAGCGTCGCCCAGGGGGAGGGAGGGTTAGGTCAGCCAGGGTGTCCACGGCTCACTGCACACCAGCGACCCCTGTAGTCTGGCCGGACACCTGCGGGCTTGCCTGTAAGCTGCCTGAGAGCTGCATTGTCCTCCGATGCTGTAGCTCTTGGGTGGCTGCATGGTGAGTCCGCAGTGTGAAAAAAAGAGGTTGGCTGACGGCACACGCTTCGGAGGACAACGTGTGTTCGTCTTCGCCCTCCGGAGTCAGCACAGGGGTGGTAGCCTAAAAATAATTGGCCATTCCAAAATTGGGAGAAAATAATACAAATAATTGGCAATGACTAAATTTATATACTAAAAAATAAAAAAATAAAAAAAAGGAGGAACAAGTCAAAATAAAGGACCTGCTGGCCATTCTGTTATATTGCATGCACCTTAGTGATGAGCTAAGAACAACTTACCTGGGTCCGTAATCCCTTTCAGGTATCCAATTACATTGTGAATGGTCATGTATTTTATGTCTGACTCGATATGCAGTATTATAGTCCTTTTCGCTGTAAAACAAAAACACAAATGGTTATTAAGACTCAGAAATTAACGTATACCGTTTTTTTTTTCCCCCCTCACAAAATATCTGCTGTGTTACAGAGAAAATGCAATTTAATTCTATAACAGAATTATCTACAAAGGGTTATTTTATCGCAGTTCACCCAAAGCAGCATTACCAATTGGTTGGAGTATGGTCTGATTTCGTACATATGCTATGACATGCTATTACAGTAAAGACCAATATAGTTCCTCCATCAGTTCTTACTTTTTCCCTTTATTCAATGTTGGCTATATTCACTGTGAACTTTCCCACAGTGTCATTATCAATGTTTCTGCAGGCATTGAAACACATCTTCCACTATGGACCTGAACGACATAGTTGCTTTATTCATAATCTATACCCCATAAAACGCATTCATTGGCTGACAATGTTTGAACTAAAGACAGGATTGCCATTGGGTAGTTCAACAGCTAAGCCTTTGATCACTGTAGAATAAACAGCCTCCTTCACAGTAGGTGGGCTTTCCAGCCATAAAATAAGAAATGTCAACACACAACCTGGAGGCAAGAGGTCTAAAGTGGAGTGTTCTTTTTCAAAAATCCACGAGAGAACTTGCTCTGCATCTTTTCAAGCAAACAAAACATGTTCCACTCTTAAAATAATGTTTATACCTGTAGCTACAAAACACTCCAGATGTAGCATTTTCAGAGAAGAAAACAAAATATGATGCGCTAATTTATATCCCTGCAAGTACACCACTTAATTAACAACAGAGACAACAACAAAACTCTTAAATAATTTAAACTCACTAATTAAAATAATATGCATAGCAAGTACTGAAACCAGATCTGGGTTACTTGCTGATTCATTATTAAGTGCTTTGCTAATCAAACGTTTTCCCTATATTTTAATGACTGTATTTTGAAATAGATGCGGTATGTTTACGTTTATGCTTTTGAGAAACCTTTAAAGACATGTGTAACTGCATAACTGATTTTTCAGTTTACAAATCAAAACCTTGCTTTAAATTCATATTGAACAAACCCCTGCATACAAAGTATAACAGTAAAGGAAGCTAATCACACTTCACCGTGCTAAAGCTTCAGGTTTAATAAATGTTCTCCTAAACAAAAAAACTAATTTGGTCAAGGGACAACATAAGTCTGTTTATCAATCAAAATCCACTTAATACAAATTCCAGAGAGTATTACATTTAAAAAGCAGAGGCTGGAAAATTAATCTTTTTTTTTAAGATTGTGAGCAGGCTTTTTATTACACGTGCCGACTGCATTAATCAGTTATGACAAATAGTCACAAACAATTTTAAATACATCCCCCTTGCTACTGTATGAATCCTGTGGGTTCAGAATAACATATTTATTTACATGCAAGGACAAATTATTTTCTCAGTGAAATTTCAATCTTTTCATTGTGAAGCATTCTGGATTTATGGGACATTTACATATGGCAAGAAAAATCAAGAGCTGGGTAGACTCCAGCTGTGGGTCTGGCCCCTGAACGGGACCATCTGTCTGCTTTAGGGATCTCAGACACGGTAGTTAGTACACTGCAGAATGCTAGGGCCTCTTCCACGAGGGCACTGTATGCCTACACTGCTGCTGTACCCTTGAGCAAGGTACTTTACCTAGATTGCTCCAGTAATTGTATGTAAAAATAATGTGATATCTTGTAACAATTGTAAGTTGCCCTGGACCTTTTTATGGGTGATCTTTCCTTGGTGGTCACCCATACAAGTACCTTGTTTATCACCTGATGGTTGAGAATATATTACTTTTAGATTGCATTGCTACTAGATATGTTTTAAAGGGGATACCAATCTCCACAAATTAATGTTGTGGAATATTTCGGCATGCTGCAAAATGAATTATGGCTGTAACTATGTACAAAGAGCATGGTTCCTCAATATTGCTCATTGGTGACAACACCATAGTTTATGTTTTTTATGATTCCTCCCAATCATACAAGTAAAGGCATGTTTTTTTTTCCACAGTATCTGTCTACAAATCATTAACCACATAGTCCACATTAAGGATCATATGAAGAAGGAAAGGACAGTCAACCCCATCATTCCATTCCATGATTCAGTTTGCGTAAACAGTACAGGCGCCATTTTATTGAGCCCACCCAGTATTGAAATACACTGTGGTGATGATGTGTTGTGCAGCGCCAGGATGCTCCAAAAGAGGGGACAGAAGGCAGGTGAAACAAACTTTCTGTTTATATATATATATATATATATATATATATATATATATATATATATATATATATATATATATATACAGCATTATATGCTCCTAGGATGCGAAGTGGAAGCTTGACAAACTTCAATAATTTTTAAGTGTCTGTGTCAATACAGCCTTCAGATCCCAAAGCAGGCACAATCTGTAATTGGAAGCCCTCGCACATAGGAGCACAGATGGCAACATGCACCATGCTGGTTATGGCTGCCTCTCTGGTTTTCCCTGATAAACTCAGAGCAGAACTCAAAAGTGTCCCATTACACCGTGTAACAATTTTTTTTTTTTTGTTGTTCCTGGGTAGTAAGTGTTATTTCCTAATTGCTTATGCCTCAAAAGTATAGAAAATGGCTATTATTCCCCACAAACTTTAGTATAAATACAGGGGCCTTAAGCCCACCAGTTCAGTTTAGTTCCAGCTGCCTAAGTGGATACATATCTGCATTTTTCTGAGATGGCATCAAGGTCATAGGAGACTTCAAAATGGTGGCATTCCTGATGGGTCTCCAAGGCGGTTTTACCAAGTTTCCCTGATATCTTTGCCTTTGGGACAGCAGGGACACAAAGGCGCAATACCACAGGCGGGACTGGCCACAGCAGACCAAGTTCTCTGTGGGGAGGAACAACGTCAAGTGGGAGCCACTGGTGGACCCCCGGAAGGTGCTGATGCCACCACTGCACATCAAATTGGGCCTTATGAAACAATTTGTCAGAGCTCTAGATAAGGAGTCGGCAGTCTTCAAGTACCTTCAAGACTTCTTCCCTAAGCTGTCTGAGGCAAAGGTCAAAGCCGGTGTCTTCGTCGGACCACAGATAAAGAAGATCCTGGAGTGCAATGAATTCCCCAAGAAGCTCACTAGTAAGGAGAAAGCGGCTTGGAACAGCTTTGTCGCAGTGGTTCGGGGCTTCCTGGGCAATCACAAGGCCGAAAACTATGTGGAGCTGGTTGAGACTCTGGTGAAGAACTACGGCACAATGGGCTGTAGGATGTCCCTCAAAGTCTATACCCTTGATGCTCATCTTGATAAATTCAAGGAGAACATGGGAGCGTACTCGGAGGAGCAAGGCGAGCGCTTCCACCAGGATATACTGGACTTTGAACGCCGCTACCAAGGACAGTATAACGAGAACATGATGGGAGACTACATTTGGGGGCTGATTCGTGAAAGTGATTTACAGTATAATAGTAAATCTCAAAAAACTACTCACTTGTAAATCTTTTGTAGTCATTTTTGTATTACTTTAGTATAAATACATGTTAATTTGGATTCAAATGTTGTTTTTTTCTGACTTTATGGGAACGAAAAGACACAAATTCGCCTGTTTTCTCACTGGAAATAGGTAAATTTCAAAATATCACTGTCCTGGTCACAAAAGCAAAGTTTATGGGGAATAATAGCCATTTTCTATACTTTTGAGGCATAAGCAATTAGGAAATAACACTTACTACCCAGGAACAAAAATTGTGTTACATAGTGTTATCATTCATTCCAGAAAACATAAACTGGGTGTCGGATCTTTGTAGTTTGAGTACTGTTTTAGGTGTGTTCCATTGTGGCCGAATCTCCACTGATGCAAATGAGAATTTACACTCTCAACTGCGTTTCAACAACGTAATTCACCCACAAGCTGAAGAGTGCAGGTCCTGGTTAAAACTTATATATCTGTCAGTTTGAGAATGAATTCTAGCAGTGAAAATATGAGAACATCAACACTCACTGATTACAGATACCATAAAACAATCACAACACATGAGTTATCATCACAAGGATAATGAAATAGAGGAAGCAGTTCAGATTTCATGTGCATCGCCACACTTTGCCTTTAGACCTCATCAGATCTCAAGTGTTGTATTACATAACTGGATGGGCTGTCTTTAAAGAAAAAAAAAAATGGAATCACGTACAAGGTTTTGTCGAAGTGCAAATTGTGACGATCACAGCTATGTGACATTACACCAAGACTCCCCAGCTATTTTAACTCTCAAAAGCAAAAGCATCCTTCTGAAGCCATTATCACAAAATGTTGTACAGTTTTATGCAGGACAACCATGTATACCTGATGTCAAGTGAAAACCCAGCTGGGTATGTGTTGAACACACTTGATAAGTGCACCCAGTGGCTACCTACCTGTTATCAAGTGTCAAGAAAAATAATAAAGAGACTAGCTAAAATTACACTGCTTATGCTTGTAAAAAATGCAAATTTTACTGCAGGAGACGATGGTAATTCTGTTCATGATGGAAGCAAATCTGCTCATAGGGCCATGGCTATACAGCAGGTAGATCACATAACATATGTATACATTACAAAATCACACAAATAGTTTGATAAATAAAGTAATTTACAACATTATCCAATTTTGCCGAATTCACAAGTCTTTTTTTTTGAAGATCAAATATATCCAAATGGTGAAATCCCAGCCTTTCTTGTAGTACCTTGACAAATAAAAAAAAGGATAATAAAACAAATCTTTTAAGTTACGGTATTGAAAGACACCAAGCTGTCTGTCACTGACAGCTGTGATGGACAGGGTGAGCACAGCACTTTCACTGCAGGCCAAAGTTTCTTTAAAAAAAAAAAAATGTCCCTGTTACCTGTCCGGGGGAATTTAAAGCTTTGCTCTCTGCTAGTTCAGTTACTTATGCTAATGAAAGTTGAAATATGGCAAGAAACATTTCGCAAACATTTGTGCAGTCCTTGATTGCAGGTATCAGAGACGCTTTACTCTTCCTCACAGAATCCTGCTGAAAATGAGATGCCAGATACCTGCAGTACAGCAGTCAGGTCTTGCGAACATCTTTAGCAAGTACAGGTTTTTATATTTTAAAGTGTGATTACTGTAGAATTGATATTTCAGGCTCAGTTCAGTTATTTGCGATGAATTTTGTTCTGGGGCCAGATCTGCCCCGCAGGCAGAATCACACATCTCCAATCTGATTGGTTTACTATGGAAAGGAGGTGGGGTTTTGTTTCAATGACATTTCTCCAATTGATTGGTTTACATTTGGAGGCAGAGTTGTTTTTGACTTTTGAAAGAAGCCACTGATTTGAATGGAGCTGTTCATTTATATTATATTAACTTGCAAATGTTTCTATTTAGAAAGCTTTGTAAGAGGTGTTCCTTTTATTTATGTAAGCTTCCCTCATATTAATTAAGCAACATTTTCCAACATGCAGTCCCAATTGTATTAATAAGGAAGGTATCGTTTTAATGACATTTTAAATTACTCTACCTCTGAACTTCTTGTGAACACACCTATACGTGAAAAATAATGCATGAATACTTAACAATATCTACCAATAGTAAAATATAATAAATGGAAAATGTATTTCACTCACATCTTCCCCTAAGGCAGATTCTCTCACTGACAATAACACATATTCTCTCTCCCAAGGCACAGGACAACCATGACAATAACAAATCTGTAAACATAAATATTAATTATTCCATACCTGTACATAATTATATACGACCTACATAATATTGTTGTTAAAAGGAACGACTATGAATGGCTGTTCTGTATTTTTATATATCTATTTTTTGATCATGCAGTAAATAATAGGAAAACGGTACGACATTGTGAAAATGTAGGATGAAATTTTGAAACATTCTCTGAATAATATTCAAAATAAGAATATTCTGTAGAAAACCCCAACATACTCTATTACTAGCCTAAATTAAGTAAAACATTAAAACAATACCTTCCTTATTAATACAACTGGGACTGCATGTTGGAAAATGTTACTTAATATGAGGGAAGCTAAAATAAATGCTTTATTAAATAAAGGTAAAGCTCTGAAAATGGAGATGTTAAAAAATAAAGCTTACAAATAAGATTACTTAATACTATAAAAGTATGCACGCACATTTTGTTAAAATAGCAAGTAAAGCAAGTAAATAGCAAGTTTAAGCAAATGATCATAGAATACCCCTCATTTTCTCTTGAGTTTTTTTTTTTTTATAGAAAGATTTCTAAATCAAAAAGTTTGTAAGTTAATATAATATAAATGAACAACTCCCTCCATGTCATTGAAACAAAACCCTGCCTCCTTTCCATACTCAGATTGGAAATGTGTTATTCTGCAAATTGCAAATAACTGAACTGAGCGATTTTCAGTGAGCACAAATTAGACTTCCCCTTTAAATAACAAGAAAAAGACCAACTTGGAGGCCAATATACGGCAAAGCAATATAACTTGAATGTCTTTAAGATAACACCACCCAATGACAAATGCACTGGCCTCGGGGCATAGAGTATTTTTTCCCCAGGGAACATGGAGGTGAAAATCACAGGACAATAAAGATGAGTGGTAAACAGTACAGATATTATAGAAGAACACTAAACAACTTTGAAGCATATTCTTCAAGGGTACTTTGTAATAACAACTGTCAACGTGTATTTTTTTCTGTCTGAAAATGCATAGTTTTGCTTTCAACTTGGATTCCCATTCATCATGTGTGACAACAGGTCATTTTTGTGCTGAAAATCTAAGAACAGTTTCAAATTAAGATTTTAAAAAGCAAAAGCAAAGACAACTCCACTGGTACGCACTAATTTAAATTAAATTCTTAATTTTGTACAAAAAATAATGAAAGAAAAGAAACCATTTAAATGCACTAAAACAAAGTTATTTAACTACTTCAGCAAGAACTTACCATTTTCTTCTAAAGACACCTTTTAAACAGTTATTCTAGAAACAGTACATTATTAAAAAGCAATAATACCAAAAAGGGTCCACTAAAACAGCAACATACTGTTACGTTTATAGACGATGCTTACTATACATTCATTTTTGCCACCTCTGGTATTTCAAAGATCACATCTTTCTTCATATTAATGTATTCCATTATAGTAATTCCAGAAGTGGACAACAAAAACAGATTGGCGGTAGGGGGAGGATGTATGTAGGTAGCCAATTTTATAAATAAAAGCTTGGAAATCACTATCAGTCTATGTAAAAAAAAAAATAATTTGGGGGGGGGGGGGGGGGGGGGGGTAATTCTTGTATTCCATCAATGTAATACAGATTACCAGCTATACTAATGGAACATTACTTGAGACTTGTATTTCACTTAACAGGCTCCAGTTCAAAGATTGGCAGAGCTGCTTTGAAGAAAGATAGCACTGGGACTGATAGTTTCCAAAGCTGATCAATATCTTTCTTGTTCTTGCCAATGATATTCTGGTCTTATGGATTGCTATTGCCTGTAAAGGCCTTGTAGCTCCTGAGTTCATCTTACCTGCAGCGGTGAGCAACCTGTAGGTTTGTGTAACTGTTTAGCACCTGGATCGAATAATGAAGGGTAAAATGGGAAGATGAGTCTCACTTACAACAAGACAGGAAAGCAGCACTAGCTAAATAGGAATATACACCCCAATGTCTTGCTAAAGTCTGCCACACTGAGTGAAATGTCTGCCTAAATGTCGCCGGTCTCATATAATAATAATAATAATAATAATAATAATAATAATAAGGACGGACGGCTTTGTCCGCCTGCATATAAATACACAACACAATAATAACAATAATAATCATAATACAAATGAAAACAATCATAAATAAATAAATAAATAAATAAATACACAAGAGGTGGGCACTTTGCCACACGCAGGTACAGTTTTTCAACAGGTAGAGAGGGGAAATGTCAACATGGCATTTTTAGCTTTACACTCTTTCAAATTACTTTTTCTCTTATCCTTATGGTGTACAGTGAAATGACTTCTAGCTTCTGATAATAACAGGTAACCAGAGACAAACGGGTGGCGACCAGCATAGCTATATATCTTTTAAATATGTGTATTGGAATACGCTTTTTCTTTAGACCAAGGCCAACATTTATAAAGAAATTGCTAATAGCTTATACATTTTTTACAGTATGTAATGGTTTGGTTGAGCCTATTATGCAGTATTAAAGGTGCACACAGATACAACTGCCTTGAATGGTAAGTGATAAATGATAATTGCTCTACATTTTCCTTTTACAAAGAAGTCAGTTCCTTTTAAGGTGGTATGGTGGTTTAAACTATTGCATCTTCAACTTTTCAGAAATTCTTTCCTATGAATACATTCTCATGATGAATTAAAACCCAATAAGTAAGCAGCAAAGAAACATATAATAATAATAATAATAATAATAATAATAATAATAATAATAATAATAATAATAAGTATAACTTGGTAGCAGAATTGCTTTATTAGATCTTTAGGAGGGCGTTTTACTTAAAAACATATTTTTCTTCTTTTAGTCACTAAACCGTCATGAACCAATTCCTTAACTGTGTATAATGGCTGAACAACTGCAGTGCAGCAACAACTGAGTCTCCTGGGTGACAATACAAAAAAGAGTACGGGATTTTTCAGTCAACAGTAGGAATTAGAGTTTAATACCATTCATTAAAAGAGTTCATACACCAGATGTCTTTCTATTATAACAGAAGAACCACTGCAGTTCAAGGGATTGCTATATTTCAACTGTAAAGCATTCGCCGTGCTGAGCCATTATTATGCCCTCCTGGGGAAGCACATCTCTGGCAATGGAGGTGGCTGTACAAATACATTTGCCAGAATGTGACACTGACTGTTCACGTTAAAACAACACTTTCAAAAAATGATCTACAGTTTCACCCATGTCTTGTGTCAGATAGGGTACAATCCTGCATCTCAAATATCAAGCAATTCTGGGACCTTGTGTTATTAAAATTGGATGCAGTCACAGACAGTATGTATTATTTAATTCCAAGGTGAAAAAACAAAACATTGTTCAATTCAAAGGTTGCAAGGTCTTTAAGTACTGTCTGTATAATATGCCATTCAATATAGTTAAAAATAAGGGGGGGGGGGGGGGGGGGGTTCTTTTAGGAAAAGAGTTTGGCTTAATCAAAAATTGAGAGACTTATTTTGTCCAAAATACATTTTTAATAAGCTTTAAATAATAAACTCAACCGACTTGTATCAAAATGAATCACTTAAGGTTGTATAGTCCTTAGCTCTTTTATGAAAATAGAGAGGCATATTGGCCCTGGGTCTCAGATTACCAGAACTGTAACCATGCTGCATGCAAACATTATGAGAGAAACATCTGCTGAACACATTATCTTCAAGATCTCTGAACAAGGTCATAATGTTAATTTGCTCATTAAATTCTGTACCTACTCTAGCAGTGCATTTTTATCATATGAATGAATTTGGTTTAAGAGAATACATCATTTGCTTACTTGCAATACGGATGTTATATTAACATCTACAATACAGTGGGTCATATTTTCTAAGAGTTCACTTCAGTCTTTAAATCAACTCTGATTTATTTGAAAGGAGAAAAAAAACGACTTTACAAAACTAGTATTTAAACTTCTTGTAGGTCTCTTGATCACTCAAAAAGTATTGGTTTCTCAGTTGTGTACATTACTGTTGTATGTTCAGCTTTATATAAAAAAAAATAGGAATTAATTCAAGATTGCAGTAAGCGCTTTGAAAGTGTGGTCCAGTGTTTCAAAACCCATATATCTACAGTTATTGGCTGCCTACTGATACGGCAGTGTGCAGTACAACCTTTACCCTCGATCTTCTACAGAAACAATTACTACAAATTACACATGCGAGCTCTCGTGTATTACTCCAACAGAGAACAAGATGGACTCTCTGGCAGGGATTCTGATCCAGTTCGAACAAAATGAAATACCGGTTAATACCGGTTCAATTTTTTTTTTCTAGCCAAGCAGGGTATTGTGTATTGGTGTTCATAGATCTTAATTTTCTCGAATTAAACAAAAATCATGAAATACAGTAAACTCCAGATAACTCTTCACTCAAAGGGAAAATGGTGTATAAGTTATCCGTCTGTATCAATAAATGCACTTACTTCCTGTCTATAGAAACAACAATGCCTATGTTGCAGCTTTAAAATAAATGACAACACTTTTAATCTAGGGACCCAATTCAATTAACAGTGAGCTATGAAAAATACATGCAATTTAATTAAAAGCAATAAAAATAAGAAAATGCGTATCAATATTTATTCTGACATGCTTGACACATAGTCAGTGATGTATCAAAACAGAAACGGATCCTTTCTTTGGGATATTATTGCCTATTGTGTGTATCCCCTGACTTCACCACAAAAGATCTCAGTATGTGTGAGTACCTTCTTTCTGCATTACTATAGCAGTAGTCTTTTTTATTGAAATGTCTTTCTTTGACATTGATGAAGAATTGTGTAACTTAATGACCCAGCCCTGGGGCCATCACCCCTCAAAAAAAATCAATAGGTGTTAAGAGCACCAAAAGCCCCAGAACACAACGCCTTACATTCCATCAACTCGTTATCGTGTGCCAAAGAAAGCATTACGATAGAAAAAAGAGCAAAAAAAGGAGAAGGAAAAGGCTGACAAAAACTGAAGGTTGACATAACGACAAAGCTTCAAAAAATACAAGAATATTCTGTAAAATAGGACTTGTATATAGTTTAACATATTGAGCACAAACATGAAGTTATGTTATTTGAATCATCACCCATTCCAGGGCAATACTAAATATACTAGTACCGTATAAAGCTGACAATTCCCCTGTAAAGATGTACTTTGGTATACCACTGTAAAGCATAGTGTAGTCTTGTAAAGCACACTGAAAGCATGGTACGGGAAATCACAATCAAACAAGGTAAATCATGCAGTATCAGTACCTATAGTAAACACACCGTAAAATGACTGTGTAAATTATACACCGCAAGGGTAGCGATTGCCATTAGTGTTTTGGATTTGGCCCCTTTTGATTAACCTATCCAAAAAAATGACTTAAAATTCACAGAAAGACATGCAGGTGAGGAGGAGAAAGTCCTAGTGCACATCACAAACTGTTCCAAGCAGGACTGAAGTCAGCAGTCTCTGAGCTAATGGGTCCCTGAATTGCAAGTCTGAAGTAATAGTGTCTATGTACCAATAGGGATTTCGATATGGGAAATGCACCACTGACTGCCTCATTAAAATTGGACCTTGTGTGCCTAATCCTACTTCAGGAACAAATAATTTAGGAGACTCAATTTTTCAGTGCTGCTGTTCCCTCACTCTAATGGGCACTGTCAACCAGGAATAATAATCTGGCACAGTCAAAGCACCCCCCTTTATGTAAGCAACTTCAAATCCATTTAAAATATTTGCCTTTGGGGTTTAAAAGAGAATAAAAAGTCTTCTCTCAAAAGAGTTGTGGAAACAACTTAAAGTTTATATAGTTATATGACAGAGACCGAAAAAATCTGAGTCAACAATCTCCCGACCGACCTGTGAGGACACTGTATAACAGGAACAGTGTGCCCCGGAATGGATGGTTTGACAGTTCATTCCAGGGTCAGTCGGAAGTTGGCCATCCAGACAGTGGGCGAAGCCACAATACCAGAAGTCATCGCCTTCGGTAGGCGATGTGTCAGTCATGGACTGGAGGATACGTGATTGCACTCGCTATCAAAGGGGGCGTGACTGAAGGTATATCAGGGGATGTGGCCAAGCAATCTGTTCCTTGTGTTACGCAAACCTATGAGGAAAAACCTGTGTACTAACCGTGAGTGTTTTGTTTGTTTTGTCCTGTCTAGTAATTGTCTTGTTTGTCATTGTTAGACGGCCAAACTATCCGGGAGCTGTTGCCAAGGGGCCAGTTTCCAAACCCAGACTTCACATCACTACTGTGCACATTATCTGTATTTCAACACCTACACTAAGAGCACTCACTGTGGACTTGCGACCGTGTTGTGTTTGTGGGTGTGTTACCGCGTCATATTATTTCGGGACTGAACCCATTGTTTTGCACGGAGCGATACACATTGCTATGCAGAGGCTGTGCTTAATATTTAAAGGTTGCCGGCACGCAACCCAGCCAAATAAAGAGCGGTTTTACCATGAACTGTCTTGTGTCTATTATTCCTGAGCACCGCATCACCGCTACACCTGCGCAATGCAAACCACTTTGCCACAAGTTAATAATTGATTTATCTTAAGAGAATTTGGAGCGGAGGCTCTCAGAATATTGTCGTGTACACTGTAGTGAATTATGAGCGTCTTTTCAACTCTTTGTTTTTTCTGCAGGCTACAGTTGACAGATTATTTGTAATCTATGCTGTTATGTGTGATTCAAACAACAACAAAAAAAAACTGCAGAGAAGAATTTGTGTTTGCAGGTTAAATAAATTACTTCGTCCCATACAAAAATTCAGTATACTGTAACATCTAGCTTGTTGAAATCTGACTAGCCTTTTACTAAAGTCTACCCTGTGAAGGCTATTTCATCTGGTATTATATATTTTCCTAAACTTCCCCCTCTATACACCTGACAATACAAACATAAGATAATAGAAACCCCTATAGGACTATACATTATATATATATATATATATATATATATATATATATATATATATATATATATATATATATATTACATAAATTATGTGAAAATAAATGAGTTTATTCTACTTCGCATATTGAACCTGCAGTAAAAATAATCAAAGCTGACATCCATGTCAACATTTTGATCCTGCCTGTTTTGAATCCTGCACATCCCTAGTTACTAGATTCATTATATATATATATATATATATATATATATATATATATATATATATATATATATATATATAATATTATATGTCAATGTCTGGAAAACATGCACACAAAATTGGTTCATAAGCCTTAGTGACCTTATCATTCTACACACAAAAAGAAAGATGACTTTTCTGCCAGCAGAAGAATAGAAAACAAAAATGCAGATATTTCAGTTGACAAATATTTTTACAAAAATGTATTTTTCAATCTCTTTATGACTGTGTATGTAAAATAATTGGGCACACTGAATTATATATATCTTATATATAATTATATATCTTAGGGCAAACTCAATGTTTGAGTCTCGTTATGTGCCATTCATATAGATTTCAATAACAAACACACTGCTTATTTCTGCAGTAATCGCTCTCTTACTAATCCACCAATCAGCTTTTTTTCACACTGCGGACTCACCATGCATCCACCCAAGAGCTACAGCGTCGGAGCACAACGCAGCTCTCTGGCAACTTACAGGCGCCCGGCCAGACTACAGGGGTCGCTGGTGCGCGGTGAGCCGAGGACACCCTGGCCAACCTAACCCTCCCTCCCCCTGAATAACGTTCTCTGAATCTGACAGAGAGAACGTTAGCATCTCCACCAAATCCACGACAGGACAGAGCAGCACGAGCTATAAACAGAGCCCCAGGACCTCCGGTGAACAGCCTGCAAAGAAAAACGTAAAATCAGGAATAAAGCAGTACAAAGACGATTTTTTGAGGTACGGTTTTGTTAGTTGTTACAATGCAAATCAGGATGTAAAACCCACGTGTTATATGTGGGGAAACACCGGCGAATGAGAGTTTAAAACCTTCGAAACTTTAAAGACTAAACATGGCGATCTGGAGAATAAACCTTTGGACTTTTTTCAAAGGAAGCAGCAAGAACTTAAATCATCAGCTCAAGTTCTTAACAGAAATGTAACATTGAATGGCAAAGCACAATTAGCCTCTTACATGATGGCTTACCACGTAGCTAAAGAAAAAATGCCCCACACTATTGCAGAGAAATGTATTCTTCCTGTAGCATTAGACATGGTTCGAACGGTCTTAGACGAAAAGTCAGCTGAAAAACTAAAATGCATCCCGCTGAGTGATAACACAGCGTCGCCTCAAATTTGTGATATCGCTGAGAATTTAGAAGTACAGCTGATTTCTCGGTTAAAGTTAGCCGGGGATTTTTCCATACAACTGTATGAAAGCACTGCATTGCAAATTGCGCAACCTTGTTAGTTTATGTTAGGTATATTTGGAGCAGTGTATTTGTTGAGCTTCTTGACACTACCAAACAGCACTACTGGCGCACAGATCTTTGACGAGTTAAATAGCTACGTGGTCGTAAAGTGTGGACTCAACTGGGGCAATTGCAAAGGAATCACAAGCGATGGAGCAGCCAACATGACTGGGAAAAACAGCTGAGTTATTAGAAGGATTCAGGAGGCAACTGGTCAGGACATTGTTTGGAATCATTGTTTTATTCACCGCGAGGCATTAGCATCGAAAGGAATTCCATCCGATCTTGAAGTTGTGTTGAAAGGAGTTGTGAAAGTTGTGAAATTCATTAAAGGTAGCTCACTCAATAGCAGGCTTTTCGAGACTCTGTGTTCTGAAATGGGGGCGGAGCACACACATTTATTGTTCCACACAGAGGTACGGTGGCTGGCAAGGGTTCGGGTGCTTGGCAGAGTGTACGAACTGAGGAATGAAGTACACACTTTCCTCATTGAGAAACGGTCCCCTCTGGCTAATTCGTTTAGTAATGAAAAATGGCTTTTAACTCTGTCTTACCTTGCAGATATATTTTCGATTCTAAACGAACTGAACCTAAAATTGCAGGGAAAGGATGGTGATATTTTTCGGCACTGGGAACAAATAGTTGCTTTCCAAAAGTCAGTGAAACTGTGGCAAGTGTGACTGAAAAGCCCCAACTACTACATGTTCCCCACAATGCTGCGGCACATCGAAGAAAACAATGTTAGTAAGGAAACTGTCAATGAACTGACAAGCCTTATTAAGACGCATCTGACTGCACTGATTGACAATTTTTGTCGCTACTTTCCAGAGGAGAAGTTTCACATTTTGAAAGACAATAGGTGGGTGAAAAATCCCTTTTAGTTCGAAAGCCCAGAGTCAGTGATTGACTTAAAGCTGACTCCTACTGGGGAGACTGACCTGCTGCACCTGACCTGTGACAGCACATTAAAAACACGCCACATGTCCGTAAAGTTGTCATCATTCTGGATTACCATCTCCCAGGAGTATCCAGTGCTGAGTAAAAAAAAGCATTTTCTTGCTATTGCCCTTCACAACGACCTATATGTGCAAGGTGGGATTTTCCGTTTTGACAAAAGTGAAGACAACGCAAAGGAACCGTCTGAACTCTGTGCCTGATATGCGTGTTGCACTCTCATCCTGTGAACCTGATTGGAGTGAGATTGTGAGGACCAAGCAGGCTCACCAGTCACATTAAGTAAATGTGGGGCGGGAAACTCGAGCTCGACCCCGCACAGAAGAGACAGAGCGTGAGCGAGCTGAAAAGCAAGCTGAGAAAAAGGTAGAAGCCAGCCGTTTATTAGTTTTCCCGACGGGGGTGTTTTTGTTTAGTTTATTGTGTTAATGGTAGGGAACCCGTGAGAGGGAACTAAGATTTTATTTAGTTTAAACAACCACTTTCTTTGCGATTTAAAGCTAGCATTATTATTGGGTCGTGTGGGTGGACCATTTGGTTAAAGTGGGTCACCTGAAAAAAAGTTTGAAAAACACTGCTTTACTGGATGCGCCACTTGGGAGCCCTTAGTGTCAGGTTTATTTACACTTTGAAAAAACAGCACTGATGCAATAGCAAGCAAGCATGGCTGGAAAGAGAAAAGCGATGAGCATAAGCATGAAACCTCAGAGTAAATAAAAATGTCTCTGTTATGTTAGATACTGTGCGCTTGCTAAAGCATGCTTGGGACTCTGTCAGTCAGCAAACAATGCAACATTGCTTCAAAAAAGCTGGGGTTTCTGTAGTTGAGGTGGAGAATGCTGACGAAAATACAACCGAAACTGAAACTCTGACAACACCAGAGGGGATGTCATAGGAAGAATTCTCAGCTGTGTCACCTTAGCGTCCAGGACGCTCTTTCTGAAAGAGACACCGATGACTTAAGCGTGTGTGCTGCGCTTGTAACACTGCTAATATGGAGCAGCATCCGGATATAGAAGCAAATTGGGATTTTTTAGAAATGCTGACATGGTTTGACGTCCATACTTGCAAAAAAAGATCGTCCAGAAGCGTATTACAGAGTTCTTCGCTGGAAACAATTTGCAGTAATGTAGCCTACCTGTACTCTAGATTTCTGAACTTGCATTACTTTTTTGCACTTACTTTTTATTACATTCATAGGTTTTAATACATCTTTTTATTAGTGTAATGAGTGTCTTAATAAAGATTTTTAACTGCATACACGCTTGTTTGTTTTGATTACTGTACTGGTGATTGGGGGGCATTTTGAATGCTGGTTATTATACCATCCATCGCTTACTGCGGGTGAATCAAATTAACACAAACGCGCCCATTCTATGCAGTGGCGACTGTATGTATGTATGTGTATATATATAACATACTGTATACGCTGAGAAATATGAGACAATAGCACAATAAAATCAACCATCCCCATAGTGTCACAAATCTGCGATAGAGTGTAGTACAAATGCTGCAAAACACACATGCTGTCTCTATTACAGTGCTGGTGGAGAACATTCACCTCCATAGGACAATGTTGGAATAGTTAATGTTTTTATTTCCCCTAGTTGCTCTCCCTTTGTTTCTACATCACAATAACGGTCAGCACAGCAGCCACTAAAAACCTCCTTGGGAGAAAACCACTCTCAACTTTGCCTCAAGCTATTGACTATTTAAGGCAGTCAATAATGACCAGTAACCACCACCATGGAAACCATTACTGCTTAAATCAAGCCTGTAATTGTAACAGCATGTGCCATACATACAGTATGTATTAGTGATGCCAGAGTAAGTTTATGCATCAGTGTATGAATGCTGTATAATAATTTCCAGTGAGTTTAAGCATGAATATGCCTTAATATGGTAGATTACATAATAATACAGTACTGTAAGTGTATACCTAATGCTAGAATCACCCCCTACTGCTCCAGACTGGTAGTTTACAATTGGTTTGCTGATGTGCCTCCATTTTTTTTTTATTATTATTTGTTTATTTAGCAGACGCCTTTATCCAAGGTGACTTACAGAGACTAGGGTGTGTGAACTATGCATCAGCTGCAGTCACTTACAATTACGTCTCACCCAAAAGACGGAGCACAAGGAGGTTAAGTGACTTGCTCAGGATCACACAATGAGTCAGTGGCTGAGGTGGGATTTGAACCGGGGACCTCCTGGTTACAAGCCCTTTTCTTTAACCACTGGACCACACAGCCTAGAGAAAGTAACTTCAAATGTCAATGTAGTTGATTTTTTCAAAAATATGTCCCGTATTTTGAACAGTTCTGGGTTCTGTTGCTTCAATATTAAGTTATTACAGTCATTTTTCTATATATGTCTGTCTTCACATCGCTTTAGCTTACTGTAGGTTTAGAACGCACTTTCTCATTCCATTCAAATTATATCACAATCTGACCTTTTAACTCTGCTGGCCCCACCTACTGTACATACAGTAAAAATGAGTCATGTACTGATTATAAGGAAAAGCGCATTCAACTGTGAAATTACTGGGCAGCTGCACCATACTGTAGTAAACTTTTATAAGTCAAAACATTAAAGATTGTAAGGAAGGCACGCTGAAGCTATTTTCCTACATGCTACTAACTGTAGATTGATCTTCCCACTTGCCTCGCATGACTAACCGGGCCACACCATTTGCCTTCACTTAGAATGCAAGCTTGGTATTTTTTTTTTCTCTGACAGTACAGACGCTGCAGTGTAGGACCTGTGGAGAAGATTGCATTGTTGTGGTTTATTACATCTGTCCAGAAGTGGGAAGCAATATGACAACCCAGTAAGAGTTGAATGTATGAGCACCTTGCCCTGCTGCATTACAAACATGCATTACCTTGCTGAAGCCCTTTATAAGTAGCTCTGCTCACAGTTGTATTTAGTGCTCTCAACTGTTTTCTGCTCTGATATCATTTCCATTGGTTCTGTATGATCTGTATGATGTAGATGTTGCGTAAGGAAGATTGAAATTAAATGGTAACATTTCTGTTTTCTAGGAGTTTCCCCATGGAAGGTAACTGTATTACGATGTCATTATTTTATTTTATTTTTTTAATAGAACTACTTTCTCAACAACATCAAGGCACATTTACACATTGAAAAAATAGAAGTGTAATAATATTATAAAACTATGTTTTTCATTTAAAATGTTGCATAAATGCATTAAGTTAAAGACACTCTGCTTCATGTCGTGCTTCATAATGCCTTTAAGGGTGTGATTCTCATGGTAATCACACCCCATGTTATGCCTTAATGCTGAATTATACCCCAGGTATAATAAAATAAAAAGACGTCAGGTACGGTACAGTTCTGAATTGAATTGTACTTAAGGCAACTACTGTATAAAGCCTAACAAATATGGCTTGATATTCTCTGTCTAATGCTGTCTGTGGCATGTGACAAACTAACAATATGACCCAAAACCGTTATTTATTCTCATAACAAATGTAATCTTTCTTGTGTTCACTGGCAATCCGGGCCCAGTTCATCATAACCTGTCTTTAATATAAACAAAGCCTTGGGCCTTCGTGTTCCCGCCCAGACTATCCCACTCTATCTAGTCATGTAAATTGAATCGAGGAGAACTATCAGTGCAGTATTACACACCTCATCCATTCTTTGACATATTTTTCAAAATACATTTCAACATATTCTTCCTTGATCTTGACATGTGAATTACTAACTGATAATGCACAAGCTACAACAGTTTCTTAATCTACAGCAGTGGTGCGCAAAGAAAGGGGGATGTATTTACTTATTTATTCCTTAGCAGGGCAACTTACAATTGTTACAAGATTATTTTTACATATAATTACTTATTTATACAGTTGGGCTTTTACTGGAGCAATCTAGGTAAAGTACCTTGCTCAAGGGTACAGCAGCAGTGCCCTAACCACTACTCCACACTGCTGCTGTAAAATGGGGAGTGTGTCAGTGAAACTGCAGTGAACAGGGGCAACAAGTCGCAATGGACCAATCAGAAATAAGGCCAAAGGTAGTGGCTGTCACACTGTCACTGTCTTGCTCACGCAGAGATTACCACAGAAATAAAAAAAAAATGGACAATGAGAATTTAATTATAAAAGTCGAAAAATATAATGTTCTTTATGATGCCAGTGTCAGTGGTTATAAAGACAATAAAAAGAAGGACACCACATGGCAAGAAATAACTGGAAATTGATGGTATGTATATCTCTCTTTACCTTAATTTTAGTCAAAGTGACGGGGAGCACCACACACTGGTTTCGTATTTTTTTGTAAAATGACACTGATTCTAAAAAAGGGGTTTGTGCACTGCATTAAACAAGTCTGGTACTTATTAGGGTAAAGGTACAACATTTTCCTAGTGTGGATTTTTACCTTTGCGTGGGAATGGATAGATGCAGCAGGGTAATTTGGAGGATTTTCACGGCCCAGAGATGTACTCGTATTGTCGCCCTGAGGTTATTTGATAATTAGGATAGACTGAATGAACTAAGGTTGTTTCTGGGGCAAGACTTTACAGATGTACCAGGTTGCAAAATTTAATGAAATGCCTTGTTCAGAAGAGCAGCTGTAAAACATGCTTTTCATACTTTTTGCCTGAAGCAATTTAAAGCTTTCACAACTATGGTGGTTTGGGCGATAACAGGAACATCCAGCATCATTTCTAGAATAGATGGCTACCCAGTCTTTCTTCGAAGCGTCCTGAGATGCATTTTAAATTGTTATAAATGATGATTTTCATGCCAGAAAAAAAATCTATAGATGCCAAACATAAACCTTATTTAAAAAGACAAAAAAAACATATTAGAACAATACTTACAAGAGGCACTTGTTCTCAAAAATCATTTAACACCAAAAATATATTATTTTTATTACACTTATCAGTGTAATTATTGAAGAACAACAATTATTTACAAAGCAATACTAACACTACATTTATATCAAGTGTGAAAGACATTTCCACAAACTATCGTTTACACAGGAAAGCAGATCACAAATCAGACTTAGAGCAAAGATATCCCCCACAGAGAAGATAAGTGGCAAACAATTATTGCCAGCATTGCATTGACACTTCCTGAGGTGCCCTAGCTGGATGCTGGCAACATTGAGAAGTGAGCAACAATACTTGTTTATCACTGAATACCTTCTGACTGTGTGCAGAATGTAAGATTTGATATAGTGGTTTGTATAATACATGATTGTTTTAATAGCCTTTTTCACCCTTTTGATAGGCTTAGCCCCAGTGGGCATTACAATCAGGCTTTGCGCCTAGTAGACATTAGTCCACACAATAAAACCACAACACACACAATTCCACAAAACTGAAAGTTCCTCCCAACCCATCAGTAAAATCCACATGAGGAATCCAATCCTCAAATGATATTCACATATGATTTCACATTACTATTTCAGAGCCTATTTTAGTGGTCTATTCCCAGCAGCTGATGCAGTGGCTATGACGGCTTTGGTTTGTGTTGTAAATCAGTTTTCGAACCATACAAAAAAAAAAGAAAGAATAGCATAATTTCAATTTTATCAACCTTCATCATGATGAGAGTTTTGTGGATAATGACACCTTTGAAATGCTTTGCTTTATAATATATCTGAATCTGTTTTGTATACTTGTGCTGTATAGTAAAGCTGTCATTGTACTGTACTTTCATGTCAGCCCAGTAATCAAATCACCTTGCTTCCCCTTTTTATAATTATTTATTTTAATTAAAATGCAGCTGATTATGATTACAAATTTCCAATCTAGGAAAATGCGTCAGATCACTGCCGATGACTTTATTTATTTATTTATTTATTTTAATTCAGATGGTCTGCCGTCTTATAATAAGCACACAGTCTGCACTTTACCCTAGAGTAATTAATACCATCCTCCATTTAAACAATATATTGAATTATTGAAACTGAAACTAATCTCACACCTCTTAATGTGACGGATGTGCCTTGCTAGCCTTCATGTTATAGCATTAATTAAAATAATAAAGAAGCCCTTCATAGCCAGTGGCAATTAAACAAAACAAAAAAGGCTGTGTTCAGCTGGTCACTAATACTCCTACAGTATATATAGCCCACAGCATATTAAAACATAAAAAGTCCTTGAAGTTCTGAAACTATTCATGATCAGCAATTTACAGAACCCCAAGGAACACATTCTGAAAACGTGTATTTTAACTAATTTACGCAGAATCCCATATAGAAACATACATAATGACATCAAATACAAACGATAAAACATTGACCTATTTTCACAGCATGTAGGATATCATTTCATGAGAATTTCTCATGCATAGTTTTTGCAAACCAAGATACTAATAGTCATAATAATCATAAACTTGTATTATAGAATATACATCAACTAGAAAGGTATACATCCTTCATTTTAAATCTACCGGTACTTCATATCTTTCTAAATAACTAGATCAGACTTTCAGGTAACATAAATGTGAAAGGTTATACTAGTAATGTATATGAAAGTGACCAGCATGGGGCTAGGATGTACTGTAGACTAACTAACCTTCCTCTCATGCCATTCCTGTGGGATGAGTCCCCCAAATCTTACATTTATCAACTAAGAAAGATTTTTTATACAGTACCTGTCCCAAAGTCCATATGGGAAATTGATCTGCACTGAAACAAATCTTAAAGTCTTATGCAGTGACAGTTTCTTTCTGTTTCCAATTTCAGAGTTCCTTTCCAAGTTAAGGAATTAATACCCCTTTAGCTTCCTCAATGGTACCTTTTTCCTTTTCCTCATATATATTTTTAGTCACTGGACCCACACTAAGCTAGCAATTACATGAACATACTTGGTCCTCTGTGACAAAAACAGTCACCTATCCCAGCAATACAAGACAAAGGGATTCAGCAAGAGGAAAAACCTGCACACATGCATCATCTCAAAAGGCAGTCAAGCAGTTAAATAACAAAATTAATGAAAATGTAATTACAAATCTAGGAATTACTTTGTGGTAAGTGATGGCGTATGGGTTGTGAAAAGCTTTATATTTACAAAGTTTAGCATTATATGAGCCCATATATTCCACTGTAATACTTAGATTACTGTTTGTTCTTGAAATGTCAGGTGGCTATAAGCAATAACAAGTACTACAATGTTATCTAAATATAGGTTTTGGAACTGTGCCTTTTGTAAATTTAAATTGTGCGTGTGCATGCAAAATGAAATGCTAGCCAAGCCTATTTCTGTATAAATTTGAATAAATAACGGAAGGTATTTAAGAACTGTATTGTACTAATGAGCAAGGCAAATGCACATGTTAACAGATGCATTGCCCTATTAGGAAAAACAGAGGCAAAGAGAAATTTAAAACTAGCAAGAAGCTCCTCTCAAAGTGTGCCATTGTGTTTGAACTTGCTTCAAAATAGGGCCCACTGTGTAGTAAATAATTTATTATGATGAATCGTTGCAATTATTAAAACAATAAAAAGTAAACCTTTCATTATCTAACTATTAAAATTAATTATCTGTCTATTTCTTTGGCATGGCCCCCATCATACAGTACTAAGACAAAAGAGCAAGGAAGCAGCAACAGCTCATGAGCACTACTACATTACTATGGAACTAAGGAGTCTGTCTTTGTTGTGCTGAACAAAGGAATAAGACGTATATGCATGATTCATACACGCACTTAAACATACAGAACATTCCTTTGTGTAAAGTTTCTTACTGATTCAGCTATTCTATAGTATGATATGTATATAATGGTAATAAAGTATTTTATTGCAAATAAGGAGAATCCTGAATTCGTCATGTTCGTATGTAGATACATGCAAAAAATACCTTCCTGTAATTTTGCATACATGTTTCATAGGACTTTACTGTCTGCAGCTTTTATAAAAAAAACTTCTGGGTATCTGCATGTCAGCATAATAGGATTATATGAGTCTTAAGTACCGAATGATACACACATTGGAGGCTATTACTGTATTGCAGTGTGCAGCTAATGTACTTCATTTCTGAATGATTTTCATTGACTATGTAATAAGTGCATTCAGTATGAATATGTGCAGTTAATTAGTTACATATGGTTCCACTACTTTTACATAACATTAAGAAATATCAGTTCCACACTGCATACTATTTCAGACCGTTTAGAAGTTGAGCACTATGCTTACTGTTTAAAAGTGTCTGCTGCTTTCTGGTTCCTAGCCCTAGGCTGTAATTCAGACTCAATCCAAAGAGTTTAGCTGCAAGCAGATCATGTTATCCACAGCCCGAGTAGATATTTAACAGAGGTGCTGATGTGCTTATGCTGGTGACAAGAAATATTCTTAACCACAGCCCCATTGCTTTATTAATCAGAAATGATACAGCTACAGATATTCAGCTCTATACAACATATTACCGAATGATGTGCTGTGGGCAAGACTAGTTGTAGCAATAGCGCTTTTTAGTTTGACATGTTATTCATGCCACGAGATTGCCAATCCATTAAAATCAAAATGAGAATCATTAACAGCAGTTGCCAATACTTTTAAATGTATAAATATATATATTTATACATTTAAAACACAGAATACCAACAATCGTATTCCCCTTGTTCTTGCATATCATCCGATGACCAAAAAAGTACAACACATCATACAAAGAAATTTTAGCATTCTTCAAGATGATCCTTCTACAGCTCCTATTTTCAATAACCCTCCTCTAATGTCATACAGAAGAGACAAAAATCTAAGAGAGCATCTGGTCCACAGTAACATTCGACCCAATCTTGAGGGTACGTTTCCATGCAATAGGTCACGTTGTGCAACTTGTAAATACATTCACAGCAACACAGTACTTAAGGGAGCAAAATCCTCATTTACTATCCATGATACTTTTACTTGCATTAGTAAAGGAATAGTATATTGCATTGGCAGCATCAAATGTAACAAGCTATATGTTGGTGAAACAAAACGACGCTTGGCTGATCGCTTCGTGGAACATCTGAGAAGTATACGAATTAACACCTCTACCTTTCCTGTCACCAGACATTTTAACAGAAATGACCACACTATAGAAGACATCACAATTTGTGGGATGGTTCAATGCTATGGAACTAATGCTGTCAGGTAACAAAAGGAATGTGAACTTATTTTCAAACTAGGCACTTTGGAGCCATTTGGAATGAACATTCTATTCTGAGGTCATCATCATCATCATCATCAACATTCTGGAATTTTGTTTAAAAGACTACTTGTTTGTTTTTTATCAACTTCTTAAAGCACTGTTTTTTTGTATTCAGCCGATGAAGGACTTGTAGTCCGAAACGTCCTCATAATTGATTTGTAATCAATTATTCTACCTTTTTAAGTACCTGAAATATCCTTTTCTTTTTTCTTTTTGATCATTTTGGTACACAGCAGTTTTCCAATTTCTCAGACTTTTATATATATATTTTATATATATATATATATATATATATATATATATATATATATATATATATATATATATATATATATATATATAAAAAAAATTATTTCCATTACACGAGAGTAGATGTTAAAACTTCATGCTGATTTGAACTCGGCTCTCGCCAAGATAAGCACCAACTAAGACGTAGCTTTACAGTAAACTAATGTGATCCATATGCGTCTCCATCCATTTACGTTTCCTTCCATGTGATGATGTAGATATCCTTCTGTCTGGTGTTAATGGCTGAAGTGTAATGCTGGCTCCAGGGATCAGCTTATTTTGCCTCCCTGGCGCATCAGCACACACAACGGCTGCGATGCTGGCTCCGGGGATCAACCAAAGTGCGGCCTCCCCAGCGCATCAGCATGACAACCGTCTGGATTGAGCTAAGTAGGGTACATCTCTGGGGTTTTCAAGTGGGCACCTTCCATCCTCAGTGTTTCGTCGACTAGCCCACGACACCTCAAGAGGGCTCGACGGTGATTCTGGCGTCCCAGCATCACCCCCCTCCGTCCCCCACTCAACTCAGCCCAGCTTACTTACCTGTCCCCAGCCAGAATCTTTCCGTCTCAACCACAGCCAGTTGCTGCTCCTCTCTGCTGCTTCAGATAAGTTCTTCACTGTGCGACGCAGCTCTTGGCCACTGAATCCGACGTCTCTGAGAAACCGGGTTGTAGAGTGTGCCACAAATCCTCGACAACCCACTTCCACTGGGTAAACCCGAACTCTCCATCCTCGCTGTTCCGCTTCAGTGGCTAGTTGAGCATACCGCAGTTTCTTCCTCTCATACGCCTCATCTACAGCATCCTCCCATGGCACTGTTAACTCTACCAGGTGAACAAGGCGTGCTGATCCAGACCACAAGACAATATCTGGTCGAAGGTTAGTGGTGGCAATCTCAGGTGGAAAAATAAGCCGTTGACCAACATCTGCCAGCATATTCCAGTCTCTAGCAGCTTCCAGTTGTCCTGGGCGAGGATTGGTTTTAACACCTTTTCTTGGTGGTTGCTCTCCTGGGCGGAGGAATGTTGTCTTTTGTGTGTAATGTTTTGATGGAACAGGTGGCAACTTATTGGTCATGTTACGCTTGTCTTCCAATGCTAAGGCCAAACATCGCAGCACCTGGTCATGGCGCCAAGTAAACCGTCCTTGGCTAAGAGCCACCTTACATCCTGTCAAAATGTGCCTTAATGTTGCAGGTGATGAACACAAAGGACATGAGGGATCCTCTCCTACCCAGAGGTTTAGGTTCTGTGGTGATGGGAGAACATCATATGTTGACCTGATGAGGAAACTGATCCTGCTCTGTTCCATTGACCATAGGTCTTGCCAGCCAATCTTGCGTTGTTCCACACTCTCCCATCTCATCCATTCTCCCTGTTTGGCCTGGGAAATGGCCTTTATACACCTCATCCTCTCCTCCTGCTTTTGCACCTCGTTGACTACCAGCTTCCTTCTTTGAGCTGGGGCCGCCTTGTGCCATGTAGGAGTTGAACTGAAACCAAGACCCCCTCTTCCATGCTGAACTTGCCCCATGATATCACCAATTCGAAGGGCAGCCTTTGCATCTTCCACAGCTTTCTTTGCCGCCCACTTTCTTCCAGTTTTCAACACAGGTGCTGCCTCCCTTACGCATTTATCGCGTGACTCTACTAATGTCATTTCCAATCTGACCTTGGCGCACTTAAACTCCTCGGTTAGAGCAGAGACTGGTAGCTGCAGTATTCCTTTACCATAAAGTCCCACTCTGCTGAGGCAGCGTGGAACTCCCAACCATTTCCTGATGTATGAACTGATTAAAGCTTCCAGCTTCTCTACTGTTGTCAAAGAAACCTCGTACACAGTCAGTGGCCACAGCAACCTCGGCAGTAGACCAAACTGAAAGCACCAGAGTTTTAGTTTACCTGGTAGAGCGCAGCTGTCTATGCTCTTCAACCCTTCCACTGCTTGTTGTCTAACTTCTCCCACATGAACTGTGTCCTTTAGATCCCCATCGTACCATCTCCCAAGACTCTTCACTGGCTTCTCAGACACTGTTGGCATTGCCTCACCATTAATGAAGAATGTTTTATCTACTACTTTGCCTTTAATTATAGAGATGCTCCTTGATTTAGTGGGCTTGAATTGCATTCGTGCCCATTCAATGTTATTGGTTAATTTGCCCAATAATCGATTAGTGCAGGCTACTGTTGTAGTCATGGTTGTCATGCCATCCATGTATGCTCGAATTGGTGGTAGTCGCATTCCAGAAGCCAAGCGCTCTCCTCCTACTACCCATTTTGATGCCCTAATGATTACTTCCATTGCCATGGTAAAAGCCAGTGGAGAAATGGTGCATCCTGCCATTATTCCAACCTCTAGGCATTGCCATGTAGTGCTGAATTCTGAAGTTGAAAAACTGAATTGCAAATATAAAGATATATATAAAGAGCCAGCTGCCCAACATTTCGATATGTTGTACATATCTTTCTCAAGGGAGCCTGTGTTTGAATCAAAACATTAGAGGTATTTATAGGTTTTGACAGCATGACAACTACTTGTTATTGTTTACATTCAAATCCATGATTTATTCTTACATGATGTAATGATGTTCAATATATTGTGACATCATTTTTACTTCTATCTTTGAATCTGTATTAATTCTAATTAACATTACTTTATATAAACTTATATTTTTATTATATCATGCAATGCTGGCTCTGAGGATCAGTCTAGATTTGACCTCCCCAGCGCATCAGCATGCACAACTTTTGAATGAATTTTGTTTATTTATTTAAATGTTATATATTTATTGAAGTTAATTAGTTCATTCTTTTCTGTTGAGTCCCGCTGGCATAATCATGTTCAGTCTATTTATCCATTTACTTTCTTTTATTCTTCTATATGTCACATTGTCTAATTTGAGCTGTTCTAATACTACAAACTTTACATAATTTATGTCATGTCCTTGACTGGTGAAGTGCTGTACTATTGGTTCATTCATTTTTTTTTTTTTATTTGAACCTCAAATATTATTTAAAAATAAAAAAGTGCATTCAAATGTTAAACAGCCACTACAAACTTGGTAACAGATAGAGTACTATATGCAAACAACTCAAGGAACAAGAGAAAAATTGATTACTAGTCTCATTGGTAAAAGAGACAAATGGAATACAGTAGACCCAAAGTAAAATAGATCCTGGCCAGTCTAGTTCTGTTAGTCTGTTGCACTTCATATTGTAGTTCATTTAATCTGGAGAGTGAGCTACCCCTCCTTCAGCATCCTCCTTTCTGTCATTTACCACGTCCTTTAATGACGGACATAGTCAGCAGCCAGTGACATGCCCTAACCCCAAAGACATCGATATGAAATTACCAAGGAACTGCAAGCATAACATACTTCTGTATGGCATACAAAATGTATTGAGGACGTGTATGTGTGTGTATATATATATATATATATATATATATATATATATATACAGACGTGCTCAAATTTGTTGGTACCCTTACAGCTCATTGAAATAATGCTTTGTTCCTCCTGAAAAGTGATGAAATTAAAAGCTATTTTATCATGTATACTTGCATGCCTTTGGTATGTCATAGAATAAAGCAAAGAAGCTGTGAAAAGAGATGAATTATTGCTTATTCTACAAAGATATTCTAAAATGGCCTGGACACATTTGTTGGTACCCCTTAGAAAAGATAATAAATAATTGGATTATAGTGATATTTCAAACTAATTAGTTTCTTTAATTAGTATCACACATGTCTCCAATCTTGTAATCCGTCATTCAGCCTATTTAAATGGAGAAAAGTAGTCACTGTGCTGTTTGGTATCATTGTGTGCACCACACTGAACATGGACCAGAGAAAGCAAAGGAGAGAGTTGTCTGAGGAGATCAGAAAGAAAATAATAGACAAGCATGGTAAAGGTAAAGGCTACAAGACCATCTCCAAGCAGCTTGATGTTCCTGTGACAACAGTTGCAAATATTATTAAGAAGTTTAAGGTCCATGGAACTGTAGCCAACCTCCTTGGGCGCGGCCGCAAGAGGAAAATCGACCCCAGATTGAACAGAAGGATAGTGCGAATGGTAGAAAAAGAACCAAGGATAACTGCCAAAGAGATACAAGCTGAACTCCAAGGTGAAGGTACGTCAGTTTCTGATCGCACCATCCGTCGCTTTTTGAGCGAAAGTGGGCTCCATGGAAGAAGACCCAGGAGGACTCCACTTTTAAAAGAAAAACATAAAAAAGCCAGACTGGAATTTGCTGAAATGCATATTGACAAGCCACAATCCTTCTGGGAGAATGTCCTTTGGACAGATGAGTCAAAACTGGAGCTTTTTGGCAAGTCACATCAGCTCTATGTTCACAGATGAAAAAATGAAGCTTTCAAAGAAAAGAACACCATACCTACAGTGAAACATGGAGGAGGCTTGGTTATGTTTTGGGGCTGCTTTGCTGCGCCTGGCACAGGGTGCCTTGAATCTGTGCAGGGCACAATGAAATCTCAAGACTATCAAGGCATTCTGGAGCAAAACGTACTGCCCAGTGTCAGAAAGCTCTGTCTCAGTCGCAGGTCATGGGTCCTCCAACAGGATAATGACCCAAAACACACAGCTAAAAGCACCCAAGAATGGATAAGAACAAAACATTGGACTATTCTGAAGTGGCCTTCTATGAGTCCTGATCTGAATCCTATTGAACATCTATGGAAAGAGCTGAAACTTGCAGTCTGGAGAAGGCACCCATCAAACCTGAGACAGCTGGAGCAGTTTGCTCAGGAAGAGTGGGCCAGACTACCTGTTAACAGGTGCAGAAGTCTCATTGAGAGCTACAGAAAATGTTTGATTGCAGTGATTGCCTCTAAAGGTTGTGCAACAAAATATTAGGTTAGCGGTCCCATCATTTTTGTCCATGCCATTTTCATTTGTTTTATTATTTACAATATTATGTTGACTAAAAAATCAAAAGCAAAGTCTGATTTCTATTAAATATGGAATAAACAATGGTGGATGCCAATTACTTTTGTCAGTTTCAAGTTATTTCAGAGAAAATTGTGCATTCTTCGTTTTTTGTGGAGGGGTACCAACAAATTTGAGCACGTCTGTATGTATATATATATATATATATATATATATATATATATATATATATATATATATATATATATATATATATATATATATAAACACTGAGGCTCGCCACACAGGCTCGCTCGGGTTCTTTTCCCTTCTGAAAACACAACTCACCACACAGATTTGAAAGAAAAAGCACTGACACGCACTTTAATTATTAGAAAATAAATAAAACGAAAACAAAACCTAGCTCTGTTTGAGGACTAACTATACATTTGTCGGTTCCCTGACTCACTCCCAAGACAGCTAAGCCATTTATCTGATAAACCATAAAAAACACACAGTTATTCAAGACAAAAAAAAGGCTTCACACAGTACCTTTTAATACGATTGCGCACACCATCAATCGGGCTTCTTCACACAGCAGCAGCCCTGAAGAGACTGGCTGCTTTCCTTTAATACCCTGCACCTGGCTCTAATTTACAATAATAGCCAGGTGCAGGTGATAATAAACAAATAAATTAGGTCTTTTCAGCCCGTGTCCTTCTGAGAGGTATAGTCCTGTGTCGTCGTCCCCCCAGACTACACTTTCTTACTATATACAGTATACACACACACACACATACACACCTACATAAGAATAGTCAATGAAAATACATTCGCTATAATTTGTGCTTTTTTCAAAACTGTACTTGTAAGATAATTACTGTAATTCCAACACCAACATGTCCAATTTCTATGCATGAAATACAATAACATTTTAATTCCCACCACACCACAAAATAATGAAAATGTGTTTGAAATGCATTGGAGAGATCCAGTGACGCCCGCTGAGCTAATTACTGAACACAAACTCAGTGATATTTCTCAACATCGCCATTTTAAATGTAAATATTTAAAGTACACAAAACACAACATTAATCTGCAGGCAGTTTATTTTAAGTACACAAGAACACAAGAAAATGTAGGAATGAGAGGAGGCCATTAGTCACATCTAAGCTCGTCCGTTTCCTAGTAGATCATTGATATCAGAACTTTGTCAAGTTGGGTTTTAAAGGATCCAAGTGTTTCTGCCTCAACAGCATGACTAGGCAGCCCATTCCACTCAACACTATTTGTGAATAAGTGTCTCCTTCTCTCTGTCCTGTCTATTCCCACTTAATTTCCAAATGTGTCCCTTGGTCTTGATTTCTGTAATGCGCTTCAAGTAATGGTTTAAATCATGTCCCCCCTGATTCTTCTTTGATCCAGGCTAAATAGATTCAATTCTTTTAAGCCTCTCTTCATGGCTCAGTTCTTTAAGTCCTAAGATTAGTCTCTCCAGGGCCACAATGTCCCTTTGGTGTTGTGGTGACCAGAACTGGACACGGTATTCCATGTGTGGTCTCACCAGTGCATTATACTACCTCATCATAACCTCTTTGGATTTGTACTCTACACTTTTGGCTATATACCTAAGCATTCCATTTGCCTTTTTGATTACTTCCCTGCACTGTGTGGTTGTCGACAGTGATGAATCTATTACAACACCAAGGTTTTTTTTTTTTTTTGGCGTGCTATCCCGCATTTGGTATTTGGATCTTACATTTTTGTAAGAGTAAAACCTGACATGTACATACACTGAATTAAATGAAGCAAATATGCTTTATTATTTGGGTCACCATGAAGTACTTTAAAGCCCAACCCCTGGACCAGCCAGCACAAATCTATGGGTAAGAAAACACAGCAATAGAGTCCTAACTGCATGGACCTGTATCTAACACATAGTTAACAGGAGGCTCATTCACCACCATGTGCCACACAAGCACAATTTATGCCTGAAACTAGACTTCCACTATCATTTAATGGTCGTTCACGATAATGAAGAGTGAAAGGACCTCTTGTGGGTCTGCTGCTCAGGAAAGAGGAGGAATATATCAAAGCACAGGGAATGATCAAAGAAACGAAAAGAACTATGCATTAAAATTAATCAAAAGGGTGCTTGAAGCATCATGTGTTGCTAAAGGAATCCTATTTCCTGCACAATCAGACAGTTCCCTCAGACACAGGCTTATATACAGTATGCTGATGTTTTCTAGCGTTGGTTTTTCTTAAAGGGTATACTGTACTGTACAAGGTAGATTTGCAGGGTTAGTTTATCTATAGGCAACATGAAAAAGTAGGAGAAACAGGTGATTTATAGTTTATGGTAAGACAACACAGAAGACCTGCTTTAATGCTAGTAGCATTAACAGCACATATCACACGTTTTGGGAATATTTATTTTGTTATCTGTGCACATGTAATGATTAATGATGCCGTACTATTTTGGATTTGGTAATCATGAAACTGTTTTAGACTGCTGTTGGCTTCCATCAGCATTTGAAACGATTTTTTTAAAATACAGAACATAAATGCAAATTAGTATTCTTGGTGGCTCCATAGGGGGAAAATAACCAAAGCCCCGGTATAGTGTGAAGGTGTAACTGTGCTGCTGGATATCCTTCACACAACACATTAAACTGAGGTCCAAATCTGTGAACATTAAACAGTATGGGTATTGTAAAACATGGTGTCAAAGCTGCCCTTGGATTTAGGGCTACCTAATATTAACCTAATAGTAAGTTAGCACAAAGTTATTCCTAACCAGGTCTTTGTAACTAGCAGAGTTTGACCCTGAAGACTGGAGATGAAAATGATGACTTATTATGAACCAACAACAGGTTTATACATGCATCTGATAGTGGGTACCATGGTTACCCTGAGGATGTGCAACCACATTTATAGTTGAACTGTCAGGAAAATAAATAATTTCCAAATAAAAAAAGAGCTTGAAAAAAATATTTTAAGAAGGGTATTTACATTAAGTGTGGCTGCCAATTACAATTGTAGTTTACAGTACAGCAGAAAAGGTGATATGCTGTAGGTCTCCAGCACTGTTTACATGGGCGATTCATAAAGCATTGTTTACCCTGAAGCAATTGTGAAAGTTTGTTTTACATTAATCATGGTATGGTCTCCCCCGTCTCCCCCCAAGAACAATTAAAATGGCTCTGTTTTTATTTCAGTGCATTTACCATTCATGAAAAAAAGCCAGCAGTTTAATTTGCCCCCAAATCTCTCTTTAAAAGGCAAGGCTCATGCATGTGGGGATAAAGCATGTGTGTTGATGGCTCACGGCCACACAGTTCAGAGCAGCAGCTGAAAATAATCACAGGTTTGGCTTGCAGGCAACCACAGAGTGCGACAATGTTTGCTCTGGGATTTAGCCGAGAAAATGACCTTCTATTAGGTGATGCTCACTTCAATCTACCTTTTCTAATAACAGTTGCTCCCAGTGGAAATTCCAATACAGCCACATCATTATCCACGAGACTGTGTGGTGATAAAATGGCTCGTCAACCTTTCATACAGAACTGAGATCACATTTGTATGACAGGAGGATGGTGAGATGTTTTTTTCTTTTCTAATGCATTACAGCAATAAAAGGTCTGTTCCACTGAAGAGAATAAAGGGTTACATTTTTCTAGACTCACATTTTTCTTCCACCCCAAACAGATACAGTCGCCACCACTTAGAACAGGCACGTTTGTGTTGACGTGATTCACCCGCAGTAAGTGATGGACGGTATAAACTCCCACACAATAACCTGACTTTCAAAATGTTCCCCAATCACCTGTACAGTAGTCAAAACAAACAAGCGTCTATGCGGTTAAAAGTATTTATTAAGACACTCATTACAGTAATAAAAAAATATGTATTAAAACCTATGAATGTAATAAAAAGTACAGTACTCCCTCACGTATCCGACTGCGGTGGGACCAGAACTAAGGGCGGATAGGTAAAAAGGTGGATAAATGAATCCTTTTTGAAATACCATTATACACGGCTGTAACAATTACTGTACTATATAATTATTGTTTTGAGATTTATTATTATTAGGTAGCTCCCCTAAATCTTTTGTTTAGAAAGATACAGGTTATTAATGCTTGTGACAGATTAGTACAGGCAGGAGATCGAGATGGAGGTTGAAGTTGATACGCCCCGCAGGCGAACAGGATTTATTTACATACTGTAGCGCTGAGTTGCAGGGTTTCCAGGATATAATGAGACAGACAACAGTTGCGGTTCAAAGCAGTAGGAAACCTTTTAGCTTTTAGTAAACAATGACTCTCATCCCTCTCTCACTCGCAAACTCAACCTCTCTTAACTCTCCCTCAATTCTCCTGCCGCATAGCCGCTTCTCCCTTTCAAACTGTCTTCTCCACACACTCACCAAAGTCACTCCCCCTTCCTCACTCATTGATCCAACACTCCCTATCTCTGACTGCTCGTGTCAGACCTGCTCCCACCCCCTCAGTGATGCACTGTAACAACAGTCTTTCAGCTGTTGTTACACAAGCACCAAAACACAAAGAGAACGCTAACAGATCTGAACAAGAATAACACAGTTTACAAACACACATTATTTACAGAGTGCTCCCATCCCCTTCCCTAGTCCATAATCAGGTCCATTCCCACATTGTCTAACAGAGGCATTTTATTTACTCTGAGGTTTCATGCTGATGCTCATCGTTTTTCTCTTTCCAACCATGCTTTCTTGCTGTTGCAGTCAGTGTTGTTTTTTCAAACTGTAAATAAACCTGATACTGCTTACAGGGATTAAATAGCCAAGGTACCGTACAGAGGTAATCGCTCAATAACGAGGTGCAAACAACTGATTGATTGATCTGTCAAGCTTTTTTACTACAGTAAAGTGCTGCCTTTTTATTGAAATCTATGTGAATGGCAAGGTAACAAGGTGAAAACAGCTGATTGGTGGATTAGTAAACGAGATTACTACTGTATAAAGCAGTGTGTTTGTTATTTAAATCTATGTGAATGGCACATAATGAGATCCAAACAGCTGAGTTTGCCTAAAATATACGCCGTGCTTAACAAGGTATAAATGATGCCTTTGTTATTAAAATCAATGGGAATGGCAAACGGCAAATGCTGTTTGTCCGATATAAACGGCTGTCCGAAATAACCCTGTACGGTGTAAGTGGTTGCGACTGTATAACATGAGTCTGCAGAGGTAATATAAAAGAAAGCCAGAAGAACAGGTATTTAAATGACTACAGGAGTTAAAAAACACTACATTTAAAAGTGTTGGTAAATTGATCTTTGTTTTAATGACCTCCTTGTATGGATTCCACTGTGCCCCACAAGCTTAATGAATAACTTTCCAAAGCTCACAGCACAGTCACACTTTTGAAAGATGAAGAAGCCCCTTTCAATTGAGCTTTCAAGCAAAGAAGATCTTTTTATTCTGGGATTCTGAGATGTTTGTTTTTGGTTTAAAAAGTATTAATTAAGTTGCTTGGTAGAAAATGGGAATTGTTGCTTGAGTGGCTTCTAACTTATTTAGTAAACCTCTGAGACAGCAGTGAGGTAAACACATAAAAAGAAAAAGAAAAACAGGAGAACAAATCTATATTCCAGTGAACCCAACTACGAATCCAACAGACAGCATAATTAATTAAATTAACCCAGCAGTACAAGAGAAGAGAAAGCTGGTTTTATATTTATTTCTTAGCAGACACCCTTATCCAGGGTGACTTACAATTTTTACAAGATATCACATTATTTTTACATACAATAACCCATTTATACAGTTGGGTTTTTCCTGGAGCAATCTAGGTAAAGTATCTTGCTCAAGGGTACAGCAGCAGTGTCCCCACTGGGGATTGAACCCATGACCCACCAGTCAAGAGTCCAGAGCCCTAACCACTACTCCGCACTGCTGCCCATATACATCTGAACATTACAAACACAGGAGTTGGCTTCTCCTCTTAACATAAACACAAATGTCCAACTGGATATGTCAATAAATAGCCTAGCCAGAGCTATTATTAATACTTTTACTTTCCTATAACCCCCCCTCCCCCCCATGAACTAACATCCATTGTAGTCCATTGTCTATTGTACAAATATGCCATTCATATCAGCATTTTTAAACGATTGCATGCATTTTGAAGAAATGTCCTCTTACAGGTATATTCAGAGAAAGAAAACAACTCGTAACATAAGTGTCTGGAAAATAATATTTTTGTTAGAGAGGTGTTTTCAAAGCATTCCATTTGTATGGGTAATGTGGGGAATCTGAGGAATATTGTAGGGAATATTGTAGTGACGGTCTTCCTGGGTATCAGGCTGGATTCCCGCTCCATGCTCACTTCCCTGTCGGATGACAGGGTAAGTACATTGCAAACCTGTCTGTCCCTGTTCCATCTCGGACAGTCAGTGCAGGTGGTGCTGTGCCAACGGTTGCTAGGCTTGTTGGCTGCAGCGTCCTCTGTCCTCCCTCTCGGTCTCCTCCATATGCGTCCTTGCAGGTGTGGTTCATTGCCCAAGTGGTTCACCTGTCTTGAGACAGACATGGCTGGCTGATGGTTTCTCAGTCATGTTGACAGGCCCTGCGTTGCTGGAAGAATCCTTACCACCTCTGCGCAGGAGTGACCATGGGTGTTGTGTACCGGAGGGAAGTGCTAACCACGGACTCCTCCAACCTCAGTTGGGGGGCATTGTGGAACGGCAGAGGGATCCTTAGGGTATGGACTGGCAAGTTGCAGTGGAACTGAGGGCGGTGCACCTGGCCCTGTACCAGTTCCAGGGGGGGCTGCGGTCTACAGGATTGCACCAAGCGTTCTGGTTGGTTACCTGGGCACAGTCACTTTTTCTCTTCCTCAGGGCAGTCCATCTGCTCGGGGTATCCAACCAGGTGGCAGATCTGCTGTCGAGGGAGGCTTCTCGACACGCTGAGTGGCGCCTGCATCCACAGGTGGTAGCAGGGATTTGGCACAGGTTCGGCAAGGCAGCAGTTGATGTTTTTGCCTCAGAAGAGTCCACTCATTACCCTCTGTGGTTCTTGATTCAGAGAAGTCGGGGCCCCTTGGGAATCAATGCCCTAGCCCTCAGCTGGCCTCAGGGTATGCTTTATGCCTTCCCTCCTGTGGCACTGATTCCTGGAGAAGGTACGGAATGAAGGCGCGAGGGTCTTCTTGGTGGTGCCGTACTGGCCCAGGGGATATGGTTTGCCGCACTGAGCCAGCTCATTCACGGTCAGCTGTGGGGGATCCCGCTACACTGGGACCTTCTCAGTCAGAAGTTCACTGGGCGCCTGGCCAGCAGGATTTGCTGCAGAGCGATGAGGAGAAACAGTCCCTGATAGTTTTACCTCTCTAACCCACAGCAGTGCCTGGGCCAATGCAATGCTGTCTTCGTCCCTAGCAAAGACCGGCCTACGCACAGCAAGGACGCAAACCTGTGCACCACAGGGCTGCGCTTCTATCAGGTGAGCCACATGAACAAAATCGTCCTGTCTATCGATAGTACATCATTGAAAATTCAACTCACAAATATTGTCAAACCTGTTTTTTATCTCATGTTTTTCTTCTGAATTGTTATGGAATAATTTAGAGCTCTTAATTATTTTAAGTTGCAGTTAACTCAGCGATGTATATTCATAGTCATGAATCTTTGATGAAACTGTAAATCAAGTTAAAGAAAAATATAAAAATACTGGCCTTGTAGCTCACCCACCCCTCAGAAAAAACATTATTAACAAAGGAAATACAAAAAATGCAATGCCACACTCAGGACTTGTGATCCTGCTTGCATTTCCTCAGGAGTCTTTCTATTTTCTTTATATGATGCTATTTTAATATTGATTTAAAGGCAGTATTAGCTGTGATACAGGGCTACAGAAATGTTTTATATGTTGTTTTTTATTTTTATGATTTTAGTTAGAGACGGCACGCCTTGGGAAAATAAAGCCAATTCTATATCTCCCTGCTACAGGCTTTTCAGTGCTACAATAGCATCTTAGCCGAGTCAGATGGCATGTCATTTTTTCCACTATTTCACATTTATCGACTATGACAGAATTCTGTTTTACTTTAAAATGCATACCTTGTCTGATACAAACTCCTCTGTATATGATACATTTGCAACTGGTATGGAAGTTTTGTACAATGCTCCCTGATTTATTTTCATCTGACTGACACTTACAAAAAATGAAATATCGAGGGCAGTGAATTAGCATAGGGTCCTCCTTACACAGTAAAGTGCAGTACAATTTACCGTCGACATGGCCTAAGTGTGAACGAACCAAATCCATGAATTATTAAATTGTGAAAGGTGGAAACTCTGTATTTTCTACTTTCAGAACACTTCCATTAGATGTATGACATCAAAAAGATCAGTGATGTGAAAAAGCACAAGTTACATAATTCCATACCAAGCTACACATGGCCAGGCTGTTTATGTTTCTCATTGCTGCCTAGTATTGGCCACCACCATTGCAGAAGCCCATTGTTCTCTGGGATGAATCTTTACCTGTTATTGGGCTGGTTCAGAAATCCATGACCATTAGTGTGGAATCACAAAACTATTTGATATTTTTTCGAATGAGGCAAATGACCTTTGGGCTACTATACGTGCTGATAGAAATATTCCACCATTTCCATTTGGAAAGCCGGCAAAGGATAACATTAAAACATCCAATGCACACACAAAATAAGCAAATACAAATAAATACATAATTAAAATGGTTATGCATGCATAGTTTATAAGCAAGTATAATAGTAAATTATAAGGAGGAAAATCGACCCCAGATTGAACAGAAGGATAGTGCGAATGGTAGAAAAAGAACCAAGGATCACTGCCAAAGAGATACAAGCTGAACTCCAAGGTGAAGGTACGTCAGTTTCTGATCGCACCATCCATCGCTTTTTGAGCGAAAGTGGGCTCCATGGAAGAAGACCCAGGAGGACTCCACTTTTGAAAGAAAAACATAAAAAAGCCAGACTGGAATTTGCTAAAATGCATATTGACAAGCCACAATCCTTCTGGGAGAATGTCCTTTGGACAGATGAGTCAAAACTGGAGCTTTTTGGCAAGTCACATCAGCTCTATGTTCACAGACGAAAAAATGAAGCTTTCAAAGAAAAGAACACCATACCTACAGTGAGACATGGAGGAGGCTCGGTTATGTTTTGGGGCTGCTTTGCTGCGCCTGGCACAGGGTGCCTTGAATCTGTGCAGGGCACAATGAAATCTCAAGACTATCAAGGCATTCTGGAGCGAAACATACTGCCCAGTGTCAGAAAGCTCTGTCTCAGTCGCAGGTCATGGGTCCTCCAACAGGATAATGACCCAAAACACACAGCTAAAAGCACCCAAGAATGAATAAGAACAAAACATTGGACTATTCTGAAGTGGCCTTCTATGAGACCTGATCTGAATTCTATCGAACATCTATGGAAAGAGCTGAAACTTGCAGTCTGGAGAAGGCACCCATCAAACCTGAGACAGCTGGAGCAGTTTGCTCAGGAAGAGTGGGCCAAACTACCTGTTAACAGGTGCAGAAGTCTCATTGAGAGCTACAGAAAACATTTGATTGCAGTGATTGCCCTAAAGGTTGTGCAACAAAATATTAGGTTAGCGGTCCCATCATTTTTGTCCATGCCATTTTTATTTGTTTTATTATTTACAATATTATGTTGAATAAAAAATCAAAAGCAAAGTCTGATTTCTATTAAATATGGAATAAACAATGGTGGATGCCAATTACTTTTGTCAGTTTCAAGTTATTTCAGAGAAAATTGTGCATTCTTCGTTTTTTGTGGAGGCGTACCAACAAATTTGAGCACGTCTGTATATATAGTAACCCTTATGGCTGAGGCTCACTTTTCACCCTTACACACACCGACACAAACACAGAACTTGTAGTTTAAGCACTTTTATTATTTACAATAATAACAAAACAAAGAAACAAAACAAAACCTAACTCCACTTTGAAGCGCTAACTAAAATGTTTCCTCCGTCACTATCTACAACTGGACGGCTAAGTGGTTTACCAGTAAAACAACACAAAACACGTATCACACTAACTCAGTACCTCATTGTTTTAAATCAGTCTCTTCAGCAGCTGGCTTGTCCTTCATCAGCCAGTCTGCCTATGGCTGCAACTCCATCAGCCTCAGGTGCTTGCCATTTCCTCTGCAGTCCCGGGGCATGCTGGGAATTGTAGTCCTGCAACCCTTCTCCTTCTCCCCCTACACTGCCACAATATATATATATATATATTTGTCAAAGTAGAGGCAGAGACCAGAAGAAATGACCTCAAGCTGGCCTTGAGGACTTCATAATTGGAACAGACAAGTGCCCAAACTCCTCCCAAACCAGCTCTCTAACCATTGCTCTCTAGTGTAGTATACGTTTAATAATTACACATTCAAATCAATTACTTTAATGGATACAAGTTGTTTATTTTGTGTTTTGCGTTTTATGACACTGTCTATTGGAATTGCAGATTTTAGTCCTTTCCACTGCTTCAAAAAGCTGACTCGGCAGCATTCGCTGAAAAGGAAGGGAACAAAGATAGCATTACACGAGTAATAATTTGATTCCTACACTCAGCCTCCAAGACAGCAGAAGAATACTATAAATATGTATTAAAATCTCTTACACATGTCTGGATGAGAGGTCGTTCTTGCACACTCAGTATTTTAAAGGTCAAAAGGGGATCAGCTGGTTATTGTATATGCTGGAAAAAGGGGGGAGGCCCGTTGTCTTATGAATTTTAAAACAACTTTGATATATTACTGTTCAGTTGCTGTATATGTAGGCATATAATACTGTTAAGTCTATTTGGCAAGATTACAGGCTTATTTTAAGAAAAATGCAGGTCCCTGTCAGCATTTACAGCCAACGGTGGATACAAGCGCATTACATACACTGGCTCTCAAAACTATTCACCCCCCTTGGACTTTTCCACATTTTATTGTGTTACAACATGGAATCAAAATGGATTTAATTAGGAGTTTTTGCCAACACAAAAAAAGTCCATAATGTCAAAGTGAAAAATAAAATCTACAAATTGTTCTAAATTAATTACAAATATAAAACAGAAAATAATTGATTGCTTTTTAAATGTGTAGTTTAAATATATATTTTTAATTAAATCAAATTGTTTTTGCTTTACAGTTGGTAAATAGTGGTTCAGAAAAACTGAAATTGAATTGCATAAAGAGAACTTTTCACTAATGCCATGTTATTTAAAATGAATATGAGTCAAGGAGTTGGAGGACATGAATGAAATTACCTTGCAAGCTTTTTGAGATGCATAGGCCAGAGGGAGAACATTTAGTACCCTAGTAGACCAACATACACCCTATATACATTCAGAAACAGCTGCTGCTATAAATGACAAACATGCCAGTATTTATTAGTGTACATATTGTGCTGCATTACTGTATACAATATTAGGGAGAACACTAACAGGCAGCAGAATGCACAGTTAGGCAAGTTTCAGACGGATGATCAAGAGGCGTGCCGAACTCAATTGAAATAAAGTACACGTTAGAGCCGCACTTCATTAAATTCGATGAACCAATTGGTTTCATACTGGTGAACCGAAAGCGTATTATTTCAAAGAAATCTCCCATAGGGCATTAAGAATTAAGAGCATTAAGTGCAGCTTAGTTCAGTGCGCCTCTGGAGCTCCTTGTGAAACCAAGGTGCACCAGAGCCGCTCGGAGTGGCAGAGGAAGGCGTGCTGCGTTAAAATAGCGTCAAGGTGAACTTAATTGTTTCAGGCGGTGCTCTATTCATGTACATAATTGGGACTTAGTCAAAATTTTGTGCATGAATTGGGTTCTGCATGCCTCTAGAGCATCCTTCTGAAACTGGCCTTGTATGGTCTACTGAGCTGAAATTTATAAGGGATCTACCATACATTTCCCAACCCAGAATAGCCTAGGCCATTCACATAGTTGCAGGACAGTAAATACAGAATTTATACAATAAACAAAACGGTGTAAAGTGCTTGCGTTTATCAGACAGAACAGAGTCCAACGATTAATCTACTCAATTGCTGCAGCTATGGCCAAATGTTTTGCATCACCTTGAATTTTAGGATTGAGACATCATTTTAAAAGAAAAACTGTATGAACATAATTTAGATCTTTTATGGAACATCATGTAATCAAAGAAACTACAAAATGATATTGCAAAAGTGTACTGGAAGCCAAAATAGTAGTACGGTATTTCATGTTAGATTTCGAAATGTCACATTTTGAATTTTTGTCAGTTTTTCATTAAGTAAAACTACAAAGCAGTATGTAATGCAATATGTAAACGTAACATTATTCAGCAGGTCTCATTTGACTTTATGAAGCAAAATGTGTTAATTCTATAGGGTGATACACAACACTGGGCGATAGCTGTAAGTATCATTTCCTGCCTGAGTTCCTGAGAAGCAGGATTAGCAGCACCAAGGGGCTTCCTCGAGCTCACTGGTTAAAATGGAATTCCATTATGTTTCTTTGATTGATATAACAAACTAGGATAGACACAAAACTAGCACCATTTCTTTAAAGTAAGGAAATTTTTTTTTTAAATTTTATTTTTTAGAAATGTAATTATGCATAGTGGTGCACATACTGCTTTCATACCTGTTCCTGTTTGAGTGTTTCTATGAAAACTTACAGTACGAGGCCTAACTCGTTGAACTGATCTGAACATGTGTATACATCTTCACAAGGATGAGGGAACAAAACAGACATAGTTACAGATTCTTTATATGAAACTGGCCACCCAAAACACCCCAAAACCCACCCTTTGTATTATAACTGTGTATTATAATGAAGCGTAATTGTTTGCAGGAACACACTGGTGTGATATTCCATGTTAGGAAAACACCCTGTGCAAATAATATTATTGAGTAAAAGGCTTTAAGATGATGTTCCTATATTTGTGTGATGGATAGTGCTATGAGCTAGATACTAAGAATATGAATGTAATGAATAAAGCCTTTTGAGACATTCCACTTTCCAAAATACATTTGTGAAAAAAAAAATACACAAAAAACCTCCCACTGAATTGTTCCAAAGCCAGCTCCCCAACTCTGGTAAAACGAGTCACATCTCTCTCATGTTCTGCTTAATAATGTAACAGTTTGGATAAAACCCTGTGAGCAAAGACATCAAAACCAGTGTACCAGCCTCTCTTTGAACTTTCTCCCATCATTGTAAAGTACGATACTCGCCTGCAATTTCTTTAAAGCTATGAGTGCAGCAGGGCACAGCTAAACACATGATGCATAAGCGTTTCACTTTAAACCTTTTTTAAACCATTAGGACAGTACATTCTTTCTTGTGTTCACTTTGAATTAGAAGAGGAGCTTTCTGACCTGCCAAATGAAACAACAAACATACTGTACTGTACAAAGATAAACAACATTGTAAAGCTGCATTTTATTACAAGGAATTTGAAGACAAAATACTGAAACATTAAAAGATTCTGTATTTTTTTAAATAGCAAGTAGCCTCTTTTTTTTTTAAATAGATTTTTATTTTACAGTTCCATCATGTGGTGGCAATGTTGAAACATACCCAGCCACTCTCATACCCACATACACAGAGACAATTGCAGGGTCATTAGAGATGAATACGATACAAATACCGATACCATATGCATAGTGAACAAGACTGAATCAGCGGAATTCTAAATAATGTAGGGCTGCACTGTGGGGTTGCTGAATGCACAGCATGGGCGATGTATACTCATTGAACTCAGTGGTTCACAGATGACATGAACATTGTTGCTGTTCTTTAAAACATGAACAAACCCTAATGCTCCATGTTCAAACATGGTGACCCTTTGAAGTGACAGCCAAGTCTGACAGTTTGTGAACTGAACTCAGCGCATACCACGTTTTGATCAGAAAATGTGCATTCAGAATTTATTTCATTTCTGAGGAATATTTGTTACTAATGTTATTACCCGATTCCACAGATCACCAATATCATATACATTAAACTGAACCAGTATTGTGGAATAAACTGTTTGAATCAATGCACCTGCTGAAATGACCGACATGGAAATAATACAGTACAATATTTCAAGATCTGGTACTTTTCACACTTTCATTTTCATTTCCTAAACACGAACAAAAAGTTGCACAATATCTCAGTGTACCAGGAGCAACAACAGTAACTGTACCCATGTGTCTCTGCATGCCCCTGCTGTGGCTACAGCAGCTTATTGGAATCACAAACTGTTTTATTAATTTAATATGCAGGTGGCATGCAATGATGTGGTGGCTGATGTTCTCATATTTGGCCGCACAATCTAAATATTTAAAAAGATATAAATATTTTAAAAATATGTATATATTTGCATTTTTACTGCAGCAATGGCAATGCTCAAGTCAACAGCTTCTGGAAAAAAATACAACAACTTGGACATTCCTATGAGGAAAACATCTAAAGAGTAAATATAATGACAACACATTATTAAATATTTAACAATCCTCCAGTATCTACTTACAGAATATGAGTTTACTACAATACTAAAATAAAATAAAAAACTAAACTTAAAAGCCTAAATTCTAATCCAATATGTGTTGCCAGCAGATGTGCTCATAACAGTGTTGACTATAATTCTGTGCACTATGACATCAACAATATTAACTGCAGTAATTCCTAAATTGCCTTTATTACACTTGAAGACTTGACCCCACTGAAATAGCAGTATACGTCATTACTGATGACCTTGAATGCTGTTGGGAATTCTTAACAATGAACTGTAAATCAGGCTGGATTTTTTTTTTTTTTTACAGCAGAAAAAGTGTTTAAAACCCATCTGTTCTGTGAGGTACGAATCACATTTTTATGCCTCGCTTTCTAAAAAGTCACATCAGGAGAACAGTGGTGCCACATTGTGATTGCTAAGACTGACATTGTATTCAGAAATAGTCTACCTCCCAGCTAGAGAGATCGCATGAATTTGTTCATTAAAGGTTTGAACACTGGTCCCATAGCTGCAACATATTTAAATAAATATGCAAATGACTACATTTCTAGTCAAAGGCTTCTTTGACTTCAACAAGGTTTCTAAATAACCCAGGGGACAGAATTATTTCCCACTGAATAGACCCACCTGTCAGCAGCTTGAAATGAACATGTAAAAAATGTTTGAAGTTGCTTACATTTTGTGTTAAATCCATCAGATGCGTTGGAAATTAAATCCACAACTCTATTTTAAAGGTTAGCACACAAATTATATATTTTAAAACTCAGCTGAGATAACATTAAACAAAGCTTTTGTTTAATATATAAAAATTAAAAAACAAAAAAGGCACATCTACTACAAAAAATACACAAATTATCCCAGTAGCTCTGGAACTGCTCATTAAATAAACAATATTTTGCATCGTTGGTATCTTTTAAGTGCACCCGGCTAGAAAATATTCATGAACTATTCAAACCTTTTGACAGACCAAGTTCCTTCACAGTTATTTTAATTTCCAGGTTATCATTTTCTTGGGTCTTTGCTCCATATTAATGCATACATGTGTTATCTACAGCACACATAAACAACAAGTTACTAATATATTCATATGGGTACATTTCCATATCCCATGAATGCTTACAGAAAAACAATTCTAGCCTTTCAGTTATGCCGCAGTTTGTCCTTGAATACCGTATTCCTTCGAAATTAAGACACACTTTAAACATTTTTTCTTCTTCTGTGTGTATTAAAATCGGCAAACAAAAGATGTGACTGACTGCTGACAAAAGACAAACAAAGATGTCACTGCCCGAATACACAAGTTGCTAGCAACGTGACTTACTGCTGAGAAAAAAAAAAAATAAAAAAATTACTGCCCGATCTCGAATCATCCTTGCCATACAGGCAGCCATTTTCAAAAAAGCTTCATTAGCTTCCTGAGGAATTCAAAAAGAAGCTTTTACAATGTCAGCGTTTCGGTATTAGGCACAGTATGTTTCAACATGCTAAGCAATATCACAGTTCACAAATTGGGAGAAAAACTGGTGTGAGTAATCACGACTGGAAATGAGATGCAGCACATAAAGCTAAGTTAAGCTAAGTTAAGCATAAAGCTGTAAAACTCTGTGTGATAGGAGATGGCCGCAAACTGCCTCCATATGCGTAATTGCATCCCCACTCACCTTTTTCAAGCTGCTGCTCCTGCTCTACTCCCCTTCACCTCCTCCAGTCTCAACACCTCTCTCTTCTCTGGCCTCTTTCCCTCTGCCTTCAAACAAGCCTCTATCACCCCCCTCCTCAAAAAACCTACCCTCGACCCCACCTCCCTCCAGAACTACCGTCCTGTCTCCCTCTTACCCTTCCTCTCTAAAACCCTCAAGTGGGCAGTACACCACCAGCTCTCTGCTTTCTTGTCTAAGCACTCTCTGCTCGACCCTCTCCAGTCTGGTTTCCGCTCTGCTCACTCCACTGAAACTGCTCTCCTGTCTGTCACTAACTCGCTAAACTCTGCCTGTGCTGCCTCTCTCTCCTCTGTCCTAATTCTACTTGATCTCTCTGCTGCCTTTGACACTGTCGATCACTCTATTCTCCTATCCTGTCTCGCTGACCTGGCATTGTTCTGGCCTGGTTCTCCTCCTACCTCTCCTACCACACCTACCAGGTAACCAAGGATCAGTCTTGGGTCCTCTCCTGTTCTATCTCTATACCCACTCCCTGGGCCCGCTCATCGCATCCTGTGGTTTCTCATACCATTTCTATGCTGATGATGCCCAGATCTTCCTCTCCTTCCCCCCCTCTGACCCCACCATCCCCTCCTGTATCTCTACCTGTCTGTCTGCTATCTCCTCCTGGATGCACTCGCATCTCCTCAAACTGAACCTCTCTAAATCTGACCTCCTTTTCTTCCCCTCCTCATCTTCCCCCTCCTCTGATCTCTCTCTCCATTCCTCTGGAATCTACCACGCTTTCTCCCTCCTCCTCAGCCAAGAACCTCGGAGTAACCCTGGACCCCTGCCTCTCCTACTCCCAGCAGATCTCCACTCTAGCATGCACCTGCTGTTTCTTCCTGAGCAACATACGAAGAATCCGACCCTTCCTCATCAACTACTCCACGCAATTCCTCGTCCAGGCCCTGGTACTCTCCCGCCTAGACTACTGCAACTCTCTCCTGGCCGGCCTCCCTGTGTCCGCCACCTGTCCGCTCCAGCTCATCTAGAACTCCGCTGCTCGTCTGACGTTCTCTCTGCCTCGCTTCTCCCACACTACCCCACTGCTCCGCTCACTCCACTGGCTCTTGTACTCGCCTACCAATGCCTTGACCAGACTGCACCCAGCTACCTCCAAACCCTCATCTCTCCCTAAACCCCCACCCGACCTCTCCGCTCCGCCTGTACTAGAAGACTGGCTGTACCTCCTCTATGCTTCCCTGCTTCCAGAGCCCACTCCTTCTCCACCCTCACCCCGTAGTGATGGAACGACCTTCCTACGGAAGTCAAGACTGCCCAGTCCCTGACCACCTTCCGGCACCTCTTCAAGACACACCTCTTCAGACAACACCTGTAAAACTCAACTCTTCCCTTCTAGACTGTATAGCACTCTATGCCTTTAATGCACTTTAACTTGCACTTATCTGCTTCCTATTTTTCTGTATTTAATCCTGCACTTAACCCAATCTGCAGTATTTTGTATTTCACTTGCACTTGTATCTAACCCTGATGTAACTATCAACACTGTTATCTGCTCTTGAACTGCCACGAGATCAAATCGTACTGTGTTTTGTATTTGCTCTACAATTAAATCTAGCATCTTTTGCTTATCAAGAACACTCTCATTTATTGGCAGCTCTGCAGTGACTTGTTCTTTTAGTGTACTTTGTCTTTTGTTATATATTTACAGTATTATTTTGAATTTAAGATGCAGCCCAAATTTCCCACGCTCAATTTGAGAAAAAAATAAAACATCAAATAAATATGCATTTACAAAGATAACCACAATTACACTGTTTTATCGTACACAACTGACACAAAATAGTATTGTTGTAGATTAACCACAGAGTTTGTTTATAGTCCTTAAGATGGCGTCTCTGTCGTACACACACCACTTACTCACTTACGGCATCATGCATCCCGGCAACAGCAAGCAAGACACAACTCCACATCATCAGACAACATGTAACCCAGCAACCACAACAGCATTGATCGCATTGCAAACACAACAGTCAGAACGTTATATACAATACCAACTAACAGAACATAACATACGCTATGGAGATTACTCACACCTGTTTTTCCAATTTCTGAACAATGGTATTGCTTGGCATGTCGAAAAATATGTGGGTCTGATCAGCATTTCCGATCTGTCCAAGTTGATAATGTTTGTTAGAAACGCAGACATTGTAAAAGCTTATCTTTGAATTCCTCAGGAAGCTAATTTTCTTAATAATTGGCATGGATGATTCGAGATCATCTTTTCTCAGCAGTCAGTCACATTGCTGTTTGTGTAGTCAGGTCTTTTTTTTGCCAATTTTAATACACGCATCACTATACTGTACTCGAATTTAAGATGCAGGCTATTTGTGAGAAGCAAAAAATGGTTAAAATGTTTGTATGTCAATACAATTAATAGGCAGAACACATACTTTAGAACATTAACCTAAGGTTTCACAGAACCTGTTAAGTACGAATATTGGGAAACAAATAAAGCATGTGTGCTAATCAAGACCTGTAAAACCACTCCTTAGTCCTCAACACAAGGCAAAACAACCCAATTAAACTGAAACAACCATCATTCAAATTCAACATCTAGCCTTTTACTTAGTATTCTCTACTACATGGTTGTTTTGAGACATCAATACCAACACCATCAAACTATTCACACTGTCTGAAATGACAGGCTGTTTATTGTAGAAAAAAAGCAAGCCTTTTCAAAATATTACAGTCCTTTCAAGTTGTGTGCGTAACAGTAGCTGAATTGTTCAGAACATGAATTACACCAGTTCTCTGAAGACAAGGTGATTGTATGGCGTGTCTAAAAAATATGTTGTTGTAACTGTACACTATGTATATCACAGCAGCTCTAAAGATAAGCAGAACCCAGTTGTAAAAGAAAAAAAAAACATGTTTTTGTATTGCTTGAAAGAAAAATGCTGGAGGTGTGTAGAATATATACATACCAATATGCTATTATTGCTAAGGAATTGCTATTTGGTTGAGATAATTTATCATATCCCTAAATGCATTTCATACACATCTTACTAGTTTACTACTCCTACTGCAGTGTGAAGTAGTCTGTTTACTTGCATTAAAATGCCTGTTTCACAGCTAAACAATTTTCACACACACACCTAAGGAGTTAACTGAATATATCCATGCCCCCTAATTCTCTGATTCATCTCCCAGTGGTTTCATTGGAATTGAGTGCATTGGAGCTAAAAAAAAAAAAAAAAGGTTTCCCAGGTAAGGGCTCAAGCAGCTAACATCTGCCAGGGCATCTGCCTAGAGCTTACGTTTTGTTCTGATGTCATAATGCTGTTATAGGACAAAAGTAGTTACAGTACAGAAATACAACCACCCTTGAGCACTCTCATACTAAAACACATTGAGTAGCTCTATTAGATACTGTGTGGTATGAATCAGGAATCCTGTGCCCTGGGAACTAGGGCTTGCTCTTTCTGCCGTTGACTTTGTCAGATTTCACACATACTTCTTTTATTGCTTACTCAGGGGAGATGTTTAAGGATGACCGAGATGTTTTGGACTCCTGTAGTGGATTGTTCATGCACTGGGTTTGCAACATATCCAGACAACCTTTAATAATCAAGCACATTTTTATAACTAAGCTCTCATTATTTTCTAAATATAATGAGGTACATACTCCTGTCTTTTTTAAAGCACCTTCTGTTGGTTATCATTCAAGGTTTGGCAAATCCCACTTTTAAGAGCCAACACCGAAACCTGTTTTTTCTGTGCCAAAGACTAAGCCTTTATCTTTTGAAGGTCTAATGCCATTCCAGAATTATACTGTGTGTCTGAGACAAATTTTAATGATTTCACTTTTAAACTTTTAAGTTTCCCTGTAAATAAATAAATTACCTCAGTAAAACTTAAATAAATGCAACATTATGGCCTTTTTAGTTTTAAATGTAACTGTCCAAAAGTTGCTTTTTCTTTTGTAATGCTGGCTTCAGCTGCCAAGTTTTCATTAATTTATATAATATAATGAAGAGAACAGACATTACACCATATACTCCCTTAATCTGTTACCAAAAGGTTTTTCATTAGTTATTTTTTTAAAAAGATCCCTCATTATAGAAAGGCCTTGGATTAAGAACTGCTGATCACCAGCAAGACCTGCTTCAGCTGCAAAAGTTTTTTTCATGCCCAGCACAGCCTTGCTATGAGCAGGTAAAGAAAAGGTCACAAAATGTGTTATTTTCCTTCAGTTGGTCCACTGTGTACTGAAGTTATTAAATACATGTGATAAAGAGAGAAAGGATCAATGCTGTAAATCTCCCTCCCAACCAGAAAGGGCGCTGTGTAAAGGTGAGGGTATGCTGCCTCCTAGATGTGCCACCTTGATGGTAGATGGAAACTGGAAGGTAACCATATTAGGAGGGGCGCATAGCTGCAAGTACTCAGGACGATTCCATTGCAGTCAGCTGCGGGGCAGCCCTCTATTGGAGAAACCATGGCGACGCGTTGATTGCAGGGAGGAGTTTGCCGGGTGCAAAGGGGAAGCAGCTACGTCAGTACCTACTCTTTGCACTGAGAGAATGAGCCACAAGCCGGAGCTGTTCTCGTTTTGTTTTGTGTTACGTGCTGTCTGTGTTTGTCTTTACAGCGGAGGAGTAGGAGCGAGGGGCTGCAGACTGAGCCAGCACAATCCCCGGAGCACTTCCCTCACAGCACGGCACCAATCACTCACCACAATCCCTGGAATAACAGAGCACAGTTTTCGTGGACGGAGGATCGTGGATTAGGAGTGTTTTTCTTTTGTTATTTTTGGTTATTCTGTTTTTGGACTTTATTAATAAATCACAGATATTTTGGGAGAATCTGGTTTGGACATTGTAATAATTGCAACACGTCACTCACATCCTGTCACAATACAGTTTACACTTTATTGTCTTATATTCAAACATAACACTTCCTATGTTATAATAAAACATTTACACTGATATTCAGTTTGAATTATTCTAGAATACCTGTTTTAGCTTAAAGACTACTTTCAGATCAAACTTACTTCTTTTCTAAATAAGAAACTTGACTGTGAATCCATTAAACTATACGCTTGTTAATATTGAGAAATATAGCAGCATTATTAAGACTTCTGTTGTTATCACACTAAAGCCCCAAACAGGCAAACACACTTGTTAGTTCAAATATGATGTTTCTATTTAATTCAAACATATTATTTCTCTTCAGAGAGTTTATTTAATTCTGTTCCTTATTAGATCAAAATACTTTTTAAAACCTATATGCTTAGTTGCAATAAAATCAGATAGGTATAACATAGCATTTTTAGTTTTAAACATTTGTTCTGTCTAGAAAGGGTTACTTTTTTTTTGTTAAGTTTCAATACCTAGCCTCTGTGTTTAGTTCCCCCAGATGCCTGCTTCTGCCAAGGTTACAGGCTTCATTAATTTAAAGACAGGGAAGGCCCTATTTTTGAGTCTGACCAGCTTCCAAGAGTTTATACACTCTAATAACAAAGGCAAACAGACAAGTGTTTTTCCTAACATTAACACTTATTCAATTTTCTTAGTTCAAATCCTGTTCATAATTTGCTGCAATTTTATTTATGCTGGGTTTATATTTTTTAAAATACATTACAGTCATTACAATATTTGTTGCAGTTTCACAAATGTTCAATTTGTGTCTCAAAGATCAGCCTGCTTCCAGTAGCTGTGACAGTCTTGGGTCAGTTTCTGCCCCAGTGAGTTTGTCAAAACCACCACAGGTGTGGGTGACAGTCTTTAAAAGCCTGATACCTGCAAAAACTTAAATCTTGTCAGCTGGGCTCCCATCTCTACATTCTCATTGCCATCATCAGTGGGAAGACTTCAAATAAATTAAGCTGTTTCTATCAAAGAGCCATTCGTCTCTACACCTTTTGAGTGAAAGGCATACACCTTTCACTCACCATCCATCTCTACACCTTTTGAGTGAAAGGCATACACCTTTCACTCAAAAAAGGTGCTCGCACCTTGTACTAGGGAAGATGGGTTTTATGGTTACTCATGACAACTTCATTGGAGCTTCAGCGCCTTGGACAGAAAATGTATTGCTTCTTCTTGGAGGCAATGTGTCATAATTAACTAAATTATTTATATAGTGTCATTGCTTTTTATTTAAATGAACCATACATGCCAGTAGAAATTATATGCAGCTTTTACAACGGGTGAGTATCTAATGGCAAACAAATAATAATAGATACAGTCGCCTCGGCTGCCTCAGTGTATGCTACGCTTCTGAATGTGATGGATTAGCTACTACAACACTTCATATTAGCTGCTCATGTATTGTTTACTTTGAGTTGTGATCACACGTTTTGGAAGATTCTGATCAATGTGAATTAAAAATTAATAAATGACAAGCTTGGTTTCTTCTCACCCAAACTAAGCTGTATTAATAAAAGTCAAAGTTGTTATAATAGTGGAGGCTAAATTGTTGATGCTCATAACATATATATTGTATATGTTATATGTTATATATTGTAACTCTTGAATGTGTCTAAGACCTTTGCACAGCAGTATATATATATATATATATATATATATATATATATATATATATATATATATATATATATATATATATATATATATAAACTGCCACTGTCAGCAACGTCAAGCAAGGTACAGATGTCAGCATATTTTTTGTACTGCTTGTTTGTCATTGCAAATAAAGGAATCATTATTTTAATTATAATGCAAGCATTTTAGACATACCATTTCCAAAGGCTGTGATGGATCTTCTTATTTGTTTTTTATATTTCTCACCAGTAGGGAAGCTGGAGAAGCACTGCAAGCCAAATGATCTTATACATTATACCATGCTGCAAGCATTTCAACTGATCTTACAGCAGTATTATATATATACGGGGGGGTCGAGGAGAACTGCGAGATCCTGCTCAGGTTGTTCGAGAGGAGGCCGAGGGGGGTCCTGCGCCTTGGGTTCGATCAGCAGGTCTGGAGAGCTGGGGGTAGGGAGGGAAGTCGACTACCCGGTCCTGAGGACCCCCTCGAGATACCTGACAGAATCTGGGTGCAACGGTCCCCCGAGTCGCTCTGGCAACCAGCGACTCGGGAGTCAGCTACTCCAAGCATTCATGATCCAGGAGATCCCAGACTCTGGTCACTTTGGCTGAGATCAGCATGTTCCGCATTGAGGGGGACTCCGCCTGCGCACCTAGATGGTGGTTGTGCAGCAGGGGCTCCAGAAGGAATTTTTCCCCCTCGGTCAGAACGGCGTCTCGGCCAATGGAATACATGTTCCTAGTAGTAGTCCTATTTAAGGGCCTAGTAGGCAGGTACACCGACTGCCCAAATTCAATTTAGCACCCCTAAAATAGGGGTGCCAACAAGGACTAGGCCTTAACTAATAAACAGAAAAAACGGTTGAAAAGGACTGTAAATTATATATTCAAAACCAAAGGGGAGGTGGTACAGAGCACGCCCCCTAGAGCCCACTGGTCGACAAAGGTGGTCATGTCGCCAGCGGACTCTGCGTGGGCGTGCTCTAAATTAATCCGGGATCGGACCAGGGCCCTGAACATGGCCCCACAGTCAAAGAGACCCTCCCCGATCATCTTACGCTTCCTGGTCTTGTAAATTGCGAGTTTAGCAAGAGCCAGGAGCAGATTCACGAGGAGATCCCTCTTCCTGGTGGAGCCACGAACAGGGTGCCCGAAAATGAGGAGGGTGGGGGAGAAATGCAGCCATCGCGTACAGGGTCCTCCTCGACGCGGATCGGAGGGGGGTCGAGGAGAACTGCGAGATCCTGCTCAGGTTGTTCTTGAGGGGAGGCCGAGGGGGGGCTCGGGCCTTGGGTTCGATCAGCAAGACCAGAGAGCCGGGGGTAGGGGGGGGGATGGAAGATGGCTCCCCGGTCCTGAGAAATCCCTCGAGATACCTGACAGAGTCTGGGTGCAACGCTGCTTTGCACTCCCGGATCGCTTGGCCGGCCGTCCTGACGGTCGCCCGAGCCACCCTGGCGACGAGCGACTCGGGGGTCAGCCACTCCGACCGCTCGCGATCCAGGAGATCCCAGACTCTGGTCACCTTGGCCAAGATCAGCGCGCGCGGCACCGAGGGGGACTCCAACACCTGCACACCCAGGTGGGGGTTGTGCAGCAGGGGCTCCAGAAGGAATTTTTCCCCCTCGGTCAGAACGGTGCCTCCTCCAACGGAATACATGTTCCTTGTAGTAGTCATAGTAGTAGTAATAATAGTAGTAGTAATAGTAGTAGTAGAAGTAGTAGTCGTAGTAGTCATATTGTTTAAAATGCCACACCAGTTGGTTTCTGACTTCCCTGGTAGGGGGTAGCTATGGAAACCACACAAGGTGGAAAGCTTTGTAAACAGCTCACATGAAATAAGAACAGCCATTACAAAAGATTTTACAATGGCGCTACTGTATTACTATATTAGTTGTGTAGTACTCATACTTGTGTAAAAATTCTCCTTGTGCTTCATTAGTTCACATGATGCCATACCCTTGCCACAGGCTTTTAGTATACGAAAATGTTCAATGCACTGTCAATCTGAAACAATGACCCCACTGCTTTCCCTCAACTCATCATTTGAATGCTTTGAATTGGTTCACCTTGAACACCCTCTGGATGATCTTGTCTTCCCATTTCAAACTAGTTAAATATGGAACCTGTGCCAAACAAAAACACTCATCAAATAGAGAGGCTGGAACAACAGTTTAGTTACTAGTTTGTAAATGCAATTTATAGACCAGTTTTATAAAGTGTTTGCTTAAAATGACATCATTTACCATTTGCCATGGATGTCAAGGAGTAATTTGTTTTCATTATTGGCAAAGAGCTTCTGTTTTAATGTCCTATAAATGTATGGTTTGTCTTTTAACATTACACTCTTCTTTTGGGTTCAGTCACTGTGAATGAGTATGTCAACCTGAATTGTGCTGGGTTTTCTCATCCAGGATGATTTCAAGTAAACAAATAACACATCTGTAATAAAACAGATGTGACTGAGGAGAGTTGTATTAGCTACAGGCACTGATGTCTGCTTTGGGGAATGGAAGTTACAGTACATACAAGAATGGGTTGGGCAGCTGTTTTGGTAATCACATGATCCAAGACATGGTTTACAATAATCTCAAAAGGCAAAGAATCTGCCCTTTCATTTTCATTACAAAGTGCTAGTAGAGGAGACCGGTGCCTATCATTTTGTCACTATGTGGTGCTATCACATAATACTAACACTAATGTGTGTTCAGTTGTCCGGAAGTCCACAATCTTACGGTTTCATCTCTATGCCGTCACATATAAGAGTTAGCACGTTTTTTCATTTTTTCATACTGTAAGTAAAACTTTGAAATCTTGTTATATGTTAAGAGCAAAACCAGTGAGACAAGACATAAAACTGCAAGAAAATGTGTAATGTCTGGTTGGGACACGTTGTCACATAATGTTTGGGGTCAGTTGTCACATGTGACAACTGGCCCAACAATAGCCCATACATATATATAGCTATGGGCAAAAGTTTTGCATCACCTAGAATTTTAGGATTGAGACATAATCAAAAAAACAACAACTATATGAATTTAGGTATTTTATTTAACATCATGCATTCAAATAAACTACAAAATGATATCACCGGAAGCCATAATAGTAGTACAGTATTTCATGTTAGATTTTGAAACATCATATGATTCATTTGTTGTCAGTATTTCATTAACTATATGGAAAATTACACAGGGGTACATAATTTAATATGTTAACGTAACATTATTCAGCAGGTTTCATTCAACTTTATGAAGCAAAATAAGTTAATTCTATAGGGTGATGCAAAACTTTTGACCATAGCTGTACATTCATACAGTTGTAGTCAAAAGTTTACATACTCCAGTGGAAATTTATAATTTCTAGAAATTTCTTGAAAACAAATAATTATAGGAAAAATCTTATGTAGCAAAAGTTTTGCTTTTGTGGATGAGGAAAAAAAGTTAAAAGAAATAGATTATTTACAATTATTTATTTCATTTTGCAAAACTCCAAAAATGCTAATTCAAAAGTATTCATGAAAATGGAATTTATAGCTAGTTCAGGTACCTTTAGCAATAATAACCTCTTTTAAACTATTAGGATATTTGTCAATAAGCTTCTCAATCGGATTTAGAATGGGACTTTGACTAGGCCATTACAGAACCTTGATTTTATTCTGTTGGCCTGTGACCACTGAGACCTTCACCATGCAACACTCGACCTATGATTGAAATGGAAATAGAACATATCACATTATCTGCCATTATCATCCTGTATTCCACCATAAAACAATTATGTTATTATAAAAAATATAGATGTCACATTATTTCCCATTGTAAAAGCAATCCCATATTCTGTGACAACAAACCCCTGTACAGGGCAGGGGTGTGCCATGCTTTTTGAACAGCCTTAATATCATATTTTTAGTCAAGCTACGCCAATTAAAATATCCCTATATACATTAAAGGTTACTCTTCTACTTAGTTAGGAACATAACCTCATAGAATGTCATTACAAACAAGAAGACAAGAAAGAGTACAAAGTGTGACAACCATCCCTGGTCTCTCGTACTTTCGGCTGATTGCCCAACATACGGTAGATGTAGAGAATTATTTTAGCTATAATAAAAACAGACATTTTCTCATTAGAATGTCATGATAATGTACCAGTTTTTTGAAAGAAAATTGCACGTTTGAATATCTGTGGCATTTTAGGGCACATAAAAATAAATTATAGATATAAGTTAATTAAAAGACACTAAGCTACCACTATCCTGTCTGTTCCTTAATTACGTTAAAACCCAATTAAAAATCATCTTCAATATACATACCACATCTGCTCATTATACCACATGTTATACCACATGTACATGTTAAGAGGACACTCCTCTTCTGAAGTCTGTAAAAGACACATACACACAATATAGTACAGCAACAGTACTAAATTTGCTCACAAGGGCCAGTCTGCAATTATCTGGCAACCATATGTGCATAGCAGAATTCCACTGGTTCCAGAAGTCTGTTTAGGTTTCTGAGACATTGGATATATAACATGACAATTAAACTCAATCCACGCTTGGTGCAACTAACATTTAGGACAAAGAATTACAATATATGTCTTGATCGTGTATATAAGAATATAGTATGCATATTTCTAACAATCACATCAATAAGCTAAAACATGTATCTGCTTGGCTTCTTTTAGTTTTATCCTTTATACAGCTAATGAAGTGTGCATTGCAGTACCAGTAATCCAGAAATTGAAATAGAACGAGAAAACATCATCATATTGTTTTTACTATGCCTTTGTAAAATATGATAGCTAATACCTATTTTGCACCTAACTATATTTGAACAAAATTGTATTTAACATGGAGCATTGCTTCTACACCAGTAGTCAGAGTTTCGAAAACAAAGGGTTGACCTGGTATTCCATGACAAAGGTCAAAGGTTTTCCGCAATGCCACTTAGTTCATCTGGGTTGCAAAAGTAATGGCGTGAGCAGGGCAGAATACATAATTTTAGTATACTGCTGATACTGCTGTAGATAATAAAAATGTTTTTACATTTTATAACAGCAGTGAACAAATTCATTGCCATGTTAAAACTACTGAACATAAATGAGCATACTAGGATGAAGAAAACTGAAACTGGCAATGACACTGCCCATCGTTTTCTAACAGCATATCAGTTAATCGCACAGTTTAATTTCCCCTTTCCCAGGTGTTTGAGGTCAGAGTTTGTATAGAATCTGTCTCAGGAATTGTTCTCTAGGGGACTGACTACACTCAGTGAGCAGCTCCATTGGCCCAGGATTAAGATGGAGTATTGGAACTAATAACGGATCCACTTTAATGTTTGACTACTTTAAAAGGATTAGCTGGTGCATAAAGCTAATATACTAAAATCGGCAGAATTTATTTTTAAAGAGAACTACAGGATGGTAAGACATCTTATATCAATCTGTACAGAAGTTATGATCTTCTACAAGAAGTTTATCACTCGGGTGACACGGATATTGTAAGTAATGTCCAGGTTATTCAAAAGGAAAACTTGGACCTAATTTAAATACTTCTTTTAAAAATGAAAGAGAGAGGGCAATGTTTGTTGTCTGGAAGTAAATATCCTGATTTATGTGTTTTTATGTTATTTTACAAATACATTCTTCTTTAGACAGAAACTCTATTTTGAAGTGTTTCATAGATAGATGTTGTGTTTAGAGTCTAGTTATTTATGGGCGCAGGTGAATAAGATGCAAAGACCACGGGGAATACTGGAATTAATACTTCCATTGCTTTATAATGAGAAAAAAAAATCTTATGAATATACAAACAGAAGGCGAGGTATGGTGAGCCATTTGAAGTATTAATTGTTTAATTAAAAAAAATTAGACAGGAATTACCAGGATAAATACCTCAGTGTTTTTCCCAACAAACCTATCTTATTATTCAATATGATCTGGACTACACAACTCATTGCACAAAATTAACACATATATTGCTTCAGCACTGATACTCGCAACACATTTTCTAAAAAACAGGTTCTAAATGTTTCTTGAAGGTAAAATTTTTTTGGTAAAATGGTAAAATGGTCCTTATCAATCCCCCTACTTAAAACTCCCATATATATGTCAACCCTCAAGCTCTAGGAGGATTAATATGTCTTATTAATATGTCAATCAGGCTTTTAGGGGATGCAATACGGACCATTTCCTTTTTCCAAAATGCAACACAAATATGTAAAGTAGATTTCAACTTAAACAGCTACTTAATTTTAGCTACTATTGCTATCTCTATTTAATCGCTAACTGACTGCTAATTGGACCATACAGTTTGTCCCTCATCTCTAAAATATATTTTGTATTATAATGTGTACAGTGAACACTGGGATCATGTGTAGCTCGGCTGTTTGTTGGGCTTCACTCCTAATTGGTTTACAGTGCAAAACTTCATGAATATTTTTATTGTGGCTAAGCTTTTGACACTATCACCCTGGAACCCGTGCAGGTGAGAGGGCATCTTCCACCATTGCAGGGCCGCAGAGCATGTGTGAGACACTGTCAGCTGACGGTGTCTGTCGCGCTTGGAGTGTAAGTGCAACGCATTGAGCCACGCTTGGAGCGGGCGCATGTGTAATAGACCCAGCTCGATGGCTGATACGGCTGCGGCCATCAAACCCAATAGTTTTTGGAACCGCACCAAGGGGACCTTCGATCCCTGTTGGAACAGGGAGAGGCAACCCTGAATAGCTGCTACTCTGTCGTCCGACAGGTATGCGCACATCGTACTGGAATCCAGCCGGAGCGCCAAGTACGTCGTGCACTGCACCGGTATAAGCCGACTCATCGCATCATTGATGGTTATGCCCAGCCTTGCCAGATGCTGTGTCACAATCACCGTGTGAGCCACTGCTCCCTCTCGCGATGAGCGCAAATCAGCCAGTATTCGAGATAGTTGAGTACTCTATTCCCCTGCAATCGAAAGGGAGCCAGGATAGCGTCCACACACTTTGAAAATGTACAAGGAGCTAGGGAGAGGCTGAACGGCAGCACAGAGAACTCTTAACGCTTCCCTGAATGGGAACGTGAAAATACACGTCCCATAAGTCCATGATGGTGAACCAGTTGCCCGGACGGACTAACTGGAGAACGTGACGGTGAGTCAGCATTTGGAACCTCCTTTCCTTCAAGAACTTGTTGAGGAATCTTAGGTCTAAGATGGGGCGAAAGCCACCGTCCTTCTTGGGTACCAGAAAATATCTCGAGTAGAACCCCTCTCGGCAAGAGTTGGGGTCTACGAGCCGAATGGCTCGCTTGCATCGCCTGAAGAGGGTCCGACACGGATGTGTGCATGACTCCGGTCGATCTCAACAAAAGTGTACCTCCTCCATAAAATCACGGGGACAGTGGAAAGGGCTGTGCTGGGGAGCCACTGCCTGCATCCGGACTGGCAGGACTCTGCCGGTGTTGCCCAGGGGATCTGCAAGAAGTTTGCAGCGCACCTCATCAATGCCGGTATGGAGCTGGGCAATGGTGGCAAACTAGTCTCTGAAGCAACCTCGGAGCTAGGTTCCGATACAGTCGACGACGCCGGCTCCTCTCCTTATTCCATCTCCGTGGGGTAGGTGTCCTCATCCAAGGCCGCTAAAGTGTCCTTCTCCGCCATCAAGGGCTGCGGTTCTGGTTCGGCCTGGGCTCCCATGGGAGACCCAGGGGCCGAAGCTAGTGCGGGTGGTAGCGGGGTCAGGGCCTCTACTGGTGCCACAGGATCTTGCTGCCTAGACAATATCCCTCGCCTGCCTTCAGTGCTTCACCCTTCTCACCTGGGGGGAGGAGGAGCGGCTGCGAGGTCTTGGCACAGGAGCCTGAGTGCAGGGGATCTCCTGCGAGGGGGGTTGTGAGAGCTGGAGGAGCGGGGATGGGGCCCAGAGGGCTGCTGATGGCTCTGCCGTGGGAGTCTGAACATCTAGCCCCATGGCCCATCTGAGCCTATTGCAATGCACCCTGGGCTGAAAAGCCACGCATAAGTCGCAAAAGTCCTCTTGGCCCATGGCCTCTGCGGGTGTTTGTCACTGGGTGGTATATTCACCTTAAAGGATGTGCAGGTGTGGAACCATGGGATGCTCTTCATGGTTGCCACTACTGAGTGCGCCAAGCACTGTGTGCATTAACTGGCCGACTTGCACCGGAGTGCTATGCTCACCGAGTGCACCGAGCAGTGTGCACCCCAAGCGCACTAAGCACAGAAGAGCTATGCGCACCGGGTTCACTGAGCACCGTGCGCACCAAGTGGGCCTAGCGCTTCTTGCACTGAGTACCACGTGCGCCGAGCAATGGGTACTATGCTCACTGGGGTGCTATTTGCACCAAGGGCACCGAGCGCACCAAGTGCACTGAGCACCGTGCGACCATGTGTACCGGATGCACTGAATACACCAAGGCGATATGCACCGAGCATCGTGCGCACCGAGTGCACCAAGCACCGAGAGCACCAAGTGCACTTAGCACTGAGTGCACCGGGTGCACTGAGCACTGTGTGCACCGTGTGCACTGAGCTGCTATGCACCGAGCACCATGTGCACCGAGTGCATCGAGGTAACGCAAGCACCTATGCGCTATGTGCACCAAGCTCAGTGCGCAACGAGTGCACCACGTGCACCGAGCGTCGAGTGCACCAGGCATTGTGTGCACCGAGTACTGTGTGCACTGGGGTCACGTATGCATGAGGCACTAATCGCACCGAGGGCGCCGAGCACAATCGGTGCACTAAGCACTGAGCGCACTGTGTGCACCGAGCACCGAGGCACTTAAGTACCAAGGACTGAGCGTGCACCGAGATACCGAAGCACCGGGGGGCAGCTGAAGCAGCAGTGCCTACCCTAACCGTGTGTAGTTACATGCCTGGTCAATGCGTTGCGTATACCAGGGGACACACAGGCCGAAACCACGGTGGGCGAATCTGTGGATGGAGTATAACACAATAATACAATTACAACTATATTACTGGGGAGCACACTGCTGTTGTTGACTATTCGAAGACCCGATGCACCGAGGTGAGCGGGCCAGGGCAGCCAGTGAGGTCTACTCTACAGCATGTCTGGAACAATACAGCACGTGGAGGACAAAACCTGCCTTTTTTTTACGTAGCTGCTGCACAACACAGGTAAGCAGTATACCGTGTGCGCATTGCAGATGTGCCAGCAAGGGTATTTAAGACAACAATACTCACACCTTTAAATCAATACTGCACAGACAGTCGACTCACGTACCACAGATAGGAAAGTAACAGCCTGCAACGCGAGCGCGTGCAGGTTGCTGAGGAAGGCAGAAGAAAAAGGCTGAATCAGGACTCACTGATTCCGTGAAAGCGGCAAGCCAGCTTTCAGCCTGGAAGGCAAGGGAACTGCAGTTGACTCAAAGCTCTTTTTCACAATACGCTCAGATACCAACACAGATGTTCTTACTTTAACTTCTTGAGAGGGAAAAAGAGAAATGGCTTCTTCAGTATGACGGTTTTAATCCCTCGGTAAGCGGGACCTAGCGCATCATCCCAGGAAGGGGCCTATCGGCAGCTCTGGTATAGTGAGCTCAGAAAATACCTACCAATAGGCAGGCATATCTCATACATAATGTTGTTGGTTGTCGTCCTCAATTTGAAAGGGAACTCCCCCTTTGACGGAGCTAAAAATATTGTTTTGGGGTAAAATTAGTTCTTTATAACAGTTTTTTTTCATGTTTCTAATTTAATAATAACTATTCTGAAGAAAAGCAATCCCGCGACACTGCTGCAGCAAAATAACTTTCGATTTAAGAAGTAGATGATTGTCATTTTCTGAATATAAGATAAATTGTTTGTAGGAGTTAACAAAGAAGTTTCAGATAGCAGATGTTTCCATAAACTAATGAGCAACATACATGTGTAGGGTTGGAATTCATGATCTTGAAAGCAGAGCGCAGGTTAAATTGTTCTTGAAAAGACAAGCTATGGCAAAATGCATTAATGAACCATTTAATATCTAGCACAGCATTTAGTTTCCAATGACCCTTTTAAGTGGCACTTTTGCAAAACCTATATCGCTGTTTGCGTTGACAATCTACACACTATCCTCATTCCTGCCAACTGTAGCGCATCAAGAACAAGACAGGCACATTATGTCCTGTCATCCTTATATGCAAAGATCATGGTTTCTAAATGGATTTATAGTAATGGTAACTGGAGATGTCATACTTTTCCTATATTCTATAACAGAACACAATTAGTGTGCCAACCTGTAATAATAAAACCATGCTGGTTTGCTTCACTGGTTCCTATACTAACAGTATTCCACTATTGCTTATAATTGGTAGAAAAATTGGCACACAAATGTGACACGGTAAGAAGATACAGTCATTCATATATTGTAATGTATACAACTATGTGACTTATTTTCATTAAAGATAACTTTTTTAATGTATTTTTTACATTACACTTACTTTGCCTAAAAAAATTAATAAAATCAATGCATTCTACTCTGTACTATGTTGTTGATATTGTATTGCATATCTGTAATGTAAGGGAAGCATTTTTCAAAAGTCCTATAAAACGCTGTAGTGAAAGCTGTAGCCACCCATTTATTATACTTCCCAATGTCAAAACCTCTCAAAACGCTGCTGTTGGCAAGGATATAAGTGGATGTATAATGAGTGGAGCATGACCACATGTTCATTCAGTTGGCTCATGGGAACAGTCTATAATAACAGGAAGGATGGTTGAGAAACTAGAAGCATTACTGAAATGCATTTCTAACTTCGGCCTGCAGCCCGAGGCCATGAAATGGAAAGCTGATGGAATGGTAAAGAAAATAAAAAAATAAAAGACTTTAACTTTGCAATGATAATACTGAACAATAATGCGATTCCTTAGCTGCATTCTGTCTGCTTCCATTTGATGCAGTCAGGTTTTGGAGCTGCCAAAAGGATGCAGTGACCCTTAAATAAATGTCTTAAGAGCCAAAACATGACACTGTTAGTTAAATGGAAAACTGGAGAGCTTTAGAAAGGTTCAGTTTGATTATAAGATAATTTATTATACAATTTTTTCAGATACTTGCTTTTTTATTTGTTATGCAATGTAGTCCTGAAAACAACTGCAAAATGTGGGAACCATTACTTATCACAGCTAGTTACGCATTTGTTTTAGTATTTTCATTTGTTTTAGTATTTTGAGGAGTTAAAGCTAATAAATGAATTTAGTAAACCCTAAACTGAATGCAGTGCTTTTTGTTTTTCTTGGACACCATCCCAATGCTTACAATTAATAATTATATTATTCCAGTTCAAAATGAAGAAGAAAGATTTTCAGGTTTTTGGTTCTAATTTAGCATAGTTTTGCAAAATATACAGTAACTTAATGGGCTTTAGCTTTAATTCAGTTATATGCATTTCTTTGGTTTTCATCAAAAGCAACTTTTACACTTCAAATTAAGTTTCAAGATATTCTGTTCACAGTTCTAACAGATCACTTTACTGTAATGACACCATGGGCAGGGAGTCTGTAAGTGATAACTCCAGTGTTAATCAAGAAATTGGTATGTAAGATTGAATTTGGCATTTTCAAGCGGTCGTTATGCCTATTTTGTTATTAAATAATCGTCCTAATGTGATTTCCAAAATGATGTTGATTTCCGAAATAATGTTAATATCTAAACGAGCAGGGCTTATTGCTGCTATTGATTTTGTTTGCGTGGGAATTTAAAGGTAAATCCGTATTAATTGTCATAATTTATCAGGAGTTTTAAATGAAGTTTAGAATTATACACAAAATAGATGTTCCCATTATTTTTTATTTCCTTTTAGCTGCTGCTCGCTGATGCGAGAGCAGTCTCCCTGTATGCTAGTAGTTTCCATACCATCGAATTATGTTTCCATTCATTTTTCTTAATCTCGTTAACATGCATTTTGCAAATTGTTGAGACAGGAAGTGATGTATGTGACCTGCGACAATTAAGCTTTTTACCGAGAAATGCGTTCATTAATGAGCTCATGGACTCAATTTCAAAGCATTTACAGATTGATTTAATTAACACATTTTGTTTGATAATCACTTGCTACTAAAGCTCTCATTATTATACCATCAGTTTGATACAATAACATTGGTTTTTGAAAATCCTGCCCCGTATGTCAATGACAATTTTGATTAAATGCATACAAAAAAACACAAAACTTTGAAGATGTGAAATGTGAAATTCCAACAGCTGACAAGAACACAGGGTAGAAGTAGAAAGAGCAGGAGTAAATCAATAACATTCTGGTTAACTACAAAACGTTTATACCACAGTAAACTGAAGAGGTGAAAAATAATGGAAATAAACTTCAGGTGCATGATGGAAGTTCTATATTAGGACCAATTAAAATCTGTCACGTTTATGGAAAAAAATGTTAATTGCAAGCTGATGAATATACTAATGTCACAAAAACGTATTATTAAGCACAGTGAATGAATATATGGAGAGATACAACTCTCCGTATCTAGTGGGATATTAAGGCATGCTCATGAGTGTTTTTATGAGAACATTACAAGTCTCTGTTCTATACCTTAATTTAATGATCCTAATTTTGTTTTTCAAGCATTAGCCGTAGCTGTCATGTATACAGTGGTGAACGTGAACTATGCATGAGAGCTTGCACATAAAAAGAGTAGCATTTACATAGCAAGTGTTATAATCCTGTGAGGTAGTTATTAAGAAGGGTGAAATTGTTTCATCCACTTGTGGCGAAGTTGATTCTCAAACATATTCATGAGAAACCATGAAAACTGGATGCTTATTAAACAAGAAACTTAACTTATGCTGATTATAGTGAGCAACTTTATAAGTGAATGACTTAAACAGCAGGCACAGCATTGAAATTACATGTACCAAGGTAACAACCTCTTCTGAGCAGTATTTACAGGGCCTTGTCAGAGCAATAACACATTATTCCATAACATCATCGCAGCATTTCATTTTAATACTTTCCTTTCGAGCAGTTACAGTTTTTAACTAAGATATGTGTACACTGATGAAGACATGGATACACTGATAAAGACCTTGTCAACATTATTTAGTTAATTTTTTTGAATGTCCAGACCTGTTTATGTTGTCAAGCTAACAATACAGTAGGGTGAAATACTACTTGTTTCATTGGTCTGTGAGGCTTAAGATCTAAATCTACAGACATAGGGTGCCAAAGTAATTGATTCTACCAATTGAGATGCAAAACTGACTGCTGACAGATAAAGACTTACTTTTCAGCCCTCTCATTGTGTCACTGTTCTCTTTGCACAATCCCTTTTATTTATCTTTGTTAAAGTACTAGAACTGGTTTGACAGAAGAAGTAATCATAACTGTTGGATACATATGTTTTGCAAAGCATTATCTGGTATTGTAAATTGATTTTATTTTGTAAAGTACATCACTTTGTTCTGTGAACATAATTGGTGATTTCTTTCTATGATACAAGAATGTTCCAAACAACATAGTACCTCCTACTAAGAACATTCCATTGCATGACAATGGGCAATAGAAAGAAACATTATGCAACTAGTTTACAGAAAATAGCCTATGGAGTAGTATAATTCCAACAATTCATAATTACATTATTTTAATACTATTTATTTTACATGGACACCATCCAGTGACCAAGTAATATGCAAATCACCTAAAAGATCAATTTTGTATTACATTTCACACCTGACTGATATCGACTCTGCTGCTTGGTTTCTCTGAATATTATGCACCACTGAAACCCCTAGACTTTTTATAAGTAATTTAATTGTCACACCTCAACTGGCATTCTACACGCATTTCTTGAATCGTGGCATTTCAAAGCTGTATTCATTAACCAGAAATAATAATATTAACAAGTTCCTTTAAAAAAAATTAATAAATAAATAAATAAATATATAAATAAATAAATAAAAATTCAGAATGAAAAGGTATTTTCTGAAAGATTTGATCATATGGCAGACATTTAAACTTTCTGGATACAAAATAAAATACAGATACCCATCAACAAGAAGTTAGTGCCTTGTTTGAGTGGGTAGTGCTTTTTAAACCCTAAAATGTAGAGCTAAATATAATTCTCCACAGTTTAGCCTTTTGGCAGCGTTGCTGGCCTTTATGGTTTGTTTGCAACACACAGATGTAATTTTAGCCATAACACAATATTACCCTCTGTATAAAACCTGTTTGCCACAATGCGAGCCAAAAACACATGCTGTTGTTACTACTACAGCAGTATAACAAAACCAGCTTCTACTGATCATTAAATAAATAAGGGCAAAGCTAACTGTCACTTAACAAAGGTAGAAAAGCAAGAGAGGTTCTTTATCATCATGTTAACTGATTTTGCTGTATTATGATACACTATTAGCATGACGCAAAATCATAAATATGTAAAAACTATTTTGAAAACCATACAGGGCACCTTGTTATTAAAATTGTCATCAATTCCCTGATAAACGTTTACTACTATAATTTTTCTTTGCTTTTTCCATGCTAATATCATGCAGTTACCATTGTTATCTTTGGTTTACCACATTTTTTAATATGCTTCACCATAATCATCGGGCTTTACAATGCTTACCTATTTTTTACCATGTATTTACTGTGCTTTGATACAATTTGCCACTCTTTTATGGTAAACTTTTATATGGGTTAATACAGTAGGGTGTATTTTAATGATCTAAAACAGTGGCAGATCGTATTACCTCCACTATTTAATTAATCAGTCTGGTGTTGTCTCTTCACCCCCTCCCCCCATCCCCTTCCCCCATCCCCTTCCCCCAATCCCCCATCCCCCCATCCCCCATGTCCCCATCCCCCATCCCCCATCCCTCATCCCCCCAGGCCGATATATTGACTGGCTTATTACAATGCATTTCTGTTGCCACCTCAATAAATAATTCAATAGATAATAAAAACAGAGATATTTAAATCTTCATTGTAAATGTGAGGCAACAGGAAAGGATTATGTTGAGCCTGACTGAATCTAAAGTCAGGTTCCATCAGACAAAAAAGGGGGTTCAGGGTAGAACTTGAGTATTACAAATGTGCATTTCCTCTGACGTAAGTTCTAAAGATTGTTAAAAATCCAAACATTGTATAAAATATAAAAAAATACGCAACTTGGAAATACAAAATATGTCATTACTCCTCAGAAAACTTCAGATCAAAAGTTGCATAACAAACTGTTCCTTCTTCCTACTCAGACCGAGTATTAACATTAAAGGGCACCAGTGCTTCAATTATCTTCCCACTTACTGTACCTGTAATGCCTGAAATGTCCTGCTCTGTGTTTAAGTTAATTTAAATTTCTGTCTATTAGGAATATAGTACAGAACAGCACAATACAGAAACTGTATTAAGTATACATATTGTAGTAAGAATACATTAAACTCATGATAAGTTATGAAAAAAAGCTTCACATTATATTGCAGGGATGGTCATGTCCCACCTAGAGCAACCTCATAGAATCAGTGCCCTCCTGGCTGCCCATTGCCCCCTGCACCCAATTTACTCTTCAAGTTGTTTCTATTTTGTCCAACCTCAGTATTTTTGCCAACATTGCTTCAAGAAAAATTAGCAAAAGAATGGGTAGTAAGACACCTTTTCTTGTACCAACAAAATAAATGAAGCATCCATACTGCTCCTGTGTGGACCCTAAAGCATGAGTAGCTATAAAATATACCACATCACCTATTTTTCTTATAGAGTATATGCATATTTGAACTATAAATCTAATGGATTGAGATTAATGGGTTGTGCCACGGTAGCTCATTCCCATGATTGATCCATTTAAGAAAAAGACCTTCATAAAGACGGAGCTTAAGGATTCACAAGAGACTAATATCTAGTCAGATTTCTGAATTAATAGTTTGATGAAATTGGGAACACAGTGTTATTTATGGTAAGTGGTACTTGGAAAAACCATAACACACAAAAAGGGATGACTGTCTTTGGAAACAAAGTGATCCATAACTTTTTTTTTTGATGTATTCATTTGGAATATCATGATTTGTATTTGGGAAATTACTTTATGTGGAAAAGGTAATGCTCATCTCCTGTGAGAATTCAAAGGTAGTTCAATAAATCACAGCAGGATAGCATACTCTTACAGTTTAAAATGATCTAGGAACGCAAGATACTGCATGTCAACAGCAGAATTAGGCAAAGTGACTAGATCTATAAAAGATATGCGAACCAGACACCAGAAGTATGAATTCACAACCCATAAATTAAAGCAATAAATACACATTTTAAATTATATTTCTAACTGTATTATATGTAAAAGTTTCAAATAACATTCATGCATTGTTGTTGTACAGAGCTTTATTTATGCACCACAGTAATATTGCTTAAGAAACAGTGTTCCCCTTGACTTTGACTGTCTCCTGAGAAACTATAACAAGGTGATTATTTGCCATCCTATAACTTAAAAATATTTTTATTAAGATTCTACAAGCCCTAGCAAAACTGGACTTTTGCAACATTCAATGACAAAACATGACCCTCAAAATACACAAAACAATACTATGAAGATATTCAACGCAATGAGGTCTATCCTAATGGCTGAAATAGAGGAGGATCTTAGTGGAGCTGCTTCAAAATTTATTAATCTGATATTTTGTGAACCCCATTTCAATTTATTTTAATTGTCTGTAGTAATGTTAATAAGTGGGTCAATAAATCCTCCCTTGGGGTGCGGACTATGGCAGCCTGGTGTTCTAGTTGGGCGAAGTCGCCGGTCTTCACTGGGGATTCTGGAGGTAGCGTCGCATCAGCTCTTCCACTCCTGTGGGTTATGGAGGCAAGACTGGCAGGGACTGTTCCTCCTCATGGCGCTATAGCAGACCCTACCGGCCAGGAGCCTAGTGAGCTCAGACACCTGCAGGGCTAGCCATTTTCCTCCAGAGGCCAATAGCTCGCTAACATCCGCTCTCAAGTTCCTGGGTGTAAAAGAGGAAACTGGCTATTACTGAAAATGCTTTGTCTAGTCTTTGTGTTATGTTTTTTATACTTCATCAAACAGAAGCATTAGCTGTTTAATTAAAAATACAGGCAGCTGTAAATGTCTTACATAGAATTCATCATATAATTCTAGAACTGAAGTTTGGTTTCTACAGATGCTATCAGCATACATTTGATTATGCCTGCATGGTTCTAGTATTATAGGTCAGTCTGGATTAGTGAGGTTCTAGTGTATCCACTTATTTATATGCAATGTGAAATCCAAATTAAAAAAAACTAACAGTTAAGTGAAACATTTGGGGTCTTAAATGTCTGTATTTGTATTTACTCTGTTGTTTAATTTCCATGTTTTTGACAGTGGGTTTCTCATTATGCTTGCCTATTGTATTAAACCATAAGTAACCTTTTTAAAATTTTTATCTGTGTAGCCAGGGCCTTTGAATGACAAGGTAGTGACTTTGGGAGAAGTATGAATTTAATAAGGCTCAAAGCTGAACTGCATCTTATTCATACCAATGTACTTTTCTGACATTTGCAGTAATCCATTATAATTAGAAAGATGAAGTTTAAGCAGCTGGCCTAAATCTAGCCACAAGTAAAGAGACTAAACCAAGGAAAATCTGACACAAAAGACTAATCAGAGTTACATTAAATACTATAATGCATTGAAGAAAATTAAATCATGGTACATGTGAGGTGATGGTTTTGTAAAAAACAAAACAAAGGCTCAGGTCAGGGGAGAATGCCACAGAAAACCGCAATGGTTTTTCTGGTGTTTTTAGATAGACTGCGCAATAATACATGACTCATTTAATTAATTTTAACAATCAAAAAGTGTGTGAAACTTGTGTGTGAGGCTCTTTCACAATCTTCAGTGATGGGTGTCTTTGGAGCTTTAAAAGAAAATCTTTAAAATTATTCTCAACAGCATCTATTATTTTGGGGGTTTGGTACCTTCAGGCATGTTTACACTGAAGCAATTTGCAATTTCCTGTACCGCCACGTGTTGATTGAAGAAATAAATCCAACAAAATGGCAAGTGACCCAGGTAGTAATTGGTCCGAAGTAAGGGAGCTTTCAGTGGTGTAGTCCTAAATCTTGTGGTACGTTTTACCTGTCTCAGGTACCATTCTTACCTTTAAGAGAGGCAGGACTACGCTTACCAGAATGCATTGGGTTGTGAGTTGAAAAGCCTGAACTGTCCCGCTGTACACGGAGTCATATGGTCACCTTATCTTCAGTGCATCACAAGGACGACTGAATCAGACGATTGTGCGGGAGATTTGACTACAAACATTTAAAATGCGTGCTGGTTATGAGAGACTTGCATTCTGAACGTACCGTCAAAACTGCTATGTAAGGAATCAGACACTGATTTATTTGTTCCTGGTGCTTATTCAAAGGAAAGACTTATTTGATTTCCTGACAGAAAATAGATCACTTCATTGATGCCCAGGTACCAAAATTAGAGCGGTCTGGTGCTATATAAGCATTTTCATTTAAAAAATCAGTAAATGTTCTTAGTTAATTCTTAAATCAAGGTTCTGCCTATTGAAAAAAGTGCCAGAACAGCGCTCCGGCGCATTCTGGCTCGACTACACCCCTGGGAGCTTTTGACCATCAGAGCAAAAGAAGAGATAAATGCACAACTTGACAGGACTGTGCGAGATGCTAATGTGTATACCACAATAGTAGAAAAGTTAATGACACGCATGATGGCTAAATTCTCTCTGTATGTCTTCCAATCTTTTCATTTGTCTATTGTGATATTCAGAAAGTACAGTGAAAAATATCACGCATACCACGACAGGTACCAAAGGCATTATTGTTTTGATCACGGTACTGAACACTAGCAAATGATGTTAACGAGAGAATATCCGCCTTCTGTGTAAATGGGGGTAAGCCACCAAATTGCCGACACTGAACTGGCAATATTGCTGTGTATAAAAGGTGAATTAAAAAAACAAAATGCGGCCTCAGTGCAGGCACTGATCCTGCATTTTCTGTGGGAATACGGCTCTACTTGACTGTTTTATGTTTACCTTACAAGACCAATGCTCTACCAATGCGCAACAGACTATACATCAATCAGTCAAAAACACAGAAGGAATAGCGAGGCACTGGGTTGTAAACAATACATCTGAAAGCAGGGAAAGTTAGGCAACTGAGTTATATGTAGAAGTTAAATGAGCTACTTTCTGTAACATATTGCTTTTGTTCTGTTTTTTTAAAAACTATTTTAATAGCAATATGCAAAGGCACTAGAAAGGCCAAGACAAATATTCTGGGGGGGAGGAAACGTGTAACAGCACAAGCAGGAAACAACTTGGTTGATGAAAAAGTCAAATGATTGTTCTGAATTGTTTTAGAAATAACTTCCACTGATCCCCAGAAGGGTCTGTTGTAGACGCAGCAGAGGTGAGTGGAAGCTGTTCACCTAAACTGAAGGAAGCCAAGAACCTTCCATATGCTGTAGATTCTAATAGGCAGATGTTGTTTTTATTTATTGATTAAGGATTGGCTGAGGGCCAAAGTCCAGACTTCAGAATCACACATAGCCTAAATGAACAGTCAGTAAAATAACACATCCAAATATGAACTATTCATTTATGACATCACTCCTGTGCTGAACCACTTACTTAAAGTATATACAATTCAGAAGCTACAAACCTGTGCTAATGATAAATGTCTCTAATATAAAATGGGATATCAGAAATGTGTTTTTATAGATCACCAGTGTGGTATTAACAGGGTCAGTAAATCTTTGCCCAACAGCTGAATTATATTGCTGCTGCACCTATGGGTTTTAATACATGGGAGAGTTGTATTGACAGAACTGTTGGGAATTAATGATTTCCTTATACTTTTTCTGAAGCTTACCTTATAAAGTAACGGTACGTGCCCTAGTTTCAATAGAGCAATTTTATTGGCAACATTGGTAGCTGCATGGGCTTGAATCAAATCATCCAGTGTTCCATACTGCACATCAATCACTTCTGCCTGATGACAAAAAGAAAGAAAATTATTCCATTAATTAAATTTAATGCATTACAGTATTGAAATTAAACTCATTAATTAAATAGATAATTCCACATATTAGAGGTCTTAAATGTGTTGATAGTAACCAGAATTATAATATGTAAATGTGTAAATCGAATTTTAAAGTTGTTTTTACAAGATACAAAAATGACAGTCCAACCTGTATGAAAGACGATCTGGATATACGGACCACAGAACCATATCATGTGACAATGAATTCCCAAGTTATATATTTTCTATCACCTGGATTCAAAGTCAATTTTTAGACCTTGTCCAATGGTTATAAGCAGGTTCACCTGCAGCTGTAAAATCCTTCCTGTACTAGGATCATAGAATTATAGCACATAAAGACAACTCTGAATGCTCAGTGCAGACAAAGGACTATTTAAAAGTGACTATTACAAGAATCATGCTATGGCACTGTGACAGAGAGCGAATGAATCCCTTCCAACCTGTGAGGGCACTGTATAACCAGAGCAGAGTGCCCCGTAATGGATGGTTTGGCAGTTCATTCAAGGGTCAGTTGGAAGCCGGCCATCCAGGAAGGGGGCGGGGCCACTATACCAGAAGTCAGCACCTTAATGCAGTAGGCGATGTGTCAGTCACGGATTGGAGGAGACGTGATTGGCCGCGCAACCGAAAGAGGACGTGACGGAGGGTATTTAGGGGAAGTGGCCCCAGTGATCCTTCCATTGATGTGGTTACGAGATGTGACCAAAAAGGAAACAGACATAATTAATTACCGTGAGTGTTTCATGTTTTGTTTGTTTGTCATTTGTCTTTGTTAGACGGCTAAGCACTAGCCGGGAGCTGTCACTACAAGCCATCACTAAACACGTACTACACTGCACCACTTATTCACAAACTATTTGTCTTTCATCACACCTGCACAAGAGCACTCACTATCGGGAGAAGTGACCGTGTCTGTGTTGTGTGTTAATTAAAGTGTCTTATTGTTTTTGGGACTTTAAACCCTTGTTTTGCATGGAGTGATACACATGGCTGTGTAGTGCCCGTGCTTATTAGTTAAGTGTTGTTGAGACACAACCCAGCCAAATAACAGAGCTGTTTTCTTGAACTTTAACTGTCTGTGTGTGTTATTATTGCGTGTAACTACACCTGTGTACTACCAACCGTACGTTCACAGGCACCAACTGTGTTACCTAAGCACAATTCATTTTTCATTAGACCTAAGAGCAAATTAAATGCAATGCCTGTGAAGACTTTGTATCTAGAGACCAAGGGAATGGAAGATTTATAACCATTGTCAGCATTTCCAACATAAAACTGTTCTATTAAACTCAACAATGCAGATATGACATTGGTATATCATATGAGTTATGCCACAAGCAATAGGAGTCTAAAAGAGTGAGGAACTTAATTACTTGCACAGTATAGTAAGATGAACATTCATATATTGTAGGGATTAATTTTACAATAGAAGCTATGGATCTTCTCATTGGATATACAGTGTTCCCTATGCAGAGTGTGGGGGAGTTGTTAAAAGTCTTACCATTAAATGAAACTAAAAAGTATTCCTATATAGGATAACATGTCCTTGCTTCAAATGCAGATAAACTGATCCCTAGAAACAGGGGTTCACTGACACTGTAGATTATGACAATTCACACTTCTCTAATGATCATGTGCAGGAAGTATAGACACCTTTGGGAATTAAAAGATTTACAATTGCCAACTCCACAACTGTGCCATTGTTAGTATGGGAATTATTCATAATATGTGGCTACCTTATGTAAAGAGTTATCTAGTCATTTGCTGGCTTCTTAGACATGGTCACTTAGTACTTCTGTGACTTGCTGAGAAAGGACGTGTGCATTTTAATGGCAAATTATTCTTACCAATATCCATAATGTGTGATTAGAAAAAAAAGATAAGAAACCAGCTGAACACCTAAATAATAAGCACAGTGCATGCATGCTATTTCATAATTCCTGTTTTATGAAAATCTTCAGGCAGAAGGCAAGGGCTGCCAATACACCTCAGTCTTAATGCAAATTCCTGTTAACACTTTTACTGAGAAAGAATTACTCCTCTCAGAAGCTAGCATGGAAACACATATCAGAGGGTGTTGAAGACACAAAGTGAGCCCTGCATTTTCCTTTTACAGGTATGACAGACACTTTTTTCCTGAAATATCCGTTCCAGGAAACTATTCTGTAAAGTGAGAAAAAAGTGGGGGTTCCAGTGGCTCATCTATTATAGTACAGTAGAACGTTGCATATCCGCCCTGATCAATTAACTGCCTCGCTAAATAAATAAACAAATATTAAAAGTAGGCTACGAGAGTAATGACATTGGCAGCAAATGCAGCTTCCACGATGTAAAAAGAAAGAAGCGTTATAGCAATCAGCCTTTTGGTGTGTTCCCCTTTAAGAGAGGCAGGCTGTGTGCGTGTATCAGTCAGCTGCATGTAGCAGTGACGTTTCAATACACCAGTCAAGACAGCTTTTTTTTTGTTCAATGTGTTTATATCATGGAGCGCACACTTGCAGATATTGGCAGCGTGTTGTTGTAGCTTTTAAATGCATTTGAATTAAACAAAGCAAGTTTCATAAATGCAATGCTTACCGGCTGTTTGTTTAAAATAGCCGAAGCAATATTCAAACCGAGCTGCTTATCGGCTGTTGGCAATATCAAGAAAGAGCGCAAAGTACCGTGACAGAGATATTAAAAAAGCAGAACCAGGGAGGCAGGGACTTCTAGCGTTAAGAAAGAACCCATCAGTTGCAGGTTACTGTAAATTTACCATTTGTGTTGTATTTTTTTCTTAAAAAAGCTTTGTGTGGAGATGGCTTATAGCAAACCGCATAGCAACAATGTGTATTTGTAGCCTAATTAATCTTGTTTACGTTTGCTTACTTTTAAAGCAAAAAATATTCCCCATGTTTAAAGTAGTTTGCATGTTGTTTTTGTTCACTAACCTATTTAAGGATGTATAAATGCTTTTTCTGTAGATGTTCACAAATTTGACTTTTTCACATATCCGCCTATACCCCAGTCCACATTGGGTCGGATATGCGACATTGTACTGTACTGGCAATATTTCAAGTCCCACTCACAGCAACTCGGCCAGGGTCCCACAGAACGCAGTGCATTGGCTACTGTGCTCCTGCTGGATAAGGGAGGTGAATTAGATAGGGCTAGTTCATCTCATCATTCCCCAGTGACCACTACTAGCCATGTGCCTGACAAGTCCATGTGGAGACTTCCACATCGAGGCCTTATGCATTAGCTTGTTGAGCTTAGTTGATTAGGTCAGTCAGGTGAAAAGCGATGATTGGTTGACAGTGGGAACAGAGGTTGTCTGTTGATCACCACTTCTTACGATTGGTGCGTGGGTTGCAATGGTTAGCTGACAACTGAATTGAGCATTTCAAATTCAATTTCAAAGAAAAAATAAATGCCAGAAGTTCAAGCTTTGGTTTCTGTTCCCCCATTCATCATTTGCATGGCTTATTTCCTCCATCAACTGGATTTGGAGCGAGTGATTTCTGCCGGCACACAATGCTGACTGGCAGTCCGATTCTAATCAAAACAAATAGGACAGTTATATAAAGACCTGGTGGCAGACAGAAATGTTTTATAACAATAGGTATAGTCTATATCTGCTATGACTTGCTTAACCACTTAAATGTATAAATAGCAGAAGTCATTTTATATCTAAATCAATGGACATAACCTCCTTACAAAAAGTCTATTTATTTATATTGTGTTTTAAAGAACTTTCCTAGACAAAGAGAAGGTGTTTAGTTAGTTTAGTTAGTCCAATAAAAGGTATCGTATCTCCTTCTCTTTGTTTATCATCTCTGGACTGATACGGCTACCATTTCATCTGTCAAAGAACTTTCCTCAAAGGAACACTTCCTGGCATTGACGCAGGTGTTTAACCAGCCATTATGCTGAGATAATCCAATAAAGAACAGAAGGGGATGAATGCTCTGCGTGCATTTTATGAGAGGCTGTTACGAGATGCTTGCATATGTGCTGTACTATCATGGTTTAAAATGTTTAAATAATAAAATGCAAAGAAAACAGACACAGATCTTACTGTTACTTACTGTTACTGTCCATCTAATGTTATCAAAATGCTCAAAATAACTCAATAACACTAGTATGCCGCCAAAGTAGCAAACATTAAGAGAATTGTATGTTACCTTGTGTAAATGAGTAGTGGCAGCACAATCTTGGGACTCCTGCTGACTCCTCAGTTCACATCAGTCTTGGTTTGTTTAGACCCTTTAGCCTTGTTATGGCCCATATGGTATGTTTTTCTATCTGATCTTTTTTCACAGTTGTTCAGGTTTGCAAACCATTATATTGTTTTGAAAAAGAAATCGGGCAGCAATGTTAGAGTTGTTTTTGCCTGATACCAGTACAGTTTTGGGTGCTATTATGTTATAATAAAGCCCAAAACTGCTGTGATGTGACTGGCTGAAATGCTTTCATCAATGTATAATGACATTTGTAAACACATCTCCCTTGAAGAACACACTAGAAACGTATTATTATGGTATCTCAGTATGAACGTACAATGCCATAGCATTAACCCCCACTATCAGCAAGGGTTCCATTTGAAGCAAATGGGTTTTACTCAGCAAATATGAAGTGCTTTCTCAGGCTGCCAACTGCTTGTTACAAGTCTTTCCTCAAGAGATATTACAGGTCATCACAATGTCTTTAAAGGAATAAAAAGAAAAGTAAATGTATTTAATATCAAACAGTGGATCATCACACAAAGCCTATTCTATTGTTTGTTTTCTGCATTTGGTAGTACAAATACAAATTCAGCACTTATAATGAATGACCCTAAAATGAATGACCTACAGTCAAAGCATGTCTGATTACCCTGGGGGTGTAAGAAGGAGATTTGTCCAATAGAGATGTGAAGTCATTACAAGTGGAGCATTTACTTGTCTGGATCTTTAACAACCATTCAGAAACTGCTTACTTGTTTTCAGCTCCCATTCAGTAGCACATACTGTTGTTTCCTAAACAATAGGGTGAGCCCTTTAACTGTTTTTGTCATTTGGTATTATTATTATTATTATTATTATTATTATTATTATTATTATTATTATTATTGAAAACATCCCTTTACATTATAATTTATCATATTTCAATATTCTGTCTGTGGAATGTTAGAAACACTGTTGGTATTTAAAGACTGCATTTTATGACTGTATCATCTTCCATATATAGTGTTGTCAATCTTTTTTTATTTCATGACAACAAAACAAGAATTGATTTGCGTTCTTTTGTTGCCAGAACATTGCCGTCTTGTTGACTACCTTATTGATAAGGCAACACAAACCCAACAAAAAGACTACCAAGCGGTGACAGATGATCTGTAAGAGGCACAGTCCCTCTAAGACTCAACTCCACCTGCATGCAGGCGATCTGGGAATGTGGGTCTGTGAGAGAGTGACAGGTGCAATATCGATCAAAGCCAACTGTCAATCAAGCTATGCAAGTAAACAAGACAAGTCTGGCAGGTTTGAAAAGGGCTTGACTGTCTCTCTAGGAAGATTGGTGCTGTTTAATGACGAATTGCCATAGATACACATCTAAGAAGGGACGCTTAGCGTGGAATCAAACACAGCCAATGGTGGCTACCCATAGACCACTAGGGAAATCGAACATAGCTGATGGATGCTACGAAGGGATTACACACAAATTTGGTGGTGGTTAAAAGGATTTTATTGGTTTTGACAAATAAACGTATAGTTCACCAGCTGCTTTGGGCTTAGGTTGCTTAGGTTACAAATTGCAAAGGTTACAGGGGTTCATGCAGCTAAAAGTGGGACTTTTAATTACTGCTTTACTATTGACAATTTAATATCAGACAGTTTAGGCTAAGCAGACTATGATCATGAGAATCAAAAGCTACGCACACCATACATTTTTTTCATCTAAAAAAACAATGGGTCCAGGATATAGTTCTATGATCAAAACAGTGGTGGATCTAAATAAACTTTTAAGCCAGCTTCATTATAGACCTAGTCCAGTGTGTATGGTATATAGGGATGCTAATAAGGGGTCAATAAAAAGCCAACAGTAGGATTTATAAAGATAAACTGTAAGGGGCAGTAGTATTTTAAAACAGATCATTATCAATGCTACTTACCATACTTAGATTCTTTTTTATAATTATTGGTTCTTTTCTTTGTTCCCCCCTAATTACAGATAAGCAATGTAAACTGCAGCTACCAGTTACCCAATTACTGCCTGTGCAGTAGGTCACAGGTCTGACTGCATCTCAGCAATTTGAGTAAGACTGACCTACGGTACAGGAATAAAAATATCAAGAATAAACAGTTTTGATTCAGGGCTTGTTTAAAAGTACAGACCCGGCGCTTTCCAATGACATATTCAGTGTTTGTAAGCGATACTCCTAGTCGGAGCTATGACCGCCTGAAGGTAAGCCTTTCATCATGTAACAGAGTTCACAGCTTACATTTCGTTTTAAGTCGATTGCTTCGTCATTTTAGCAGCTAGTACCAGCAATAACCGCATACATAGTTCAGAGAGAGAGCACTAGAGAAGATATAGACCAGAGAGAGACAGCGTGAGAGCGAGAGAGAGTTTTATCCATTGTGTCTTGTGCCATACAGGAATTGCTTTACAGAATGGCACAGGAAGTAATGGGACATGGCCTGAGCATGTAAAATTGTAAATAGTTCTCTTCAGTGTTCCATATTCTGTTTTGTTCAAAAAAAGTTGTGATTATGCTTGTTTGTTAAAAGTGCTAATAAAACAGTTGGTTTTCACACAATTTGCTTTTTTTTTTCCATGTTCATTTCATATTGAAGTTCCATGGTGCAGTGTTTTTTGAGCCATCTATGATTACAAATATATAGCAGTATATTTGGAAATTTTTTTTTTTTTTTAATTACATGTATTCTCATCTCTACCACATATAGTATCCTGTTGCAACTTACATAATATCAAAGGAAATGTTGTGGCCTTTCATTTGATATAGGTTACATGCATGCAGCACAAAATATCTAGTAGTTACACATACATAAATGAAAACAGTGAGAAACAGGAGGAAATAGGGTTGAGTGAGTACATGCAGCATTGTAATTAAACATATATATTTTTTTAAAAGGAACTGGTTGAAACAAACAAGCAAACAAAAAAAGCCTGAACCACAGGATGTGTGATTGTTATAGTGTGCTGGGGTTAAGACAACATCCCTCCTTTTATCTATAATTTAACTACAGATACATTACACAGATTCAGTATTTGCTCCATCGAATTATTAACACATTCCACTCACTTTAGAACACTCTAAAACATGAAATGTGAACTGACCTCTCTCTCTCTCTCCGTCACCAAGACAAGGTACATTATGCCATCTTTTCACTGCCTACTGCATTACAAAGGAGTCCCAAGGTACACCATCCATCACACTGGCAATAAGTAGTTTTCTTGAGTAGATTTTAGATATTACAAATACTATGTATTGGTTATAAGAGCCCACAAATTGAATACCTCATGATGTCTCATGATGGATGAGGAGGAGCAGCTTCCAAAGAGGTCCATATTTGCAGAACAAACACTGATTTCATTGTTTTGCTACAGGGGCTTTGGTTTCCCAGAAATAATAGCATGTTGTATTTTCTTACTGTCCAAAAGAAATTAATTTTAAAGTTGATTAACAGTAATAATATATTTCTTTTTGGGGATTTTTGGTGCTGTTTTACAACATACTGGATCCCATTTAGTCTTATAGATACACACACACAAACAATCCTCCCACCACCAACTACTTACTTGTTTAATTTTTTTTTTCTTATGAAAAATGTCCAGTCATTTTGTACAACAGTTTATTTGTTGCCAAGCAGCGAGGGGGTCAAATGTACAGTGTAGACACTTGCAGAGGGAATGGTAGTGACCATGGGATACTCTGTATAATATATGCCAGTTACAATAGTAATTACAGTATAGAGACACAGAATGCGTACAGCACTTAGTTGCAGTATAATAATTACTTAAAGTCAAAATAATGCTCTTAACATTTTAGATAACATGACTTCACAAATAAATAGAGAATAGCAAGCAACAAAGAAATTATAATAGAAATGTTAAACAATGTTGAGAACATGCTGCAGTAGCTTCACCATCAAATGCCTTTCATACAGCTGTAGGTCCAACATGTAGAAACCCCTAGAGACCAAACATTGTGCTGCCTAAACAACACATTTCGTAGCAGATCCCTGACCTAATAGCATCTGTACAATTACACCTGTAATTAACATAGCAATACCTTCTTCTCTGTCACAACTAAAAATAGAACACAAACTACAAGGGTCTGTTCAATGAACATAAACAGTTTCAGATCTTAATCTAGCCCTCATTTAAATCATTAACCTTCCTGAGTTTTGTTTTTACAGACAAGAACAGACTAGAGACTAATATGAACTGTTGGATGTTTGGGCTCTTTAATCATTTTTTAAAAATGTTGGCAGACAGAGAATTTTAACATTTAAACAATTAAAATGTGAGAGCCGTTAAACCATAGAATATATCTTACTTTTCTCCATACATTTTTCAGTTTATATAAAAAATAGTCTATCAATCTGTTAGTATGTTATCATCTTGATGAGATTAAGAAAAGAAGGCAATGTAAAAAGAAAAAAAATCTTTAATCCCTCCCGAACTCCCTTTGCAGAGTAGGCAACATAAGAGTACAGCTGGTCTATGTGGTAAGGTGTATGACTCTCAGTATCATATGGTGTTCCATTCGGAAGAAAGCACTGGCCTCTGTCTTTGGCAGTGATGGTGTTTGGGGTGGAACCAGGCAAGCTGAGAAGAACAGTGTAATTAACAAAGTGGACATCTGTTAATCCCAGTTCAGTCCAGCGCTCTGCGAGTGATCTGGCTATGGATGTTTCTTCTTCTTCCAGACAGCTATTTGAAATCTCTGAAACAAAAAGGCAGAGTAACTTGCTTAATATCAGCAATACAATTTGTTGCCACAGTTATTGTACAGTAACTGATGTGTGTTAAGTGGCAGAAATGTAGATTACATTTAGATAGAGATTTAAGAAACTATTAATTGCATACAGTACAGTAGTTGATTTCTAGTAAGGTTTTTACTGACCTTATTACACTGGCATTCTTCACAGTTGATAACAATGAAATGGTTTACTTGTAATGCTGCTCATAGGAATATGCTTATAGTTAGAATCTGTGTAAGTCATTCATTTTGTTTTTAATATCTAAGAGTCTGACTGATATTCTTCTAATTTATGTAACTGCTGATTAAAAATGACAATTGCAAAGTAACTTGTTTGTGATTGTGAGATATGATGATTAAGTAATGGGACACACACACATATTTTGAAAATGCTGGAAAAAAGCTTCATATTTTGAAGGACCAATTGTTTCAAACCCATTAACACATGAGACAAAGTTATAAAGCAACATTTAGGAAAGGTGGCTAAACTGGATTTCAAGTTTATATTAAATATAATTATACCCCAGGAACACAAGACAACTAATTTAGAAACAGGCAACACCAGTAATAATAAAGCCTCTACTGTAAAGTGGAAGATCAGAGTTTTCCTACAGTAAAACCTGTCTAATCCAGCACCTGGCATTCAGTATTCAGCATGATTTTTGGGTGCCAACTAAATCCCTATTGCCCTCTACAATCCGGACCTTGTCTATTCTGGAATCTGGCATGATTTTTTAATCTCTTCTGCCTAAAATCAATGTTAAAAAAATTAGTATAAAAAACAAAACAAAAATCAAGCAAGACAGTGTGTACATAACCGTTGCCATTCTGAATTGTGCAGTTGTTGAGCAGCAACTAAAATGTTTAAACAGCCACAAACTGAGCTATCTCTTGAAACAAAATGTGCACTTATCAAAAAAACTGAAAGTTTTCCAAAAACAACACAAAAGGAGCCAAGTGAAAAACTTGTGCTAATAACAGGCACAGATTTTGTTGAGGCATTGTTGTGTTTGAAGTTTATTATTCTATTCATTATACGGTCTATAATAAGTATTTTTTAAAGCATTTAAATAGTTCAAATAGTTTTTAGGTACTGTATTAGATTTATTACAGTAACTCTGTAATCCAGCAAACTGTCTAATCCAGCACACCTTTTAGGTCCCAGGCAAGGCCAGATTGGACAGGATTTACTGTATAATACTGGTATTCTGATGTCGTAACCTTACTTTGTAAAATAAATAATATACAATTAAGATTCCATATGGCTATGTGTTAAACTTCCTTTTCAGGTCCCTCAGGAATGAAGTCAGTAATTGACCAGTTAATTGAATTGCTTGTACAGTATGTACTGTAACAAGGCTGCAATTGAATTTGTTCTGTCTTTACTAGCACACACAGAATGGAAATGTAATTTGTGAAAACCAACCTGTTGACACATTACGGTTTGGAGCATGCAAACTTTGTCTTTGAGCAGAAGCTTTTTTTTTTACATTTACTGGAATTGGACAAATACATTGTGTATTTATTCATTTGTTATTATTTTTAAAATCATATATCATCAGATCATCCTTTCAACAATGGGTGAGGAGTGTTTTATTTTTTTGACGATGTTGAAGTTTGTGTTATGTTTTGAAAAATCTACCACCCCACCGTGCAAAGTTGTTTCTGCAGAATAGCTTTCAAATGATTCCTCGTAAAACATTATACTTTTGTAAAGTCTTGGATACAGTAGCACCAATATGTCATCATATTAAGAGATTTGTTATTTTTTTATATTAAAATATGCTATTCAGTATAGTGGTAGTGTAGTTGTTGCATCAATGCGCGCCTGCTTAATTAGGAGAATGGCCTTTCCTAGTTACTGATTTTTTTTTGTATCCTCTGATATACCAAGTACACCTTGCTTCACTCCATTAATACTCTTCCTGCAAAAGAGGCTAGGCTAGAGCAGCTGCAATGACTCCTGAGAAAAGAGGCTGGCAAAGCAGCTTCCAGCGCCACACAAGCAGGTGTGTCCATGGGAGGGTCATTGGTAATTCCCTAGCCTTTGATATTGCTGATGAGGAAAGTAACCCCTTTCTGTGCACAAGTGAGAGGTTCTGAAAACATGCCACATCTCCAGGCACTGTTGGAATCCCAGTCTGATAGTGAGAGCTGGGACTGGATCTAAACCCTTCTCATAAAGAAGGTCAATGCTTTATCACACAAGCTCCTTTCAGCCAGTCATCATTTTGGGTAAAGCCTGCAGGGCTCTGAATCCCACTGCATTGCATTTTTGTTATTTATTTATTTATTTATTTTTACAAAAAAAAGCCCCTTCATTCGTCCCAAGCTTACACATTACACATATAACATTGCATGTTAAAGGGAGAAAGTCACACACTTGAATGTAATTACTAAATATGATCAGGATACATGTATTTTTAAAAAATGTGCATCATTGAAAATACCTTAACTAACATCCTACCATCCTATCATACCCAAATCTATTTCTGGAAAATCAATGTCCTTTCTTCTTATAAATCTTATTTTCAGCCAACTGGTGTATTCTGCCCATGAGCCAGCATTTGAAGATTATAACTGAAGCCTTGGTTTTACTGGATCTGCATTGATAGAAACTGACATGTTATAGGCCACCTCCTCCAACAGAGTCTGTTACACTGAGCTCACACTGACAAGACAGTAACAAATCAAATGTATAGTACATAACAAGGCTGCAATTCCATTTGCAACATGCCTATACCCTGTGGTTTAACAGCCATATACAGATTAAGCTCATTTGTCTGGATTGGGTTATGGTAGAAGTGTGTAATAAACACAATTTTACCACTTCAGACACACTTCAGTTTGGGCAAATCCACTTATTCTCATGAAAAAAAATCTTATTAGTTCATATAAACATTATTATCAGCAAAAATAATTTACATTTCATATCAAAGTAAGGCTACCAATTCTTTCAGTTATCACACAAACATCTGAAACACCTTAAAGCTAATGCTGTTGTTGTTGTTGATGATATTGTTGTTTAAATGCTGTTTCTGGTTATGCTTGCTAATGTATGTATGTTAGGGGCTATCGATTCCAAAAAAAGGCCTATCATTTCCAAAAAAAGGCCTATCGATTCCAGGGTAACTGATCCAGAACTGAGTTATGTGACTACCTAGTGCCAGTCAGAAGTCTGGAAGCTGCATTTTGTACAAGCTGTAGCCTGTCATTATACTTGCAGGGAGACCAGCAAAAATGAAGTTGCATTAGTCTTTATTAAAGCATCTGAGGTATATCCTGTCTGGAATATGTTTGCATAATTGAACCGAATGTATGTAACTGTTGGCAACATTATACCAAACAAAGTCAGAGATAAATTATTAGACATCAGTGCTTAGTACATAGTTAAATACTAATTCAAAACATTATCTAGTCACAAAAAATAGTAGCATACAGTATACCAATAGACCTTCAGCAGCACATTTGAAATATTGTATAACATGTATTTATGCAAGGACCATAATAGTAGGGTAATTTAGGAAGAAATTATGAGAATAAACTAGGCGACACATTTTGCACTGTTTTAGGTTTTATTTATAGTCACATGTTGCCACTATGTCTACATGTGCATGATAGATGACTACTGTTATATTCACATATTCCTAATTGAAAGTTTTAAACAGACATCCCCAATTACAAAAACGTCTTATTATTTGTGTTATTGTTGATCCGCATAGTGATATCAGACACAATGCAGTTCACCCCAAGAAACTGTAACGCAGGTACAGCAGTAAGAACTCCAATTGGAATCCATTGTCATTTCAATTCCCTGTATGGTGTAAATATGGCAAGCATATACAAAAGATAGTTCACTACTAAATGTCATCTTCATTTAGCACTCCGTTCTGTTCTACAAAAGGCAATAGTCTCTCACTTCTTCATTCTATGTTCCTGTACCTATCACCCTTACATAGATTAGTACAGTAACAATAGGTTGTGTCAACCCCCCTTGTAGCATTGCAGTACAAAGACCCCAGGGAAGCAGACTGAAATGCAGTCATTTGATAAACAGCCTCATGTGACTTGGAAGCCTTTCACAGTTAGTTCGTTTGGAGAGGATAATTCGCACTACAGTTCAGTTAACACCTAAGTTTGGTTCGTTTGTGCAGGTGTGAAACGTCAAAAATATTAGTTTCACATCAGAGTGCGCACCAAAGAAGAGGACTAGGACTCACCTGAAAGGGTGGTCTTGGCTTGATTGAGGTGGAACTGTAATGCGTTTCCCCTTAAAGTCGGCCAGTGTAAAAGCAATCGTGTCAGAATTCACAATGCAATAGAAACCGAACCGACTGGTGGTGATGTAATGCATAATTAAACTTCAAAAAAATATCAATGATAAATAAGTATAGTTTAATACACGATATTTATTTACATCAGAGAATAACATAGGTTCCAATGCTCATTTTGCTCATTTTATTCTGCCAGAGCACTGTATATATTATAATTATTATTTTTACATTATCATTTTGATGTTACATATATAAATAGCTTGGTCTCTCGCATAATCAGTCTTTCTGCCTTGACATACTTTTTCTGTGTTTATGTGTCATTACAATACAATCATATTGAGATGAGAAAGGCTGATAAACAGGGTTTTATAGGGACTGCTTACAACTCACCGATGTCGGGATAATGCCACTGGCAATGCAACAGCCGATAAAAATGGAAAAAAATAAAGCATTCCTCCTCATTTGTCGCCTTTGAAAACGTCTCCTCCTTGCACATAATGCATCACGAAAACATCGGTGTTGCTCAACAATATTTATTATCCAGCTTTCTTGCTGACAGACTACGAGCCGATGTTGAATAAGCAAAATGTACGTACATAGTACTAATATCACATTCAAGTACTATACTATACACATTTATCAAGGGGGGTTCATATAAACATACAAACATGACAGTCACTACCTTACATGGTTTATGAAATATGAGGCTTGGACAGTGTGGTGGTGGCAGCAGCTTTATAAAAAAACTGGCAAGAAAAAGTTATTTTTTTCTTGTATGATTCCTGTGACAAAGAGAACCGCACAAACCCTGACTGAGGTAGATTTTCAAATGTATACAAGCTCAGTAATATACTATAACACTCCCTAATATATAACTGATATGAATAAACTACTTCTTCTACATCTGAAGATATACTGTAAATACAATACAGAACTACCAATGATGAAATTAGCTTTTGTTGAGAATTTCTACTCTTGAGCTGCAGCTGAAAAAAAAAAAAAGCCTGGCAACAGCTAGAAGTGTCTGGAAGCCTGGCAACCAGCTTGCATCCCTATCACCTATATCCCTTTTTTTGTGTAAATACAAATTAGAATCTCAGACCTGAGTCACTTTTATTGATATTCTGATCACTTAATTAAGTGGTGTTACTCAACAATGATTGGCAGTTGGTATTTCTTCCCCTGCAATGGAAACGGTCACCAAAGGTATATTCTGTGAAGATGGTGGTATTTGTTATCGGCTTTCCTGGTGTATTGAACTGTACATTTTTTTTTAATTATTATTAATGATGATAATAACTGCAATGTTGAACTCTCCACTTTTTTTGTGGTTGCAGTTGTTGTTACTTTCACCTCTCCCTTCTGAGGAGCCTCTCTTTTTTATAGCTGACAAAAGGATGTGGGATTTCTCCACATGATTCTCTCTAAGGTTACACTGGTTTAAAATCCCTGACCCTCTGTCCTTCACATTTATAAAGAGTAAAAAGGCAACATAACAAAGCTTTTGACACATCGAGGAGGGAAAAATACTGCTGAAACCAGAACTTGCATCTTTATTAAACTCTGAGCTAAACCAAAATGGATTAACAGATACCAAACTTTTTTATTTAATTTTATATCAATAAAACTGGTGTTATGTTGAGCTGTAGGGTTATGTGGTTAGATGGGAAGAGTGGATGTCTTTGCTCAAACTCTCTGTTTAAAAATGTATGAAAAAAAGAAATCTAAAATACATAACACAAGACAATACACTTGTGTTTTGTCCCATGATTTGAACCATGTCTTTAGTCTCCTGACAGCAACAGAGTTTTGTTTCTGTGTTGTTTCTCAGATGACAAAACTACAGCTGAGCACACCTGTTACACAGCCCCACAGTACATGTTGTTATGTTATCTGTATGCTTTTTCACAGGAACATCTAAATTGAGTAAATTGGGGTAGAGTGGGTATGAGTGGGTATGAGTGGGTAATAATATACAAAGCAAGAACTGCAGTTGAAAGCAGGTCAGATTGACAGCTGGCACTATCTGCACTTTCCCCAGTGCTCTCCTAATTGCTCAGCCTATTTTTAAGGTAAGCACTCTCAAGTGAAAAAAGACATTTGTGTACTTTAAGCTCACATTGTGTATGGTGCTACCAATTTGTGACAGTGTATTCAAGTGCACTCATTTATAATGCCCACTAAGCAGACCAGTCCTTGACATACTAACTAGTTATTTAAACAACTATGTATGTATGTATGTATTAATTAATTAATTAATTAATTAATTAATTAATTAATTAATGTTTGCATGTATGTCTGTATAGTATAATAATTCTCTACTTGATTTAACCATGTGTGAATAAAAAAAAAAATTTTGAAAATAAATGCTGCACAACACGGGACTCAGCAAAGGTAAAGTAATGTGTTTATTGTAAACATGACAGGGTGTTCTGTAACACTTCAAGACAACAACAGAATGTAAAAAAGATGCAGTAAGAAATACTGTAAGTCTCTGCAGAGAGAGAGAGAGAGAGAGAGAGAGAGAGAGAGAGAGAGAGAGAGAGAGAGAGAGAGAGAGAGAGAGAGAGAGAGAGAGAGACCTTTTAGTGGCTCAGAGAAGAAAGGCCATTGAATTCTAAAGAGAGGCACAAGAGAAAGATGAGAGAGGTTGACTCTCTAGGTTTCAATCTCCCAAACCTCTAGGTTTTCTTGGAAGACTCACAGGTCATTTCTTATACTACAGACCTGCCACTAGTGTAGCAGCAGCTGGATCTGGAACAGAAATCAAGGGATAAAATGAACAAGTAAAGCAGCTTTCCCCTAAATCCTGAGATTAGATTCATGGCAGAAAACAGCAACATGTTTGGAAAGAAACAAAACACACACAAAAACACACAAAAAAGAAACCAGACACCTTAGGCCATAGCAGTTAATGAGTCAAAATAGGAAACAGTGAAAGAAGGCCTGATAGGGAAAAAGAGGATTGCTCTATTACCTTTTACTGTGGTTAACTAAACCACTGACCCAGAATGCTCCTAAAATTATTGCACATTGCTTAAGATAAGCGGAATTGGTGTAGTTTAGCAAGATAGACAATGGATGCAGTATATTCTCTGTACTCTTTAGCACAAGATAATCAATATATAATAATATAATAATTTGTCTGTCAGTCTGTTACACTTGTAGTTTTACATATATCTAGAGAAACGCTTACAATTACAATTAAACTCACTGACATGATTATTGTTATTTGCTTCACAATGTGAATGACCCAAGAAGTCAAATTAAATGAATAAATACATTATATAATGTCTTGATGTTAGAGATTCTACTTCTTTCATTTTACAAAAAAAAATATGCAATGTCACAAAACTACTGCACAGTGAGCATAAAATTGAATTTCCAATACAGCTCAATGATCATGAAATACACTAACATTTCTGACAGAATTCCCCAACAGTGCTTTCACTTTATCCTGCTTCCATGCTGAAATGCTGCCTTTATTCACAGCATTTATGCTGTTACTGTTTTGTATTGCTCAACATTTTCATTACACCCACATTTTCATTGCACCCATCTGTTATATTTTCTAATGTGACCTGCCACCATGTCGAAGCTAAATCTGGACTTTTTCACCAACTTGTCTTTAAGAAAAACATGCACTGCTTGCTCTGTTGTCAAGCATGAAGTAAAATGGATATAAAGAAAAAAAATGTAATGGTTTGTGACAGAAATATAATGAGTTCTGGTTGTAAATCTCCCTCCTGACCTATGAGGGCGCTAAGTAGTGAAAGGGAAAGGCTTTGGACGGGTTGGCCTGACAGTTCATTTCCTGGGTTGGAAAGTCAGTCAGCCGGGAAAAAGGCAAGACTCCGTTGCAGGAGCATATTGACCCGGAAGGTAAAAGAGGTAGCAGTTGCAGGCAATAGAGTCACCAAGGGGTCATGTATGATCGCATAAAGGGGGCTGGAGAATTGTAAATCTTTTCCTTCGCTTTTGGTTTTGAAATAGACCCGGAAGGACCCGTGTACTGTGTATTGAGCGTATCGTGAGTGTTTGTTTGTTTGTCTTGTCTATAATTGTTACTTGTGTGTTTATAGACGGCTTACACGTTCCGGAGCTGTTGCTAAGAGCCAGCACTGAACCCGGAACAGCACTGCACTATTTGTCACTCTTTAAACTGTATCACCCACCACGAGCACTACAGCACGCACCCAGAACTGGTGACCGTGGTTGTATATTGTGGGAGAGATACTTATTGTTTAGGGCTGCAATCCCTGTTACTGTTCTCTGTGTTTTACACATCGCTGTGTATAACCAGAGTTTATTATTTGGTCACCAGACCTGGATTATAACAAAAATAAAACAACTATTTTCCATACCAGATTACAAATCTCTGTCTGTTTATTCCTGCACTGCATCACCTCTGCACCTGTACATAATCAGCAACCACTTTGCCGCATGGTTGTAAAGTGGAAAAAAGTATTTTTCTGCAATATGGAAGGTTTAAACAAACGTGAAGACCCTGCTAACTGAAAGTGTTCTACAGTGGCATCCTTTACATCAATTCCATATCAAAGCGAAGGGCAGAGTTAAATTATGCACCAGAATCAAATCTGAAATATGAAATTTGTATATCAAAAAGTTAATTAGATTTACCAAAAAAAAAAAAATAATAATAATAATAATAATAATAATAATAAAAAAATTATAAACCGATGACCATATGTAAAACATGGTGTCTAGGATCAGAGATGTTTTTCTTTCCTGAAAAAGCAGGTTTTGGTTTTGGGAATACCACATCTTAAATTTGACTTAAGAGTGCCTTGTGCTGGTGGTTCTAAATATATAAGCAATCCAAGAGTAAAATAAGCCTGATCCATGGGCAAGATACAGTTTATATGCAGGACCTCTTCAAATAGTACATATTCCCCCATACAGCATGGCCTGATCCTTCTAACGTATGCCATTGTACGCAATTAATTGGATTTGTTTTTAAAGATGAATCAGGATTATCTGTATTAAATTAACAAAGCACAGGATACAGGCTTATCAGAGGTTAAGCTTCCTTATTTGGCGGCACAATTTAGTCCCAACGGAACACAGTTTGGTAATTTCCCAGCCTCTGGGGTACAGATTGAGAACACAGCTGTTTCCTCTTATGAGTTTAAATACTTCACATATGTTGAAGGACCTTTGGAGGTGAGAAAATGTACATATAATCCAATGTTCCACAATTTGATTTCGAACTGGCAGGGATATGACAGGTGCATCCTTTTTGTCACAAATAGTTGGTACATTTTGTTTCCTTCTAACAGTTGTAATGATAATGAATGATAAAGTAAAAAGGCAAAATAAGTGTACCTGTACAAAACTTCTAAGAGTCAACTTGACAGAATGTGAAGTTGTGCTGAGTTGTTTCTTCCTGGTTATTATATACAGTAGTTACAGTTATTTTGCCCTTTGAATTTGTCCTTGCCATGGCACCTGTCCTTGCATGTTCAAATCTTAAAGAAAAATCTCTAAGAAAATCTATACTGTGGAAAGAACCAAACTGTGTCAAGATGCCTTTTTTTTTTTTTTTTTATTATTTTTGCAAGTTGTACCTTCACATTGCTGATTGAGTGTTTCTGAAGTTATAGGTGAGGTACACATTGTACAACAAAGGGATTCAAATATCTTTTTGTTGGATGGTGTAAGAGGTGTTTGACATTTTTAAGGTGTGCAGATGAACGGAAAGGGCCTTCATTTTTTGTTTAGTGTGCCGTCTCTACTTATGGCTATCATACTTTGTTTAAAAGGTCATTGCGTCTACTTTATTTTTCTATAGGATGTGGAGTTCTCTAGGGGGTTTTTTTTTTTAGAACAGATTCTGAGTTTTGATGCCTGGTCACAACAGAATTCTGTTAAACAGTGCATATCACAACAAAGCACAAAACTCCAAACATTTGTATTTCTTTCACTTTCAAGACAACCCTGAGAGGTTATTTTCACTGTGACTTTTTAACTTGCTTGGAGTAGTAATTTGCAGTGCTAATGATCATTTACATTGACAAAGGCCAACTTATTATAAATAGTTTTAAAACGTGCTAGGCGTTTTAAGGCTTGCAGAAGGATTGTGTGCTGAGAGCTTTTTATCATAGGAATATGTGATAACACATTTTTGCTCAACCAGATGGGGTATGATCCTACTGTTGCTCAGTGGGTGAATGAACTGGCCAGTTTCATTCAGATATGCTTGTGTATTATACATCTGATTAAATCAAGAAACAACATATCTACTTTATACTGTAATATTGGGCGATTAGGTTCAAAGAACACACTTGGAATCTGGATTGAACTATTGGTCTGCATTCCACTAAAAGGCCTGCAGCTACTGTTTAGATCCTGACAGAAAGAGGCTGTATTAAGTAAAAGGGTCCCTAAACATGATTTATATGAGATGTGGCTGTGGACGGGAAGTAGAATGGCTATATTTAGATTTGTTTTAATTTGCTGTGTTGCTTTCCTGAAAAGACATGGAGTTGAAATACACATTTTTATGTGACACTGACAATGTGTTTAGAGAAAAATCCTACATTTAAATGTGCTGAAAAGTAGAGCGTCAGTCTAATATTATACACATTATACAATATTTTAAGTTGTAGGATAATGTGTTCCAGAAAGCCAAACCTAATTTTACTGCACGACTTTGAGAGGTACTGGTTTGTCAGAGCACATGTGCAATGTCCTCTTTTTGGCAAGGTAATGTTGAAAAAAATTACCTGCCTGGCTGTCCTAGATAGTTATTTTTCATGTGTGGCAATTATTATCAATCTTATTTGCCCCTGAGACATGTTCAGTTCAAAAAGCACCTGTAAGATCTCTCCACATGAGGTCTCTTGCACATTATGCCATGTACTGCAGGTATCCTCTACAGTTTCATTCCATTTTCTCATTTTCTTTGCTCTGCGTTAGGCTCCTTAGCTAAATTTTCCCCCTGGTTCCAGATATGAAGCTGCAGGGACATCAAAGTACGAAAGAGAATAATAATAATCATTTTAAAAAAAAAACAGACGTGGAATACTAAGAGGAGAAAAGGTGTTTGTCAGATGTAATGAAATATCAATGGACAGATTTCATTTGATATATCAAATAATATCCAGGAGCAATACTAGGAGCATGATGGCCAAGATAACTTTCAAGGAGAGTTATTGCAGAGTGAGATAACTGGAAGAGTGAGGTAACTGGAAGAGTGAGATAACTGGAAGAGTGAGGTAACTGGAAGAGTGAGGTAACTGGAAGAGTGAGGTAACTGGAAGAGCAATTTTGTTGACTATCCAGTCCGCATTAAGCCCCAGATACAAATTCAGATTTAGCCTCTTGCTTTATTATTGATTACTGCAAGGTATATTTTCTCTTTCTTGAAAAACAAAACAAATAACATATTATTTCAGTATGTTGAATAATCTGGTAGATGATTTGTGAGATGATATGAATACATATTTTGCTGTCTATCCATTTGAAAGTCAGCAACAATGCTTTAATCTTAACTATAGTCTTAAATATCAACCAAAAGTTCAAAATAAAGGATAACCAGTTTGGGTCTGTTGCAGTTTGGAACTTGGTCTGCAGGTCATATGTTAAGACTGACAATTCCTGGTAACCAAGGTGTTTGGAATTCAGTGTATGTCTTAAAACCTCACAGACATATCTACCTCCAAACAGATCAACCATGAATACCATAAACTGCAGCTACAATGGTATTGCTCCATCAGGCAAAAAGCATTACACATATAGTAGATTAGTCAGTAATGCCTCAGAGAGCAATTTACAATCATTTTCTGCTCATGCAGCCCCCCTGCCTTGATAAAAAAAACACATAAAAAACACAGTGCGTTTGGCTTTTTTTTCTATGTTTTCCCAGAAAATAAATCCTTAATGATCAAGATTGCATGCTGTGCTTTGTGTGTTTTATCTACTCAGTTGAATGGGTAATGGTCATGTAAAGAATACAGTATTTATTTCACTCAAATATTTTTTAATAATAGAACTGATGTATGGTTTGGTAAATAGTGTTGGATTAATATTCATGGAACTAAAAGTGGCACCCCTGGATATCCTAATTTTCTTTGATGGAGGAAACAATCCCTCCTCTTTTACTCACAGTGTAATGTCCTCTTTTATGTGGGGGAGCAGGCAGTATTCAAGTGGGATGATTTTATATGTTAATAAAGATTGTAAGAAATTGTGAAAATGATGATTGGAAGACATTAGCGTCCTTAACACAATATAGAAGTAACGACTGAGGCCCGAACCCCAGAACTCCAGGTTCAGAGATACATATGCTGTCTGCCAAGCCAAATGGACTGGTCTACATTTGTAGAGCAAATAGACGTTAATAGACATTAGTCAACTCGGGTAGCAGCCGGAGAGGTCATTACACTACGTTTCTTCTAGGGTAAAGACACCCAATCATAATCCTTTCAGGATCAACGTCCCATGTTAAGCACGTAAAGTGACTGTAATTAACAAAACAACTCCTAGAAGAACCTTATCCTAAGATCCAAACACATGGGCTGCTAGGACACAGTGCCTGTGGCAATGCATAATTTGTTGCAAATGTGAGACCGAAAACCCAGTCTTTAGCGGAGAACACTCTTGGTTTGAAAGAAATTTTCAAAATACAATAGCAAGCAGATTACCACCCTAATCCCACCCTTCCCTGGGTTAGTTACATTTTGTAGGGATGGTATGTGAATCATATAGGGTATACCTACATTGAGCCACTTTGCACAGTTCTACGTACTGTATTTTAGATGTCATTTGGAATGTTTACACTAACCTGTATTGTAGTATGTGCATATTGCTAAGCACTTTAAATCATTCTTCAGAATTACTGTCATTTTCAAGCACTATCTTTGTTCACATTAAATGTATGCATTCACGTTCTCTTCATTCCTGTCTGTTAACTTTCAGCTGCATTCAAGTGTAAATCAGTGCCACTGTTATTTCATGTAAATGTGTGCATTTTTCCATGAATACAAATGCTAGGCAAAAGGCTGTATACAGATGAATAACCTTGAAAGACTGCTTTAAGTCCAACTCTGCTGGGGATTTGTGTGTCTGCAGTATGGTTACTTGATCAGACAACTTTAAAGCTATAGACAAATGAAGGTTTTTACAGCACAGCCAACAAAGCCTTTGCAGAATGAAGGTGCCCCCCCTAACCAGTTATCTGTCTACCCATCTCCCTTTCTGGCCCATGGTGTACCAGCATAACACAATTATACATTTCTAACCATCAGGTAATGCAGGTTTAAAAAATGAATGACCTACATATAAGAAAAAAAAGGATTTAGGCATTCCTTACAACGAACATTTGACACAGTGCCCTCTTGTGGGGTTATATGTTATTACACCTCCACCATGATTCAGATGCCTGGCCTTTTTTATTCCTGTAAGAGATGCTTTAAAAAAAAGAAAAGTGTGAAAAGCAGCACTGCAGGTTTTTATTTTTTGTTTCCTTTTCAAATTGCAAACATTAACACTGTCCATAAAGCATGTCTGAAACTCTTAAGACCATAAATCACATGCAAGCAAATCCGATGGGGAAAAACACAATTTTCAGAAAAAAATAATCTTATAAGTATATGCATACAAAAAGAGAACATGTGATGTACATTAAATGTAGCTAAATGTGTTTTTCTTTTGTTAAAAAAAGAATCATCTTCGTCATTTAGGCATTGTGATTCAACCCCAGTATTTGCCTTATTTAGAGCTGTAAAATAATGAAACAATCCCATGTATTGTCCCAGTAGTTCATTTCCATTGGCTATGCAGGGAGCTGACAGTTCCCAAAACTTTAGTTTGGAAAGTGTATATTCATTAACCAAACATTATTACTATATAACAAGCGAGCTTCCTCAATAGCTGACACACTTAGCAAATAATACACTGGGTTCCTGTCCATGTCAATTGCCTATAAAACCCCAAAATATACTTTTTATTCATTTAAATATTTTACCTTGAAAGCTATCCTGCTAGAACTTTTTTTAAAATAAATTGATGTTTTGTTACAAAAAAAGGTATTACATTTACATATCAACTTGCTTTTACTTATATTTTTATTACATTTCTTTGTAAATATTTGCAGTGGGCTTGTATCACAAAAGACAGGATTTAAGACCTAATAGGACATTGTGAATGTCAATTAATTAAAGGTATGATTTATGGAATAATGTTATTAGCTTACATACCTTAATGTAAGTAATAAAAATTATATATATTGTGATTTTTTTAAAATGATTTCCAAACAATGTGAAAGTCTCTTTTCCAATAATGACAACAGAACATGTGTAAATAAACTATATTTGAGTTCTTGTTTCATTGGTGCCTAAGTAATGTTTAAAGGAGCTCTTGAAAAATCACAAAAAAAGGTTTATTGAACAATCATTTTGTTGTTACTCTACCATGAAAATTGTGCAGAAAGACATCAATTATGCTCTATGCAGCATACCTGTTTTGTTAAAAAAAAATTAAATACAGTACTCCATCACGTATCCGCCCGTCACATATCCGCTCTAATAGTTTATCCGCCATGATCAGCACTGTATGTGCTCCGTGTGCTGCCATTGTTGGTAGTGTCACGTGAGCTGTTCAGTGTGTTGACTTGATATGTAAATAAATCCTGTTCGCCTGCAGGGCGTATAAATTCAACCTCTGTCTTGATCGCCTGCCTGTCACACGGCAGGCGGCTACTCTGTCACAAGCATTAATACCCTGTATCTTTCAGGGTAATAAAAGCTGAATCTCAAAACAATAATTGTGTGAATATAGTAATTGTTACAATTGTGTATAATGGTATTTAAAACAGGATTCATTCATCCGACTTTTTACATATCTGCCTTTATTCTGGTCCCATCGCAGTCGGATATGCGACGGATTACAGGAATAATACAATTTTACAGCGAATGTGAGTATTTCTGTAGTTTGTTATAAGATACAAATGAATGCTGGAGGCCACACCATTCTTTCTTATGTTTGTGGCTACGTAATCATTGTACCACGCATGCCTGCGTCTACCTCATAAATAGTTTAAAACAAAACTGCATGTTAAAACAGCTTAAAACTTGGATATTAAACATACCCATGACTAATCAGGACTTAACGTTGCTTTGTGGGGACACACAAGATGGTATTAAACAGTGCAGAACAAAATAATGCGAGAGGTGTCTTAAAAAAAAATACTTAATTTCCCAGTTCAGATCTCCGCTGATGTTGACTAAACCACATTGTTTGGTCTTAATTCTGAAAGATATTGTATCAGTGCAAATGTGCCTATTAATAATGAGCTTACCTGAACCCAAGTGGGTTATTTCTTAAACATGAACATGTTTCTCAGCTTTATAAACATAGGGACAACTTGCAGCAATTGATAACTGAGTACTTTAACTTTGTAAATCTGTTGCTCAGCTGTCTGCAGTCATATGATGTGATATCCAAAGCTAGTGCCTTTGTTTCACAACACAACAGCATTACAGAGTGTAATATAAGAAGTGCAAAGGACAGAGGTATAAATCCAGCTGGATGCTTTGTGCCTACTAAATTAATGTCATTAGGGCTCAATATATATTGGTTTAATCCTTCCAAAGATCGTTTGAACCATCTAATATGCAAATGTATTAATCTGCTCTGCAAAAGTGATTTGGTGCAAAGGTTTCAGTTATAGAACATAACTAAGCAGGTCTGCAAGACATCATAGTTTAATATGTATCGATAAATTAAAATAGTAATGAACATTCTGAATAAAGCCTGCCAATTACATGAGAATATGCAAAGTGGAATAATGGTGTATGCTGTGCAAACAACACAGTTTTGATTTGGCTTAAGAATAGGATGTTCAGGGTTTGGATGAGAAAAAAACAGCCTGGACAGTTTTTGATGTCTAGGTTTCTCTTTTATATTATAATAGAAGTTTACACTGTTGACATCCACAGAAGCAATGCACAAAATAAGAAGCTACTATCACCTTAGGAACCCACTTGCATTAACCAGAACTCACAATGAATCCCTGTATGAACCTTGTGGATTTTTATTAACCTTTTTATGAATCTTTCCCAATTATTGCCACATACAATACAGTGCAGTTTCCACAGCTTGTTATTTTTTGGAAAAACACTTCTAAGACTAAGAGATTCCACATTTGTAATCTAAAATGCTTTACCCGAGGAATATGGAATAACTGTATTTGAGGTTTCAATGGACCAAATGTAAAAATAAAACATTTAAAGTACAAATCACACAAAAATGTGAAAATGCATTTTCAAGGATGTCTTGTACTGCGCTGTTTGCTACTAGTCCAATGATTTCTATAGATGTAAAAGTCTATAATTTCATAGGATTTATATATATATATATATATATATATATATATATATATATATAAAATCTTAATGGACTTATGTCAGCCTAAATGAACTAGAAAATACATTCATGTGTGACCTTGGTTTCTTGTACAATGCACTTTACAGTATATTGACACATTTTTGCATTCATAAAGCAACAAGATGGTAGTGCTCAGTATTCATCACATCGAAACACATTTTACCTATTATACTTCAGATTTCTTGACTTGACACTTCATTAAACTTCAGAATATTCCTGTTTTCTTATTTACAGACAGCCTCTGATGACAGAGGAGATCCTATCATCTTTAACTCGCTACCAGCACAGTTATTAGATTGAATCACAGATCCCATTGTAGTGAGTGTATATTCATCTGCATCCTCTGTTATTCATCTAGGTAAAAGCTGTGTGTTACAAGGCTATTAATACATGCTGATGTGTGGTTTTCAGGAGTATATAGTACTGTATATAAAGAGAAATGTAGCTGTTGTTTAAAATTAAAAAATATTTTATTACCAAACACAAACCTGCTGTCCTGTAAACATGATTTGTGCTAAATATACATACAAGCTATCCATCAAAACGTATTGGGACGTTACACATTACTCTTTACACAATTAGTAGGCAAATACATAAACAAAAAAAGATAACACACATAAATCAGCTCCAGTTGATTATTAGATAAACCAATTTTTTAAAATTTCTATTTCATTTTAAGGTCAATTTAACAATGTACATACTGGTAATGTGGTTCCTAGGGAAAAGTTTAAAATAATAAATGATCACATATAACATTTCTTGGAAGACTGTAGCAGATTGCAGACCAGCTGTAGATGTCATATGGTGCAGCACAGAGGGCTCTGAAGAGGATCGATTAAACTGCTCGTGTTGAAGTCACAAAGGGTCACGGAAGAAAGCCGTGGCTCTATGAAAGCGATGTCAGGTACCTAAGGGTGTACTTCTTGAGGGATAAATGATGGTCAAGCAAGGAGCTTGCTTATGCTTTAGCTAAGAACACATGCTTGTAGGTTACCCAAAGACTGATAGGATGCAGAGTACAGCTGGTTGCAGCTGGTCATGGAAAAAAAAAAGCTGGAAGAAAATCAAATCTAAGCAGGAGATGCAACAGAATGAAGTATAGTAAGTCAGTGAAAAACAGAGTTCAGTATCTCCATTTACAGACCTACAATAATCATGACAGTTTAAGGTTTGTACATGGTATTTTCTTACAGTACATTTACAAATGTACTGTTTTTAAATTATTAATTATATATATATATATATATATATATATATATATATATATATATATTGTAAAAGGATTGCACCCACTCGGGTTCGTTGCCCCTTTAAAAATACGACCCAGAACACAGAAGTGGATTTTTCAGCGCGTTTGCGCTATTTTTTTAATAAACACAAACAAAACAAAACAATCAAAATAAACACCTAGCTCCTCTTGGAGCACTAACTCAACTTTCAGGAACCCTTCCTAACACGGGACAGCTAAGCTGTTTTCCCGTCTTCACAAAACCCAGGTTTAACACCGCACTTACTTTTCTCTCTTCAATGGCTACTCGGAGACAGCACCCCTCTCTGCCTCCTTCCACTCAGCAGCCCCGAGCAGACTGCTTGCTCTCCTTTTAAACTCCCGCACCTGGACCTAATTTTTAATAACGCCCAGGTGCGGATGATAATTAATAAAACAATTAAACTAAACAATAAGCAAATCAATCAAACAAAAAGGTGCATTCTCACATGTTTTCTTTTGCAGGGAGGTTTTAACCCCCTCCCTGCCGTCTCTCACAACCCGCTATATTACATTTCCCCCCCCTTGTCTTTCCAAGACACAGGCCACGAGACGGCCACCTCCTCCCCTAAAACACAGCCAAGGACAATCTTAATCGATAAAAACAAATGGCTTACCTTGATGGAACGGGTCGATTTGTTTAACCTGAAAAAGGCTTGACACAGTCTAAAATAAGTGACTTTTATAAACCAGAGTAAATGTTTAAAAAAAGTACAGTAAGAGATGTGTTTGTTTACATGCAAGTTTTGCACAAATGAAGGCTGACTTAATTTTGTAAACAGCAGAATAGTTTTTTTTTTTTTACTTTTCGTTTTAAAAAAGTGTTTGGCTGTACATATTCAATTTGTTCTTTTAACTGCTTAAAAAAATGCTGTTGAGCTTAAATTGCATTGTAAAATAAACAGATGGAATTGTTCAATCAGGGATAGTATTCGGCAGGCATACAGTCATGCCACAACAGTGAAGTTCAAATGACCAAAAAAACAGAAAATGATACGTTTTTTTGTTTTTATGGAACTGTTGCTTGGGTGATTTGACACTAAATGAGTGTTTATTTATTTATTTATTTATTTATTTATTTATTTATTTAAAGTATAAACTGTTCCTCAAAAGTAACCATGTATGTTTCATACAGATGGGAAAAGATGATAAAACGTCACTAGTAGACCTACTGTTGTGTTAAGAACTAGTACTGTAGTTTTATTAAAATGGCCTGGAGATACTGTAATTGTATAACTACAAAAATAAAATGTTTGAGTTTATTGCAAATATAGTAGGTTGTGTGTGGTTTTTTTTTACCCTTACTATAACGCCACCCTCGCTTATTGCCCATTTTTGCCCATGGCCCTTACCTTGCGGTATAAAGAGAGTTGACTGTAATAAAATCTGCACGAAAGTGCTTAAAAGAAATACCATTCTTGTCTCTGGGTCTGCTTCAAAAGTGCTATCAAACTCTTTTATTCTGGCTTGCATAGACTTTATTGGGAGCTTATGGAGCGTAAAAATAAAGTCGTTGAGATCACCTTGTGTTTCCTGAACCGTTCCTTTTATTGTGTGTTTCATAGAGGCTTTTGCAAATATGGGACTGTATACATACATATTCACCATAGTGCACCATAGAAGGGAATTTGAATCCTCTTTGGGAGACTACGGTAATCAAACTGATGTTTAATATGTTACATTTACTGTGCCTATGAAACCTGTCATTCTAGTTTTTTTAATGAGATTACATTTATTGATAACAGTGCCTTTTATAATTCACTGATCATATTACAGTGTCACTTACTGTGAACCAGTAGCAATATGTTTTCTTTTTGATAATTAACTGCACCCTAGCAAGTTAACTGATAAGTTTTGAAGAAGAAAAAAAAGCATTTCAAACAACGACTACAGCTTAGATAGTTTCTTTTTTGAAATATTGTACAATATACTGTATTCATTCCATTTTAAAATCTTAATTTCTTGCCACTTTGCTGACTCGGATGCATTCAACAGGAATCCACTTCAGCTTCATCTATCTGTGTTTATGCACCCGTTAAGACAGATGTATTGTATGATTTGATAGGATTTCAAATCTATACCAAAATCCTTGGCAAAGCCTGCTGTACACCAGTGGCAGAAGTGCTGAGATATTGATGCAGCTGATACTGAAGGGATGAAAAATGTATAGGTAGTCTGATTACTAAAGTCACTTTATGCAGCACTGTATTTCCTGTTGAACATCCAGATGTAGGTACAGTTGTAAAGTCGTCCTGCATTTCAATACAATTGGATTAGTGGTTCTTTAGATAATTTTTTTTTTTCTTTTGTACGCCATCATTATATCCCTATCACTGTCTACTTACCCAACCATTGACCAACATGCTTTGCCTTCTTATGCCACAGTTGTATTTTAATCTATACAGCAACAGGATCAATAAATAAATTACAGTTGGTTATTTAATCAGCCACATAAGTCAGAGGGCAGCCCATTGATTTTAACAAATGAAACCACATCAAGGCCAGTATTTATGTTAAAGTAAATACAAATGCAGTATAATGGGAATGTTTTGGCAGAAGAGCAGTATTTCCATCCTAAATAAACTCCTCTGCCTACAGCATATGGTAGAAAGCCACTGATGTAGTTGCTTCAAGACAGTACCTAAACTCTCCATCAGATCATACTATCGCTTTTAACAAACTCTGAGTAAAACAAATTGAACCAACACTGATTTCAGAATAGTTATTTAGAATACACAATATTCTGAATCCTCTCTGTATGGAAAAGTACTCAATATTTTGACAGGAGCTGTTCCCTCAGCAACACCCCCTTCTGTCTCCACAGGGACAAGTAAGGCTACACCGATGAGTCACCTGAGCATTACAAGAAAATACAAATAAAAAGATAGTGACTGAACAAAAAATATATTACATACATACATTTGGTGTTACTACCTTATTCTCAAACGCCATTACAAGGATGTCAATAACAATAGGCATACTGATATTTCCTCAGGGCTTTAACATTACCATTCCAATTATTAAACAGGCTTTTATGAAGCTCATTTATATGTCAATTTTGTTAACCACTAAACAGGAGCTGCACTGTGAAATTCACATGGATGTAGTGGGTTCATAAAACAACAGAGCATTGCTGTTAATTATGAAGCTGCGCTATTATTATTACCCTCTAAAACATGGTTTATGTTCTTTTTTTTCCCCTTTGTATAACATTGCAAGACTTTTTGTGTCACCTGTGGACTTTTTTTTTCTTCTGTCTGCAATCTGCGCCACTGAATCGGTTTCAAGTTCTGAAGCTTGCAATGTAGTCCACAGTAAAGCACAAGGGTTTTATATAATCGTCATTTTCATGAAGCATCCCGAACCTTGAACTGACAGGGGCATAACTTTTCTGACACTAAGCTTGTTCACACATGACTTGCAAGATAAACCCCAACAGTCTCCAGTAGAACATGCAAAGTGTTTCTACTGGTTCTGCTGGTTTTTACCCTATCCCTCTCTTTGGCCGTTTTTTTCAGCCACAAACCTGAGTTACCCAAGTAATTCTCCCAAACGTGCACAAGCGTCGCTATTTCACGTGTAAATTGACCCGCATGGAAACCCCATGAATGTCGGCCTTCTGGAGTCATCTGAATGCCTTTCCACTCTTTATTTCATTTTAAACCGTTTAAATGCCGAACCATAACAAAACATAGAATAATAGTGCATATACACAGAGCAAAAAAAGTGGACGGGCAAAATACATAGTTGTGTGTCGTTGTCCCCCCTGCACCCCCCCCCCTTCCAAAGAGGGGGTGGCACTGCCCCCTCTGCCCTACGGGTTACGTGCCTATGTATACATGCATATATATATATATATATATATATATTTATTATTTTGTTCTGCATTTGTCTTTAATGTATTTTTTTGCAAATACTACTGCTTTGCATATATTATGTAGAATACATGATTATAAAATCTAACACTAGTACGTACAATACTCTTTCAAATAAACTTGTTATGATTTTGAATAGCACTTGCGAGAGAACAACTCGCAAACCCATTTTTTCCAACGCAGCATCTATTTTGAATCTCACTCAAAGCGCAATTTTTTTTGCAAAAAGGACTCAACAACTCCCCATGCGACACACACAGTCGTTTGAATATTTGGCCCTTTATCTTTTTCATTCATTAATACCTTTTTGCACAGGAAAGTCTCTCAAACAAGAAACAGTTAAAACTCCTCAGACATGTTTTCAGCAAGATGGAATATTCCTGAGTTGATTATTTGAAGACTTGTCTTATAAAAATATTCTATGCCATAAGATTTATATGTAAATGCAAATGATATAAATCTTTTCACAGGATACCTGCAAAATTCATCATTCAGAATGAGTTGACTCTCAACCTTTGGAAATGACCTTTAACTGTCTGTCTTGTCATGTTCAAGTCATTTTCATGAAGCATCCCGAACCTTGAACTGACAGGGGCATAACTTCTCTGACACTAAGCTTGTTCACACATGACTTGCAATATAAACCCCAACAGTCTCCAGTAGAACGTGCAAAGTGTTTCTACTGGTTCTGCTGGTTTTTAAGAGGATGCTGGAGTGATGTCATAGTGCCATGGCGCTTGTTAAGAGTCAATCATACAGTACATTGCCTAAACCTTTATACAGGCACAAATCGATTAAAAAAAATACCAAGATGAAATTTTGTTGCTGTTTTTGACCCTCTAAGGAAATTAACAAGATCACTTTTTTGTGATCCTCCTGTCAAAACAGGATCACAAAAAACTGTTCTTGTTAATTTCCTTGCAAGGATATAACTATAAGTAAATGCAAAGGCATGTTATATATGATAATGTGATACATAAAATCGAGCAGGAAACTACTTTGAAAAACTACAGTAAGTTGTGTCATGCTAGTTTTATACAGTTATGATGGTTTAATTAATCTCAGACAAGGTCGCCTTGCTCTTGTTTCCAAATAGGGCCCATAACTGTCCTGCTATGTTTCCTGGGATAGCTGCTGTCAGCTGAAGAGAAGCAGTAGCGTCCATCTAGATTGTACCTTTTTACAGGGCCAAAGCTCATAATAATGACAAACATGCTGTATATAGTTTGATGCATAGAATGCATTGTGAATGTGAGGGAGGCAATCAAAAGAATTTGGGGACAAAGGATGCCAGAGGAAAGGTAAGGTCACTGTTACAAAAAAAATAAAGAAAAACAGAGTTAGTGTGTCATACATAGTAGGGACCCAAATGTTATATTACAGTTCACAGCAAACTGATTATTAACCAAAAAGTGTCTAGTTTGTCTAGTTCAGGCCTCAGAGGCAGACAAACTTTTACACAACTATAAGTTAATACTGATGGTGAAATACAAGGCAACAAGTTTTCAGTGGGGCAAACTTAATAAATTCCACCCAGACACTTTCTCAGTGTAAGTTTTATGTTATTTACAGTGTCAGTCCCGCAGGCTCACTGGTGGACAGCATTCCACTGTCCCCTCCTTGGGTGCTCATTACTCTTAGATACTCAGGGGACCTACAATACAACCAGAACAACATAGGATTTCTTCTTATTGTTTCCAAATGCAACCTAAGCCTCACCCCCATGGTAAACTACTATTCTTTCAGTTTTCTGAAACCACAATGTTTAGCTTCAAATACTGTTTCTTGCTCCTGGAACATGAAATCAGTACTGATATTGGTAATGGATACTTGCTATTAACTGTCAGACTGAAACAGAAAAAAAGGCAATTTCTACATTATTATAAAAAAAGGTATTACTGCTATTTACATGGCTGATGCAGCGGACAGACACACCCAGCAATTTAAATTCATTGAGAATGTCATTTTAATGCAGTAAAATATCAAGAAAAATCAACATAAAAAAGGTATTTTGACAAAATGTACAAAAGACAATACGAACCTTGAAACATCTGAAATGGTTCATGTTATCTTAATCTGCTAGATTAATATGAAAATTTGACAACCAGTGCACCCCATCAGCTCCAGTCAACAGGTGTTCAATCTCATCAAGGCATTGCAAATGCAGCATTAAAAGCATTACTACAGCAGGGGAAACAAACCCTTTCACAGCCTCTTTATTATAACACCAGATTTTACACAGTTCAGTCCACTCTGGATAATTCTGTCAGATGTTTGCTTGAAAATCATCTTCAGAGCTGGTTGAATATCTAGCAGACATACTTGAAATATTCCTGCTGGTACAGTTCCATGCAGCATCTGTCGTAATTACATTTTAAAGAGAGTAGCTAAATATATAATAAATACAAAAAAAAAATTCTGGTTGCCCAAAACGAACTACGGAATAGATATGCGCTAGTTCATGCCAGTTTCTTAAAAGTTATCTACTTGAAAAAGAGACTGGTCTCAGAGGACTTTCTTTAGAGAGCATGCTGTTTCTGCTGTTACCACAGGGCCTTATTGACAGCTGTAGAAAGCATCCACTAGCTGCTATGTTGGTGGGTCAAGATGCATGGCATTTTTTAAATACTGTTCATGAAAATAAATGTCATCCTCGGAGTTCCTCCTTTATCAACGCAACACTGAAACATTCACCCCTGCATGAAATATTTGATTATTCTTAGCCTCACTTGAGCAGTTATTACAAAACAGAATCCACAGCCACGATTACCCAAGCAAATGTATCTGTCTATTTTAATTCTGGATCAGTTTAAATATTAGATGCTCTGACAACACGTTAGCATTCTAAGTGACATGCACTGGCAATAGTGGCCTTTTATTACAAGGCTTTTGTAACATACAATTATTAATATCGATTAATCCTCCAACAATATCAATTTCATTATACCCTGATCGATTTCAAGCTATATTCTTTCATGGCTTTCTATCACTCTGGCTGCAAGTGCTGAATTAGCAATAGCATTAAGGAGGGATTTGACAGTTATCCTGCTATGAGATTTGCAAACAGCTACTGCAGTTGTGCATTATTTTACCACAATAATATAGGGAGTTTAATTGGAACAGGCTATAGCCCTGACACAGTCTCTAGATGCACAGCCCTGAGGATGTGCTAATTCTTCATAATGTTAGTTTCAAAGCATTCTTTTTTATAGCCCATTTAAAAGCCCAAGCAGTAAAGCATACTTATACATTGTATTATACACGTAATACAACATTCATCTCAGTGAGGATAAACATTCTAAATTATAATGGAAATAAATAAATACATAATAATAATAATAATAATAATAATAATAATAATAATAATAATAATAATAATAATAAAAATTGAGAATCCAAGTCCAGCCCGATTCATTCAATCCGTCGTATATGAAATTTCAATAGCATGTCTTGTGTTCTTTAACTGCAAAAGCAAGAAGCATTGTACTAATCTAACATGTATACAGCACTTTTTTTCATACACTGAATCATCTAAAAGCACTTAAAAGCCATGGTAGAGAACAAGACACAGGGACTGCATTGTGTGCTCAGCTATATCTCACAGTGAGCCTTGACAATTTTATTTCGGTTAGAATGGTACTTTTATGTATTTACATTTTTGTAAGGACATGTACACTCTTGTAATATATGTGCTATACACTGATATACTACTTAACCCTGGAGGACAGTGCCTTTCCAGTGCTGTGGTATGGTGAGGTAAAGCAGCCCTCAGCAAATGTGTTACTCTGAACCTACAGTAAAAACAATGGGCCAAATATTCAAATGCCTTGCTTGTGTCGCAAGGGGAGTTGTAGAGGATTTTTTCCGCAAGTCCTTTTTGCGAAAAAAAGTTGCGCTTTTGAGTGTGATTCAAAATAGATGCTGCGTTGGAAACGACACACAACTATGTATTTTGCCCGTCCACTTTTTTTGCTCTGTGTATATGCACTATTATTCTATGTTTTGTTATGGTTTGGCATTTAAACGGTTTAAAATGAAATAAAGAGTGGAAAGGCATTCAGATGACTCCAGAAGGCCGACAAAACACACAGGAAAACCACGCCCAGTTTCGCATGGAAACCCGCATTTCATGTGTAAATGTTAATGAGCATGTTTATCCTTAACTATAAATATTGCAAGGTATCAGGTCAGTTGTTACTGTGGATTCCAAGATGGCAGAAAGTAGTGGCTGATGGGCGATTTTATGATTAGCAGTGGAGTAGTTCACCTTAATGCTAATGCGGGCGGTCTTTTTTTATTGTTTTTTGCTGTGTCTGGTCTGTCATGTTGTATATATCTTGTGGGTTTACAGTTCTGTATAAAACCACTTACCACAAACTGAGTTATGCATTTGTTTTAGTATTAAAGCAGCTGTTTGAGAATACCCTTGCTGTAAAAACTACGTTAACGTTAAACACAAAGAGCAAGTGAGCTGCTTAACTGAATTAATTCCCGTCCTTTTTTTGATCCCAGCTATGTCCAAAGACAACGCGCGTCTGCCCTCCACGTTAATAAATATAGTTTGTGAACTGGATGTCATAAGCTGAGCTGAGCCTAAAAATAATTGGATATTCTAAATTGGGAGAAAAAGCACTTGCGAGAGAACAACTCGCAAACCCATTTTCTCCAACGCAGCATCTATTTTGAATCTCACTCAAAGCGCAATTTTTTTTGCAAAAAGGACTCAACAACTCCCCATGCGACACACACAGTCGTTTGAATATTTGGCCCTTTATCTTTTTCATTCATTAATACCTTTTTGCACAGGAAAGTCTCTCAAACAAGAAACAGTTAAAACCCCTCAGATATGTTTTCAGCAAGATGGAATATTCCTGAGTTGATTATTTGAAGACTACATTGAGTGCACAGTGTTTTCATTTAGCCAAGTGTGAAGGTGACCGTCAACTATGGGATCTCCAGAGGTTTCCTCCCAGTCCTGAGGCGATCTTTCCCCTCCAGCACACAGCACTGTGAGCAGGCTCGTCCTTTGGGTGAGCTCACAGACAACAAGGCCATAGCCTTGACAAGGTCCCTAGACAGTCAGCACACAAAAAATACACCACAAATTCTCTATGAAAACAGACTGTGACCAAATTTGATATTTCATTTTTTCTTTCATGTATTGAGGCTTTGTTTTCTTAAATCATTCTGGCATCCATTGGAATCTGTACTACATTGGAATGAAGTCTTCAAGATGTCTGGTAGTATTTTCTTAACTTCCCAATACTTAATTCTACTGTGAATAACTATTATTATTATGATTCACTTTTATGCTCTGGAAGAACCCATTAACAATGCTGTTTTAGCCAGATGAATAAACTAGTGTGTGATGTTTTCTTATTTGTTTCTAATTATTTTAGCACACCTCTTTAGTGGCATTGCTTCTCTTAAAGCTTGATGATGGGTACTTCAACTGATAGTTTCAACTAACAGACCATTGTACAAAATGCAACATGTACAAAAAATATTTTTCTCTAATTCAAGTTGTGGGGCTTCCCCTTGTAATCTGTGCTACTATGCTACTGTGCTGTCTCCTGACTGGCTGCGTCACATATCTTTTTCTGCCTGTTTCAGTAGCTTTGTTGTGCATATGGCTTGCTAATCTCCTTGTTATTATTATTATTATTATTATTATTATTATTATTATTATTATTATTATTTATTTCTTAGCAGATGCCCTTGCAGTTGTATACAAAAAATACATATCAAGAATGACAGTACAATTAAGAGCAAGATACAAAATACAGTGACTTCAGTTCTAATAAGAGCAAATACAAAACACAGTACGGTTTGATATCGGGGCAGTTCAAGAGCAGATAACGGTATTGATGGTTACATCAGGGTTAGCTATGAGTGCAAGTGAAATGCAAAATACTACAGATTGGGTTAAGTGCAGGATTAAACACAGTAAAATAGGGAGAAGATAAGTGCAAGTTAAAGTGCATTAAAGGCAGAGTGCTATATTGTTAATGCTTTTTTGGAGTTATTTAAATGGTGAGTTTCATTTGGATCGCATGCGAAGCATAATGGTTACCCAACTGCCTGGTGTAAATATTTGGCTAAAGGTTTATTTGTTTATTTATTTAATTATTTTTTGTTAAAATGTTTTCTGGGTTGCAGGCAGGAGAGCTGATGAATACTTGGCCCATCTGGTATTAATTTCTGCCCTAAAATTTGATTTGTAACTGTTTCCTAAATCACAAATTAGCTACTATGGATGAATAAGCTTTGCCTTATGCCAATGACCTACAATGCAAGGACATCATTTAAACCAGTGTTACAGGCTATACTTTAAAAATGTTGCTTTTAATTATTAACTGTTCTCATCTGGAGTCAATTACCTCATTTGCACTTAAATGCTGGCTCAAGAGTGTCTGACTCTAATGATACTCATCAGTTGTAACTCCTGTTAGAACTCTGCCTTTATAACAATGTGTAACATTGAACAGAAGAGGCATTTTGAGGCAGTACAAAAGTGCACACGATTTAAACACAAATAATAATTAACACAAATGCTTTTGTTGTGTTGTTTACAAAACAAACCGTCCGCTCAAAAAGACCAGCACATGTGAATTCCAAGGAGAGATAATCATTTTTAATTGAATCAAACTTCACCTCAACACGAATCTATCCAAATCTGTGTTGTATAAAACAACCACATTGCATTAAAAAAAAAAGTCTTTGCCATTTTTATGATTTTGTTTTTCTAGCTCTACCTGTGTTGATTTAGTATGGTCTGTTAATTCATGTTCACCTAATAGGGAAGTCCTACGTTCCTATGGCTAGATGTCCAACATACATACATATACCTACATACATACATAAATACATATACATACATACACACATACATACATACATAAATACATACATAAATACATATACATACATACATACATACATACATACATACATACATAGACACATACATACATACATACATAGACACATATATACATGATCCTTGACTAAAATGGTGTTTGAATAGGGGGTAGTGTATGTACTGTACAAGGACAGGGGATTTCTTGAATGTAAAAAGCAAAAAAGAAAGTCTGTTAGCTGCTCTGAATCCCAGGTGACTCTGAATCCTGCCAAGCTGCTCTTTCAAGAAATGCACTGGATGTTATTTTATTAAAACAACCCAATAGAAAGAAGCATGTGTGAGTGGCAGGTCCTTGGGATGTTTGATTCTTCCAGCACAACACTGATTCATTACAAGGGAATTTAGCTTCAATTCTATAAGTGACCTGAAATGATTGTATATCATGAGAAAGTTCAGTCTCCAGGGGAACTGAAAGCCAATGTGATGAGGCGTTGCCTTTGTTAGGAGAGTGTTGGGAAGGTGATTGTGAAGGTGACAACCATTTCCCATACAAACTAATATTTTCAAATCATTTATAACGTATATAGGGAAAAACTGTATTGTGTTTAAAATGTCAACATGCTTTTATTTTTAAAAAAGGAGTACATTTATTCACTTTTAGCTGAAGAAATATACTAATAAAGCTTTCTAAATGCCATTTATAATAACAAGCAGGTGTTTTAAAAGATTTCCCACTGGCTATCAGCAAAGTTGCACAACTTCGGTATGTTGTTTCCCCAAAAGATCCTAATAAAAACTTTCACTAAGACAAAATGAACACAGATATAGAACATGAAGTAAATTATTATGCACGCCATAAGAGGATTGCTTTTCACAGCACATGATTCAACAAACCCATGTATACAGAGTGTCACTCTAACTCTTACAAGGCAATTTAAAAGAATGTGAAATTTCATAAAACATCTCATCATCATCTTCCTTCTAGATATGAAGGTCATTTACAATCAGCCAGTCTATTCAGACAGGAAAGAAAATGTACACACAAGTCTTTTCAACAAGACACACCAAGTCTCGGGACTATTTAGGCCATCTTATCATCCCTGAATTGTGTTCTTGAATGACATCCCTGGCAGCACATTACATAACTGTACATGGAATGCTGTCTTTTTTATCCCAGTAAACCAATATTATACAAAGCAATGTAACCCTGGCTAGAGGGCACTGCCATTAGGTAGCTGACCGTGTTAAGCAGATCCTGAAGTTACATCTAAATCACCCATGGAGGGGCTAATACCACCACTAAGAAAATCCTCATAAATCCTGTAGATACCTATATTACGCCATGTAAATGATATGGAATACTTCAATAAAACCTATATATCACAACACATTCTTTAAACTAGCGCTTAATTAACTTTTATCTTGTTAATAACATAAAATAGCAGACTAATGAAAACTTACAAAAATATTTTTTATTATTATAATTATTATTATTATTATTATTATTATTATTATTATTATTATTATTATTATTATTATTATCACCCTCCACCCGTGTTGTTCTACTAAGAACATAAGAAGAACATAAGAAAGGTTACAAACGAGAGGAGGTCACTCGGTCCAATTTGCTCGTTTGGTTGTTAGTAGCTTATTGATCCCAGAATCTCATCAAGTAGCTTCTTGAAGGATCTCAGGGTGTCAGCTTCAACATTACTGGGGAGCTGGTTCCAGACTCCCACAATTCTCTGTGTAAAAAAGTGCCTCCTACTTTCTGTTCTGAATACCCCTTTATCTAATCTCCATTTGTGACCCCTGGTCCTTGTTTCTTTTTTCAGGTTGAAAATTGTCAGTACCTTTTAGAATTTTGAATGCCTGACTCACTGCATAGTCTTCTTTTTTCAAGACTGAATAGATTCAATTCTTTTAGCCTGTCTGCATATGACATGTCTTTTAAACCAGGAATAATTCTGGCCACTCTGCTGGATTTCTTCCCCTTCTTCACTCCTTCGCCATCTGTCTCTCCTTATCCCCCCCACACTCACTCAGCAGGCCGGCAACTGGACTTCATCTTCACCAGGGACTGCTTGCCCCCCGCCCTCTCGGTCACTCCTCTCGACATTTCTGACCACTACTTTATCTCTTTCTCTCTGTCGCTCCCATCCCTTCCTGCTCCGCCGACCCCCTCTGTCACCTTCTGTCGAAACCTCAGTTCCCTCTCCCCCTCTGTCTTCTTCCCTGCTGCTCTCTCACACCTCCCCTCTATCGACTCCTTCTCCCAACTCTCTGTAGACTCGGCTACCTCCACCCTCTTCTCATCCCTCACCTCCTGTCTCGACTCCCTATGCCCTCTCACCCCTCGACCTACCCGCCTCTCCCCGCCCCAGCCCTGGCTCTCCTCTGTGCTCCGCTCAACTCGTACTTAACTGCACACTGCTGAAAAGAAAACCGATCTCGCTGCTGCCTTGGATCTCTATCTCTCGCTCCTCGCTTCCTTCTCTTCTACACTCACCGCTGCCAAACGTGCCTACCACCACTCTATCAATCAGTCTTCTATCAACAATCCCCATGAACTTTTCTATGTTCTCCACCCTCCTTAGCCCTCCCCCTCTTACACCCTCCTCCATCTCGACTGATGATTTTGCCTCCTTATTCTCCTCCAAAATTGCAGACATCCGCAAACTCTTCACTATCTCGCACCCTTCCCCACCCATACCCTGTCCTCTGGTCACTTCCTCCCCATCACCCTCTGCAACTCCTACTATCCTACCCTCCTTCTCCTCCTTCTCGCCCCTCTCGGACTCCGATCTCTGCTCCCAGCTCCAGAACCGTAAACCCACCACCTGTGCTCTGGACCTCCTCCGCACTCACCTCTTCCAGGCTGCTGCCCCTGCTCTACTCCCTTTTATTTCATTTCTCATCACCACCTCCCTACTCTCTGGCTGCTTCCCCTCTGCCTTCAAACAAGCCTGCATCACCCCCATCATAAAAAACCCTCCCTGGATCCCTCATCCCTCCAGAACTACCGTTCTGTCTACCTCCTCCGATAACTTGTAATGTGATATTTTATAATGCAATACTTTGTACTATGATATTTTGTAACAATTGTAAGTTGCCCTGGATAAGGGTGTCTGCTAAGAAATAAATACTACTACTACGACTATTATTATTATTATTATTATTATTATTATTATTATTATTATTATTATTATTATTATTAATTTCTTAGCAGATACCCTTATTAATAATATTAATAATAATCTTCCGCTGATCTGTACCAACACTTTGGCATAATCATAATGACACGTCCATCAGCTAGGAAACAATTTAAACCTCAAAGAGCCAGATGACAGGCAAATAGAATACCAAATCAATCAAATCACTGATCTGAGAATTTCAAATGTTTCGTGGTTTTCTTATAACAAGCTACAAAAAAACTAATTTAATGCAGCACAACGATGCACACTTATCGATTAATACACTGAGGGCATCAATTACATTCCTACTATTTGTGGTAACAAATTACTGCCAACAAAGTGAAATCTGATGTTACCTCATTTACACAGATAAATGGAACTGTCTAACTCAATTCGTTTTTTTTTTTTTAACTGTATTTGTCTTGCATTGCACTTTTTTTTAATTAAAATGCATCTCCAGAAAGGGTTATACACAGTGTTTAGTAATAGTGTAGAATTTAAGTTGATGAAGTTATTATGGTTCCTAATGAACCAATTAAGCATTTAATTTCATACTATTGATTGCTTTCAGCCTGAACAGAAATCATCAATAGTAAATGCTTTAACTACACTGGTAGATGTGGCAGATTATCCAAAGGTAAAGTATCTTATTTATGAGAGGAAATACACTTTTTAAACCCTTCCAATCCTACCAACACCCAAGTTCCATGCAAGTCTAAATTGCAGTACATATACTTTATATTTGGTCCCCATACATTATGCTGTAAATTGCACGACAGAGATTACAAAAGAGATTACAAACAGTAAAATATATATGGAGACTACATGAAACCTGGTTAATTGTGTGATCCATAAAATAGCAATAAAATGTACATATTACGAAATGACTCCCATTATACCGTATTCCTTTGAATTTAAGAAACACTTTTTTAACCATCTTTTGCTTTTCAAAAACAGCCTGCGACTTAAATCCGAGTGCAGTATAGTGACGTTTGTATTAAAATCACAAACGAAAGACCTGACTACCCGAGTACACAAACAGCAACATGACTGACTGCCGAGAAAAGACAAATAAAGACGTCACTGCCCGAATACATAAGCAGCAACGTGACTTACTACTGAGAAAAGACAAACCAAAACGTTACTGCCCGATTTCGAATCACCATGTAATGCATGCAGCCATTTTCAAAGAAGAGTCATTAGCTTCCTTAGGAAATCAAATAAGCTTTTACAATTTCAGCCTTTCTAAAAAACAGTACCAGCTTGGACAGATTGGAATTGCTGATCAGACCTCCGTATTTTTCGACTTACCACAGTTTACCCCCGTTTTTTTCGATTTACCACACAATACCACAGTTCACAAATTAGGAGAAAAACAATTGTGAGTAATCTCCATGTGCATATGTTATGTTCTGTTGGTATTATACATACCGTTCCGAATGCTGTGTTTGCAATGCAGTCAATGCTGTTGTGGTTGCTGGGTTACATGTTGCCTGATGTAGTGGAGTGTTGTGTCTTGTTTGCTGTTGTCGGGATGCGTGATGCCGTAACTGAGTGAGCAGTGTGTGTACAACAGAGATGCCATTTTAAGAACTATACAGTATGCAGCACAATAAATGAGCTCCATGGTTAATCTACAACAACAATATTTCGTGTTAGTTCTGTATGATACAACAGCATAATTGAAGTTGTATTAATGCAAATGATGTTTGATGTTTTATTATTTCCTCAAATTGAGGGTGGTAAATCTGGGCTGCATTGAGGGAGTCTTAAATTTGAAGGAATATGGTAACTGATAACTTGCTGCTCACTAAAAATGCTTCCTGTGAATTTGCAAAGGCAGTATTGAAGGTCCTGTTCAAAAATGAATGAGAAAATGCAATTCAACACTGCACATGTTACCATTCAGGTAGGAATTTATTTTTAAATATTGCATGGGTGGAAGCTTCCACTATGGTATATCACATACATGAAGGAGATGTATGAAAGAATATCGAGCCAGCAATCTGAACAGGCAAGTCATCTGCTAAGTACTTGAGTCTGACAACATGCTGAGCACTAAATATAGAACTTGTTATGACAACCAACTTGGAAAACAAAGCTTGGCTACTTTTTGTCTGTCTACTCCGATCTCCGATGGGTTTGTCTTTTCCGTTCAAACAACCACTTACTATGCTGGTGTCTTTGGAAACATATCACACTATCCCGTCAAAGTCAAAGAATATTAAATGATAATAAATCATGAAAATACATAACCCAGAGCCTGTTTTACAATATATAAACGGATACACTATACACAGTGCTTTGCATACAGACCAAAGACAGAAGTATCTGCAAACACAACAAATTAACTAAATGAAATATCAAACATTGACAGTGGTTGTCAAATACTGTTACCTATTAACTTGTAAAATAATGTGAATAATACTATGCAGTGCTGTTCTAGATTGATTTAACATGTTTAGATACCTGACAGTTTGCTGGGCTTTTGTCTTTTAAATGTACAACAACAAAGGCTGTATCACTTATTTGAAGCGTGTTTCAATATCTTTAGCTCTGATTTCCTGAATAATATTGTGGTAGAGATCACTTGATGTGGAAGGAGGTCCTGGTGTTGCTTCGTTATTTGGGAAGATGTCAGAACGACAAGTTTTTCTTACATAATAACCAATTAAAAGTCCAAAAATAAACAGACAGCTGCCCACAGAAGAATATTTTCAGTTTGTACAGTTGCTCTTTGGTGCCTGCCTAGTCTGGATCCTCCTGAAGATACTCAAATCTCCCCCGTGGAGAAACCGAAACCTGGATGGGTTCCATGTCAAGGTCTGTCCTTTGAGTAGAATTGCCCAAATGGTGATGGTCTGTGTTGTCAAGCTGGAACTGATCAAAATGGGGCTCCATTCCAATTCTAGTGCTGTGGCCAGAAGGTCTTTGTTCTCAAGGTCCCAAGAGTGCAGTGGAATGGAGTGATCTGATGTCACCTTTCGATATGCCATGTCTTTACCTGCAGCTGAATTAAACAAAAACGCCAAAACAGGATTGTAACAGGGCGAGGTGCCCTGTACATTGTTTTGTTTATTTATTTTTAGAACGGGGTCCCCCTCCGTCCCTGTGTTATTTTGTCTTTGTTTATTATGATTTAGGCGAAACGCTGCAGGGTTTGTTATTGTTTTGTATTTTGACGGCGTAGCCGATTATTTTGTAGCGTGGATGGGTAGCCCCATCCCCAGCACTTTAATAAACTCGTGCAGATTGTGGCCGAGGGGTAATAGGATAATTACTAGCCAGTTAAACCCCTCGGCCACGTTATATAAGCCTGCAGCTCTCGGCACTCGGGTGGGTGTATGAGAGGAGCATAAAGAGCGAGGAGAGAGAGAAAGAAAGAGAAAAATGAAACTTAAAAATAACATAGGAACAGTGAAGGCAATCTTCCCAGCCTGACCTGTGTTTTATTTATTTTATGTTTGAGATTTGTTTTTGTTTACCCTTTTATTTTGCTCTGTGAGCACAGTTTCTTTTTGTTAAAAATATTTTATTTATTTTTTGTATTTAAATAAAAACGGCAAACGCCACCTTAAACTGCAGTACTTCCCTGGTGTCAGTTTACCTTCCTGCTTCTGCCTGACGTCAGACCACTCGTCCAGCCTGTCACAAGGATTATAAATAACTTGATTAAAACACCCTTGTTTCTATTTTGAGTAATTCTATCAAGCCAACTGTGAGAATCTCAATGTGTCCGAATATAGAGGAAAATTACATTGGACCTTCAACAAATTCAGTAGCCCAATAAACAATACATTTTTCTAATTACTTGGTCATTCTTGGTCAAATAAATAAAATGCATTCTACTGTTAGAAATATATTTCTCTCTTACATTGACTTAACTAGCACTTGTTTTCACTCCTGAGAAAGGTGAACAGAGATATCCAGTGCTATAGATAAACCATTTTTTCATCTAATTGATATTTTAATTTTGAAAGATTGGGCAAATATGCAAAATCCGTGTTCGTTCCTGCTCCAGATTTTATAAAATATGGTGACATAATGTTAACGTATATGTGATAATGTAAATTTCTCACACATTAATGTGTAATATAATGGTTTTATTGCCTATTCTTTAAAACTGGATATGTCCATATAAAACATACAAATTACAAAGTTGTTTTGCAGATTTCATGCAAGACAGTGAAAATCAGCTGGATATTAAAGCTTCAATCAAAAAATAGCTTGCAGCACCACAGTAGTTTGATTGAAGACCCCAGCTTTTTGTTAGAAGTAACAAGATGCACAATTGGTTGTTTAAAAAGTGCTTGCCAGGTCATTGCTGGCATGATAACACTGTTGCTAAAGCTTGTGTGCAATGTAAAGATCTCCTGTTCTTTTTCTGATTGAATACAGTGAACAGAAATAGAAAGGAAAAGCAGAGGGTCATAGCAGAATTGTGTATTTAAAATCAGCACTTACATCATCCTATAGCGTGCTTAACATTTGCAATCATCTTCGTTTAGCTGCTACAGAGGGCTATTATGGGTTGATTCTTGGCAGTGTCCGAAGTCATTAAAATTGGCTTAATGTTTTAATATCCCATCAAAACCAAGTGTGTACCCTTATGGGGCTTATATCAGCCAAAAATAAATGACTGTTAATTAGAAGATATGAAACCAAACATTAAAACACATCTAAATCATTTCTACATTACGACCCCACGGGTTGGGGTTGAGATTATTATGGCAATTTAAAAAGACAATTATGACTTTTCAAATAGAGTAGATAATAGCCACAAGAAGACATTGAAGTTTAAAGATTCTGTCACTCATAGGCCTGTGCGTACATGGCTCAGTTCCTACAGTAGAGGTGCACCATATCAATCTGAAATGCTTCACAAAATTTCCATTAAAATAAAAGCATTGGAATTATAGAAATACAGGGTTAAAGGCTGATAACTTAAACTATGACCATAGGATTTTCCTTTTTAAACTGACTGCAATGATGAGACACAGCTTTCATCTCCTTTGTGACAGCTGACATTCCATCATAGAAACATCGGCAATTTAATGCTTTTCAACCATCAGACAGACCCATCAATTAGGATGAAATGCAGATACAGTCTTTAACTTCTCACAATGATTGATGGTTGACTGACATAAAAAAAATGATATCACCTTCTGCTACTGCATAACATATTTAGTGTTTGAAATCTGATTAGAATAATTAAATCCATTACCTGTATGGTTGAAAAGCATATACCTGGGCTGCATTGCAGGATGGGGGGGATTTAATTGAACCGAATTCCATCATCTGAATCATAAAACAAAACTGGATTTTAATGTCAGTGCCATAGGTTTCACTAATCCTACCAGCCTTAAGATACTTGAGCAGTAACCAATTCCTAGAATCTTTGCTGATTTGTATTTCAGAAGCGTGAGACAGGTTGTGATTTCTGGTCATTCTGCTGTCCTGTCTTGTCCACTGCAAGAGTCTATTTTTATGTTTATCAGATATCCTAGTTCATTCTGCAGGATGGTTGAACTTCAAGGAAGTTGTATTTTTATAGAATAAAAAATAGAATTTTAAACAACTTGCCTCCGTGAGATAAAAATAACAAGCAAAAAAACATTTACAATATTAATAGGCTTACAAGGGATATGTATGTATGTATTATTATTATTTAATGTATTAATATATTAATATCCAGAAGTATAGACATTATTTAAAAATCAGTGTGTTTTAGATACATATGATATAGAATAAATAAAATCATATTGTACTTTGTTTAATAAATAAATTAATAATAACATTTAAGGAACAAGTTACTTTGAACAGGTCTCCTTTTGTTCCATTTTGTCTGCCATGAGGATAATCACTTTGTCTCCATAGTTCTGCATCCTGATTTCAAAACTAGCCCAGATGAGACTGACTTGACTCCAGAGGGCTGTAAGGACTTAAAGCTTTCAGTTCTGTTACTCTTCATCATATAACCTGCATCGAGAACAATGATGACAGTAAATTGTTTTGCAGTATATCTTACTTTAAGTCTTGCAATAGTTTTGTATACTAGGTATTTACTTGTACTGCATAGCTTTACCTCTTGACCAATACACGTATCAGCAACAGGACCAATAATACAAAGTGTATCCATTGTATTTCAATTTTATCCATTTTCAATTCATGTTTGAATGAATATAGAAGCACACCCTAGAATGGTTCGCTAAGATTTTTTTCAAGATAATACAAATATACTGACAGATATGCTAATTCTGCTGTTGCTTAGCTGGGATATGAATACTATAATGATGTATTCAAAATTATCTTTTATATTGTAAGAACACGTGAACAATTCAAGTGTATTTTATTTTTTATTTTTCAGTAGCAATGCTCTATCATCATTTATGAAAAAACCTTTGTCAGTTGCCTTAGTTACATCACATACACTGACAGTCATTCATTGGCCTACACTGAGCTCACAAAGTAAAAGAACACTGAACTGTAGCTACACGTGTCACATTCTGAATATTTTTCAATAACACCTAAATGATATTTTATTCAAACTGTCTAAGCTCAGTGACAGTACTCTGTCTCTGGAACAACATAACTAAGGGCACTGTATTACTGTATCTGCGCAAGCTCACAGGTTAGAACCTGTGAGCTTGTGATGCAGATGCCAGGCTCACAGATGGATTTCAGCTGTCTTTAGGTGAGTGGCAGCGTTTAGTTCTTTATTGATGTCTGGCTTAGTGCCTTACAGCAAGACGTGGCACTAAATCCTTGAGAAATTGTTTTTGATATACAGTGGAATCCCTCGACCACGACCACCAAATGAACTGAGTAAAATCATCTTAATGGGAGAGCTTCTGCAACCTGAAAGGGACCGGTAGACAGGGGTTTAAATGGTTAGCTTGTTATAGTATGGGATTTTTTTTTTTTTTTACAAATATTGTTAGTATATTGTTTAGTTTTAAAAGTATTGCTGGTGGTAGTAATGTTGCTTTATTCTGGATGAAAAGACTCCAAACCCAGCATTCAAATACAGAATTCAAGAATCTAAGATCAAATCATTGAAGACCCCCCCACCAACACACCCAACCCACACCACACACCTCCACATTCTGAATCACAAATGTTTTAATCACTGAATCTGGCACTCCCTTGGAATTTCTTGTTGGCCTTGGGCAACCAGACAAGCATTTATCTATAGATATAAAAGGATATTAATAAAATATGTGGTCCAGAGGGTCTTATGAAAGGATTCTGGTACTGAAGCTTTCATATTAAATAAGCCCCTGCTATCCATTAGGTATGTCAAGGGAGGACTAGGAAAACAATAATGCAAACAACATGCTCCTTCCACTCATGGCTTGACTAGTCACAATAGGCTGTGAATTTGGGTAACATTTCCTCCGGGATCCTCCAATGCAAGTGAAAACAGTAGAGTCAGCAACATCCAGTAGCACATGTAGGGTATACTGTAACGTATATATGTTAACACAATGCCAGATTGTTTTGCTAAGAAGTACAGATTCACAAGTTTTCATGTGTTGTATTATTGTAATACAATATTTATATGTTTTCAAAAAATTAAACGCTTAAAGAAATGAATTGTATGTTTTGCCACATATGTTAAAAACATATGTAATAAAATGAATTCACCAACTGTATATTACACACTGCTACAAAATATATAGGTAAATTACAACACAATGTATCACTAATAATTTATTAGGAAGATTGGAATCTCCTTCATTAAATTAATGTACATGTTGTGTCATTTTTGCTGCTATTTACTGCTGATAATAAAAACAAAAAACAACAAAAGCATGATTGTGGGTATAGATGCTACTCGTAAAATGAACAGTAATATTACCCATTTTCTTTTAGGACCCTTGACAAACTGAACCCTCCGGCAACCTTTCTCTCCAGGTCTCTACAGCAATAAGAAATCAAGTCTGAGCAATGTCAGTAGCTGGGTCGTTTCGGTCCATACAGCGGTAATATTTGCACATGGTCTGTGATTCCGTAATGTGTTATTTCACACATAAACAAGACGGCATGGCAGCTTGCCTGCGTCAAGAACATGCTGAAGTGGAAGTACTGCATTATCCAATTGAAGGTAATTGTTCTTTCTGCTGCTGTACTGTATTTCCCAAATGAATGCATATAAATCTTATAAAAGTATCTGAAAGTTTACCTTCAGTTTATTTATTGAACAGCACAGATTTGCCTGCCACATACAAGAAGAATGGGAGACAGGTTAATATTCCATGATACACTATAAAAACAAATTCCTGTTTCTCCTCATATTGTATGCAGTTAGCATCCATAACAAATGTATTAAAGCATTCAGGTCAGAACTGAAGCAAGGCCCTCTTAGGAGACAAGCTACAGTTAGTCTCTCTCAAAAGCAGATAATGCCCCTTGGCTTATATGGAAAAACAAAAGTAGAAAAACAGTTTTTCACTGTTAGAACCAAACTCAAAGGCTCTGGATCCAAGTTTTGCCAACTTTATACATGTATCTTCTAGCAATGTCTAGTGGTCCAAAGATCTCCAGTAACAGCAAAACTTACGTGAGGCCTTTCAACAAATGTCCAATTTGAATACTGCCTGGAGAGAATGGCCCAGACCTTGAATTTTACACATGAGGCAAGCTAGACCCAGCTGACCTTCCATTCAAACCTCATGGGGCAGCAAAGGTCAAAGTTATCTTCCCTGTGGGTCCCAGTCAACTGAGTATGTATGGGATTTGAACCATACTTGAAAGGTTCTCCCTGCACTTCAAAGAACAGTGTTTTTACTAGGTGAGTCACTGCCCCCCCCCCCCATGTTTTTCCTATATGGAGTAATTTGGACCAGAGAGGGTGTTTTTTCTTTTTTTTTTTTTTTAGAGGGAAATCAAATGAAATATGCTACTCTCCAGTACTCTGCACCGGAACACCCAATACCTGAGAGCAGTGTTCATTTTTTCATAATATTGGCTAATACAGTAGTTTCCCAACTTTAATTTAATTAAAGCCATATTTGTATAAACACTGAAGTATTATTGAAATATGTTATGCCAGTATCTTGTATATTCTCTGTGTTTTTTTAATTTTATACACCGGTTGCAAATCACTGTTTGCATGCCACTTGGGTAAGAACATGTGTTTGATCTCTCTATACAACATAAAATGATATGCTTCAAAATGTAACCTGGAGCATCATTTATCAAAATTAAAAAAAATAAGTTCAAGGATGGATCCCCACAGGGTGCCATATGTCACTGAGTTTCCTCCATTAAGTTAATCCGCTGATGTCAATCCATTAATTATGAACCAAACTACTCCAGTGGGACCACATCAAGACCCAGAGATATCAGATTAAAGAAATATAGCATGATTAACTACATATGCACTCTTACATAACTTGCTTTGTACAAGAATAGTAACATATTACAAAGGGTATCTTTGAAAGCAGTGCCTGTGGACATTTTGCACTAGAAACAAAAGTTATGCAAACTATAAAAAAAGACTGCTCTCTTTATAAACTGCTGATGGAGTTGAGCGTTTTGATGAACTGGTTTCTGGTGAACCATGTTAATGATAATGAGCACTCACTGCAAACTCCAGGGATGACATGTAACTCTGAATATACAGTAGGCATGGCAAATGCCCAGTGGTTGACATAGAGTCTCATTCAGTAAAATAATGCAGAGGAATTGAAGTGGTGAGTAAACTGAAATGTTCTTCTCATTTTATTTAAATGTTACAGCTTTATGAAAGTACTGGGTTTTGCTCATAATATATTTGGTAAATATTTTGTATTTTATTTTTGGAGATGGCTGGTTTTAGAAATCACCTCTTCAGTTTCTGAAGAGCCAAGTTTTACTTCCAATATACGTTACAGTTCCTATTAACTTTTGACATTACATGAATGTCAAATGTTGTATCCTTAGGTGAAAATGTAAATTCAAAATTCAACATTAGATCACAGAATGGCAGTGCCTCTTCATGTACCATGAATAGAATTACATCAATACCCCCTCTCTACAGTCTTTTACTATATAATACATTGTTTAAAGAAAACCACTTTCTTTATATCAAGATCAATAGAATACAGTTACATGCAATGTTTGTTTTTTTTCTAATAAAAAGGTATAGGACTTTTTCTATTTAGTATTTTCAAGGCATTCTCTTTAGAAGAATGTTCCAGATACTGTAATCTGTAGCTAGTAATGCAACTTTATAGTGTGGGAAGGTAACTGTGCTACAAGGGACATGCAAAATGTCTGTCAGACGAAGCTAACAAAATGGGGCCTAGAAAGGACCACATTAGTGATATACTGTAGAGTATATGAAAATAATGAAGTTAAGAGTGCATTCAACCATCTTCTTTATGGTTAAACAGAAATGTGTGCGTGTGTGTGTGTGTGTGCGTGTGTGTGTGTGTGTGTGTGTGTGTGTGTATGTGGACAGGTAGCACTTATGGTCATGAAGCAAGTAATTCACTGATTCAATGCTGTCACAATTGCATGCTTCCATATATGTTGAAAAGCTCCAGTATGCTGCCAATTAACAAGTGCTCACTGTCACAACAGGCATTGCTATGCAACCTGCAATACAGCAAACACCACATGAGACTAAAGCTGAAGTTACAAAAACACAAATACCTGAATCATTTGTTACTTAAGGGAAAACGTTGACTTTAATATGAAGTATGACACCATTTCACATGCTTTCTTCTTAACAGCTTTGTTTAACAAATAGGTGGATAGATCAAAGGAAGGAAGTGCAATACATATCTTTTAGTAATGTGCTGTAACATGTGACTTGATAAAATGTTTACCAACTTCCATTTTAACTGCCAATTTGAATACAGCATTCTTAAAAATGCATAGTTTCAATTCACAATACTTCCAAGGTGGTTTAGTATTAAGGATGTTGAAATCCTTTTCTTTCAATAAATAAATCCACAAATTATATTTAGAAATTATATTTTTTAAATATAATAAAAACTAATTTGGTAAAAATAACATGGTCTTCCTATCCATCTGGCAAATACTTGAATCATTTTCATACCTCGTCGTTTCAATTTGCAAAAACACTTTACAAACTTGGCAGAAACCTTCCACAGACTTCACTAACAGATGGTAATGCAGCAGGTAATAATAGCCCTGAATGGATCATTTCTGCACAAGGAAGTAAACAGAATCCATTTTTCAGAATCCATTGCATGTTTCATTGCAGAAGTATGCTACTGTATAAAGAATCTGCTGAACCCCAGGAAGACTGGCAACACGTTTTAATAAAATTACCCTGGAAAGACCCCTGCCTTTTGTTTTTTTAACATCCATTAACATTTGGAAATGATTTTCAGTTTTCTTTTTTTCAGAACCTTCAGTTATGCTGCATATCAGTATTAGTAAGTAATGCACTGCCCACCTAGACAACCGTCCAAAAGTCTCATGAAGAGTTCCTTTGTCAACATATGCAAAATGAAAAGCATATATTGACACTTATCCAAATAATAGAGTTTGTATTATTAAAATGTCAAAAGCGCTAACCAAACTGGACTTGAGCGCAAAATTCAATCAGAAAAATAACCCTGAAAATAACCCTGAACTATATCACATACAACGCTTGATCAGTTGTTTATTTGTGTGAAGTCTTTCACTATATTCCTCCAGTCCACCTCTAAACCTGTTTAAAGGCCCACAGTAATGTCATATGATTGAAATATTCATTTTATTTCTTTTACCCTCTCTGTCTTTCATTTAAATCACCCAAATTTTACAGCATGCAGTGTAGAAACAAGACTTTGAACCTTTGGCTGCTGAGATATCTGACATGTTATTATTATTATTTATTTATTTATTTATTTATTTATTTATTTATTTATCTATCATTCATTTGGCAGGCACCTTTATCCAAGGCTCAATAAGCTACCAATCATGGACTATTTAGAAAACCTTTACATTTAGAATAAGTCAGTTAGACATCCTCTTTATCATTTTTATTTGTCTATATAGCAGACGCCTTTATCCAAGACAACTTACAGGGACTAGGGTGTGTGAACTGTGCAGGGTGTGTGAACTATGCAAAGACGGAGCACAAGGAGGTTAAGTGACTTGCTCAGGGTCACAAAGTGAGTGAGTCAGGATTTGAACGGGGGACCTCCTGGTTACAAGCCCTTTTTTAATCACTGGACCACATAGCCTCAAAAAGCAAAAATGGTTCTGAACAATTTATTTATTTATCAAGCATACACTTCAATTTCCTACAGCATATTTAAATCTTAAAAAAAAATGTAATTTTATTCAAGGGTATGAAAAAACTGAATGTTCATCCAGGTAAGGTTTTCAGATGTTTCAAAGACTCATCTTGGCCAGAAAATCAATTTCACAGAATGGAGACCATTCTTTGGAGTCTTTGAAACACAGGTTATGTCTGCTTTCAGGAAGCTTTTAACTGAGACAAACAAAAGAAAAAGGTTTAAAATCCTGCCACTTGCTTGGACTGTGTGATTTCTTATTCTAACCTTTAGCGATGGCATCGTGGTACATTATCACATTGAAGATACAAAAACTTTCAATAAACATATAGCAGTACATTGTGTCAGCCAATGTCAATATTCTTAGGCACTTTAAAAGATTTGAACAGCATATAAGGTCTCCTTTAGGAGATGTTTTAAGACATTGAATGTAGTTGCATTAATACAAATCCTTCTGTGGTGAAAAGCCCGACATTCTGAAAAGCACACACATAGAAATGCATTTCTTTTTTTTCTAAACTACTCAGTGGTAAATAGAAATTAAAGTACAATGCTGTGGTACCAGAGATAAAGTAGAAGGTTGCGAACGTGTTCTAAAGGTCACATTATCTTTAATAATGTCTTTCTCTTTGGCAATGTAGCAGTGATGAACAAGTAAGAAATATATTTAAGTAGAAATCACACTGTGAAAAAAAAAACTTGCCCTCAGAATTCATAACGAAGGCACTGGCAATTTTGAAATGTCATAAAAGAAATGTGTTATTTGAAAAAAAATGGGCATTTATGAATGTATGAGCAGTGCATATCAGGTGATATCATGTGACAGAAAATGTTGGAAAATGTCTAGACATTTTATTATTTTAGTAAAAAAAAAAAAATTCTAAAACAAAATGTATCTTTCCCAATGTATGTATTTATTTTTTGTTATTATTGTTCAATAATTCTCAGAAAAAAATGCAAGCTACTTACACTGTATATAACTGAGCAGCCTGGAATGGGTTTACTATCCCTTCTAAAATGAGCACCTTTAACTAACAAAAACACCTACAGTATACAGAGTTATAGATTATTATAACCCAAGTCGACTGCTCATTATATATATATATATATATATATATATATATATATATATATATATATATATATATATATATATATAATTGGTAGATTTAAACTTTCATTTAAAATCTTTAAACAGAATTTTAAAGCACTGCATTTGCAAATCATACTAATTATACTGATATCATCCTTTCTACAAGGTCAGAGGGACTAGGCATCATGGTCTTACAACAACATTTATCCCTGGTTCATATTAGTTACCAATTTCAATATTGTTGGGCTTTAAAATGAATAAGTAATAAGGCATGCTGTTGCAGCAGCTTTACTTTCTGAGGTTCATGTGTCAAACAGTGAATAGCCCAGAAATGCAGCCCAGCCTTTTTTACTTCACTGCACAGCAGTGGTTAGTTTTGCTAGAAATGTTCTTATAGTACCACCAGCCATTTACCACTATATGTATCCCTGAATATTAACCCAATCCAGAATCATGCAGGTAATTAATTTTTATTTGACTAAGCCATGTCAATATGGAGGAATGTACAGGTGTATCCCATTTAGCCAAATTAATGAAAAGCAATTAACATTTAAAAGAAAGAATATCAAATCTATTTTAATTAGTAAACACATTAATAAAAAGTTCAAATTGTTGTCAGCTACTGGCATTGCATTTTATGTAACAACGATCACCAATGCTGTTCTCTAATTAGTGTCTAGACTGTAATTAATATGTGAACATTTGACACTCAACCACTTACATTATCTGTATATACAATTATGATCCAATTACAGCTAAAGGGCCTTGCAACAGTTCATTATAATAAATTGAAACAATGTTTTCTCTCTGCAGATACAAATAAGCTGTGAGTCAAAGTGATGTTAGCGACTTTGCTTAAGTTTTAGTGATTGAGAAGGATACCATATACTTGATACATCACATCCACCACATCATGTTATCTGTTTATGAAGCCATGGCATGTTATTTTAAATCATCATCTGCACTATACATATTTGGCATGTTTATAAAACTCAACCTCATATTTAGGGCTTCTGATTTTAACCAATAAAAAACGATAAATCACCCCCCACCCCACCCCACCCCCGATACAAAAATAAATGTAATTGGTGTATAGCCAATAAAGACCGGAAAACATCGGAAAAACAGTGGAAATGGTTACTCAATTCACGTTGACCACCCCTTCCCTATTAAAAAAATAACCTACTACTACTATACAAAAAAATAAATAATTCCTTTCCCAGTGCAGCTAAAAATGTCCCTTGTATCTATCATTGATTCGTTCTGAATACTTTAAACCCCCCCCCCCCAACTACTGACTGGCAGCTCATTCCTACATTTCTATTGGACTCCGCTTGCAAGATTTAAAACAAGACTACAACAAGGAATGGAGGCTTGTTCGTGGGATTTAAAGCTGTATTACAGTTAAGATATGGAGGATTTAAAACAGAATTGTGGCAAAATGTAAAAATATGCCTACACACAAAAACCCCAGAAGAATCATTCGATCAATCAGTCTTTATTTTATTATTATTTGTTTATTTAGCAGACGCCTTTATCCAAGGCGACTTACAGAGACTAGGGTGTGTGAACTATGCATCAGCTGCAGAGTCACTGACAAGTGCATCTCCCCCGAAAGACGGAGCACAAGGAGGTTAAGTGACTTGCTCAGGGTCACACAATGAGTCAGTGGGTGAGGTAGGATTTGAACTGGAGAACTCTTGGTTACAAGGCCTTTTCTTTAACCACTGGACCACACAGCCTCCTATACAGTGCTTATACAGCGCTTCATAATGGACCACCATCACAAATCGCTTTACAAGATGCAGTAAAAAAAAAAAAAAAACATGCATAATACATTAAATACAGTGAAAAACAATGCATAATACATTAAATACAAGGCTAGGATATGAAAAGAATTCTAAAACATTGTGGATGCGTTACAAAAAAAAAAAAAACAGGTGCAACGACACAACAGCTAATAACAGATATCAGGCTTAAAGAGCATGGAAAGCAAGAGAAAACAAGTGGGTCTTGAGAGTTGATTTAAAGTGAGTGACAGTGGGAGGATCACACACCAAAGCTGAGAGAGAGTTCTAGAGAGTCGGAGCCATGAAGCTAAATGAGCGTTCTCCAAGTGTGCACTTTTGCTTGGGGATAACAAGGAGGCCAGATTCATAGGACCTCAGTTTGCAGGCAGAATGTGCCCGTGACCATAAGGATTAGTTGTGGAAGGCAACAAAGGAAAGAAGGTACAACTTAAGTGTGCAAGTACTGTAGAGTTACTACTATACATATTTTGACAGAAAGAAATGCCCAAGCATTTTGGAAAGTAACCGAAAACAATAATTTCATACAGTATTTACATAAAACTTGAAAATAGCTAAAAATAAGCACCGAAAAATGAAATTAATGAAAACCGAAAAACAGAAGCCCTACTCATAATTCACCATTGGGGCTCTCTCTATGAGTAATTTCTGTAAAAATGCCTGCATACAAATGTCCACTAGGGGTGCACCGGGGATCGTGTATAGGTCATGTCTTCCTCCTGATGAAGTGATTTTGTTATTTGCAAAGGTTGGGCTCATTAGGAGGCTGTGTGGTCCAGTGGTTAAAGAAAAGGGCTTGTAAGCAGGAGGTCCCTGGTTCAAACCCCAGCTCAGCCACTGATTCATTGTATCACCCTGATTAAGTCACTGAACCTCCTTGTGCTTTTGTTTGAGACCTTTATAAATCATTCCAGTTTATTTTTTAATTTGTTTCAGTTTGAGAGTTATGGTTTTTGTTTTACCGTTGAATGCTAGTGTTGCTTATCTTTTCTTTGACTTGTTTGTTTTTATTGTAAACTCATCAGGTGTCATACAAGCTGTAATGGGAGGGGTGCATGAAGTCCCTGTTTTCTTCAATTCCAACATCTCCTTTTAGTTTTTGTTTACCTGGTAGCAGATTCATATTGTATGATGAAGCTCCAGCAGTGATGATGATGGTAAATTGTTCAATGGGTGGAACATGTGATTGACCAATCAGAGATCAGCATCTCTACCTGCCATTTTATAATATTCCTTTAATGAATAGAGTGATTCTCAATGCACTTTTTAATTTATTTTTTTAACCTTCTGCAACATATTTGTGTTCATGCAATATTCAGGAAATACCAGTGCCATATTCACCACAAAGCGTGCGAAAGAGTGCATTATACATCATCCACAGTATCACACTTGGCAGCAATCAAGTCTACATTTTAGTTCTAAAGCATTCTACAAAGAAAGTAACCATGCCTTGTGAATATAATACCCGGTTCACAGTACCTAAATAATGTGAGCTTAACATACATTGTAACCATGTGAGCGGCATTCTCTTCATTCGTTGTCACATTTTCAAAATGTGATGATTACACATTATTCAGCTAGTGGGCAGGGTAAAAGAAATCAAGAATTGATGCCAAGATTATTTTATCCAAGCTTTGCACCAGAGTTTCAAACAAGTGACCACTGATGATCATCTAATCATCTAATTGCAATAGGTTCATAGCTGTGTAACAAATCTTACTGTTTAAAGAATATACTTGCTAATGCTACCCTTTTACTGAGACAACGCACACACCTTGGTCCTGCAAGCACAGTTTAATTTCATGGCTCCTTAATTTTGCTACTGTTAATTTTTCTCATGTCACTCGATCTAATTTTCACCTGCTGTCTGATGTTTCATGTGAACATGATGAGCACTTGGAAATGTGCAAATATAGCAGTGGTAAATTCAAATAAATAATGTCTAAAAAAAGTCTGAAAATTCAAAGACTGGAGAAGACAAATGCATTTTTTCTAAGATGTGTTAGAGAAATATGCTACACAACAACAGAGGCCATGATCAGATATGAATGTTATAATAGAAGTGTTAAGAGAATCACGTTCCTTTTTTAGTTTAAAACAAGGGTGTTTCCTGGATCCACTTGGCAATGCATGACAACTGACTTACATTTTTAAAGGATCTCATTCATGTACTTTTTTCTGCAATCATTTTTTTTTTTTTTACATTCAAACTTTTTTCAATTCAAATATGGTATTAAAAACAAACACAAAAAGAGGGGTCTTTCAATTGTTCTAAAACAGCAGCAAATCTAAATACCACCACTGTTTAGATAATTAATAGAGGGCACTTTGTGAAACAAGGTAATGAAATACAATCATCTAAAAGTGCCAGTAGTCCCTTTGGTGTATTTCTGTCTGTAAAAATACAGTGGCAAAATAATGGATTGCAATGTACTGTAGATACATGTATTGTGTATTACACATTACGTATAGAATTATCATTTACTGTAAGTGTACAGTTTGTATTAGACAGGAGGGAAGACATTTCAACCTGTATTACTTTTTTTCAGGACAAATACCAGTTTGATTTGCCAAGATCGCCCTTCATCTATAGGGCCCTGCTGTCCTTCATCACAGGCTATTGCCATGCACATAAATTTAAACATGACCAGAATGAGCCTTCAACAGTACTGCATCATTACTATTTATTTATTATATATTTATTTATTTAACTGGTCTTCCTGAATTTCACTTACTCTATTCTCAAAAAAGTCTAATAGATTGCTCCTTATATTTAAAACCTACACCTCACAATACTCAAATCACTTTCATACTTTTGACTGTATAGTATATGTCCCCCTGAGCCACATCACAGCTAGCATGCAGTAAATCTCACTGGAAATCAAGTGACACCCTGGTTGGTAAATGTATAATATACTGAGTTTGTGACTTAGTCTCTACATTAAGCCTGATTTGTGCCAATAACAGCGAAGGTCAGACGTGTGGCCTTGATGTTTGAAATTTAAACCATTTGTGTATATAAAGTGTATCATTTTTAAACTACAAAAAGGAAGTAGATTCTGGAGTTCACAGATTTGAATGGCTCCACAGCAGACCCGCAGGCGCACTATCAGCCACAGGAGTCGCTGGTACACGGTGAACCGTGGATTGCCCTGCCGACCTAAGCCCTGCCTACCCGGGTGGCACTTGGCCAATTGTGCGCTGTCCCCTGGGAACTACCAGTCACGGTTGACAATGACATAGCCTGGATTTGAACCTGCCATCTACAGGCTATAGGGTGCATCCTGCACTCCACGCGGAGCGCCTTTACTGGATGCGCCACTCAGAAGGAAATTATGCTGACAATATATATATTGTCAGCATGCCTCCAGTTAAATAATGACCCAGAACATTTCTATAATGAATGTACTGTATGTTAAATTCATATTCCTTTATCAGCTGGTATGAAAAACATCATCTTTATATTATTTGATCACATCATACTTCCTTTTCATAATCCGCTCCATATGTTGTATGCAAATACACATTTCAATACTGCCTCCACTAAAGAACTGCATTGTTCACTGCATCATGGAAAAAATAAATTATGCAATCACGAGCTCAAGTTCAATCAAAATAATGATTTACACCACAAGAAAAATGTAGCACATTGCAAGGGAAAAGGCATCATGAACAACACTGCCTTATTGTGAGAGGTAATCACAATTGTTAATAATCATACATTAAAAGACTATAGCTTGACGCCTATCCCATAAATGTGAAATTAATTTATTTCATGGGAGCTACAATTCTTTTTAATGGCTGTACAGTATTTTGTATGCATTTTGTCAAATTGTGTTGTAAGGGTGCATAGGGAAAATAACTCACAGCAAATTACAGTTCTCTATGGTGATAGTTTGGTCAATATTGCAACCAACTGCCATTTTTGAACAACTTTTTGGTTAATAACCTGGGTATCACATGGATTACAAAAGTGACATTGCCTTTTGGTAAGCAGTGACCTTGTATATCTCATGACCAACCCAGGAGAGCACTTAGGCACGTTGTCATGTCACAGTATTAAAAGCCAGGGGATTCAACTGCCCTTCTATACCCTACACCGAAATCCCAAAAGAGTGCTCTCGTTTAGCTAAGTGTGTGGATGGATCCCTAGTGTTTTGATTCTAAAATAAGTCGACATTATTCTGCAATTAGCATTCATCCCTATATACATGTTTCCTTATACATCTGTAATTATAGCTACACAAAAAACACATGGTAACACTGAACACAATGTATGTTTTATAAATACTAAGACGAAGGAGCATTTAACTTTACAGAAAATTAAAATCAAATTGCCTTCAATATAAAACCAGAAATAAGTAATTAGCAGCTTTTACATTTAGAGGAATGTGTCTCTGCCTTAAAAAAGATATCTGCTGTTTAGAAAACCCTTTTTTTAACTTGTGTTCACAGTTAAATGAAGAGGGGATTTCTGGCACTCATACGATGTACTAAGGGGTTTAAAACCATGTAAGACTGGCTTTGCACACTATAAATAAATCAATGAAATAAACTCCATATTAAGTAAAATGCAATCTGTAATAAGATATACTACTCTAGAAATACAATAATGAATTGATGTAGTTTGTTATGAGACAGTATGAAGTAAATAAGAAGTTTGGATTGGAAATTGTGATCTATTTTAATAATCTAAACACTGACAGATATAAATATAAATACCACACTGTTTAACTCTACATTAACCAGGCCTGTGTTTTGCCCCAGGTTGAGTTTATTGGACTTAACAATGAAATATATGCCAACAATATTGGGAAGTTTGTGAGCAATGGGAAAAGTTAAGGGCCTAGTATATATTTTTAATGATGTATCATGAAGCTTCCAGTAGAGAGGGGGGAGCTGTGCAAGAGAAACACAAAGCATTGATTCTGTTGAGACCACAACGACAATGCAAATAGCTCACATACAAAACATAGAAGGAAAAGAGAGTATTTCCCCAATTAATAATGCACTTTTTAACTTTAGCGTTTGGTCAGCAAAACATCCAGTTCAAAGAAAGCCTTATTACCACGGTATGACAAATAGTCACTTCTTTTGTTCAGATAATCTTTCTTCAGCACCTAGGAAAGCACTGCAGGCAGGGGAAACTGGCATTTTAAAGTTACTCCCACGGTGTATTGAGCATGTGTTAGCAGAGAAAACATGCTGCTCTTGCATGATTTGCATACCCATGTAATTATAAAGCAAAAAGAACAATGAGCCAACAAAAAATGAATAATGATGTGTACACTGGTCAGAAGATACATAGAGGATATGCCATGAAAAACCATGACTTATGGTATTTATGTCACGGGTGGATGCGGCGATAATAAACGAGTTTGTTAGCCTTCCGCCGCTTACCGCTCATGACACACATTCTGTAATTTATGGTTGTTCATGACATATCTTGTTTATACCACTGATGCTTACATCAATAAGAACATACTGTATATACATATTTTATTTTATTTTAAACAAAGTTAGTTTGTGAATGACTATAGTCACACATAACTGTTACACAGGTACGTATGCAAACCAATAAAGAAAAATGTGGAATTCAATATTGTTCTTTAAGACGCAAAGGTGTATCGTACCTCAGTACTTTTAACAGGAAAGCATTTTTCATAAATGCAGCGAGGGTGTCTAACCTCTGGATCTTTCCCGGAGACTCAGGGTCATCGGGCTCTGTCAACGATCACCAGGAGGGTTCCGATTTAACTACTAGCTACTGCTAGCGCTATCATTGGCTGCTGAGAGTGATAGGTGGAACCACTAACGTTCATAAGAGCAATCATTTTCTTTTAATGGACACTTGAAACAGCCAATGATAGCAGGGGTTCTATTAAGCCGTCCATTCAGAGAAGAGTGATGCAGTTACGGGGAGTGGCATTAAGGAAGCTCACCGCTGACGCTTCGCTACCCAAACTGAGCGGGGGTGTCGATGTTGGAAGGCTGTTACATTTAAATGTGAGTTTAAAAAAATACATTTACTTAACCATTTTACTTAAAATAAGATATTTTTCGCCCTCAGTTGTATCCTTACATAAATACAGTTGTGCCGTCAAGCTAACAATAACGTGACTTTCTTTTGAATCCTCAGGGTGGCAATATGGTGGTAGGATATTGAAATAAATAGAGAATACATGATGATTTGTTAAAAAAAATAAAAAATAACCAGCAATCCAGGCCTACTTAAACATTCATAAACTATTGTTGTGGTCTCTGACACTGCCATCCCAATTCTTTGAACGGTCGGAGAAGGAGGTGGAGCTAGACAGCGACTTGGATGATGACCCCTAATTTTTGTGCGTCCCAAACCATTTCACGTGAGAACCAAATGTTAAAAGTTATGTGAACCCCTGACTATAGTAAAACAAACAGTATTTTTTTTTATTGTAATGCGGCTTTTGACATCACTGCACTGAAGATGTGAAGATGGTCTTTCTGTCAATACAGAGCAGTGGAATCTGATGGGGAATTATCAACTACTGGTACATTAAAAAAAGAGGACAATATCCTCTTCCAGGGCATCCCTTGGGATTACTAACATATCAAAAGTAACTACATTGAAAAGTAAATACAATTCAAAGTTACTACATTGTCTGAGATACATCCAACAACCTTTTCAGAAGTCCTGACCAACAAGTAGAAGTATAGGGATACTTATATATAATATATTGTAATACTACTACTACGACTACTATGACTACTACTACTAATAATAATAATAATAAAATGGTAATGTCAAAGACATTGAAACACAACACTAGATGATCAGGATGAAGACAAGAGAAAGGGCAAAATGACAAATCTGGAGTTATCAAAAGTAAAGCCTTCAGAGTACAGTATGCTGAAAAAAGTTATAATTCTTTTTTCAGCAGGGAGCCACTTCAGTATGTACAGCTTTGTTGCATTCTATGGACAGATAAGCTGCAGAATTATGGTTGCTGTTATGTGAACTGTGAAGTAGAGAAAAAAAAAGAAAGTTCTGGATGAAATGTTAGACATTAAGAGCTAAATAAGGAAAATATAATCCATGAAATGAATCCCATATTATATTATGGGCAGCTGTGTGGAGTAGTGGTTAGGGCTCTGGACTCTTGACCGGAGGGTTGTGGGTTCAATCCCAGGTGGAGGACACTGCTGCTGTACCCTTGAGCAAGGTACTTTACCTAGATTGCTCCAGTAAAAACCCAACTGTATAAATGGGAAATTGTATGTAAAAAAAAATGTAATATCTTGTAACAATTGTAAGTTGCCCTGGATAAGGGCGTTTGCTAAGAAATAAATAATAAAAATAATTTATCTATATACTTTTAGAGCAAAGGACAAACATGTTCTTAGTATGGTGTAGACAGCGTGATCAGTGTGCCCAGAAGAGCAGAACATCATGGGCAGAGAGAGAGGAAGAGACTTACAGCAGATAGGGTAACTAAATAAAGGCTTAAGACAGTAAGTTGGCATTTGAGCATGAATTTCTGACCTTAAACAGATATCAAGAAAATGGTAAAAACAGAGAGACCAAGTCCACAAACACAAATATAGAAAATTGTGTGCAGCAGCTATGTCATAATAATGAGATGCATGTAATTACATTGTGAATATACAGTATATAACAAAGAATAAAGGTAGATAAGCTAAATAAAAAGCCTCATAACAGTTTTCATTCATGCAGAACTAACCATGAGAGACTAAAAAAAAAAATACTTGTACACACTCCCCAAGCCCTGGAGAATGGAAGATGAAAAATAAAGGCAAGTGTAACTTGTGTTGTGTGACAGAGAGCATTGGATGCACACAGGTCTCTGTTAAGCAAATGGCATCAATCTATCTCATTCTGTGAAATGCAGACTGACAAAAACACAGATGTATTACTCACTAAGCATGTATTCTATGACAACATTTTGATAATGTTCTCTGTATCATTCAAAAAAGATTTACCAAAGAGAGAAGTAATTGGTGGATAAATAAGATGGTCCTGAATCCTATGTGAAGGTGATCCTAATTGGAAACAAATGATTTACAAGCTGAAAAAGATAGACAGGAAATTAGTTTTGGGAGATCTTTATTTGGCTGCAGAACATATTTTATTTTTGCTTGTATTTCTCCTCCCTGGGAGCTACTCCCTGCTCAGTACAGATGTGAAAGGTGAAAGAGTTCAAATGGCTAATTATACATCAAGGATAAAAAAACCCCCAAAAAACAGATAAATTGCATGCTGAATTTAATTACCAAGTATCTCATTGAATGCACACTAAATATGACTAGAACAAATAACTACTAAATCCAAATTATGTGTGGCACGTTTATTTGTCAATATTTATTATCTGTTAACCCAAAATAGCTGCCCAGGTATTACACCAGGTACTATACAATTACCTATTATACCTATAATAATAATAATAAAACATTTTCCTTTCCACAAGGGGTGGTAACAAATGATTACATTCAGAGAGAATTGTTTGTAATTGTAATCGCATTCAACCTTCAAATATTCGAAAGTTCATATTAATTTAGTGCAAATCTAAGATGTATTGGGGGGTGGGGGGGATTATAAAACATTTTTTTTTAAATTTAAATATGTGCTCGATAATTAAACTGTTATGTTCATTTATGTCTGCTTTTTAAGTGTTTCAGACAATACGTGAAGAAATGTTTGATTCACTCTCTTAGAATGCCAAATGCAGAAGGAGCATTTTTCCCAAAGGCGTTTCATTAAGTCAGACACAGGCGCAGCAGCAAGCATCTTATTAAACAACACACAAGGCAAGTACAAAAGGCAGACGCCTCTAGGGCAGTGTTAATTATCTCAGGGTCAAAGCCAGCAAGAAGGCTGTCTGGCAATTTCCAAGGCAGTCAGATGGCAGTGCCAACACACAACCATCCCCAAGGTCTCACAGTTCCAGTACTGTCATATTTCAAATGGCAGGTAATACTTATGAACATGTCAGTGCTAACCTCTTCAATTTTATTCAATGTCAAGGTTTTTACTACCAGAAGTACTCCTAATGTTCAGCATATATATTGCTTGACAACAGGTGCTTAAATCAGAATTCTTTACCTTATTAGTTTAATAGAAAAATGAATGCATTCAAAATGATCACATTCTGCTTAAGGGGGCTGGAAGCTATACGTCTATATGTCGCATCGTATGTTTTAATGGTGTGGGATACATGCTTGCACTTGATGTTCAAACTTTCTTCACTTGCATCCTTGTGAGCTTCCCTGCAACCAGTTTACCTCCTTTGATTAAAAAAAAAATCTAGAAATGTTTAAATATGCTGATGACTCAAACTAGTAATGCTAAAACTGTGACACATACATGTTGTGTAGGAGCATATCATTATCTACTCTCTGGTAATACTGTAGAAAACATATGGCAGGTGAAGTGTGGGCTTTGCTCTTTAGGATTCCACTGTTAATATTCCTAGCTCTCTGACAACTGTATTGTTTTGCTGTTTATTCCAATATGACTGGCATTAAGACATTACAAGTATTTTGTATTGTTTAATTGTATTACCCCTAGCATCAACCATAACCATAACCAAATCAATATTGACAGTTGTCATTGTGGGAAAAAATACAACATTACAGATAATTACCTTAATATTACTTTGTAATTATATGAAATGTGACCCGCATCAGCATGATTTGTGTCTTTCGATGGCTTTTTTTCAAAACAATTTTATTCAACTGCTAACGAGACCTACTCCATCACTCCCATACAATACTGCATTGTGTTGCCATGACAGCTGCTATACATGTGTTATTTTCTAGCAGGACATGTACCAATAAGCAATGTTAGACAATGAATATGTTTAGTTTAAATAAAATGTTTTTAACATGGTTTTTAGCGTGTGCCTATAAAAATGAGAAACTGGATGATTATTTGACCTCAATTCTTTGAGCATTTTGATTTTGTAATTAAGTACGAGAAGAAAGGTATCTACGCATTTATCTTATTTAATGTTTTTTTGTTTATTATTATTGTCTGACAATCACATTTCATTCCAATGTATAATCCTCTGTTGGCTTCACCTAGGTTTGACCAAATCATTCTGTTCATATTTGACCTGAAAAAAATCTAATGGAGTGAACAAGAAAGAGGGAAAGGTAATTTAAGGGGGTTCAAAATGGCTCCCTATTGCTGCTCGCATCCAATTCAAAACTCTTGTACTCGCCTATCACTATCTTGACCTTTCTAGTGGCATGTGTACCGAGCACAGTGCGCACCGAATACCGTGAGCACTACGTGCAACGTGTACCGCGCAGCATCGTGCTTTCGTGCACTAGCGCTGCAGGAGTCGGCACCGTGCACCATGCGTACAGAGCACCATGTGCACCGAGTACCAAGAGCACTAAGTGCACCATGTAGCGTGCAGCACCATGTCCGTGCACTGGCGCTGTAGCGCTGGGCACCGTGTCCCGTGTGCAATGAGCACTGTGCGCACCAAGATACCGAAGTACCAAGGGCTATGCGTGCACCAAGGTACTGAAGCACCGGGGGGCAGCAACGGTGCCTACCCTAACCGAGTAGCACACACCTGGTCAGCGCATAGCATGCACCAGGGAGACACAAGGGCCAAAGCCGCGGCAGGTGAGTTGAAAGCAGACAGCAAAAAACACAGTAGAACAGACTGTCGTTTGTTTACAAGGCCTGACTCACCAAGGTGGGCGGCCTACACAGCCTGCAAGATCTACTCTACAGCAGGATGAAGCAACAGAGTCTGCTGGAGGAATACACAGCTGGATGGCTGTAGTAACAACCGCACTGCAGCTATCCACAGCACAACCTTGAAAATAGGGCCGCGTGATCTATCACAGAGACAGGGGATGTGCAGCAGCAGCCAAACAACAAGGCCCACTCCATCTGCCAGACGCCAGCTGGGGGAATCACTCGACAGCGGGGATGTGGCAAGGCCTAGCCCCGTGGAGGAAATGTATTCTCCCAAGAAAGAAACAGACAATCAATCACGGGGTGACTGCTCAGGCAGTCGCTCACACAGACAAACAGTAAAAAACAGAGCAGCCTACAACACAAGCGAGTTTTCTGTTGAAAGACAGACAGAAGAGACTCGAATGAGAGTCAGTGATTCCAGGAAAGCAAGCCGGCTTTGAGCATGAATGCAAGGGAAATACAACATGACTCAGAAGCTCCTTTCTATCAACACGCTCAGCTAGACATAGAGGTCTTACAGTACCATCTTGAGAAGGAAAAAGAGAAATGCCTTCCTCAGGATGACGGTTTTAATTCAGAACATCACAACACCCTGTCATACCATAATTCTTAAGTATATAAGAGGTCTGCATTAAACAAGTGGTATAGTCACAAAACTACTCAGTTATGAACATTGCACATGGAATGCGCATAATACAGAGGCTAAATATTCTGAATGTGACGGTACTATTTCCCAGAATAAAGTAATTTATAGAGAATCGTGTCTGCAATGCAAGACAAAAAATGTCATTATTTAAAGTTTATAAAGCTTAGAGAAAAACAATAATGTTACCTTTTTGTTTAACTAAAATGAGATGCGTTTTAGCTGTATTGAGGACCCCTTTACTGAGCAGCTACAGTACCTAGCAGTACCTAGGATATGCATGCTAACCCCTCTGTGAATCTTTCACTCTGAGAATACTTTATTCCTTGTTCTAATAAGCTGCTGCCATTACTCCTGTAAACCAGGGAGCAGGAAAACTGTGCTATGAGAAGCAAGTTATAGTCTCAAAACTGAGCAGCAATTATTAGCAGCAGACAACGGATTAAATAGATATTCATCTTATCCATTCAAACTTAAATATCTGAATGTGTGCTTGTTTCATATAGGAAATCTTTACCACTTAAATCTTTATTACTTATTCAGTTTTACAACACTGATGCCATGACCTTGATTAACACAGTTTAATCCTTTACAATTAATTTCCTCAACAGCACAATCAATTTATCCATTCCAAGGAATGTAATTATTTCTGTATTGAATGCAATTATTTCTGTATTGGCTAAAATTAATTCACCTTACCAACAGCAGCCAAACTGTAATGTGCTGATGGAGAAAGTTTTCAGGTTTGAGAGATCCAACAGCAAAACCGAGCTATATATAAAGATATAAGCCCGATATACGCTTCTTGCAGAGGAGTTAGCTCTTCTGTACAGCGGTATTGGCGCTATGCTTTAGTGCCAGAGGTCCTGGGTTCGCGCTCGCCCTCCGCCTCTGTGTGGATTGCCTCGCCCTCTGTGATGTGCCTGCCTGCGTTAACTGAGATCACTACATTATATATATATATATATATATATATATATATATATATATATATATATACTAGTTGTTTATATATATACGCACATATATATATATATATATATATATATATATATATATATATACACACACATATATATATATATATACTAGTCTTTTGTGGACAAAACTTAATTATATTAGTTCATGGACTGAAGAAGCCTATACCCCAATTATAACTCATTCTGAGATTCACTGTCTTGGCCCCCAAAGGCCACTCTATCATGGGAATTAGTTCAGCCAAAGCAGTCTTACATTATTCATTTATGAAAGTAACTTTTTTTTTTACCGAAAAGCTGCTTCTAAACCATTTCCTTACCTACAGAGATGCTGTATTGCTTTTACATATTTGCCTGATTTATCCCAAAAGTTTGTGAAATATGGTAGATGTAAACTAAACTATGTTAAAATTTGAATTCATATTAGAAATATGATGCTCAAAAGTGGCCATGCTGTTATAGATATCTTGTTAGCAAGTTTGTGTAGCTATTAATTTTTGTCAGTGACAATTCCTGCACCTCTGGGGTTTAAATGCAGAATGACAATTTCTTGACGATGCACCCAGGGATAATTTATTATTGCCATATAATTGGATAAACCACTGTGGTATGGTGAATTGTAACACATAATCCATAATGACAGGCATCTGACCTATGCATTTAGCAAGCCATCAACACTTAGTATTGTATTTATTCAAATCCATTCACACATACAGGTACACCACAAGCGGAACGTAAATGATAATAACTGTGTGCTCTGTTCAAAATGAACACAAAGTAACAGCAGTACAATCTGAAATTGTGTCTGTCTGTCACAGGTCATGCCATTTAACAAATAGTAGCAATAACATTAAGGAATTATTTTACTTCAAATGATATACTTAAACTTGGATTCTGATACAGCTTGATGCATTTATTTTATTCAGCTTTCATGTCTTTTTTTATAGGGTTTTTTTTATAGGGGTTTGTGATACCACATCTTTTTATTTGCTGTCTAGTGTATAACGTTATTAAAATCGTTATCTTATATGAGGTATTCACATAGCAAATATGCATGGGTTTCATCTTTAAATGTCTCTAAGTAGTTAGGACAACAAGTGAGGTATTCAAAAAACTATAAATAGCTGGCCATCTGGGAAATATTCAATCATAGAAAGCTTTGACTTTCGTAGCTATCATACAATCAATATAAATAAGGAGATCAAAGGGAGTGGCTATGACTATGTATTTAATGCTAATGGCTTCATCCACGTAAGCAGAGAGAACCAGCAGATATAAGTCAGATGTCAATTTCCAGGTGTTTAGAGCAGTAACAGCTGCTTTGCAAGGGGAGTTAGTGTGTCAGGTAGGTTTTCATTTGCATAACAAAGCAGCTAAAACAACTTAAAATAGCACTACAAGATATCCTTATACGCTGTGGGCTATACAATTGCATCTGCATTGTGAACCATAATAATCTAGTGTTACTGCATAGTATATGTACTGTATTTTGAACTGTGCTCATGAAAAAACATACTATAGCCATCCACCTACTGGTACAGCCAGTTGCTCTCATCTTTTTGAGTCCAGATTCTTCTCATTTAGTCTCCTGACTAAAGAGGACCATAAAGAGGATGCTGTTCTCCTAATTTCCTCCTTTCTATTTTTTAAAGGCATTTCTAAAGATGTACCTAATATTACACAGGATTGGTAATTGTAAAGCACTATGATTAATTATAAACAGTCTTCACATATAATGCTCTAAACTGGCAACCCAGTGCTTCTTCCAACACAAAAAAGTAAGTTTGTGTTAAAACAATTAGCTACCAGAAGAGATGCCTCTTTTTTACCTTATTAAACTGTCAGTATTGGGGGGAAGTTACATGTTTAATTACCATGGATTGTCATGATCAATATATATTGTAGCTGTATATTTTTAGAAATACCATAACCGTTGCATTAACATCTATAATATCATGTTTCTAGATAACTCAATAATATACTATTACTACACAAGGTGATCACTTGTCTCCATCCCAACTTTTAAAAACATGCTGTCTGATTCAAGCAATGCCGCATTGCACTTAAGTAGGAAAATCAATTAAACTTCAATTGGAAAACCCAAGACTACAGCTGTGCATAACAATCAAAAGTCACATGACCTCAATAAGGCAACCACATTAGGTCAGAGGTCAATGTCATGGTCTGCAAAACATTGTCCATGCAATGTTCATATAACCCTGTAAATATGAAAACTAACCTTTGTTGTGAGCCAGCAAGAAGTCAAGTATGGTGTGTCTTCCCTATATGTCATAGCATCAGCTCCAGAACATTTCCAGTTTCTCTTTCTCTCAGTTATAGCAAATCAAAAAACAATTCTAAATTTTCTTTTTTTTTCAAGCCATTACAGAAAAGAGAGAACCGCACACTCAATTACACTCCAAAAATGGATATCTTTAATTCATAAAAACATATCACGAAGTGCCTTCGTCAGCCATGACATACTTATATGATATGGTACTAGTGTTGGTTCTGGCTTTGGGTATAACCTCATACCACAGACCACTCAATATCATTTTTTATTTGCAAGTTATTTCTCTGTCAATGCTATTTTCAAGTGCAAGGCTCATTTAGCAAGATGATGGCATGTAATTAAGGACTACTCAGGTTAGCAGAGGTCCCATAACTTAGCTTGATATTTTTTGGTCCATTTTCTAATGATACAGCCCTAATGACTTAATTAGTTTCCTATGAAGGACAAGGATAAGTATATGGCAGATGTTCTGTGACACATTACTAAGATGTTCTGTGACACATTACTAAGTAGCATCTGCTCAGCCTTAAGCCTAAAGGGACGAGGAGGCCGAACAAGTTCTTTTCCACAAAACAAAGTTCAACACTTGCACTATAACATGGTCTTCTAACTACGTCCCACATTACCTAGAGCATTGTTTATGTCTTAAATGTACCAGATTCTTATAATCAACCATAGTTTTAGTACAAGTTTGATGAAGCAATATAACAAAAAAAAGTTGTACAACAACTTCATAATAAACCACAAGATTTATTTTTTCTTGTGCAATTTCTCAACGGTAAAACTCATTTAAATCAGTGTATATGTGTAAAGAAATTAGCTTTGCAAGCAGCATTTCACTTGGAAGGTTAAGGGTATTTTAATTGATTGGATTGGTTGACTGATTGATTTACATAAATTTCCTTTCCAAGAGCAAAACATAATTTAAGGCTGGTTTAGTACTGACTGCTTCACAGGTGCATTGGCATTTCTCTTAACTGTCTCCTGTAATCCTATCTAACAACTTAATAGGCACTCTTTGTCTCTCTCTAAATACAGTTCATGAAAGGCAGCACACAAAGCTTACTCCACATGCCAGAACTGCCTATGAATAATATCTCAGCCACTAGCAAGTAAAGTGTGACTAATCTCTAGGATCTTTCTTAAAATCCAGACGAGGAAACAGCATTAGCTCTTTCCTCTCTCCAAGTTTATTTTTAATTGGACTTGCCTTGTGAAGTCGCTGAATGGTAATGACATGCAGCTTGTTCCAATAAATGAGCAACTCCAAATGCTTGAAAGTTTCACTGTGTCTGTCTTAGAAAAGCAATCCCAGTCACATGTCCCACCCTCATGGGGCTCATCAGAATATTACAGCTGATCTCAGACTAGGGAGGGGTTTGCCAGGAGCACATGGAAAAGGAAAAGGCAGTATCATACAGTGAACCTTGGGCAATGCTATGGTATGTATATTTTCCTTTGTCCATTATGGTTACCGTCCTATGTCATTTATCAATCGTGTGACCAGATATGCTCAAAAATGCCACTAAAAAGTACAAAGTGTGGTGAAAAAAAACCGTATAGCTTGTCCCCCCCTTTGAGAAATTAGCTTTTGAAACGATTCCGTAATTGACCCTTACGCTACCCTCCGCACCAGGAAAGCAGCCTAAAACAGTATCAATGCCTTGATTACAAGGATGTCCCATCAGGCCAGACAGGCCCAGCTATACAATCAACAGATCAAATAACATGTTAAAATCAAAGCTAATTTCCTATAAGGCATTGAGACACATTCTTTTAAAACACTTAAGTGATATGGTCTTTTTAGTAGTTAGTAATTCATTCTAGTATCGGCCATAAAATACAGAAATGCTTGATCTTGTTCCTTCAGCGCCCTCGGTTGTGATAAGGTGTCTTAATCTAGAAATGAAAGTCATGGACACAGACGCTTCAACGTTTTTCTACTTTATTATTGATTTTTAGCATTACTGGATGTCTTCATCTACAGAGTGAAGACTATATCAATAGTATTCTAAATTTAAGCAAGTTGTCTCTTCTTGACAACATGGTTCTGCAGACTCTAGTTTGAGATTGTACCGTCACCCCCCTTGGAGTCTCAGGTGTCTACAATGAAGTGAAATACTGCTGTACTACACAGGGAACTACCAAGAATCCCATGAATAGAGGTTAGTATACATTGTGCCATGGAAAAAAAATGGGATCAAACCTGGGTGAAAAAAAAATTCTGGTAGAGAAAGAAAATGCATATCAAAAAGGAAGATCATTGTATTATGGTAATAAAGCTGTGTAATAAATACACAGCTGACAGAACAGCAAATCACATTCTAACTACAATTATTTTCCATAAATACATGCACAGCTGTGAACAGATGACTATGATGTTGGGTTAAATGCCCATAGTCATTTCAAAGACTCTGCAAGGCATGTCTTAGATCACACTGCATAAGTGAAATGAACCAGAAGACCAGAAAAAAAGCTTCTAAACTTAGAACTGAATTTGTATGTATTTGCAATACAATGTATTTGCAAATTGTATCAAAAGGTCACTGTTTTTTCAACAACAAACACAATCCGAAAGGGGGAAAAGGGGAGGCTGAGTCATTATAATACTAAACTAGGATTTGTTCTAGATTGGGATATACCTTCAGCACTGTATTTCTGCATGACTCAAGTAGAAAAACTGTTTAGATGTTTACTGCTTCTTTATTGATTATTTGTTCTACTATATACAGTAATTGATGAGAGTTACAAAAGCAAAAACTTACTGTAGTTCACTAAAACTGAACTTGCACAATAACTGTTGTGACGTTTACATTTTCAAAAGCAAGTAACTGTTACATTTCAAGAAAAAGTCCTTAAAAAAACCAATTGACCTTAACTAGGATTCACTGATTTAAACTCTATAAAAATCACATAATTTTGCAGGTGTTTATATATGTAAAATGTTTTTGTTCAGATACAGATTCAGTTAATTCCCTTAATGCAATGCAGAACGCACACTGGCAGTGCTAGTTTGCATTCTGGCACCGATGCTGGGATTGTGATTTCAAACGACAGTCTAAAGTGCCACATTTTCCATTTTCATTCTGCCAGTTAGTCACAAGGGGCACTTCTCATATGTGACAAGTAAATTGGCACCCCACTGGGAAGAGAGAAAGAGAGAAAGCCCCAAACCTCACTCTCTCTCTAACCTCGGTGCTCTCTGCTGGACCCCGTTGCTTACTAGCTCAATTGACAGACGTTTGTGTGCATAGAAGACCACATTGAAAAAGCTCTGAAAGCTTGAAATACAAGAAATACAACAATATAACAACCCTGGATAAATGCATACTATTTTTCTGGATCACAGCATTCAAAAAACATTTGAAATACATTTGAAATGCGAGTTATTAAAAGTGCACTGAACATTTTCTGTAATGGTCAGGTGCCAAAACAACCCTGGATTTTGAAAGCGTTGCGATCAAGGGACAGCTTAATGTGAAGTATGTATACAGTAATGGTGACTCTTCTGCATTAAACTTTTGGCTTGTGCAGTCACTGATTGTTTTCATAGTATTATACTGTGCAGTGTGGAGTAGTGGGGCAGCAGTGTGGAATAGTGGTTAGGGCTCTGGACTCTTGATCGGAGAGTTGTGGGTTCAATCCCCAGTGGGGGACACTGCTGCTGTACCCTTGAGCAAGGTACTTTACCTAGCTTGCTCCATTAAAAACCCAACTGTATAAATGGGTAATTGTATGTAAAACTAAGGTGATATCTTGTAACAATTGTAAGTCGCCTTGGATAAGGGCGTCGGCTAAGAAATAAATAATAATAATAATAGATTTACCAGCTCAGCAGTCAATGTATAAAGTAACTGAAGAGATGGTAGTTAATGCTACGGTAGTTAATGCTACAGCATTTGAGGTGAATTCAAAAATAAAGTAACATCAGGGATCTTAATGGCAAAAATCTCTCTCTCTCTCTCTCTCTCTCTCTCTCTCTCTCTCTCTCTCTCTCTCTCTCTCTCTCTCTCTCTCTCTATATATATTCTGTAAGATCTGTTATGCACTTGGGTACATTTACTAATTTATTATTTATTGTTCTTAAACTCCAGCCTTAGGATTTTTTTTTTTAATTATCTGATTAATCATTCTAAACTTCACTGCATCCCTTCTTGCAATATTATTAAATAATAATGTATGTATTTAGCAGAGACCATGTATTAATGTTTTGTCCTATATACAGACATGACTAGAGACAGATTTCTGGTTTTATTTCTAATGATTTTATCCCCCTTGTCTTTCGCTTTATGTAAAAAAATGCACGTTCACAATTTTATTTTAAATCAAAATTGACCATAGGGCAAGCATTAGGTATGGTAATAATGACATCTCTTCAGAAAAAACTCATGCCTCTACTAAGTGTGTGATTTAGTATTATTAAGTTGAACTCATTTAGAAAAAAGCATAACCTAAGTGCACGGAGAATCATATATATATATATATATATATATATATATATATATATATATATATATATATATAATTTATTTAGAAAAAAAGGCCTGTCTTAGATAATGTCAAATACAAAACTGCGACTACATTTGTTACCTGTCATCTTTTTTCTCAGTCTGGTCAGAAGTATAGCTGCCCTATAGACTTTTAAAATAAACTGTATTGCAAGATCTGCCATATGCAAGAAATCAATTTTTTATTATTCTTTTCAAAGTTATGATTTCTACCAGCCTTCCTAATATGCCTGCAAGTGACAAGGCAGAAAGGAATCAGGACATGCTCTTGCACCCTGTCAAACTCAATATACTCATCCGGACAAGAAAGCCAACTACATGTAGATTACAGTCTCTGTCTGGATCATGCATGAAAATAGAATAAGGTGATGTTAAAAATGAACACCATGAATGACCTGAAGCTCTGTCCACTCAATGGTAAGTAAATTAAACTTGTGTAGTAAATGTTGGCCTTAAATGCCTCGATTTTCAGCACATTTTGTGAAAGCTGCACATGAACTTTCTATTCACACTGCGCATTTCAGTAATAAATGTAGTTATTGGGGGAGGTATAAGCAATGAGGCACAACAGGGTGTGTGAAATATATATATATATATATATATATATATATATATATATATATATATATATATATATATATATATACAGTACTGTGCAAAAGTTTTAGGCAGGTGTGAAAAAATGCTGTAAAGTAAGAATGCTTTCAAAAATAGACATGTTAGTAGATTATATTTATCAATTAACTAAATGCAAAGTGAGTGAACAGAAGAAAAATCTAAATCAAATCCATATTTGGTGTGACCACCCTTTGCCTTCAAAACCGCATCAATTCTTCTAGGTACACTTGCACAAAGTCAGGGATTTTGTAGGCATATAGTCAAGTGTATGATTAAACAATTATACCAAACAGGTGCTAATGATCATCAATTCAATATGTAGGTTGGTCACACCAAATATTGATTTGATGTAGATTTTTCTTCTGTTCACTCACTTTGCATTTTGTTAATTGATAAATATAAACTATTAACATGTCTATTTTTGAAAGCATTCTTACTTTACAGCATTTTTTCACACCTGCCTAAAACTTTTGCACAGTACTGTATATATATATATAAAGTTTTTTCAATTAACAAAAATGTATTTTGTATTAAATATCCTTCAACCTAAAACTGACCTAATAAAAGAGTTCCATATTTAAATATATATATATATATATGTATATGTATATCATCCTTTGTTATCCGGGGAAGTGACAAGAGGTATCCATACCAGATTTGTGCTACCGCTTCACTGTGGCTGTTTACGGCTGGACAATGTGAAGTACTGGGCCAGTGTTATGTGAAACTGGAGGAAGCGCTGTGTAACTGCATAATAAAGACAGACTGATTTGGCATGTGAGACAAAGAAAAACCTGGGCTGTGACATTGTGACATTGAAGAGATGGGCTTTGTATCAGAAAACTGGTGTCGAAAATCACGTGAGACGGGTAAGTGCATTAAGTTGTTACATATATTTAATAGGGATTGAGGGTGGTAAAACGCGACTGATGTGTATCTGGGTAACAGATATCTGAGTCTATCTCTCTCTCTCTCTCTCTCTCTCTCTCTCTCTCACGACGATTGTGGGATCAGTGGGAGGAGTTTGCTGAGAGGCTGTAGTGCTAATCGCTGTGGGTGGTAGGAGCGGAATTTCGCTCTACTTTTTCATATTTATCTAGTGTGATAAAGACAGCCTTTTTTTCGGGTTCGTGCCCCTATAAAAACGTGATCCAGAAACTGAAACTTGATTTTTCAGCACTTTTATGCGCATTTTCATTATACAAAACAAAAACAAACAATCAAAAACCTAGCTCTTCCGAGTAGTACACATGTACAGGTCCCAGACTAACTCGCTAAGTCGTTTACCTGACATACAAACAAAAACACTTTTAAACAAATGCACATAAACCAGACGTAGGTTTAACTTTTCCACAGTGCCTTTTCCACAGTATACAACACCCAGTAGGGCTCTTCACACAACAGCAGCCTTGAGCAGACTAGCTGCTCTCCTTTTATACTTGGCAGCTGGCCTCAATTTACAGCTGCCAAAACAATAAAACAATTAACAAATAATAATTAAATCAAACAATAATACAATTAATTCAATTAAACAATGAAATTAAACAAAAACAATTAGCTTGGCAGGGAGACTTTTAACCCTGTCCCTGCCACAAAACTAACATTTGTACACTTGCAGGCCCCTGCCCTGCTACACATACTCCCCCTTGTCTTTTCAAGACACTGGCCATACCAAGGCCACCTCCCCACCAAAACATAACCACCCACCCTCAAGTCCAAAAATGCAATTTCTTGAGAATGGGCTGGTCCCTCCGGCGCTTCCAGCAAGGGGCCGCGAACCGGTGAGGAGGAACCCAGACGGCTTGACCAGGGCGACCTCAACGCAGGCCGGTGACCGGGAGCAAGAAATGACAGGCAGAGGTGTGCAGCTGTGGACCGGTGCAGCGACCTCTGGAGCCTCAGGGGGAACGCAGTGGGAGGAAGGGGGAGTGCACGCGAAGCCTGACTCCAATGATGTGAGGTCTGCAGCTCCAGGGGGAGAGAAGTAAGGGACCAGGCAAGGAACTGTGCCTGGCAGTGCTGTGACCTGGGACCCGACAGTAGACCGACGAGCACGGAGCAAGGGACCGCGTCCAACAGCGCCGGACTGGTTTGTGGGGTTGGTGGTTGGAGCTGTGGTGGAGGTGTGCTTCTCACCTCCTCCTTGTCTGTTGCTATTCCCTCTTGGTCTGGAGACAGCAGGGCTTCTCCTTCTTGCACTGGAGACAGTGGGGCTTCTCCCTCTTGTGGCGGAGGTGGGAACTGCCAGTCGTCTCCCTCTAGTGGTGGAGGCAGGAGCAGCAGGTAGTCTTCCTCTAGTGGTGGAGGTGGGAGAAGCAGGTAGTCCCCCTCTATCTCTGGAGACTGGTGCTGCTCTCCCTCGGTCACTGGAGACTGGTCCCACTTTTAGAACAGTAGCTCCAGTTCTGTCGGCTCCGGATCCGGCAGCCCCCTCTCCTTTCTCCATGTCCTGTTCTGCTCCTCCTGAGCAGCAGTATTTCTTTTAATTATTTCAAGCAATTCTCTTAGTTCTGCATCCATTTTCTTTTCTGGGTCAACAGGGGCGTTCACAACTTCTGACATCAAATGTGACAAAGACAGCCTTTTTTGGGGGTTCGTGCCCCTATAAAAACGACCCAGAAACTGAAACTTGATTTTTCAGTACTTTTATGCACACTTTTATTATACAAAACAAAAACAAACAAACAAAAACCTAGCTCTTCTGAGCACTTACTACACATGTACCTGTTTACCTGACATACAAACAAACGCACATCAACCAAATGTGGGTTTAACTTTTTCACAGTATATGACACACAGTCGGGCTCTTCACATAGCAGCAGCCTTGAGCAGACTGGCTGCTCTCCTTTTATACTTGGCAGCTGGCCTCAATTTACAATAACGAGGCCAACTGCCAAAACAATGAACACATAATAATTAAATCAAACAATAATACAATTAAATCAATTAAACAATTAAATTAAACAAAAACAGTTAGCTTGGCAGGGAGGCTTTTCACCCTGTCCCTGCCACAAAACAAACATTTTTACACTTGCAGGGCCCCTGCCCCGCTACACTATTTATTTATTTATTTATTTACTCGTTTCAGTTTATTTTTTATGTCTTGTTTATTGTTTAGTTTTGTATGTGTGTAGACCTCATTATGGGGTCTCACTCATGAGGTCTGGTGGCTCTCACTCGCTGGCATGGGGTACGCTGTTTACCGGACCCTGGTGTGTCGGTGGAGGAGAGCCTGCTGGCAGTAGGAGGGGTGGTGGGAGTTACAAATATCATGTCTGCATCCCGCATGAACAAGGGACTTGTCATCTTTTTAAAAGAGGTGACACTTGTAGACAAGCTAGTAGAAGAAGGGTTTTTGTTAAAAGGTGAATTTGTTCAGTTGTCCCACTTAGTTACCCTGTATCAAAAATAATAATGACCAATGTTCTGCCTTTTTTAAGAAATGAAACATTGGAGTGGGAATTGGCCCGATACGGAAAGTTAGTGTCTTCCATTATAAACATTTCCCTAGTTGTAAAAATGATACCATTAAACACGACTTGTCTTTTCGGAGACAGGCTTTCTTGTTGATAAACAACCCAGGGCAAATTATTGATGTTGCCTGGAGTTTAAATGTTGAAGATTGGCCGTGCTCCATCTTTGCTAGCTCCGGCTGCAGAGCGGCTCCAGTAGCTCAGCTCTAGCTCTTACTCCAGAGCCACTAAAACCTCTAATCAGTAATAATGTATGTTCTCGACTACCATAGTAACATCCTATTTAAGTTTTATGATAATTGTTCAGTCAGGTTAAATCTATTTTTTAAAGACAAGAATGTGAAATCTGGTTTTAAGATTTTGTAACCGGGTCACTGAAGGCAGCCGTGAGAGAGTTGGAGACCAAAATCCTCCAACTTGAAAGCAATGTGGACACTAATCAATCAATCAATATTTATTTTATATAGCGCCTTTCACAGTGGACCACCATCACAAAGCGCTTTACAAGATAGTGAGGAACAATACATTAAATACAGTGAAATACAGGCCATAGTACATTAAATACAACATTAAAAAACAATGCAAACACATTAAATACAGGCATAATACATTAAATAAAAGGCTAGGATGTGAATTCTAAACATTGTGGATGCGTGTGTCAAGCATATTCATACAGATATTTCTAATGTAGGACTGGTCTCCTTGGACCAAGAAAATGCATTTGACAGGGTCGACCATACATTTTTTAGTATTTTAAAGATTAATAATGGGCTAAGTCAGCTTTTCCCAGTGTACAGGGCTGCTCCCTGTCTGGCATGCTCTACTCACTGGCCATAGAGCTTCTGCTGCACCTTGCTGAGGGTTAAGCTGGCTGGTTGGGCAGTGCCCTCCTCACCTTTCCATCACAGTGAAGGTGTCTGCCTATGTAGGTGATGCAAATGTGTTTGTGTACAGTGACAGAGACATCTAGGCGCTCCAACAGAATCTGAGCACATTTCAAAGAGTGTCTTCTGCACGCACCAACTGGGCAAAATGTGGCACCTTCTTGACAGGCAGTTGGCTTGAGGGCACTCCCCCTGTTCTACCTGAGGCGTTGCGGTAGGACAAAACAGGTATTAAAGTACTAGGGGTGTTCCTCGGAACCGAAGCATACATGCAGAAGGACTAGGAGGGCCTGGTGGACAGGGTGAGGGGGAGCTGCAGAGATGGCAGGGACTGCTGGCTCAGCTCTCTTTCAGGGGGAGGGTCCTAGTTATCAACAACTTGGCTAGTTAGTGTGCCTGGACCCTCCCCGGGTACAGAAGATACAGAGGGTGCTGCTGGATTTCTTTTGGAGCGGGAGACACTGTCTGAGGCCAGCAGTTCTGTATTTACCCACTAATGAAGGGGGGCATGGGCTAGTCAGCATTGCCAGCAGGGTGGCAGCCTTCAGACTGCAGGCTGTGCAAAGGCTCCTGTACGCTGGGGAGGAGGCTCATTGGATGAAGCTGGCTTCCCTCCTTCTCAGTAGAGTTGGGGGGCTGGGGTTTGACAAGCATCTGTTTTTAATTGAACGGTCTAGGTTCGACAAAACAGGTCTCCCATCTTTTTTATCAAAGTGTTTTTAATGCCTGGCGAACAGTGAGGGTGGACAGAGATGAGGGGTCCCTGACAGGCCGGTCCTTGCTGGAGGAGCCCCTGTTCTTTAATCCACTCTTCCCTGTGCAGTTTTTTCAGTCGATGGTGCTCTGTGCTAGCTTTGTGAAAGCAGGAGTGACCAGGCTGGCCCATCTGATGGATCTCGAGATCTCCCGCTGGTTAACTGCTGTCCAGCGGTTGATCGGCTGGGCTGGCATTCGGAGATGCTGGCAGAGAAAATGATGAGTGGGCTAAGAAGCTCTCTCTCCCCAAGGCTCAGGGAGGCCTTGAGGGAAGAACTGCACAGGGGCACAGGGCAGAGGCAGGGCCCCATCTTCTCCGGATTGTTTTTTCACCAGTAGGTGAGGAAGGGGAGGGAGATGAAGGAAACAGGGACACTGCTTAATTTTAACACTTTTAAAGAAACAACCCTTCAAACAGCACAGAGTAAAACGCTGTATCAGCTCTGTGTAAAAGCAGCTCAGTTCCACCAGTTGTGGGGGCTGGTAGACTTAGGTGGAGGGCTCACCTGTCGATAGAGGAGGGGCAGAGGTCAGTGTGGAGCGTGCTTTACAAGCTGCCCCTCACCAAGAGAGCGGGAGACCTGCAGTGGAGGATCCTACACTGTATCGTGTCTACAGGCAGGTTTCTTCACAGGGTTGACCCCAGTATCGCTGCAGAGTGCTGTTTTTGTTCTACAGAGGAGATTATTTTCCATATGTTTAGCCAGTGTGAAAAACTGAGGCCACTTTTCCATCTCATACAGGAGCTTCTGCAGGGCCTAGGCTTTGTTTTTAATAAATAATTGTTTATTTTTGGGGTCCACTACAGTTTTAAAATAAGAAACAGGTGTGTTTTAATCAATTTTATAATGGGTCAGGCAAAACTGGCAAAAAAAACACGTAAGAACAACCTCTGGATCCGGGCTAACCAATGTTGTGGTGCAGTTCAGGGCGAATATTTTAAAACGGTCAGTAAGCTGGAAGAATTAAAAGATTTTTTTTCTTTATTGAAAAAAAAATATTAAAAAAATTATCAATTTATATTTTTATCATACACCATAAATATTTTTGTAAAAAGCTGCTTTTTACCTGCAAAGCGTGTATCAAACACGCAGGTCAGATAAGATACAAGATAGCTTAGTTACACAAGACACAATTAAAGCTACCTTAGCACCCATATCATCTCATTGTAACCTTTTACCAAGAAATAGCCCTTGAATAAATATTAGATTGTCCATCTTTTACTACAATACACAATTTCAAAGTGTTTACTCCAGTCTTTATTAACTCCTATCTATATATCTTGTGTTGTCTTTTCAGTAAAGGACAAATCCTAGGAATTATATTTATATGAAAGTGTTATAGTGTCACATTTTATATTATATATGGTTATTTTATATTCTGTTATATAAACTGTGTGTATATTCTAATATTAATTTTCAATTTTTTCTTAATTGGACAATGGATAATATATGAATATATGTAGTAATTTGTATAAAAACATTCACCAAATGAAGTGGTATATTTTCATTATCAAAAAAGCATATTTAGAGTATAAAAATACATATTTAGATTATAAAAAACATATATTTAAAGTATAAAAAACACACATTTAGATTATACAATATATATATATATATATATATATATATATATATATATATATATATATATATATATATAAGTATAAAAAACACATGTAGATTATAAAAAAAAACATATTTTGAGTATAAAAAACATATGGAGAGCAATATATGTTACATATACTAACATATAAAATCCTTATATTGAAAATACTATAAAATCAGGCCAATTTCATAACCAATCTGTATATATATATATGAACATATATGTGTACACATAAAAACCAAATGAAGAAAAATAAGAGCATATAAGTGTAACATACATTGCTTTTTATATATGTGGAATATAAGTTATTTCTGTATGGGATGTTCTGTCACTCTTCTTGTGCATCCAGCTGGTGAAGGTTGGCTGGTCGCGGATGTCTCCTGTGGATGGCACTGGAGATTTGGTCCCACAGATGTTCTATTCGACTCGGGTCAGGAGAAAAAGCTGGCCACGGCAAGACCTTGACATTGTTTTCCTGAAGTCGTGCAATTGTAAATTGCGTTAATTAAAATCATGTTTTTTCGAATGGCTATTTATACAGATTCTTAATCAACTCATTTTGGCAATTTTAACTCAACTCAAATACTAAACAGTGAGCACATGACTTGAGCTCAGTATTTTGTTATCCCAAGGAACAATACTACTCAAACAATAAAGAAACCTATCTGCTCACTATTTAAAATGTAAATAACATTATGTAGTGCCCAAGGAGCTATTAATGTAAAACTTAGACTGTTGCGTTGTCCATATATATATATTCTTCAGAATTAAACCCCTGGATTCAAGCTGCAACTCTAAATTCAGGACCCTCAGTGCTTGATGAATGCAGCATCCTGGAAGAACAAGACAATGAAAAATAAAAATAGAAATCTTGGATCCAAGTCAACCTTCTTTTTGTCAAAACAAAAAATATGGTAATAAGAGGAATTAATGAACCATCCTACATAAGCAACATACTTTCCATATTAATTTACCCAATTAATATTACCAATTCCCAACTGCCACTTTTTTGCTCCCAGTCTCTGCCCCCTCCCATCCAGCACAGCAAACCAACCAGCTGTTCTCCTAATGAGAATGACGAGCACGCTGTGCATCTACGTTACTAAAGTTTAACCTTGTCAGCGGAGTCCCCATGGAAACACACAGCATGTCAACTCTATTTACTCTCCTACACGACACCATGGAACAAACTATTTTTTATTGATTTATTTATTTTTAATTATAACAGTACAACAGTCCAATATACATCATAACACTACCACAAATGTAGGCAACATCAGACCTTGTTTTAAACTCCCACTGTGTGGATAATGCAAAACAGTTCACAATGAAAACAGAGACAACTAAACCTCATAAGGAGGATAAACATGTCTATATCTGCAGGGTGTTTGTGAAATGTTGGAAGTGCTTTAACCACAGGTGGCAAAGGGTGCTTGAAGGGATATTTGTCTGTAAATAAATACAAATCTATTTTTCTGAACTATTATTGTTAGTGATTGTATTTGAGGTTATATGCTGTGATTTGAAACAACAACTCTTAAAAGTGTCAATCCAGAAAAATATATATACAGCTCTGGAAAAAATTAAGAGACCACTGCAAAATTATCAGTTTCTCTGGTTTTACTATTTATAGGTATGTGTTTGGGTAAAATGAACATTTTTGTTTTATTCTATAAACTACTGACAACATTTCTCCCAAATTCCAAATAACAATATTGTCATTTAGAGCATTTATTTGCAGAAAATGACAACTGGTCAAAATAACAAAAAAGATGCAGTGTTGTCAGACCTCGAATAATGCAAAGAAAATAAGTTCATATTCATTTTTAAACAACACAATACTAATGTTTTAACTTAGGAAGAGTTCAGAAATCAATATTTGGTGGAATAACCCTGATTTTCAAGCACAGCTTTCATGCGTCTTGGCATGCTCTCCACCAGTCTTTCACATTGATGTTGGGTGACTTTATGCCACTCCTGGCGCAAAAATTCAAGCAGCTCGGCTTTGTTTGATGGCTTGTGACCATCCATCTTCCTCTTGATCACATTCCAGAGGTTTTCAATGGGGTTCAGGTCTGGAGATTGGGCTGGCCATGACAGGGTCTTGATCTGGTGGTCCTCCATCCACACCTTGATTGACCTGGCTGTGTGGAATGGAGCATTGTCCTGCTGGAAAAACCAATCCTCAGAGTTGGGGAACATTGTCAGAACAGAAGGAAGCAAGTTTTCTTCCAGGACAACCAGGTCTTGATCTGGTGGTCCTCCATCCACACCTTGATTGACCTGGCTGTGTGGAATGGAGCATTGTCCTGCTGGAAAAACCAATCCTCAGAGTTGGGGAACATTGTCAGAACAGAAGGAAGCAAGTTTTCTTCCAGGACAACCAGGTCTTGATCTGGTGGTCCTCCATCCACACCTTGATTGACCTGGCTGTGTGGAATGGAGCATTGTCCTGCTGGAAAAACCAATCCTCAGAGTTGGGGAACATTGTCAGAACAGAAGGAAGCAAGTTTTCTTCCAGGACAACCATGCCAGGAGTGGCATAAAGTCACCCAACATCAATGTGAAAGACTGGTGGAGAGCATGCCAAGACGCATGAAAGCTGTGCTTGAAAACCAGGGTTATTCCACCAAATATTGATTTCTGAACTCTTCCTAAGTTAAAACATTAGTATTGTTTTGTTTAAAAATGAATATGAACTTATTTTCTTTGCATTATTCGAGGTCTGACAACACTGCATCTTTTTTGTTATTTTGACCAGTTGTCATTTTCTGCAAATAAATGCTCTAAATGACAATATTTTTATTTGGAATTTGGGAGAAATGTTGTCAGTAGTTTATAGAATAAAACAAAAATGTTCATTTTACCCATAACACATACCTATAAATAGTAAAACCAGAGAAACTGATAATTTTGCAGTGGTCTCTTAATTTTTTCCAGAGCTGTATATATTTTTTTACTTTCACCATATGTTCCCTGCGGGTCCCAGAGTATGATAAAACCATTGTTTTTTGTTTTTTTTATTGAGCTCTGTTCAGCCGATTTCTGTACCTTCAGCCACTTCCCAGTTTAGAAAACTCCTCTCAGGAAGTGACGCGCAAAGGGGAAGTGATTGCAACTTAAAATATTGGTCTGTATTCTAGCTCTTGACTTTTGTATTGTATCATTTTTTAAGGTTCACATTATTCAGCTGTATACAGGTTTAGTAATACTAAACATATTTTTAGTTATAGAATTATGCAAACATTTTGACCAGAAATTGCCATTTTTCTTTTGTGTAATCACAAATTATTAAACAATGGAACCGAATTCAAAACCAGGAGATTGTAGCTCACAATATTTTATGAGTTTCATGTTTCAATCGATACAACTAAGCTTTCATAAACTTGACATTTCTGAATTTCTTTTTAACATTCAGTATAAAAATGTTTTACTTCATGTAGAATCCATACAAATGTCTTGCAGTATTCAGCATTAGAATTTGTCTTAAGCAGTAAGGGACTTTGCTCTACAATGCCTTGCATTTTTCATGTAACTGATTTATGGAATGCAGATACATTTATGTGGGAGAAATCTATCTTCCATGTGTCTCCTGTCCTGAAAGTTAATAATTGCATCTGTTGTTCAATTAAACATAGACTCTTGGAATCTGTTGAACAAACTCTCTATATCAGATTGCTTGGCAAATGTAAGGTGAAATGTAGCAACTATCGAGTCAATATTAATTTATAAAGCATTTTATAAGAACTTTTCACTGCATTTAATTAGTGGCATTCTCACTTCTTGAAGGTATCTGAGCATTATGATAGATATGACTGTAATGATCAGGGAGGGAGGCATTTCATTTATGAATAATAGTCACTATATTAATATTAATATTGAAAAACAGCCTGTGTCAGAGGTAGGACTTGCATGGAAAATATTACATATGTACTTTCTGTACCTAATTAGCTGCTAATACTCTGGGTGCTTGTAAGATACAATTTGAGTGCATAGCTAACTAATGTCTTAGTATTCTGCAAATAAATCTTCACAGCAATTAAATCCCTTGTTAGCGTTAAAATGCTGCCACACTGTTATTAGGCGGGACAGTAGGTTCAAAATACAGTATTGTTGAATACCAGAGGCAGATTTTAGAAGTTGGCAAGTTTCAACATCTGTGATAATTTGTGATTTTAATACATAGAACCAACAGGGAATCTAGCACGTGTCACGACTCAACACTGCTGAAGGCAGATGGTAGTTCATGACCGTCCCATAAGTTAACAGTCAACCCAACATCAGCTTGTGACGGGGTACTCCCTGCCCTTGTGCATGTTTTGTATTCTTTTGTATTTGCTGTATTATTATTGTATTAGGTATTATGTTTGGCAGGACGAGCAAGGTGCCGTCCGCCATTATTTGTTATTGTTTTTAAATAGAAAAGGACAGATGAAACAATGTATTTCAAACCTCCAGAGGTCATACACACACAGAGTATGTAAGTCATCAAAAAGGCATTTAGATGTAAAGCACAAGAGAGCTTATACAACAACTGTGATCGTCTGATTTACTGAAATCTTACCTCTGGTAATGCGTGGCAAAGGACAAGAAAATATGCAACCAGCAAAATGGATGGTTGTTTTTCTTTTAAGAATTGTACAGTTAATACAAAAAGGATGGAGGTAACTATTTTGAACACAAAAGTTTTTTTTGTAAGTACTTCTCAATTGATATTATTTAGAATACAGTATATCCAAATATTGCTTCTGGATTGTATGTAATCAAAAAATAATCAATACTTGAAAAAACACAGGGATATGAAACATTTACGCCATTGACACTAGTCTGCAGAATGTAATTGCCTAAAGCCCTTGGCACAGTATTTATTCAATTTGTTTAAGGTATACAATTTGAGATTCGTTTCTATAGAGCAGTGAAGCATTTCATTTTGGAGCACAAAGTAAATTACCCGCATTCATCTTCTCAATTCATTACCAGGGTTTGAAAAGGGGAATTACAATTAATAGATTTTACATTAAGTGTTCTGAGTGAAAATGCAACCATTGCACCCATTTTACCGTTCATCTCATTAAAATTGTGTGATTGTTTTTCCATTTTTTGGGCACAATAAAGACCAGGGAGCAAGCCTTAATACATTGACTGTTGACACTTAAAACAGTCTGTTTCTATTTCAGGGAACCAGGGTTATGATAATAACCTAACGTTCCCTTTTAAGTACATTACCTCATGGGTAGACATACCAAAACTGTCGCAAGGAATTTGTAGATCATTTGAAAGCTACAAGGCACAGCAAATGCCACCTTGCACATTACCATGAGGAAACCAAGAACAAGTAACAAGGCTAAAAACATTGAGGGGAACTCTCCTCCAATTTTATGTTGCAAGGGTCGAGCTCGAGGCCGCCCTTAACACTCATGTAAAAGTGTGGGGCGTAGCCCATACCGATGCATTGCAAATGTCTCTGACAGTTGCACCCTGGAATAAAGACCACGAAGCTGCCATGCCCCTGGTCGAATGGGCAGTGAGCTTCACTGGAGGGGGCAAGTTGGCTCATTCATATACAGTCTGAACTGTATCTGTGAACCATCTTGATAGCCTCTGTTTAGACAGAGCTTTCCCATGGGACTTAGCCCAATAACAGATAAACAATTGCTCAGACTGCCTCCTTTTGGTTTTCTCCACATAATACGCTGGTGACCGCACCAGGCAAAGCGTATGAAGCTGCCACTCTATATCTGACTGTAAAGGAGGCAGATGAAAAGCCTCAAGCTCTACCGTCTGGTTCATGTGGAATGCCGAGATGGTTTTCGGCAAGGCTAGAAACACTGCCTGCAGTTCCAGAATATTTATATGAAGACCCTGCCACGGGGATCTCCATACTCCTTGCGCTACCCTGCCATTCCACATGGTGCCCCAGCCGAGGCTGGACGCATCTGTGGTTATAACCTCCCTCCTGATAACACTGCCCAACGCTGCGCCTAAGTGTAGGTGAGCGGGCTGTGTCCACCAGGATAGAGCCTGCAGACAGTGCCGAGATACTGTCAGCAGACGGCCACCGTTCAATGCGGGCTGAAAAACCCTGCTGTTGATGAGTTTCGTGTGAGCCCTTGCCTGCGCTGGAGATTGAGCACAAATGAGCCAATCGTCCAGGTAATTGAGCACTCTGATGCCCCCGAGTCTCAATGGGGCCAGTATAGCTTCTATGCACTATGAAAAGGCATAGGGGACTAAAGAGAGGCAGAACGGCAACACCTGAAAGTCGTATGCTATCCCCTTGAAAGCTAACCTGAGATACTTCCTATGCCCTGCTCTTATGAGGATGTGGAAATAGGCGTCTTTTAAATCCACCGTAGTGAACCAATCACCTGGCCTTATTGACTGCAACAGCTGCTGCATGGTTAACATTTTGAACCTCAGTCAACTCAGATATGGATTGACCTGTCTGAGATTGAGGATTGGTCTGAGGCTTTTGCCTTTGCACTTGATGGCGGAACTTATTGAAGTTCCCCCTTTGCACAGCCATGGATCGCTTGTGAAACCCTCTTCTGGCTTTAGCAGGCGCCGGCTGTGCCGGTCCTTGAGGCTGCTGGAACCTAGGTTTCCAGTTTTGTGCCTGTCTACGTATTGGAGACGGTCTCTTTGGCATCAGGTGCACCAGTTCCTTAGTAGAGAGCGCTGCAGCATGTCATCTACTGCAGGACCAAAAGTGTGTCCTGGAGTAATGGGAGCATCCAGCAATGGTGCCTTGTCACTATCCCCTATGCGTGCCTGAGAAAGCCAGAGCTGACGTCTTGCAGCTACTAGCGCAGCCAGGTTCCTAACCACTGCCTGCCCGTTGAATTTAGATATACGGAGCAGGTTTTTATTCACCAGCCGCAGTTCTTCGAGCTGCTGTGGTGTGGGTCTGTGACTCTGTGAAAGAGACTTTAATAAACTGCTCTGGTAAGCTGCTAAGATGCTGTTATAATTTCCCAGCCCCGCAGCAAAGGCACCAGCTGAGTAAGCCTTTTTAAGCGTGATCTCCGAAACCCGGCACTGTTTATTCGAGCAGGTAGTGTCCTTGTTTAAAAACACTAGCTTGCTTGCACCAATGATGTAATAGCGGCATCTACTGGTGGAAAATCAGCCAAACAAGCACTCCCAAGGAACATGAAGCAGCAGGCGCTGTAGCTGGGTGACCTCAGGATGAATGCACCTCAAAGAGGAAATCCAGGTTTACCGGAGGAGACACGTGAGACAGAGCGGGACCATCCTCAAAAATTGAGTGTTTCCAGTTGTCATCTACAGGCCATGGAACATTCAAAATGACAGTGGCCCTCTTAATCAGTGGCAAAAGCTCTGCTGATAGTGACACCTGCGCTACTGGTGTTGCACTATCCGAGTCACCTTCCTCAGAGGGGAACTCCTCTCATCAGACGCAGTGATAGACAGCAGATCCTCTTGCTGCCATTCTGCATGCACTACTCCTTGTGATTGTAATGGCACAGAGGGAGTAGGTGTAACAGTGCATTCGCGCAACAGCTCAGCTAACATGTTTCCCTGTTGGGAGACCGCCTTCCAGAGCTTATCCAGCTGCTCACAGCTGTCTGATCTTTGAGACCTATGGCTCTTTTTTCTCCTCTTCTTAGGTGAGGGAGCCGGAGGAGGGGAGGAGGGAAGGAGAAGACAAGGAGGACCGTGAAGCCGGTCTCCTACATGTTTCCTGAGCAACATCCGAAGAATCCGACCCTTCCTCACCAACTATGCTACCCAGCTCCTGGTCCAGGCCCTGGTACTCTGCAAGCAGATCTTAATGTGGTACAGAGACACTGTGGGAAAAACGGCAAGCAGATTGACCCAGCGCGTGTCTCTCTGTTCAACGAGGGACAGCTGAGCCCAGCAGCCGTGTTACTATTTCTGTAAAAAAAAAAAACAGAAAATACAACATAGAAAACAATTTAGTCTCACACAAAACAGTAATCAATCAATTACCGATATTTTAATATATTTTTTATAATAAAAAACTAAATTTTTATTTTTCGCTTCATCCGAAGCTTGCCGTTTATGAAAGAGCACCAGTAGCCGGCTTAAGGCGTTCGATCCCGGGGGAAGGGGCAGCAGAGCTGCCGGCTTCGTGAGGAGCACAGGGCCGCTGAAGGACTAACGAACAACCACGGCTGAGTGCACAATATGTGAAGTAATTTTTACTAAAACACGTAAAAATAACTTTTTGCAATAAGTTATAAACACAAGCGAACAATAATAATACAAATCAGATATAACACTATGTGTCACTTATGTGTTCGTAGATCTCTCTCTGTCAGGTCAGTGAAAGGAAAAATGATGACGTTTTGAGTGTCAGCAGTCTCTTTTATGCCTTTGGGGGCGGGGTGCGACTGTGTCACTGACACTACGTGCAGCTTTGGAATATCTATTCAGGTTAGACGATATCAAAGGGTTAATAACCATGATGTAATGGTTACATTTCATACTTGAAAGTGAACAAACATTTGTAATACTGTAGCTCACAAGAAGCCAAATTCAGTTACCAAATGGAAAGAACGTGATCAAACAGACTTCCTTCTTTGATGTTTTGCAAAAGCCAATATGTATTTACACATAGTATAGTACATTGCACAAGGCATAAAATACATTACTGCTTGCCAAATAAAACAATGTAAGGTGTATATTAGTACTGTCAGCCAAGTTAAACACTTTACCATGCTGGTCAGTAAGTATTAGATGCAAGCATGGATACAGCACAGGAGAACGCATCAACTAAACTGGCCTAATGATTCAGCACACTAATGTTCTAGTGGCCCATTCATTAGAAATGATGAGGCCACTGTTAAACTGCAATTACATGATTCAATTCTGATTGAAAACAGGTACTGGCAGGCACTATCTGAACGAGAAACTACAGATGTTTTAGCGTTATTGAGACATAAAGCAATTACTGCTTCAATGGAGGTCAAAGTGCACTTCCAGAACATGCACATTACTTAATTTACCTTACCTTGCTGACTCTACAGTTTGTAGATACATTTACAAGCTTCCCTTGATCCACTACATCCTTCTGTGAATCAAACAGGTAGGGTCCTGCTTTTACTTTCCACTATGAGACGTTATAAATGATGTATTCAATGAAAATAGTAAAACAATAATTTTATGTGCAACATTAAAATTGGAATATACATTACAAAACACTACTAGAACTGAAAAAAATATCAGTCCTTTTCAGAAATAATAATAAAAAAACTGCTATTAAAACAGCTCTGATGAATCTTTACGTCATTTTATCTTGACGTCAGGAATATTTACTGATTCACACATGATCGGAGACAATATTGAAATCCAAGCAGCCATTTCACCTCCGAAAAGGAAATCCAGTTATTATACTGTACCAGCCACTCACTGACAAGACCCCCTAGCTGTGAAAATCGATATCTTGAATAGTTCAAATCAGGTCAGCCATTTGGCTGCAGTCTAAACAGATCTCTTAGAAGGGGAACAGTCTTCGAATCAGCAATCTCAAAACATATTCAATCTGTAATACCTGTACTAGAATATCTAATATGATGCTATGGACCCCAAAGGTCTAGACTGAAGTGGATATACTTTCCCATGTATTGATGACATGGTGTTAGCAGGGAGCCACTCATTATATAATGACCATCTAAAAATCAACAAAGAACTGTAACATATGTCATGGTGGGCAACCCACAAAGACATCTCCATGTGAGTCACTGAGGTGTTGCAATTATAAAAAGCCATTGAATCTAATGAGGAGGCTCTGCAAGTTGCAATTTTTTTTTCTGATGTGGAACAGGCAAACCAAGTTTCCTAACTTGTAACATTTCTATCAAGCAAAGCTTGTTTATACATGGACATTGTTAGAAATAATCAGTTTTAACAGACAACATGTAGACATGAGCCACAAAACAGATGAAATCAGGCGATAATAAGGAGACTGATAACTGCCAATGTTGTAGTACTACTAGACTTTTCACACTCTTCAAGCTCCAATAAAAATACATGTATTTATATCATTAAAAACAACAACAAACAACTTGTTGGTCCGTATTAGACCTTCATCATAGAAACACGAGCAAAAACTCACTTTCTGACACCGAGGTGCCCCTATGGAATCTGTCCAGTGACCACCCATTTTAAGTCATTAGCTGCAGTACAATCATTTTTATTGTATTCTTAGACTGTGTAAAATAATATTTTTCTGTTTCCAGGAACTGCACAACCATATCCTTGCGTGTTTTTTTTTTTTTTTTTGCCTTTGCTAATTGATTCAAATTATGGGTAAATTAGATCATTGTCACGGAAATATTAAATGGACAATTAATCTGAGACTGAAAAGGATATAGCATAATTGTGCTCAAAGAAATGAGTCCCAAGGGACTTGCTGAACAAAACCCAGCACACTCACACATAAACACACAAAACCAGATAATGTCTGTCCATAGGGAAATTGCTTCATAGAAAAAAAATAATCTTAGCAATACATTAATGATTATTTTACTTGTAAATTATATGCATACGACATTGATATAAATATGTACTTTGCAATGTTAAAGTTACTCATTGATGTAATCATAAGAGATCAATAGTTCATCTCCAGTTCTTATTTAATTAAACTCTGAAAATCAAATGGAAATTGATTATTAATGTTCTCAAATACATATCAACAGAAGTGCTGCTGTACAGTACATCAGATAAATATATACAACAGAAAAGGACAAGCAGAGATCCTGGCTCTTGCAAGTTAATTATAACCATAACATATCAACCAACCAACACAATTCCAGCTTGTTAGCAAAGTAAGAAAAGTCTTATATAGGTTTTCTAGTACTGGACTCACTTTGCTACATATTCAAAGTTATTTAATGAAAGGAAATCTACTCAGCTGACAATCATGGGGTTTTCATGCGGGGCAATTTACATGTGAAATGGCGATGCGCGTGCACGTTTGGGAGAATTACTCGTGTAAATCAGGTTTGTGGCCGAAAAAAAATGCCAAAGAGAGGGATAGGGTAAATCTCATTTACTCGTGTAAATGAGGAAACACATGGGAAAATCCACGCCCAGTTTCGCATGGAAACCCGCATTTCACGTGTAAATGTTAATGAGCGTGTTTATCCTAAACTATAAATATTGCAAGGGAGGAAGTCAGTTGTTACTGTGGATTCCAAGACGGCAGAAAGTAGTGGCTGATGGACGATTTTATGGTTAGCAGTGGAGTAGATCAACTTAATGATAATGCGGGCAGCTTTTTTTTTATTATTGTTTTTTGCTGTGTCTTGTCTGTCATGTTGTATATATCTTGTAGGTTTACAGTTCTGTATAAAACCACTTACCATGAACTGTGTTATGCCCTTGTTATAATATTAAAGCAGCTGTTTGAGAATACCCTTGCTATAAAAACTACACTAAAGTTAACCACGAAGAGCAAGTGAGCTGCTTAAATGTCTAACTGAATTAATTTCCCTCCTCTTTTTGATCCCAGCTATGTCCAAAGACAACGCGTGTCTGCCCTCCATGTTAAAGTTGGTGAACTGGATGTCATGAGCCAGGTCGATCGCCCAAAACAGCGCAACAACATCCAACAAGTTGTTGATGCCCTCTCAGAACTGACCAAATAAAATTGCAAATTAACATATTGATTGAGTTTTATTTGTTTGCATCATTAATATTTAACACAACAGTAAATCCAACACAACTTAAAAGAAAGGAGAGCACGAGCCTCCTCAGATCGCTCCTGTCCAATTGAAACTGGCAGCTGAGGTAACCTTCACAGTTGCCAAGTCCACTTATAATAAGCAGGATTGGGCTTGTTTTTTTAGAGTCACGGGTTGGAATTTGCATAAACACTCATACTCTAACATGGTTTGCGCATGTTTTGGGCTTGTTTTGAAAGGCAGTGTCGCTTTTTTTTTCTCATGAGATTTGGCAACACTGGTAACTTTCCCTGTCTGTCTCACAGGCAGCCACTGATTCCTGAAAACCTCATTTTGTTGTTGACAAGAGTTTGTGCAGGACTCAGCAGGCAGTGGCAATTTTAGGAACAAACTAATGCTGTGCTTCAGTCCGTTTCAGTCCGTTTCATCAGTATCCGCCACTTCCCTTTCAAGTGCCCAAGTGGTGTTGAATGCTTCCTCAGCAGATGTCAGCCGTCCGGGCGGGTAGGGTTTCTAAGCCAGGGTAGTACACGCAGCATCATCTGATCCCCTGTATGCTGTATTGCCTGAATGAAAGGGAAATATATATAACGTCTCTGACGGTTTTCAGCCATGGTGATCTGCAATACCTGTTGGTCAGTTTAATTTTATACCTCCGAGTTCATTTTTAATTAATGAGTCGTAAGATAAATTAGTTGAAACAGTATTCACTACTAACGACACTCCACTAATGACATTTGAAAAACAATTTGGGCAAGAGCAGTAAAACACATTATTAACCAACCAGGCACGAGGTATTTTGCTTTATCACAGCAGCTTAGATTCACTCGTGTACCAGTTCTCTGCGCATGGAAACCATATTTTCACAAAATTTCACTAGTAATCTTCAAAAACAGCAGGAGTACTTTACGCATAGCTAATTTACATATCAACCCCCACCTTTCCCTTCATTTGCATGACATCGGATGAAAAGCCCAGTTTACTCGAGTAAAATAAACTGAGCGAATGGAAACCCAAAAAAGCATTTTATCATTTTTCTCAAGCAAATGTCTCGAGCTAAAAAAAAAAAAAAAACACGCATGGAAACTCCTCCACCAGTGATGCTTTTTCAATATACAAGTGTAGAGCAGATTAGACTGGAAATATAAAAAATCAATTTTAATATGCCTTCATTTAGTAGCAGGGTATAATTCAGTAGTCTTCAATGATCCCTTTATTGTATGAACACCACTGCCAATCAATAGTTTTCTTAGCTTGTTTAACAGCTACTGGAGGAATCAGTGAATTTCCACTTGTCATCAACTCACCATTCAACACATAACACAGAACATAAAAGAGCCCTTTCTCGTTACATTATTATTATTTTTATTATTAGTAGTCGTAGTAGTCGTAGTCGTAGTAGTCCTATTTAAATGTCCAATATGGTCAAAAGACAACTGGAGAAAAAAAATCAATTTATCATCTTAACAAGAGGATGCTAACAAAGATGGACATTTAACTAATTTTAATGAAAAACGGTTTAAAAACAGACTGGAAATTAAATATTGAGTTCAAAACCCATAGTGCATGGGGGTGGGTACAGAGCCCACTGGTTGGCAAAGCAAATCATATTGCCAGCGGACTCCGCATGGTCGTGCTCTAAAGTAAGACAGTACCGATAATTATTATTAGTAGTAGTAATAGTAGTATTATAGTTTTAAGCAGTTGCAATTATGTTTTTAAGTATGATTGTTTATGTTGACCAAATCTGTCATCCTATTATTTTTAAATGTTCTTTTATAAATATATGATACTTTTATATTTGATCACATTTGCAATGGCTCATGTGTTTACTCTCATACACATATTTAAAAACCTATAGCAAACCTTTTTTTTTACATAATATTCAATACGTATATTACTGCAGAAAATATTTATGCAAATTTATATACATTTATAAATCAAGTCTGTGCTAGCATGAGCACTAAATACAAATTAATAATATTTAACTTTATTTGTTAATTAAATGTAATAGTAAAAAAATAATGTGACTCACATGAGATCAGAGAATGAACGTGAAAAAGAATGGTCATTTAATTAATTTAATTAAACTATAAAGCAGGGAGTATATTAGTACAATGCACTCCGTTTAGAAGAATCACATCCATCCCAGAGGATTTGATTCTTATAAGCGGTTGATTCTTATAAGCGGACCGATATGATTACAATTAGCAAAAGCGCCTCTGTGCATTAGCAGTTTAAATACAGTATACAAATGTCAACAGTGCTCAATCACTGAGGACAATAAATCAAAACAAGTCCTTGTGGGTAAGCAACTTGTTATAAGATCACAATTATGTTTATTCAAGACTGCAGAATCCTGTTTTATTACAGTATACTTGAGAACTAATCGTCTCGTGAGGGTGCCTAGTTTAACTGTCGTGCGGTGTTATGTGTAATGGCCTTTGAATTAAAATGACATTACAGTACAATATTTTCCTGTCAGGACTACCACTGCATTTAAGCATCTGTGGCTTAATATTTTTTAGTTCTGATGCAAAACTCACTAAGTTTTTCACTAAGCAGAGATGCAAAGCTCTGCAGTCTCCACAACCCCCCCTCTCACTGCGCCGCGCCATAATCCCCCTCCCTCTACATGCATATCACACAATAACACTGCTGTACTTACTATGTATTCAATTAATGTGTATTCACTTTATTAAAACACATTTTCACTAACAGAGAACACAAAAAAATACCTGTACAATGCAGTCGCACGTCTTTCTTTTTCCTGCCATGTCGACACACATAAACTGCACAATTTGCTTTTTTTCTACTGGGAGTCGCTGCGGACTGGACGCGAGATGTGATCAAATTCAAATTCAAAAACAGCTTTACTGGTTGTACACATTATTGCACTTGATACAGTATTGTATTACATGCAGGTTGATTCTTATATCAGTGATTCTTATAAACGGAGTGCACTGTATGTATATGTGGACATATACATATGCAGAGTAACAAATGGTTTTGTAACAGTGTAGCACCTTTACTGCCTCTTGCTTCATCCAAGCTTTGTACTTTAACTTTTTAAAACTCCTAACCTGTAACTCAACCTTTAGATCTATGTGTGAGGAAAATATAACTAAATTATCTATATGCAGACAGATATATATATGGTCAACATATTATTAATTATTTTCATTTTCATCGTACAATTATACATTTTTCAATGTAAGCATGTAATGTTTTTGCTGGACTTTGACAAGATTAATATCCCTCAAATCACTGACTTTGGCAACTTGCATCTGGCCCTGCAGGGATATTCATCACATTGTGTACAATACTGTATGTAGAGTATTGCAAGTTACTGCCATCTACCTGTATGTTCACGTTTACCATTAAAACCAAACTGAGCATCAATGTACTGGTGTGACAGGTCTTCAGAAGCGTGTTCTTATTGTACATATAGCATGCACCAACTTTGATAGATTTAGGTTGTGCTTCTCCAGAGAGTAGCTTCATCTTGTTATAAAATATCAGTGAAAACGTGCAGAGCAGTATAAAGACAAATTGCTAAAAAAAAAAAGAAAAAAAAAGAAATAGCAACAATAATAATAATAATAATAATAATAATAATAATAATAATAATAATAATAATAATAATAATAATAATAATCCAAATCCAAAGGGAGGCCAGTAGGAATTCCCCTTGAAGTAATATATATATATATATATATATATATATATATATATATATATATATATATATATATATATATATATATATATATATATATATTTATATTTAATAATGTGAAACAAGTGTGAAATGAAAAGAAGCAGGTGTAGAGGCAGCAAACACCCTCTAATTGCATAGCCACTGCAGGGGCCACTTGCAATGAATTGCTATTACTGCTGCAGAGCTGATAGATTGGAAGGATCATAATAGGATCAACTGACGCAATCAACATCAAAACTCACAGAAGGCCCTTTGGCTTCCTCAATCACATTAACCACATAAAATACAAATTTTGTTTTACATCTAAATCCATCAGTTGTTGTTAAATGACAGTACATACCCTTGGCGTTACCTGTCTACTGAACAATTATATGCTTCAGACCGCTTTCTCCTGTCACACGGCAGATGCCATCAGCAAGTAATCCAACAGGATTAGGGACAGCACTGCCAAAAATGCAACAGACTAATTGAGTTTTTTAGGGTAGAGTACACCATCTCATACTAGCTATCTCAAAGGAGGTTCTATTGTATAATATCAAAGATGCAAAAGTTTTAGGTAGAGCCCCTAGATTATTTTTTCTATAATGAAACAGTTAGGGTCACACTAAGTTAAATAATGTATTAGTTTACATAAGAGCCTCAAATAATATTGTCTAATAAAGTGTATAACACCCGTTAGAACACATTTATAAAATCACTGACGTGGTTGTTTCTCATTTGGATTTTTCCATTTTTAGGACGATGCTTAGTGCTAATGTATTGATAGAATTGATTATTGAACTTTGTCAGCTGGTATTGTCTCCAAACTGCCACTGCATTTAGGTTTGGACCTCCCTGGAACAAATGGTGTTGTTAAACAGCAAAAAGAGACCTCTTGAAGACTTAAAACCAAATCAAGCCACATCACTGAGACCCTCTATAATGACTTTTGTCATATGAGCTATCTTATAACCTATAGAAACGACCTATATACTGCACAATCAATCAGTTAGAAAAACACATAACTATAGTGAAAGATTTAAATGCCCAGCATGTAGATGCTGTAGTGCAGATAGGGTATTCTTTTTTCATACACTATACTGTACAAACTACATATTTAATGCAAGGTTATCATGATCATGTTCTAAAAATGTTGTGACTGAAATGTAATGTAGTGTTGAAGAGGCTGTGTGGTCCAGTGGTTAAAGAAAAGGGCTTGTAACCAGGAGGTCCTCAGTTCAAATCCCATCTCAGCCACTGACTCATTGTGTGACCCTGAGCAAGTCACTTAACCTCCTTGTGCTCCATCTTTGAGGTGAGACGTAATTGTAAGTGACTCTGCAGCTGATGCATAGTTCACACACCCTAGTCTCTGTAAGTCGCCTTGGATAAAGGCGTCTGCTAAATAAACAAATAATAATAATAACATACAGAGTATTTATATGTACATAAACAGCTTTCAGTTTAATTCTGTAGAATTATTTCATTTCTAGAGTTTATTATGCCATTAGTTGTAGCATTGAGGAGTTCAGTTTGAAACAAACATTTTGTCTTAATGGTCCTCGATACAGACTTGTTCTAAACATCCATTTTAATCAAAATTACTGCATGGAAAACATATTCCTTGTATAAATATAGTTATTATTTTCATGTGCACAGAAAAAAACTAAAAGTAGACTAATTTGACACCGAACAGTCTCACAGGTGGCTCAACTGCTACATAACAAATAGCTCTGGGAACATTCAGACAGTCACATTACTGACCTTCCAAGTGAGGGTGGCTGCAGCAACACTTCTCACGGAGCTGCTAATGGGTCTGGTTTAAAAGGAGCAGGCAAATTACACACACCAGGTCTTCTTAGGTATTAACTACAGTGCTTCAGAAATAAGGTCTGACCCAACAAAGGTTCATTTAGTTAGATTCTTCTGTAACAAATTACTTCTCTTCTGTTTTTATAGTATTGCAGATTTTCTCAAATGAGGTGTGGTGTGTGTGTGTGTGTGTGTGTGTGTGTGTGTGTGTGTGTGTGTGTGTGTGTGTGCGTGTGAATGTTAGGTTAAGCTGTGTTGAAAATATTCTATAAAAGTTATTTACAGAAATGTTAAAGGGACATCCAATATTAAGTCAACTGTGATTTAAAGAGTAAAGGGAAAACAACGTAATTGCAGAAAATGCAGTTAGCTGAAATTCTTGTCACTGAGCTGTTTATAAGTGTATTTAATTAAATAAACACTGCCCTATCATTAAAGTGCAGTGGTAAATATCATTCTTATGAACCAAGTATTACAGTATTTTATAATAAAATGGAGACATGGGTTTTTTTTCCTAACCTTTTTTTAAAGTCCTGTGTGTAGGGGCTATTACATCTTTCAGTTTCATTTCTCCTTATCTCAACTCATGCTTGCTTTTACTCTAATATGTGTAAGTGACCCATAGGATTTTGGAAAGCAAAAGCAGTAAAGACAGCAGAAACGGCTCATGTAACCATATAACCATAGTGGCCTAGAAATGTGTTTTTTTTTTTACGATGCTCTGCTGGTTTGATCTTGATAGCTTTTAAAAAATGAAGGTCCTATTCGCAAAGGACATAAGCATGCTTATCCAGTCGAGCTTGGTTTTCTTTGTACTAAAGAATGATTTCATATAAAGTTAACTTTATTCTATATTTGTATTCCAAATTCCCAAATGTTTCCTATTATCCTGGATTATTATTATTTATTTCTTAGGAGACGCCCTTATCCAGGGCAACTTACAACTGTTACAAGATATCACATTATACATTATTTCATATTATACAGATGTCACATTTTACATACAATTACCCATTTATACAGTTTGTTTTTTTACTGGAGCAATCTAGGTAAAGTACCTTGCTCAAGGGTACAGCAGGAGTGTCCCCCACTTGGGATTGAACCCACGCCCCTCTGGTCAAGAGTCCAGAGCCCTAACCATTACTCCACACTGCACTTCTTCACACTCCACACTTCCATTAAAACATCAGATTCTGCTTTTAGTTAATAATAGTTTATTTCCAAAGGGATTTATACAAAAACGTCCTCATCTGAATTGATACCTGCCATGTGTATGTCTATTGTCTCTGAACAATGCATGCATGGTCTGCTTGTTGAAAAAGTTCAATATATCAAATAGAATAGCCAGTGCAACCCAAGCAAGTGGCTGTCCATAAGGGCATGCTGAGAGGTACAACAGAGAATATGTGTTCAATTATTGTTCATTAGGTTACATGCCAAGTAAGAAAAAGAGAACATACAAGTGGAGAAAAATGAAATTGATGACCAGCAGTGAAAATAATTTGTCACTGTACCATTCTCCATACTTGAACAGCTATTTCAATCACATCCTCCAATGCAGAAAAAATCATCAAAAGTATATTTTCCTAGGTTGATAAATTACCCAGCTCCAATTGCTTTCTGCAACCACTGAGGTTTTCCCTATGCAGACATTTCAATAGAAAAAAACAGTATCATTTAGGAACCTGAGTTACTATATAAAAGAGAACTGTGTCACCTATATATATATAAATAATTATATATAAACTTTAATATGGCACTAATAACTGCCTAAAGCCAACCATCATATTGTATACAGTACAATGTATTTTACATTTCCCAGCTGCTCATTAAAATGATACCACATGTTAGGAGAAGACCTTTAACCTAATTCTGTTTGCCCCCCAATTACGGTTGAAATGTCAACTGTGACACTAACTGTGCATAACGCTGGGAATGGTAGGTAATTACTTACATTAACCAAAAAACCTTGCCAGAAGAATTTCTGTCAAAGAATGCAATATGAAGTGACACTTTCTGTCTTACAGTCATGCAGGAGCCAACAGTCTTCAGGATTCCTCGAGGTAAAAAAAAATATATATATATATATATATATATTAATATATACACATTTAAAAAGGAGGTTATTGTCTTATAGGTGACTGCTGATGATAGGGCCTGCAATTTGCAGCAAATCTAATTTCAAACCTGTTAACAAACACGGCTGTAAACATTCAGAGATAGCAGCTAACCACCTCAAATTGAATCATCTAATTCACAGGATAATGACATTAAGGCTGTTCATAGCACGTTTCAAAACCTAGCTACAGATTATATATTCTGTTCGCCGTTGCTAAGCGGCAAGAATAGATTTCCGCTGGAATGCTAATTACCAGCCATTTAAGGGCAGGGGTTCGACATCGTTGTACTGAAGAGCATTACACTGTTACATAAACTCTAAGCAGTACATTTGGCTTGTATTTATTCTCATAAAGTTAATACTGGCAAATGGCAATAGATAGCTTACTATGGTACAGACATGTGGCGTAGTGGTTAGGGCTCTGGACTCTTGACCGGAGGGTTGTGGGTTCAATCTCAGGTGGGGGACAATGCTGCTGTACCCTTGAGCAAGGTACTTTACCTAAATTGCGCCAGTAAAAACCCAACTGTATACATGGGAAGTTGTATGTAAAAATAATGTAATATCTTGTAACAATTGTAAGTTGCCCTGGATAAGGGCATCTGCTAAGAAATAAATAATTATATATTTTGACTTATAAGTAAACACAAAGCCAGTTAATAGTACCTTAATGAATGATCATACATACTGTGCGGGGGTAGATAAAGATCAATGTGTACAGTACCTACTGAATTACCCCATCAGTCGAAAGGGTTAAGTGGCAGCAGTCTCACCTACAGTACAATTTAAACATTTTAAGTTAAAGAATGTACATATAACCATTTTGCTTTTGTTCATGCTCACAGTTTATATATATATATATATATATATATATATATATATATATATATATATATATATATATATATATATATATATACATATACACACACACACAATTATATATTAAAAAGTATAATTATGAATTAGTATTGTTATGAATTCTGGTAACCATGACAGATGCTGCGTTGGCAGCACTGCAGTCTTTGGTCTCCACAGAGCAGTAATAGATCAAGCTGTGGCAATGTGAGCTTCCCCACACAAGCCAGCTCAAGCCTCTTCTGGATGACTACTCCTTATAGGTTATAGTTTCAACTGCTATTCAATGTACGGCCTCTTTTTGGGACTGCCCTCCACACTCCATTTCAATTTTGTTCTCCTCTTTTAAGTATTTTTCACCATGTAGCAGCCACACAGTCCTTAACCCCTCAGCCCCACTGACAAAGGCATGCTCGATTAAAACTCATCTATGATTTTGACCTTCTCCTGTGATACATTGGCTTCGAAGAAGTCATAAAGTTACAACCCTGCAGATTGAGCAATTATCCTGTTTAAGTACCGTCGTACATCAAGTTGATAATACAAACCCGGTCATAGGCGAGAGGTTAGGGAGAGAAAGATCTGGCTGCAACAGCAAAATGATATGTTCACTGGTGGAAAACAATGCATTTTACTTAATCACCTAGTCAAAGCACCTGTGATGCTCCCTAATAGTTTTAATTAACTGCCTTCCACAGGTAGTGCTTAAAATTTAATGTATAGCTGTATCACAAACTGCAATGTTTTCATAAAATGTGGATTACTCTTCTTGAAAAAAACGTTATTTGTATGCTACTGTATTATACACACAGAACTTGTAATTGAATGAATTGTAATTAAATTAATCCCCCCCAATTTTTTTAAAATAAAAATTAAAACATTTGCAGCATATTCACAAAAAAGTAGATAACCATGACTTTAAAGTAAAAAAAAAAATAAATAAAAAAATAAAAAAGCAACCTTTTGACATTTTTTTCTAAATTCATAAAGTTGACTTTTTTCAACTATTTCCTAAAGCCGTAACTCACAGAGGCTGCAGAGGTCCCTCTGAAAGAAGTAGGTAGGCTGCCACTACGTTTCTGAATTATTAGTTGTGTTTGTATATCCTGTTCAAAACCTTCAGGCCCTGAAAACACATGCACACTCGACTGTGAGTATGTGTGTGTATTTGTATTTTTTATTTTTATTTATTTTTAGGTTTAATTACAGTATATCCTCTTGGCACCAAAATGCCTGTGGTCACAACATACAAGCCAAAACGAGTGCCGCCAGGCATCCACTTTATTTCACTCTGTAAGCCCGCCGAGCAGCCATATCCAGAACTTACAGCGTCGGAAGACCACGCAGTTCTGAATTTCATACAGACTGGCCTGCAGGTGCCCGGCCAGCCACAGGGGTCGCTGGTGTGCGGTGAGCCAAGGACTCCCCAGCTGACCTAACCCCTACCCCGCACAGGCAGCGCTTGGCCAATTGTGTGCCGACCATGGACGGGAGTTCCCAGGGGGTGGTGCACAATTGGACAGCTTGGATTTGAACTGACAATCTCCAAACTATAGGGCACATCCTACACACCGGGCAGAGTGCCTTTACTGGATACGCCTGTGGACGCAAACACAAATGAACAAGATGGAGAAAGACATTTTGTGAAAATACTTGTAGAAATTAGATAAATGCATTACCTAGCACAGTGGTTCTCAAGTCTGGCCCTGAAGATCCAATCCAGTCCAGGTTTTTACTCCAAGAATGTTCTAATGTAGTTAATTGAACCTGTTATTAACTAATTTAGGACCTGCTTGGAATAAAGACCAGGACTGGAATAGATCTTGAGGGCCAGAGTTGAGTACTACTGACCTGGTATATGTGTTACTAGAGGTTCAGTATACAAATACCATGTGAATTCATATAATAATTTTTGTTTAAGAAAATCTATATTTTAGTAGCGTTCGGTACCTCCAGATTTAAGACTACACCACTGCATTCTTACATATTTATGTTAACTGCATACAATTGTTAAGCAAAGAGATAAAAACACATATCTCTTTCAGTACATAAGTGTGTGAGAGAATACATGAATAATAAAATGTGTAACTTTGGCTTTTAACTGAAGTAAAAAAAAAAGGTTCCTATGCAAGTAATACAAGTAATAGCAGGTAGTCTTTCATTGTTTAATGAAACCCACATTAGTGTTGAAAGAAAGTTATACATTTATTGAATACACTGGTTCTTTTATATCAAATATTTAAATAAGCAGAAGTGCATTTTATTAGTGCCTATAGTTACAGAGGAAATAACTTTAATCATATACAATTAACACTTCTCAACCTAAAGCTTTGAGGTAATTATAAACATACAATTTTTTGTTCTAGGATTTTCCCAATCAAGGATAAGATGTTTAAAAAGGGAAAAGCACATCTGAGGCATCATCACATTTCCAGACTAACCTGATGTTAAACATTAAGTTACAAACACATTGTGACATGCAACAAACACAGCAGGATGTGGTGTGGAATTCTTTCAGACTGTATATAAGAGTTTACACAAAAATGTAAGAAAACATATGTCCTTCTTACCAAACAGGAACCTACAAACTGTAATGTGTAAGCAACTGAATGCTGGGAATCTAAATACCCCCTATAATGATGCTGGTGCTAGGGTCCTCTTATTTAGTCTAGGTAACTGCTCTAAATGAAGTCTCATTTTTATGATTATAATTCTGATAATTAAAGTAATAGTGGCCTATACTGGTTTCAGTCAGTAGTGCATTAAGTCCAAAATGAGCAGATACAAATCTGACAGTGTAAGCAAATGAGTTCCTGTCTTTAAATTCTGCACACCTGGATGCACAAACAGCTCCTGACAGTATCATCTATATATTACACAGAAATCTTTCTTCATTTCTGCCTAAAGTTTGATACAGCACTGGCATTATTTAAGCCCCGATAGAAGTCTATGTCACATTTCAACGATTTCTAATTACTGTGCACCAAGCCCCAGATTTTGGAAAGTCGTTTTATTTTTAAGTTGATTTAGAGCTTTTATTTTTAGCAGACTATTTCCAGACACTGGTAACGAGACACCTTTCTAGTGACCTAATTCGCCTATAAATTAAATCATATTAGTAGGTCTACATAATACTGATCTAAAAATGTTATAGCAGCATCCACTTTTAGTTCATGATGACTTTTTCCCCCGGGCAAAGTAAGAAATATTAAGAAACAGGAATAAGCCTGGATATCTGTTTTCGTGTCATTAAATGCAGTTGTTGCTATAAAACTTAAATCACAGGGAAAGTTGTCTCCTATTGTATTGCACAATCCAGAACATGAAATCCATTACTCCTTGCTCCACCAGGTAAACTCAACCAGACTGGATACGATGGGATCAGAACTCCACAAACCTCTGTACCTGAAGGTCAGCATATTAGAACAACGAGCTGTAACATTCACAGGACTCTGCAGTATCTAAAGCAATATCATCTTTTTTTCTCTGTCTAAAAGTCCAGTTACTATACAACACTGGCTAATTTACATCTTCCCCGTGTAACAGGGCAGAGGCTGGGCATAAACCGACGACCCTGTGCACCGTAAGCGAGCGTCTAAACCACAATGCAAGAGAGCGAGGATCACGTCATCTCACTGACAGGGGACTGGACAGAATCTGTAACAGCAGTGTATCACACAACACTGCCCATTACACTTACATAAACATTTTTATTTTACCACATGGAAGAATTCATTCTAGAAGTGTATCATCAGATAGATACAAGATATTTCACTTAGTCGCTGCTGTAATGGTTTAATTACATTATTCATATGTGTCGTTGTTTTTATTAACTGTCAAAGAGTGCTAATTTGAAGCCAATGCTGTGTGGAATAAAAACACTTTAATGATATATAAACAGCAATCGCCCAGAGCAATATCCACTTTGTGCTATAGTTTGTAGTGAACTTGTTATTTCCTTACCAGAGTAAATCAATACTTTTCTCATACTAAAGGAGTGTTTGAACAAGGCGACACACACAGCTATACTGTGCAAACTGCATATTGTGTAAGGGCATTGCAAAAACCATAGCCAAAGCAGCTGCAATATTTTGGGAATCCATTGATTTGGTTGTTTTGCCAATGTATCCTTAAGGAGACTGTGTGGTCCAGTGGTTAAAGAAAAGGGGCTTGTAACCAGGAGGTCCCTGTTTCAAATCCCACCTCAGTCACTTAATCTTCTTGTGCTCTGTCTTTCGGTTGAGACGTAGTTGTAAATGACTCTGCAGCTGATGCATAGTTCATACACCCTAGTCTCTGTAAGTTGCCTTGGATAAAGGCGTCTGCTAAATAAACAAATAATAATAAAATACAATATAAATCACAACCAACTGGGGGGTGGGCAGTCTCTAGTTATTGTGTTTCATTGTTGTAAACTTATATATGGGCTCTGTTTCTTTGAATACAGTCATTTCTGATTGATTTGCTAAACTGTTAAGTGTTCTTGAAAATCTGTTAAATCTTTGTCCCTATAGGCCTTTGTACAGCAGAAATAATCCAAACCCTTCCAAAACTGCAGTTTTAAAATAATTACCCAACAGTGTATAAATCCTAGAAAAACTTTATTGATCCAGACAATGAGCCCTTGTGTTTATTTCATGTCCCTGGATGACACGTGCCGCTGAATGAAACAGCTCACAAATGACAGGACCTGCAGGCACATTTCCTTTTGCACAGACATTGTGTATTAGTACTCACTCTAAAAATTCAGATATGCGCAGCTAGTAATCTCTGGGGTTTAAAGATTCCTGTATCTACAATACTCTTTATTATTTATCAGGTAGATCTGCAAGTTTTGGTAAAGATATTTACCTCTCTGATAAACCAAGTACCACTGGAGCCTTCATAAAGTAATTTGGAATCGGGGACCAATAGAAAATAGTACCCTCTTGTAAATTTTTGTTTTGATATTACCCAGTTATGCCATGTAGACAGTACATCGTATTGCTAGTCTTACTATTCTTTGTTAGTTCACGATTTTCACTATTTCGCGATTTTTGAATGGGCAAGTGAGATAGAAAAATGTTTCTGCTTTCCACTAAATGTAAATAGCTTGCATACACTGTACATATATATGAAATGTCAAAGCCAGTTGGCTTGGGGTACTGTATATCTAAACATTGTGGCTTATCTAACCGGGGTAGAATGCTAATAGTGGCACAGAACAAGCCTTGGGGGACTCATGGGGCAATAAAAAAATACAAAAATGCCTGTAGATTTTGCTGTTATTGTATTTATTAAGGAATACCAATGTATATAGTAAGAAAGGGTACAAGTGGGATCAAATGGACAAAAAAATGTTAGTCCCCCAGTCATTTTGTATTTATTTATCAGCCCCAGAACTTGTTGAATCAAAAATAAGCTAATACAACATGGTTCTTGTCAAGCCAGAGGGTTATTTAGGTTATTCTGCTTCTTCCACAGCAGGAGCTCTTGTAGTAAACAAGGTTCTCTCCATGCGTCAGACCTAATGATGCCATTCTTTCTAAATAAGGGAAGGTTACTCAGGACACAGGGTTTTTCACATCCAGAAGGTTAATTGGATTTCTGTGTACATAAATAATGGGGCTGAACCACCTTTGTTATTTTTAATAAACACTGCATTTCTTTCCCTGTGGCCTGGAAATACATTATTCCATTTAACTGGAAATGAAACAATTACTTGGCTTGGTTGTTTTTCTTGAAAACAGAATGAAACAAACTAAAATCAGTATAGAACAGCTTCTTTCTGTTATATGAACAGTACAATGTATTTAAATCAGAAATTGTATATCAAATATACAGTCCCAGAATTTCAATTTGAGTGTCTCAACAAAATGGCAGACTGTAAGTTGCTGAGTCTGTAAGAATGCAATTATTTCCTGTTTAATAGATGGCATGACGTTACATATGCATGAATGGAATTAAGACTCCAAATGCATCAGACTTTCACACATTCCAGGTTTTACTACAAGCTTGATTAGACACAGTGTATAGGTAAGAAGCTCAGGTGTGTCTTATTAAACTCATAGTAAAACCACGAAGGGATCAAACTGCTATGCAATGGACATCTTATTTACATTCCTGATATGTTCTGAAAGATATTATCAGAACAATTGAAATATTTGTTTGAACAAAATGTCTGTATCCAAGATCTCAAATGACTGTTCCATGAAGCCAATATCTGAATGTGATAAAGACGTTATCTCCTGGACAACAATAAGTCACACGACTACAATATGGCAGCCATATTAAAGTAGGTCATAGGTCAATCTGAAGGGAATCTGAATTCATTTTATGAGATATTAGATAGTTGAGCAGCAGAGGATTTACAAAAACACATAAACTCCTCTCACAGGAATGCTTAATAATCCAGCTGTTTACAACAGTAAAAACTATAGATACAAGGTTCATCATTTTTGTAATTAATCTCTCCTGGTGAATACAAAACTTATAACACTACACTGGGATAGGTGCCATTAAATATGGTACCAAGAGGAACATAAATCAACATTATGCTCCCTTTAAGACTAGAAACCATTGGAATGAATGATAGAATGCTATCTGCATTTTATGTGGTTAATAAATTGAATGAGGACTCTGGAAATTGGAGGGGCCAATCCTGCATTAATCTGGAGCAATTATAAATACAATGCCCTCTTCCCCAAGGTCAGTATAAGGTTAATAATCTATGCAATATGGTATGAGCATAAGGACAAACCGAACACATGTGTTTCCAGTTAATCAAAGTAGGTAATGTCACAAAAGATTACAACTGTCGCAGACTGATTAAGCAATACAGCAATTTCTGACACAGAGAGCATTACCAGGCATTAAGGAAAGTGTGGGTGCTAATGGTGCACAGGTAAAGCCTGTACCGTGGATAAAGGTACCAGACAATGATAGCGCAAGAAATCTTTTTATTGTACAACTTTAATTTGAACGGAAACCTCTTAAAATTGACTGAGAAGTGTTGCCTATATAATTAAACAGTGCACGGAGCCAGAGTGGGTCAGGGGGATGTAGGGCATATCTCATAATTAACAGCACTATTAATAATTCATAACCTCATGGAGAGGGTGCACACACGGATTGCCTCCAGCACATGATTCAGGATGTACAGTATGTGGATGTGACATCCCCATGACTGTCAAGCCAGCATTCCAATTAAGAGTGAAACCTCCACTGAAGCACATCTGTGTCAAGGCCAGACACACACACTGGGAATTGCTGTAGACTTACACTGGGACAGGTACAGTCAGGAGACGAGACTCGGCTATACATTTAATGTCAGTGAGAAGCACTTTCCTGGTAATAAGAGACATCTCATTGATCTCGTTGATTGAGTGGCAGTGCTGAGCTGGTCTGTCATAGATACATGGGATCTGCGTCAACCTTACTGTCCAGCATGAGACACTTCCAATAGATAACATAATGTATCATACATAGAAAAAGCACAGCCAATAGAGTTGATAGGTTGCTGCCTCATATGACTTTCTGAAATGAGACAATAGAGAAACTATTGACAGTTATAGTAGTTGGAGACACCTAAAGGGAAATATTATTCAAATTCATTATTACATCCACTCTGCTTCAAGAAACCCACTCCCCTATTACCATTACTCATAGGGCCTTACCTTTAATTGTTATGTTCTGATTAAAACTAAATTGGTAAATTGGATTTCGGACCAGTAAACCTTTAACTGACTTTTGGCTGTTGAAGGAGTTTAAATAAAGGAAAAGAAAAAAATCCTACATCCTAAAGAAATTTCCACATTACCAGGTAAAGCACACAATACTATTACAAGATGATATACTGTAACAGCATCCCAAAGTCAAAAACATATGAATCAGTCCTTAGAAATCCTCATCACATGACCAAAATAGATCCAACTATCACCCCCGTCACGCTGCTTACAGTCAATTTTTTTTTTTTTTTACAAAATCCCTCAAATTACGTCATCATGTTGAATGTTCTTCCTCTCTTCACACAACAAAGCAAAATGGTGGACAACAGAAAATTAATTTAAAAATATACTACAAAACAAAGACTGCTGCAAACACTAAAATCGTCATAAAACCTTTCCGTTCAGTGTTTCCTGACTCCCTAAAATTCAAACAAATCCAACTCTACGATATAAATAAATCTGACGTTCAACTAAAGGCCCCTCGAGAAGAACTATAGTTACCTCTAGGAGACGATGCCCTCAGCATGCGGCTTCAGGCATTACAGTCCCCCGTTGGTAACTATAACTCTTCCATCGGGGACCGTAGTTTCCCACTATATGCCTCCTCTCGAGTCCATATTTACTCTCTCTCTCTCTCAACCAACTGACGAAGGTTGGCTGGTCGCAGTTGTTTCCTGTGGATAGCACTGGCCATTTGGTCCCACAGATGTTCTATTGGACTCAGGTCAAGAGAAAAAACTGCTCATGGCAAGACCTCAACATTGTTTTCTTGAAGTCGTGCAATTCTAACCCTAACATTGTGGTCTTGCATTGTCCTGGTGAAAAATCGACATTGGCTTCCGGATTGGTTTGCAGGAACGGAAAAACTGGTGCCTCAAGGACTTCGTCCTTGTATCGCTGAGCAGTAAGGTTGCCCTCAATCTGCACCAAAGGCGTTCTTGTGTTAAAGGAAATTCCTTCCCACATTGTTGGCTTGAACAACGTAACAGTCAGCATAACGCTCACCATGACATCTCCACACACGTTGGCTTTCGTCAGCTGTCAACATGTTACCCCTGAACGGCCTCCGAGCATGCACAGGTTATTTCTCCCTGGAATTTCTCGTGCTGTAGCGACTGCAGTCTGAAAATGATTACTATTGATATAAAACTTGTTGCGTTTTCATTGTGCATCACTAGAAAATAAATGTGAGTGAAACATAAAACATTAGTCCAATTGCATAACACTGTGTTCCCTATTATTCTAGGGTTTATGTTACAATAGCTTGTCATCCCTGACAATCTGTTATAAGTATATGGCACTTAAGTATAGAGTACAGTTAGTACCTGTATGCTGAGCACCGTTTTTCAGGCAATGAAGGAGTTTTTGTGACAGTCCCACTACTCTCCGCTGCACGTCTGCATTCCTCAAGCTCAGCATGACGTAACTTTAAAAATGGCTTTGCAAGTCCTCCAAATACATAAAAAGGAAGTCACCTAAGCCAACAAGCAGTAATTACCTCCACAGTTCACCAGAGAGGTCTAATTTCCATAGCCTCCTGACTATTTCTGGAGCGGCGGCTATGTATGATTGATGGTTTATAAAACCTTTTTTTACAGTTCTGACATTTCTGTGATACAAGCAGGCGTGAACTTTCCATCTGGTATACCTGCCTTGCTGCGGCCCCGAAGTCCTCCACCGTCCTTGAGCACGGCTTTGATCACAGCTCTTTAGGGAGAGGGCAGGAACCCAAAAGATGAATGCTTTTCCAGGGCATATCACAAGCTACTTGAAGCAGCTTTAATCACTATCAGTGGCTTATTGTAAATGCAGACTGTGTGCATAGCTGCTTACAAGCAAGAACTGCCACCAATGTCATTTTCAGTAAAGTCCTGGTAGAGTACTTAACATCTCTTTACTGTGTATTAACGGCCATAGGTTGGATAGGTTAAAGTGATTGGGACAAGTAATATTTTCAATATGAATAGTGTATCAGGAAGGTTCACAACTTCCAGTTCCACCAAATGATTAGTTATCCCCCTTCACAGCAATGGCAAATCAACCAGTTGGAGGAGCATTTCAGTGTTACTAATTAGGCTATTTTACAGCAGTGAGCCAGTAGAAGATGCTATTCACTTGGGGGGGGGGGGGGGCGTCCAGCCGACTGTCAGTTTTTCATTTTGAGTTTAATTTCTCTATGATTCTCAAAACATTTGTAAATATATACTTGCTGTGTAATAAAGCCTTTGTGAATTCAGGCAATAGTAGTACAAAAAATGAAATGGATAAATAAAACAAATATCACAATACAATACACGTCAGGATTCAAAGGTAATGATACAGAATACATCAGGCTGAATGCTCTGATCCTGACTTGCCATGTTGTACAAGGACATATTGTGGGCACCATTCACTGTATTACATATGAGGACTCATGCGTATTACCATCATCTGCTTTCAACATTAAAAACTGATAAACTTGAGAAATTCTTAATTTAATTTCTATTTCATCTGTTCTTCTTGACTTCCTCAGCATTTTTTCTTTTTTATTGTTTGTTTACGATAGCCACATCTCATTTGCAGTGGACTCTTATTGTAACCAATTTTACAGCTGAGGAAACTTTGGCACAAGTAGGTTAACTGCATAGCCAGGGTCAAACTGTAAGCTGTTCGCTGAGCTGGGATTCAAAAACAGACTTTCTGTACAAACCACTGTGCCTGCTTTTCAGTCATGTTACAGTCTGTCTGTGTAAGAATTGGTTAAAACTTTTTTTTTTTTTTTTTTTAAAGGCTCACAGCTCTAACATTATACAAGTAAAACAAGTTAACACATAAAACACGCATTTTGGTGATTCACAATCAGAGATATCAACATGAAAAAGTAGATCACCATGACCTGCACCCTCTGTAGACATGTAATAATGTAAGTTTAAAACATACAGACAGACGTGCCGATTCCTCCATAAACCTCTACATTCCGATATTCCCAATAACGTTATAAAATAACGTGCAACATTTCATCTTATCTGGATAAGCCGTTCTTTGGATATGTAAAAATGGCAACAGAAAAATGCAAGGTACAACATTAGAGCTACTCAGATATTAAGTGTTGCCCTAAGGTGGCAGGACAAATATACAAACCTACCAGAAAAATCCCTATGCAATGGACTAAGAGGACTACCTCCCAGCTGTAAATTGCTTCCCCGATGCTGAACTCGACTCTTGGATTTGTTCCTACAGTGTGCATGTACACTATCTAGCGTACAGGATGTCGTTCAGCACTAAGGAAGTACACTTGCCCTGTACCTGTTAAGCGTCCAGGCAGGCATTAGAGGCCTAACAAGTTTAGAGATAAGAATAGTCAAAAAGGCAATATTTTATTGTAAAATGCAATTTATTTTTATTTTTTAGATTAGTCCTTGTACATTGGTTATAAAAAGGTAAAAGTAATACCTTACTACAGTAAATGAGTGCTGGGACAAACATTTTTCATGTTGAATATTAAAAAAAAAAAAAAAAAAGTCAAAAATAATTTCTTTTTAAATTAGAAGGAACAACATAATACAGAACTGTATTAAATATGAGAAACGCCTTACAGCACAAAGCCTGGAAATAGGGTTATTTATGAATGTACTGATTGATTTTTTTGGTATGGTACACTAAATAATATATATGAACATGAATATGTTTTTTTTTTTGCCTCAATACATTTCAAGCTAAAGCATAGTAACATAGGGCTTTTTTTTTTTTTACAACGTTTTGATTCCCGAGTTGTTTAAAAGAATGTTTTTTTCAAAGTCTTTTTTTATTAATAAAATAATAATGTTCGCTATTTACGGAACTGGTCTCTATTGTTATTAATGAAACCACAAATAGTCCATAACAGTTTCAGGAACATCAAGCTTGATTTTATTCATAAAACCAGACTTTGAATGAATTCATGAGTTAAAGCTTTGTGAAGACAGCCCCTATTTTATTTATTGTATTTAATTTTTTTTCCCCCAGATTGTATTATTTTACTATTTTAAATCCTGGAAAAAAATATGTTGACAAATGCACTGTGTTCCTATATATTGTATACATATACACACAGACACACTGTATGAAGGTTCTTGTACAGAACCACCCAATACGTATATTAAAATGCCTAACAAATGTAAGAAAGGTGTATCCTTAACAACATGTTCTAAGCTAGAAAGAATGCATAAAACAGTAATGAAAGCACACATAGTATGCCAAGTTTACAAGAAAAGGTGAGAACAAAATTGAAACAGACATGGATCAAACTGTGAAGCATCAATTATTTAGGTGGACTGACATTTGTTATTGAATTAACTATTAATGACAATTGTGATTCTATACAAAAGTGGCACAAATTTTAACAGATGCATTTTTCAAGATAAGAGGATTAAAGCAAAAGCAACCAGGAGTGATAAACCAAGCACTTATATATATATATATATATATATATATATATATATATATATATATATATATAACCAAACTCTATTACTTTAAACCATGACAATGCTGTGAATTTTCTATGAGCTCTGTGAGGGATGATGGAGCCTCACCAGTCAAGGTCTTATGTACCATGAAATCTATATTTAACAGGCAAATAAACTGCAGAAATTGAAGAGTAAATGGAAAAGTATGGAAGGGCTATTTCAGCAATGCCAGTGATATATACATCGATTACTTTTTTAATTAGAGATGTGTCTGAGGAGTGAAATACCCACCTAAACAAAATACATTCTTTGCTTTTTGGGGCATCCACAGCTGCCTTCCAGCTACCATTCAATCACACCAGTCGACGGTGGGTATTCAGCATTAATTTCAATGACTGTTCAGGGTGAAACACTGATGGCTGAGAGTGTTAGAGAAGCCCCTTTGACTTGTATTGTATTGTTACTGCTTCCATTGCTGCCTCTTCTGTACTACAGTACATATTGTAGCAAATGCCTTGTTAAACACAGTTGTGAGGATCTGATATTTCATGATGCTGTGCATGTGCTAGCTAATGAATCATCTTAACTATAAAAACAATTGTATTGCTACCTAGGTAATTAATCATCTGGATGGAAGTAATTCCACTCCCCTTAATTTGTACTGCCACCTAAGAACGCCTCTTTCACATAGCAGTGCACTAACGTGTACATAAATAAAATATAAGCGTACCATTCATTTTTGTTAAATTTAATATGTCCGTTTAAATCACTGAGTAAATGGCTGTTTGTGGATTATCATTCATCTCTAAATTGTACGTGTCTAATTTTGTGCATGGTTTAGAAGTTCATAAAGTTGAGAAATAAATTTGAAAAAAACACTGCTGGTGTTTCTGGAGATAACCTCCAGTGTTTCTTCGAATCAGTTTAATTTATTTTTATTAATAAATAGTTTTACTAAAGGCAATTGTCTCCCTCAGGGTTGGGCTAGAGTGGGAACGACATTGGCACATTGCAACATTGGTGATGAAGCAACATAAATTTAGATTAAACACGATAGCTGATCTGGTTGTTGTAAAAAAGGGACTGACAGTCTGAAAAGGAGACCAATAGGGAATCAGTGCACAAGAAGATTGTACCCAGCTGGGTTTCTTTACTACAGGTTCGCTCCAAAGACCATCTGGTGACACCTGTGGCATAAGCCAGGCAACTGTGCCAAGATGTAACATTGATATTACTGCTGCCCTGCTGAAGAACACACAATATATTTGTTTTCCTTCCGCCTCAGTGCAGTAGAAACAAGTCTAATAGGATTTGTACGACACGGATGGCTTTCAGGACGATAGACTGCGCCCATGTGGGCATATTGTGCGTGCACATTCAATCAAGAAAAAGACTCTGAGTGTGCATGTTGCATGTAATACACACTGCAAGCACAGTGATATATTCACAAAGTTATTTATGATATGAGGCAACTGTATTTTATTTATCAGCAACTCCCTCCTAGACTTAAATGCTATTTATTTACTTCAGAGGTTAAGTCTGTCTCCTTAACACTGAAATGTAGTACACTGTCAACACATTTTTTTTAACTATTATTTTTATTCATTTTCCAATTTTCTCCCAATTTGGAATGTCCAATTATTATTCAACCTGGCTCATCGCTGCAACCCCTTGACTAACTTGGGAGAGAAGAAAATGAGCACTCGCATCTTCTGAAATGCCATCAGACATCTGCTTTTTTTCACTCTGCAAGCCTGCCGTGCAGCCATATCCAGAACTTACAGCGTTGGAGGACCATGCAGTTCTGAATTGCATACAGGCTGGCCTGCAGGTGCCCGGCCAGCCTCAGGGGTCACTAGTGTGCGGTGAGCCAAGGACTCCCTAGCCGACCTTACCCCCACCCCGCCCGGGCAGTGCTTGGCCAATTGTGCGCCATCCCCTGGGAACTCCCAACACATTTGTTTCTTATCTGGATTATTATTATTTCTTTTTTTAAAAACAAGCAGCTGGGTTCACAGACCTCGATTATCAATAGGAAGTCTAAGACTAGTTTCTATCAGGGCCTGTAAAACCTGTCAAAATCAAATACTAATACGAATATTCTATCCCTTATTTTCCAGACTCCCGAGCATGAAAAATGCACGTGTGTGACTGAGTGTAAAAGAACTACAGACACATTATTCAGACAGGCAGCTGCATGGTATTGTTCTGCATGCTCACTAGCTTGGTCTGTTCTTCATTTCTTGTCCTAGAAATATTATTTTAAACCTTTGTCTAGTTTTCCTTTTTAGCAGTCTTGGCATAATTGTGGTCTATACAGGTACTACTTCAGTACGTTTTCAGTATATTTTAGAATTTATTAGCCAATCAACGTACTCTGGTTTTAACATAATCTTGACCGCATTATGGTGGTGTATTTTTTTATTTATTTTTTTATTTTTTAATAAAAAGGCAGGAAGTCATAAAAAGTCATTTCTGATGCAAAAGCAAGATTTTGATAAATGGAGAATGACAATCAGTCCATTAATAATTAGATATTTGACTTTTTGTGCTTCACAGCATAATGGAAACGAGAACAGCTAAACATGAAAAATCCTTGGCATAGCAGTGGGGAACTCTCATCATGAACTCCCAGGTGGCAAAGCTAAAATCAGAAAGGATTAAAAAAGACATGGTACCGTTAGTCAAACAAGGTTACTAATCTGTAAAATCTGACAAAGCAGAGAAACCTCAATCCTGAATCATACATACTATACAAATGGCAATTCTGAGAATCTCCTTTACTAAATACTCTCATATAAATATGAATGCTTGTTGTTTAATGTTTAATTTAAACATCATTGTAATACAGTTTAATAGCAAGACAGGAGCTGAAGTAAATGCTTAGACCACTTGATAATGACAAATGATTAACATTCATAATGGCTATTTAATGCTTCCCAAACAACTGCTCTGTATTGATTTTTCTGATCAGATCATAAGTATTTTGGATCAGGTTTAAATGACTAGGATGCATTTACTATATCTGCTGTCATTTCCAGCATCTTCAGAGCCCAGTTAATAACAGGACTGTTTGCCTGACTGCAGAAATCCCAGGAGTCTGACAGTACATTCAATTGCATTATTCAGCTGCAGCACGTAAAACAACCCAGTACTTTTTAAAATAAATCTTAAAAAGCTATTTGCCTTTGTTGATTATTTTATATCAATCTTTCGAATACATGTGGGTATAAACAGTGTGTGATAAAACAGCAGCAGTAGACTAACTGACGTACTGTACATACTGCTTGGCCCCTTCTGACATGATGGTGGTAGTCCTCGGCTTAAATGGTGCTGCCACCTGCCAAGTTTCATTGCTCTGCAGTGAAAGGTTTATCCACAACAGCAGTGTAACGTGCTTTACGCACCATGTGAAAACATATACTTAAAAAAATAATTAATACAAAATAAGTGTTTTGAACTACAAAACATATTCACAAATAATAGTAAGTTAGATAAAAAAAAGCGATCTGTAAAAAAAATAAAAAAAATAAATTACTGTTCATATCTACAAGTCTGTGAATGCTATAAAAACCACAAGTTATCGTATTATCACATGCTACATAAACTCTGAATGCTAATGCTGACCAGACACAGGTGTTTGGGGAAGATAAGACCACTACCCTGCACCTTCAGGGGTTACAGCTTGAAAAGTGTTACGAATTTCTCAAAGCGGAGCTGCCAATCATCCCATCAGAAGCAAGTCTCAGGTAAGAATAAGCTTGTCAATTTTAGCCTATTGTAAAACCATAACGAATGTGACAGGAATGGATGCTTCTGACAGCCACCTAGAATGGAGGGTTAAAGGGCAGAGCACTAGCTGGGGCGTCAACAGCTAGTCCCTGTGAACTAGACAATAAACCTGGAAGAAACAGCTCCAGCTTATTGACTGCATTCAGAAAAGAAAAGGTTCTTCGATTCATCCAAGCAATACCTCATTTTTGTCTCTGTTTTGTAAGATTGTTACCCCGTCTAGTCTGTGAGAATAAAGGCTGTGACACAAGGCAGCAAAGCTGTCCCCAAGGTTTAAGGCACATTGAACAGATCAGTACTTGGAAGAATTGTCTTGCCTGATACCAGAGTTTTACGTTAGCAAGGGTTTCATAAAAAGGCCCGAAGCCAAAAGACAAACATGTTCTTTCTGTATGAAGGCCACCTTCATTTCCAATTCAGATACAGTATTTTTTTAATGTCTCTATGACATTGTGCTTTGCTGTAAATGAAGAGAAATAAATATGACACAATAACATTCTTTCCAACGGTTAAACGCTGTAATAAATGCTGGTTACAACAAACTGTCACGAGAGCGTGAGTAAATCAGATAAGCTGTCACAAATGATTTATATTTTATAATTCATCCCTGAATCACCATAGACTTTTTTTTTTGTCCGCCGCGTCACTGCACACACCCGAAAGCATCAATTATTGCTGCATGAAATCACACATTATGAATAGCAGAATGTTAAAGACGATTGTGACAGGGTAGCGTCACGGCCCAAGCTGTTACCGGCAGGAAAGAGACCCAGAGACAGAAAGCTGTAGTTTAAGTGTGTATGCGCAAGTTTATTTAACAAAACACACAAAATAACACGGCACAAAATAAAAGGCTTACACAAAATAATAACTACATGTAGGCTGGGCATTAGCCTTCACTACTACACTGAAAAACAATACAAAAATCACAGCACAAACTCATTCAACAAACAAAGGATGTCTGGTTTCTTTTATACTTGTGGCCACTCCCCAATTAGCACCATTTACCTAATTGGGGGATGGCCACACCTGTGATTGCTGGCAGGGACAGATTTAACCCCAACCCTGCCAACCTTACCTCCCGCTCTTTACACAGGCTGGCCCTTCCGCAACGATCAACAAACTGTGCAACATCACAGAAATGTTTGCATGCATCATAATTGAATCCTTTATGCACCAATGATTTTGCAGACTGCTTGCCAGCCTCACTGATATTATTGTATTGTTTATTTTTTATGAAATTCAATCATCTATAAAGCAAGCCCTGGCATTGATTGCTGATGCCACTGAAGCTTTAGGTGTAGGGAGTTGAACAGCACTACTCACCAATAAAGCTGGGACATTCCTTTGATGTAGTATCAGCAGTTCATTATATCAAAGTTTCACTCAGGTTGCACCATAATTCTGAAAGTGTTTAATTGGATGCGGTTAGAGGTTGATTTGATTGATCAGGAAAGGCCACAGTTGGATGTCATTAAAGCGTTTACAGCAGCATTTTCATCAACCACCTACTTTTTAGGGTAGTCTTAGGTTGTTGATGCAATTCAAGGTTGTTCCCCACTTCAGTATGATGCTCTACAAATCCAGCTGTGGCTTATAATAAATGTTGCTCAAACCCTAAAAGAAATATTCAAAAACATTTAAGTCAGGCTATTTAAAACACTGTAAACATTAACTTCTGCCAAAAACACTCTGAAGTAACTGGAAGTCTTTAATGAAATGATTAACATATTAAACATTTTCGTTGATCCTGTTTTTAGTACAGTGCCGATGAATACTCTGGACACCAACAGTGATTAATGGCGGTCCTTTTTGTGAATTTGTTTCCCTCTTAAGTTGGTAGGGTTTATTTCCAGCAGAATTTACTTACTAGAAGAATTGTTATTTATTTATTTATTTATTTATTTATTTATTTAATCCACATATTCTTTTTTTCTTATTACATTATTCATATGAATTATGTATATGAATATACATGCAAAATAGGTTAAATTGTAAAAGAAAAGAGACACTATATATCAAATATAGTGACAAAGTAGTCTGTATTTTTACTTAATGTTAGAACACATAATAGTGTATTGTGTTATATTTCCAAAGGCAAATGGAGCGATGTTTATTACCTGGTAACAGTTTGGGGAAAATCCCATGTAAAGTGTATTCTAGAACTTTCTTTCTGCTAACAATAATGCTTGACAATGCCAGTAGCTTGGAGTATATCCACAGATGCTGTGGTTTATCTTAGCCAATAGTTCTGAATTTACTTACTCTGATACCAGAGTTCAAGGAGTCAACTTGTAACAATTAGAATTGAAGCCATCAGTGGAAGTAAATGTTATCTGAAGTTATCTTGTATTGTCATGAGTGGGTCAAATGGTAAGCACAGAACTGAAGTTTCATGCATCAAATTGTAAAACCCTTCAAGAACATGTTAATTCAAGAACTAATGGTTTCAAAAACTATAGGGCTAAAGTACTTTTACTGAGGCCTCCATTTAGCTACCTACAGGAAATAAATATAAATAAATGAATAAATAAATACATAAATAAATAAGGCAAATGAGCAATCCACCTATCTGATAAATAAAGGCTATCACATTCCAAACAGGGAGAAGTCATGTGTGCAAAAGACAGAATAATATGTGTGTGTGAGGGCTGAGTAGGGTTCTTTGTTAAGCTGTGTTTGGATTCATCTATCTACTGTCAATACACCGGTATATGTATAATACATACTGTGCAGCAGGCTGACACAGACAGGTACCTGCATTAAACTAAAAACACAACAAGTACGATGATCTACAAACAATTGACACGAAAAGGCATGGCTTTTCCCTCCTAGTTTTGCCACCACTATATTTTTCAAATTTATACTTTAGTTCAGTTATTTCCAAACAATATAACTAAAAGCACAGAATTCATCCAAAAAGGTATTTTTTAAAACCACTTAGGATCTCCTGGGAAGTTGAGCAAGGTTTACTGGAGCAGATCATTTTTTTTTTCTTAAATATAAAAGAGGACAATTCAAAATGGATTGATTAGCCACATCATGCTCAATTCAAATCCTTCAAAACAACCTTGTTTTCTAAGTTTACCCCTTTATATTTGTAATTTAGCCCTTATCTTGCTATGAAATGTGAAAGATAGTGTACAAGACCCCATACAGAGTAAAGGTTCAGTTACACTGCTTTTACACCTTGAACATGCTAGACTTTTCTCAGTACTTCATCGGTACACCACATCACATTGGATTTTGCACAATATGCTCTTGAATTTCACTACAGGTGTAGTGTTTTGAATGTATTGCACCATTTAAAAAAAGATATACTTGTATTAGCCACATAATTCATACACATACAATATGTAACTTAGTTTAGATTCTGTATTAAAAAAAATGTTGCAAATTTAAACATAAACCCTGAAAACAAAAACTAAACAAAAAATAATAATAATTCCATACAAAATAGCCTACCATTCCCCATTCCATCATTATAACCAAACACTAAATAAATTATACAACCTTTATTCACAATAATAATAAGACCCCTGGATTCGGTGCTATGAAATTGAACACTAGTGTTTACCTTATAAATAATTCACATTTCATTAGTGCCATATATGCAAATAGCAGGTACATCATTGTCCATTGTTACATAACGTCAAAGGAAAGCTGTCAGGATGGCATCTCAAAAGTTAGAACCGTAATTTGATTAACAACTGTGCACAGGGGCTTACTGCATTTAATTCTCTACTGGTCGAGAAATCCTAACTAAGGTTTTATTGACAACACTACAAGCAGCAAAAAAAAAAAGAAGAAGAAGAAGAAAATAATAATGTATAATGGGTTCTGTATTCACTGCAGAATAGAGCACTAAATAATTACGTCAGGCTAAAGTATATCTAACTGCAGCTTATATCAGGTTCTGCAACATATGGCAGGATCAATATCTATCTTTCCATGTTTATGACGCAATTAAAAAAGTGTAACCAGTTTGATATTCTTTTTGAACCCGAAGGCTAGAATCTATAATTACTAGCTCGTCAATACTGTGTAGTGACACTCAAAGTGTGCCTGACAGGTGCAGCAGAGTGGAAGCAGTTTTAAGGGTTTTAAGACACAGTAGTTTTATTACACTTAATTTATAAAAACATTTGCAAATTATTTCAATTTAGAATTTGGATCAGAAATTTACACAATATCCATTTATATACAGTATATATATATATATATATATATATATATATATATATATATATATATATATATATATATATATATATATATATATATATATATACACACACACATACAGTATACATATAATGTTTGCATTTGGATTGGTCCCCACACAGCCTCCTGTAGTGGTGTGATCCCTTTGAAGTGTGTGAAAGTATTGTCTCTAGAGCAGTTAGCAGCTGTGCCAGTTCCCTTGTAAAGTGAGGTGGAACCTATTTAAGGGTGGGTATCTAATAGTTGTCAGTCTACAGGCAACCAGGGACCGAGGCAGATAGGTAAGTTCCTGCTTCAGGTAATTTTAAATTAACTACATTTGGGAACATTGTAAGGTGGTGTTTGAATTAGCTGAGTTAGTCTGTGATTAGTACCAGGTGAGTGGTTAAATTGATTAGAAGTTGATTTGTTATTTGATTGGTTTCCACACAGTATAGTTGGTTCTTTTTGCCACGCAGTTGTAATATTAACCAAGCAGCCTATTTCTGCACCAGCAAGAAGCGCCAGCAAACAGAAGAGCCTCAACAAGAGCCGGGAGTCTAGCTGTGGTAGTCCAGCAAGGGGAGGCCTGCGCCGAGACGCTGTTCGAATAGATCCAAACCTAACAGCGCTCTGGAAGATGCCATCTACTAGTCAGGTCTGTACCCTCCACCCCACTGCTCCCACTGTGCCTATTTGTCTTGCCTGTCCTGCTATGATTGTCTCTCACATACCTGTTCTGTCCTCTTGCCCTCGTCCTCTGCCCTCTCTCCGCCGCTGCTCCTCCAACCCCTCTAACCTCATTCCTCTGCCTCTCTCCCCCCCCCCCCCCCCTCCCGCACACTCTCTGGTGCACTCTGGAACTGTCACTCTTCTGCTAATGAAGCTGATTTCATCTCTGCCTTTGCCACCCACCTCTCGCTCGATTTCCTTGCTCTCACTGAAACCTGATTGTCCCCTGATAACACTGTAACTCCTGCTGCCCTGTCCTCTCTCTACGTCCTGTCCCATACTCCGCGTCTCACTGGACGGGTGGGACTGGTCTTCTCCTCTCTCCCTCCTTACTCTTTTCTGTCCCCTCCGATCTCTCCTCACTCTCTGTTAATACCTTTGAATTTCATGCAGTCCAAATAACCTCTCCCTGCTAATTGTACTGTACCATCCATCTGGGCCTCTCGCTCACTTTCTAGATGAACTTGACTATCTACTCTCCTCCCTCCCCTCTCTGTCTACCCCAACTGTCCTGTTAGGTGACTTCAATATCCATCTCTCCAACCCCAACCACTCTGCTGGATTCCTCCCTCTCCTTCACTCCTTTGACTTCTGTCTCTCTCCATCCCCTCCTACCCACAAAGCTGGCCGTCAACTGGACCTCACCTTCTCCAGGGCCTGCTGCCCCTCCACCCTCTGTCACCCCCCTGGACCTCTCTGATCACTATTTCATCTTTTTCTCTCTCCCCTCTCCCTGCTCCTCCTACCCCCACTGTCACCTCTCGCCCCCTCTGTCCTTGCCTCCCCTGCTCTCTCTCACCTCCCTCCTATCGACTCCTTTTCACAACTCTCCGTAGACTCTGCTACCTCGACCCTCTTCTCCTCACTCACCTCCTCCCTTGACTCCCTCTGTCCCCTCACCTCCCGACCTGCTCGCCCCTCCCCTCCCCAACCCTGGCTCTCCTCTGCGCTCCGCTCAGCAAGAATCGCACTGCGATCTGCTGAAAAGAAATGGAAGAGAACCAAACTCCCTGCTGCCCTAGACCTTTACCGCACTCTCCTCTCCGCCTTCTCCTCTACTCTCTCCTCTGCTAAATGTACTTATTTCCAATCTGTAATCCAAGCCTCCACTAACAACCCACGTAAACTATTCTCTACCTTCTCCTCCCTCCTAAACCCTCCCCCTTCGTCCTCCCTCTCTATCTCCCCTGATGACTTTGCCTCCTTCTCTTCTAAAATCTCAGATATCCGCAAACTCTAACACCTCTCCCTCCCCCTCCAAACCCTACACCCACTGCATCCCCTACTAACTCACCCTCCTTCTCCACCTTCTCACCCCTCTTGGACTCTGACCTCTCCTCCCTGCTCCAGGGTCACAAACCCACCACGTGTGCCCTGGACTCCCTCCCCACTCACCTCTTTCAAGTTGCTGCTCCTGCTCTACTTCCCTTCATCTCCTCCCTTCAACACCTCTCTCCTTTCTGGTCTTTCCCTCTGCCTTCAAAAAAGCCTCCTCAAAAAACCTACCCTCGACCCCCACTTCCCTCCAGAGCTACCGTCCTGTCTCCCTCCTACCCTTCCTCTCCAAAACCCTCGCGGGACTGTATACCGCCAGCTCTCTGCTTCCCTGTCCAACCACTCTCTGCTCGACCCTCTCCAATCTGGCTTCCGCTCTGCTCACTCCACTGAAACCGCCCTCCTGTCTGTCACCAACTCACTAAAGTCTGCCCGATCTGCCTCTCTCTCCTCTGTCCTAATTCTCCTCGACCTCTCTGCTGCCTTTGACACTGTTGATCACTCTATTCTACTATCATCTCTCGCTGACCTGGGGATCTCTGGCACTGCTCTGGCCTGGTTCTCCTCCTACCTCTCCAACCGCACTTACCAGGTAACCTGGCGTTGAGTAACCTCCACACCTCGCCCTCTCTCAACAGGAGTCCCCCAAGGGTCAGTCTTGGATCCTCTCCTGTTCTCTCTCTACACCCGCTCCCTGGGCCCCCTCATCGCATCCTATGGTTTCTCATACCATTTCTATGCTGATGATGCTCAGATTTTCCTCTCCTTCCCCACCTCTGACTCCACCATCCCCTCCTGTATCTCTACCTGTCTGTCTGCCATTTCCTCCTGGATGCACTCGCATCACCTCAAGCTCAACCTCTCTAAATCTGACCTCCTTTTCTTTCCCTCCTCCTCCCCCTCCTCTGATCTCTCTATCTCTGTTCCTCTGGAATCTACCACACTCTCTCCCTCTTCCTCCGCTAAGAACCTTGGAGTCACCCTGGACCCCTGCCTCTCTTATTCCCAGCACATCTCCACTCTGGCACGCACTTGCCGACTTCTTCCTGAGCAACATCCGAAGAATCCGACCCTTCCTCACCAACTACGCCACCCAGCTCCTGGTCCAGGCCTTGGTACTCTCCCGCCTAGACTACTGCAATTCCCTCCCGGCTGGCCTCCCTTGCTCCTCCACCCGTCCGCTCCAGCTCATCCAGAACTTCCCTGCCCGCCTGGTGTTCTCTCTGCCTCGCTTCTCCCACGCAACTCCACTACTCCGCTCACTCCACTGGCTCCCGATCACCGCTCGCATCCAGTTCAAGACTCTTGTACTAGCCTACAGATGCCTTGACCAGACTGCACCCAGCTACCTCCAGACCCTCATCTCTCCCTACACCCCCACTCGACCTCTCCGCTCCGCCTGCACTAGAAGACTGGCTCTACCTCCTCTACGCTCCCCTGCCTCCAGAGCCCGCTCCTTCTCCACCCTCGCTCCGCAGTGGTGGAATGACCTTCCTACAGATGTCAGGACTGCCCAGTCCCTGACCACATTCCGGTGCCTCCTCAAGACTCATCTCTTCAGATAGCACCTGTAGAACTCCTCTGTTTTTCCCCTGGGACACTTATCACCCTTCCTTAAATGCGCTTTACTTGCTCTTATCTGTAATCTGCCAAGTGTTTAATCTGTAGTATTTTGTATTTAATCATATCCTGATGTAACTATCACTGACACTGTTATCTGCTGTATTATTGAATTGTATTTTGTCACACTTGTACTTGCTCGAACCAAGTCATTGTATTTATCTTGCTCTTAATTGTATTATTACTTGTACTGTGATACTTGAAATGTATTTGCTTACGACTGTAAGTCGCCCTGGATAAGGGAGTCTGCTAAGGAATAAATAATAATAATAATAATAATAATATAACATGCACAATCTTAGAAGACTGTTCCAAGATATACAGAACTGTAGTTTGTCTTTCTATACTCCAGGCACTCCCTAGTAAAAACATGTAAGCATGGTGAATTGTAATATTACCTCTCTCATGATATAGTTTCAAAAGGTATTGGAGGTAGAGCAGCCACAACTTCAATTCAGATCTTTCTTAAATAATGCTTCTTTTTAACAAGGCTTGGCAGCATATAATATATCCAATATGTGGTTTTTACTAAGGTACTTAATAAAAGGTTGAACAAAACAGAACAAACACTGACTGAACAAACAAAACGGCACAGTGGCCAAACAAACAGACAAACACACAGTTGACGAACACTAAATGATCAAAAATCATGCTGGTGCACCAGCACATATAGCAATTGTTTGCTTTTCTATTTTAATTCTTTCTCCTCTCTCTCCCGTTCTCCACTCACCGAACACTGATGATGTAATAATGAAATAATGTATTCCAAATCATTTTTAATAAAAAGAACATCTTTTACGTTTGAAGATATAAAGATTTCACTGGAATGAAAAAAATACTAAAATTTATACTATATCAAATTCTATCACTGTTGTAAGTGATTTTTTTTTTTTTTTTTTTTAATGTATACAGTATATGTATCACTAATTATATGCCAGAAAAGCACTAGAGTTTAAAGCTGCAGTCCTAAAATCAGATTCAAATTTTATCATAAATTATGATTCCTAGTAATCCTGCAGAAGTTGGTCAACCTGACCTTTTGTGTAATAGAAGATTACACCATGATACACTGAGTCAGCTTCCTCTTTTACACCCAGGAACTCAAGCGCGCATGTCAGCGAGCTATCACCCTCTGTAGGACTAAGGCCAGCCCTGCAGGTGTCCGATTTTGAGCTCACAGGATGCCTGGCCAGCAGGGTTCACTGTAGCCCAATGAGGAGAAACAGTCTCTGCCAGTTTTGCCTCCCTAACCCACGGGAGCGCCAGAGCCAATGCAGAGCTCCCAGAATCCCCAGCGAAGACCGGCAACTTCACACAGCCAGGACGCGAACCTACACTGTATGATCTGTACACCACGAGGTTGTGCTTTAACCAGGTGAGTCACTGGGTGTAACCTTTAACCTCCCCAGCAATGCTTTGTTCTATTACAGGTAGGTCAGGAGAAATTCACAACAGGATCAGGTTTGTAATGGACAATGTAAGAGTTTATTGGGAGGCAGTATAATTTTTAAGACCATGCCAATTGGAGAGATGGTAAATATGTTTCCTTTAACAGGGGAGGACGTTATATAGAGAGTACAACCCTCATTCATGCACACTTTCAAACTGTGGAATGCAAAAGAATGATAGTAGTTGATGAGACAGTCCAGCTTCTTATTCAAAACACGACTTACTTTGTGGTACACTCATTTCATAATGTAATATTTATTTGTAACCTATACAGTTACCTACCATAATCATTTAAAATTAAGACTGATAAATAAACCACGAGGATCATTTGATTCTTCAAATCTACTTTTAAAGATCCTACTTTGGACATGATGTTTATTTAACAAGATGAATCAAAGATTATTATTTATTTTTTTTACTTAATCTGGTTTTTAAATGTATTCTAACTTCATAAAGGTGCAAATCATTACAATTCTAAATCAATTTTGTGACCCAATGTACTTTCAAAATGCATTTGTTAAAATATAACAAGATAAAGTCCACTTTACTTTGACTGTAAACCAATTCAGTATTCAAGTATGGCTCATGATGTATTTTATTATCATAAAAGTACAATAAAAACCATTTAGTAGAGGCAGCATTGGCATTGCCTAGGCAAACATAGTTTGTGTGTGGCTTTTAATTGGCAAAACACACATTTACGTTATCTCTTTTTTATAAGAAAATAAATACTGGTACGTTCAAAGCTACCCATCTGTAGAATCGTTCATTGTAAAACAACATGGTAAAAACATGGTATACACTGTACTATGTATACTTATCATTTATACGGTGGTAGATATTGATGTGATACAGCCTACATGAAATGCCTTTGGGTCAGATGGAAATGGTGTCACATTAATACTGTTTAATTATGTTCTACTTAATTAAATATTACAATAAAACTACAGAGCAGAGTACTGTAAGATACAAGCCAAGTCTCACCCCATCAAGGGGGAAGCAGCTCTGACCTTTTGCAGGCTGGATATCAGCTTTTATCATATAGCACCCTATATGATATTTTACAATATATTTATAGTATGTGTAGCATCCGTATCAGCTTCATGGTCCAGTTCTAAGTTTTAAATCAAATCAATCTAGGATACTGACTAAAATACACTTGAAATATAGGATAGGGCGGCTTTTGATACTGGTACAAAAGTCTGGAAATGTAAAAAGAGCAGCTTTCAGGGTAGAGCAACGATGATTGTAAATACAACAGACATTCTCACGTGTGTACAGTCATAATAAAGAGGCAAACGCAAAACACATAATGGAACTACAAGTAAGGGGACAGAATAAAAACAATGTATATATGCAATGACTAAATGATTTGCATTTTCTGAAAAGCATTTTGCGTTATGTTCAAGTGCAAGTTTGTCAACTTCACACGAGCTGTTGTTAAAATACAAAGTGCAACACTGAAAAATATTTAGAACTATCAAACGTGCCAGCATAGATTAAACCAAGGTACTGCTGACTCATCAAGTGTTAGGACCCCCATGTGACTGGTCACGTCAAGCTTGAGTGACAGCTTGGCTGCACTCCCCACCCCTTTTGCTGACTACACTCCTTTAATCTTCCAACCTTTATTGGCAATCAACCATGTCATACTGAGAGGTGTTGACAGAGTTGACATGGCCATAAATCAGCTGCCATATTTTTCTTTTCTGTTCTCCATACAACAAGGCTGGCAGTGTCATCGACAGTACACTCATTTTCATACACTGGAAATTCCCCCCCCCCTCATTCTCATCCCCAGCAACTGCATTTACCCACAGACTATTTTTAAGTGAATTGATGCTTAAGAGAAAACACACTTTTTTTTATTTTTTTTTTATTTAGTCGTTGCCAATCAGTTTTTATTATTTTCTCCCCAATTTGAAATGCCCAATTATTTTTAGGCTCAGCTCACAGCTACCACCCCTGCGCTGACTCGGGAGGGGCAAAGATGAACACACGCTGTCCTCCGAAGCGTGTGCCGTCAGCCACCCGCTTCTTTACACTCTGCAGACTCACCGTGCAGCCGCCTCAGAGCTACAGCGTCGGAGGACAACGCAGCTCTGGGCAGCTTACAGGCAAGCCCGCAGGCGCCTGGCCAGACTACAGGGGTTGCTGGTGCGCGGTGAGCCGAGGACACCCTGGCCGACCTAACCCTCCCTCCCCCCGGATGACGCTCGGCCAATTGAGCGCCGCCCCCTTGGAGCTCCCATCCACGGTCGGCTGTGGAATAGCCTGGACTCGAACCGGCGACCTCCAGGCTATAAGAGAAAACACACTCTTAACTTGATTAGAAGTAGCCATTGAACACTTACACATATTATAAGTCATTAAAATCTAAATAAAAAACAGACAAATATTAACATATTGAACTGTTTATGTAGATTCTGCTGTGGTTTAAGCGTTTACAATTCTTTGTCATTGACATTCTGAGTGAGAAATCTACACGCTCAGTGTAGTTACTGCCAATAGCTTCCAAAGGGGACATTTCTAAATACTATTTTATTGTATAGTGCTGTACATTAAGGAACATCAATTATTTGCAGTCACTACACCAACAACCTCTTTTTAATTTGCTGCAAAGAATTACTTTTTTTCATGAAACAAAATCAGTCTAGCAATGAAGGTAAATAAAACAAAATGTATTTCGACATTGTTTTATTTATTTTTTTCAGCTAAATGTGACTTGGGCCCACACAAATGTCCTAGTTTTTATTTGCAATTTGCAGCAGAATGACAAAAGAATTGACCAGCCCAAAACTCAGGCCAATTATCCCCAAGATAAAAATAAAAAATATACTATGATTGATCTAGCTAAGGTCTTGTATTGACAATGTGTTTCTATATGCCTTATATTTGCACTGAAACTACATTATTAAAAATCACAACAGGTAAAACTAACAACATTTTGCCCAATACTTCCTTCAGCCAAAACATTTTACCTCAGAATTTAGGATTGAGTGTAACTGAAGTTCTGGATGAAAAACTGTAATAAATCTAAAAGTTGGTGCATGTTATATACAGTATCAGTATTTTTTTCTTCCTTTGAAAAAAAAAAAACAATATAGAACCACAATGCCTCGAATACATTGAAAGAAATAATGTAAAACGCAGCAGGGGGCTAAATGCAATTCTAAAGATTGCAAGTTGGATGAGACTCAAGCTTTGTAATTAGAGCTATCTAATTAAAAAACTTGTGATACATGTTGATTGATATTATGAATACTTGCCCTATGGCTCTCGGGGGTTCCAAAAAATACAGCATTATACATCCCCACGTGTTGCTACAACTGTTTAAATAACTTACCTGTTTCTTTTCATTGTGAACATCCTGACAACTTTTTACACTTATAACTTTAAAGTCTGTTTCAAAGCTCTTTTCAAAATGCCCGCTCTAGTGCAACGGGGTTTGAGATCTGTCCTCTAAATCAGTGTTTCTCAAACTTGTTCCTGGGGGCCCACTGTGTCTGCTGGTTTTCATTCCAACTAAGCTCTCAGTTACTTAACTAGACCCTTAATTGAACTGATAATTTGCTTAATTAGACCTTTTTAATTGTTTTCAGCTTTTAACAGTTGCAGATTTCAAGTTAGCTGTAACATTTTATAAGCAACTTTAACTCTGCAACTGTTTAACAGCTGAAAACAATTAAAACAGTCTAATTGATACTACTGCTATCTTTATTTTATATAGCGCCTTTCATAGAGGACCACCATCACAAAGCACTTTACAGAGCTAGGCTGTGAACTGTGCATTATATGCAGAGTCATTTACAATAAGACACTGATTTAACATGTCATCCATAGGATGGAGCACAAGGAGGTTGCTCAGGGTCACACAGCGAGTCAGTCAGTGGCAGAGGTGGGATGTGAACCGGCGACCTTCTGGTTACAAGCCCTGGACTTTTTTTTTTTTTTAAATTTAGTCGTCGCCAATTATTTTTACCCCGGTTTTCACCCCAATTTAGCATGCCCAATTATTATCTATATCCCCGGCTCACCGCTCGCAACACCCCCGCCGACTCAGGAAACGGAGGCTGAAACACGCGTCCTCCGAAACGTGCTCCTTCCAAGCCGTCATTTTTCGCACTGCAGATCCACAGCAATGCTACCAGACCTATAGTGCCGGAGGACAACACAGATCTGGCGGCTCCGCTGCAGAGCCACAGGCGCCCTATCGGCCACAGGGGTCACTGATGCGTGGTGAGCCATGGATTCCCCTGCCGACCTAAGCCCTCCCTACCCGGGCAGCGCTCAGCCAATTGTGCGCCGCCCCCTAGGAACTCTCGGTCACGGTCAGCTGTGACATAGCCTGGATTCAAACCAGCGATCTCCAGGCTATAGGGCACATCCTGCGAGGAGCGCCTTTACTGGATGCGCCACTCGGGAGCCCACAAGCCCTGGACTTTAACCACTGGACCACACGGCCTCCTGAGTTAAGCAAATTAGACAAAGTGGGCCCCCAGGACCAGGGTTGAGAAACACTGCTCTAAATCACTGCAGGAAGAGCGATTAATAAAATCAAAACATAACAACAAGTGCTCTGTCTTTTCTGTTCTGTACCACATCATGTATTGTTATTGCTGTATTACCTGTTTGACAATGTGGGAAATAATCCTTACACTATCAGTGCACTAGAGCGGCCATTTTTAAAAGAGCTTGGATTTGAACCGGCGATCTCCAAGCTATAGGGCGCATCCTCCATTCCACTCTGGGCCCCCTACATCTATCATTTATGTTGCAAAACCAAGAAATATAACAGTGCTGCTTAAGATGGGTCAAAAATGATAGTTGTTGATTTTGTTTTGGATTTTTGGAGCCAAAAAAAAACAACTTTAAACATCAGACCCTACTATGTCCAATAACCTGAAGTTAATGTAATTAATTTACCGTTAAGATCTGAACAATAGAAAAACAAAATTCTCCTCAACCACAAAGCAGAGGTTGGGCTAATTACTGTCAATCAAATGACCAGCTTTACAGTCAGCAGCTGATATAATTAATTATAATTATTTATTTCTTAGCAGACACCCTTATCCAGGGCGACTTACAATTGTTACAAGATATCACATTATACATTATTTCACATTATACAGATATCACATTATTTTTACATACAATTACCCATTTATACAGTTGGGTTTTTACTGGAGCAATCTAGGTAAAGGGTACAATCTGCTCAAGGGTACAATAGCAGTGTCCCCCACTGGGGATTGAACCCACAACCCTCCGGTCAAGAGTCCAGAGCCCTAACCACTACTCCACACTGCTGCCCCGGTGAACTGTGACCGAACAAGGGTAGCTTTCCCTTGTTCGGTCACAGTGAAAAAAGGCCAGGCTTTTTTTTCTTTTTTGCTGGAAAATGTTTCCGGAGAAAGACCAGAAATATTGCAACTGAAAACTTGTCTCTAGGCAATCCTCTATTTACTATATTGTTTAGTAAACTCTGCAGCAGCAGGGCTGGTATGAAATTAGGGTTCCATTGTGAATAATAAATGGCCTATGACACACAGTAAAGCCGCGGTAACACCTGGAACGATATCGATAACAATAACCATAAATTGTTTATGGAGCAGTCAGACCGGAACAAAAAGGGGCTCCAATATAGTGTACAGCAAATGCCAATCAACTTTTAGTACATGCCCACTTTTATTTCCAGCAAGATGAGGGACAGTGATGTGGAACATTAAGGAAATACTCCTGTTGTAGTAGATCAACAGAAGGCATAGGAGACAGAGAAGACACAGAATATTAGAGAGTAAGGAGGAGTGATTTACAAACCACTAACCAAGACCATGCAACAGTCTCTTGACACACCGGGGCGCTATGTGCACCGAGGGCACCGAGGGTGCTAAGCACCGTGCGCACCGAGCACCATGCGCACCATGTGCACCGGGTACCGTATGCACCAAGGCGCTATGCGCACCGAAGACACAGAGCGCCGTGTGCAATGAGTGCACCGCGCACACCGCTCCGTGTGCACCAAGCACCGAGTGCACTATGCAACGTGTGCACCAAGTGCACTGAGCATAGTGTGCACCGCGTGCACTAGGTACCGTATGCACCGAGTTGCTATGCACACCGAGGACACCAAGCACTGTGCGCAACGAGTGCACTGAGCACCGTGCGCACCTCGTGCACCGAGCACCGCGGACAAATACAGCCCCATAGAGGACAAGGCCTGCTGGTTTTTTTTTTTTTTTTTTTTACCCAGCTGCTGCACAGCACAGGCAAGCGGGTGTACCGCGTGTGCACGGCAGATGTGCCAGTGAGGGTATTCACGCAACAACAAGCATCTATATATTTTTATATATATTTAAACTGCCAGGCAGCTAGCTTAGTCGCTTAACAGCGGGGGTATGGCAAAGTCTAGCCCCATCGGAGGACCTGCTCCCACACCAGTGAAGGCAGGAAAAACAACAACACTCACTCTTTAAATCAATACTGCACAGGCAGTCAACTCATGTACCACAGATAGGAAAGCAGCAGCCTGCAACGCGAGTAGGTTGCTGAAGAAAGAGAGAAAGAAAAAGGCTGAATCAGGAGTCACTGATTCAGTGAAAGCGGCAAGCCAGCTTTCAGCCTGAAAGGCAAGGGAACTGCAGTTGACTCAAAAGCTCTTTTTCACAATACACTCAGATATCAACACAGAGGGTCTTACCGTCTTGAGAGGCAAAAAGAGAACATGGCTTCCGTGGTTTGTCTATTTAACCCCTTTGTAGGCGGGACAGAGGGCGTCATCCCAAGAAGGGGCCTATCAGCAGCTCTGGTATAGAGAGCTCAGAAAATACCTGCCAATAGGCAGGCATATCCCATACGTAATGTTTTGGTGGTCGTCTTGAATTAAAAGGGAACTGCCCTTTATTAAATTAACACTTTTATCATACATGTCTTTCTAAAGACATTCCCAGAAGAGACAGTTGCAACTTTCTGCCTTCTCTTATCAGTCTGCCTCTGGTGTTAAACTACTGCACCTTCTCTGCCTTGGGTTTATTCTGCTTCATTAAATTTAATTATCATCAACCGCAGGGGTTTTTCTCCATGCTTAGTCTTTCTAAATGTGCTTACTGAACTCTTATCACTGTATCTCCTTGTGAATCAATATGGTTTAGAAATGTATCTTACTGCAGCAAAGTCAATAAGCCAGACATAAAGTACATTATGGGATTCATGTCTGAACAAAAATAAGAGCCTTGTATTTTTTATTTTATCTGTACCAGTTAGACCTTATATACATATTAACTGAGGCTCACAGGTAGTTGTTTATCTTGGCTGAAAAACAGGGCATGTTTATTTAAGCTCTACACATTATTCATACATCACTGTGTTTTTTCTGTAAACAGCCCTCCAAGATGACAAATGCTGTGCACACAGGTTACAGAACTTCATTATAATCAATATACAGTATAGTGCACAGAATACCACATATACAGATATATTTTATTCCCTAAGCATTTTTGAAAATGTCATTCCATACATACATTGAATCTCCCTGGTGAATGGTAGTTTCAGTCACAATGGACAAGACAGCAGCTCTGTCAGAATGATGAAGCTCTATCGGAATGATGAAGCACTGAGAGTTGGTGCTCAGTTGTCAGTAATCATCACATATCCCTCCAGAACAATCTAAATACCATGCAGAATCAAATCAGTGTTGTTCTGACTGGCCATGGTGACCCTACACTCTATGAACAGTGATGTTCACACAAGTATCCCCTATTTGTATTACATGTTCTTATCTTATTGAAAAACCATCATCATTTTCTGAAATAATAATTATAATTTTATTTTTTTAATTCATTATGATTATGTTTTTAAAAACATGCAAACAGTCCACAAAACTGATATATCTGGTCTACTTGTTTCCTATATAATTAAACTTCTTGAATGTAGTAGAATTTTACTTCTTGAACTTCACTGCAGTTCTTGAAAGAAGGATATATTGAAAACCCACCTTTTTAGGTAACTCACAACTGCAAAAAATAATGTATAACTTATTTAAATGGCTTTCCCAAGCAAGGAACCTAAAATACAATCCTTTACCTTTAAATATATATATACAGTGCCTTGCAAAAGTATTCAGACCCCTGACCAATTCTCTCATATTACTGAATTACAAATGGTACATTGAAATTTCGTTCTGTTTGATATTTTATTTTAAAACACTGAAACTCAAAATCAATTATTGTAAGGTGACATTGGTTTTATGTTGGGAAATATTTTAAGAAAAATAAAAACACTTTTATCATACAGAATTTTACACAGAATGTCACAGAATTTTAAGAAGGCAGCTTGGTATTGATTCAACATAAACCTTTTTTTTCCCAGAATGCAAAACCTTGGTGGTAGCTCGCCAACTGCTTGTCCAAATAAACAAGATCCTGCTGACAATGTTGTCATCTCTGTACTTTAGGCGGCTTCATAATTGTCTGCCTGATGGGCATTTAATTAGAAACAGATCAATAGAAACATCAGTAACTACACAGTGCAACCCGTTGACAATCATACAGCACAGCAAGCTTCTAGCTATGAAGATTTAGAAGGTGTGGAAGGGTGTGGGGTTTCACTGAACAAATGGGAGACACAAAGTCTATCTGAGATCGCCTCACCGACGTCCAATTTTTATTTAAGGCACAAGGGTGCACCACTGTATCGCCGACGGTACAATAATACCAACAATGGTAAGGTTTGTTGGTCAGGCAATTTATAGTGCACACGCAGGTTCTGAAAATAATATTCAAAACAGAAGGCAAAAGGAAAAAGGAAAATAAAACACAATAACAAAACTATAAATAAAAGGTGCTGCTTCTTGCAGCGTCATGCAGCCAACGCTATCCAGTGCAGCTCAGGCTGCAGTTATGCTTTGCTGTTCCCTCATTATCACTCACAGGGTTGTCCAGACTTCCCCAACTAAACTGTCCACGTCCCACTCAGTTACGTAATAAAGTATTAAATCTTTTGTAGAGACTATATTCCTCAGCTGGGCTTGATTGCCTCTTTTCTCTTTCTAGACACTGGCGGTCTTGTTCTTGTTTAGTCCAGGTGTTTGAACCCTGCTCCCACTGTCATTTCTCCTAGAAGGGCAAGAGCGAAGGAACAACAAAGAGTCATTTTTATTGGTCGATCAACACCTCCAAGACCCGCCTCCCGACCACTCAGAGTCAGAGAGAGAGAGAGAGAGGCGACACACCCTCACCCAACCTTTATGTGTCATTGCCATGATTGACAGGCGGATCCCACCGGGCTCCCAACCACCCCCTACAGGATCATGCATGCGCCCGATATCCAGCACAGGACTCCCCTATCACAGAAGGGAACAAGCCAGTTCAAGCTCCAGACAGGACTCACTGAGAAATCTCTCACCAGTAAGCAATAGAACAACCACAAAAAACAAACTGTCAGTGATTTGAAAGCCACCCACAGTTATGTTGGATTTTATATACTTTACACCTTTATAATTACTGGCTAACATGGACACAGCAAGGCTTTCTTCTGTTAAAAATGATGCATTATTGAATCTATTTTTCTGAATGTACCGTACTCATTTTAAATATTATATTGTGGTCGAGAAATATGGAGACCGTCGGTGACAAATTATCCCTGCATTAAGAGTTGGTACAGATGATTCTAACTACAGAATCAACTGTAGGAGAAAATAGTTTTACAAATCCAAGATTTGTGTCAGCTTGGAAAAACGTTTCAGTGTTTCCTTACGTGTGGGCTATGGAACAGTGTATTCACAGATTATTTAAGGAGCTTATCTGTATATTGTGAAGAACTGTGGATTATGCTAGGTATTTCAGTGTCTCTTTTAGTTCAACTGACAGGGCTACCGTACTGGAGATTTCAAGGTCCCCAGTTTGAACACCACCACCAATGAGTGCTTAGCCCTGCAATATTATGCAAAACAAAAACTGTGAGACTCTCCTATATAAGGTAGGGATGGGAGCCGAGTATTAAACTTGTTAGCACAAGCCCTATAGAGAGGTGGGTACTCTTAATGGGAATGAACAGTAGAGTCAAATCCACTGGGACAAAATCATTCCTATACTAACCAATGTAAAATACTCCTCTTGTAAGAATCAAGCATTCCACTTATAAGAATCACGTCGGGGCAAAATGACTACATGTAATAGAGTACTTGATGAAGTGCAATGACGTGTACAGCTGTTGTTGAATTTGAATTTGATCACATTGCGTGTGATTAGGCACGTATGCAGTGTGGATAGTGCAATGATGCAGGAAACACTGCATTGTTGGTAATCAAACGTTACTGCGCCACTGCGTTGTGCAGGTATGTTTTTTGTGTTCTCTTTTAGTGAAAATGTGTTTCAATAAAGTGAATACACATTCATTGAATACATACTGAGTACAGCAGTGTTATTGTGTGATATGCATGTAGAGGGAGTGGGATTGCAGTGTGGCGCGGTGAGGAGGAGGAGGAGGAGGAGGAGGAGGAGGAGGAGGAGGAGGAGGCCTTGTGACCATATAACAAGCTGCTTACCCAAAAGGACTTGTTTTGATGTATTTCAGTGATTGAGCACCATTGACATCTATATAGTGTATTTAAACTGCTGATGGCATGCTTTTGCTAATTGTAATACGACAGAGTGGCCGAGGACAGTGTAAATTATCAGGCTGGAGTCTTGATTTACAGTTTTAAACCGGTGTTGGTTTTATTTTTCTTACACTGAGGTAGCGAAACAACGGCTAATAAAACAAACAAAATAAACCTAGCTCTCAGATGGAACACTAACTAAACAGTACTTTGTGTGGAACAAACACTAGATCTCTTACTCGAGTTTTTGGTTTCTTTTTGTTACTGCTTCCTTACACCTCGATACCCCCATCACAAAGCTATTGGCTAAGCCATTTCTATCGAGGTGTGTGACAAGGTACTCATATCACGTGTGTGGGTAAGCTCTGATAGGCAAGACAGAGAGACATGGGAGTGGGAGTTGAAACGCCGCTCAGGCACGCAGGATTTATTAACACAAAAGCACGAAAGTAAACAAACAGGTCATGTGACGCTACCAGCGAAGATAATGCACAGAGCACACACAGAAGATTGTATAAAGGCAAAATAAAACAGTACAAAAACTACAAATAAAAGGTGCCACACAGGGTGAGCGCTAGCCTTACTAAACGAGGCGTCCCACTCCAGGAACGTGCTACACTACGTAACCCTCGCTATACATTACTTGGGATCAATATTCCCTAAACGAACCTACTTATGCGCCGGTATTCATATGACGACTCCTGCTTCTTCATAAGGCCTTGGCTGGGCATTGCCTTCACAAGTACCGTGTTGCAGTTTCAGGGTTGCATAGCTGTAGTTCCTGCAGAGCAGGCGCTCTCCTCCTGAGTGTACGCAGCGCCCCTCTGTGTAGCACGGCGTTGCAGTCGCCCAGAGCGATCCCCACCGGATGTTTTTTATGCTGAAGGACACTCAGTCGAGACCCGTCCAATCACTCGCTGCCCTTCCTCTCAACCAAGCCTAGCAGGCAGCAAGTCTCAATCGAGTGCCCATCTGTAAACAATCAATTAATCAAACAAAACAACTTAAAAATGCACACACAATAAACCCATTTCCACATATAAATTATACCAACACTAATTTCCCCATGTGCAGGGCAATCACCCTGCTACAAGGTGTTATTAACTTTAACAAGCAGTTAACCAATAAACTATTATTAGAGGCTGTGTGGTCCAGTGGTTAAAGAAAAGGTCTTGTAACCAGGAGGTCCCCGGTTCAAATCCCACCTCAGCCACTGACTCATTGTGTGACCCTGAGCAAGTCACTTAACCTCCTTGAGCTCCGTCTTTCGGGTGAGACGTAATTGTAAGTGACTCTGCAGCTGATGCATAGTTCACACACCCTAGTCTCTGTAAGTCGCCTTGGATAAAGGTGTCTGCTAAATAAACAAATAATAATAATAATAATAACAGTAATCATATCGGTCTGCTTTTAAGAATCAACCGCTTATAAGAATCAAAACACCCGGGACGGCTGTGATTCTTATAAACAGAGTGCACTTATTTTTTTATTTTTTTACAGACTTCAAATAATTCAGTGATGTTTTACTAAGCCATGTATTTAACCCAAAGAGTGCTATGTTACATGAATTGTAAAAATTCAGGTCTGGCATTGTGTGCGGTTGAAGTGCAATCCTAATATAAAAGTATTTCACCTGCGGGATTTATACTGTAGTTCCAATCTGTTTTAAAAGTAAGAAAAGATTATTTTGATGTGGAGAATGCAAATCTCTCACTGGCATGTTGTCAGATGTTTTGGGATAAAGTGCTTTAACAAAAGGGACTGGGAACAGTCTCTTGCCGCTCCACTTCACATGAATGTGCTCACAGTACTCCTCAAGGTTTTGTTTGTTTTTCTGGTTTGTTTTTTGCCTCGGGGAAAACAGACCTTTTCAGATTCCATGCCTAGAATTTAATTATTAAAACAGTAACAAAATGTTCAATTTGAAAGCACAGGTTTTAAATATGAAGTAAACCATGTAATGATTTCTCAGAATATCAATATTATTCTTTTTGTTCACTGACTAAATTAGAGCAATTCTGATGAATGTCTTTAACTTTTTTCTTTCAGAATAGCAGCTCTAAGTTTGTCAGGGTATAGAATTACAGGGCTGGAGGAAAGATAATGTTGTGCTCTCATGGTTTAGTATCACACAGACAGAGACAATGGGCAGGGAGGCTGGTGTTCTATAAAGACACTGCTGCTGAACAGACCATTTACATGATGACAGAGCATTTCATTGAAATAAAAAGAAAATTCATAAACACGATTCATTATTATTTATTTCTTAGCAGACGCCCTTATCCAGGGTGACTTACAATTGTTACAAGATATCACATTATTTTTACATACAATTACCCATTATACAGTTGGGTTTTTACTGGAGCAATCTAGGTAAAGTACCTTGCTCAAGGGTACAGCAGCAGTGTCCCCACCTGGGACTGAACCTACGACCCTCCGGTCAAGAGTCCAGAGCCCTAACCACTACTCCACACTGCTGCCCATGACAGATATGATAAATCCTGCTCAGTCAATCAGAGCGCTTGCTTCAGGAACATTTAAATAATGGTGGCGTCTGATGTGACACACAATATGAGCATTATAACCGAGGAGCGTTAGAAATGGGGGAAGGGGTGGGGGACTGTGACAGAAATATAATGAGTTCTGGTTGTAAATCTCCCTCTCGACCTGTGAGGAAACTAAGTAGCGAAAGGGAAAGGCTTTGGACAGGTTGGCCTGACAGTTCATTCCCTAGGTCGGGAGGTCAGTCAGCCTGGAAAAAGACGAGACTCCAGTGCGGGAATGTATTGACCTGGAAGGTAAACGAGGTAGCAGCAGGCAATAGAGTCAGCTGCAATCGTTTACCAAGGGGTCATGCATAATCGCATAAAAGGGGCTGGAGAATTGTAAATCTTTTCCTTCGTTTGTTTTTTATTGAGAGACTGGAAGCGTACGGGAAAATATTCGTGAGTGTTTTGTTTGTTTGTTCGTGTTTGTTTAGTAACTGTCTGTGTTTTTGTTATATAGCACTAGGTGGCTAAACACAAGCTGTCGCCAAGGGCCGCACAAAACCGGATTAACACTGCACTACAGTCACGATTAACATTGTTATCAGCACTTGTTCACAAGTATAGCACGTATTGTTTTGTACTTCACCACAAGCACTGAGAGCACTCACTTTGGACTTGTGATCGTGTGTGTGCCTAATTGTGTGTGTTAGTACTGTGCTTATTATTTACGGGACTGCAGCCCTTTTGATTACTGTGCAATACACATTGTTGTGTATTGCCAGTTCATTATTATTTGCTGGCTGGTCATCAGACCATTGGATTAATAATCATTAAATTAACCATTTCACCCGTACTTTGTTGTCTGTTTGTTCTTGGGATTACTGCATCCGCACCACACCTGCTATACACCTGCTACTAATTACCACTTTGCCACAGGGACACATAACACACATCCGACTAAAATACAAAATTAAATAACTCCATCTCTATAATGCACATATAGTGAAGCAAAAATGTAACTTTCCGTGTATTAACCATGCATAAAGCACCATGTAATCAACGCTGTATTTTTTACTACCACGACTACTACAAAAAAAGGTAACATTCCCACTCGTGGATCATTTTAATTAGCAGTTTTTAAACTATAAATAGCCTGGTTAAATGGCGGTCGGAAGTTCAGTTCGAAGCGACAGACAAGCAAACCAAGTGCGAGAAGGCGAGCGGGTCGGGAGAGGGGAAGAGGGAATGGGCTCGCCCTAGGTTCAGCTGCTGGAGCGGGGCTGAAGCGAAGCTGAAACGCCTCGTCTCCTGGAGAATGCCGCAGCTCCTCTCACAGCAAAAAAGTACATTAGGAAAGATAACCACGTAATAGGCCTAATATTTATTTAGTTATAAAACGAATGTTGAATAAGATGTCTGTCTTGTAAAGTGCCAGTGCAGCTTTTCTTCAGTTCAGATACTGTATCAGAAGGGAGAGACAGTTAGACTGAGAAGTTGTTTATAGTTTGAACAATACCGGTACTGTATTTACTGTAGAAATACTGCATAAATCACTAGTGTAGGGAATTATGGGACCTGCTGTAGGAGCGTTATATCCAAGGTGCGTTACAACCGAGAGCCTTATAGCGAGGGAGCACTGTGTAATATATATATATATATATATATATATATATATATATATATATATATATATATATATATATATATTTAACCCTATACTGCCAAATTTCTATTTTGCTCCAGAAGTTGGTTTCTGACCCCTACGACCCCTAAGTGTAACTGTGAAAGAGTTGTGTCGTCTGAAAACAGTAGGATGCAGTGCTTTGTGTTAAGAATGTTGTAAGCTTAGAAGCCTGTAGTAAAATATGAAATGTATTTAATTATGTATTTATTTATTTTTCTTAGAGCTACAATATAACTTAAACATTATTATACATGGTGAACAATATTTTTTTCTATAAACTGGTGTTTTACAGTGATGTGTATAATAAGATTGCCGGTATAAAATTAGGTTGATGATAAAGCTGCTATCACAACTTGAAGGGGACGGTGCTGGGTTGCACAGTCCCCTTCAAGTTGTGATTTTGGAGGGTTTGAGTTGTGCTGTGGTAGAGTTCCGTTAACACTGACCAATGAAGAAAAAGCTGCCAGCAAATCAGGAGCAACTGACATTCCTTGTAAGCAAACGATAGCCCTAGCGATTGCCTTCTTGATAAAGAAAAAATAATATTGTCATAGCAACACTTGTTAACACAGTATTTACAAATATTAGCATTGACATGGCAGTGTTTCGTTATATTCATCATTTTCCTAATACACACTTCCAGTCTTTTGCAATATAGAGCTTATTGACGAGTTATATGGGAAATGTGATATGCAAATGTGGCTTGCGTGCTGCTGTTAAAAATATAGTTTAGTATGAAACATTTTTTAATACATCGGTATACACCTCATACTTCATAATTTCAGAAAGTAATTCAGTCCAAAGTGTTTTAATGTTAATATGCATTTATTTGTAATATCCGCATATAGGTTTTAAACCCAACACACAAAGAAAAGGTGCACTTAATAAAAATGGAATGACCTGGAATAAAATTATTTCATGCAGGTAAGAAATATATGGGCTTTATATTATTTAAGAAAACAGATCAGCGCTTAAGCTTATGAAGTCAGAGCCGAGTCTATATTAGCCTATACAGAACGAGTCCCATCAGTCATGTATACTCTTTGCAGGAATACTTATAACAATGTGATACTGAGGAAAGGATAACATTACTAATTATTGAAATCTGAATAAAGAGCACTGTAAAGACTTCTGCTTGGCAAACCCATTGCTTCACAGTATAATTTTATCCCTCGTGGGAACGGTGAAGTGCTGTAAGGGGGATGTTGCATTGCTCTCCAGTTACTACATACCACTTCTAAGTGACAGGGTTGTGGCACTGGCACACTAACTGCTTCTTAGCACAGAGATCCTGCTGATAAGAATGTCATCTCTACCCTTTACACAAACAGTCTCTAATATGCATCCATTTAGAAACAAATCAATAGTAACTAAGAGCCTCCTACTGAAGTACATTCAAAACACTTGTAACCTTGTGAAAGAAGAGACACAGCTGAACAGCTGAGCGGCACACATGTGATGAAGAACAGCCAGGCAGTGGACTGGAGACCGGATCTTAATTCTGCAGAGAACGAGCATTGCTTTGCCAGACATATTGTATTGTTGTTGTTTTAATAATGTAAATGTTCTTAATATATTGTTTTCCTGCCTACTACTTTTTGAGTGTTCTGTAAAATTATATTTTGGATGGGTTGTCTGCAGTACAGTAAGTATTTTTTAATATAGATTTGTTTTTTATTATTTGTTCTATACCAATACCAATGAGAAATGGTCTGACCAGCTTTTGGCAAAAATAATACAGCAGTCTCTTATCTGTTCTATGGCACTATTTAACGCAGATTCAGATTAAACACTTTTAATACAATAGGGCACAACAAATATAAACCCACCTGTGAAATAAACTAATAACAAAGATGGCCTTTGAGAGACATTTCATTATAATAGCAAATAAATAAATAAATAAATAAATAAGAAAGCTACCATTTAAAAAAAAGGATTGTTTCCAGACACCCATTCACTTGTAAAATAAGTCAAGGTCACCCCACACATTTCCTATTGGTGTTTGTTGTGCCTTCCATGTTTCAAGTAAATACAACATATATTCCCAGAGATATAGTGACAATCAATACATCAAGCATCAATCACATACTGTAGATGGCTGTTTGGGCTTCTCTCCTGGAAACTTTTTTTTTCCCGAAGCTTTTTTTTGTAGTTTGTAATTCTGCTTTTGCTCCTGCACTGCAGAAGAAGGTATTTTTGTTAAGATCTGCATACATCTTATATCCAATACCAAAATGACCTTCAAAGTACACAGACTGGGAAATACAGAACACTTGGATATTTACCAAATTAATTTTCTGCATTTCTTCATTTTTAGCTCACTTGTACCAGTGGTGTACAGGGGAACACAAAGCTAAATATTACCAAAAAAGACATCACTAGAATCATTTTCCAGTACTGTTTTGTTCCACTGACATTCCCAGCTGTCTGACTAAACGCACAGCAGATTATCAATGTCTTGATGGATCGTTTGCTTCCCAGACATGTTTACCAGGCTGTAGCCCATGGCTAAGGTGACCAGATTTTTAAGTTCTTAAACTGGGACACTATGGAAATATTGTGAATAACGTCCAACTTACAAGCTACGGGGAAGCTCTAGGGTTTTTATTTTCACTTTGGAAATGTTTGATCTAATATCATATTGAAAGTGAATGCAGAGACTCTGGGTGATATAGGGTTACCATGTCGCTCCAGATTAACCGGATGCAGTGAGACAGAACGGGATTTCAAACTTGCCCCTAAATTGAAATAAATAAATGTGTAAATGAACCATCCTCAGCTACAATTAATAATGGTGCTTAAATACACACATGCGCATCAAATAATTGTATTATACTAAGAATGAATTGCAGCCAGTCACTATTTTTTTATGTTTATTAAAATTCAATCACCCATATTATCCTGCAAATACAATCAAAGCATCATCATCTCGTTGCTCTATCGATAGATTAGCTATTCGTTCATTAAGATCTGATCAGAAGCAGCTGATCAGTGTGACTTGTTTGCTGCACCCAAGCAATTCCACCACAGCAGGATTAATCTCAGCAAAGGTGGAGCTCATTTATACGTGAATTACTTTCAGTTTAGGGGGAATTTTGAAATCCCGGTCTGTCTCAAAGCGTCCGGTTAATCTGGAGCCATATTCAGAGTGGAATCTTACTTTCAAAAACTATTTTTGTGAATAAATGAGCTTATTGTCTTTGTAGTTTCTTTTTTCTACACAACAAGTATAGTTATTACATTACACAGTAGCAATTCAATAATATCACATTCCGAGATTCTATTTTATTGCTGATTACTGCTGCAAATCTAGTCCCTTTTCTGTCTCAGAAACTGCATCGTCTCGCTTTGATTTCCACTTTCCATCTCGCTCTATCTGTATGCTACCCTCCAGTGTCCAATCTGCAAACCAGGCCCTTCTTGTATGATCACATTACATACCTCCATATTTCTATTTATAAATGGTTACTTCACAGAATCTATTTTTTTCTTACCATTTAATATGGGATGGTAATTGTTCTGTATATTTTTTCTATTGCAGTTTCTGCTTGGATCATTAGTGTGCCATGATTAATAGTTACTAGGATTTATTTTTTCAGCCACTTTCTACTATTAAACTGTTATTATTAAATGTGATGAAATGTGTTCAATAATCTTTCTGACATGGACCAAGGTCTAATAAGATTAAATCGTATTCCTTTTCTGATCAAATGAAATGTTGTCACTTCTTTACTTATGAAAGGAATAATATTTAATCTTCCTTAATATAAACACAAGCATTAGCCTGTGTAAAACGCACATAGAAACTTTCAGGAGACGCTTCCTCATTATCATTGATTGGTACTGAAAAACTGCACAGACAAGGCAGGAAATGTCATCATACAATTAACACGTTTCCAACAGGTTCCTTTCTGTTTTAAGTGATACCTGTCAGCTTAAAGCATGTTAAAAAAGGAAATCTGGAAATTAAACTATTTGGAGAAACTTAAAGGGATCGACTCCACCCCAGCCCTCCCAGTAATTCGAGCCCTGACATTTGCCTCTTACTGAAGAAAAAACATGTTTTTATCAGTGTTGTTTTTTATCTATTAAACTAATAGCTGTGATGAAGTAAAATACTTATAAAATACCTTATATAGCTACCACACATATGCAACAGATAACATTAATCTTAAATATATGAGTACTCCATTGTCTCTATTTTTTTAAAAAAATTTGCAGGATAAAATATACTTCTATAATACATTTAACACAGAAATAAAAATAAGGGGTCACCAAATTAAAAAGATGTATTCTGCCTCTAAGGCAGCTTATTTAGATATGTTTAAAGAAGAAAGGTCAAATGAAACAAGGACATGATTTTATTTTTGTAGTTGTTTTAAACTATTTTTTTTTATCACATACAGTTCTCAATTATCAATATTATCAATGTATTTAAAGAAATTAAATTGGCACCTGGGGACCTGAAACGATTGTATTTCGTTATTGCTAAAACAACATAAAATGTATACTTGAAGTAAAAAAATGTGAAACTTTTTAGAACATGAATTTCATAAATAACTGAAAATAACTAGTTCATAAATTATTTTGTATTATTCACCAACACACTTTTCTTAGTGGGTTACCTGTGGTGAACTGAAAATGAATACAGACTATTTCCAAATACATTTGTCATGTTTTACAGCCCCTCCTATTGTTGTGATGGGCTATTTTAATGCAGAGAGTGTTCAAACCATGACAAGCTTCAGTGCACTGCATTGTAAACATGGCACGGTGATGTCACATGACAGCGTTGATTTCCGCAATAGTCGCCTATAGCTACACACGAAGCAAAGTCGTTTGCACGCAGCTATACAAATATCATGGATGAAGAGAATAATTGCAACACAATACAATGGTACCTGTATGAGCCGTTATTGTTAGACTACAGTAGTCTAACCTCTTTGGGCAGTGAAAGTGATGATTCAGACCAGGATCGCCGCCAGTTCGTTTTAGCAACATAGATATATACCCGCCCACAATTCTCTTGTTTGCAAATATGAACGTTGACTGTTCAGTAATTCTCCAGATTTGCACAGCGCTATACAGCTGCTTTTTAATACTATTGGTCGTTCAACCTTCCCTTTAGTCACATAAAGTGTCATTGTACTGTAGTAGGTTAGATATGGTAGTAACACAGCAGCCTGCATGAAAATACAATATTTCGTTACCGGCGTGACGATGCTCTGGGGGGAAAAAACAGGACGAAATGAGTGTCCCAAGAAAGGTACTGAGGACACTGGGACCAGTGTTCCAAAAGTGGGACTGTCCTGTCCAAAACAGGACATCTGGTCACCTTACCCATGGCAAAGTGAGTGAGCACTCTTTGGAGCAGGTTAAAGTGGTTCATGTGTCAAACATTTCTGTCATAAACATCATACTTAGAAGCCATTTGATTTGAAACTGCAGAGGCATGTGTGTGGTGAAATACTGCTGTTCACACGTTACCAGCCTGGTGACATCAATGCCACATGACTTCTTATTGCTCTCCACAATGAACAGTGCTCTCAAATGCCACAGGCAATATCTTCTCATGTCATATATTGTTTTGCTCAATTTAAAGGCATCACCCCTCTCCTCTGCCCTCCAATTCACTATTTATGCTGCCGAATCTTCACCTTCTTTGTTTTTCAAATGAACGCCATTCTGAAGCATACAGTAACAGATACAAGAAGCAAAAAAAAATAAAAATAATACTCTGTGACAAGGATGACAGAGGTTTGAGGCTCAGAGACAGTTTGAAAGTTCAAAAATAAAGTTTTTAATTCACAAAAATACAAAATAAACAGGCACAAGGGCCAAACAAAAAGGTTTCTAAACAAAAATAATAAGCACACAAAACAAAACTTACAAAATAAGCCCTCCAGGCTGGGCGTTGCCTTCACTGGATTCAAAAAACTTACAAAACCAGCACACACAGACAAACACAGTTGCTTCTTCTCCTCTAGAACTCTCTCTCTCTCTAGCCAGGGCCTCTCCCCTGGCTTTTATCCCCTGTAGATGGCTAATAATTGAATAATTAATTGGTGGATTGCTCTCACCTGAAGCAATCAACCTGGGCAGGGAGGAGAATTTAACTCCATCCCTGCCAGTAATTCTAAGGGCAGAGCCCTGCTCTGCCACACACTCTTTAAAACGTGACTGTACTGCTGAGCTCAACATTTTCCACACAGGTCCACATATAAATGTTGTTTACCTTAATAATTTACAATGAAATATATCCCCTCCTTGAGCAAGCATACAAAAGCTAATGAAGCTAGTAGTTTCTATTAAGTTCTGCATGTGTGGCCAGGAAACTAATAAGTGGAAAGAGCTTGAACAGTAATAGGTACTCTAAATAAATACAACATGATATAATAGTTCAAATATAGTGCAAGACAGTACAACAGCATTACAAGAAAAGAATCATGAAGGATGTGTTAGTGTTCCCACTTTCAATGTCTAGGCTCCTCAATATTTAAAACTGATGGCAGGCTTATTTTAAATTCTCTTCAGTCATACAATGGCTGTGGACTGCAGCACTGTGTAATGAACCCAGCTTGGCAGGGGTGTAGCCAAATTAATGACATCACTACTCTGCTAATGGTATTCTTTGCTTGGCACATTCACAAGTGAAGCTGGAATATGCCACGGTGAGGCTCTACGAATTCAGGTTAATGCCACAAGTCCCTTGAGTCTTAGTAACCTTTTTACATAGTCAGGACCAAGAATAAAATGTCTTGGTGATGAGAGAATGTTTTCTTATTATATGGAAATTGCTGCTCAGCTCTACTAACCAATGAGTTCTTGACAGTAAAAGTAAAAAAAATAATTTAATCCAGCTACAACACCCAGGATAAGGTCAACAGGGGTACATAGGTTAAACTTTTGGTAACAAAAAAAACTTTGACACCTGCTTAATGTGTAATGCATTAAAAATTATCCAGTAACCTTATGAAAGGTACGATTTTGGGACTAATAACCAGCGCTCCAGATACGGGCTAGGCTAATGTTCTCTCCAATTTAAACACTATGTCCCATTGTACAGCGGTATCGGCGCTATGCTTTAGTGCGAGAGGTCCCGGGTTCGCGTCTGCCCTCCGCCTGTGTGTGGATTACCTCTTCCTGTGTGATGCGCCTCCCTGCGTTATTATTAGTATTATTATTATTAGGTAACTGGATCAAGGTTCATTTCCATTTTTTAAGGTGCTTGCTCGGTAGAACTTATACTCGCTAGACTAGCGAATTAAAAAAACAAAAACTGTATGGATAATAGCAAATATATTTTATGCGAGTTGGCAGAAAACGTTGCGACACATGCAAATTGGCTATGACATCACAAAACTTTACAGGGAATTCCCTTTGACTCGCTAGAATCTGCAGTCGCTACTATTTTTACAGCAATTTTACCGAGTAACTTAGAAACTTGCTCGATAAATGAATGGAAAGGAGGCTAGTGTTTCATTGAGTGAAGCATAAACGCCATTTACCGTCAAAAAACATAGAATAACGTGCCCTTAGAGACAATTTTTCTCATTAACATATTATTCATCTGATTCATAAATCTGTATTGTGCCATTGATTGACCCTTACCGGCATCATAATTAACACCTGCCTCAGTGTCTTAACAATATAATTTCTGTGTTTAGAAACATGTGCTTAAGCCAATAGTAATAATAAAGAAAACATCTATGTTTATGTGGTACTTTTTTCATTTGACACATTGTTATACTCTCAATAACCAAATGTCTTTACAATTGGATGTATATACTGTATATTCTATAAACGGTACTTGCATAAATACTGGCATCTCCAGTGCTCCATATCCTAGTTGACAGTGACATGCATCTCAAGCAGGGCTTACACAGATTTAGAAAACCTGAAGGGTTTTTGTTTTTTTCCTGGATCATTTAATTCTTTTGTATTCAGAAAGTGTAAGATTTATTGCAGCATTTACATTTTTTATTACACTGCACATATTGCAAATAAGGTCATAATCAACAGCAGAAATTCAAAAACAAAAATTGCTACAGGTGTGTCAGTCTCAGACATGTCTGACTGCAACACGCCAATTTGATAGTACATGTGTCAAATGGGAATACAATTATTGAATACAAAAGTGAAACTGAAGAGCCTGCAAAACTTAGAGGAAACAAACTTCAGTTTATAAGTGTCTGTCTCCAGCAGACTGCACTGTTCGAACACGGCTGAATACTGACACTGATACCCCTTTCACACAGACGAGTTGTGACGGCTCAGAACCGGCAGTGATGCAGAATTTTGGTCTGTGTGAATTGCCTATACCATCACAGAGCCATCATATTTTATGCCGTCTCTGAACCACCTTAACTCCTGTGTGAAATGCTATGCCGGTACTGAAACGCTATAGTGGGCGTGGATTGAAAGTCAACATCCCACGTGACATCGTACTGCCTTCTTTGCAATAAAATATGCGACCTACATTGTGCCTGAAGCTCCTGCAATTTGACACTTAACAGGTTGTTACATTGTATAATATAACTACAAATTTAAAGCGAGCAAAATGCAGCCAAATTTTCCAAACAATTTTGTTTAGTGATTTTGTTTGGTTTCCGTTGCCATAAAAACGATCTGTTGACTGGCAGTTTTGCAAGTTGTACTCACAGGATCCCTTTGGCTGTGTGAAAGGGTTATGATGGTATTATATCGGTATAGATTGCACAATTTTGTGCTGTGTGAATTGGTATTAAAAAAAAAAATGTAAACGTCTCTGAGACGGCTCATTAGTGGCATTTGTGTGTGAAAGGGGTATAAGATTTCTTTTTTTTTTTTTTTACAGATCTGCCTTGAGTAGGCTGCAAGGTCAGAGTGTTACACAGTGTTCTTTATGACTGGTACTTTATGAAAAAAAAAGTTTAAAAAAATCTTAATAATAATAATAATAATAATAATAATAATAATATAAAAACACACAGGCCCAAGGTCATAAAATATCTATCTATCTATCTATCTATCTATCTATCTATCTATCTATCTATTCTTTAAAAACACCCGACAGAATGAAAGTGGGGAGCACCAAAGGGAAAAGACAAAGTACTGTATTATTATTGTATTCTGTCAAACAGCATGCATAACAGCAACAACAACAAAAAGTAGTGGTATGACTTCAAACCCAATTAATAACAACACACCCATCTACATCCTTTGAGAACCAATTTCCAGCCTAAAAGACCAGTATTTTCTACAAATCGCTAACACAAATCTATCACAGATTGCTTATAGCCATCCCTTATTTGGCAACGCATACCACATGCCCCCAGAGATATTGGAAGTTTCTATTTAAGACTGCAAGCCTTTTTTTTTTTACACTGCATATTTCAAAGAGAATGATGAATTTTCTGCTGAAGTCCACAAAATCAAGTGATGGCTATAAAGGAATAGAAAGGAGCTAGAAACATCATGATCGACGGCCTCTCCTTACTTAAAACCAGTCTTCTTGACACTGCTTGTAATTTATACACATTTTATTACCCCTCCAAACCTACCCCATTTCCGTTTTTAAATTTGCAAGATAAGAGAAGACAGACTGTTGGGTTAGACAGTATCTCTTCTTTCTTTTTTGGGAGGGGTCTCTGCTTCTATTATATTAAGCTTTTTACCATTTTAAAGTATCATAGAATTAAATGACTTATGTAGAAGAATATAATTGTAGCTAGAGGTTACTAATTATCTTAAAGAGTTGTAACTTCTAAAAGTTAATTTGAATTAAAGGTTGCCAGCTTTTTCAGAAGGCTCCTTAAGTCTCAGATTGAATGTCCATTAAACAGACGGAACACTACATCTAATGTCTGATCATATATTTTTTTAGCAAATTAAAATTCTTGACTGTTATCGAAATGGTAAGACTTGTTAAGGTTACAGAAACTTTGAGGCATTCTTTTCAGGCTATAGGAGACTGTCACATCAGACACTGCAGACTTAGTAAAGCTGAATTGATGAATTGCCTCCCTAAATATTAACATTCTCAGTAACATTTTTACCTTAATAAAGTACACCAGCATCTGCCTGATATCTTAGACCTATACCCAGCTTTCTTCCCAGCAACCAATAATGTATTCTTATTTTCACTGCATACTGATGACATTTACAGGATTCTGCTGAGTCAATGCCCCAGTTTGAACAATCACCCCACTTTTAGCTGAAAGCCAAATTTCCATCATTAAATTTCCGTTTTTTAATAACCATGTGCAAATAATCCCTGAGTGGAAATATTGTGGCTCACGTGAATACAAAAAACTGCCTAGAAGTAGTTGCTCTGTACATTGAATGATTCAGGGTTAGGGTTATCTGGTTCAGATAACGAAGACGTGGAGTTCGGCAGTTTCAGATCAAATGATACACACCGCAGTCTGATTGATTATGCTTTCCTGTTACACTACAATCCATATTTTATTTTATTTTTATTTTTTTTAGACACTGCAAGAGCTTGTAAATCATGCACAATGTTATAGTGCTACTTTGGGTGTTAATTTATTGTTGTGTTTTCACACTGGACACCACTGCAATTTCTTACTAGCAGAGATTAAGCCCTTTATTTTGACTGTGTGCTATGCTGTACCTTTGAATTTTAAGCATGCCTAATTGTAAACGTAGTCTATCTACCTAATGTTAAAAATACTCCCTCTGCAATAATGCCTGTAATTTCTTAAATGCCTGAGTCAAAGCACCCCCCCCCCCACTCCCCACTCCCCACTCCCCATTCCCCATTCCCCATTCCCCACTCCCCACTCTCCACCACACACCACACACACACACACTTTTGCCTTAACAACAACTTTACACCCCCCTGGGCGTTGACTCGGCAGAATCCGGTAATTTATTTACGGCAAGATCAAATTACCAAAGAAAAAAAATGAATTGGTGGTTAACTTTAAGTGAGCTGATATCTCCTTCATCTAATTAGTTGCATATCTCTTGAAAGGGCTTGGTACTGCATTTAAGAAAGGTGGCTTAGCAAGATTACACTGCGCTGTGCACCAAAGGTGTAAAATGTAGTGTATTTTAGACATGTTGCTAATTGGAGTATGTTTGACAAGTGGCACAAGAGCTAAATATGCATTTTGTGATTAGTATACAGTATACGACTGAACTACAGTTAGCAACTTAGCAAGACTAGTCAGTCCTGTCACTTTTCCCTCTTTCTATCTGCAACTCACAGCATTATTTTCACGCACCAATAGGCTGACTTCCAGTCTCTGGTGCATCAGAAACAATATCATACCCTCCTGAATCAATTACTTCCTTCAGACTTGGCTTTATAATGAGTCTCTTTGGGAATTGGAATATTAAAGAAAATGGCAGCAAGTCAGTGATGTGATCGAAGGCAAAACATTGACTGAAACACCCCTAAAGACACTTCTTGGTCTCATCTGTTACATGTTGAGGCTCAAGGTGTTCTTTCATGTTCATACATTCATATCTCCTGACTCCTCAGTGCCTAGGATATGGTTATTATAGGTCGGGTGCAAATCCCTAGTAAACTTAGTTTAAAAACCAATAATGCATTTTCATGACTTTTATGAAAGGATGCCAACCTTTTTGACAGCCTCTTCCTTTTACATCTTCAAGCAGGTGTATACTTCATCATATACCGTGTTCACAAGTCAATTTCATTAAATATGTATGCACCACATTCTTTTTGTTATTTCTAAATCTGTTGGTAAAATCTGCAATCATATTTTAATTGAAGTTCAAGTCAAAGTAATCCCTTTGAACATGATATTTGTGGATATTGCACCTGAACCCCTTGGATGCAGAAATAATTTATTAGGTTGAGGCAACAAAGGCCTTGTGCAATAAAATATATATTTATAAAAATAAAAGGTTAAGAGTCTACATTGGGTTAAAAGTAGCATGTCAGAAATATGAAAGAGTACATTCAGTCCATTCGTAGTCTAGTTTTAAATGTCTGACCCAAAAATGCATATTGCTAGGTAGACTATTGCAACAAAAATCTGTGTCTTGTTAAACAACACATTATTATCATTCTTATTAAAACTATACATTTCGACACATGAAGCATGCACTGTATACCTGCCTGGTAACCAGTGTTCTTTTTGTCCTTTATTTTTGAAATTATTCATCAGTTGGACAAAGAATGCATACATTTCAGAAAGGCTTGAGAATGTTATTTACTGAATATTCCAAGCAAAAGTGCCCCTCAATCAGTTTAAATGTACTTTATTCCTGCTATATTATTCCTTAGCTCAGTGCTCTCCTCATTCTACAATTCCTTATCAGAAAGACATTTATTTACATTCCTGAATGGTAAATTTAGCTAGGGACACAAGCTCTACGTGCATCAAAGGGTGTTCCTACTTCTACTTGCAGCAGCAGAAGGTTATACATAATGTGTCCATGCTTTGTTACAGCACAGGAAGCACAACTGAAATTTAAAAATGGCAACTCAGACTTGCAAAGACATCATCTTCATTCAATACAGGACTTGAATGATTTACATAATGTTTCTTCTTTTGTAACAGATCTGTGTCATATTTTGACCAAATGTGCGGGTTGGTTTTTAAAAAAAAAGTCATTGCTTGTTAGAGAATATCAGTATCTGTGAACGCTAGTTATCATCACTAACAGTACTCCTCTGGTCTCAAATGAAGACTACAGAGATGAATGGACTTGGGAGAACCCAGCCCAGACAACAACTCTTTCCCAGCCAATTCTGTTAAATTTATTAAAGTGCTTTGAGTATCTTAAAGGCAGCATCATACTGGAGAGAAAAGCAAATACATAGTGGGAGTTTCCAAAGCATCACACATCACTATACTTTCCGCATGATTACGTAAAACATTTTGCTTGGTGCTGCAGAAGTTGTGGATACCTTGAAATTATGAATAAAACTTATGATAAAAAAAACATAAAACATTATGATCAATAAATTATGATCACTTTAGTCTGCTCCTAAAATCATCTTGACTTTTAGGCTAACCTTTCATGGTTTTATTAGGACATTTTACAACAGACAGCCACATGAGGGACAAATTGCATATTTATTGTGGCCAAGAAGCCACGAAAGGTAATAGTGATAGGTTTATAAGGAAGCCCAGTTCACAGATCTAAACTTTGAAATACAGACCAACGATACATGCAGTTTGATGCAGTATTATTAAACTGGTGGGACCCTCAGTGATAATGTGGTTTGCTGAGAGCTGAGCACTGTCAGGTACTGTAAACTCTGATAAGCCCAACAGTCAGGTAAACCCACACCATTAGATTGTCCTTCCTAACAGTGGGTGCCTGTTCAGACTGCTAATGCAATTTGAAGTGTGTAAACCATGTTTATATTGTTAGAGCTAGCCAGCAGCTTAACACACAGTTAGATATAAATTTCATTTATTTTTACCCTGTGAACAGGATGGCTGGTTTCGACATCAGGCCAGGAGGTAGACAGTATAGCTGGGGCGATGCATACTTTTTCACTATCAATATATCTTTCTCCAAAAAAGCAGATGCATTGATTTATCGACGTTATGAAAGCATATTGAATTGATTACATCTGTTTATGCATAGTAATTATATATATATATATATATATACAGTGCCTTGCGAAAGTATTCGGCCCCCTTGAACTTTGCGACCTTTTGCCACATTTCAGGCTTCAAACATAAAGATATGAAACTGTAATTTTTTGTGAAGAATCAACAACAAGTGGGACACAATCATGAAGTGGAACGAAATTTATTGGATATTTCAAACTTTTTTAACAAATAAAAAACTGAAAAATTGGGCGTGCAAAATTATTCAGCCCCTTTACTTTCAGTGCAGCAAACTCTTCTCCAGAAGTTCAGTGAGGATCTCTGAATGATCCAATGTTGACCTAAATGACTAATGATGATAAATAGAATCCACCTGTGTGTAATCAAGTCTCCGTATAAATGCACCTGCACTGTGATAGTCTCAGAGGTCCGTTTAAAGCGCAGAGAGCATCATGAAGAACAAGGAACACACCAGGCAGGTCCGAGATACTGTTGTGGAGAAGTTTAAAGCCGGATTTGGATACAAAAAGATTTCCCAAGCTTTAAACATCCCAAGGAGCACTGTGCAAGCGATAATATTGAAATGGAAGGAGTATCAGACCACTGCAAATCTACCAAGACCTGGCCGTCCCTCTAAACTTTCAGCTCATACAAGGAGAAGACTGATCAGAGATGCAGCCAAGAGGCCCATGATCACTCTGGATGAACTGCAGAGATCTACAGCTGAGGTGGGAGACTCTGTCCATAGGACAACAATCAGTCGTATACTGCACAAATCTGGCCTTTATGGAAGAGTGGCAAGAAGAAAGCCATTTCTTAAAGATATCCATAAAAAGTGTCGTTTACAGTTTGCCACAAGCCACCTGGGAGACACACCAAACATGTGGAAGAAGGTGCTCTGGTCAGATGAAACCAAAATCAAACTTTTTGGCAACAATGCAAAACGTTATGTTTGGCGTAAAAGCAACACAGCTCATCACCCTGAACACACCATCCCCACTGTCAAACATGGTGGTGGCAGCATCATGGTTTGGGCCTGCTTTTCTTCAGCAGGGACAGGGAAGATGGTTAAAATTGATGGGAAGATGGATGGAGCCAAATACAGGACCATTCTGGAAGAAAACCTGATGGAGTCTGCAAAAGACCTGAGACTGGGACGGAGATTTGTCTTCCAACAAGACAATGATCCAAAACATAAAGCAAAATCTACAATGGAATGGTTCACAAATAAACATATCCAGGTGTTAGAATGGCCAAGTCAAAGTCCAGACCTGAATCCAATCGAGAATCTGTGGAAAGAACTGAAAACTGCTGTTCACAAATGCTCTCCATCCAACCTCACTGAGCTCGAGCTGTTTTGCAAGGAGGAATGGGCAAAAATTTCAGTCTCTCGATGTGCAAAACTGATAGAGACATACCCCAAGCGACTTACAGCTGTAATCGCAGCAAAAGGTGGCGCTACAAAGTATTAACTTAAGGGGGCTGAATAATTTTGCACGCCCAATTTTTCAGTTTTTTATTTGTTAAAAAAGTTTGAAATATCCAATAAATTTCGTTCCACTTCATGATTGTGTCCCACTTGTTGTTGATTCTTCACAAAAAATTACAGTTTCATATCTTTATGTTTGAAGCCTGAAATGTGGCAAAAGGTCGCAAAGTTCAAGGGGGCCGAATACTTTCGCAAGGCACTGTAACTTTTGGAACAATCTTGGTTATTTTTTTCATTTTTGCTCTGGGGTAGTTTAGATGAATAAATGCAGATTTTCTTTGAAGTTTTGTAGGGTGTCATCTCATTAAATGGTCACGCAGATTGGTTGTGTTACCGGAGTATCCCAAACATTACTTTATTTTACTTTCTTGCCGTCTTAGAAAATAATTGCCAAACATAGGAAGGCATTGTATTCGTAGCTCGGTTGATACAGTATTTGTAATCCCAGCACAACACCCTTAACTTGCTCTGTTACTTTCAAGACTCCTGCGCTGATGCAATCCCATCAGTAAACACTCACAGGGGGAGGGGCAGGGGGGAGAAGGTGAGCTCAATCACATGCAGATTCAGTGAGACAGACCTGATGGGAGCAGAGAAGCTCTGCGCTTAATGCAAAAAAATAATTGCAGAGTCCAAATGTAATGAAAAACAAAAACTTTCCTTTGCTTAAACTCTTTACACAAAAACAATGCACACACTTGACTATCGACAGTTGTCAAATAAATCGATGCATCACTTTAGCCTTAGTAGACAGACAGGACTGGTGAGTGAATTGCGCTGTTGCGCTGGTTTATTGTAAATAAAAAGTTTAAACAAAACACTTTTCCAAAACAAACAGGCACGTTGGCCAAAACAGATCACACACTAAACAAACACTAAATACAAGTAGTATCGTGCTGGTATAAAACCAGCACAAATAGCAATTATAATATTTCATTTCTTAAAGCTTTCTCCTGACTTTCTCTCCTGTTCTCGCCACACTGAACACCCAACCCTAAGTGAGTGCTTCGTGCATTATATATACAGCTGTGTCAGGATTCTATTACTAATTAATCATTCACTTGAATTCCAGCATGTGAAATAATTTGTGAAATCCCTGTGCCCACATACTACTTTACACATTTTATATGCAAGTGAAGTGATTGTGCAATCCCCGTGCCTAAATACAACTATATATTTTAAATCACCGGTGCTACATAACCCACGCTCCATGCTCCATGTAATCATGCAGCTAACCATGAGTCGCTATCCATGATCGCAACACAATACATACCAGTACTTCATCAGGGACCCTTTCTTAAGCAGACTGGATGGTATATATTTAAAGTTTACAATGCTTTTACTAGGAGCTTTACCATCGTTCATCATGTTTTGTTACCATGCGTTACTATAAATCATGCACCTTGTTTTCTTGCACTTTGCCATACTCTATGCTTTACTTCACTGTGCTGTGCTTTTAATATGGCACACTACATTTACATCATTACTGGGTATATGATATGAGATCTAATAGTGATTATGTGGATTTTGCAGTGTTCAGTTTGCAACAGGAAACCTTAAACTAGCTCACTCAACCCTGTATTTCATTTAAATTGGTTCTTAAAACAGCAAAGTTTTCTCCTCCTTTTCACTTTGTAGTGCTGGAGATCTGCAACACTTCATCCATCCTCAGTGTTATCTTTGGACAGTGACTTGTAAATTGCAAGCAACACTATCAATCATGGAGAAACAGCTTGTGATTCTTAGTAAGGCATTTCCATTAAACAGCCTCCAGAGAACAACCTACAACTGAAGCCCTTAAGCCTCAAATCCTGTCGTCCCCGCCCTCCCTCAATAAAGATTCCTATAGGTCACATTTCCAAAAGCTCTTTTTTAAAAAAAAAAAAAAAACACTGTAGTGATTATAATCAAATTATATAGTGAATAGGGTTGCAGGTATGACTATTTCCTGTTGCCTGCCTTTATCAAAGCTTGACTATATTTCAATTTTACATGTAGTACAAAAATGCATGCGGCATGTGGTATTTTGTTCAACTTGACTTAAATCTATAAGTTATTAAACCAAGACATTCACCAGATCAAGTGCCATACAAAAATGAAAAGACCATAGCCAACAAAGCTATTATTACGTTGACGTTTTAGGATTCGTATGGATTGAAGCCGATTTCCAATAGACAGCCATACAAGACTTTGAAGTAAAAATAAATAAAATAAATTAAATAACCTTATTAGCATTTTTTAAAATACAAAGCAAAATTGCCTCCTGGGACTTTAATTGTACAATGTAATTGCTAGATTTATTTCCCTTCTTTAAAAGCCTGGTTCCCTTTCCTGGGTCCTGTTCCACTTTTTCCAGTAGGCTCTGTTATGTGACCAAACAAGGTGACCAAATAAGGTAACTGCTTAAAAGAATTCTGCAATGTTCCAGAACCTTCTAATACCGATCAATAGATGGTTAAAGGTGTAGTACATACATTGACACATTTTCAGATATTGAATAAAAAAAAGTACAAAGTGCAGTATGTATTATAGTACATTATATTTCCAAAGTGAACCACCTTGATCATTCAAAAGAAAGACACAGCATATGAATAGTTGAAACATATCACTGAATCATATTTCTTGCAACATAATTTTACTGCGACAGGCTTCAGGTGCTGAATTTGTGCCACAGAATCCCATGAGCACATTTGCAGCATTTGTATCTGCTGCTGTAATATAGGTTCCTAGCAACAACCATGACAACTATAACATTCTAGCTTTTGCTTTGGTATTTTCTGTTGTATGTGCACATAAAAACACAGTTCAGAATGCATAACATACATTTTGAGGTGTACAGAGCCCCAGGGCTTTCTAGCCAAGCTTCTGGTGTTCAGACACTGGCTTGGCTTTGAATATAGCTCATAAACCCCCGGACACACACAGAACACTGGGACATGCTCACAAATACTGAAGCCAAAGCAACAGATGATTTTTTTTTTTTTTTTTTTGAGAGCTGATACGGTAAATAATGAAATATAAGAATGTCACAAAGACGGCTGCAGTGGGTGACGTCAGACCAGAAACAGGAAGTAACACACAGAGACTTGGGGGGGAGTGACTTGGATTTGAGGTTTTTAGTTAGGGTACCAATTTACATTTGCACATGTCAATTATTCTGGTGAGCTTGAACAAGACCAACTGCCCACTACAGATATAATTGTGTTGCATTAACATACAGCTGTATTTGGGTTGGAGGCATGAAGCAAAACTGACTGCCTTCAACCAACAAAGCTGTTAATGCAACGCACAAGCCGTGGAGTGTGTTATCCCGCTTATGAAAAGGAAAAAAAAAAAAAATTATGTTTAAAAAAACATATATATATTATAAATCCTTCCAGTTTGGAGAAAAATAGTTCCTCAAACAAGGTTCTATTTGTTGTAAACATTAAACTGGAAGTTTTCAACGTTTCCATTTATTGTAATTAATTCAAATGAATGAAGCCTCCGTGCTGGTCTCAATTGCTCCGTAAACAGCGCTGATTTAACCCGCAATGTTTGCCTTGTTAGTGCCCAAGCATTTAAAAATGCCAATCATGTATTTTTGTTGATAATGAAAAGATACAGAAAAGGAGGCAAAGACAAAGTTCACTATCCACGCATTACAAAAATACATTATTGGCAATATTAAATACTTGCACCAACAGGCTATCATTGCGGTTTATGTCAGCACTGTTTAGAATAGCATGAAGACTAACATAACAAAACTGAGTAGCCTACTCTTGACCAGCTGAATTACACACTGAAGCATAGAATCTGTTTTATTTTTTTCCTTGCTGTAAATTTGTGATATAAAAAGTAAACTAGAACCATTCTTTAAAACTCCAATTTTAAAATAACTTAGCTAACAGAACCAGGCCCACCCATCACATTAAAACAAAGAAAGGTAGGTCAATGGTTATTCTTAGTATTATAGTGATTTTTTAATGTGCTTATTTTTCAGTCAGCTATACTGTTTATTGTAAATAAAAATTCAGGTGGTCCGCGAACAAAAAAGTTTGAGAACCACTGATCTAAACAATTGCTGCAACATATACATAACTTCCCCGAGATCGAACTCTATTACCCCTGTAAATTCCATGCTAGAACAACAACATCAGAGAACACTGGTATATTACTAATGTTAACATATTTCTAGAGCTACTCTGGCCAGCATGTGTTAAAGGTTAACAGTTCCAAAGCTCCAGCCTTAAACCACAATGGTCCTTATCTGTAAACCAACAGAAGCAGCATAAATAATACCCCAGTAGACCTGGCTGCCTAGTCTAGTGTGATTCCTAGTGGACCTACTTAAATACCTCCAAAGCCTTTCAATAACACTCTGCTGGGTTGTTTACCAATTAGATGCTGAGAAAGAAAGACTTGGACAGCTGAATTACTAAAATAAAGAAGTGAAGACTATATGGTATTAAAAAGACTCCAAGGAAGATGATTGTACTCACTGCATTTTAAATGTGCATCGTACAGTACATGTCCGTCAGTATTCATTTTGCTTGCACCTGTGTGCCTGCCTCAAATGAGCTATTATAAACAATCAATAAAACATCTATAAATGATCCTTTTTAGGACACTATGACATACACCAGTAATGCATTGCAAAAATGGAATTGCAAGAAACTGTTATATTTCTGAGTTAATAAAATCTGGGACAAAGTCAAGGCTTTTATACTATCTAGGAACAGTTGTCTCCAAGTACGTTTGATGTGTTTAAAGCTTTTATATGACATGTTTTGGTCTTTCCTTTTTTAAGATTGTTGTTTTTTATAAATCAGAATCAGCCATTGGGCTTGGCAACAGGCATCTGGTGCTATGCTGTGTTCTTGTAGGATGCAAGGATTTGGAATCCCATTAAAAGTGACTGGCAGAAAGATCCCACCTCTCATAAAATCTTTGTAAAAACCTTTAAACTTAATGTACCATACCTGATACTTTGTGCATCATCCTCACATTAACATGTAGCCAAGTTCTCTTGCCAAAAAAAAATATGTTTCCTTCATGTGCTAGAGGTAATAATATAACCCTACCTGAGCCTTATGCTTGGGTTCTTACAATCCACCGAGATATACAATACAGTTATAATGGCAGGACTCCAGGCACAATATGTATTTTCCTTTCAAGGAGAACACTGACATTTACTAACAATAGTAATCTACAAATGAAAATGTATCCATCATTTGCTGGAGCCAATTAAATTTACAAACCTCATTGCAACCTCATCTTGGGATTCAAAACATGTCTACACATGTTCTTGTCCCCTTAGCACATTACCCATCATACTAACTAATATAAATGCTTGATGACACCAGTACATTCTGCAAATAAAACAAGTTTTTTTTTTTTGTCATACCTAAATAAATGACAAAAATCAGAATCTATTCTCATTAGTGGTGTGCCATCAGGACCTTCGGGTATTCTCTGCTGACTAGCTGAACATGAGTAAGCAGGATGAGTGTCTATTCCCTTCTGTAACCAGACACAACCACACATGGCTGGTACAGTAGCTTACCCTACTCTATTTAATTGAAAAGGTGATTCCTTTTCCCTGAGGACTGGTGATGCTTTAACCCTTTAAGGTACAAGGGACATATGTGTCCCACAAATACAATGAAGCTAACTATTTTTGCAATGGGGTGCACAAAACAGGTCGAAAATGTACTGACAGGTTGGACCTTGTCATCCAAATTGTTTCCTTGTGATACTGAGTCAATCTCAAATGTATTTTAAGACGAAACGTTTGAACAACCGCTAAGGGGTTAAGGGGCAAGTAATAAACCACTAGGGTAATCTGTCTTGGAGTAGCTTTTTATTCAAATCATTTTTCAAGTTTTTGTTTAAAATCAGTCAAATGGGCAAGAAAGGCACTTTTTAAAATTATGTCAATACACTTTTGAAGTCCCTGGTGTCACGTCAAACATCAATTATCAAGTGAAAAACTCACTTTCAGCACATTAAGCCTGTGACAAGGTGATTAACACAGGTTTCACATACATTTTTGAGTTGCTATAAACAAGGTAAAAGCTTAGACCTACTGTACTGACATCCTGTGCATTGGAAAATCATGTTCAGCCATCTGATTGGGTGAGTTTCATGAGCCGCTCCTAACCATAATTCTCAAGAAGGTTCAAGGTGCATACATAAAGGAGGAATCTGTCACGTATGTCCATTCAAATCTCTATAGTCAGGGTGCTACAGCCATGGAAATCACTCTTGATCAATTGTACATGCTTTTTTGAATCGCTGCAAAGTTTATCATATATATGCAGAAAAAAAAACCCTGCTTCAGGGCTTCTTGTATTATGTGATGTATGGCCACCAACAACTTTAAAAAAATACAAAATAAATTTGCCAAAAGCAATACTACAAAATCAAGGGTAAAGTTTCACAGCTTGCAATATACTGTATAGTAACAAGAATCATTTTCATTTATGAAACTGATCAGTTGACAAATTACTACCAACTTTTAAGTAATTGGTTTTAACCAAGTAAGACTTAGTCATTTGTTTTGCTTTTAATTCAAATAAAGGTTGATTTTCTGTGGTTATTAATTTCTCCTTTGTCTCACGAGCATAATAAATGCTAGTGATGAGCACAGTACTGTAGGTGGAACTAGGTTACCAATGCCACATTCCTTACAGCTGCTGCCATCTTATCATAGCAGAGAACACCTGATAGAGGGAAAATATCATGAAAATACAAAAAGGCTTTGGGGAAAGTACCACTTTAGTTTTGTACAAGATTGAGGCTAGTGTGAGATTCCTTTTGTCTTAGAAAAAGAGTGTGGAAGAGAATCTTTACTCCTTGCTTTTTTCATCTTGGTAACTCTAACATCAAACATCAAGAGTAAAGACCTTAAAAACAGTCATGTTTTCTTAAATAAAGTTTATTTTTTTCTGTAGTACAGTTCATTGATGGATGAAAGTCACCCTGTACCATGTCTTACAATAATATATTGTCATCTGTTGAATCTCTACAAAATGCCATACACAAACTCTCCAGGGTGTCTTTTGTCTCCACTGATTTTATGTTGCAGACCTAGGCCACTATTCAATTACATGTCTTAGCCATTTGTTATCAATTTTTCAGGCTTGATGTTGTTTTCTCCTCTATATGTCCATTAATTTCCTTCATGTCCTCTTTGTTGACCTTATTGGTCTACATCGTCTGCTCAAGAGGCCATGTATGGATTCCTGATTTAGGAATGCTGGATATTATTTACACAGAGAACACGTATGTTTCCATCTACAGCCAGGAAGGGCATAAGTCATTAGCTCTAACCTCCAGTCCAAAGTGCTTCCACACATAACAACTCAATATTAGCATCCACCATGGCACCTATTAAAGTAATGGTCACTTCAGAATGATCTGCCTACATGAAACAAATAACATTGCCAAAACAGTCCATTTCTTTCTCTATAGCTCTTATATATTCAAACTAACCAACAGTTGCAGAGTTGTACAGTAAGTACACAAATTTGTAGCCATTACCTCAAAGTTTTCGTTCTCTTTTGTGTAGAAGTTATATGACAGAAATTAAGTTGGAGGTAATGTTTATATAACCCTGCAAATATAAAATCTGCATCTCGGATGGTTTCTGAAATATAAGGTTTTGAAAAAGTGGCTCTGGATTTAATACCACACATCACTATTGGTATCGTTTAATGAGTAAGCTATTGAAGGTGGAGAGCTAAACTCGAAGGTATCCTCATGAATGGTATATGATTACTGAGGCGATAGTTGTCAGTTTTAGAATAGGCCTCTTGCAGCATCACTCAATTGCTTTGCCCTTGTGGGGAAATGTAGATAAAAGGCATCTTACAAGCCAAGCAAGTGTTCACTCAGCAAGATGCTGCCAAGAAATGATTCAGCTATACCTTTTACAATAAAATTGCATACTATTCATTTGTTTTACTGCATTTGTTTGTTTACCAACATAATAAACATAAATAAAAAAAAACTATAAACACCAAAGGCAGAAAAGAAGAGGCGGACGGGTAGGGCTATACATAAAAAATAATCTTGAAGCCCAGGTGTTAAATCTGGGTGAAGAAAACAACGCAGAATCAATATGGGTCAGAATAATGGACAAAAATTCAAAGGGCATAATAATAGGCGCATGCTATAGACCGCCAAATTCAGACACCGAGCAAAATAATCTGTTATACAGTGACATTAGAAATGCATGTAGCAAAGGAGAAGCTATACTAATGGGGGATTTCAACTTCCCCCATATAAAATGGGAAAACCCGGTGGGGAGCACAACGGACGAAATTGAAAAGGTGGAAATGACAAATGACTGCTTCCTAAAGCAATTTGTCAAGGCAATGACTAGAGGTGAAGCATGGCTTGATTTAGTCTTTTCAAATAACGAAGACAGAATAACTAAAACAGAGGTCAGAGAGCCATTGGCAAACTCAGACCACAACATGGTTTCATTTGAAGTGATTTTTAAAACCCAAAAAGTAATGACTAAAGCTAAGGTTTACAAATTTAGAAAAGTATGAAGGTATTAAACAGAGACTAACAGAAGTAGATTGGAGTAAAATAGAGAAAACATCCACAGGAAAGGGATGGCTGTTTTTTTTAAAAAATGTAGTACTAGAGGCGCAAAACAATTACATCCCAATAGTAGACAAATCTAAATCTAAAACAAACTGACTAACATGGTTTAATAGATCAATTAAAAAAATATTATTATTTATTTCTTAGCAGATTATTATTATTTATTTCTTAGCAGATGCCCTTATCCAGGGCGACTTACAATTGTTACAAGATATCACATTATTTCACATTATACAGATATCACATTATTTTTACATACAATTACCCATTTATACAGTTGGGTTTTTACTGGAGCAATCTAGGTAAAGTACCTTGCTCAAGGGTACAACAGCAGTGTCCCCCCACCTGGGATTGAACCCACGACCCTCCGGTCAAGAGTCCAGAGCCCTAACCGCTACTCCACACTGCTGCCCAATATAGATCAATTAAAAAGTATATAAAAAATGATTACTTTTCATAAGTTTTTACAAAGGAGGATACGAACAACATGCCCTGCATGTCGACCTGTTCCTATCCAGTTTTAAATGCTAGACAGCATTCAGAACTGGGCAGACACATGGCAAATGACATTTAATACAGAAAAGTGTAAAGTACTGCACGCAGGCAATAAAAATGTGCATTATAAATATCATATGGGAGATACTGAAATTGAAGAAGGAATCTATGAAAAAGACCTAGGAGTTTATGTTGACTCGAAAATGTCTTCATCTAGACAATGTGGGGAAGCTATAAAAAAGGCCAACAAGATGCTCGGACATATTGTGAGAAGTGTTGAATTTAAATCAAGGGAAGTAATGTTAAAACTTTACAATGCATTAGTAAGACCTCATCTAGAATATTGTGTTCAGTTCTGGTCACCTCGTTACAAAAAGGATATTGCTGCTCTAGAAAGAGTGCAAAGAAAAGCAAACAGAATTATCCCGGGTTTAAAAGGCATGTCATATACAGACAGGCTAAAAGAATTGAATCTATTCAGTCTTGAACAAAGAAGACTACGCAGTGATCTGAAGCAAGTATTCAAAATCCTAAAAGGTATAGACAACGTCAACCCAGGGGACTTTTTTGACCTGAAAAAAGAAACAAGGACCAGGGGTCACAAATGGAGATTAGATCAAGGGGCATTCAGAACAGAAAATAGGAGGCACTTTTTTACAGAGAATTGTGAGGGTCTGGATCCAGCTCCCCAGTAATGTTGTTGAAGCTGTCACCCTGGGATCCTTCTAGAAGCTGCTTGATACTGATACTATTATAACATTAAGCTGTGGTAATATAGAAGAAAGTAGAATATACTGTACAGAGTATTATAAGTGTGGGAAGAGAGGCTTGAAAAAAATAAGAATTGTAATTATAGTAACTAATTAAAAAGGTAGTTCTAAGATAAATCAGCAAGAGTTCTACATTTCATCTGCTGTATTATTCAGCCGATGTATTTGAAGTCAAACATCACTGGAGCTCACCCTGCTCTATTAGCTTTTACATTCTCACTCTCTGTGCTCTGTGTCCTTTGGAGATTTTAGGTTTTGGAATAGCAAATTAAGCACGAGTAACTGCCAAATTTAGTTGTGGTTTTGGGATGTTAACCTTGTCCACTAGGAACTAGGATGTGACCCTGAGCAGCTGCCAGACTAAAAACTTTCAGGGACAGGAATGGAACTACAGTCCCAGTAGTATACAGTAAGTGACATTTCAGGGGACAAACAGACTGCAATCCAGCCTTTCAAGGGACAAACAGACTGCAATTCCACAGAAATACAATAACAACATCATTTTAGCAAAGCAATGAGTGGTGTTTACAATTACTGTTTAAGGAACCTATTTGCACTACAATAAAGATCTTTGGTATCCATTTACTACATTCTTCCATAGTTTAACCCATTTTGTGCACTCTACTAGGAAGCAAACTTTGATAACAGTCCAGTTTGTTTACATGGGAGCACTTTAAAACTAAGCCAACACAGGCCTGCTACATAAATCACTTAAGCTTGGTTGTAACCTAGGAAGCAAAAATCTATTTATTTTAAAGTTAGCTGCTTAAGGTAAACCACCATCCTAAATACATAAACTGTATTGGAAACTACTTCCTTGTATAAAAAAAACCACTCTACATATGTATTCACATGTATAACTAGATTGCTGCCTTTCAGAACATTTTATGATCATTCCGCCTATTGCTAAAGTTGCACACTTTAAAGGGTAGATCACTGCAAATATTAACCCTGTCATACAAACAGCAGACCCAGCAGTAATACCTTTAATCTTTTATGATCTAACATTCATTTCCATTTCAGTCTATGGTATGTTTCTTTCCTCAAACAGAGGTTTGTCCTAAATTATATTCCGCGTCAGCAAATCCTCTTTGCATCTAATAATCATCTTTTTTCAAAATGAAACCTCGGTTTGCTGTGTTGAATGTCACAGATCCTCAAACTGGAATGAATGCCAGAGGACAGCTTTAAGTTTTTGTGAACAAAAGGAAACCTTGGTGTGCTAAATGCAGACATGAAATAAAAGGTGTATTCAAGAAGTCATCGACAGTCCACCTACTGTAACAGCTTCCGTTAGGCAAAAATCCATTTTTGAAAGTCAAAAAGATGCGAATTATTTTAATAAATGAAGAGCCTCCAATCACAAATCCAAAGCTTCAACTGCACAGCTACAGTACATAATATATACAGTATAATTTATAACATCTTCATTGTTTAATAGCTTATACGCAGCAGTTGGTTGCAACTGTATGTTTCTTTATGCCTAGTAATTTGTAGCGACAGTGTGGTACTTATTTGTATTCAGTACCCATTAATTGTAGCACAGTAGATGCTGGTAAAATACATTAACCTTTTTTAAAAAAGTACTGTATATGTCTAGTTATTGTGTTATCACTTTATCCTATATATCCTTAGAATGTATCGCACATTTGGTGAATTACACTGTAAACATTTTCACTTTGGCTTATCATTTTAAAACAATACATACTGTAAATTCCATTCACTCGGCCATATTCATGAAACCTCAGGGCATATTCTTCTCTAGAACAAAACAACCAAGTAATGTAATTAGGGGTCTACTTAAATCACGGTAAATTTACGTATTTTTCACGGGTATGTTGCAGAATAAAATTAGGATTTTGTGGGCATTTTGCGGACCTGTTTAAACATTAAATAAACCCAAGTATACAGTATTTCAGAACACTATAAAGCCTAAAAATAGTGGTACTTGCTTCCTTACTAAACAGAGTGCTGTCATTTGTTAAAGGCAAGCATGCAGCATCCCCCAGCAGTTGACTTGCCCATACATTGAGACTGCACGTTCTGCATCCGCTGAATTGGTTGGAAGTTAAGGCAAAGCTTTGCCAAGTTATACAGATGTGGAAATCGATTAGAAACAGCCCCAAAACTCGGTTACACAATGGAATCTGGCAGACTTTTAATAAAGGCAATGTATGCAGCACGTTCGTTGTCATGTTATTTGTCCCATCCAATAATTTATTTTATTAGTACCGAGTCAAAACAAAGAAAACGTGGCAACTCGGGTCTAAAATTCCAACTGCGAAAAAGTAAGCAGCAGGTTGAAGCGAGGTGACTGTGCTGGATCGTTTTAGTATTGATTTAACTTGCAGACGGGAATACTTTTTGTCTGCGCTGACTTTCCAGTTTGGTTTCTGAAAGCTGTTTATTTTATGTTCTGTTCAGCAGCCTCTGTAGTAGCCTTTTGTTTAATGTGTGATTCTAAAAGCTAAATAGCGATCGATCGTATTTTCACCAAAGACACATTAAGATATGCAATTACCTCCATCTGCATATACAGTTTATTTGGGAAATATCTTGACACGGTCAATCACTGAAATATACTTTAGCTTTTTTTGCTTTGTCGTCCATTTCTACTATTTTACCTCCAATGCTGAAAACTAGATTTTAGCAACGTAAATCAAAACAATGCAGCACCAACTTTGTCCCACCCCCTACTGCACAGTAGAGGTCACATAAAAGCAGTAAAGACGCATTGATAGGCTGATCAAAACTTTGTCATTTGAATAGTAAACAAGAACATTAACTGCTTTGGAGAATTTTTTTTGCAAATGTTACTTGTGGACGTTTTTTGTTTGTTTATTTTTTGCTTGTGCAATGCACACAGGACAGCGAAGGAATAAAAAAGGGCTATCTGCAGAAGGAAGATGCATCGCTTGCGTTGTGCAGTAGTTCATTTAAATTAGGTTTCTTTTTTTTTCCCTCTCCATACTTGTTTGTATGCATTGGGCCCTAAGAGGTGAATTTCGCGGTGACCCCTCAATTTCACGATATCCGCGAAACCGGCAAAATCGCGATTTAGGTAGATCCCTAAATATAATGCAAGGCTACTTAAGCACTCTCAAGTGGTATGTTTCTCATTTAGTAATTTTCTTTTTTTTTTTTGAATAAAAATAAAAATAAAATAAAACAAAATCCATGTGCTGAAACCTGCATTCCATTTTCCGGAATTGTGGTAGAGTAAGAGCCCTATCTGTAAATAGTGTTGGTGTTAATGGGTTTTGGTGGTATTTGGCAGGGGCAGGAATTAACCCTATCCCTGCCAACCACCACTAAAACACATAAACACCAACACTATTTACAGGCAGTGCTTTGCTCTGCCACAGGAATATATAATGGTAAATTTACTGTCCATAAAGACAAGTACACCTCAGAAACATGCAGGTGCTTCAGGGCTTGAAATACTGCCTAAAAGCCATTTAAGATCCATTGGCAATCAATTAGTTTTGGGAAGACATCTTAACTTCTATTTACGGTGTGCAAGGTTCAGACAGGCAACTCAAACCCCATCAAGCTGCTTTTCAACACACAAAATCCAATCTGTCTCCTGAGCTTCAATTTTAGCCCTGCAGCCACTGTACTGTGCAGTACAAGACTTCACTACCTGTCGGACCAGTGGAGGTACACACTCGGATATTCCACTGACTTGAGAGGATTAGCGAGGAACTGCTGCCAGTATCAGCAGAACAGCAAGAAGCAGACAGTTCATTTTACAAAAACTTAATGGAGCGAATGGCTCTCGCTGTTTAATACGAGCACCGTCAAGGTATCTAAGCAAAAAGTCTCAGCTGTCATTGGTGACAGGTTGAGCAGAATTATTGGTCATGCTACGCTAGATAAGGGACTGGTGGAGTGGCGTCTGGTGTTTCTACCTGTAGACTTGGCACTTCAGCTAAAATAGCATATGAATAATAATGCAAAGGTAACCTTTGTCACTTAGATTACTAGAATGATGTATTGGCTTGTCATATTTAAAAAAAGAATGACAAGTTTAAAAGAATGACAAGGAACACATCTAACATGCTCAGTAGCAAATAATAGATTATTATACTGCTGGCTAGCTTTCAAAAGTTATATGATGTAAAAGTTAAAGTGTTACAGAGCACCCAGGAATGTTTATAAGAAACACATTACATTTGCTGTGTCTCGTGTTGACTGTATATATTAACCACTCTTTTGACATGTTTAATCACTTATCATGGTTCACAAATCAACTGGGCAATAACTTCAACATTTACTCTGGGGAGTTTGCAAGGAAAATAAAACAAAAAATGGATTCTATTATTTATTTATTTATTTATTTATTTCTGAGCAGACGCCCTTATCCAGGGCGACTTACAGTCGTAAACAATCACAGTACAAGTAATAATACAATTAAGAGTGAGATAAATACAATGACTTTGGTTTTAGCAAGTACAAGTATGACACAATATGATTCAATAACAGAGCAGATAACAGTGTCAGTGATAGTTACATCAGGATATAATTAAATACAAAATACTACAGATTAAATAACACTTGACAGATTACAGTACTCTAAAGTACAGGATTAAATGCAGTAAAATAGGGGGCAGATAAGAGCAAGTAAAGCGCATTTAAGGAAGAGTGATAAGTGTCCAGAGGGAAAAAAAGAGGAGTTCTACAGGTGCTGTCTGAAGAGGTGAGGAGGCGTCGGAAGGTGGTCAGGGACTGGGCAGTCCTGACATCTGTAGGAAGGTCATTCCACCACTGCGGGGCGAGGGTGGAGAAGGATCGGGCTCTGGAGGCAGGGGAGCGTAGAGGAGGTAGAGCAGTGTATCCAGCTTATGCTGCCTCTTCAACAATGCTGGTTTTCTGTTTCCACAAAACGCCACTCATTTATATCAGAGCACCATTATTATTATTATTATTATTATTATTATTATTATTATTTATTTCTTAGCAGACGCCCTTATTACAATTGTTACAAGTTGTCACATTATTTTTACATAATTACATTTTTTTTTTTTTTACACGTTATTTTACATACAATTACCCATTTATACAGTTGGGTTTTTACTGGAGCAATCTAGGTAAAGTACCTTGCTCAAGGGTATAGCAGCAGTGTCGCCCACCTGGGATTGAACCCACGACCCTCTGGTCAGGAGTCCAGAGCCCTAACCACTACTCCACACTGCTGCCAGTATTGTTGTAATAGGTAGCATTAACTGGTCACACTGTAATGTTTCAAAGAAAAAATTGCTTGGCTTGGGGTATATTCAGATATGCTATGGTTTATCCGCTGTAGCTGACCGACATGTCTGAATGCAGATAGTGGCGCATGACAAGAGAACAAGATGCAACAATCATGGCTCATACTGCATTAGCAGATTACAGTTATATTTTAGTTTTTCATATAAACTTTGCGGGCAGCATGGTGGTGCAGTGGTTAGCGCTGCTGCCTCACAGCTCAGGGATCTGTCTGTGTGGAGTTTGCATGTTCTCCTCGTGTTCGTGTGGGTTTTTCTCCGGGTACTCCGGTTTCCTCCCACAGTCCAAAGAGATGGTGGATTGGCCTCTCTAAAATACCCCTTAGTTGCCCTGCAATGGACTGGCATCCCATCCAGGGTGCAGTCCTGCCTTGTGCCCTGTGTCTGCCGGCTTAGGCTCTGGCTCACTGCAACCCTCTATAGGATTAAGCAGTTACAGATAATGGATGTATTGATATAAACTTTGTGGATAAGAAAAAAGTTTCAGATTGATGCTATGGAAACCTAAAATCACACCTGAAGAGATGTCTGGAAGCCATTTTGAACATTAATAATACATGCCAGCCAAAATTTTTTTACAGCGAACACATCCAGTTTTTATTATTATTATTATTATTATTATTATTATTATTATTATTATTATTATTTATTTCTTAGCAGACGCCCTTATCCAGGGTGACTTACAATTGTTACAAGATATCACATTATTTTTTTACATACAATTCCCCATTTATACAGTTGGGTTTTTTTACTGGAGCAATCTAGGTAAAGTACCTTGCTCAAGGGTACAGCAGCAGTGTCCCCCACACCTGGGATTGAACCCACGACCCTCCGGTCAAGAGTCCAGAGCCCTGACCGCTACTCCACACTGCTTATTAAAACAATGTGTCTGGTTTCACAGGCCTCATAACTTTAGCACTAATCTTGGACTAGCCTTAAGGTAAAAAACATAGTTAAATCCAATTCCTTGGGTTTGAAGTACAGAAGAACAAAATACATTTCTTTCTGAATGTGCTATTCTGACACATCGAACATTTCCCTCACTGAGGAAAGTTGGGAGACACACAGCAGACACTTTGACACAAACCTTGCAAAAGATATATGCACATATTTGTTTTACTTATTACACTTTCAATGATAGTAATTTCCCTAAAAAAGACTGGCAGTGAGACGGGTGCACACAAATTATGAAACAGCAGCATTTTTAAAGGATTCATTATTGACTATTACAGAAAGCAAACTGTAATATAAATCATAGAAGAAAGAAAACTGTTAAATCATAATAGCATGATTTTGAAAAATGTGTACTGCTTCTACAGGAGAAAAAATGCACTTGGGTGATCATTCAAAGTAATTGAATCCACCGTCTACCCAAATTTCATCTGCAGTTAGACGTCATAGAAAATGTAGCACCGCATGGTAAGGACTGTTGTAGTGCTATACCAGCCGTAGTTAAATACAGTAGCTTTTTAGTGGAGGGATACATATTAAGTTAGTGTTTTCTGTTTGTGGAGAATCTGCTTGCAGCTAGTATCAGTAAGAAAAAATGGTAATTAAAAAAAAACACAATCATTTAAAAAAAGGGTGCAGAATTTTACTCGAGTAAAAAAACGTTTCAAGTAAACCAGCAGCCGTTAGTAACTAAATATTTCAATAAAGTTGTGTACTGTACCACAGAGTTTGTCATATCCCTTTGGAGAAACCGAGCAGAAATATGGGACAGAGTACACTGGGCCTTTAAAACTGAGATGTGCTTTGTAAAGACCACGCACAGTGATTGGCATGCACTTGATTATGAAATGAATAAAACAAAACCTACAGATACATTTTGAAAAAGACAGGCCATCATCTATTACTGATTATAATTTGTTTGCAGTCGTCTTTCATTTCTGTTGAACAGCTCAAACAATATACCATTTACCTTTTATCTCACAGACACCTTCAGTTGTTTGAGGACTTTCTGTGCAATGTTGCTGTCCTTCAATGTGCCTCTTAATGTTATCAAAGCAGCAATGCAAAGTGAATGACATTATAGCAAACTATTACTGAAAAGTGAATGGCTATACCTTACACTTGAATGTGTTATATATATGTTGGGGTTGCAAGTGACCCAAAAGACTTGAGGTTCATAGTGGAATATTATAACTGAGCATTACCCTATCCCATATCTCACTTTAACAACAAGCTATTTGGGTCATATTTTAATTATCCACAATGAAGTCCAAGCCTAAGTGGTTACTTGGTATCCCAACCCTAGTTGATTGGATCTTCAGGATCCTAACCAATACACCTATTGAACAATTATTATAAAGTTATGCCAAAATATTTAATTTCCATCTTTACATTGCAATTATCTCTTTCAATACATTATTAAATAATGTTTTGGGGAAGCTTCACACACTGGTTAGTTTAAAACAAAAACTAAAAAATTGGGTTTCAACTCCTTTTGATAGTTGTTGCTGTTTTAAAGCCAGGATATGTAAAATATGGTCAAAGCAGTGTTTTTAAAGTTATACATTGTTCACAAAACCTAAAGTCATGTGTTCCAGAACAACATTATTTGGTGTAACCTGATAGGTTTAACCAGTACCTTTATGGTTGTGGGAATTACTTGGAGAAGTGCATGAGTCAGCCTGTGTGAATTCAACATTAGCCTTACTTCAACACAAAGTCAAAAGAAATCAACTCACCACTGTGTTAATGTGTGATGACAATGTAGCAAAAATCTGTGCAGTCTAATTTACAGCATCTACTACAGAGGAGATAATGGAGCTACTCCTTTGGGGGGTGGGGGGTAATATCTTATGAAAGTTATAAAATGATTTATGGACCAACCAAACATTATTACTATGGATACTGGATTCTGTTTTATGATTGTTCAACAGCGGTTAAAAATTACGTAGAACTTCCTGCAAGCAAATAAAAAAATATTACCATTTATATTTTGTACATCCCTGTAACTAAAACTTTACATTCTCCATACTCTAGTCTTATTTAAAACATAGATACAATGGCAAATTAACACTAGTCTAGCACACTCAGGAAACAAAAGGCTAATCAAACCCGTTTCAATGATTTAATTAACCCGTCTAGTGAGAGAGAGGTGGTTTAGCATAGGAGTCTGAAAGAGAGAAAAATAGCTTAGAGATTTAGAGAGTTAAGACAAATTTCACATCATATTGATTTAATACCACTATAAGTACAAGATGCAAGCGTTTTTATTCTTAAATTGCCTAACAAGTATAGAATAACCCAGGTAATAAATCCCTAAGAGAATTAAACTGTTTGCAATGTCTAACCAAAGTCGCAACCCGACATGTTTGGTGTCTAAAGAAATGTAATTTCTTATGGTAAAAATAACGGGAATTCAGAATAAAATCTGAATTATTTAGCAAAAGTTATGCATGGTTTAAAAGTTTCCCCTTTCCAGATTATGACAATGAACTAATCAGGCAGAGGAAAGGGGGAGCAATCAATCAAGATTTCAAGCCCATTACCTACCAAATAGCCAATCGGAGCATGCAGCGGGAAATTCAAATAATCTTTGTTTGAAAAGTATAAAAGCCGACTAAACTTTAGACCCTTGCCCCTGCTACCCTACACTAGCCTCTGCGCTGTCCCCTGCTCGCGCAGACTCTAAGAAACTACAAGACTGCACCTGGAGCCCTCAGCTCGTATTTATCCATCAAGGTAGGGGGCCCTGACAGTCGGAGAAACACAAGGTAACAGAACGCTGAAAGTGACTGCTTTCCAGGCTAGGTAACAATACTCTTAAATATCTATTCAGGTATTGTGTGACCCCTTGTTGTAATGTCAGTATGTACTAATATTTCTTTGGTAAATTGTTGTTTTAAACCTTAGTTCTCATTGTAATGCTTTTAATGTGACTTTAATTGTGTAACTGTTTTGTGTGATTTTCAAACTTCTATTGGTGCATGCTTAATAAATACCATCTTTCTAAGAAGAGATTCCCAGTATTGAGTCATTCGCTCATGTTGAACAACACGATTTATGAACTTTGAACAGTCTGGAATGTGGTGTGTTTTTGGCTTGTTGTAACGTGTAAATCAGCCATCGTTTTCAGAGAGTGATATTAAAAACGGGTTTGTACATTATAATAGGACACCGTTTATTGTAGAAGTCCCACTGAGATCTTGACAATCGAAGGTATCTCTTTATCCCCTACAGTTTTATTTTAATTTATTGCTTTTAAGAATATATTAACTGCCTACAATAGTACCCACAGCTCATGCTGGAGGTCCCACCGAGATCTTAACAATCGAAAATATCTCTGTAATCCTCCACACAGTGGAAATTGATATTTTATCCCTAAATAATTCAGACACACTTCTACAGTGCTGGAATATGCCTACTGTACTACTGAAGATTCATATCCTTTGGAGGTTAGGTAGGTCAGCAGTTTCTACTCTTTTGAAGTTTCTTTGACTTAGTTATTCAAATTCTTGTATTGGCAGAGTTTAAAAGGCAACACAGTATGCAACAACTATTGGATTACAATTTATGTGTGTGTGTGTGTAGATTTATTTTAAAAATCAGAACATGAAACTAAACAAACATCTGAACAGCAACATACATATTTATAAAACTAAAACGATAGCAATACATTTTTAACTTTTCAACAACAATCGGTTTATTATCAGATGAGCAAAAGCAACTGAACAATGTATATAAATAAACTTAGAAGAAAACATTTTACAGAAGTGTACAGCACAAGAAGTTATAAAACAAGTCTAATTTCTTTTGACAAAAGGGTATTCCTTTAGCTTGAGTCTAAGGCTGTTCACAATCAACACAAATAATGCACATCTCCATGCCACCTTTCTGCACAGGGCACAGCTGTTCAAAGTTTTATTTTTATTGCACTTGCCAACCTGGCATTGGCGTCTCTTGCAGCTCTCAGCGGGGTTGCCAGCTTCAGCTGTGGGTATTTTAAAACCAACAACCGCCAAAATGACTGCCATTTGAAACTGAAGTAGAAATTATTTTGAGCAGTTCTGTTTGTCTATATCTCAATATTTTTAGAAAATACACCTTTCTAAGTTAAATATAATCACTTGTATTGTGTTTATCGTGCTATTGTCAGATACTGGAAAGTAAATAGTAAATTATCCTTTGTTACAACAGTTACTAACAATTCAAAATACCCATATGAATTCAGACAACAGATTGAGACAGTATGCAATTTACGATTATTTCGTTTGTTTTGTCTTCCGGAGCAAACACTTAAGTGGTCTCTGCAATATCCACATTCTACAAATTATCAATCTACTTCTCAGCACATAAAATATCATAACTAATACAACCTGTGCCTCCTAACAGCATCCAATTCGTATAGAAAAAATGTTATAGTACTGCATCGTCCTAGCAACCAAATGCCAACAGACTCGTCTCATTGTACAATCCTAAAAGACAAAGATTTTCAAAACTCGTTCCTTAATAATGTATGTACATTATATTAAAATTCCTAATATTTAATGTCTTACCCACTGGATATTTTATGTGTGTTCTGTATGATTCTCTATTGACATATTTGCCATGATTACAAATTATTCTCATAATTTATGATGTCACAGAAACCCTAGATGGAATTATTTTCCTGTAACTGACTGAAGCCCATCTATTTATTTGTATAATATATATAACATAATATATATAACTATATATAATACATACATAGAATACACACACACAAATACAAGTTTGCACTGTTACCCATGTAGTATGCTTTATTGTAATAATATATGAATTGTGTATGGTTGACAGTAAAAGTGGGTTAGAGCATCCTCTTTTCACCAATCAATATTCCTATACTGTATGTGTAAAAACTTAGCCTCTAACAATAACAAGCATAATTAATTTTAGGAACCTATTATTAAAGAAACCACAAGACACATAGTAACCAAACGTTTTTTTCATAATATCTGTTAAGAGTAATATAAGCACTTGTCAGGCAGTGAAATATAGAAGATGCAGCATGTACATCTCAAACATCGCAACTGTGTTTAACAAATAATCAACAGGCATTCCACACACATAAAAAAACCATTTGAAATTAATGCTAGCATTAAATTGCAGTAAGTGCAAAAGCATTTTTGTTTCTAAAGAATACAATCCAGAAATTGAATTATGAATTCTTCCTAAATTTCCAAAAAGCTTCCCCTATGCATGCTTGCTACAAAAATAGTTTTATAATATAAACGTACTAATGTAAATTTCACTGTGTGTGTTTGGTACATATTTTTGAAAATATTACTGTTTTCAGAGTATCAAACTAACAACAAAAAATGATTTGTGATATCTGAACATTAGCTCTTAGAATCTTTCAATTGCTCGACTGATTTATTCTACTTTATAAAAACGGAATGCTTAGATGCTGCACGCTAATTGGCTGCTGAGGGGTTTTAAACACTGCATAAATATAGATTACTGCACGGTGGAACTTTGTCCAATTACAGTTCGATTAATAAATTATCAGTACACAACGTATTAAACTCGCAACACAGAGCATGAGTATAGTTTTTTATTACTATTCTATTGTGTCTTATTACTTGTTTTTCTTGATCATTTTCGCTAAAAGCAGTGTATATATTTACAGTCGCTAAGTTTTTAAATGTATTATTGTGCCAGTTTTATAAGCGGGATAACACTCCAGGGCTTGTGAGTTGTGTTGCATTAACATACGGCTTTGTTGGCATGCAACACAACCCACACCCTGTCCTGTAACCCCTTACTTAAGGTTGGCAAAGGAGACCCTGTAAAACTAGGCATCCCGCTGCACAATAGACCTGTGAATGCAATGCAAAGTGCTGTGCAAGCTTTCAAGGGTTTATTTGGCACTCACAGGTTATGTAACTTGTGTAGCAACAATAAATCAATAGGACTCTTTGGGTGATTGGTACTAATGTAGCAATCTTGAAGTTTTATCATCAGAACTATTACAGCAACGCACCATTAGAATATTTATTTAATATCACAGGGACTTAAATACTCTGCACACTATGGACAAAGAATGCTGTTTCTTTAACTACTGCACACAATTACCCAGCAGGGAGATCAGGATATCTAAATGCTCTAAAAGGGTTAAAACCTTAAGCTCGTTTTAAATGAAAGTACTGTCTGCACGCAACACAACCACACCATTTTATTTTATTTTTTGCTGATTAGGAGAATAACACTTACTGAAGAAACAAAACCATTACAACAATATTAATGAAAGGTCATTGTCAGTGGGGCTTACTCTGGGTCAAACAGAAAATGCCAAAACCCGTCAAAAATTATCGACCACATCCGGCAGCTAGACCTGAAAGAGACAGAACAACAAAGACAGTTTGTGACAAAGCTGACACACTGTACTCTTGGAGGAGTGAAATCAATTGTGACATTTTTCATTTATTTGTAAATGCCTCTTTGGCGGTACACTCACTCGAAACGACAGTTTAGCTCTCACGGAATAAGCGAGGTGATGGTAAAATAGAAGAATTCTGACAGTTGCTTTAATGAGATTCCGCATTAGGGTCCCTCTCTTACACTTTCCCCCTCGACAAGGAGCGCGCCCTTCACTTTCAATCTCGCATCCCAGTAATTTAGAAAATGTTAACCCTATGAAAAACTAAACTAACCCTTCTTTATTCTGCATCACTCTGCCATGTTTCTTCTCCCAGATTTGATTAATTCAGAAGGACCAGCTCCTTTCCTATAAAATCGCATGCAAAATTCAGAAAAGAAAAGTACAGAACAACCAAGACTTCTGAGCTGTTGCTTTTACAAAATACAACATAGAACATAAAAACAATGCAGTTCGCTCAGGTGTTTCTCCCCTGCCTCCTTCAAACTGCAATATTACACAGAATAGATCAACAACGTAAAGCAAACACATATTTCAGTGAAATGATACACATCAGCCAATGTAACACACAGAGGTCATAAGTAAAACTCTACTTGGTGCAAAATAAAATGATGGGATTGACATCCCCAGTTCACCCCCCAACCTTATTAATAATAATTTAACCGTATCATTGCCTATTCAAACATACATCATACAATGTGTTGGTATAGGGTGTGGTATACTTTGTTAGGGGTGTCAATAGAATAAAGTTGAAAGTTTGTTAAACGTTTTGAATGTTACCAAAATGTTTGACTTTTTTTCAAAAAAGTTCAGTATGTCAAATGTTTCAAATACATATGCTTGCTATTGCATATGATGGGCTTTCTGAAGTCAAAAAAGAATTACTATGGATTTCACTCAATGGTCACTCAAGGTCAAGTGAGTGGCCATGGGTAAGGTAGGGCTGCAGACCATTTTTTTCTTCTCCGCATTGTATACTAATGGGGCAACTATACAGAGACAGAGTGCAGATTTCCATATTGACAACAATACAGTACACAGTTACAACAAGAATACATTATCTTCAAACCTACATTTTGTATTTACTTATTGGTCTGCAGCAACACAACTACAATATAGCCTTACTTTGGAAGCAAACAAATATTACTTAAATACTGAAAAAGTATCTTTGCCAAATCACTTACCTGCTACCCATCTGCTTTTGTAAGATGGCATCATTAAAACGGTTGCTGTCAAAAGAAAAAGGGACAGTATTTAGTCATCTGCCCATTTCTTCTCCCCATTAACAGAAAAATAATACATGAAGGGTGTAGGTGATGTTGTAAATTAAAAGGTAAATTACAAGAAAAATCTAAGAAAGCCTTTCGGGTCTCAGATTAATTCCTGAGACATACCTAATAATTGGACACTAAAGGGCTGATGTAAGGAAAGGCCTAATGCAAACAATTGCGGCTGCAAAATCTAAATTGCATTGCGGCCAGGCAATTATTTTGCACTGCAGCCTATGTAAGCTTTAGAGCAATGCAAATAAATCAAAACACACAAAATAAGCTGCAATCATGATAATGAGGTACACAAATATGTAAATTTACAAATATGGCCAAATGTTTTGCGTCACCTTGAATGTTAGAATGCAGAATTAAAAAAAAAAAAAAAAAAACTATATGAACATAATTTAGATCTTTTATTTAACATCATGCAATCAAAGAAACTACTAAATGATATTGCAAAAGTCTACCAGAAACTATAATACTGTAGTACAGTATTTAAGGTTAGAGATCGAAATGTCACATTTTTACATTTTTGGAAAACTACAAACAAAGCGGTAAGTAATTAAATATGTTAACGTAACATTATTAATTCTATAGGGTGTGATTGCAAACTTTTGGCCATAGCTGTAATACCCCCCATATAATTTACTAAATAAAAACACTGGTTTGTTTATCAAAGTTGTTTTTCTGTATATGCAGGTGTATGAAATGAGCGATCAGCTTAGCAAAGAAACATAAAATACATTGCTGACAGCAAGTATCCTACTACTAAAGTGTTAGACAATATATCCTTTTATAGACAGTTATTTAGTAAAACTAGTAGTTAACTATAACATTTTTTTTTAAAAAAGGTAAAAATAAAAGTGATAACAGTATCAAATTTGCTACAGGAAGTATGCTCATCAGGGGTGATGTATAAAATACTGACTTGCCTGTCCTTGTGTGAAATATAGGCGTGATCAAACACTTCAGGGTGCTTGGACACCTCCGTAGACAAGTTTTATTCGTGTTTTTCCTGGCAAGCACGTGTTGGCACCACTTGGCTGTGATTGGTTATTCCTCCGACGGTACCGCGCGGCATGCAGAAAAAAATCGCTCTGGATTCCAGGGACTGGAACCGGATTCTTTTCTGTTCCGGTTCGGTTCCGGTTCTGAAAGTTCCAAACGAAGTTTACAACTTGTTTGTCTGAGTTCGAGTTTGCAACTTTTTTTTTTTTTTTTTAAACAATTCAAAACAGCGACATTTCCCAACAATCTTGATGGGTTAGCGCCCTTACATTCAACATAATAACTTAATGCAATGTTTGTCTGAAATAAACTCTGCAGCTAATAGAGATCATGGCTCCATTCTGTTCCACCTTTCAACTGTGTGGTGTGTTTAACAAAAAAAAATGTTCCCGGGCTCTACACATCTGCTGTATATTTGAAAAGGTGCCTTTTTATTATCAATCTACTGGCAGCCTATATTTTCTTACTGCGCTAAAACAGAAGTAACCAGTGGTGTCGATCTCCAATAGGTCACAAATCACAAGACCCTCATCCACTCGCTGAGAAAAAAAACGCCAAAGTCAAATAAAAATCAACAGGTTGGATTTTATTTACCACAGGCTAAAGTGTACTATACAAAAAGTCAAACACTGCCCAAAACGTTTGCACGGTGTAAATGGTCAATAGCTAAATTAATAGGCTAAGCGCTTCTTTTGGTTCCCTCACAGCGCTGTCTCCGCCGTCTAATCAGCATACAATGCCATGCATAATATGAGGGTCGCTATGTTGGGCTAAATTAATACAAAAAATGTGTACAGGGCAGTGTTAATTAAATTTGCATACATAGTAATCATCAGTATCTAGTTGTGGTCAGTAATTCTGTCTTAGCAGTGTGCAACATCCAGTCGTGAAAAACTCAATTGTGACATCAAACCAAAACTGAGCACAACTGATCGCAGAATCTGTGCATACTCGGATGAGATGAGTTGGGACAGCTTGAGTCGGGCTGTGTGCGGCGGGCTTAAAGGCTGGTTTATACTTCCGACTGCGACCCAATTTTTGGTCTCAGTCAGTGGTCTATGGCGATCGGAATGACATCATCCGCACTGCCGCAAGCTGCGTCTTCTTGTCTTCTTTGAAAAAGTTGTACGGCCTTTTCTTGTGTGTCTGCGACCGCAAAACGCACAGGGTCGGATGATGTTGAAAAAATCCAATATTTGTTGCATGGTCGCAAGCCAGTGAAGTGCGATAGAGCAAGTTTTTGAGGAACCCAATAAACATGAACAAAAGAACAGAATTTTAAACTTGCCTCAAGGATTAAATTAAAACGTAAATGAACCTTTGCTAAAATTAATATTGGTGCTTACATAGGCTACCATGCGGAGCAAACACTTGTATAATAATAATAATAATAGTGAATACAATGTGTTTATTTGTATTATTGTTATTTTTATATATCTGAGTCACTAATAAGTTAAACGTCGCTATTTATTTTCTGTATGCATACTTTCCCCATCAAATCAGTAACGTTGCTCAGCTGTTCAATACGTCTGTCTGATCGGAGGCAGTATGGCGAACAGCTGATCAGTTTTACTTGTTTGCTGCTCATAAAAATATACATGAGCCACTTTACACATTCACTTCATTCATGAGATGGGCCATTTTAAAATCCCATCTCAAAGTGTCGCGGGATTGTGGAGCCTGTTGGCAACAAGTCGACACGGCAGTAACACAGACTGGCTGAAAGTGTGACTGACCGCTACGACCACTGTGTTGAGTCAAAAAGTCTGCAAACTCAGGTGCTTCAGTCCTTCTGGCGCACCCGTAGAAGTGTCTGTAGCTGAAGTACGGCTTTTGTCTGTGAGAGAATTATAAACCAGCCTTGAAGCTACGATTTTGGCACGGTCATTTAGTACATTTCATGGGCGAGGTTAGGGGGAAAAAAAAAATAGAATTCACGGAAAGTTGTAGTTTTAGCTACATCAACATACACAAGAGCTTTTAAATAGTGCACCAAAGCCAATAATATAAAGACTATTGCTTTTTTCACTGCTGACAAGTTTAAACGTTACTTTAGATTACAAAACTTACAATGCATACTTCTGACAGACATAATTTCTGGTCGGAGTCGAGGTCCTCCGAACCTGTGCTCGGTGTAAAGTTGGAAGTAACTTAATCTTGCAACGCGAGTCTTTATTGGAAAGGAGTACAACCTTAACAGATCGTCAAACCTTTCATCTGTCATTTCTAAAATACTTAAAATCTCTCATATGTTTGAAATGATCCCTTTCGGGTTCTCTGTGGGTTGAGATGACGGAGCAAAGACTTTTAGATTTTTTTTTTTTTTTTTAATCCTCCTGTATAGAGGTTAAACTCAGCACATCTGTTTAAATTATTTAAAGTATTGTATTTATATTAACAGCAGCTGCGACCACTTTGTGTAGTCAACAAGGGGATGCGACACAATGCGTCGCATACAGCAATAGTGAAGCTGCACAGCTAGCTGTCTGCACCTGACGTATCGCATTCATCTGCAACAGAAGTACAGCATGAACCAGGCTTACAGTTTTCCACAATTCTGAAACAAACAGTATTTGAGTTGTCACCGATTTTTTTTACATTGCTCGCTCAGCTATCTCATTCACTGACCTATATAGCTTCACATAAATGCTGCATGAAACAATCAATTTTCAGATACTCACAGATGTTATATTTTCAGTGCATGATAATGCGTATTTTAAACGAAATAACGGAACCGCCTAATCAATAGTTTATATCGATTTTCAAGATTTCACTGACTTTTTCAATTCACGATTTTTGTGATCGTGACAAAACCGTAACCTTCTGTATTAACACGCTATTATTAAGCACGAAGGGGAACATTGCAATCATCGGTGTGCACATTTCACAGTAAGACATACACCAAATTCAACATGTGCAACTTCTACATACTTCTTTTGGATATAACAATGAAAATGAAACACTGAACAATTAAATCATGAATCGTTAAATGATTGACCGAAATAAATTCGTTATACAATAAACATTGCTGTTTTCTCAAGTCGACTGTAAAATGTCTTAATTTCATTAGCTGGCTGGGATGTAATGTTTTGTCATTGACCACTGCTGCGTATGCTTGAAAACAATGGAAAGAGACAGAACAGGCTGAAAGGGAACATAAATAAATAAATAAACCGTTATTAACCGATACACAAAATCTGGAATATAGTTTTCATTCCAGAATGTAATAAATAATTGTTTCATTTTTTTTTGTTTCTGTTCCATGAAAAATGTCATGTTTTTTTTTTTGTTTATCGTTCCGGTTCCCGTTCTGTTCCAAATCCCTGCTGGATTTGATGTGAGCGGCACCGCAGGACTGATCTGTCCAACACCATATGAAAGCACTGGCAGCGATACAGGCGGCAAAATACCCTGCGTGTCGCGCCACCCCTGTCTGTCCCGGGCTTTAACAGTAGGGCAGTCAACCAGGTGATGAAAAAGTGAAATTCAGACATTAGGTGTAGGATGACCTGTGGAGTGAGATGACGAGGCCTTACCACCGCATCCTCTGGCATCCCAAACAAAGTGACCCTGGGTTTGACTACGCAGGGTCTTCTCCGTCTTGCCCGTCTCCTCCAAAGGTTTTCCCACCTGTCTTCAACAAGAGCCAAGCCGCATCAGGAAGTGTACCACACAGTCATCCTGAGGCCAAACAGGTCTGTGAAGGTGTGTGGTTTTAATTACTCGCTTCCTCAATGGTTTGCACCTTGTAGAGGAGGTGTAAAGTTTTTGGAGGGTCAGCAATTGCCCAAGTGCACGGCAAAGTCCTTACTTCTCATTATAACATTTGCACCCACTTAGTATTCCCCACCAATTCCATGCTCTTCTTCATTTAAATACATTTCAATATAATTTAAATGGATTAATCATGGCAAAGTGCTTATTTGATCGCTGGTGTCGAATGCCAGGTGAAACCCATTCTTTACATATGCTGCATTTTTAGTCGCCACTAAAGTCCCACTTTATGCCCTTTAAACACTTTACACGTCTTTACATCAGCCCCTAAATGTTATGGATTATTTTTTTTCTTAAAAAGCTGCTGGGTTGCAAACAGTATAAAGGTGTGGTTAAGATGTAAACATCAACACTACATGACTAGTGATCCTTGCTGTGAAAAAAAATAGATTTATATCACAGAAATCAATCCGGGATCTGCCCATGGTGGACATTGCCACCTGGCACAGAAGCAACTATCAAACAAGTTGAAAAATCTGTCAAATATTCAAGAACATATTTTCTGGTGGACTTATGTAAGCCATGTTGTTTGGTTGTAAAATGTAAAAATGTGCACACATCAATGAATGTGATGGTTATCCAGCTGTCACTATGCACTTTGGTTTACAATTCTGCAATGTGAAATGCTGATCTGATCCTTCATCTGCACATTACTCGAGGAAACTCCACTAAAATGCATAAAATCCCAGGGGCCTGTTGCAATAAAGTACATAGTTTAGAAGACTGTACACCATTGTAAGGTTTGGTATACATTCTTTTGATTGTCTTCATTTCTAACAAAAATAAAAGACGAAAACACTAAAATAAGAAATGTCTAAATTGAAATGTCTGTGAAAAAAGTACTAAATTAAGAGAACATACACACACTGAAAGGATGACTTCAGCGTCTCAATACAAAAGACAATCGCACAGGCATACTGAATTTCCCAGTTTACTGTTTTCAATTAAATTCTACATGCAAATATAATTCCCACAGTATGAAAAATCATTGTCAAGATAATTGTTGCAGAAGTACTGCAATTATTGTTGTCAAACAATCGTTCAATTGACAAAAAAATCAGCAGGTTCATCAGAAGCTTGTAATGAAAAAATTAAACAGCATCTGCAAAATGGTTTGGCCAAGACTTAAATGGTGGACAGTTCTGACAAGGGAAAACGTTTTTTTTCATCATCTCAGCTTCTAAGTACGGTACAGTACAGATTTAGCATTGCAGCCAATGTTAGAAAAAATAACTTAATCAAACAAATAAATTTGCACAGCCACTGTCAGCTTCAAACTTCAAACCCACCCCTCGAAGTTCAGAATTGACCACTTGGTAGACAGGCAGACAAACAGACACAATTTATCAGAAGAAAGACTTGCATGATGCTTTTGAATACAGTGCTCACATCTCATATAAACATAACATATCTGCCACCAATCAAGATATTTACTATTATTTTTAACAAATGGTGTACTTGTATTTTCCAACATATAAAATGGTCACTATACATTGTTTTTAAATAATTGACAGAGTGTCTCATTAGTATTGTGTTACTGCTTTTGTATTTTTTCCCTTTGGCCATATTCAACCTATTTAGTACCCCAACAATTCTGTTTGTGTGATAGCTACCCACATTACCCTTTGCCCTTGAATGAACTTACTTCCCCATCTCCTCCTCTAAGAATATCATTATAATTTTTGTGCGTTTTAGGCAAATCACACATTACAGGCAATGTAGATATCTAAACCAAGAGATGTCCAGGCTGTACAAAAAGCCTTCACTGTAAATACATTCTTAACACTTATAAAACACAATAAATCAACTGGAGGGTTGCTACTGAAATCGGCCCTCCCACGCTACAATAACCTTAATCCATACAAGAAAAAAAAAAAACTAATGGTACAACACTGTCCTACTTGAGATGCTTGGCTTGTCATTTGCATCATGTGGGGGTCAAGTGGGTTATTTCACTGAATGAAAGACTATGGTAGACAATTGAACCAATTTCAGGATGACAAGAGAGATCAAGATTTAAATATCTCATTCATCTGCGCACTTATGAAAATCTTTTACTTCAACTCAACACGGCCATTAATCAGAGCAATAAACAATGTGCTAAATAAAGGGCCTAAACAGTGAATGCTGCCTGTAAACTCCATCTTAAACATTAATAATTCTAATAGGACCTGTACTCACAGATCCATGTACGAAATGAAACGCTCTGTGCTCCTGCATTTTAAATATAATCTTAAAATAGCCTATGCCTTGGACTTGCTTATTACCTGTGAAGGAACTCCAGAATGATAAATCAAAACTAGCATTTCCATGATTTAAGTTAACTATGAAATAAAAAAATAAAGCGTCTTCACCTGCAAATTGCTAAGAATAATCAGCTCCAAGGAGTGACCTTGGTTGGAGCTGTGTTAAATTGGCCAGCACATTTTTTTTTTTTTTTTGCAAGGTATCACTGTTATTAACTCACAATCTTTCCATTTTACTTTGTCATTGATGCTTGGCAGGTTATAATTACCATTTTCCCACTTGGGTAAAGCTCACTCAAGTAAAGGTTATGGAGATAGAGGTGGTGAATTTTTACAAAATGCTTCTTTTTTATTCCTCTAATGTGTGAATATAAATAAAAACAGATGCCTTTTTAAACCAGTTTAGCAGTGAGGCAGAATAATGCATAGTGTGCTTCAGTGCAGTCTCATTTACAACTGTGCCTATTAAAAATAATTTAAATTTCACATTTCAATTCACTAGTGTTGTCAGTTTAATTTGATGATTAAGGGGGCACACCCTTGAATACGAAATCAAAAACAAGGCGCATGTCTACTTACTACTTTGGGATTTTTTGCAGGTAATTGGTCACTCAGTTTCATAGTTACAGCTGTACATCTGTAACTGTAAAAGCAAGATGGCTACCATTTTCACCGGTCTCACACAACAAATATATATATATAATTACAACAGCAACAACACATAAATCATAATACAAATACAAAATACAATAAATCATAATAATGGCGCACAATATACACATAGGGGACGGGGTTCCCCGTCACACAGCTCCTCCTGCATTTGTGGGGTGTGACACTTTTAAAAATCTGTATTTCAATGGGGAATATCAGGATATTTAAAGAAAGGGTTTGATTAGTTTCAAACTGCTTCTAATATGTAAACAGCATCAATAGTCTACAAGTAAAAACATTTCAAAATTGGGCTCTACTGGTATGTAAGCAAGCACCGTGTCCAATAAAACAATTGAGTTTTAAAAATCTTATTGCTGAAAACAAAACATCCATTCTGAGTGTCAACTACAGGCTATTAAACCAACATCTTAATTGTGAATTACATTCTTCCTGTGAGCATTAGTATTAAATTCCTAAATTCTGATAAAAGCTGTTACTTTTAAAAAGCTACCAACTTCCAAAGGAGAAGCAGTCCGTCATTTTGCAGGCTACACTACAGTTAGCAGTGATTTATACCGGATATTCTAGTGGGCAATATTAGGCTGTATCATCAATTATGTAAGTGCCACTAGAAAGTGGATTATTTCTAGTAATCCACCACTCTTGGGTAATGTCTCCCATTTATTCCACACACGAACACAGGTTCAGCTGCCAGTCTCGCAGTGTAATTAAACAATAATGATGGATGGATCTGCATCAGCTCTCCTTTCACTCTGACTGGTCGAGGTATTTACCCTGTATATCAGAGTATACTATAAAAAGCTTATTTTAACTTTGAAAAAAAAGGATACGTTACATAGCTTCCTTTTTTAGAACTCTTTTTTGTTTTTAATATTATTCCAGAAAACTGTGCATGCCAAGTTCCCTTCAGTTAGAGGCAGCTGGTTAAAATGCGGGAAATCGCTTGGGGAGTATGGCTCAGCCCCCTCTGAGAGTATAGGGTAGCAAAAGGATTGTGTTTTCCATTTTTCACTGTGTATTTCCTGGATGTACACACTATTGTGGGTTTTGTTTGTTTGTGGGTTTAAGATTATCCTCAGGCTGTACCATCTCTGAGCTGGCAACCTTGCAAACTTCGGGGTTTACAGTGTATTAGAATGTGGCAGTTACTGTATAAAGCATGCGTGGCAGTGCGCCCTACCCCTGTGTGTATTTTATGTTTATTTGTTTTGTGTGTTGTGTTAATGTTGGTGTATAGGTATTGATGCATGGGTTATAATGGGGCTATGTGGAGCACAAGTGATTTACATTATTATTATTATTATTATTATTATTATTTATTTCTTAGCTGACGCCCTTATCCAGGGCGACTTACAATTGTTACAAGATATCACATTATTTTTACATACAATTACCCATTTATACAGTTGGGTTTTTACTGAAGCAATCTAGGTAAAGTACCTTGCTCAAGGGTACAGCAGCAGTGTCCCCATCGGGGATTGAACCCATGACCCTCCGGTCAAGAGTCCAGAGCCCTAACCACTACTCCACACTGCTGCCCAACATAGCCGCATTATATCCCATGCACCAAATGCCTATACACCAACATAAACGCCCCACACGCAACATATTGTAGCGATCCCGGGTATACATTTTAAATCACACATGCTCCACATAGCCCCGATGTCGCAGACAGTGAAGGGGCTGTGGGCTCAGTGGCCCAGGCTTGCCCTCCGAGATGGGTTGCTTCAGAGGAGCTGGATGGAGCCGGCGACAGGGGAGGATTGATGGCAGGAAGTGGTCCCCCGGAGCCTGACCGAAGAGGTGCTAGCCCGGCATCACGGGGTACCAGGCGCTGAGCACTTCGGGGTGACTAAGACCCTGCGGCGACTTTACCAGGGCTTCTACTGGGGCCTATTAATATGTGTTTGGAAACTGTACTGTTCAACTGTGTTCTTACCTTGTTCTACACAATTTGTCCCATTGTTGCACTCATCATAGTTCTTCCTGAGTTTCGCTTGTAGTGCAGTACGACACACCCCGCTAAAGCTGTCAACTCAGCTTTTTCTTTTCTTTTCTTTTTTGAGCTTCACAGCTGGTACGACCTTATTTAAACTCATACACATATATGCATGCATTTTTACTTGATTTATATATTTATGTTTTGCAAGTAAAACAAAAAGATGCACTTAGAGAAATAATAAGCATGAGGCAATTTAATAAGATTATATATAAAATTATGTTTTAATAAACTTGGCTTGCACACTGTATTTCCATCTACAGATCATTTTTTTCGTCAGATTTCCTGTTTATTTATTTAATTTATATTTTCTACAGTATATACTTCAACTGATTTCAGAGGCTGCCAATATACAGTGTTTCAATTCAAGGTCTTAAATACTACTAAGTTAGAGGTACCAGAATCTATGATACAGCTGTAAAAATTTACACAGGGCTAGAAGCTATTTCAATATGTAGCACACACTTTTGGTTGAAATGCACATTGAAATGTTGTACTAAAGCAGGACCATTAGCGATTAAGTATTGCATTTCTCAATCCAAATGAAAAATATTGCTCTCTGTTTGTTTTATAGATGTGTGCTCTCCTCTGCTGGTCACATATCATTACAAAACAATGATTCTCAATCTACAGCAACATCTCTTCCTGGGCAATGTAGGGGAGTAGTAACTGTAGACTCATTTGATCTAGTAGCAGACAGCTCATAGGGATTTCAATCTCTCTCTCCCACAGTAGAGCAAGCATATCAGTTTATAATACAGTATTTGATGTAAGTCTAAGGATACTTTATGTTTATGGGTTAGTTCTTGAATATTCTTATAAAAGTGTTAATTACTTAAAGATTTAAATGTTAATTACATTCAAAGTATTAGTAAAGGCTGCAAACTGACTGATATGCTCACTGTGTACCTTCACATCTGGTTCAATGTACATTGAATAGATTATCCTGGTCTCAGTTTTTTTGCCAATGGTACTGGCCCAATATGTCCTATGGATACATAAGTGTAGCAAAGTGGTTTGCAGTGTGCAGGTATAGAGGTGATGCAGTGCTTGGTAATGATGGACACAAAGACAGTTCACAGTGAAAAACAGCTCTATAATAGGCTGTGTTGCGTGCCTGCAACATTTAAATAATAAAGAACAGGCTTTACACAACAATGTGTATCACTCCGTTCGTAAACAGGATTTCAGTCCCAAAATAATAAAGCACTAATAAACACACACACAAACACAGCATGTTCTAGAAGCCCAGAATAAATGCTCTTGGTGCAGGTGGTGAAATACAGTGGCGAAGTGTAGTCCAGGTTTAATACTGGTGTCTCGCTACAGCTCCTGGATAGTTTAGCCATCTAACAATGACAAACAAAACAATTACTAGACCTGACAAAACAAACTCACGGTTACTACACTGGTTTTCCTTGTCGGTGCGCTCGTAACCATAACACAAAGAACAGATCGCTTAGCCACATCCCCTGATATACCTTCAGTCCCGCTCCCTTCGCTAGCGAGTGCAATCACGTATCCTCCATGATTGACACATCGGTTACCGCATTAAGGCGATGACTTCTGGTATTGTGACTCCGGCCCCTTCCTGGATGGCCGGCTTCCGACTGACCCTGGAATGAACTGCCAGACCATCCAGTCCGGGGCACACTATTCCTGTTACACAGCGCCCTCGCAGGTCGAGAGGGAGATTGTTGACTAGAATTAATTATCTCTCTGTCACACACTTCTATTGTTTAAAACAGCATCGTGTTTTGCTGTGGAACATTCGCTTGAATAATTTACTTTTTTTTTGGTCTTCACAGGCTGCAACCTTGTTCCTATTTCTATTTTCTTTTCTTTTTTCTCTTTTTTTAACACAATTTTGTGGTTCAATTCCCATTACCATTTTAGGCAGTCAACAAAATATCAAGTGCAGAAAATAATTTACAACAAAATACCTTTTGACTGACGAGGTCAGCCATTTGGGGATGGGGCTAACCATCTCTTTAAAAACTATTATTTTGGAATATTTCTGTCCAAAGTCTGCAATGGACGATTACATCAACTCCTTTTAACATATAATAGGCTGGGAAAAGCCTAGCAATTAACTGTCCAGTAGTGCTAAGTCGGGTTATATTAATGGCTTCAACATTTTATCTTTTCATGATTGACTATATGTACAATTTTAAGTTCTTTTCTTTGGCATAGATGGAGAACCCTTCACAGCTGTATATGCAATGTATGTCCTTTCTACAAGGTTACAGTGAGGATAGTTGAATAACACACAAGATTGTGCTGTGTGTGTGCGTCAGATATTTGTAATGATATGGATTACATTATTGTATATTTTAAATAAAATTAAGTATTAAAAAAAAAACACATTGGTGTGGCAAATTTCACAGCAAATTAATTATAGACCATTTTAAAGTTTTGCTATACTATACTGTACGTCAAAGAAAATGTACTTTTATGTATTCAACATAATTTTTTGTTGCGTGTCAATACTCAATGCTAACAGTTAGCTGTACAATAATCCAGCTGCTTTTAGTTAGTTAAATCTCCACAAAGAGGGCAGGTTGGAAGGGACAGGACCTTGCTAATTACATCAAGGCAGTCTGGCAGCCTATTTTTAGGTTTAGCAGAGTGAAAGAAGTGTTTTTAATTAAATCCCCCCAGATGAATATGCCTACATTAATCTGCAACAGAAAGGTGATCCTTCAACTTAAATTTAAGGCACAAGTGATTTATTTATTTATTTATGTATTTATTTATGTATTTAATTATTTATTTATGTGTTTATTTATTTTCATGTGAAGAACAGTTTTAGACAAACACAGGAGAATAGAGATGTACCAGGAAACGCACAGAATTGTGGGTCAGTCCATTCCAGGCAAAAATAACACATTTTGGTAAGAGCATGTCATTTTGCTGTTATCTGTAAAATAAATGTTAGTTTGAATGACATGCTTTGCATTATGTCCAAAAAGTTCAATTTTAGTTTCGTCAGACCACAAAACTTTTTGCCACATGGCTACAGAATCTCCTGAGTGTTTTTTTGCATACTTCAAACAGGATTCAAGGTGGTCTTTCTTGAGCAAAATACAGGCCAGATTTGTGGAGTGCTTGGGGATATTGTTGTAGCCTCTCTGATCAGTCTCCTTCTTCCTCGGTCATCCAGTTTGGAGGGACGGCCTGATCTAGGCAGGGTCTTGGTGGTGCCATACACCTTCCACTTCTTAATAATCATCTTGACCGTGCTCCAAGGGATATTCAAGGCCTTTGATATTTTTTTATACCCATCCCCTGATCTGTGCCTTTCAACAACTTTATCCCGGAGTTCTTTTGAAAGCGCCTTGGCGCTCATGGTTGAGTCTTTGCTTTGAAATGCACTACCCAGCAGAGGGAACCTACAGGAACTGCTGAATTTATTCTGAAATCATGTGAATCACTACAATTTAACACCAGTGGAGGCCACGTAACTTGGTGTGTGATTTTGAAGGCGATTGGTTACACCTGAGCTAATTTAGGATTGCTATTACAAGGGGGGTGGACACTTATCCAACCAAGCTATTTCAGTTTTGTTTTTTATTAATTTTCTACAAATTTGTAGAATATTTTTTTCACTTGGAAGTTGTGGGGTAGGATGTGTAGATCAATGAAGAAAAAAAAAATATTTTAATACATTTTTACTATCTTTACTATAGTCTTCTTTACTACCATAGTGGGTGAACAATGACACAGGAAACTAAAGTAAACTCTGGCAATGCAAGGCTCCCCTCTTCCATTTGGTCTCTGTTGAAGGGACTACACTTTTGAGGCTGCAAGAAGGTATTTTAGTTTCCATGTCCATCTTATCCTTAATCTCACAAATAAACTAAATTCAAAGCTGTCTATTAGTGGTGGCATGTTTGTGGACATCTGTTCACTGGGATCCGTTGGATGTAATATAGAACCCAATATTCATCAAAGTGAAATAACTTGTATAACTACCACCCTTGGCTAGACACCAGTTCTGCACTTCATACGACAAATGGCCACTGGACAGGTGATTTTTGAAGACCAAATGCAAAGAATTGTGTCTTTCTACCAAGAGTAACCCTGCAAAAACACACATGGTAACGACATGGCTAGCCATGTAGTCCACAGAATTGCAGCCAATTGAATTACATATTTTCTGGTCCCTGGAAATGCTGGATAAACATATATTTAATTATCACTGTGGAAAGCAACAGGAGTACCTGCCAGACAGAAAAGCAGCCTAGTTAATTGTGGAAAAGCATCTTATGTGTTTCCTGCTCATTAAGTGCTCTTAGCCTCTCCTTTCAAAACTTGGGCATTCAAGCTACCAATCTCAGTGCTAATTGACCACTAACCACAAATTGCATGACAATATTAGGCAGAATAACACTAAACATTTTTTTTTCATGGTTTTAGAGTGGTTTCTCTTAAGAGGCATACATCAAACATGTACATAAAATACTGCTTTATAGAAGCAAGAAATTGGTACTTTTACAATAAAGAATACATTAGCACAGTCATTAAGGCTATGCAATTAAAAAAGGGTGAGATTCTAATGTGCTGCTACCGGTACCTTAACGCTATTGGTTTAGCAGGTTTCTGGCTAATATGCAATAATAAAGCATACAATGACAGAAGAAGCTGACCTCATGTCAGCCATTTCAGCATGTGCAGATATCTGTAGGAGTTGAAACAGATTGAATATCAACTGGCAAAGGTTAAAGAAACACAAAGAGCTCCACATAGAGAATTGTGTGTATTCAGTTGTTCGAGTGGTGGTTTAAAATTGTATACATACACTGTATTTTTGAGTTCTATTTGGAGGTGTAGCTGTCCCACTTCCTGGAGGGGAAACTAGTTCCTAGAGCTAAAATAATGGGTTCTGACAGTGGCCTGTTTTTCAGCTGGTGCACTATAACAATTTGTTGCTATGGGAACCCAGAAGCTTATCTTTTTTTCTGTCTGAATGTTACCTTTCTCCAGAACGGTGGCAGCATAAAATAATGTATTACCACAATGACAAAATGTTTTTTTGGGTTTTTTGTTTTGCATTTTTTCATGAAACACTATTTTCTCCCACAGGGAAGCCGTTGTCAAACTTGTGAGTAAAGCTGAGGAGCACAGACTTGTACTTTTCTCCTTTGGGGGACTGCTTTTCTTTATCAATATTTAATTCTGGCATCTGGATAATAACTCAAGTTATAACTCAGAAGTATGCTTCGAACAATGTTGTTTTCTAAAGATGTTTTTCACATCGTGGAACAAAACATAACTAAAAAGGAAGAAAAAAGAAAATACCACCTGCAGAATGCAACGTTTTTTAAATTATTTCTAAAAGTGTATGTATGGTTCAATATGGATTTAACCTTTGTTGCATTCCATCCAGTATGCTGAACCGACAACTAAGACGATTGTCCATAAGATGTACTTTTTCCTGCTAATCATCTTTTCAAAAAAATGTGACAAAAAGAAAGAACTTTGGGTTTTTTACCAATTTTAATCAGGTTAGCTGATTTGGTTTTGAAGCAACATAGGATTCTAAATAGTTTTCACATATTTAACATGTGACTAATAAACCATGGAATTTCAGATACATATTGAGGCATTAACAAAACAATATAATTAACTGATCAAAATTATTTGTATTTTATTTATTTATTTAACAAGAAGTTGTACCCATTGAGACTAAGGCCTCGTTTACAAGGCGGTCCTGGAAACTAATTATCGTAACCTTGGAGTGTGGTTCAGGGGGCTGGAGCTTGCCCTGGACTTCTCTCCATCCTTCTGATTCTCCTGCTATCATTTTTTTCTGTTTCCCCTTGGAGGCAGAAAAGCAGTTTTGTGTCCTGGCTCCAGTTAAATAATCTTCAAATCCTTCATTCCACCAAAAGTAATCATACAGTATTTTCCATTGAAACAGTTGATGATGAAATAACATTTAAAACGTGTGTGTGTGTCTCCTTGGCAAGAATGCTTTCCTGCACCCAGGGTCATTAGGATATATATATATATATATACAGTATATATCCAGGGCTTATATTCAGCCGGAGCTGTCCATTGCTGAGCTCCGGTAAATATTTTAACACCTTGACTTCAGCCTGAGGCTGTTCTTTAATGAAAACAATACAAAATACAACTTTACTATAAATAATTTTGAACACTTATTTTCACGAGGACTGTAGCAATTTATTCTCATGGCAATTATTGCAAGTGAAAATATTTACGTACAGTATGTGGAGAGCAGCATAACAACAGGAGCACCACGTCTGTATCAGTATGTGTGCGTCTGTCCTTCCTTTCCCTGGCATTTGCTTGTGCTGTGTGTGTGTTTGTGTATCATGTGCAACTGTAAACAAGTTAACTGCTGTGTAAACTTGACACAATGTATTTGCTTTGTCTCCCTGATTGAAATAAGTCACTACTATTGGCAGACCTGAAACCAGATATAGGTTTGGTTGCCTGAGAATGTACGATCTTAACTAGTTTGAAACATTATAACAAGTTGAAGTACTTGACTGAATGGCCTGAGAAACGATATAGCACACTGTCAACACTAGTTTATGAAAACCTTTTTATTTTCTTTATAGTAATTTGTGAATCTAAAACTGAGAATGTCTTTTTATAGCAATGAAATTTACTTAATGTGTTGTAAATCGGAGACCTTCTCTGTGGAAGTCCAGAGTTGCACTTGGAAATAAGGTTGATTTGCACATTTGTCTTTTGGAGTTTTACTTATTTGAAGTTTGAAGTTTACTTAAGTGTACTTCTATGTAATGTCCTAGTTGGCTACTAAGACAGAAAAACAAAACGTGTAAGAAATAGGCCTACTTATAAAACCTGTCGAACAATAAATTATTCTGCTATTTTTATTTATTTATTTATTTTAGATGAGCAGGGGCAGGGATTTGTGGGTGGTAGTTGGGTTCCAGTAAAATATTCCATAAGAATTTAAGCACTGCATATATAATATAATTTACAATATAAATTCACAATCTGGACAATTTTCTAGGACTAAGATCCATAAGTTCCTCTCATGTTAGCTATTTGTATTATCCATCCATTCCATCTTCTTGCCTTTTTTTCTGGGCCAGTAACTCAGTAAAATGAGTGAAAATATGTACCGTGTTGACACCATATTGAAATACAGAGGCTGCAGCACCTTCCACTCCCCAATCTTTATTGCATGGTAAATCGTTACAGCAATAAAATGCAGTTCTCCAATACCATATGGCTCATATCGCCCCACAAGATCAATTATAGAGCTCTCATAGTTTCCTGTCACATACAAAACCTTTGATTTAAGACTCATCCTTCCAAAGAACTCCATCCCAAGGTTTTCCCCAAATGAGCTCTGTCAAAGCTCAAAAGACCTTTTTGGATTTAATTTTTTTTTTTATTGACGCTGCAGAAAGGCCATCCCTCTATTTAAAGGTGTTTTGTTTCTTACAATTTTAGAAACCCAATATACAATACAATACAATACAATTCAATGTTTGCTTTTATATACCAGTAGTGCTCTTCATGCAGAGTATTCCAGGGCGCTTTACAATAAAAAACAAATGGCCACTGAACAGGTGATTCTAATGTGCTGCTACCGGTACCTTAACGCTATTAGTTTAGCAGGTTTCTGGCTAATATGCAATAATAAAGCATACAATGACAGAAGAAGCTGACCTCATGTCAGCCATTTCAGCATGTGCAGATATACTGCAGGAGTTATTTATTTATTTCTTAGGAGTTGAAACAGATTGAATGTCAACTGGTAAAGGTTAAACAAAAAAAAAGCCTGTTATTACTGACATGTAGTCCATGCAGAAAAGGACATGTCTCCTCTGGAGCACTGGAAGGAAATGCTGGAGAGCGAGGTGAACCGCTCGCAGCTCCAGCGCATTTATGTGCAGGGGTGTCCAGCGACCGGATCAGGACCCGCGGACTCCTCTGCCGGCCCAGACTGCACCTCAACCCGAGTTGGATGCGTCTGTGGATCACTCCCATCACACCGAGCACCAAGGTCATAAGCACCGAGGGTACTGGGCCAGGTGTCTAGTTTGGGCCGCGCAGTCACACACCCAGGGTAGCTTAAGAACATAAGAACATAAGAACGTTTACAAACAAGAGGAGGCCATTCAGCTTGCAGCGTTGTTCACTGCCTACAGATAGCACCAGTCTGGACCGCGTGCAGTCACACAACAGGAGCAGCGCGTAGCTTACAGTGGAGTGGAGCACAGCCTATAGACAGTATAGTAAGAAAGAAGAAAGAGAGAGACTTTTATTTATTTATTTATTTTTATTTTAAGACCCAACGCACCGAGGTGGGTGGGTCAGTCAGCCCAGCAGCATCGACTCAACAGCCGTATCCCAGTGGAGGAATACGTGTCTCTCTTTTCTCTTTATTTATTTATTTATTTAGCTGCAAAAAGCAGAGGAAAAATACACACAACACAGCAGTGCTGTACGGATAAGAAAAGCAGACTACAGTCGCCAGGTGATGTAGACCGTTGAAATATTTTTTTTTTTTTTTTAAACAGAGCGCATTTAAGCAGCGTTTATAGCTCCGTCTTCAGAAGCTGAGTCTCTGATTCTGGGTGATCTCTGCGGAGTGACTACTTATTCCCATGGTAGGCGGGACAAAGGACGTAACTCCCCGGAGGGGCCTATCGACAGCTCTTACGTAACATACTCAGTAAATACCTGCCCTGTGGCAGGCATATCCCAAAAGTATTGTTGTTGGTCGTCTTCAAATTGAAAGGGAACAATAATAATAACTGTTACCCAATTCAAACATTATCCATTAGCTATTCCACATAAAAACATAAGAAAAGTGTCGGAACGAGAAAAGGCCATTCAGCCCATATTAGCACACCATTCTCCCCTACTGGGTGAGTCTAATTTAAAAGCCATAATCTACTGTTGCCAGTGTTTTAGATCTGACTACTTCATCTGGTAGGCTATTTAATCAATCTATATGCCAAGAGTTTGGCTTCTTCAACAAGTACATCTATTTCTCTTAATCTATAACAGATATTAAAATGATGTGTTTGTCATATGATGTTAGAGAGTCTAGATCTCATCATAAATAAAAGGGTAATGCTATCCAAGCATTTGGAATAGCTGTGGCAATACTCATGAACAGCAATACAGTTCAGTCCTGTATATAGAGTCATAGCAGGGTTTTTTTTCCACTGATTTCAGAAAAGATTCTGAGTTTGAAAAAAAAAATGGATTAAAAAAAAAACAAAAAGATTATTTCTGGTTTAACACTGGGTTACGCAATTTACCTTGCTTAGGTATCAGTCCTGATGTTACCTTTTTTCTACTTAAGAATGTTCTTTCTAGGCCATGGTGTATTTTTTCAGTTCCACTGAGTCTCGATCAATCTTGTATTAGTTGGCTCCCTGGACACAGATATTTTCTCTGTCAACCAACTGCAGTACCGCAATCTAGCAGTGCAGCACTTACTCAAACTGGACACTTCAATAAACATGCCTTCTGCTGCAGTATCAAGCCTCCTTTATCCTCAACCACCTTGGCTCTTTTCTCTTCAGCTTGTATTGAATGGCCAGGAGATAAGCTTCCATCTTCTGAGTTATCTTGTGGGCATGCTTTTCCTTTCAGAGTATAAATTAAGACGTATCTCTTGTGTATTTTTTCCTATTTTTTTCAGTGCCATGTTGCCTTGGCTAATGGAAAACATAAAATTGACATTTGGATTTGATACATGGACTGTGCTGAGGTGGTTCTTCCTTTTAGTTATAGTACATATGCTTAGTTCGCTACCCATCAATACCCATTACTGCTGCTCTTTAACATGGCACCCAGAGGGCCTTTTACTCATTATATTTTAATCAGAAAAACTGCATGTGAAAGTAAAACTACATGCCACACTTAAAAGCATTAATTTCAACTGTCGCTAACTGTCGCCTAATACAGTGTGTTTCAACCTTCCCTAGAAAAGTTTCTTATACATAGTGATTTTATGGTTCTTTTGTCTTTTTGCAGGTGAGAAGCTAATGTACAGCAATGGCACAGTATTCACGCAATGGTCCACAACTTGTGTACAGTGCCACTAGCTCCAGTGGTTTTTCTAAAGCTTTAGTTAATGCAATGTACAAGGCTTGAAAACAACCACAACACCCAAAGGTACAAAATTATATAAATATATTAGATATAGGAAATTAATAGAACATAACCACTGCATATGTTTTAGAAAGCTGTGTTTCCACTTACTGTGTTACTGTGCTTAGGAAGTGATGATAAAAACCTGTTACCTAATATCCACCTGGTTTAAAGTCCAAATCAGTAGTGTTGCTTACATTGCTATACTGTGGGGTTGCAGTCCCGCAACTTCAGAAAAAATTTATAAATATAAATTAACACTTTATTAAGCCTATTATAATACCGGTCTGTAAAATGCACTGTTACTTTTTTTTCTGCAGATTTACTGTGGGGTTTAATAACTTTGTGTCCGACACTCTCACACAGCCCCTGGTACAAACCCAGTATGAGAAAGTACAATTACAATACATGAACTGGATGTGTAACTTGCTTTTGAAACAAAGATCCATTCCTCAGGAGTAATATGCATTTTCTTGACAGGCTCTTAAAATGTAAATGGAAATTTCACATGGAAAGTAATACCACCTATTTTTCTTCCTGAAAACATGCTTAAAAGGGGCTTATTACCAGGAGGTTCCCAGTTTAGCCACTGACTCACTGTGTGCGACCCACTTAATTAACCTCCTTGTGCTCTGTCCTTTGGATGAGATGTAAAACCGAGGTCCTATTGTAAGTGACTCTGCAGCAGCAGTTGTGATGCATAGTTCACCCCTAGTCTCTGTAAGTCGCTTTGGATAAAAGTGTCTGCTAAATGACTAATTCATTTGTCATGAAAATGTATAATATTACTAAACACACAATTTTTTTTATTAGTTAAAAAAAATGTATTGGAAATATGGTAGCATGGTTCTTTACAATGTTACAAAAACCCTTTTGAACCATTTTGCTGAATATTTAAAAGAATAAAATGGGGAAAATATGATTACATTTTAATCAGTACATAATTAAATCATAGAGTGTATTATACAATAAACTACATTTGCTATGGTTATTGTTAAAATGATAACACTCTTGCAGCATATGGTTCAATATAATCAGTGATTGAATACTTTGCAATGAGGAATAGTTCAGAATCTGCAGAACAGATGGATATACAGTAATTATGATGTTGTAATGAGGCACAAAAAGCTTGTTCTTGAGAAGCTGTATTATGTACTGTGTATTGTAGCAAATTATAGCTTTGGGTGTCTCCACATGGCAATATTCAGAAGCTTCATTTAGTTTTTTTCATGGACCACCTGATCACTGCTGGAGCACAGGTCATGTACAGATATCTCTGCTATAAATTGGCAAGGTGTTCCCTTCAAAGGTGTTAAGTGTTGGGACAGATGCTGATTGTTACTTTCGTGACAATTACAGTTTTGCTTTCCTTTTGATAAAAATGCTGTATACTGTCATGAGTGACCCTAAAAGCCGTCTTCCCTTGTACAAGGTGCGAGCACCTTTTTTGAGTGAAAGGTGTATGCGGCAGAGATGGATGGCTCTTTGATAGAAACAGCTTAATTTATTTGAAGTCTTCCCACTGATGATGAAAATGTAGAGATGGGAGCCCAGCTAACAAGATTTTTGCAGGTATCAGGTTTTAAAGACTGTCACCCACACCTGTGGTGGCTTTGACAGACTCACAGAGCAGAAACTGACCCAAGACTGTCACCGCTACTGAAAGCAGGCTGATCTTTGGGATACAAATTGAACATTTGTGAAACTGCAACAAACATTGTAATGACTGTAATGTATTTTAAAGAATATAAAGTCAGCAGAAATATTACACAAATTGTTAAAACATACTAAAAAAAATGTTATAATATACTCTGTATTAATCTATGAGAATATTGAAGGATTCTATATTCCTGTTTATTAGTGAATGTGTAAGGTCTGAAAAGAGAGCTCCTTGTATCAAAAGGTCAGGCCAACCTGCTGAAAGTTCCAAACCTCTCTTATCAGGAAAAAGCATCTTTTTTATTTAGACTCTGAGTCTCAAACATTCCGATACAGCGAGAACAAAATTGGCAAACTCTATGGTGCACAGTTAATATGCCAGAAACAATTGAACTAAAATAGGTTTGTAGTTCTACTATAGTAAGAAAAAAACAAAAGTATTTAAATAAATAAGAAAACTGACATTTTAAAAATAAGAAACCTAATATAATAACCTGTCAAAGACGGCCGGAGTGGGTGGCGTCAGACCAGAAACAGGAACACAAACGACAGAGAGATGGGGTTTTGGTGAGGCTGAACGCGTGATCGCGTTCAGCATTTAATAAACAGAACAGAAAATAAAAGGTTGGAACAGACAAAAACACTGGACACGGCACTTGTAGCCAAAAGAAACATATAAACAAAACGGACTACCACTAAACAAACGGTGCACGGACAGACAAACAGACAAACACGGTGAGTGAAAACAACTACTAATTCTTACTCTTTTCATTAACATTTACCTCCGCTCCAATCCCGTTCTCCACTCACCGAACACCTAACCCTGACCGAGTGCTACGTGTCTCTATATATACTGTTGTGCTGGGATTCAATTACTAATTAATTATTCACTTGAATCCCAGCACGTGAATTAATTCTGTGCAACCCCGTGCTCACATATTACATTTTAAATGCACGTGCGTGATGTGCAATCCCGTGCCTAAATACAAATATACACTTTTTAAATACACGTGAAACACAGACCCGTTTATATCCCGTGTACCAATGACTATACACCAACATTTACACACGCAACACGCAACATACAACACAGATCACACAAATGCACACAGGGGCGGGGCACTTTGCCACATAACCCTAAGTAAATGCATGAGGATGTTAGTCTGTATCAAAGTACGGCAGTTGTAATACAGCAGGGAGGGGGTTAATCCTCCCTGCATGAAAAACATGTGTGAATGCACATTGGTTTAATTTAATTGTTTTGTTTTATTGTTAATTGTTTATTTTCATTGGTGATTGTCCAGTTTTAATAACTGTAGTATACAGTGGACCTAGTGAAGAAATATAATTAGGGCTTCTGATTTTCGGTTTTAACCGATAAAACACCCCCGATACAAAAATAAATAAATCGGTGGATAGCCAATAAACACCGGAAAAACTGTGGAAAAGGTTAATCAATTCACGTTGACTTTACCCTATTCCCATTAAAAAATAAAACCTACTACAAAAATAATAATTAATACATTTCCCATGTATTGCTGCTGGGCAATGTCCCGCCTTCCTGACTTGCATCTATCATTGATTCGTTCTCAATACTTTAAACCCGCCCCAACTACTGAAGGACAGCACATTCCTACATTTCTATTGGAGACTCTGCTTGCGAGATTTAAAACGAGATTACAATCAGGATGGAGACTTGGTAGCGGGATTTCAAGCTGTATTACAGTTAAGATACGGAGGACTTAAAACAGAATTGTGGCAAAATGTACAAAAATGCCTACACACTAAAACCCCAGAAGAATGTGCCTGTGACCGTAGGGATTTCGTTGTGGAAGACAGCAATGGAAAAAAGGTACTTAAGTGTGCAAGTACTGATGAGTTACTACTATACATATTTTGACAAAAAATAGTAACCGAAAACACTAATTTCATAATGTATATCAAAAACGAAAGCCCCGAATAAAAAAAACGATTTACATAAAACTCGAAAATAGCTAAAAATAAGCACAGTAAAATACAATTAATAAAACCTGAAAAACAGAAGCCCTACATATAATTAAATTGGTGGCCTCACCTTTACCTGCTTGTAGCAGAGTGGTGCTGAGCATGGAAAGTGCTTTTTGACAGTCAAAGCGAGACTAACTGGTCATTAGCAGTTTAAATTCAAGGTCTTTCTATAATGAGTGATCGATTTAAAAATGAACTAATGAAATACCTTTTGGTAACAGAATAAGGGAGTGTATTATGGTGTAATGTCTGTTCTCTTTATTATATTACAGAAATTAATGATAACTTGGCAGCCGAAGCAAGCATTTCATTTAAATTAGGAAAGTTTACAGGGAGACTGCAGAGTTCACAAGTGAAAGAATTAAAAGTCCGCCTCAGACACAAAGTAGAATTCTGGAAGGGCATAAGACCTTCAAAAGATAAGGATTAGTTTTTGGCACCTCAAAACAAGATTCATTGTTGGCTCTTAAAAGCAGGATTTGTATTTGCTGTGTATCAACCTTGAATGATAGGTAAGAAATATCATTCAAGGTTGCTAATAAATAAATAATAATAACCAACTAAAGGTGCTTTAAGAAAAACAGGAGTATGTACCTCATTATAGTAAGAAATTAATGAGAGCTTAGTTATAAAAATTAGGATGTAAGCTTTTTCTTATCTTTTTCTTGAATCCGGCCAAAAGATGACATCATGCAGTGAATTTGGAGAAGCGCTTACAGTAGTTTCATATTAATTAAGACTAGCCTTGCCAGGTAAACAGGGAGTCTGAAACCTGCCTGCACAGTGCATTTTTTAGAAACAGAGAGAGGTCAGGCTTAGACCAAGCATGGTACAGTTATTATGAGACAATTATATTTAACATGTTCATTATAGTCTGAATTTAAATGAAAATAACGAGACTTGCCACTATATGTTTAGTGGTTTTATTCAAAGGCTTATGATAAACCCCTACAGTCTTTGTCCAATATTTTGTTAACACACATTTGTACATGAAGATAAACTGGCCCATTGACAACAGACTGAAAAGGTAACATAATATGCTGCTTAGAGAGACATATATTTTTTACCCAGGTTAATATAATCAAATAGTGCTTGTGTTACATATTAAAGACATCTCTGTAATTAAGCATTATTAAGCATTAATAATTAAGCATATATATATATATTGTAAGGCAGCGGGTTGAGTGAGACAGCAGGGAGGGGCTTAAAACCTCTCTGCGAGAGAAACATGTGCAGAATGCACCTTATTGTTTGGTTGATTTAATTTGTTAATTGTTTTATTACTAATTATCCCCTGCACCTGGTAGCTATTGTTAAATTGGGACCAGGTGCAGGGTATTTAAGGGGAGCAGTCAGTCTGCTCAAGGCTGCTGAGTAGAGGGAGGCAGAAAGAGGTTCTCTGCTTCCCAGCAGTCATACAAGAAGTAAGTGCTGTGTTAAACCTGTGTGGTTTGTGTTAGGGTGTGGTGCCAGGTAAACGGCTTAGCCGTCCTGCAAGTTAGTCAGGGAAATTACCTGTATAGTTAGCGCTCCAAATCGGAGTTAGGTGTTTGTTTGTATTTTGTTTTGTTTTGTGTTTGATTAAAAGTAGCGCAACTGTGCTGAAAACTCAATTTCTCTGTGCTGGGTCGTAATTTAAAGGGGCACGAACCTGTGTCAGGTGCAATCATTTCACAATATATATACACACACATACACACATACACATATACAGTACCTCTATTGTACTTGGTAGCAAGGACCCTGTGAATTCCAGTTCACCTAATTTTTTGAGGAAGGTGGGGTGGAACATGAGGACCATGAGATCATGTCCAATTAATTTTAAAAAGGAGTCACCGGTACTTTTTAAAATATATTATTCACTTAAAAGATAAGGGTTGTAAAACAAACCAAATAATTAGATTTAATTGGGTCTTCTGATGTAAGAAGCGAAGCAAAAACTCTATAAACAAAGAGGTAAAATCCTAGTCAAGTATCACTCAACTTGCTAACTACCAATTGTGTGGTCCATGCTTTGAGGATCTCTCAAAAAGCTGGTTGCTGTTTGGTCGTATTCAGAAGTCTGCCTTTGAAGACAGCGCTTGTTTTTACATTGTATTCTACAACTACACTTCCATATAGTGGAAGGTAAGAACAATTTTGAATTTATATTATTTTAGCTTTGGAGAGTGATATATTGTATGTTTTAGCTTTTTGCATGGCTAGCTTAAGGGCTAAGCATATGATGACCATACTTGTATTGCTGTATTGAAGTAGTAATGCTGTTAAACCTGTAAAGGCACTGGAAACACCCAGACTGCCTAGTAGCAGGGATAAAAAGTGACTTGCAAGTACTCGATCCATTATTAAGCATTTAATAAACCGTAGGAGTACTAATACTGTTCTGATTCATTAAAACTTGAAATTAAATGAGTCTGTGTGATTTTCTTGATTATTAAAAAGTTGTCTGCACATATTGTAAGCCTAGCGCACGAACAATCCACTTACAGGAGTTTAAAACATCTCTGTCCTCCTTAAACGTTTCCCCTGAGTTTAAGAGTGTGCTCAGAGCAATAAAAGAAGTATGTGCAAATCTGACAATACCTTTTGAATCAGGCCCTTGGTGTCTGCCTGCGTGAGCAAAAAAAAAACAAATAAAAAAAAAACCGAAATGGAATAGGTTCATTGGGAAGCTAGACCCTTGTAGGGAGGCTGTGTGGTCCAGTGGTTAAAGAAATGGGCTTGTAACCAGGAGGTCCCTGGTTCAAATCCCACCTCAGCCACTGACTCATTGTGTGACCCTGAGCAAGTCACTTAACCTCCTTGTGCTCTGTCTTTCGGGTGAGACGTAATTGTAAGTGACTTTGCAGCTGATGCATAGTTCACACACCCTAGTCTCTGTAAGTAGCCTTGGATAAAGGCATCTGCTAAATAAACAAACAAATAATAAGTAGAACATGGGAGTTTTCTGAACTACAAACTACCTACTACCTAAAATCAACCAGATCAATTTTTGCTGCATAACCACTTACAGTACGGCATAAGCCTTGAGAGTTTGTTTTTCCAACTATCCGCTGCCAGTGCTTATATGGTAAAGTACAGTTCACCTCAGTGTCAGTTCCATGATGGTTTAATATATGTAGTTTGTGAAGCAGTTTAAGTGCTTGTGCCAGCTTGCCACTGCTTTAGCCCCTTGGCTTTTACTGTCAGAGCAAGGTGTGCGTACAATGCTCTTGACACTCCATTTGGAAAACAAAACTATTTTATACACTGTTGATTTGGTTTGTGGGTCTATAAAAAACACTACCTTTGTGGTTTTCTCCAGTTAATGCATCTCACCAGTTATTACACCAGTCAAAAGACAGAAAACAGACTTCTATACCTTGTTATCACAAGGTATAGAAAAAGTAGCAAATAAGTCATCCTGGGAAATCCCACTTATATGGGTTATTACCACAGTGTAGTAACATAGATGTAGTTTGAAATACGCATTTAATAACACAATTATCAAGTTTAATACTGTATATACTGTATGGTTAATCTACATTTATGTTGCTACATGGTTTTTAAAGAAACTGTGTGCCATGATTCCTTAAAAGGTGTAATTGTTGCTGGAGAAGGTCACTGGTCTGGTCACCATTGCTGGCAACACTTGTTCTAAGTGCCATGCTGCTACAGATTTAATAGGTGATAATTCGGGGATTCATTATTTTTAATAAGTACTTACAAGTCACAAGTCAATGATGTGGGCCATGTTTTGAACAAAGTACAAAGGCAAAGGCAAGGAACAAATCAATTGTATCAGTAGTATTATTATTAATTAATTATTAATTAGTCATTTAGCAGACGCTTTTATCCAAAGCAACTTACAGGGACTAGAGGGTGAACTATACATCAACAACTGCTGCAGAGTCACTTACAATAGGACCTCGGTTTTATGTCTCATCCGAAGGACACAGCACAAGGAGGTTAAGTGACTTGCTCAGGGTCACACACAGTGAGTCGGTGGCTGAGCGAGGATTAGAACCGGAGACCTCCTGGTGTCAAGCCCTTTTCTTTAACCACTGGACCATCAAGCATTATTAGTAGCAACTACGCAAAAATACATTTACTGATCCTATTTACTATTAATTGTCAGCACTACATCTTTAAAAGTATATTTAAAAAAAAAAAAAATGCCTTTGTCTAGGCAGTTGCTTCAAAATCAGGTCCTTGGACTGGAGCACCCCCTTTTCTTAAAAGTTACAAGTGTAGTGTCCCATGGCTTGAAGAAAAGACAGTACATGTGTACAAGATGCATGTTATTTTGCAACTCTGCTGAACATCTTACCACCTATGCCCCAGTCAAAAAGAAATACACAAGACAGCATGTTTTGTGTTCATACAATGAACAAATAGATTTTTTTTCTGCAAACCAGCTATATTCTGTGGTTTAAATATATAAACACTATTTAGCAACATCCAAAGGCCAACACAGTCCACTGCTGGCCTTATATGGCGAGTTTAAGGATATGTACAGTGTATTGCTTCTACCTCTTTAACTCTCCTGTATTCCTATTACATCTTACAGTTGCCCCTTTAAGTCACTTGGGACCCCAAAGGTGTATGGGGGCTCCTCGTTGTTGGCAGATAATAGTCAGGGATTCGCCTGTGAGATTAGACCATACTCTGAAGCTGAACCTTTTCCTTCTTGCACATAAACCTATTAATGCACTTTGTGTGAAAGTGACTGCTATTTGTGTTAAGTTGAATAATTGAAGGTTTACCCCTGAAGACCCCTTCGCCCTCAACACAGGGTAGCTCTGAATCCTCTTCTCTTATCATGCTCTCAATGAGTGCAGTTCAGTACATTTGTATTCAGCCTGTGGTACACTGCTGTAGCAAAAGAAATACAAGTGCATGAAAACAGTTCTGAAAGACAATAGCTGAAGCAAGTTAAAACATTTGATAATATTTATTAATGATATTAAAAACTTTCATGAAAGCAATGGATGTCCAAACACAAACTGAGTCACTGAAGGCACACGGTCTTACAAACAAATAAAATGAGGGTTGCTTGTTCTTCAATTAAAAAAGAGAAGGGAGAACAAGAACAATATCAATGTCAAAATTATTATGTTACATGTTGACCAAAATCCACAAATTGTTATGGAATTATATTCATGTTCTGACTCTGAAATACTCTTTAAAAATAACAACTCATATTTCAAATGAATTTCTCTGCTGAGCTTTTCTTAGTAACCAATAGTTTAAACCTTAATGCTCATTTAAATTAAATTAACATTCTTGCTGGGGAAAGAACAAAATTGAATCTGCCGTTTGCGTGTGTGTGTGTGTGTGTGTGTGTGTGTGTGTGTGTGTGTGTGTGAGACCAGGATTTCTATTCATTTAGCAAAATATGAGTTTGCAGTTCATAAAACAAGACATTTCAACCATTATTATTTTTATTGTATTTTATTTTATTTATAAAACAGCTTGAATATACAGCAATTTATTAAGGCTATAAAATGCTTGCAAAAAAAAAAAAAAATATCCCGGGGAAAAGAAAGCAGCTAGATTAATAAATTCATAACTGACAACCAGCTTTAAACAATTTGGATGTTTGAAAACACATACAACACAATCTGGCAAACCATTATCAAATTTGAATTGACCAGTCTTGTGACAAAAGCTTCTACATTATATATATATATATATATATATATATATATATATATATATATATATATATATATATATATATATATATACATCATATATATATATATAATCTCAAAAAACCTGTCAGCTGAACAACTGTGTATATTTGTTGCATCAAACAGCTGCTGTAATTACAGCTATTTATGAACATATTTCATAATATTAAAAGTTAATGATGTATGAGATTAGTCTCTAGTTTTGGTTGTATGTTCCAAAGTGTTTTCAAGACAACATCCTTTATATATATATATATATATATATATATATATATATATATATATATATATATATATAAAAGATTAATAAATACAAAATAATTCCAATGATCTTTACAAAAGGTTGCTCAATAGAAACCATGGAAACTAACAAAAGCACAGCTGTGAAGTGCATATTAATCCAATTATTCTGGAGCACATTTTCCACAAGAATAGTTAAATAATCTATTTTATCGTTTACAGAAAAAAGCGATATCCTATAACAACTCATTACTGGAAAATGAAAAAAAGCTAATTACTTTAAACAAATAGCACAGATGAAAAACTATTTTTTACAAACATCAAAGAGCTGTCACAGCACACGACAGCCTCCAAGTTTCATATTTTATCCACAAACAAAAAGCGAAAAGAAAAACAACCTCTAGTGAAACGCTGGAAAAAAATCACATTGCTCCCACAAGTCTTAAAAGCTGTAATAAAACCCATTAGCATATGGTTGTTTTATTTTGTAATTCAAAAATAATCACAAAAATGATAGAAAACAGTATTTTCACAGGCTAAGCTATCGGAACAACCTCCATCATGAAAATGCTATGAAGATAAGTTGTAATTTTTTTGTTTTGTTTTTAAGAAAAGGCTTTTATTACAGCTCTGAAGACTTTAGCAGTCTTGCAAGTCAACATTAACATTCTGTTTAAATTTGGCACGTTGTATGATACCCTATAAAACGCAGCAGCAAAAATGATGGGATACCATTAATACTATATTAGTAGGCTGTAAAACATTATTCACAGAAATTCACAAAAATTGCACCAACTGGCATTTTAAATAATGCAAAGGGACTGTTTATTTTATTTTATTTTGTTTAGTTTTTTCGTTCCTATTAGATTTGCAAGAAGAACTGCTCAGTTTTTGCAAAGATACAACTATACAAAAATACAAGAAGAGGACATGTTTCCCACTGATTTGCAGCCTCACTTGTTATACTATTCATCCAATGTTTTGGTACATCCATTTTATAGTATAATAGCTAGGCCCAGTGAAATACAGAGTAATGCATAACAAGGGAATGAAATTCCAAGTTCACTTTATACCTTATATCACCAATAAAGTGATAGACACAGCCTTGTGGGCTTTGCACAACTGTAAACATTACAGCTAATGATTTGAATAGATTAGTCTTTATTAGAGCAACAGCTCGCATAAAGCCACTATATATTCATTTTAAATGTACTTAGACACACGTTTAAACATTGAACACTGTTGCCATTCAGAATGTTGAGCCACGCTTTATTGTACCAGTCCTGTTCAATAAGACTGCCTGTCATAGCCATTTTCTTCTTTTCATTATTTTATTTTATTTTTTTATTTTTTAAAATGAATCGCCAATTATTTTTTCTCATTTTCTCCCCAGTATGAAAAGCCCAATTATTATTATTTTTTTAATTTCAGCCTTCCGCTTCTTTTCACTCTGCAGGCCCGCCATGCAACCACCTCAGAGCTACAGCGTCGGAGGACCACACAGCTCTGGGCAACTTACAGGCAGTCCTGCAGGCGCCAGGCCAGTCTACAGGGGTCACTGGTGCGCGGTGAGCCGAGGACACCCTGGCTGACCTAACCCTCCCCACCCGGGCGGCACTCTGCCAATTGAGTGCCGCCCCCTGGGAACTCCCGTCCGTGGTTGGCAGTGGGATAGCGTGGACTTGAACCAGCGATCTCCAGGCAATAGGGAGCATCCTGCACGCCTTTGCCTGATGCGCCACTTGGGAGCCCCTTGAATTCATTATTTTGGGGGGATTGAATTGCTTTTAGTAACACAATGACGAAGCTTTGTGAATCGTCGAATGTGAAAGGAATGCCAACTGTGCTGTCAAGTCCCATATGTTTCGTATTTTGCATTATCTCACTTGTAAATTAACTGGTGCAGCTTATCTAACCTTTTGATGTACAGTGTATAGGAAAACAAATATATACATTTCATTGAGACTGGTCATTCTGCAGAATATAAAACAAATTCAACTTGTATGGCTTCCCTGACAGAATGAACTGGATGTGACAGTAGTATCCTGATCTCGTTTTACACAGAGTAAGGCTCTTGTCTCAAATGGAGGGCTCTTTTAATTAAATCTGGGCACAAGATGTGACCATCCCTTTTTGGAAAAACATAAAACAAAACTTGAAATCAATCAAGGGGGCCGGTGTGCTAAATAAACAAAATATACCAGCACGGTGCAAAGTGTTCTTTTATGGAACATGAGAGAATAAAGCAACAGTGAAAAGGAATTAATTACACAACTCAAAACCCAAATAAAAAAATGACAAAAAAAAACTAGAAGCTTGAATATCATATAACCAGGCAGAAGGACACCTCATTACATAATAACGCAACAGTCATGACATTGTGCTCCATCTAAAACAAAATATGGCACTCATTGCATTGCATTGATCACTCAATACTGAATTTGGTGGCTTTCCCCTGGCTAAATGGTTAGGTGTCAGGCTTTCAGCAAAACTCCTAGCTGACTACTCCCCTATACTGCCCAATGAATAAGGATTTGTCTGTGTCACATACAAATGTCAGATAGCCAAGTGGATCCTGTGGCTGCCCCTCCCACATCGTTCGTTTTTAATAGAGTCCTAGGAAGTACAGCAGAGAGGGAACATTAAACAGTTATTTTCCATAATCATTGATTTACTAAGTAAATAAAAACAGCTCTGTAAGGGCTGGGGAGTGGTTGTTATATAATTGTTGTTTATAATTATCTGAAGCTGTTATAGCAATGACTGATCATCCACCAGTAGCTTCCTTGTTCTACACAGAAATCTGGAGCAGCTTAGAGCTGCAGGACTGGCTGTCAAACACCAACCATACCTCTATGGGAATCAGCGACCAGGATATGACAATTCCCTTTTTTTTTTTATTACAGGTTGCCAGGAATTTCATTACTTCTTTGGGGTCAGTTTGTCTTAATAACCTACATTTAGTCAATAAGTGTTTCCAATTCTCATACTGTTAATACTTTCATTCTAAATCCACCCAATAAAGAAAAGCGAGGAGGAAAATGATAATAGTCAATGAAAAACTTAAGATCGCTCAAAGGAAGCCTAAGTGCTGGTGTTTTGACCCCATGTAATCAGAAAGTCACGACATTAAATCCCTAAACTGGCTGCTAGCCAGGAATCTGAAGTAAGCTAGGAGGTGCTTTGAGTTTTCAGATCTTAGTCTTGAACAGTGTGGGAGACATGGGTGTATTTTCTCTCATTCAAAGGGTTAATTGTGTCCCTATGGGAAGAATGAAGGAGATGATGGCAATTAATGTATCAAATATACATCCAGCCATTTGCTTGCTGCGTATTAGCAGTGGGTACTATTAAGCCCTTTGATCTCCACGAACGACACTATACAATATGGGCATTTCAGGTGTGGTTTTGCACATGCAAGAGTACCACTTTTTATGCTTTTACTAATTATTCTTCACTGTGCATTCTTTGCTACCCGACGCACTTCTACAGGGGAAAAAAATAAAAAAAACATTGGTTAAATGATCATGAGTGGTACAGACTGACAATTGATTTAAACCATGATTTAGTAAAGCAGGAATACAAAAGTCAGAGGTGAGATTTAAGTACTTCTATAATCCAAGTGCAAAAAATTACAAAAGCAAAAGCATTTAACATGGTAGGATATAATCACCCAGAAAATACCCTTCAAATTGATTATGACACATGTATTTTGAAATTTACCATTGCACGACCATTATTTGATTACTTCTTCTAAGCCAGAAATAGTGCCTCAATAAATGGCGAAGCATAAAGTCCAAACAATGGTCAAACTTAATGGGGGCTGTGCCTTATACTGTATTTTGAAAGGTGATGTACTTTCTCCTCACACTTAGTAGTGCAAGCTGTGAAAATCTCCAAAATAGAAATAATTTGCATTCATCTTAAAATACTCATATGGAGCTTACCTCATAAAATGTAACCAATCAATGAAACACTGAAGTGGCAGATCTAGCATTTCCCTGCATATGAAAAAAATACTTTTTATAGCCTTGGGCAGACATAATCTTGACTAACTGCATGAAAAATAAATTGCTTTGCTACAGAATGGTGGTCATGATTATTAGCAAAAGAGGCTGCAAAAAAAAAATGTGATGGAAAATTGGAGAGAACATCAAAAGAAGAAAAAAAGAATACACTTTTCTGGGATTTATAACAGCGAGTGTTCACCACTATTAAAAAGTTGTACCAACACACATTGTACAAAACTAGTTCTTTTTTACCATGTTCACTGAAGATAATGTGAATTACTGTAATTACTGTAGTATTTTATTTATACCCCAACACCCCTCCTCTTTACCATCAACACCCTGCCAAAACCTCTTTGTAGGTTTGAGGCAATCGATGAAGTACATTTCTTCAAAGAAATCCAATGGGGATAAAAATTACTTTAATTACAACTTAATCAGCAGAACAGCCACCAAGCAGATCAATTGTCATGCGCATCGTGCTAAAAATATCCAATTCCCTTGTTCGCCAGCTCTCAGTATAGACAGCACTTGTGTGATGAAGCTGTATCTGCCAGAATGTCATTATCCCCTTTGTTTCGCTGGCAGATTGCAGAATTTGTGCCCAGTCAGGGCTTAAACAGCATTGGTGCTTTGTGTACATATCTAGATATGTAAATAGGTTCTATACAATAAAACTGTTCCAAAAATAAATTGGTGAAAAGAATCCAAGACATATTTTGAATGTCTCCCTTGTGCATATTTTTAGACAGTTTCCTTTTTTTTCAGCTTACAATTCTCTCTTTATTTGCATCACGCATGCGTAGTTTCTCTGAGTTGCATTGGTTCTTGGCTTCAGAAAGTGTAGTTTACAATTCCAAGCCTCAAATCACTTCAAGCAACTGTTATTAGTATACTTGACAAGTGATATCCTCCACTGGAAAAGTTGGAAAAATCCCATTCTATTTTTCAAACGTACCATATTAAGTATCCAGCAATTTTAACAAAATATCATTCCCTCTTCCTTTCGACAGCACGAAAAAGTCGCAGAGTTTGAAAATATCCCCCAGAGGAGTAGTGCTCTTGTAGGTCTTTTTGTCCTGGCTATACCCTGGTTGTTGAATGTGAGTGGGGATGAGGGTGAGGCAGGGTGTTGTTTTGTCCACCAGTAAAAGTGTTAAATGTATGCAGGGACTGAATCCCAGGTATGGTGTTAGGAATCATTGTAATGGTGTTGGGGGTCATTAAGGGAATATCATCCGGTGACCTTCTCATGGCCAACGTGTAGTCTGGAGGACAGGCAGTTCTCAGAACCACCTCATGTGGATGGATGGAGTCACACTCGTGATCCAGATCTGTATGCTTCATTTGCAAGGACATTATCTCTTCTTCTTGTGTGTGGATGAGATCATTGGTGGTGTTGCGTTGGGGACTACATCTCCGGTGTACGTCGTGCCTCCTTTTGTCCTTTTTGTAATACAGCGCTGCAAAAGCCAGGATGTTTAAAAACAACAAAGATGCTCCAACGGCAATGGTCACACTCAGTTCCGTTGAGTAGTCCCTTTGGTCCACCAAGAAAGGACCTTCCAATTGATTCTGGCTACTTTGATTCTCGGTAGGAAAGGGCGTAGTCACAGGCCACTTAGTTACAGGGATTTTATTTGGGGTCCTGGGTGTCACATCTGGTGGGACCTTTGTAGTGGTTGAAGTAAACTGGGTTACTTCATTCAGACTGTGCAGGTGAGGAACCAGCTCTAACCACAAGTTGACCTTGTTTGCTCTGTAGTGCTCCTTAACCCGGGGCTTAAGACCAATGTGGAGGTACAGCTGGTCTTTCTGTGTATACCTGGTCCACGCAACCTCTTCAAAACGGTTCGGCTTTGTGTGAATGAATTTTGTATCCTGAGGTACTGGCTGATTGGGGTCACTGGAAGTTAAAGGATAGTATTGATTAATACTTTTAATTATTAAAAACAGGTCAATTATAGTTTATCGTATAGTGCCTATAATCCCCACCCTCCTTTCATAGGCTATTTTCTATTTTTGTTCCTTGGGGATGTACTGTATTTACTATAATAAAGACTGACAGACTCAATTTCCTCTATTTGCTGTCCTTTGCCATGCTGTTTTATGATACTACATCAACTCTGCTCCAGGGGGACCACCCTCTCAGCTGGTGGCAAAATGGTCTTATGATCCACCATGCTTTCTCAATCAAGAGCCTTCTGTAACTGTAAACACTGCAAAGCTGCATAGTACTCTGACTGAACAATGAAAGCTGCTTCTTGGCAACTTTCTAACCCAATATGGGTTTTGCAAGACTGGCTCAAATTATATATGTAGTATATATTCTATTACAATGAATATGGTGATTGCAGTAAATTAATGGCCATCATTTATTAGATTTTATGTCGGGGCAACAAGATCCAAGTAATAACTGCACAAAATGCAATACCCAATAACATATTCACTGTAACTAATTCAGTTTGGATTGTAATAATATACACTCTCATATCATAATAAAATATAATAAAAATACAAAGAACACAGCCATGCCTGATAATACCCATCCATAATATTAAATAATCCATTACTCTTGTCATCCTTTGTTAATGTCATGGATTTCTGCCCCTTTTTTAATATTGTAAATATTAAAAATTCAAATAAAAAAGAATAACAAAGCCTATTGATAATAAAATAAACATGACTGCATGAGGGCCTCTGTTAATCTGTTCTGCACATAAACAATAAACACAATATATATGTACAGCATGATCCAACAAAACCTGCAGTTTTCAACTCACCCAGTTTTTGCAAAGTTGGTCCAGTATGTCATCACCACGGCACTCAACATGACATCATTTTTTGAGAAATTGCAGGGAAACAGCTCTGTAGGACCAATCATTGGCAGCCCAAACACATACGGGATTTCATCTCCGTGAGCTGCGTCAGCCCATGCTGGCACCTGATCCGTCTGGCAGTGATGGTAGAAGGCATAAAAGTAGGTAGGAGATCCAAAGCTCGAGTGAAGGTCAGCTGTTGCCACTGCTGGTGCCACCCACTGGTGGTCGGTAAACAAAGCCAACAACGTCTTCCTTCGAGTCTCTGGATTGTGTCTGTCAGCCCAATCAGTGTACATGAACTTAATGGTCTCCCTTAAGACATCTTTGCCATCAGGATACCCATACAAATCATCCACAAAACTGGAAACAGCATAGTCAAAATCCATGGCCCGAACTCCATTCTCATTGTCCACTATGAACTCTACGAACTTTAATCCCTCGCCTTGGTTGACACCCAGCATGATGTCGTAGTTGAGAAACTCTCCTTGCTCCATCAGGATCTGGGGGTCATCTGGTATGACGTCACCATCTATAACAGGGCCAAAGGCTATGTGGTACCTGGCCGGCTGGATGTCCTGGTCCACCAGTTCCTTGTAAGGCTTCTTTTGGAGACATTCCACCAAGTCAACAGTGTCCATGAGGTTGCAGCCCACCTTGGTGGCCAACATCCTGGCATATTTGGCCGGCTGGAAGCTCACTGCCCAGCTAGAGAGAGCAGAACCACTCTGCGCAATAGCTCTCTGAAAAAGTCCTGTAGGTAAACATTGAAAGCATAAGTTTCTTAAACAGTTTGTAAAGCCTTCACTAAATATGACAATTACAGAACATGAAATGGCCTTTTGGGGAACACTGTGAGTATCTCATGCCTAACATACTTTTAGAAAAGCAAACTCATGTCTACTTGGTAGAAGCTCAGCGGAAACAAACACATAAAATACACAAGCAAATGACAGAGGAGGCTTTTTTTAAACTGTAGCAGCACATCACAATGGAAATACATTAAATACACAGTATATAAGGGATGGGCTTGACAAAGTTATGGATATACTGGGGGAAAAAAACACTGAAACTTGTAGACCAGTGGTTCTCAACCTTGTTGGGACCACCTTGGTTTTTGGACTTTTCCCACGGACCACTAGCCACGCATTTTGAAACAAATTTTATAGGTATATGTACATATAACTTACCTAACTTAATGAGATCCCTGGGTTTGAATCTTCACTACAATTCATCAAGGAATGTTGTCACTTTGCGCTTTGAAAGTTGCTGATGGCAAAGTTCCCGTTTATTTTGTTTAAAAAAGCAATTTTTTCACATTCTGAATGCTTTGTAGATAAATAGCATCTCGATTTTGCAGGTTTAACCTTCTGACAAATAATGCACTGGGGCTTGGGTTGTTCTCGGATCCAGTAAATGTAAATACCTGTGCTTGTCCCTGCAACCGTTACCTCGTGTAGTAAATTAATCTATCCATTTCTAATGTAACTCATTGCACTCACTGAGTCGCCAATTTTGTTGGCTAGTGTACAGGATGTTACCTATCACTTCAGGTGCGCTGTGACGTGTAAATTAAATGTGATTGGCGGTGCACAGTCGATAGGATTTATAGCATTTTGGTTAAATATGACGTCGTCAAGAACAGACTGTAGTGTTGAGAGAATTTCGTTTTGACATACAGCCTTGTGAAATATTAAACCTAGTTGAATAAACCCAATAACAACATGGAGCTGAAATCGATCATTCACACTACGTTACAGTTCACAAGTCAAGCAACAAATATAGCCTCTTTGTTTCACATTAATTTCTGTTACTATATGCAGCTAATCTCTCCACAAATAACAGGGATATTCTTATATCCCTGGCAACGTGTAGCACATATTTTATATTGTTGAAAATAAAAAGTACTAAAACTGTGATTTTAATGTTTTTCATTCCAGACCAGTTAGGAATTTGCAATGCAGTGCGCTACGTTTATTCAAAGTTTTTTTTTCCTGAACAGCGAACACAATCAGTAGAATGAGCACAGATTAGAAAGATGTGTATTTACGTGAATGTTAGATGTAGATTTTTTTTTTTTTAACAATGCTGGCTAAAAAAAGTAAGTCTGTAACTTTGACAAGATAAATGTGCCTTCATAATGTGTAACAGTTATTTTGTTAGTAGGCTATTTGTTTCACATAAGAAAGCGGTTTCAGTTAATGGCTGCTATGAAGATGATCCTTGGTATGGCATCAAAGGGAGCTGTAATATTTTAAAATAAAGGGGAAAAATGCAGACTACATACATATCTTATAATTATATATAATGTGGTTAAACCTGTTTGTTGTTTTGCTTAGTAACATATATTGTAGTTGCACAAAGTGTGATAGTGTAGAAATAGTTTTTTGCAACAATTGCATAAACCGAATTTTGGGAATTTTTGCGGACCACCCGGAGTTTACTCACGGACCATGTGAGGATGACCATAAGAAGAGGATGAAAACATATACTTTTTCCCCCGGTAAATCTATGAACTGGACAAATACAGTGACTTTTGAACCACTGGCATATACAGTGTATACATAATGACAAATACATATATATTGATAAATTATATATAATTTATACAGTATGCTTGTATAAATTATATAATCTCTTTAATCTACTTTAATAAATAGATATGTTTGTGCTAAATGACAATAATATGCATTTGTTTAAAAAAAAACAAACGTCTATTGCATTAAAAAAAAAAAAAAAAAAAAAAAAAAAATATATATATATATATATATATATATATATCCTGTGGTCTTCTAAATAAAGAAGAAACAAATAATGTAGTGCTGACTTTAGGTTGAGCTTACACCTCTATTAGAAAACATTATATCACACAGTTAATGTATTCTATTGTAATAAACGGTGGAAACAGATTAAGAATATTGGCATGCACTGAAACGTCTTGACACCCTGAGATGACCAACCTTACATTGCATGACCTATACGTATAATTACAGAAAAAATGCAGCAGATTCGCAGCACAAATCATGGACTGTTACTTTTCAAGTGGAAACCTGCCGACTTTGTTTCAATGATTTAAATGAAAGCTTTCTCTGATTTAGACTTATTAGAGATATTTCTAAGTGAAATTTCCACTTAGTTCATATAAATAAGTCATTTATATGAACTAAGAACATTTCCCACAGAGGGCCAATAGTGATACAGTAAAACATGTTATTTGTCATTTAATTTTCAATATTGCCAGAAAATTGCCAAGACGTTTCAGGTAATACACCAACATTGTTCCTCTATAAAGTGGTAATTTAAACAAAAAACAAGATGTGGAAAAACTAATAATGTCTATGACAGGCAGACAATGACCATGCAGAAATTGAGGGGTGAGGTGCAAAAAAAATTCCAACACCCCAAAATCCACAATTCCACAGTTCTCTAGGGCTATTCAACTTTAAAGAGGGTGATGTGAGAAATAAGGAGGGAGGAAACAGATATTGATGCACAAAAATAATAAATACAAAAATCTGCTTGTGACCTCGATGCTTTGACAATTTTGGATCATGCATGCAAAACATTTCTTTGATGACAACAAGAGACTTCCAGGCAGTTTCAGAGAAAAGATTTCTGAACCAGGAACTTGGGACTATCAGTCTGTTTCTTCTAGAAGGTGATTAGCTTTGGAATTGAAATCTGTTTTAGGACACACATATTTAGGCCTTAATGATAGTATGTTTTCATTTTTTAGGACCATCAATGGATGCCACACCTTTTGTAACAAAGGTTCTGCTAAAGAGGGAAGGAAAAATATTAGGGGCAGTCTATATGCCTGCAGTTCAGAAGTCCACTGCACAATATTTCTAGAAATATCTACAAGAAGAGAGAGAGAGAGAGAGAGAGAGAGAGAGAGAGAGAGAGAGAGAGAGAGAGAGAAAAGAAAGTTTTGCCACCCAAATGTGAACATGCAAAAAGAGTAAGAGTAAAAGAGTAAAAAAGAAAGAAAAGCAAAAATCTGGTATTATACAACCTTATCCAAATAATGTTGCTCTTTTCTGTTTTTAAATAAACATTGAAAGATATATAAAGAGGAAATATACAGTGAGAGTGTCACATTTAACACTAATGACGGGGGCATGCAGACACCAAAATTGTCAAAATTTGCAACCTGCATTATACCTTTGGTTGAATTGCTCCAACGGTTACCTTCAGAATAATGGGACAAAGTCAAGAGATTGACACAAGAGGCACCTGCCCCAGATCCAAAAACAGTTATTCGTAATGGGTCACCACCAAAGAATGCAATGTTTTCACTTATCCAGCGCAGAGCTTGGATTTGATCAAGAAGTCCATAGTTTCCTTTAGCAGCTTGGTCACCAGTGCTTAAAAAACCTGTAATTAATAAACAAAAAAGAAAAGAAAAAAACAATATGTTAAAGCAACTTCTTATTATTTCCTATTTATATTCATCCAAGAGATGCGTAACTTCTGAATGCAATCTATGCACCGTACTGGAACTTCAATTGGAATTGGCCTCAGCTGGGTTTGTAAGTTAAAGATACAATCATCAAGATCAGTTAAGATTGGCATTCTGGTATTCTCTGTTTGATGCAACTTTAGAAAGGGCATATTTGAAAAACCTACTTACAGAAACCAATCTACATACTTTATGCTGCAAAGATTCTAAAATATGTTTTCATACCAGCATCTGGGTAACAATACTTCATGCTAGATGAGTCACATACCAGAACAAGTATATGACAACAACCCAGAAGAATACAGTATTTGAGTAGATCCTTTTATTTAAAATGCACCATTGCTTCTATGGGCATGTCCAAACGTGCCAGGTTTCACATGAACTCAAAACAATTCCTGTGGAAGCAAAAATCCACTTTCAATTCGAACGGGGTATGTGAAGATTGTATGGAACTGTTTTACTGGAATAACATCTTTAAGGATTTGTGTATTATCATTATTCTTTCTTAATAGACAATTTGAGGAAATCAAACATAAATGTGTGAGGTCAATCGATTTGATTAAACCAGACATTAAAACTATTCACCATAATGCTCATTCTGATTTGCTGCTCTATCCTTTATTTTGAAAACTGCATATTTGAAAACCGTTTTAAAACATGGCTTCCATGTACAAAAAACAGTGCAGCCTACAGTTTAATATGCAAAACCAACAAGCTTGTGCTTTTAATATTTTTTTTTGTAACAAAAGAGGAGTTATTACTTTATAAAGTAATCTTTTGTTAAGCTACACGCGATATAATTCATGAAATCTAATTTAAGCACACACAACTTCTACAGCTTATGAAAAATGCTCATAGAGAAAAATAAATAAAAAGATAATCGTGTATGAATAGCGTAATAAATGTTTCTACAAAAGCTCCACATTTGTAATAGAGTTTCTCCCTTTAGTGAAAAAAAAAATACTGGTTTATTCCATTTCTGAAAATCTCATAATTGCAAACAGAGATCACAAAAATTAATATATTTCGTGTGTGTGGGTGGCATGATTGTTTTTAACCAAACATATCTAAAATGTTCTACTCCCATTACAAACAGCATTACATTAGCTAGCTTCAGCACTTAACATTAAGTTTTATTTGTGAAAAAAATTGCACAGTAGATACAGAATACATGCTATGGGTGTAAAAGGAAAGTCATGTGTTCCCATTGATCAGAAAGGCAATAGTTGAGAGGTTTATAAGAAACACCTGCAGGGCCTTCAAATAATAATACAAAAAATGAAACCCAAGTATATTAGCCTGTATGAGTTATTAGGATATTACGATAGTTATTAGTTAAAAGGCTTTCACAGATTTTAAAGTGGCAATGCAAGCCTGGCTTCTGAATACAGATAAGTAGCAAAACTGCAATAATCAGATTTAAAGGAGACCTGAGAAGGCAGCACCAACAAATTAGGAACAAAAATAAATGAATTAACATAATCTTACAAAGGAGACAACGTTGAATAAGTAAAATAAAGAACTTAAAATTCAATGAAAAGCTAGGGTTAAAGGGTTCAATGACTTTCCCAAGGTATCTACATAGCTGTTGCCTCTCTGACTTCAGTAACTGAACTGGACCGACTGCATACATGTGAAGGGTACTGGGACATTTTACCATATGTTTCTGTACACTGAAAATATGAAACATGCTCAGAGGCAGCAGCATCAGATTTACAGTATAACACAAACAACATAAGTTTCACCGGCATGCAGATGCTTAATAAATGTCAGCTGTAAGATGTCACGATGTAGTCAACTCATCACTAACATCACTTCTTTTTTTCAGATATGGCTGATAGGAAGTAAATTAGTTTTTGTGCTGTGTCATGAAAGCCAGCTACAAACACATTTTTAAAGGCTAAATAACCAATTTAAAGGTCTCCCAGCCACAGAAACTTCAATCCTTCATACACTGCTACACCTGTTCAATATCTCACAGTTGTATAAATGGATACTGTATAATACACAGCGTAGCAACGTGTAACACTGTAATGTGAAAATCCCTGCTTATAAATGAAACCATTACCAGCTCCCCCTGCCTTCTGGGTAATGAGTTTTAACATTACTCTGCAGGGAATTGCACGTCACTGCAAGGCTGTTTGCGTCTCTCCAAGCAAGAAAGCAAGAAAATAACTAATACAGTTTATGTTTAAGAAACCTGCAAAGCCAGCTCAGTTAATTGCAAACAAGATCACGCCAGCTTCATCTTAAGCAATTCCACATTGGTGCTCTTCAATTAAGGAATAATAAAACTGCAAAGTAATTTATACTGGTAGATTAGATGTCGGCTGTGACAAATTACTGATTAACTCAAAGTGGGCCTCTGGAGCAGCAGCAGAGACATTTAATGGCAGTCCCTATGCCCCTCAACTTTGACTTCCATTCTAAAATGGCCATTGCTTTAGAATTCACCTTCTAAATCAGAAGCATGCACGTATGTGTGCGTGTACCAATTTTTAAGACCGTCTTTCAAATGGCTTGTTTCGTTGCTAACTGCAGTCTTGCTGATAAGAACCCTATCTAAAAAGAATCAGTCATTAGAGCTGGATCTGTATTTCATCACATTGGTGAAACCCTATGAGGCAGCTACAGCAAGACTGCGTATGGTCAGTTAAAAGCAGTTTTGCATCAATACAACCCTTAGTTACAAAAAAGCTGTGCTGTTGGGGGCAAAGCTTTGCTGTTGGGGGAAACGGAAGCTCTGACTAGCACTTGCGGAGATGTATAATTTTAAGTGAGTCGTTTGGGAATTAAAATTGTGATGGAAGAGAAGAGGTGTTTGTTTCTAAAATGCATAAACTGTGCATAACAATTAAGCAACATTGCAAAGAATTTGAGCATGAGGGGATGTATGCAGCTGACAAAATAAGGACGTGCAGATTTTGCAACTGTCGGCTGGAATGGGAGTCGAAAGATACCGTTGTTATGCATTACATTAGTATACTAATTCTTTGTTTTATTTCAAGTGGTGCAAACTTTTGCTTATTCTATGCTGTTTCAGTGCAATGGGATTGGAATACAAATCCCTTTTTTTAATGGGTAGATTGCTGTATGTGCAATTATTAGTATAAATACATAAATGATGTATACTATACTATTATTGATATACATCTATTTCAGTTGTTGTATTAATGTGTATCTGTAGTAAAAAAATAAAATGAAATAAAATGACATTTGTGAAAAATAAAATGAAAAATTATAAAAAATAAAAATAATTTCACGTCTCTCTCGCATATATATATATATATATATATATATATATATATATATATATATATATATATATATATATATATATTCTATTTTGGTTGATCCTTTAAGGTCAAGTAGACTATATGTAACTGCAACACTACAGGTTAACCGCATTAGGAGGCCTAGTTATCCAGCACCACATTCCAATTTTACACATGCTTTGTATATTTGGGCTGTCTCTCTCAGCTGAGGAAATACATTTCCTTGTCTGAAGCAGGTTTTTCGTATCTAACTACAACAAACTGGATTGAGGTCACCATAACTCATTTCATGTACAGGTAGGAAGCCATCCGAATTAAATGCGTTTGAGATGCATCCATGAATATTTCAGGTCTCAATCTGAAAACTTGCACCTGCTACCCTTTCAATCACTTGACTGAGTTAAGAGAGGGAAAGTACAGGTGGTAGGCTTCTTAATTACCTAACCCCCCATCTTCACCCCCAACACCTTCAAGAAATCCTCATCATTGCTGTTTTGTACAGCTATTGGATGAGGCCTTTTTGGTAATCATGTCTACCTTGGTTAAAAAATGATATCTATGTTTACTTAATGGATTTGAAATTAACCAAACTGTTACTAGAAATAAGTACCCATACTGCATACTGAACCAGCCACAATTTGATACTGAAATGAACTTTTACAGCGTAGTTTGATGGTGCAGACAGGTGGTGCATGGTTTTAACAAGAGACTTTTTGTTGTTTTGATATGTCTGTGCATGATAGTCACTTCCCTGTTGTAGCAGCAGATGCAGGAATGTAGGATTTTAATAATGAACACGGTTGCCACAAGCATAAAAGAAACTTGAATAATAATCAGGCTTACAACATGCCTCTGTGGTTACACAAACTGTTTTACTGCTGTTGGAAAACTGATGCAGACCGAACCTAATACTACTGCCTTCAGTTTTAAGTCAAATTTCAACCACACGAAAACAACATATTCACTGTATCTATAAAATGCATACCATTGATCAGAATCAATTTGGAGAGCAAATACGTTCATTCATCTGCAAACCTCTATCACCAGACTTGTTTTCAATTAGTCTTATTAGACAGCTGGACACAATAGATTTTTTGTTCATCTTCCTTACCTAGCATTATCTTCAACGACGTCCATGTAGTAACAGGTAACAACATCAGCTTCTCACTAATTGTACAGTATGGTGCTGCTTTGCTTATGCAATACAGAGAGCGTCTGATTACTTATTGGTTTTTTAAATCGGGAAACTGAGCAAAAATGTTTTTTTTTTGTTTTTTTTCACCACACCGAATACTATCCACATAATTTGCAGTCATAGTAGCAAGATTTTTTTTAGGAAGTTTCTGGTAGGATTTCTAACAATATGACACATCGTATATGTGGTTGAGTCCATTGCGTAAGGCGATTGTTAAACAAATTCTTTATAAAAAGAAACATCTAGTGATTGCTATATTAAAAATGAAAAAAAAAAATACTGTCCTTTACATTGATGTACAAATATATTTGAACCATTGATACAAAAGGCAGCATTATCTCTGATTACTGTTTTGTAACACTGTCTGACCAGTAATTCTTTATTCAAGTCATTACTGCATGGGACTACAGAGAAAACTATTTCTCCGCAGAGCAGCATTGCTGTTTAAGATCTGAATGGACTGCTTGCCATTTAATTGATTTCCCCCCCCCCCAACATCCCCCCATTGGGTCCAGCCCTGAAGCACTAATGCATGATAATTCAAACTCCTGCTTCACATTTATTCCACTTGGGTAACTATATAATATACTTATCTGTAAAAAGATCTGAAAGCTACCTGATGTTAAGCACGATTCAACTGCTCTTCAGAGACCTTCTCACAAGGTACTATTCTATAAGTAAATTATACAGCACAACCTATTCCTGGCAGTAGCCCTACATTTGTACTTTAGTACCTAAAAACAATCAAAGTAACTTATTGTTCTGAAACATAAACATAAAAATGTATGTCTCTGTATTCCGGTTTGATGTCTCTAAAGCTGAGTACTGTAGTCTGTAAAAATAATACGTAGGTGTTTACCTCATGTTTCCTTTTCTAATCCCTATACTGTGAATAGTTTGTTTGCATGGGGAAAAAAAATCTATAAACCATTGAAAATCTAGTAAACACACAAGCGCAATAAAGACTGGCTATCCACCATCAGATGACATCAAGAGCAAGACATATTCATGTTACAAGGTGCCCTTATAAGCTTTCCTATAACATAATAAAGGTGATCATGAAGTATATACCGTACAGTATATTATAATGTTCTTCAAAATTAAATAAAATCACGAAGCCGTTTAAAAATCACAAAGCTGTTTACTCAATGAGGAGACAAAAATAACACATTTTCATTGCGTCCATATGCCTATATTTAGTTCTTTGAAAATGGAAATTCGTTGCCCAGGCTGAATCACAAAGTCAAGCATATTTTCAGTGTGGGCTGCTCACAAATTACTTGTTTTAAAAAAAAAAATCTGACATGCAGCTACTGAAAACAAAGAAGTACTATCGCACGGGTATTAGCTTTTTGTTTGCTAAGTTCTGAACTTTGGAAATAAACTGCTGTATAGACCAAGTTTCATATATGCATACAACTGTAGACATCAGGCTTAGGTAGCATTTTAAAGAAAATATTCTACATTTGTTTTCACTTCCAACCAAGCTCTTTGTTAGATGTTTTTGGGGTTTTTTTTGGCAATAATCTGCACTTTCTTCATCATTTCTACATACAGCTGGTGGAATGCATTGAGAATCGTTTAGCTTAGATCGTTTAGCTTAGACATGAATGATTATCACAGAATTCCGCTTGGAATCTGGCAACATTAAATACAAGCCATGATAACATTCAATTCTCACCTCTCTTCACCAAGCTGCTATCTATCGTATGCCTCAATAGGTACACAACACAGCGAGAAATTACAACAAGAAAAGGCCATTAATTGTTGAATAACAAGCATCTAATTTGCAAATTTACAGCCAATTAAAAACAGTTAATTTAGTGTTCATCTACAATGAAGAACAAAGCATGGTTATAATGGTGTCACAAGCCCTTTTTGATGGTTTTATTGTACTAGGGTTAAAAGCCTTATTTTAAAAGCTGTTTCTGGTAGTTTTGTGTTTCCATTATGCCTTTAGTACATGAGAAATAGGGTTGGAAATCAGTCTGCCAAATAAGTTTTTTTTTTTTTTTAAACACAAACCTTTACAGGCTTAAACAAATTGAAAAACTAAAACAGCTGCCTTCAATGAAAATAAAATGTTGGTTTTGGTTGGAATTCAATTAAGCATACATTAGAAGTATTTGATGTAAACTTATCTTTGTCAGGAAGAATGGTAAAAAGTCCCCCATTTGTCAAAATTATATAAAACTGTGTGTGTGGTGGTAGGGTCTGAGTGCAAGGAAGGCAAGTAATGGACATTAACTTATTTAACGACTAATATATTAGAAATTAAATATTAATAATGGCCTAAGAAATAAAGAGACCTTCTTTATAACAAACCAGTGCTGTGAATAACTAGCTCCTGCTGGCACCTTCCTCTCTGACAAATTCAAATCCTTCTTTAATGAACCCCTGTGGTTCGGGAAATGATGTCCTCAGGCAGGTATTCCGGACAGATTCACAGGGTCCCAAAAAATAATATGTTTGAAGATGCATTCATCTGCATTTTAATACTTTAGCAACAGCAGAAAGGTCAGACCATTGGAGAGTAAGTGGGAGAAAATGCATGGAGGCTCTGTTTAAGATAGCTTTCAGAATTATTTAAGATTTACTACATTCCTTGGGTTATATTTAATGAAAATGATTCATCATACAGGTATTAAAAAAAGCAGGACATATTCGACTGTATTCTTTACCAAGGTCTCACATTTAATCAATATCACATTTGAAAAATTGTAGGATCTTTTTTTAATGATTGCAAATATATGCTTGTAAAAAAAGTGTGGGTACAAAATAGCCCCGTGGTTACAATAAACAATTCCCTTTAATTTCATATCCTTTCCAACCCTACTCTACATAGAACGTGTGATTCACTAGCCACACAGTCATACCAATTTAATTACCTCACAGGACGTCTAATGGTTTGGCACAACTAAGCACAAACTGAATATGTATTCAGACTTCCTATTTTTACTCATATATTACTGGTTTAAATGCCTACTATGGCAACTCTACCAACCAAATTTAAATATGTGACTAATGTGATTAGTGACTAATACCACCTTTGGCCACCCTGTACAAGGACTTGTACTGTATATGGGTATGACTATCATTTTAAAAAGGGAAATCAATAATCTTACAGTTGTGTACTGTACCAATACATTTGGTGGTTATCATAGTTTTACAATGTATGAATAGCAGTGTGGAGTAGTGGTTAGGGCTCTGTACTCTTGACCGGAAGGTCGTGGGTTCAATCCCAGTTGGGGGACACTGCTGCTGTACCCTTGAGCAAGGTACTTTACCCAGATTGCTCCAGTAAAAACCCAAATGTATAAATGGGTAATTGTATGTAAAAAAAAAAAAAAAAAAGTGATATCTGTATAATGTGAAATAATGTGGTATCTTGTAACAATTGTAAGTCGCCCTGGATAAGGTTGTCTGCAAAGAAATAAATAATAATAATAATAATAATGACATGCCTTATTCACACATGCATACACAACTTTAATTTGGGAAATGTAACTGACAGATATACGGTAGAAACGAAATTTTGAATATGTCAAAGTTGTTTTTATGTTTACCTTCAAATACTGTTATTTTCTTTGTGTTTTACAATCTATCTGTAAATGTGTTAGAAAGCAAAAAAAAAAAACAGCTTCACTTTTGCTTGCAGGTAAAGCACAAGCTGAAAATGAGGGGGGGGGGGGTGTCAAACACATCACAGCAGCAGCAGTGTGGAGTAGTGGTTAGGGCTCTGGACTCTTGACTGGAGGGTCGTGGATTCAATGTAAAAAATGTGTAAAAAATATTGCAATTGTATGTAAAAATAATGTGATATCTTGTAACAATTGTAAGTCACCCTGGATAAGGGCATCTGCTAAGAAATCAATAATAACTCAACACCACATGACCATCATGACAGTAAAAATAGACACAATAAAGCGTTCCTACCTTTGTATAAGTTAGTGATCAGCAGATGTGTCCGATAAATGATTTTATTCTGTGCAGAATAAATTATTTTTTTTCCATGTGTAAATATTGGGACGCGGGACATTTGCTAGGAAATCAGGACTGTCCCGACCATATAGGGACTGTTGGGTTATGCCTATGTAAAGTAGACACATTTTCAGCAAGTGCTTTCATCAGTGTAATTCAATAGTGTTTTACCTTAAACTCTATGATTTTGAAGTTATGGATGATACCTTTTTTTTTATTTTTACATGTGACAATGACGCAAATGCCTATACTGTTTGTGCTTCAGTGTAAAGGCTTATTCAAGTTGATTACGGATTTTTGTCCCCAAATCGTAACAACTTTGAATTGGAAAAACTACATAAAACATACAAACTATTGTAGCAATTATAGAGCAATCCACTATTTGTACAAACATTAACACCCTCCATATTGTAATTGGTTAACCTCCCAACTGCCAGCCCCCTGTAAAGTTACCGTAATATTAAAAACACAACCGGTGACTTTAGAATGGCATGCAGAGGGCAGATTTGCAATTTTCCATATCATGCCTTTCTTAATCCCTCATTTGTTACGTTGTGCAACATCAAATTTCTATCTGCCATTTGCTGTTTCCTCCCTTATTATGACCAAATGGCTGTGACACTTTGATTAATCATTTTTCTCTGACAAATGAGTTATTGTTTGATATATTGCATTAGGGCATTAGTGTAATCTTCGTGATAGAATTTGCTAATGTGTAGTAATTTAGAATCTTCATCAAAAAATATAGAAAACCGCTATCCTAATGATGATTATTGACCCAGACACGGAGATATAAAAATTAGAAAATACATTAGCTTGGGGATTGGCATGAATATCTCATTTGTGAGTTTATTTGTCAATATGATCTCTTTACAAGTTTTCTCGGGAAGCTTATAAACATTTAACAGTCACTAGCTTCTTAATTGTATTATTTTGCACAAGTGATAATGGGGCCCTAGGCATGGGCATCCACAGAATTAATTCTAGGGGGGGGGGGGGGGGGGGGCAAGGTGTTTAATTGGGGTACATGGTTTTGTATCGCATAATTATTATTACTCTTCTAAGCCTCATTTACATTTACAACTCAGACTTAAGCCGCCAAAGGTCCAAATGGCAACAGAGATCCTTATCATTCTCAGGTTGTGTTTACACTTGTCTATCTTTATTTAATTCAACCTTAGCTGCTGTCTCCACATCTATAGAATTATTTTAATCTCACAAGAACGTGTAGGAATAAAAGTTGTCATAAAGTGTGCTTTATCAACATACTTGAAACAATTATAAATATACTTTGCAAAGAACAACAACCACAACCAAGTAGAGCAGGAAGTGTAAACTATAATACAAAAAATGCCACCTACTGACATATTGCAGTAATGAAGTGCATGTTAAACACACTGCTCCTACCTAACTTAACTATTTAAAACAAACAAACACAAACTTAAACAGCATGACACTACGATAGTCATCACGCATAGGTCTGTGTGGCTCCAGAGCTGGAGCACTGACAACAATCACTGTTGCAGGGTCACTTAAATTAGGACCTTGGTTTCACACCTCATCCTAAAGACAGAACACAAGGAGGTTAAGTGACTTGCTTAAGGTCACAGAGTGAGTCAGTGGATGAGCTTGGATTTAAAGCCAGGAACCTCCTGGTTCCAAACCTTTTTTTTAATCACTGGACCACACAGCCCCCACAGAATATAACTATGCACAAAAAAACTGTTGTAAAAACATGTTCAACTTTAGTGGTCTGCACAATCACACATGAAACAAAGCAAGAAACATATATTCACAGTTGGGCATTCACATTGTAAGAAATTTGATTTAATACACTGCTACAAGCAAATGCATTTAAAATTAGATGCAATGCAACAATAACTTTGGTAAAGGTACAGAAAGTACAACATGAATACAAATGTATTTACCTTTGTATATTGTATGTTGCCCTTTGTGAAAGAAAGAATGCTTTAAGCTGCTTGCAGACCCACAAAAGTATAATAAACACAAGTACAAAATAGCCCTTTTTATTAATGCATGATGTCATAATAGTTTTTGTAAATGCACTGTAGCTAGATCTGATTTTCAAGAAAAAACAACACTAGTATTCACAAAAATCATACTTCTTGTATAATTAAAAAAAAAAAAACACACACACACACATACTATCTGCTGTCGAATTTAAACAATTAATTTAATTATTTCACATCGAGAATAAAATCTGTGCTTTATAATCTGGGAAATGTAAGGCGTTTCTGCACCAAACTTCCTGAAAAGCTGTGTGCTGTGAACCCCTGAGAGCTTGCATTGTCTAAAACTCCCACAGAACTACAGATATGAGAGTAGCCTGACATTTCATCATTTTAAATTTACAGAAATTCGCTGTAAATGCAGTTTTTTCTTTTAAATACCAAATACTAATAGTTTTGTATTACCAGTAAAAGCACCATCTTTAGGCTAAAACTTTCTCAGCGCTAGGCCTCTTAAAAAAAATAAATAAATAAAAAATCTCAAAAACTGCATATCTGACTGGAACGAAATCAGCCACGTCAAGAGACATTTACCCTACAGACCATCCATGCAAAATGTCGTGCCAGTCCATTTAATGGGGTCGAAATGCAAAAATTGGTGTTTAACGATAAAGCCTACTCAACCCTAAATGTGATGGTACCGCACCACTGTAATTAGCAGTTCAATTTATACTGTAATACCCGACTCACTCAATTGTATTTAGAGTAGCATTTAATCTGTGAGAAGTGCAGCAAATCAGTTTACATCATTTTATAAATGCAGCAGAAAGGTAAAGCACCTCTATGTGCATATAAATCAGCTAAAACAACATCTGATGAAAACCAATCCTGTAAATGTGCCTCTATATTGACTACGTTATCAAATTCAGACTAAAGAAGGTCAACAAATACAGAGTAAAATTATTTTATCTGATAAGGTACCCTACTGGTCCTGATTTCTTCACACTCAGGTTGTCTGAATATGTGAGTTCTTTAACATCACACTGCCTTTCTGTTCCTGTAGCCAGCAGAAAAAAAAAAGTTTGAGCAGGACAGCCAGCTTGTTATCCTTTTGATCAGCTAGGTGTGCTTTCCAATAGCTTTCAAAAACATTACCGGAATAGATGACTCTTCTGTACTACTGGGTACCAGTAACTGAGAGAGTTAAATATTAACTTCATATTCTTCTCAGGAGTAATTTACTTGCGTGGTGCCGGTAGGGTTCCAACTACCATTCATCTAACTTTTTATTTTTTTTTAAATTTGGATTCTCCCTCCCCCCCCCTACCCTGCAGATGCCCATGGCCCTAGGGATATAGTAAGATGAGATCCAGTACAACAAACAACTCAGAGTTTGTAAGATGCATCAGACACAAAAATCTGTGAGTGACAGATCAAGGCAGTGGCCTACTTCGCGATCTAGTTTTGTATATTTGTAAGCCAGTTTTTTTTTTTGTATTATACACAAAAAAAAAACCTGACTGTATACCTTTTTTTAGGGGAAACTGGTGACATTTTATAGCTATTTTGTTAAATAAAATTATTTGCACACCACCTCACAGTGCATTTAATGACCAAAAAGACAGCTACAGTACTGCCACTGTTTAAATGCTGTGAACAGATAGCACGATTAAAGTGCCCCTTTCAGCAAAAAGCATTATTTATATCATTTTATCACTTACCAAGTACTTTCAAGACGTGACACTTTTCCACACACAAAAAAGCAGCATTCTTTTTGTGTGAGCTGTAGTCTGAAGGCTTTGCAAATTGAGGACTACACAGCTCGTTATATTTTAAACACAGTATCAGAAAACTAGACAGCATTCAGAATGCAGATTGCCTGTTTATATATCTTTTTCTGTATCGTTTTTTTCCATTGTCATTTAAAAGGAAAATGAAGATTTTTTTTTTTAAAGAAGCCCCTCTTATTGGGACATAAAAACAGGACAGCACTCCTAAAAGAGCATTTTGTGTTTTAGTTATTGCCTCTGCTACAGAATAGCAAGGATGAATCCTCAGCAACCTCTTCTTAATTTTACCAGCGTTGTACTGCAGCATTTAAAAATTCATACCATCAAGGGACTTACCTCAAAGGGTGAAGACTTACTGGAAAATTCCAAACTACTGCAGGCTGATTAAAAATTTAAACAAAGCGAGAACCTCTTCAGGGACCAGCTGTCAAACTTGTCTTGATATGGTGAGAAGCACAAACAGCGTTCAATGCAGTGCACAGAAAGCCACAGCTTTAAAAGGGAAACACAGCATTTTTTGTATTGCTATTCTTACCATAACCACAAAAATGTGATGCACCTTCTACAAAATACTTTTGTATTATCTGTCATAGAAATAAATTGCTGACCTCCTATGCAAATGCCAGCCCGTAGCAAACCATTTCAATACTGCACAACAGGTATAGCATAGCCAAGCCAATAATCTTTCATATTCTCAGTTAGCTGGTAGTTCTTTAGTTCTGACGAGACCAATCCAATTCATACTGTAGGTTGACAATACATTCATAGAAACTACTTTTCTGAAGTAATGTATTTGAAACTTGGATGGGCAAGCTGACTTCAGGATTGGTTCTTTCTGAAAAAAACATATTGTAACTTTGAGCTAACATTTTTTTCTCCATTAATAAAACATGATTTTTGTGTGGTTTCTGTAGAACCACGGAAAAATACTGAATAATTGTATTTTTCGGTGCTTATTTTTAGCTATTTACAAGTTTTATGTAAATCTTTTTTTTCAGGGCTTTCGGTTTTGATATACTGTATGAAATTAGTGTTTTCGGTTTCTTTCCAAAATGCTTGAGTGTTTTTTTTTCCCTGTCAAAACATGTATAGCAATAACTCGACAGTATTTGCACTCTTAAGTTGTACCTCTTTCCTTTGCTGTCTTCCACAACGAAATCTCTATGGTCACAGCCACATTCTTCTGGGGTTTTTGTGTGTAGGCATTTTTTTGTCACAATTCTGTTCTAAATCCCCCGTATCTTAACTGTAATACAACTTTAAATCCTGCTAACAATTCTACATTCCTGATTATAATCTCGTTTTAAGTCTCGCAAGCAGAGCCTCCAATAGAAATGTAGGAATGTGCTGCCACTCAGTAGTTGGGGCGGGTTTAAAGTATTCAGAACAAATCAATGATAGGTACAAGTCAGGAAGGCGGGGCATTGCCCAGCAGCACTGGGAAATGTATTTATTATTATTATTGTAATAGGTTTTATTTTAATGTGAAAAGGGTAAAGTCAACATGAATTGATTAACCATTTCCACAGTTTTTCCAGTGTTTTCCGGTGTTTATGGGCTCGATTTCATTTTCTTGTATCGGGCATGTTTTATTTTAATCTGATTTTCGGTTAAAACCGAAAATCAGAAGCCCCAAATATACTGTAGGAAACAATGAAACCGTAGGATGGATTCGGTGCCAACAAAAGTAATGCCAAACAAGGGAGCATCAAGAAGGTGTATTTAGCCGAGTATGTTAGATCCAGCCTGTAGTTTTCATTGAGCGTGACTGTGGAGACCTGCTAGAGCTGTTAAAACATCGAGGGTGAAGTTACAACCTGATCATTTGCTGACGCTGCTGTGTGGCTGGAGCCTTATTTCTGGCCTCTTCTTTTATATGTGTCAATTATTAGTGTAAGTGCACTCTAGGGACACTTAGCAAAACCACAACTACATGCTGAATATGAAAATGGAGAGATGAAGGCTAGCCACGGCAGGCTAATTAATACATGTGTACTTCACATCTGAACAAACGAGTCAGCCAAGGGAAAAGCATACAATGCGGGGCACATTGAGCAAGACGAGATGGAAAGGCAGGTTTCTATTGATCTGTAATTGATTCACGCAGCTCAGTGAATTGCAAATAAAATCCTGAACAATCTGAGATGTTGTTTTTTGCTCATTTGCTGCATTGATGTGTGCATATTACCAACTCAATTCTTCTGTGGCCCTAAAGTTGAAATGAGGAAATACTGGCAGACATTGCCCTGTCCTTATCATTTTGGTGCTGAATGTTGCATTGTGCTTCCTAATGCAATTCCTTCCGTGCTCATAATTTGCTGTAAATTAGCCATTCAAGCAAATGAAACCAGGCTAATTTCTCACGAGACAGCCTAGATGGATGGTGTTACTTACGCAACATTGGCACGGCGCACAACAGAAAGCTCTGTACAAAATATTTTCAAAATATTAATCCTATGGAGCATAATAAGGGTCAAAATTAAATAGTTAATTAATTGGTCAATTCATAAGTTAATTCGTAAATTAATTCTTATATTTATAAATTAATTTTTAAATGTATACATTAATTCTTAAACTTATAAATTAATTTGTAAGTTAATTGGTCAATTCTTACGTTAAATCGTAAATAAGCTGTTTGCCAATGGAACTTTCACTTTAATTTGGCAACTGAACTTTTTAAGGCCTATGTTTGAACATTGTCAATCACACGAGGGGGCGTCTACAATCGATAGTGCTGCCAAAGGTTGTTCATGCCTTTGTGATGTTGTTGTTCTTCCTAGTGTATGTCTGCAGACTGGAGGCTCATGAACCATACATCTGAAGATCTTTCGGACGTGTGGCATCAACTGGATTAGATCAAGGTAAGTGGTATATTAATTTGTAAACCTACCGCATGCACATATTTACCCACAGGCTGTAAGAGACCAGCATAGTTAGCTTAAATATTTTCTGAATAAAACTTGTCAGTTACCCCTCGTCTGGCAATTTGCCCGAAGTGAGTACGGTGCTCCTAGTATTTTTTTTTTTAAAAGCCCTATTCAATACAAGTAGGACAAGGTGCTACACATGATGGTAGCATCTAAATTGCACCCAGGGTGATTTTTCTGGTCAAGGTCCCTTTCTCACTTTAGGTTGACCTTTGCAAGGTCACAGGTCGAAGGGGAATTTAAAAAAAAAATGGCTATCATTTCTGAACTCAGCATGTCTATGGAGTTCTATATATTTTTGGTTCGTTAAATCGACCTCTCAGAGCTACATTTCCCATCATCCTCCTGCTCACATATGTAAATTAGATGGATTTACCAGTGAGCAGGAGGATGATGGGAAATGTTGTTCTGAGAGGTCCATGCGGGTACATGTGAAGCCATCTTGAAGCAGGGAATGCAATTTAAAAGTTTAAAAAGTGGTCAAAATGTAAAAAAAAATAATAAATTAAAACAATACACACACCTTACGTAAACAGTTGTAGCAACACATGGGAACATGTAAGACAATAAAATAAAAAGGTCCTTATGTACCCTTTAAGATCTCTAAAACCAGCTTTAGCCATTGCTGGCAAATATGAAAATGTTCCTGTTTGTGTCTATACCCCCTCAATGTGTATTGCTGGTAAATATGTGTTGAAAAGGAGCAGTTCTGCTAGTACAATGTTGCAGCCGATCTCTTTGTTTTCAGATCAGGCTTTAAAATGGCCTCCTTCAATTCCTCTCAACCAGGCCTATTGGTGATTTTGAAAGGAATAACACCTAGAGACATTTCTAATTCCACTATCCGCCAGATCATTGAAGGGCAAATTGCATTGTCTCTGTTCGGAGTGCTCTGAAGAAAACATACACCTGTCTAATAACCTGAAGAAATAATTTGCTGACTATTTTATCTAATTTACCGTAATAACTTACTGTGTCTTTAATGGTCTAAAGAACCTGACCAATTTAATTAATGGCACTAAAAGAAAAAAAATAAAGAAAGAAAAAGAAGTAAAGTGTGTAAAACTGTTTGATAATACGATCAACAGTTGTTTACATTTAATAAAATAAGACCATAAAGCAATATACAGCATTCTGTGTTTCTTTCAAAACTCAGGCTCCTTAAATAGGGTTTCTGATTTTGAGTTAAACGTTAAACCTCCCTGCTACAAAAAAAAAAAAAAAAAAAAAAATCAGTGTATAGCCAATAAACACCGGAAAAACACAGGAAAAAAAAATTACTACAAAAAACAAAAACAAACTACCTTTCCCAGTGCAGTTGGGCAATGTCCCTCCTTCCTGACTTGTACCTCGCATTGATTCGATCAGAATACTTTAAACCCGCCCCAACTACTGAGTGGCAGCAAATTCCTACATATCTATTGGAGACTCCGCTAGTGACATTTAAAACAAGATTACAATTATAATTTGAAAATGAAAAACTCCAGAAGAATGAGCCCGTGACCATAAAGATTTTGTTGTGTAAGACAGCAAAGGAAAGAAGGTACAACTTAAGTGTGGAAGTACTGTTGAGTTACTACACATATTGTGACAGAAAAAAACGGCCAAGCATTTTGGAAAGTAACCGAAAACAATAATTTCGTACAGTATATAAAAAGAGAAAGCCCCGGAAAAAACAAACAAACAAACAAAAAAAAACGATTTACATAAAACTTGAAAATAGCTAAAAATAAGCACTGAAAAATGAAATTAATAAAAACAGAAACACAGAAGTCCTATCCATAATAGACCAGTTATAGACTACTGCCAGAGACTCAAACATTTAGTAAACATGGTGGCAATAATGCTGCAGAAATATTTGTTAACAACATGTTCACAAATATGTTTCAAGACATTATTATGACTTAAGTATATGTGTGTAGCAGAACTAAAAACAAAAGCCTCTAGCAGAACTAAACTTTAAAGTTGTTTTTTTATGAAAGTGATGGCTGATGCCTTTTTAAAATCGTTTCGCTTCTGTTCATTAGTTCAGCCTCACGAGTCACCCTTTCTTGGCCTGAAACACACCGTGCCAATATTTTAAAGCATGCCATCAGGAATAGAATATTGGAAGATTTGGAATTGAAATCTCTCAATGCGCCGCCACTTCTAATGGATTCCTATTCTGACAGCATGTACACCTGATAGCACTATATGCCAGGTCTCTGAAAAGCTTTTTTGCTGAAGAACATACATATTACAGACTAATTTGTATTTTACAAGGCTTGCATTGTGGATTTAAATTACAGAAAACTCTATACTACTACTGAAGGAAGCAATTATGTATCAATAGTATACAAAGAGGGTTTAAGACACTGAAGTTCCTAATTAATAATTTCAGAAGTTCCTCCAACTATTGCAGCTTCCCTCTGATGCACTAACCTCAGTAATCAATAGTGTAATGAGAATCCTAAAACAAAACCTCAAGGCTCACAAGCTGCTGAAAAAAAAGAACCTGAAGACCTGAGTGCTGTGTAACGACAGGAGAAGGGTCAGGAGTCATGTCATTAGAAAACGTAGACTCAAGCGCAGCGTCCTGTTCAAGGCCAATCTATTTGAAATGGTGCGGGTGGTTGGTTCCATCTGTCGCTGCTCAAGTGAAAATCTTCTGTAGTTTCTGTAGTGCACATCTGTTCTGGGGTCTTATTGGATAATTGCCAGTATCTACCAGATCAGCTAGTCACAAGATATTACCACCCAAACCATTGCACTCATCATTTACTATAGAGTATACGGACTACTTAAGTCAAAGCCCACTATTATCAGAAGTGAGTGGCACTCATTCACATTTGCATCACAGTGCTGTCACATGTACAGGTTAAAACACAGTATGTCTCAGTTTAGAAATTCAACTGAGTAATCCAATTATATTCTCCAAATACATTTTAAAGAACAGGTTGCAAGTGTTTTGGCTATTTAACAAGATCTTTATTTATTTATTTATGTATTTAAATAAAGACAGGCTACAGCCTTTTTGCAAAACTGCATTGTCATTAACTTTTCTCTGAAGCCAACTGCTTCAGGAACGAAGGGCTGTAATTTACAATGCATTAGTTTGTTGGTACTGCACACTACATTTGTAAGTTAAATGCACAGCTATGCAACAAACTAAAAGCAAAACATTCATCTTTGTGTATAAAGTGCAAATTGGAAGTCATCAAAAAAAAAAAAGTAGATAGAAATCAACAACGTTCATTGCATTTCACATCACTGAAATATTCTGCAGGCTTTGTTCGTTTGCCTTGCAGATAAGGACAGCAAACCTTTGTGGAATATATTGCAAGATCTATGTGTTTGTGCACAGAGCCACAGAGCCGCAAGCATGTTAGGGATAGCATTACAGGGATTGCAGTGTTGAAGACATAATTGGCACACACTCAAAATGCCCAATATGTTCAGAATGATGAGTCTCAGCAGCTCTAATGATTAGGAAGATAGCCCAGCAGAGCACAGTCATTATCACACAGCACACACCACCAGCATTGTCCATGACAGCCATGCTTTTAATCATCTCAGCCAACATCCAGCAGGATCAAATTTCCTTCACTCAAGCTGGTGTACTAACTTGACATCAACATCCTACAGTACACACACACACACACACACACACACACACGCTTACGATATTTGATAACTGCTGTACTATGAGAAGAGGCATCATAAGGGATCCATTCTGGTAGAGGGTCATGTAAACCTCAAACTCCAGCCAAACCTCGTAAAAATGTGAACAGTCCCCTTTGTAACCTTTTGTTTCTATTTGATTTACACAGAGGAGAGCAGGCCTCTGCCTCCCCAAAAGCTCTTGCTTTATAGCAGATTGGGGCACATCTGGGAATGGCAAATGTATTTCAATGTTTTGCAAAATGTAAACCTGTGCTTAGTGCACAAAAACAAAGATGTTTAATTAGCCACAACTAATGCCAAAACAAATTCAGAATACAAGAAAAAAAATGCCAATCTTATACTACAGCAGGCCAAATTCATACAGTAGGACAAGGGATACAACTGCCTCATAGTTCGTAAGCAAATCCCAGGTTGTCACTGAAATATTCCCTTAAAAAATAATACATGGGAACAGATTAGGAACCACTGTACTAGATTAACACACAATTTAAGAGATACCCATTCTAGTTACTACCATAAATTCAAAATGTCTGCATTCTTCTCTCAATTCATTCCCAACACTAGTTTAAATACTTTTACTTTGTTTGTTTATTTTTAAAATGACAGAAAGGGGTAGTCAATGGAACATATTTTAATCTGTTCTGCTTAACTGTTACATTATTCAAGGAGAAGTCCTCATTTCAATGCAAAACTACAGTCTTTTACATACTGTAATTGAACCAACAAGGAAGGGTGCACAAACGTTTATTATTATCATAACCCTGGTTCCCGGCTCCTGTTATGGAGACCCAAATGGGGCAGTGGGTCTATTCCTGGGAGGCAAAGAGATCTATCTGTGCTCTTCCGAACCTCTCCCAAATGAGGTTCACCATCTTGGGGTGAAGCCTCCACTCTGAGACACTGGGAACTCCCCTTGCGAGGAGGTCCGCCACCCAGTTTATCACCCCAGGTTGTAGTCACACCTCGAAAGGGAAGGAGGCCGTGCTTGAATCACCGTGCTTGAAGCACCCAATACTTCAGGTGGCTCCCTGAAAAGGGGCCCTGGGTCTGTGGCAGCGAGCTGCTAGGGCTGCTGTTGGGCTTCTGGCTTAGCCTGAAGCTTTTGCCTCTGCGCCTGGCGATGGAACTTGTTTAAAGCTCCTGCAGCACGCAGCCGTGGGCAGGTTGTGAAAACCACGTCTGGCTGCCGTTGTAGCTTGCTGTCCCGGTCTATGAGGGTGCTGGGGCCTTGGGCACCAGTTTGTCGCTGGTTTGTGCACTCGGGGTGGTCGCTTGGGAAGCAAACACACCAGCTCCTTTCTGGACTCCCGTGCACAGTGAGAGTGCTGTAGCATCTCAAACAATGCAGGACCAGAGGTATACCCCAGTGTAATGGGAGCATCTAACAGCAGTGCCATTTTTATTGATCTCATTGGTTATATAAACATGCATGAGCTGTGACGGAACTGTACCTGTTTTAATTGTTCTTAAATCTCCTGTGAAATGATATCAGTATAACAAAAACACAAAATTAAAGTCAACAAAGCCCAGTTACTGTTGAAGTTAAGTGCAAAATGGAAGATTGTGGAAGAACAGTCCCCACAGTAACCATAAGTTAGCATAAAGTTGAACATGATTGTCGGACAATGTACCTTTAAAAAAACAAATCGTGATTATTGTGATTTATCTGTACAATCCAAGGCCACACCAGCAGAATTAATTGATATTAGCTTATTAAAACGCTTACAACCATTGTAGGCATTTTTTTTAAAAAGGGTGCTGTCACCACTAGCGGTTAACACTCACACTGCAAGAAGCTCTAATCTCAGTTGGAGACTCTCCTTATAATTCCCTCATTGTAAGTCTGGAAAACATCCAATTATTTTTATTATATTTTATGTTTGCCGGTCTCTCAAATGTAACGTGGGTTTTACAATGGTCTCTGTCCTCCTCTTTTAAATCTGTTTAAAATTAACACAATGGGATTTATTCTATTCATCCAATCTCAAAGCTCTGCCTGGCTGTCAATTTAATCTCCAGGATTCTGTCTTTATCAGCTGCCGCAAGGTGAATTATTTGTAACCCCCCCCCCTCAAAAAAAAAAAAAAACACTGGGACTTAACATTAAAAATTGCAGGTGTATGTATGTATGTATGTGTGTATACATACTTTGTCATGCATTTGTCTCCTCTCGACTCGACTACTGCAACTCTCTATATGGTGGTCTCCCAGCACGCGCCATAAACCGACTGCAGCTAGTTCACATCACCCCCCCGCCCCCCCCCCCCCCCCCTGTCTTGCCCAGCTGCACTGGCTACCTGTAAAGTTCAGGATTATTTTCAAAACTCTCCTGCTAACCTACAATGCCCTTCATCACACAGATCCTGAGTACCTCCTCAACCTGCTGACCTGCTACGTCCCTGCCTGCAAGCTGAGGTCCTCTGACTCTGGCCTGCTTGTTATCCCCAAGCAAAAGTGCACCACACTTGGAGAACGCTCGTTTAGCTTCATGGCTCCGACTCTTTGGAACTCTCTCCCAGCTTTGGTGCGTGATGCTCCTACCGTCAACTCTCAAGACGCACCTGTTCTCTCTTGCTTTCCATGCTCTTTAAGCCTGATATCTGCTATCAGCTTCTGTGTTGCTGCTACTATTTAATGTATTATGCTACTATCATGTATTATGCACTTTAAACTCTATTTAATGTACTATTTCATGTATTATGCTACTGTCATGTATTATGCACTTTCCACTGTATTTAATGTAGTATGCATTTTTTTTTTTTACTGTATACCATGCATTATGCATTTCTCTGTACTTAAAGTATTATGGATTTTCTTGTTACTGCACCTTGTAAAGCGCTTTGTGATGGTGGTCCATGAAAGGTGCTATATAAAATAAAGATTGATTGATTGATTTACACACACATAGGGCGCGAAATAACCAACGGCACCAGTGCCAATTGCCGCAATGCCTCTCAAATTGAAAAAGTTGCCTGTAAGTCCGCCTGTCATTGTTGCCGGTGTCCCTCAGCACCAGCACACCTGATCTACAACCCATTCACAAACTTGATCTACAACCCATTCACAAACTTGCTCAACATCAGCTGGACCGTTCTGTCACAATTCAATTTAATTCTGTCTAATCTTGTTCTGCGTGAAAACGACTCATTACCAGGATATATTATTGTTGCCATTCTTTTTACTGTGCACCTCTCAGCAGTAAGCCACGAGAAAGACGTACTGTATCATTGGTGAATGACAGCCAAACGGAGGGAGTGATGCTGTTAGACTGCTCAATATGACCGCGTTTCCAGAACTTTCAATCACACGTGTTCACTGGCAGTGTCACTGTGTGATCTTTCCATCTGTGAGCTCCGTGCCAACTCCAAAACATTTAAAAAGACAGAAGAAAGAGCTGTCTAAAGCAGCAGGGAAGTGTTCTAGGATTTACCTAATGTTCAGGTAAGCAATAAGTGCATACAAATTCTTGCACTAAAAAAAAATAAAATAAATAAAATTAGCAAGTAGCTATGACATGGTTCAAGTAGCAGCTCTATCTTTTTAAACTTTCCCTTCACTGACATCGCTTATTTGTGTTGTTGTATCACTAAGGCTGTATTTAAGCCTCTAGTCTAATCTATGTATTAGTCAGAGTCTAGTAAAAAAAAAAAAAAAAAAAAAGACCCTGAATATTTATTTTTTGCTAAATAATCCTTTGTAATTTTTCATTAGAAAAAGTTTATGTTGTTTTTAAATTGGATTTTTTTATACCATTTTATTTTTACAATGGAAAAGCGACCTATATTTTATTTTTGTAACAACGAGTATGTGAATCAAAATATTGATTTGTGTTTGTTTGAATTCAAATTCCATCAACATAATAGGCGCTCTGTATTTCGTTTTTTGTTGTTTTATGAATGAGTATGAAATCACCTTGGTGCCCTCGGGTTGGATTTATGTTTTGCCTTTTTGCCCCCTAGAACTGCCTTGGTGCCCCTGAATATTCATGGCCAAAGAAGGCAACATTGCCTTGCCCATATATATATATATATATATATATATATATATATATATATATATATATATATGACAATGAGAATGAGAATGAGACACAAAAACACAAAAACATTTTAAACATCTGTCAGTAATTGACTTTTTTAAAACAACTCCATTACAATGCTGCATGTCAGTACTGTAAAAGTAACATTAGGCCAGTTTACATGTGTGATTATTTCACGTGAATCGACAATACATGTGAAACTTGGCAGGGAAAGCTCATGAAAGTGTCCCAAAAAATGGTCTCAGTATTTTACAGTGAAAGTCTCCATTTCTTGTGAGATTCCAGAAAAAGCTTGTGAAAGTTTCTTGTGAAAATGCTACTTAGCTCGTTCAAGTCCTTTCCTAAAGCTTCTATAAAAGTCACATGGGAATATGTAAGTTACCATAGTCCAAAGATGGCAGCAGGGAAATTAATGTTTTGCTTGCAGTATTTCCTTTATCAGATTGATGTTGCGATAACCCCACTTTTTTCTGTCTTCTCTAGAACTTTGCATAATGCTAATCATACACAGATCTAAATGTGTTTATCATACAGATTGTATTTACCAAGTTTCTGTTTAAAACTATTACTAAAAATGTTTGATAAACTGCATCGTGGGCTTGTGAATTCAGGTGGTTACAGCTACTGTACAGTACTTCAGAATACACTTGCAAATAGCTTTCCAAACAACTGTCAAAACACCTGTATTGTAAAGTATTACTAAGTACTATGTTTAAATGTGTATAACTATACTCCAATGCAATTTCTCCTAGTTACTTATGTCTGAGCAAAACCCGTGTCCATCTTCCACTTACGTCCATTGGAGCGATGAAGAGGCTCAGGTGTTAATATCCATAAGGGAAGAGGTTATGAAGAGACAGCTTGATACAATGCACAACACGAACATTGTTTAACCCACTCTCAAAATAAAATGTGGTGTGGAATTTTTTAGACTTATTTCTTGGGAATCAACAATACTACTCAATATTCCAATTTTTTATTAAGCAGAAGCAGTCACACAAGTACAGTGCAAATGAAGATGCTATATTTGGTATAAAGAAGTACAAAACAAGTTAATGAAACAAAAATGTGATACAAAATAAAAGTGCACCGTCAGGTTACAAAAATGAAGATAGCCGTGAATCTCTACTAGCAGGACCCTCTTCATATCGCTGTTTTACAATTCTTGCTGGAGGCTGAGGTAGCTGTTCCTGTGCTTGCCTCAGCACCTCCTTACAGTCCTGGCACAGATTGTGCAGGATACAGCAGGCTGTAATAATTTGGGGAACAAGCTCGTGGTTCACTTTAGTACGCTTCAGCAGTATCTGCCCCCTCCCTTGCCCAAACGCCTGTTCAATGACCACTCGGATTTGGCCCAGTTTATTATTAATAAAGATATAACCCCCCCACCCCCCACACACACAGATGATGTGTGAAAAGCAGTGTGGGCGGCAACACTAAAACATTCGTATTGGCACTATCCATCAGTAGAATGCACCAATTGTTCTCTATTGCTTTCCTTGCTACTGTATTTCATGTATTATGCATTTTTCACTGTATTGTATAATGCATTGTTTCTTACTGTATATCATGTATTATGCATTTCTCTGTAGTTATGGATTTTCTTGTTACTGCATCATGTAAAGCGCTTTATGATGGTGATCCACTATGGTAGGAGGCTGTGTGGTCCAGTGGTTAAACAAACAGGTTTGTAACCAGGAGATCCCTGGTTCAAATCCCAGCTCAGCCACTGACTCATTGTGTGACCCTGAGCAAGTCACTTAACCTCCTCATGCTCCGTCTTTCGGGTGAGACGTTGCTGTAGGTGACTCTGCAGCTGATGCATAGTTCACACACCCTAGTCTCGTATCTTGTAAAGCGCTTTGTGATGGTGGTCCACTATGAAAGGCGCTATATAAAAATAAAGATTATTATTATGAAAGACGCTATATAAAATAGATTGATTGACTAATTGATCAGCAAATCAGATCTTTAATAACCATTTACGTCAAACATAATGACACGTGGATTATTTCTCTGTTCATGTAAACAGTATTTTGGGGACTTTCACAGTTAACAGCACAAGAATCTAAGTGGGCCGTCAGCATGGCTAATTTAAATCAGCAACAATGCACAATGTGACACACTGCTGACACATTTCAAAATCACATAGGAGACCAGTGAAAAGTCTCAAGGACATCTAAAAAGTCTGCAGCATCATTTAAAGAAGGAATATCAGAAAGAGCAAAACACAGGATCATAGCAATTATATATAGGGCCCTACCTAAATCTACAGAATTAGGCAAGATCGATAGGGATCGCTTTGCTGTCTGTTAACTCTGGAAACCACTGTAGAATGACAGGTGATCTACGCGTCATGGATACAAGCAGAACATAACTCGAAAGATTTGATCGTTTCCATCAATGGTCTGGCATTCTGAGCAATGAACTCCATGTCAAGTGGCAAGTACGTGTCGCTTAAAAGCGAGATTGAAGTGCCCAGTAGTGTATCAGGTGAAATCCTCATTTCACTTTCAATGAACTCGCTGTATACATTAACATGCTCAGCGTGGTATAGAACTGCTTGAAACCTTGAATTCCATCATATCATCACTGGTTCTGGACACAGAAGCACTTGATCGAGACTGATCTACTGTTTTTCTGTAAGAAAAGCTTTGAAACGCCATTTGTGAGCTGGGCAGTGTTTTAATTTTTTTTTTTTTCATTACACTGCTGATTGCTAGCCAGACTTACAATGTGTGCATTGAATGTTCTATGCACAGAATTAGGAAGTAGACCACATAGCACTTCATTATATGCCCGACTACAGTATGTGGCATTTTGTCACAATCCCAGACACCTTGTTAAACTCAATAGCAGTGCGAGATCTGACGTGTACCTTACTACTCTAGTTAAGGAGGGAAGTCGGGGAGAATAATCAGGCTACGTTGCAAATTCCAGCAGCTGATTGTGTGTGCCATGAAGTAAAAATCAAGTCCTGAGATTGTGTAACATGCAGAGGTACCGTTTACAGAGCTTCTGTGTTTTGCAACACTGCCGCAGTACAACTGCTAGACATTGCGATAGAAGCCTAATATTGCAGGATCTGTTCATTTCCACAATATCGCAAATTAAGTAGGGCCCTAATTTATTTATTTTTATATATATATATATATATATATTGTGAGACAGCTGGGAGGGGGTTAAAACCTCCCTGCACAGAAAACATGTGAAAATGCACACTGGTTTTAGTTTAATTGTATTTGTTTATTGTTAATTTAAATTGGTTAATTGCTTTATTGTTTAATTATCCCCTGCACCTGGTGGTTGTTATTAAATTAGGACCAGGTGCCGGGTATTTAAGGACAGAAGCCAGTGTGCTCAAGGCTGCTGAGTAGAAGGAAGCAGGATAGGTGCTCTGCTTCCGAGCAGTCGGGTGAAAAGGTATAGTGCAAACCTGTGTGGTTTAATTAAGTTTTGGGGCAGGTAAACGGCTTAGCCGTCCTGTGTTAGTTAGGTTCCTGCGTGTGTAGTTAGTGCTCGATAAGAGCTAGGTGTTTATTTGGTTTTGTGTGTTTTGATTTGTGTATTATTAAAAATAGCGCAACCGCGCTTTGAAAATCCATTTCTGTGTGCTGGGTCGCAGTTCTTAAAGGGGCAACGAACCTGAGTGAGTGGCAAGCTCGCTCACAATATATATATTTTTTTATATATATATATATATATATATACATATATGTATTTGTCCTCCTTAAACTGTAATTCTCCAAATTGTGTTTTATATCTTTAATGCATTTAATTGCTACTTGATTAGTCTTTAATCCACACTATGCCATAAAAATCACACAATTGACATTAATCCATCAGATCTGGTTCTTTTCTACAAATGTAATGACCCAGAATCTTCCATAACAGCATTTATTCTTATGCAAAGCCATATGCTTAAATCATGTATATATGAGACGAAGTGACGGTTTCCAGGGTGAACATCAGCGCAAGGGCTGAAAAAAGAGAGTCATAAACCAAAACTAAAAAAGGGGGATCATAGCTGTTCCTGTAAGGCCCGATGTCTTAATGGGTTTTGGTCAACCTGATTAGGCTGTGATCCTGCTAGAATTATACCTGTCAATCCGGTAAGCCCCCTGATGCATGAAAAAAGCCATCTTAGAAATCTCAACCCAAGATCCTCTTAAAAATCACTCCAACTTGTTATTAGTGTGGCAGCTAAAGAAATGCATTAAAACATCAAGAGGTACTGGTTCACGCCTAACAATCTCAAACAATGAGGGCCAATTGAAAAACTGCAGGGGTGTTTTCAGGCACAGCAAGGGAAGTCCAAAGTAACAGTAAGGCCTAAACAGGTTGTCATCCTTTCATCACTTTGTATAGGTGAGAGCAATGTTATTTTTAACATTAAAAAAGGCTGTATTACATAGTGACCCAGTTGGCATTAAAGAAATTGCGAAGGCATATAAAAAACAGGAAGGTCAAGTGCATCCGCCACAGTGCCTCTTGCATTCTGCAACAGTAATAAATTACAAGAAGAAAAGGCTCCACAATCCGCCAATTAACTCAGAAACCCTGGAAGGCCAACACAATTCCATCTCTGCAGTGCTGCAGAGCCTCAGCGAGCATATCTATTACAGCCCTGCTCTTCAAATGCAGTGGTCTGACTCGAAAGCAGGTTCAAGTTATTTAATAATTATTTTCTCAACTGTTGTAAGTTCCATCAGTATTTTCAGTTTTATTTTAATATCACCTTGCTTTCTAAGTGATTTCTTTGCAAGCTAAAAGGAGGAAGACCACATTACAATGTCAAGATAGAATGCCGTCTCCACCAATATTTCAGTCCAAACAGTGTTACGAGGAGATGTCTATCTGACATTAGGAAAGAACAAAAATGACAGTGGACATCTTTTCTAATAATGCCTATTATACATCCATTATACTGGGTACTCTAATTGTAGAATTGCCCTTCACAAATCAAATCATCAAAAGAAATGCGTCGGCCACTTTATTTAGACAGTCATTATTTTATCATGTGCTTCCTTCCTGGCAGTTTCATGTCTGTCACTAGCCATTAAATTCCTTAAAAAAATAATAAATAAGTAATATATTATCAAGTAATTTTATATCATTTATTTGTATTACCCAAAAACTCATTTACATTTGTGTACAGACAGAAATAATTGTGTTAACCTAACCCTAATAGTTATTACCGGGAAACAGTGAAAGTTTGGATAATTAACTTATTAATTACTTGGTATCTCCAAACAATTATTGTCTTATTACTATAAAGCACAGGGAACAGTAATTTGCACACATACAGAACATGTATATGCTGTTTGCTATCTCTTCAAAATGTGCTGAAATATATTTCGGAAACAGTAACAGAGTCTATTCTATTTAATAAAAGAATAAACACATTTATTATTTGAAAAAGAAGGGTTCATCTCACTATGTTTTATTGAGTTTTAATGTCAGAATCGGTAAAATATTACTGTCAGTAGTCCCAAGTGAAAGAACACGGTTGAAAACAAAAAATAAAAAGTTTTTTTAAACACAGCAGTGGCTGCAATCCTACTAATATTATTAATCACATTAATACAATCTTGTGTAACGAGCTGCGGTTGGTCAGGGAGGCATTAATATTAACATACAAGTAATAGCACTGTCTACTGGCACAATTTTGCCCGCATTACAGTCAAAATAATGTAAAGGATTATGCAGTACATGAATATCTCTGCAAACCTATTCAGAATTTAGGAAATCTGTAATGACGTTTTTTCACGGGGGACTAAGTTTGGCATTTATTAAATAGGAATCAATAGTGCATTTTAAATATAAATATGTATGTATATTGTAAATGGTAGGGTTATAACTTGTTTATAGTATTGTTAAGTGGCTTAAGTTTTTCCAGTGTGGCTAAAAAATGTTAAGTTACTTTAGTCACAGTGGCTGATGAAATGAAAGTCTTAGAGGGAACGTAGTAGTGTCGTTTTTTATACACAGATAAGCTTACTTGATTTGAAAAACGTCATGAACGATACAAGCAACTTTTTACACTATTTGGTTTGATTAAATGAGTAGTACACAGCAAAATATGAAAGCTGAACATTAATTTAAACTAAGAACAGACACATTTTTAATGAAAAAAGTAGCCTACTTCAAAAGGAACATTAGCCTGCTATATTATATTAAACCAAAACAATAAAAAAATAATAATGATCTGGTTCTCTCTTGCCTTTTCCAATGAATATAATTTAATTAACAGAGAATAAAAACATACTGTACAAAGATAACAACTACCTAGCCTAAGTTTAATTAATCGTTTTTGTAATCTACTGGCGGCTTCTGTTGCATATACATTGCTGATAGTGCAGACCGTAGTTCAAACCAATGTTCGTGTTGGGGTGCGTATTTATTTATTTATTTATTTATTTTAATCACTGTCGTCCTTCTGGAGTCCTCTGAATGCCATTTAATTTGTTTGTTTTTTAATGCAAAACCATAACAAAACATGTATACAGGCTTTTTAAAATGTATTTATTATTTGTCCTGCGGTTGCCTTTAATTAATTTGTCTGAACGTACTACTACTTTTTATATGATGTAGAATACGTGAATGTAAACATCTAACATAAGTACCTACAATACTCTTTCAAATAAACGTGTCATGATTTTGAATGTGCGATTCTCAAGGACGGTTTTATTGTAATTAGCCCCCGCACCTTTTTCTTTACAAATTAAGTACTGCTCAGAACTAATGACTCGAAGTGACTCGCGTCAGATTTGTGACTCGACTCGAGCTTGGTATTTTTATGTCAAAGACTCCACTCGACTTGAGTCTTTACTCCCCAATGACTTGACTCGAGTCCCAATTTTGGTGACTCGTTACAACTTCGCTAAAATGTATATGCTGTATATATTCATTACAAAAAACTTTGTTACAAAATAGTAGGATTGAAGCTTGGAGCCACAAAAAAAAGTCAGGAAATGCCACACTACCCATAATTCAGCTTCATCCAGGTTAGGCTTTTAACATAGATACTCAGATGTGATGGGCAGGGTAGCATCCAAATGATAGGGGAGCAGAGGAAATGGCACAGGTAAGAAAATATATTTTAAAACCTTAGCAACAACACCTTTAACAAAGAAAAGTCCTACTAAAATAAACAAGGGTGTTTTTTGTCCTTTGAATGATAGATGGTGAAGAACTAAATGATATTTCACCCTACAGCAGGTAGTGAAGAGAGCTTGTTGTGGTATGCAATCATGGAGTTGGCTGGAGTTATGTCCCTGGTACTTTACTTTTTTTGACAAACTGCCTGCTGTGACTTAAAAAGATGAGACTTGAAACACAACTTGAAAAGCGGCCTAGCTTTTAGCACCAGCTTTTTCTAGACCAAGGCGAACCGCAAATAAACAAGATTACAAAGTAATTCACAAAAACTAGATTACAACAGCAGTTGCCTTTGCATGTTTCATGCATTTCTAAATGTTCTCAGGGATGCATCTAGTTTATCTTAGTCAAATTAGACAGTGATAAATTACTAAAAGGAGTAGTTGACAAAGAAGAGGTTGAATAATACCATATCATCCACAAGGGGATGGACACATAATTTGTTAACATTTTTCACAAGTAAGCCTGGAACTGAGAAAAAGACTTACCTTTTTACCCTGTATGATAAATACACTGCAGATCCAGAAATGGATATCAACCTTTTAGCGGCACTGTAGATTACAAGGCATGAATAGCCATTATACTGTAATCACTGGGTAATTACCACTAGTCCATGCTCTTACAAAGAAGCTACTATGTAATTTCATGGAAATATCCTTGTAAAGATGTTGGTACCTACTGTAATTACGCAAACACACTCCAATGGTCTAACAGTGATGTTAATAAAGCTAAAAGGAGGTAAGAAAATGGATATTCAAGCATTAGTTAGCACTCCTTTTAAGAACCACCAACTCAACCACCACCAAAAATTATTAGTATAATTATTCCAGTGTTGTGTGTGGAGGGTATTGCTGGGATTAAATCTCAACGAATCTATGGAATATGGATTGTGTTTGAGGTGGTGTACTGGGGAAATGTCTTCTTTACTCTCCGATGTGTAGGGGTATTACCTCTAGCTTCTGGTGATGAGGTTTCAGGCAGGTTACCATGAATAAGCCTGTGAGTTTTCCGGCCATTGTCATAGCAGTATAAGTATTTTAATAGATACTGCAAGCTTACTGCTCTCAGAGAACAGAGCTTGAACAACATAGAAGATCAAGTATTACTTACTGGGGAGCTTTCAAAGAATTTGTCCAGTGACACCTCCATTGAACTTGCATTAATGGAAATCAGACCCCTAAGTATTTGAGAGCCGAAACACAAGGATGTCCTACTATAAGTATACATATGGTGAATAGAGGTTTTATTGTCACAATGACACTCTACTGAATGCTGGCTAGATGTAAAACTTCTGAACACCAAAGCCCCAGACAAGCATCCCTCCACAGTAAAATTTTACAGCACTGTTGAGACTTGCAGCTCCGTCACCGCACTGCTCTAAAACAGGGAATTAAATGCAAATCAACAAAGATCATTTTTACAGCCTTGACAGACATATTTTTTTCACTGCAGATATCCATAGGCGTGGGTTTCTAATTACTTGAAATCTTTCATCCACTGATGAATAGAACATATGTTTTAGTATTATTTACTTCCAGTGCTTCTAACAACAATGCATCAATAATTCTGTCAGAACCTTGCTGAAATTTATGAGCTCCTATTCCTATTTAGCACCCGTCTTCTTGTGAGACTGAACTGTGAAAGCAACTAATTTGTTTAATTATCCAGATAACATTTTTTTTTTTTTCTAAACTGCTTGGAATCCTCAGTTCTTTACTCCTCAGGATCTGAGGTTTGAGTTTGCCAATTTTATATATTTTTGTACTTTTTTTTTTTATTGTACCTAGCTGATTTTTACATGCACTCTTGCATGTATAGACATTACCCTTCGGGCACTCTCTGCTACAGCAAACCACAAATCAACTCTCACTATTTATTTGAACAATGCCGCACCACTCTTGCAATCTATAATGCTAGAGATCTCGTTAAGAAGATGCAACACATATTAAAATGAGTATATTGCGGCTCTCTTCATTAACATATTTTCTCTTAGTACAGTACATACGACAAAATGTTTACTTTGCTAAGTGTCTCTGCGACTGGCCCATCTTAGTAACCTACCCCTAAATGTTTGTCCATTATACGTGGAAAGTCCATTACCAATGTCCCTGCCTAAACAAATATGTTAAATGAGGTGAAATATCTGAAACAAATAATCCAATTGTTATTTTTAGAGTCTGATTATGAACGTGCAAGTGTCCAGTAGTGCAGACATCAACAATGTACCCAGCTGTAACTGGCATTTAGCCAAAGCACTGTACAGTATACCTTGGCAACCTCTTGATTCAGAGAAAAAACCCACAGCCTGCTGCATAGAATAAAAGAATGGCTATTGTTCATTTAAAATTCCACTAAATCGAGCAGAATGTTTAACACAGAGTTTCTGGTCCTGGAACATGGCATAAGGTTTATGAATCACTGATATTTTACTAAATATATTTTAGTTTTACAGTAGCCTATACAGTAATGATGCTGTGTCAAACTCTCCGCTGAGAAATGTGTCGAGAACAGTATATCAGGGATAGTGTCTGGCCAGCTCTTCTAGATCAATACCTCCATTTAAATTCTCTACATTTAATTGCATATTAAATTATTCACTTTACATACTGGTTCTACAGTATATGTTAAAAAGTGTACCACATACAGGTAAAGTAAGAGACTGTCATCACATCTGCTCCAAATGTCCAGCATTAACAGAAAATTGACTGTAATGTAACTTTTATATTATACATTTCAATAAAACTAATACCGGTACATAATGTTCTCCTCAGAAATCATAGCTGACACCTGCAAAGGCATTAACCATGGCTTTAGCTAAACAGCTTCCAAACTCTTAAAACACAAATTGTTTTGAATTCACTACAATGAAAAACAAACAAACAAAAAAAGGAAGAAAAAAAAATCCCCATTCTTGCAAGCACCTTCTTCAGCTGCCATATCTGTGGGTGCCTAGTACTAGAGACTACCATAACCAATTCATTGTTTCTGGACTTTTTAATATCCTTGTCAGACAAGCTTAAAAAACCTACTCGTGAAACAAGGATGCAAATGCAGCGCAGTCTGTCCTGTCACTTCTCTTGTTGAGAGTCTGGAATGGGGCCATCGTTTATAAGATGTTCTATCGATGCCAGGGCTGAACTTGACCTTCGTGCTGTCAGCTTTGTGCAGCAGTCAACAGCAGAAGTTGTAATGGCCACATTATTTTCTATTAACGGTCTTAGGCACTGTACAAGGTGAGATTAAACAATATCTGTCCCTGTTCAATATGGAAGGCATGCGCTCCCTTTTTTTAAAACAGTTCTCTTTTTGAAAATCCTTTGATTTATGCCAGCCCCCACCACTGAATGTGTTTTATAGCTGCCATATAAGATTTTTTATTATTATTATTATTTCTAGAAAGAGGGCTGCATTGATAAAGAGGTGTATTTGTCTGTCAGCATGCCTTATGGTGTGGTGGCTTCATTTACACCTGGCCCCCACTCCTCATTACCATTGCAATCCTCCAGGCTCTTCGGCATCTCAAGACGAGTGCTTAATTAGCAAATCCTGACAGAGCAGACGAGCAAGTCAGTAAGCATACTTCCCTCTCCTTCTCTCTCACCGCCATCCTGACGAGTCTAATAGACTATTGATTTTCTATCCTCAAAGAAATCAGACTCCACCTTTACCGTTCAATCATGATATTAGCTGTCCATTAACTTGCATCCCCCAGCCTAACACCTTGTTGACACCACATCATCCTCTGCCTCCCAGCCAATCAACACACAGGTTAAAAAAAAAAAAAAGGAATGCAATTATGTATCTCTTGGAAAAAAAACAGCCAATTATTTTCTTCTTTTTTCTTTCTTTTGCAAAAAAATATGAGATGTGTTTCAAGGACCTGTATCATTCTCTCACAACTGTGGATTTTGAAAACCGCAGACTTAAAAAAGAAGGAAGAAACACTTTGAACTGTTACAGGCAAAAGAAAAATATGTTTTAAAGTGCTACTTCTGAAATCGTAACCCTGATAAAGACTGCTTGGTGATCATGAGGTACAGCATTAAAGAAAAGGAAAGCTTTTTGAAACCTGAAATCAGATGTCATGCTCCATTTTTTAGCCCATTTTCTGGTTTGGTTTTCAAAAATAAACAGGGGTCATGGCTGTTTTTTTTTCCTATTATGACAATATCATTATAATTCACTATGCGGACACAAATAATGGACACATTAAGCACCCATATAGGTGGAGGGAGATATTTCAGCTCACATGGGAGATGTGCAACTGTTTCCTTATTTATATGCCCTTTCAGAAATGTATACATATTTGTGCCAAAAATCCACTTATTTTACATTTTCAGGTCACACAGTATGGATTCACAGGCTTCCTTAAATGTATTATGTATCCCCTTCCACATGATAGGGCTCCACAGCTACACTTGATGTGCCTCCAGGGAGCAACTGCCCTTCACGTCAATGAAGAAGATGGCCAGGGAGACGAGACGCTGAGGGAGAATAGCCAAATACTCATCACAATTTTCAAAGGATCACAGCTATCCTGACGGCCAATACAGACCAACATTTTCAGTGCAATGAATTCCAATAAAAGCCCATTCCTTTTCAGTCTTCTTCATGTGCACCATGCAATAAACATCAAATACTCCAGCAACACCAGGGATTATAAATTAATTATTCTTGAGAGTGTCTCACAGTTTCAGTCGCATCACTGTTCTGTTGACAGTCTGCTGTAGATTATTATTATTATTATTATTATTATTATTATTATTATTATTATTATTATTATTATTATTATTATTATTATTATTATTATTTATTTCTTAGCAGACGTGTGGTGGGTCACCTGTAAGATGCTGCTTCAGGTCATGGGTTACGCAGCAACCCTTGAATCATTGCTCTCCATCAAATAGTTATTCATAATTCAAAGCTAAAAGGCCTTTTTTTGGAAAAACAGAAAGAATTGTCTGAGGTGATCCTGTCAGTCAAAAAAGGTAGATTTTTCTATATGAATATTATTGTTAACTCCTGTTTACCCACACACCTTTGCAATTTCAATGACCGTATTTCAATAAATATGTCTATAGAGTAAACTGAATATATTTTATTGATTTTAAAAATGTATCCATTGCATAATGGGTAATTATACCCAAGCCATCGCAAAGTACATTACTTGCAGAATGACTTAAATCTGAGAGGGTTAGACTGTAAGGCTGCCACGATATAGATTATTTATTTATTTATTATTTTTAGTACATGGCAGGAATCAATTCTCTGCAGGTGCTTCCGGTCTCGACATAGAAGCCACCGTTACCACTCTGGTCCCAAAGCCAGGGTTTTGAGGATCCATCACATTTTGTCTGTAAAACCATGAAGTATGAGGCATAACCCATACTGCAGCATTGCAAGTGTCAGTGACAGCTGCACCCTGGAACAACACCCAAGAGGTAGACATACCTCTTGTGGAGTGACCAGTGACCTTCACAGGAGGGGGTAAGTTGGCTTGTTTATAAGCAATCTTGACTGTCTCTGCAATCCAACTGGACAGCCTCTGCTTAGACAGGGCTTTACCATGGGCCTTAGCTCCATAGCAGATGAACAGCTGTTCAGATTGCCTCCAACTTTTTGTTCTGTCAATATAATATGCTAATGCCCTAACAGGACAAAGAGCATGGAGCTTATGCTCCCTATCCGACTGGATGGAAAACCCCCTAGTTCCACTGACTGGTTGATGTGGAAGGTCGAAATACATTTGGCAACTAAGCCGGGTTCGTGCGGAGTGTGACCTTGGTCCTAGACTCAGTGAAAAACAGACAAGCTTTGGAAACAGAAAAGGCTTGCATCTCGCTCAGGTGCTTGGCGGAGGTGATGACAAGCAAAAATGCTGTCTTAAAAGACTCCGCTGAATGCAGGGACTCAAAGGGCGGCTTCATGAGTGCCTTAAGCACTACTTTCAGCCACCACTGAGGAACATTGTCCTTAAGGGGAGGGCGCAGCCTCCGTGCCCCTTTTCAAAAAACTGAGCTCCTAGGGAATGAGTCTATTTTAACATGGCAATCTGAAATAGCTACTGTTATTCAGCCGGAATTCATTAGGAATTTGCGGACATTATTTTAAAATGTTACAGAAGAGGTAAGAGGTGGAAGAAAAGTATGAAATCAATATACTTGTGTAGTATCAGCAGTATTTTTCCAATGATTTTTGTTTACCCCCAGGAAAACAGCAAAAAGACAAATACATTGTTGGGGGACAGGCACAGAGTTCAGAAGGCAGGATAAGAGAAATAAGACACCTATTAAGTATCTGACACCCTACCTAGGGGAAAAGAGGACACTTGTGACAATAAAACTGTGTGCTCAATTCGGAATGGATTGAATCTGAATCCTTGTCCTGAATCGAATCTGTTTACAAACAATGTGCTGGGCCTTTCATTCTCTCTTTGTTTCTACACTTTGCAAGGTGGAAATTTTCTACAGCCTCGCTTCACCTGAAATGTGGGATTCTGATAGCCCCCCTGCATGTAAATACAAGCCTCAGTATTTCTTCATTTTTTGCAGGACCAAAAACAATTTATAGATAGATTCAGCAAGTTTGCAGCTCAGCACTCTGGCTGAAAAGATAGGGTTATCACCTCTATCTCAAAGGTAGTGGGGACGCAATACAATCATATCACAGCAACCAACAAGGTCTGGGCTATAAGATTCACAGGACAGCTGTAAATGTTCAATAGCTTTTCAGACAAGGGCAGACTCCTATTTAAATCCACCTCTCTTAAGCCACAGGAAGTATTTTTTTATGTGGAGCTTGTCTAACTAAAACAAAAGCAGTTTTATTGGTTTTAAACTGCCCAGCTCATTTAGTAGAAAAGATGCAAAGTAACTGAAAGAAACATCTCGTTTTATGTGTTTTTAAACCTTTGGGTCCCCGGATATTTTACTGTTTGAAATAATGTTTAATTTATTCTATCTTCGGGACTGTGAAATATGTGCTTCTATGAAAAGTGTAGTTACAATACATAACCTATTAGAGACAATTAAAGCAGCTTTTGAAGGGCACACCGTTATTTAAAGTGTGTTGCTTTTTTGTAGTAGTATTAAAAAATACATTTTGTAATACATGTAGACACACTTGTGTAACAGAATTACATTACATAGTGGTTTGGTTAGTATAACGACTGATGGCTAGTTTCACAACCCTGATTATCAGGTAGACTAAGCCAATCCAAGAAGGGTGCATATCAAGATCTGTTGACGCTCCCTAATACAAACTCAGGTAACGTTAGGTTATTTACCGTAACCCTGGTTCCCTGAAAGACAAGACGACCACCAAAACATTACGTATGGGCTATGCCTGCCTATTGGTAGGTATTTTCTGAGCTCTCTATTCCAGAGCTGCCAATAGGCCCCTTTCCTGGGATGACACCCTCTGTCCCGCCTACAGAGGGATTAAATAGTCAAGCCACGGAAGCCATGTTCTCTTTTTGCATCAAAGCCATGGGGGCGACCGATGTGACCTCGCTGGTTGGTGGTCGTCTTCTCTTTCAGGGAACCAGGGTTATGGTAAGTAACCTAACGTTACCTTTCAATTCGAAGACGACCACCACAAGATTATGTATGGGAAATGTATACCAGAGCCGTTGTGAGGGAGAAGGCATGGCAGTTTACGAGGGACGCATCAGAACCGCTTAATCGGTGTGTAATGAGCACCACAGTACCACAGGCTGAGCGTGCACCGAGGTACCGAAGCACCGGGGGGCAGCTGAAGCAGCGGTCTTTACCCTAACCACGTGTAGTTACACACCTGGGCAGAGTGTAGTGTATACCATGGGACACAGGCCGAAGCCGCGGCAGGCGAATCTGTGGACGGAGTACACAATAAAAACAATACAAACAACACCACTGGGGAGCACACTGCTGTTGCTGTATGATTTTTCAAAGGCCTGACACACCGAGATGGGCGGGCTGAGGCAGCCGGCGAGGTCTACTCTACAGCGGGCCTAGTTAAAATAGAGCCCGTGGAGGACAAGTCCTGCTGTTTTTTTTTTTTTTTACCTATGTGCCAGCAAGGGTATTTAGTCAACAACAATAACAAATATATAATTTATATTTTGATATATATTTAAAATGCCATGCGGCAGCTAGCTTAGTCACTTGACAACGGGGGTATGGCAAGGCCTAGCCCCGGTGGAGGACGTGCTCCGACACGAGTGGAGGCTGGAAAAATATCAATACTGCACAGGCAGTCGACTCACGTACCACAGATAGGAAAGCAGCAGCCTGAAAATGCGAGCGCGCGCAGGTTGCTGAAGAAAGATAGAAAGAAAAAGGCTAAATCAGGAGTCACTGATTCCATGAAAGTAGCAAGCCAGCTTTCAGCCCTAAAAGGCAAGGGAACTGCAGTTGACTCAAAAGCTCTTTTTCACAATACACGCAGATACCAACACAGAGGGTCTTACCTTACCGTCTTGAGAGGCAAAAAGAGAACATGGCTTCTGTGGTTTGACTATTTAATCCATCGGTAGGCGGGACATAGGGTGTCAGCCCAAGAAGGGGCCTATCGGCAGCTCTGGTATAGAGAGCTCAGAAAATATCTACCAATAGGCAGGCATATCCCATACGTAATGTTTTGGTGGTCGTCTTCGAATTGAAAGGGATTCTGCACCACGCTATAGTAATGAACTGCATGCTGATAGCAGCTGTAGAAACTGATTTTCAACACAGGTGAATTGAAATATTACGTAAACAGTGACCTGCACATATATAGTGCAGTGCAGGTCATCATTAGAAAGTAACTTGGCTAAGAGCATATTTAAGTTACAAAACATTTTGCCATCTAAAACCTAAAATTTGAAAACGCAATTGTTAGTATGGTACAGATAAAATATCAGTACTCCAAACACATTACTGGGCTGACTGTTACCTACTGAGAACATTGAGAATAGCACATTCATATTACAAAAGAGTGGAGTAGGCCTTGCTTGTCTACTATTGATAACAATATGTTTATCAAGGGTGCTTTCGGAGAAATATGATAAAACAAATGAATATGAAAATCCATATGGTCTTTTTTTCCTGGAATGACACAGACAGCATCATTAAATTCTGTCTTTCTCCTATGCATCATGAATGAGGGTTGCTACACTTACAAATATCAATGGATAAATAATGCAACAGTATGATGGTTTACAGCTGTATTTATCTACATAATAATATGATCAAAAATTGATGTCTGGTGTCTCAACAAGCTCTCTTTGTAATTATGTTGGCTACTGTAATGAAACGCCTTCAATAAAAAGCTTTCAGTGAAATTGTAATAATATTCAAAGAACCTGCACAAAAATTAGATTATATTTTGTAATAATACATGCACTGTATAATATGCAAAGTGTTCACAGTTTTTCTTATTCTTATTATTAATTGATCTCTCTCTCTATATATGTATTAGTGCTGGGACAAACATCCAAATATTCGAACAAATATTTTTTTACATGTATTCGGATACAAAAATCAGATGTTTGTATTCGCTACAAAAATACCTTGCACTTATTTACCGCCTCACCAGAATTTGCGTGACAGTTTAAACAAATGGCAAATGAAAAAGAGCTCTGTGTGATATGTTAGACTAATATATATATATATATATATATATATATATATATATATATATATATATATATATATATATATATATATAAAACACAGGATCAACACAGCAGCTCCTGAGCCTCTATTTAAAAGTTTGACAACAAAAAGTAAACAAACCAGATTATGCGCACACATTCTTAGTGATCTATGGAAAGCCATCGGGGACAAAAATCTGTTGTGCTGCTGAGTCGGACTCTCATAGGACAGAAAAAAGGCAAGCACATCATTCTGAAATGCCTCACTTAAACAGTACCCAACTTCCTGAAAATGTCAGCTCTACAATGACAATATTTATGATCAATGGATTCTACCACCATGCATGATCTTAGAGTTATGAATAACAATTGTACAGTACCGTATTGCGTTCCTTAACTACTATAAAACTGGTATCTGGTGATCATATAATCGAGCACAGCAAATCCTCCAGTACTTTTTTCTATAGGCAGATCCTTGACTTAAGAATTAACTTTAAAGAATTAAATAATCTTTACCGGTGTGTTTGAAAATGCTTAAATGTCACACAACCGCTCTAATTTCAGTGGGCACCGATGAAGCGATCTCTTTTCCTTGTTGTGTCAAGGCAATAATAAGCCGTGCGGAAATCAAATATTTTTTCTGCGCCTTCAAGCAGTATTGCCAATTTAACGAATTTCCCACCAAAGCCAGTGACTTTAAGGGCTGACTTGACGAGATTTGTTGTCAAAAGCAACTAGCTACAAATCTACCGATTTTCAGGACAGTCATCTGAGAATTTCAGAGATATTAAATTGGTAAAACGTTTCAATTATCCTGTATTAGCAACATCCTTTTATAAGAATAATTGTCAGGCGCATTAATTTATCGATCCGTTTTCTTTTTATAATAGAGTATCACTACCTTGTGTACGTCTCCTGTTTAATAAGTGAATGCAGTGAAAAGGCCGGGTGTGAGCACACATATTTATGAACCAAACAGTTAGTGTAACACATTGAATGGATCTTGATTGAATGTATCGGTACCATGGTGGAATTAGCTTTCATTTTCAAAACAGCTCGGTTGTGGTTGTAACCTTATAATTTATAAGGTCATACAATGCAGGATTCTACAATATTGTGGCGCACGTTACTTTTTTTTTTTTTTTTAATCGCTGTCTTTATAGGTGTGTATGATTGGTCAGTCAACAACTGAAGACATAAGAGGATAATTTCGTACCATTTCGCACCGATGAAACATAACCTGGTTAACCCTACTGATGGCATATCAAATGCTTAGAAGACAGATATGGTTGCATTCTTGTAGACCTTAAGGATAAAACAATATACATTTTGACAAGGAATTACATTAGTTCCATTACTTAGTTGGTTTCAATAAATACTTTCTGATTTAAATATAGGCCTACTATGTGATAGTTTGGGTTATTCAGTCTATTTAAAAGTAGGTCGGTGTTTATTTTTTAAATAATTTTTATATATAGTTATTAGTCGAATAAACCGCTACTGAACTTTCTAGGTAGCAAGTCCTCACAACTGCCTTAAAAAGTTAACTTCTAACCCTGACATTATATATTTTTTGTTGCGACTTTCTATGTTATGTGGAATATAATAAACGAGAAGCAAAATGGTGAGTTTTTTTCACCTTCATTTTAGAATGCCATTTCCACATTTGTTTTATTTGAAGTGTTTAAAGTTTAAATTTCAGTTTTCATTTGCTTGTTCAGCTACAAAAAGGCACAAGTAAACCTTGTGTTATTACTTTAGGAAGTGTCAATGGCCACTGTTTACTGTGAAGAAACGGCAATGTCAAGGAATGAAAAAATAAATAAAATAAAATAAAATGCAGTGTCAACTTTATGTACTATTTATTTCGGGAATAAACAAAACACGTTTAACTTGAACTGTTATTTGGTGTCCTTTGTTTTGTAATTAATTCACTGGGGTAAAGTAAGGCCTACACAACTTATTCTTTACTCCTGGGATATTTTTCTATTTTAACATGTTATATTGTAAAGCCTTGATGTAAAATAAAGGCACACAAGGGCCACGGCCACACCCCTGCTGCTATGCTGTCTCTGCCTGCGTTCAGAGCAACATAATGGCTTTTATTACTTTTTGAAAAATGAACGAATATCTGAATTAATATTTAAATTATTATATCTATATCTATATCTATCTATCTATCTATCTATCTATCAACTATGTTTCTGAACCCTTATATAAAACCCTTACAACTTCCTTGCAAGTCAATTATAATTCTTTGGTTTTGTTTTCCAGACCTTACTTTTACTTTAAATTGGATGAAGTCTGTTTAATCTGCCACAACACTGCATTAGGAATAGGTAATAGGACCCTAACTGAAATGTGTGTTGAACTTGGAACTTTAGGTGGTACCTGAACACAGGGAGTGAAACCACGTGCCTGGGTCATACCCGGGTCCCAGCGACCCACCTCAGGATGTAGGTCAACATGCTTTGACCTGGGTTGAGCAAGACAAAATGAATGACGGAGGATGAAATAACAAACAGCCACGCCTGTGTGAAGTTTTAAATTCCGCAAGGAACATTTTTGTTTTTTCTGTTTAGCCATATTTGTGTTGCTTGAGACACAGCAAGAGCCAAATTTTGATTTGATGTGATTACTAAAGGTTTTCACTTAGTATTATTTGGATACAGCACAAAAGCTTTCATCATTTGTCACATGAAAAAAATACTGAAGATTGGAAAGTTAAGCATAAAATAAGCTTAGTGTCTTCTACTGACTGTCAGTTCAAAACCCAAAAATTATTCATGCAACAAATAAATCTGTGGCATGCTTTAACGGAGAACATAGGATTTCCTGGGGCAACCTACAGAGCTTAACATCTTAAGAGTGTCTTCTCAGTGACTCAGTGAGTACCCTACACATTCAGCGACTACACAACACACTGTCTGTTGAAACACGATTCATACCTGGGTCATCCCATACAAAGCGGACCACATTTTTAAAGGTTGTTAGTTGTTGGACTCGAGCCATGCAACAGTCTAATAAAAGATATGTATCAGAGATACTCACACCATATGTAGTACATAATATAAAGGCAACTGGCAGACTGTTCACCAGTGGCTTAGATATATTGCAGACTGCACGTACTTCTGAGACAAACATACACCCATTAGGCTCCTAAAGACACCTCATTTGAGGGCTTGGTCTTGACCTTTTGTTTAAGTCCCTAACAGATACCTCTATGGTCATGAAGTGATCAATTGCTGGCTCTGAGAAGTCTATATCTCCAACACAACTGGAGCACATGTCCCAAAAAAGGACTATAACCAACAAACTTTACAATGGATGCACTTGGCAATGGATTCTACTCTATTCCAAAAGTAAGTACAGTAGACTAATCTAAACCATGATTGCCCAAACTGACCTGTTATTAGTACAATGCTATCATGATGAAATCAAATGCTGATAGCTCTAGAAATGTCAATATCATAACTGTGATAAGTTTGTAAACCATATATTGAAATGCGTATTACTGGATTTTGATAAAGTACCAAAAACATAAAACAAAGACTAGGCAAGGCATTTTTAGTGCAGTACTCCCTCAAAATGAACAATAAACTGTTGGGAATAAGTTAATGAGATGAGATTGTGACTAAAAGTAGAATTACATGTACCTGTTTGTCTCATGTATGCAGTATTCTGCCTTTGCTTTATCCTATTCATTAAATAATTAAAACTCAGTACAAAAAGCAAAGATCCCGAATTGAAGCTGAACTTATACAAAATCAATCTGACATGAATTGTTTCAAAGTGAACAAAATCTTAATCCAACATGCAAGAATCCCAGACTGAGCTTTTATTCCAAATCAACCCGACATAAAATGTTTGACATGTTGTTGTTGTTGTTTTTTCTGTAATCAATTTTGCTTTGCTGCAGGGTTGCTGAACAAGCCAAAAAAGAGAGTGCTTTTTGTCAACCGATATTCACGACAGAGATATGCCTGTGTTACTTTTTTCCAATGATCAATGTAGTTTCCAGCTTTGTTGCAACATAAAATTATTTTAGTTTCGGAGGCATAGTTACACAGCGCAAGCTTTTTATTAAGACAAAAGAGATGACTTCACTGCAGAGTGCGTACAGACTGGGGTGTTGACAGTGTGTGTTTATATTATCTTTTTTATTGTTTTTTTATTTGGGGGCCAGGTTCATTATAGCCAAAGGTTTGTTATAATGAAGGGTGTTATAGTGAGGGTGTACTGTATTATACAGAATACGATCAGTGCAAATCACTAATCTGAACATGGTCCAGTCCTACAATAAATTATATGGATTCGTGAGAGCTGACTATTATAACAGAAGTTATTTTCCAACAAGTTATTTTATTTTATTTAGCTCTTAGTTCTTGACACACCTCTTGATTTCAGCTGTCAAAGATAACTAGTGCCATGTTACTGCAACATCTCTTACCTATTTCCTTCAAATCTCTTTGTCACATGCTTTTGAATTCTCCATCATCACTGCACTTGTTTGTTTTACCTGTCTTTCTTGTGGCTATAATGACTTTCTTACACTCTAGAAAAATATACTCCCACAAATCAAGAAAGAGGAGACACAGACTAAGTGGTGGAGATGATTTACATTCTGTTGTTAACCTGGTGATTACTGCGCTGGAAAGCCAATAGCTTTAATATAATGAATCCCTCACCCTCTGCCGCAAGCACGATTTCTCTTCCCAATCTCATTGGCTCCCAACTTGACCTGCTTGACCTTTTATAATCTGTGCACTGCAGAACTTCATTACAACCTTTTAATGATGCTCAAATGGTGCAAAAACACTAATGTTATGTCTGACTCCCCCCCTCCCCATGGGAAAGCACATGGAAAGTAAATGCTACCCAAACAGTGTAAGGGGTCAGTAACAGCTTTTGGCACCTTGGATTTATGCTTATTTGTTTGGGGGTGGAAGGAGCATCGGTTACTTGGTGATTGAGTATTTGCCCTGTGGTGGTAAGAGAAACAACACAGTTTGTTTAATAATGCATCACGCCTGACTGAGTGTTGCTGCTTATCGCATTTAGAAAGACAATTCAGTTAGTGAAGGAAGCAATGAAGGTATACATAAAGCTACACTGAGGCCATGGAAAAATTAAATGTGAAAAAAGAATACCATGTTTAATTCCTAAAATGAATGACTTAATATTTTTAAATTCCCAACATTCAATCCAACCTTTTTCAACAACATAAATGATATTGTACTACCGTAGAGCCTCATATGCATTTTACAATGTCTTCACAGTTAAATAGCTTGAACAGTCTTGATGGTTCTCATATTTCTGGGGCACAGTGCAAATTGTTCCTAATTGTGATTCTGTGCTGAGATTCAAACATTTGAAAGGCCAGTAATGCAATATTACAACTGGAGATTGAAAGAGGGACTTTATTTGGATACATACGAAACAGCAGCTGCCAAGGTTAAACCAAGAGAATACCCCTCATATAAAAGGATTTGTTTTAAATGATTTGTTAGCAAAAAAAAACCTTAACAATATACACTATTCTCCCTGTTAAATATTTCCCTCCTTGTCACATGTGACACGACTCAATGCATTCCTTCTTTTCATATTTCTAAAAATCATCATTCTCTGTAAGAAAACAGGGTGAAAACAGTTTCAAAATCACCCCAAAATATAACCCCTAATTATTTGCCTTCAAGTAGATCTTTAGCAAAGCTCATTTTCCAAACACTGTAAGATGAGAACTTGTGTGAAATTATCTGTAATTGTATGTAAAAATAATGTGATATCTTGTAACAATTGTAAGTCACCCTGGATAAGGGTGTCTGCTAAGAAATAAATAATAATAATAATTGACTTCAGATTGTAGCCTATGACAAAGTAAGTATTAGTAATTACAACAGTTGCGTTGGTGGGGGAAGGGTAATAGCAGCATTTGGTAGTAATGTATTACAGCATTAATATTTTCTTCACGGCAGAGTCTTATCATTTAAAAAAATATCAAAAAAACATGATTAGGGCTCTAATTTCCATCACATTCAATCAACTGGTAATAAATATTATGCATAATCCTCAACAATGTAATACTACGTGTTACTGATTAACTTCTATCTAGCATATGCAATTCTGTATTAGCATCTCAAAATAAACAAACACACATATTGAAATCAGTCATTTATTAGTCATCAAACTCGATATTAGACAACGGTGTTGACTCATGTGTGATCAGTCACACCACTAATTGAGAATTGGAAATGCAAGGAAAGTGTGCTAAAGACAACTGACAGACAGTACGAAACAGATTCAGGAATCAGATACACTTTGAAAAGATTAAAAGAAGAAGACGGTCAAAGAGGAAACTGAAAACCTAAAATGCAAATTAAAAAGATAATTACATTTTATTAGAGAAGGTAATGAAACACAGAAAGAAAATAGTGTAATAGAATGACAAGAAGACTTTAATGATACTTTAATAATACCAATTCCCAGCGATTAAACCAGTTTTATTTATTTATTTATTTTATTGGATTTTATTATTAACGTCTCTAAAGCACCACAGACTAGGGAAAGATCTGTTCAAGCAATGTTCAATTATCTTGCTGAAAAATACTGAAACAGGTCACCTTAATAAGTTATCTTCTTTCCATGTCAAAACTGAACAATGCTCATTTTCTAATCACATAAAAGGAATAACTACAATTAGAGAAAGGAGCCAATATATACTGATGCACAATGAAAACACAGCAGTCTAAGTTTTACGTCAATAGCTCATTGGGCACTACATAATGTCACTTCTTAAATAGTGAGCAGATAGGTTTGTTGATTGATTGAGTAGTATTGTTCCTTAGGATAACAAAATACTGAGTTCAAGTCATGTGATTTCATAAAAATGCCAGGTGCTCAGTGTTTGGTATTTGAGTTGAGTTAAAATTGCCAAAATGAGTTGATTAAGAATCTGTATAAATAGTCATTCGAAAAGACATGATTTTAATTAACGAAGGAAAGTGAAAAATACGACCGTGCCCCGTTTGAGTAATGAAGACCGCCTGGTTGCTGTTGGGACGATTGAAGGCGGCCTGTCTGTGGGAGAAGTTCCCGGAGAATGAGATGTTCTGCTTTAACAAGGGCTGACACTGCGCAGAATGGCGGGGAGAGTAATATGAGCAACAATACTTTAATTACCTTATGATTTCAGGTGCGTGCCTTTAAAGATGACACTGGCTGCGAAAGAAGGACTGAGACTATTGTCATTTTTTTGATACACAAATAAGCTTACTTGACTTGAAAAACGTCTTAAACGATGCAAACAAATTTCTACTTTGTTTGATTGAGTGAGTCGTCACCTACACAAGTTTCAATACAAAAGCTAAAAATGTATTTCAATAAAGAACAAGCTTTTAATTAAAAAAAAGAAACATTCTAGCCTACTTCACTAAAGTAAAAACATGCTTTTGTTATTTTGAAATACCACTGCTTCAAATTATTACTAGTGCTAATAACAGTAACAACATTTCATTAAGAGTTGGTGTTGAACTTAAACCCGTTCATGGCCCGCAGCAACATGAACCTACTAACTTCCATATTTAAAAATATATAAATAAATAATAATAAATAACCGTCTGGTTCTCTCTTGCTTTTTTCCCCCCAATGAATGTAACTGAATTAATAGAGAATAAAAACAAACTAAACTAACAACTACCTAGCCTATATTTAATTAATTATTTTTTGTAGTCTCCAAGTTGATGTTGTAAATAGTGCAGTGCGGACTATGGGTCAAACCAATGTTTGTGTAGGGTGCGTTTTATTTTCTTCTTTTATCAATGTCTGGCATTTTCTGAACTGACTCAGTTTTTTTTTTACTACATTTTAAACCATTTAAAGGCAAAATCACAGCAAAACATACAATAATATATTGAGCAAAAAAAAGTAGAGGGGCAAAATATATTTTGCCTCCCCTGTGCCTGATGGGTTATGCGCCTACGGTCTCAATCAAGTTAGAAAAACTCTAAAAGGTCACAAAAAGCAAGCGTGTTCAGATTTTATTTTTATTATTATTATTATTTTTTTTTTTTTTAGTTTTCCACGATAAATATATAACCCCCCAACCCAGATTTTTTTTTGGTAGTTCTACAAGAATCATAGGAATGGACCTGGGAGAGGCCATTTTGACAGAATTCTGTCTACATATGGAAAACTTTCACCCATAAATTAAGATTGGGTCATTTATATGCATATGCATGCAATTTACATATTTGTTCTTAACCAATTTTTTTTGGCTGAGAAAGATGACTGTATATCGAATTTTGTTCTGGCCGATACTTTGTAACAGTATCATACCATAGCCTGCTGTTATATTTCTGATCACTAACAAGGAAAATAGTTATAGCCCCCCACAAAACATGTCAACATCCAATCCCTTTCCATGATGCGGTGGTGTTTTGTGGTTCTACTATTAATGTTCCCGTGATACGACTTAAACATGGTAACAGTTCATTCCCATTACATTAGACCTCTACCTCTACAAGAGCTACTTCCTGTTAAGCCTCATCTAATGCTGCTGAGTTGATTACATACTGTGAAAATGATTTATTTATTTTTTTTAACATTTTCTGAATTAGATTTTATGATGCATTAGCTATTGGTTACTTCACACGGACATGCATCATGAACCAATAGATTTTCATTCAGCAAAGCTGGTTAAAAGTATCAACAAAATGGAATTTCTTCATTAAGACAATTTAAGTGACAATTCAATAGTCCAATGCAACAATTAACTTTGTTTAATGACAAATCTACTGTGACAGTCACTTTAATTTGCAGGAAACAACCTATATGCTAGGGAGACAGAAAAAAGCACATGTGTGGAGGAAACCATGTGTGTTTTTAGTAAACAGCGAGAACACATCTTACATGCATGACATAGCAAAAACACTCTGACTTATATTCACTGTATCTGGGGTAACAAATGTCGAGAAATTGTAACCTAATTTGAGGGAATGTTTTTCAAGATACACAGTACTGTTCCATAGTCCAGCTAATCATGATAAATCTCCATTTCCTTCAGTCACAGTGCATAAAACACCAGCTGTGTATCAAAGCTGAAGCCAGTATCTGACTGCATTTTGTCTCCTAAACCAAAATGGGTGGCATAATTTTAGTTTTTGAGTAAAACAGTTGTATGTAATAGCACTGTGATAGTATGATTAAGACATCACTTGTATTGTACCATTGGAATAATCATTTTAATAATATTACGGATACATTTAAACTTGAATCTTTAAACATTGTACTTTTCTCACCCTCACAAAGTGTCCCTACAGGTTCTGTTATTCATTCCAACAGTGCCTCTCAGAGGCCCTATCAAACTCCAAAGCCTATAAAAAGCTGCCTAGTCTTTTTTTTTTTTTTTTTTTACTTTATCTACTTCTGTTAAGTCCCAACCACAAAGTGACTGAGCAGGACGTTAATAATTAATTAATAATTTAAAAAGGCAATTGAAAAAAATCGATAATTCCAAAATGGACAATTAGACTTTCTGTGAACACAGTAACGGAATGTCTTTTGGTTCTTTTGTACTGGGATTAAGATGCACCTTTGGGTCGTGTCTGTACACTGGTTCTGCCCACCCTTTGTCCTGTGACACCTCCCTGTGACCCTCCTGCTATTACTTCATTGAAGTCACTCACTGATCTGCAAATATATAGTATACTACAATAAAGGATAAACACCACCAGATCAGATTAATTTCTAATTACACATATTAATAAAGTTAATAAAACTTATTCCATTTCTGTTTATCCCTGTGTGACAGAGAGCGAATGAATCCAAGTCAACAATCTCCCTCCCGACCTGTGAGGGCACAGTATAACAGGAACAGTGTGCCCCAGACTGGACGGTTTGACACTTCATTCCAGGGTCAGTCGGAAGTCGGCCATCCAAAAAGAGGGCGAAGCTGCAACACTAGAAGTCATGGATTGAAGGAGATGTGATTGCACTCGCTACCAAAGGGGGCGTGACTGAAGGTATATCAGGGAATGTGGCCGAGCGATCTGTTCCTTTGTTATGGTTATGAAAGGACCTGTAAAGGAGTACAGCGAGAATTGAACCGTGAGTGTTTTGTGTTGTTTTGCATTGTCTAATAACTGTTATGTTTGTCATTTGTAGATGGCTAACTAATCCGGGAGCTGTTGCTAAAAGCCAGCACCCATCCCGAACCATTGTTGTCACCACTTGCACAAGGAGCACCCACTATTGGAATAGTGAGAGTGTGTGTATAAAGTGTGTGTGAACAGCATTATTATTTCGGGACTGTGCCCTGTGTTTTCACCTGTGCAATACACATTGTTGTGTAAAGCCAGGTACTATTATTTAAGGTTGCCAAACCAGCAACCCCACTACTTAAAGAGCTGTGTTTTGACCGTGAACTGTATTGGTGTTTATCATTCCTGGGCACCGCATCACCACTACACCTGCGCATTGCAAACCACTTTGCCAAACCCTGTTAATGATAAATTCATACTAATAAGATTAACGGTAACACTGAACTTCAGTAAGCATTTTTGTTTGTTAATTTACTACTGACATGACATAACTTTTTAAAATGTAAATAGGTACAGTATGCACAGTAGTTTGTTTTCATAACACACTTTTCAAAACAAAATGTCCTCTCTTAGCTCGGAGTCTTAAAAAAAAAAAACATGGCAGCATAAGTTCCATAACAATTCAATAATCACGTTGACATTAAACAAGAAGGTTCCCTTAAAAGACTTGTTTAGTCCATAGTACTGTTTGATAGCTTACTGTTGTGCTACCAGCTGTAAAATATAGTTTTAGTGGATTAGACAAAGCAAAGCAAATAACTCTGGAGAAAGCTGATTCAGCACTGGAACTCCGGAATGAAAGCAATACAATTTCAAAAAGGTGAATTCAGGAGATTGAATAGTCTTTCGGTTGTTTAATACATATATTCCACCTTTATTATCCATTTGTTGTGCCCGTTACTGATTTTTGACAGAGCACTAGTTTCACAGTCCTAGCGGTCCAATAAAAACTGCAGTTTGAAATTCATGTTTTCAGAAAAGACTCCACTGTGTAATAGAATGTCTAATAGATTCAAGGATTTTAATGAACATGGCAGAAAAAGAGTAACTTTGCATTAGACATGGCTATTATAAATTATGCAGATGGTCGTCTTTGTTTTTAATTTTAACTTCTCTGATTTTGCTCACCCAGCCATGTTGAAATACGTTCACAACAATAGGATTACAGCGGCCGATTGTGATTACGGTTCAAAGCCACTGTACCAGAACACATTCACAGCCACTTAAAAGTAGCTCAAGCATTAAAATGAGCATTTGTGTTGTAGAAGACTGCGGCTGTTAATATAAAATTAATCCTTTACAAATTTATATAGACTTCTCAAAACTGTGATAGAGCTCATTCAATTAGATATTTCTGGCAAGAATTCGATGTCTAGGTTGGAATAAATTATTGGGAATTACATCTGCCTTGAAGTGCAGTGAAGATGGGAAAAAAACCAAATGCCCACACAAAATCTGCATGTCTATCCAGCCATAGACACATGTAGCTGTTGCTGCTTCATCAATGAAAAAATTGTAAGAATGGTTTCACTGGCACTAGTTGGAGCTTTTCTATTTTAAGTTTTAACACAAAGCAAGTGCACACAGACCAGCTAGTTCTGGGCAGCCTGTTTATTTTGATCATGCCAAATTATTCATGCAGGTGTGTCAGCAACCACAGAACAACCCCCTGTCAGTATGTACTCAAACAGTTTACATACATGCGGCCCAATAAATCTCAGGACATGTAAAATCATCTTTGCTGTTTGTTGAGAATCTTTGCTGTTTGTTGTTGATCCGGATTGAGTGTTTCGTAACATGATAGCAAATATCCCTATTGTAAACTAACAATGGGAGCACATCCGATTAACTAGTGGCAATTCAAAGGGAATTATGTATGCGGTTTTCTATTGAAGTCACTTGAAGAAAACATCAATTCATGCCATAGTCATAGATTAAGAATCATATAGTATATGTTGCAGTAAATCCAATTAATTTAATGATTGATTGAGTATTGCCAGGATGGTGTCGATTCTTTATTAATGTGGGCCCATATTCAACATTTAAGTTATTAAAAAAAAAGATATACTTTTTAATAAAAAACAGTCTGATATTAATGAAATTACGAGACTGCTGTAGGCCTTTTTTGTTGAATAAAACCTTTTAGTGGTATAACACAAGCATGAAACACTTGCCGCTAGGAGCTGGTATCTTATTGTCTTCAGGAATTCCTTCTAGTTTAAACTGTTCAATTGTTTTATTCCTTTGAGAACATTTATCTGCCAGTTGACCTTGCTGAATAAGGCCCAGAATCTGCAAAAGAAAGCAGCATCCCAGCATGCTTTGAAACTCCCTTTTATTCACATGTCTCTTTACACCAAGGAACTCAACAGCAGTGTCAGTGAGCTACTGGCCCTTGGAGGACAAAGACTAGGAGGGAAGCGAAACGCTTTCTAACGTTTTTGATCCCCAGCAAAGATCTGCAACGTGGTGCAGCCAGGACACAAATATGTGCTCCAAAGTGTATGACTCACTCTGTACACCACCAAGTCCAGCCTACCAGGTGAAAAATGATTTGGAAAAAAATGTTTTGATATAATTTATTTCTCACCTCTGCTGTTTCTGTGCACCAGATACAGTTACTCTACAACAGTACACAACAGGTTTACTTTTATAATCTTGTATATAGAATTTGAATTTTTTCATTAAACTGTTGTAATTGTCAAGATTTTTCAGTGCTGAGACTTTAATTTGCTCATTAAGTTGTACAGCAATTTCAGGAACTGTCATTGAGAACCTATAATTACAGCATACATTATAAATCCTTTCTTTTTCAACTGTTCTGTTCCAATAGCCATTAATACATGTGTATATAAAGAGATACAGAGATACAAACATCAAGCAGTACTTCTGGCATCTCTCTTCAGATAAGTATTTTGCTATCATTAGGTACTGAATAGACACTTGCTGTGTGCTTTGTACAAAGCACATAACATTTCCAAAGCTTCCTTGTCAGAGGATTCTATTCCACCTTTAATGGATTCTTTTGTTTTCAGGTCATGATTGGTATCAGATTTAGAAGCATAAAAAATGATCAAAATAGTTATTTTATGTGTTACAAAAAGAGTTTTCAACAAGGCACCATTTTAGGCTTGAAGGTTATATAAGCCAGCTAAAAAAAAACAAACATACATATGGGGTAATGTTACTAGAAAGAAAGCAGAGCCGCAAATGTATTGATCTTGTGAATGTGCATATACAGTACAGTCAGTATATAGTATGAAAAAAAACCTTGTCATTTTTTTCATTCTACTACACTGCAGTTATACCTCCTTTCAAACAAATATTATATTATATCTAGGGTCATGTTACCATGCTTAACTCAATTTTGCACATGTGTAAGCCAGTCTAATATTATAACACCCTGTTAAACATGCATTTAGAAATGCGCCCATAGATTATGATAGCCAAGCCCACTGTCCTTCATTCCTCTGGCCTTGAAACTGTATTTCTCTGTGACCAATCTATAATTACTGTGTGATACTCTTCCTCACTGTGTAGGTCACTCGTTACAACACTGTGAACATATCCACTGCATGCTTGCCAACATTTGGAAACTGTTCAACGTGATGCTCGTCCCCTGGGGGGTGGTGTTATATGCATCATACACACTGGAGGGGTCATATGCAAAAAACACTCTATCATATAATAATAGACGTATCCCCTCAACTCAACACCACACGACCAGCATGACAGTAAACATAGACACAATACTTACCTTTGTATACCGGTAAGTTAGTAATCAGCAGATGTGTCAGCTGCACGAAGAGCACGGCGTGTGGTTTTCACAAACTCTACTGTGCAGAATAATTTTTTTTTTTCTACATGTAAATATCGGGACTTCCGATGCATCGGGACGCGGGACATTTGCTAGGAAATCGGGACTGTCCCTATAGGGACTGTTGGCATGTATGCCATTGACTGTTGGCATGTATGCCAATCAGCTAATGAAATATGACTGCGGGGGACTATGCTTATTTACATATTTTAACTAAATAAAAGCTTGGTGAAGATTACCTTGGAGAGACACTTATCCACAGGGATTGAAGACCCAATTGTTCCATAAGTCATTCATTTGAATGATGTAACAGTTACTGTACAAATATTAGAACCATGAGACACAAGCCAGCTAAAATAAGATGTAAATAATATACAGTAGACTATGGGCTCTATGTATCTTTGATTTTTCTTTCTTATCTTGACATTTCGTAGGTTTTTGTGACTTCGTAGACCTACCTGCAATGTATTAAAGTCATTTTCACTCCCGTAACTTAGTTTCATCCCTGCTGCGTTAGTGTAATTATGACTGTTCACTTCAAAGTACTTTCGTATGTGGGAGTTTCTTTATCTTTCATTTATTGGAATCAGAATGGACAGGAATGGCTTTGGGAATCGATTCTTGAACTCGATTCCATCGATTCTCAAATTAAGAATCGACTCTAGAATCAACTCCAAAAACTTTGGAATCGAACGCCCTTAGTGAGCGATGCGAGTGAAGTCGCTGAATGTCAATCCAAACGAAACACGACTTGGAAACGATCCAAATGACTGGAAATAAATACATGACCCTGCCCATACATTCCTATTGGACATACTAGAGATGGGCTGTCCCATTACAAAACAGGCTTGTTTTGATAAAAGGTTACCACCCTGACCTCTGGCAACTCCGTTGTAAAATAAAGGTTGGACTTGTAAAATCTAGAGATCAGAGATATTGAACATCCCTATATATCCAACAGTTGTATTGTTATTATTCTAGTAGTAATTGTACAGTTGTGGTCGTATTTTTTATTTTGGTACCAGTAGTAGTCCTATTTAGAGCCAGTAGGGGGCACTGCACCTGCTACCCAATGGCAGGCAGAGAAAAAAATTCAGTTTAGCACTCCCTAAACAAAAGGGGGTGCTAAAAAAAACTGGCATCTAACTAATTAACAAAAATACCGGTTTTAAAAGGTCTGTAAATTAAATGTTTAAAACCAAACCAAAACCAAAAGAAACGGTACAGGGCACGCCACTTAGAGCCCACTGGTAAACAAAAGCTGTCATGTCGCCAGTGGACTCCGCGTGGGCGTGCTCTAAAACAACCCGGGACAGGACAAGGGCCCCGAACATGGCCCCACAGTCAAAGAGACCCTCCCCGATGATCTTACACTTCCTGGTCTTGTAGATGGCCTGTCTAGCAAGAGCCAGGAGCAGATTCACTCAGTTGTGTTTCTTTACAAATTCCTTCTTTGATCCATTTTACGTATTTTAAAGTGCGACATTATTATTATTATTATTATTATTATTATTATTATTATTATTATTATTATTATTATTATTATTATTATTATTATTATCCATGTTATTATGCATAGGTCACCACTTACCTTGTATTATGATTTACTTTTATTTTGTTTTTCCTTTTAAAACAGTCTGGTGAACTTGACAGAAAATGTTTTATAAATATGGCTCATAATCTTCAAAACTAAGTATGAGCTTGGTAATGTTGGGATGTGTCACACAAAATACAAATGTATTGCTGGCTTTGTTTTACAACATATGGAATAGTACGACCTCGATAATATTCTTGTCACGGATTTGTGCCACAGAATAATTTATTGAACAAAATGTTATTTGTTAAACAAACAAACCAATTTTTTTTTTTTTTTTTTTTTTTAAAAGCCATAACTTAAAATTAGGTCACGTGTTCAAGTTGTGTGAATGTGGGACCTTTTTTTGTTTCATTTTTAAAAGCTAGCAACAGTGCACATTTTCATTCAAATGCTGGATATATAGACTGCATGTATGGTCCAGTTTATTTTTGCTTATCAATAAGCCTATTTTTATGCAACTTGCATAATCGGAAAGAAAATGTCTCAATGCTGCTAAATGCACCACCTGCAAGACACCCAGGCATTGTCTTTCTTCTGGATGTCTTTGTAGTCGTTCAATTTGCAATCATATAACAATGGATACTGCTGCACCTCATAAATTAACTTTTTGTCATCCATGATTAACTTGTTTTGGGCGTGACATGTTTTGAGGCCTGTGTTTGACGTGTGTCAAGGGTGTTAACCTTGCTTCTGATTGGTCAGTTTCATTCCAGTTGCACGAGGGGGAAAAAAAAGAAAATAGAAATATTTTCTATTTTAGCGACGCAAAATTTTCTCAAAGCGACATCACCCGTGTCGCTTGCTGCTGGTGTGGATACTCCCGTTTGACTGCAATGACTTCTAAATTATTCGCTTGAGTCGCTCGCGTCCAGTGAGGATATGGCTTTAAGCTCTGATACCAAAATCCAAGCCGAACAACTGGACAAAGTTCACACAAATAACATATATTCTGTATTTTCTCAAAGTGCCTACAGTCGGAGCACAGTGTAGTGTCTCCTACAGCATGATGGGGGACCAGGTAGTGTTGGCAACACTGTACAGTACCGGTTAGAAATTAAAGTTACTGATGTAGTGCATAGACAAATGAAACACGCCAAAAAGTCTTTACCTCCGCAGTCTTCTGTATGTACAGTATTTATTTCCTTTACACGACTAAAATACACACTCGAACAAAAGTTTGCTGCAATATTCTTAAATTAAATTAAAGCACTGAAAGCATGTAGGGAAGCATGGATAGGGAGCAGAATTACCGTGCAGATGTACCATGTTTCTATATACAGAAACAAGCTTAGTTATATTCATGCTTTCCGTTTTCGGGGACCCTTTCTTTTAGATTACGTCTTGGGTTTGTTTATGCTGTGCCCGGGGTCTGCTTGCGCTACACTATTACATTGTAATGTTTACTTTACTTCCCGGAAGGAAGTTCTAAATCTTGACTTTCAGCGTTACAAATCTATTTATAATGAGATGCAAACGCCGATCTCTCCTGTATAAATGAGCAGTAATTTATGCTGTTCGTAAACTTGCGGTAAAATTATGGTAGTCATTCACAAAAAAGAGCTGCTGAGTACATTGCACGCAGAAATTCTACTAAGGACGGAGGCTATTATTTCGAACTATTTACGAACACGTAAGCACTATTAGTGCAGAGAGCCCCATACCTCTACATGGTATTGCAATTCAGGTTTAAATTAAAAAAGCATATAATTTACTGTGTGTATGCAGACTTACAATAACTGCATTAGGTATGCTGCATTTATCAAGGATATTAATACTGCAAGTACTCTGTATTATTTGGCTCAATATCTGTTCTTCATGTGATATATATATATATAAACAAGCAAAAACAATATCATTCATTGCTGTTTCGTTCTCCAGAGTTCAAGCGAACAGCAATAAAAATGATAAACAATAGCAGCTATCTGGTGATAGGTTATTGTTTATGTGAATTCGCCAGAAGAATTTCTCATCTTACCAGCAACTGTTTGTAGTGGAAGTTCACTTTGCCTTAAAGGGACTTATATCGTCTACCAACTCACTGTAACCTTTATTTTCTTAACTACTGCTTCTGAAAAGACCCCTCGAGGCTGTAAGGAAACTGCATAAATAAATTAGTTTTCTTACAAGGCTGTTTTTTGTTTAAAGAGAGGTAGGGAAGCATAATTATCGTAGTAGAAACAATAATAGAGATTCGTACAGAACACACATACAGTTGTAAGATCAGCCAAGAAATGTAATCTTAGGAAAATGCTGATGCCATTAAATTGTTACAGTTTTGCAAGCACCCTTTTTCTAATTGTTTTTTTTTTCATTATGTTGTGCCCTGGCATGCATGCATATATATATATATATATATATATATATATATATATATATATATATATATATATATATATACATACAGACGTGCTCAAATTTGTTGGTACCCCTCCACGAAAAACGAAGAATGCACAATTTTCTCTGAAATAACTTGAAACTGACAAAAGTAATTGGCATCCACCATTGTTTATTCCATATTTAATAGAAATCAGACTTTGCTTTTGATTTTTTATTCAACATAATATTGTAAATAATAAAACAAATGAAAATGGCATGGACAAAAATGATGGGACCGCTAACCTAATATTTTGTTGCACAACCTTTAGAGGCAATCACTGCAATCAAACGTTTTCTGTAGCTCTTAATGAGACTTCTGCACCTGTTAACAGGTAGTTTGGCCCACTCTTCCTGAGCAAACTGCTCCAGCTGTCTCAGGTTTGATGGGTGCCTTCTCCAGACTGCAAGTTTCAGCTCTTTCCATAGATGTTCGATAGGATTCAGATCAGGACTCATAGAAGGCCACTTCAGAATAGTCCAATGTTTTGTTCTTATCCATTCTTGGGTGCTTTTAGCTGTGTATTTTGGGTCATTTATCCTGTTGGAGGACCCATGACCTGTGACTGAGACAGAGTTTTCTGACACTGGGCAGTACGTTTCGCTCCAGAATGCCTTGATAGTCTTGAGATTTCATTGTGCCCTGCACAGATTCAAGGCACCCTGTGCCAGGCGCAGCAAAGCAGCCCCAAAACACAACCGAGCCTCCTCCATGTTTCACTGTAGGTATGGTGTTCTTTTCTTTGAAAGCTTCATTTTTTCGTCTGTGAACATAGAGCTGATGTGACTTGCCAAAAAGCTCCAGTTTTGACTCATCTGTCCAAAGGACATTCTCCCAGAAGGATTGTGGCTTGCCAATATGCATTTTAGCAAATTCCAGTCTGGCTTTTTTATGTTTTTCTTTCAAAAGTGGAGTCCTCCTGGGTCTTCTTCCATGGAGCCCACTTTCGCTCAAAAAGCGACGGATGGTGCGATCAGAAACTGACGTACCTTCACCTTGGAGTTCAGCTTGTATCTCTTTGGCAGTTATCCTTGGTTCTTTTTCTACCATTCGCACTATCCTTCTGTTCAATCTGGGGTCGATTTTCCTCTTGCGGCCGCGCCCAGGGAGGTTGGCTACAGTTCCATGGACCTTAAACTTATTAATAATATTTGCAACTGTTGTCACAGGAACATATTTTCTTTCTGATCTCCTCAGACAACTCTCTCCTTTGCTTTCTCTGGTCCATGTTCAGTGTGGTGCACACAATGATACCAAACAGCACAGTGACTACTTTTCTCCATTTAAATAGGCTGAATGACTGATTACAAGATTGGAAACATGTGTGATACTAATTAAAGAAACTAATTAGTTTGAAATATCACTATAATCCAATTATTTATTATCTTTTCTAAGGGGTACCAACAAATGTGTCCAGGCCATTTTAGAATATCTTTGTAGAATAAGCAATAATTCATCTCTTTTCACAGCTTCTTTGCTTTATTCTATGACATACCAAAGGCATGCAAGTATACATGATAAAATAGCTTTTAATTTCATCACTTTTCAGGAGGAATGAAGCATTATTTCAATGAGCTGTAAGGGTACCAACAAATTTGAGCACGTCTGTATATATATATATATATATATATATATATATATATATATATATAATCTCCTAGCATGCATGGTATTATTGTCAAAATACAAAACAGACAGAAGTATGATTCAAACAGTTAAATCACTTCATAACATTAAGCAGGTTTAGTGTCTTTTTGTTTACCAGTGTTTTTGCCCACAGTTCACTTTAAAAAAAAATTACAAGAAATCCAAGAAAGCATGCTTTGTTGTTTCATTTAAATGACAGAAAGCATTTAAGCAGTATGTTACTTATAATGCCCCCATGAAATCTCAAGCAAACTCCCACACATGGTGCTTGTGAGCACTCCCCCACTCTTTAAGGAAACACTGTTTTTCTTAGCTTATGGTGCAACACCATATACAGGATTTAGATTAATATGTGAATGTGCTGCAGAAAAGTCTGTCTTAACGCTCCCTGGGCTAAAAGATTCCCACAAATTATTCTGACACAAGTACCAAGCTATTAGGATAAAAACTCAATGCAGCTACCATAGCTTTTAACCCACTTGGAGCAGTGGTATATCTATGTGTTCTTGAAAAGATGCTTTTTAACAACAACTAAAAAACTAGAAAAAGAAAGGCAATCCCACTATTTGTATTAGTCATGCTGTCAAGATCTAAACAGGAAAGCAAGGACCATTCTATAATCCTTTTGGCAACTCTAAATACAATTTTAAAAGCCAACTAAATCATTAAATCTCATACCTGAGAAAACAAACAAGAAAAGTGGAATATATACTGTGTCCTAGTAACTGTGCTCTTGGTATAAGAAACATAAATATGTAAGAAAAGCTTTTACTCTCATACTTGAACAACAATTTCTATGGTTTTTTTTTTGCTTGTTTGTTTGTTTGCTGTAGGGTAATGGTCGTCAAGAAAAACAAAAAAAGAAAAGTTTAAATATATACTGTGTCCTAGTAACTGTTCTCTTGGTAACCAGGAAGAGACATAAAAGTTATATACATAAAGGATGAATGTTAATAGAGTATTGCAGTTACTCCATGAATGAGGATAGCTGAATAACACACAAGAACCCAAAGGATTGAGAGCAGAGGTGAAAGTCGAAGTGAAAGAGTTGTTTACGGCTATCCTCATGAGTGAAATAACAACAACACTCATAAGAACATAAGAAAGTTTACAAATGAGAGGAGGCCATTCAGTCCATCTTGCTCGTTTGGTTGTTAGTAGCTTATTTATCCAAGAATCTCATCAAGCAGCTTCTTGAAGGATCCCAGGGTGTCAGCTTCAACATTTTTTAGCTTCAAAAACATGTACATGGAGCATTCTGTGCATATTATGTATGCAAAAGAACACACAGTTAAACCTATATTTAACAGCTGAATTTGTAGAACTAATTTAATTAGATCAATCACAGCAATTCTGCTTAGCAATGCAATTTAACTTGAACAATAATTTACTCCCAATCATTCTACTGTTGGATTTGAATGTTGCTACAAGGCTCTCGGATATAACGCGCGCCTCGGATATAACGCTCCTATAGCATGTCCCCCAATTCCCTATACTAGTGATTCATGCAATATTTCTTCAGTAAATACAGTATCGGTGTTGTTCAAATTATAAACAATTTCTCAGTCTAACTTCCGATTCTGTCTCTCCCTTTTGATACAGTATCTGAACTGAAGAAAACTGCGCTGGAACTTTATAACAGCATTTGTTTTATTACTAAATAAATATTAGGCCTATTACATGGTTATCTTTCCTAATATACTTTTTTGCTGTGAGAGGAGCTGCGGCTTTCTCCGGAAGACGAAACGCTTCAGCTTCGTTTCTAAAAAGACGCATCAGGTGTCTGTGACTTTTTCGACAGGACGGCATGATTTCTTTGTGATGTGTATACTCAGTTTGTTTTCATTAAAAACGTCTTTGACATGCGCAGCTAAAACAATCTTTAAACAATTAATGCTTAATGTATTAACTATGCGACCTACCTTATAAACGATTTCAAAGTAGCCTATTTTTTATACATATTTTTTTTTATTTCAAAACTTCAAAGTTGAAAGTAAATGATCACTAAAGTTTTCACAAATGTTGTTGCTCTGTGGCTTGTGCTGTTATGTCTGGAATAAACACGAGTCGTGTAAATGATATTAAAAATGAATAATGTATTACATATAACGTTACTGTTTACAGATATTTGTTTATATATTTATTTTATATACAGTGTACACACAAGATTGGTATTGACAGTGAGAAACAACAGTGAGAAACAACTTATGAAAATATTGTATCATTTAAGAAGATAATTGCTTGAGGGTAAACACTGTCCCATGTCGCATGGGAAAGAGAATTTCAAAGATCACATGACATGTTCACAGGCTCTGGTTTATTACATGACAATATATACAATCCACATGTTGTTTGTTGTGTTGTATACTGTCATAACTTCTCATTAAAGCCTCTGTGGGATTTGGCTTTGTATGTATTGTGTGTGTTTTCTTTTTTTTTTTTTTTTTTTACTGTAGAGCTTTTTAAAAAAAATAATGCTTTAAGTCTTAGGAGTATGCAGTGTTTTATTGCAGTATGCAGTGTTTCCTTCATTGCACTAGTTCCATTATTTTTAAAACCGAGAGGAAAAAAAGCTTGCTGGCCCAGTGTTTGTGTGACTTCCTTGTGTGACTTCCTTAAGATGTACCGGACTTCCATAGATTTAGATATATAGTGGCAGACTAGGGGGAGGAAAATATGTAGTCCATGAGGGGAAAAGGGACTACATCCCCCAGAATGCCACAGGAAGAGGTTTTCCTGGCTCAAGATAATTCACCTGCCTGTAATTAGGCAGGTGTATCAACGTATATATCAACGGGACAAAATGTTCGGGCCAGCCTGTGTGAGGAGAGAGGCTGTCACGGTGAAGAAACCTGTGTGGTTTTGTAATGGCAGTGTGGAAACCTTTGTGTTTGTGTGCGTTTGAAGAATTCTTTTAAATCGGTAAACGGCTAGTCATCTGATTTTAGTTAGGGAACAAAAGTAAAAAGTTAAGTTAGCGCTCCAAAACGCAGTTAGGTTTTTGTTTTGTTTAGATTTCAGTTCTGTATATAATAAAATTGCACATAAGTGCTTAAAACCTTCAATTCTTAAAACCTGAAAACTTGTGAAATTATATATATATATATATATATATATATATATTCATGTAGCAACATTGAAAATAAACTCCTAACACTTTTGGTATAACACAACAGTCCTTAAAATGTTTTGTTTGTTTGTTTGTTTGTTTTTTTAAATTAAGTTTTAAAATTGTAAAATGTCATAAAATGTTTCTCAACAACAACAAAAATATGTCATGGTCTTTTCCAGTGCTCCATTCCTACAGCCAAGTTGTTGGGCTGAGTCAGGGATGGTCTCAGTTTCCATGGATACCTTGTTACAGCAGAATCAGATGAGAACGTGGGAGTAAGAAAAAGAGAGAGAGTAACTGAATCTCCTGGGGTGAATTGTCACAATCATCTACATAAGAAAAGCATAAGAAAAGTGGGACATATACAAAGGTTTACAGCTTTATCCCCAGATTCTGAATCTTCTAATAACCTGTGGTGAAAAATATAACCAGGTTTTAGCACAACTGGATAAACAATTCGGAAGAAATAATAAGTAAAAATGTGACATACTGTGTATGTTAATGTAGAATTTGCCAACTTCTCAGTAAATAATGTTTCCTTTTTTTGTGTAAATAAATGGGGCACTGAGAAACTATTTACTAAACCACCATTTAAAAAACTTTTTTTTCTTCTTCACACAGTAATATACGGTAAGTATGCTGTTAAACACTGCCATGTTATATGTTACATAACCTTTTTATCCAGTTAACCTACTGGATGCTTCACTGCTGTACTGAGACACGACCTCTGACCTCCTGAACTCCAGAGTCAACAGGGAATCCCAAAGCAGGGTTTACACCTGTTACGAGTGTAACCAGCTTTTCAATCTGTCATACTGAAGTGCGGGGTTGTCTAAAGGTTCAATCGACTACTGATGGCAAAGTAACAAGGAATGCAAGTTATTAAGTGGCTCTTTCATTTTCATGATTGTCCACCACAAATAAATATCTTAAAAAAGCATCTGCATCTTAAAAAAAAGAGTTCGCATTTCATATTTTACCATACCACAAATGAATGTGGCAATGTCAATGTGCATGAATAACTAATAGATAAACCTATTTCACACTACAACAGCTGTGCATTGTTTTCTCATTTCCATTTTCAATCATAATGACACATATTCATATAAAGTGGTTCCATTTATTTCTAAACTACATTCTGATGTATTTTATAATGATAATTATTTTTAATATGTAGTTTTTGTTTTGGTCCAGCTTTCACCCACTCCCTCCGTCAAATTAACATGTCCAGCTACCGTCTTCAATGAATAAAGCTACTTGTAGTCACTTACAGACTGTATCGTTTTAATATTCAAACTGCATTAAAAAAAGCTATGAAAATGCACTGGAGGATGGGAAAACGTGCACGCAATGACTGTAAACTTTTCTTTTTAAATTGTCAGACCTACAAACATTCTCTTTAAGGTCACATGTACAGTAAGTTTCATGCATTTAAATGAGGATTTTTTTCCACTTATCTACACACCATACGCCACACTGTTAAGGGGAAAAAAGTTTTTACTGAGAAAAAATGATATATTAAAAATACAAAACTGAAAGATCATAATTGGATAAGTCTCCACCCCCCTGAGTTAATACCTGGTGGAAGCACCTTTGGCAGCAATTACAGCTGTGAGTCTGTTGGGATAGGTCTCTACCAACTTTGCACACCTAGATTTGGCAATATTTGACCATTCTTCTTTACAAAACTGTTCAAGCTCTGTCAAGTTCCATGGGGAACGTTGATGGACAGCAATCTTCAAGTCATGCCACAAATTTTCGATTCGATTTAGGTCGGGCCTCTGACTGGGCCACACAAGGACATTTACCTTTTTGTTCCTTAGCCACTCCAGTGTAGCTTTGGCTGTGTGCTTTGGGTTGTTGTCATGCTGAAAGGTGAACTTCCATCCCAGTTTCAGCTTTCTTGCAGAGGACAGCAGGTTTTCCTCAAGGACTTCTCTGTACTTTGCTCCATTCATTTTCCCCTCTATCCTGACAAGTGCCCCAGTCCCTGCCGATGAGAAACATCCCCATAACATGATGCTGCCACCACCATGCTTCACAGTAGGGATGGTGTTCTTCAGGTGATGCGCTGTGTTGGGTTTGCGCCAAACATAACACTTTGCATTTAGGCCAAAAAGTTCCATTTTAGTTTCGTCAGACCACAAACCTTTTTGCCACATGGCTACAGAATCTCCAAGTGTTTTTTTTGCATACTTCAAATGGGATTCAAGGTGGGCTTGAGTAATGGCTTCCTTTTTGCCCCCTCCCATACAGGCCAGATTTGTGGAGTGCTTGGGATATTGTTGTCACATGCACACTTTGACCAGTCTTGGCCATAAAAGCCTGTAGCTCTTGCAAAGTTGCCATTGGCATCTTGGTAGCCTCTCTGATCAGTCTCACTCTTTCTCGGTCATCCAGTTTGGAGGGACGGTCTGATCTAGGCAGGGTCTTGGTGGTGCCATACACCTTCCACTTCTTAATAATCGTCTTGACCGTGCTCCAAGGGATATTCAAGGCCTTTGATATTTTTTATACCCATCCCCTGATGTGCCTTTCAACAGCTTTGTCCTGGAGTTCTTTTGAAAGCGCCTTGGTGCTCATGTTTGAGTCTTTGCTTTGAAATGCACTACCCAGCAGAGGGAACCTACAGGAACTGCTGAATTTATCCTGAAATCATGTGAATCACTACAATTTAACACAGGTGGAGGCCACTTAACTTGGTGTGTGACTTTGAAGGCTATTACTTACACCTGAGCTAATTTAGGATTGCTATTACAAGGGGGGGTGGACACTTATCCAACCAAGCTATTTCAGTTTTTATTTTTAATTAATTTTCTACAAATTTCTAGAATATTTTTTTCACTTGGAAGTTGTGGGGTAGGATGTGTGGATAAATGAAAAAAAAAACAACTATTTTAATGCATTTTAATTCCAGGCTATAAGGCTACAAAACATTTTGAAAGGGGGTATAGATTTTCTATAGGCACTGTATATGAAAGAAAAGTTTTTTTTTAAAAATGTACACAAAAGGTTTAAAAGGTTAAAAAATCTTATTTTCAGGATGTTTCGAGCAAACGCCCTTCAGCTGAGTAAATACAGTGCAGTAAACTTGTTGTTATTCAAGAATTGTAATTATACAAAAATTCTATAAAAAATGATTATTAGAAGACATCACAGTCTGTGATCAATCACTGCTATGGAACAAATGTTGCTCGGAAACAGAAGGAACTTTGGAACCTCTGGGAATGAACATTCTATTCTAATAATCATGACACCATCCAAAGATTTTTGTATAATTACAAATCTTGAATAACAACAAGTTTACTGCACTGTGTTTACTTTTCTTTTTAAACAGCTTTAGAAGGGCTTTTGTCCGAAACGTCCTGAAAATAAAATATTGTTTAACCTTTTCTTTCATATGCCTTCAATTTTGTACATTGCAGTTTTATATATATATAAAAATACATATCTATATATAGATATATATAAATACATATCTTTCTCAAGGCTCCCTTGAGAAAGATATGTACAACATATCGAAACGTTGGGCAGCTGGCTCTTTGAGCTAAAATATATATAAAGGTAGAATAATTGATTACAAATTAATTATCTGGACGTTTCGGACTACAAGTCCTTTATCGGCTGAATACAAAAAAACAGTGCTTTAAGAAGTTGATAAAAAACAAAGTAGTCTTTTAAACAAAATTCCAGAATTTTGATGATGATGATGATGACCTCAGAATAGAATGTTCATTCCAAATGGCTCCAAAGTGCGTAGTTTGAAAATAAGTTCACATTCCTTTTGTTACCTGACAGCATTAGTTCCATAGCATTGAACCATCCCACAAATTGTGATGTCTTCTATAGTGTGGTCATTTCTGTTAAAATGTCTGGCGACAGGAAAGGTGTTAATTCGTATACTTCTCAGATGTTCCACGAAGCGATCAGCCAAGCGTCGTTTTGTTTCACCAATATATAGCTTGTTACATTTGATGCAGCCATCATGGATCATGGATAGTAAATGAGGATTTTGCTCCCTTAACTACAGTGTTGCTGTGAATGTATTTACAAGTTGCACAACGTGACCTATTGCATGGAAACATACCCTTAAGACTGTCCAGATTGGGTCGAATGTTACTGTGGACCTAATGCTCTCTTAGATTTTTGTCTCTTCTGTATGACATTAGAGGAGGGTTATTGAAAATAGGAGCTGTAGAAGGATCATCTTGAAGAATGCTAAAATTTCTTTGTATGATGTGTTGTACTTTTTTGGTCATAGGATGATATGTAAGAACAAGGGGAATACTTTCAGTTTATTGTCGATACTCTTAACTGAGCTTCTCTAAGTATATATATAAATGGGTAGTGTTAGATTCCACAAACAACAGTTTGCACTAATTTAAAATCAACAGTGTTTATGCCAGCAATGTATCAGACTATTGCTTTAGGCTGCTCACGGTTGTAATTGCAATGTTTTTCATCAATCTGGTGGTGTTTTCTAAATGTGCTCTTTAAAAAGGTCCGGTCAATCAATCATCGAGCTAACCCATCATACCAATTCAGTGGCTTTCAGCTTCTCAGGATGCAGTCATTACATTTTGAAATGTGTAATAAAACAAACGTCTCTTACGGGTATCAGAAAACATGAATATATGCTTCTGTCAAACATTATAGATCAACGCAAATGGACAACAACTAAAAGAAATCAATGTAAGCTGACATTTTTTTCAAACACATTTTGAACTTGGTGACTGATAGGGAGCTGCTCTTATGCACCACCATACTTGTTGCAGTTTCATAGCAACGGTTACTTCCTGTGAAATACACAAAGAGGCATACAAAGAACTTCAAATGGCACCAAAATGGGCATTTACAGCTCAATGGTAGTCATGGCACCTCATTAAATATGTTACATTTATCTCATTGATTCCTCGAGGACAGTATATAAAACTGAAAAAATCACTATTTCTTCACGAAAGAGTCGGTGCTGTGGATTTAATAATTCATGTATTCTTATTATTTGATGTAGGCTTAATGATTTGCACTCGAATGCATATGTAACCTGAGAATGACACAGATTTGGGCTTTCAAACCTCCAAAAAGAAATTATTTTGATAAAGCAGAAGTATGAATTAGTCATTTAGCAGATGCTTTTATCCAAAGCAGCTTACAGAGACTAGGGGGTGAACAATTCATCAACAACTGCCGCTGCAGAGCCACTTACAAAAGGACCTCGGTTTAACTTATAAATAAAAAATATTTTATATTTGTGCTTAGACTGACTTTCAAAGATTAAACTGTCTACCTCTGAGCTACAAAGGGCTGAGAAAGATGTTATTGTGAGTTGTTATAATAACTTAAGATAAAAAATACTACTAATAAACTGTTGTCAGATATATGCGTATCTGTGCATTTTAATTGGAAGGTAGCATATACTGTGTGTATATACAGTTCTAGTCAAAAGTTTACATACCCCAATGGAAATTTATAATTTCTCAAAATCTTTTGTAGCAAAAGCTTTCGCTTTTGTGGATGAGGAAAACAAGTTACAAGAAATAGATGTTTACAATTATTTATTTCAGCAATTTTTTTTGCAAAACTCAAAAAATGCTAATTCAAAAGTAATCATACCCTTTGATGCTATGATATTATTGTCTACAAGGTGCTAGAAATTTCAATATGAAAATGCAGAACCTAATTCTAGAAAAGTCTAGAAAATGCTGGATTGTAGGTGAACATTCTTAGAGAGTATCAAAGGGTTAGGCATAGGATGATTGCTGTCATTACCAATAAGTCAATATGGGAAAAGGTAAAGAGCTATCTGAAGACCTTAGGCAAAAAACTATTTATTGTCATAAAGCTGGAGAAGGATACAAGTAGTTTTCCAATCATCTGAGTATCCCAATTTCAAATGTTTCTATTATCAAGAAGTACAAGACTCATGGTACTGTCACAACACTCCCTCGATCTGGAAAAAAGAAGGTTCTTTCCCAAGAACAAGTAGAAGAATTGTAAGGAAGGTTAATAACAATCCGATATTGACTGCCAAAGATATTCAAAGTGAATTCACTGCAAATGGGACTGGGGTTTCCATTTCAACCACAGTTCGAGTATTGTATGGTGAAGGTCTCAATAGTCGCAGGCCAAGGAAAACGCCACAAGGACAATCACTTAAAGTTTACAAAACTGCATTTGAATGATGGATATGAGTTCTGGTCAAAGGTTTTGTGGAGTGATGAAACAAAAATTGAGCTATTTGGTCACACTGATAGTCATTACGTTTGGAGAAAGTCTGGTGAGATGTACAAAGAAAAGAACACCATACCTACTGTCAAGCATGGAGGTGGTAATATCCTTCTATGGGGCTGTTTTTCCTCTAATGGCACAGGAAATTTAGTTCCAATACATGGTAAAAAGGAATCCATAGCATACCAAAAGATCTGCTACAAAACTTGGTTTAAAGCTCAACTGGACGTTCCAGCACGACAACGATCCAAAGCACGCATCAAAATTTACTTCAGAATGGTTAAAGAAGAATAAAATCAAGGCTCTGGAATGGCCTAGTCAAAGTCCCGATCTAAATCCGATTGAGAATCTTTGGTATGAGCTGAAGAAGGCTGTGCGATTATTAAGAAGTGGAAGGTGTATGGCACCACCAAGACCCTGCCTAGATCAGGTCGTCCCTCCAAACTGGATGACCGAGGAAGAAGGAGACTGATCCAGAGAGGCTACCAAGAGGTCAATGGCAACTTTGCAAGAGCTACAGGCTTTTATGGCCAAGACTGGTCAAAGTGTGCATGTGACAACAATATCCCAAGCACTCCACAAATCTGGCCTGTATTTTACTCAAGAAAGACCACCTTGAATCCTGTTTGAAGTACGCAAAAAAACACTCAGGAGATTCTGTAGCCATGTGGCAAAAAGTTTTGTGGTCTGACAAAACTAAAATGGAACTTTTTGGCCTAAATGCAAAGCGTTATGTTTGGCGCAAACCCAACACAGCACATCACCCAAAGAACACCATCCCTACTGTGACGCATGGTGGTGGCAGCATCATGTTATGGGGATGTTTCTCATCGGCAGGGACTGGGGCACTTGTCAGGATAGAAGGGACAATGAATGGAGCAAAGTACAGAGAAGTCCTTGAGGAAAACCTGCTGTCCTCTGCAAGAAAGCTGAAACTGGGACGGAAGTTCACCTTTCAGCATGACAACGACCCAAAGTGGAGTTGCTAAGGAATAAAAAGGTAAATGTCCTTGAGTGGCCCAGTCAGAGCCCCGACCTAAATTGAATCGAAAATTTGTGGCATGACTTGAAGATTGCTGTCCATCAATGCTCCCCAAGGAACTTGACAGAGCTTGAACAGTTTTGTAAAGAAGAATGGTCAAATATTGCCAAATCTAGGTGTGCAAAGTTGGTAGAGACCTATCCCATCAGACTCACAGCTGTAATTGCTGCTAAAGGTGCTTCCACCAAGTATTAACTCAGGGGGGTGGAGACTTATCCAATTATGATCTTTCAGTTTTGTATTTTTAATATATAACTTTTTTCCCCTTAACAGTTTGGAGTATGGTGTGTAGATAAGTGGAAAAAATCATCATTTAAATGCATGAAACTCTGAGGCACTGACACAACAAAATGTGAAAAAAGCTCAAGGGGGTGAAGACCTTCTATAGACACTGTATATATATATATATATATATATATATATATATATATATATATATATATATATATATAGATATATATATATATAGATATAGATATATATATAATGCATTCCCCTTTTAGTATTTTAACTTTGCCTTGATAAATTCTCAATTCAATTGTCTTTTTACTTCATTCTATGCGCTTTATCTTTAACTTTGTTTATTTAAGACGTGTCTGCATAAATTAATTACATTCAATTTAAATGTTGCTTACCAGTCGACTTGTGATAAAATATCACGGGGCTCTTCTTTGTGGAAAGCCTTCAATGTGTAAACTATTATACCCAATTGCTACCAAATAATAATATTGTATTAAATCTAGATTAGTAAAGCTCCATTAATTCCAATGAACAGTGTGACATCATAAGGAATGTAGCTGACTGAAGCTACAAATAATTAAGACTACATGTATTGTAATGACTTCTAAAAAAAAAAAAAAAATCTCAAAAATATGTCTGGCTATATTTTTGTGTTATGTGGCAGACTTTTATTCAATCTAATTTTCCAGTTTGTTTTTAATTAGTTTTTCTAATGCAGTGGCATTTCCAGGTCTCTCAGACTGATTGAATAGTGCCATAGAACAGAGTAGCGACATCCTAAAGGGTGGATTCAAACAAAAAACACAGTGTCGGTTTTATAGCCGGCATTGTATTTCCTGTTATATAATGACTGTATAGATTTTGAATTACAGCTTGTTTGACATATGTACTGAGGGGAGGGGGTTTGATGTGCTTTTCTAAATAGTTGTGATATTAATATATCAGACTTGTAGATACCCTTTACCCAACACAAAATGCACATCTTCACTGGTTTTGAGGGAAAACATCAGTTACAAACGAAATCTGGTGAAGCTCAGGTTCTCCTCTCTCTCTCTCTCTCTCTCTCTCTCTCTCTCTCTCTCTCTCTCTCTCTCTCTCTCTCTCACACTTTTTTGTCAAATGTAACATCACGGAGTGCTGCTGTAAATTATTAATATCAGTTTGCTGTAATAATTTACCCACAGTGCCGGCTTTTGAGCCAGCAGTTCAAAACACACCATCTGGCTATAAAACAAGGTCTACATGGAGCTTACTTATGGCACTTTAGTTACACTTCACAGACACACATGCTAAAAAACACAGCCCAGGCCTCTGCGCTGAGAGAAAGCAGCAATGTCAAAAACAATATGAAGCTGATAGACCTGTTTTTTATGACACTTGACTAAAAACTGTATTACAACAACAAGTGATACATAATGTATATAGTATAGCTTCCTGAAATAATGCAGATTCCCTCTGTGATAAGTTCAGACATCATGGGTTGCTGACAATAACCCAACTGTTACTCCCTCTGTTGGCTGATAATTCAGGTTGAAGCCCTGCATCACTATCTGATCCATTTTAACTGAGAACTCCCTTTTAGAGTAGATGTGAACCTGATCTCAAACCTAATGCATGTTTAAAAAAAAAAAAAAAAGTATGCAACAAAAACTATGGACCAATAATAAAGTATATTGTTTGCGATTTAGATTAAATTTGTCAACATTTAAATTATGTTCCTAAGCTACTGTTTAATAATAAATGCTCAAGACAATATGACAAAATGATTGACATTCACTGTCATCATTTCTCATTGTAAAACTAATTTAAGTTCCTTGTGCAATTATTTTATCAGTAGCTTCAGTCTATATATTTATTTCAACTCTAGCAATGTTGCCAGAGTGGGTCCTGTCTGTCCCGCAGCTCATGCATGCTCCTGATCATCATTCAAGCAAGTAGTTAGCTAAGAGGATTTCCAATGCTTTCCTGGAAGAGAGCCATTAACCCCTGTCACATACCCAGCAGAACTGAGGTCAGGAAACTTGCAGCCCTCCAAGAAGGTGTTCACAGGCAGTGCTGAGATCTGAACCCAAACATCTCCAATAAAGAAGTTAAGCGCATACAGTCACAGCATTGTCAGCCTGTTATTTCACCTTGCATGTTTTCCTTTCACAGCAAACCACATACGAATAAAAGGTATTAACAGACATAGGTGTACATCAACAGTGAGCTATCAAAAAATAAAGACATAGAAAATGGTGCAGATACAACCCTGGACTAAACAGCTAAAGCTACTGGGCAATGTCTGATGTGATGCTCTGCTCTGCTCTGATAACAAACATTTACAGTATCTCTGTTTTCCGTCCGTACTAATGATAAAATAATCTCCATATCTACCCTGCCCCCAGGCCTACTGTAGGCTATTTTGTATTGAAGGAGATGTTGATTTTACTTCGATTTAACTTCACACTAATCCAGACTGAAAAACAAAGACATTCATCAACTGGAAATCAATGCAACAACCCAGTTCGTAGAAATTATAATCCACTAAATATAACGTGTAAAATTACAGTACCACTCCAGTTCATTCCCAAGCGCAAACTGTATATAGTACAACAGTAGTCCTTTAAGATAAAATAATAATAATTCAAACAGTTACACAGGGCTCACTGGATTAATTTGAAAAGACTCAAAGGACTATAATTTTCACTACAGAATGTAATTCTTAAAGGGCCTTCTGTACAGTTACCAGTGTACTAGTGGAGTGTGCTAAAAACTATTTTCCGAGTAATTACCTTTAAGGAACGTGAAGCTGTTAGCTCTTAATTAAATGCAATAATATGTGTTAATTACTCAACACAAAACAATGCGGTCCCTCGGTTTCCCATGTTTACACAAATATTGAGTATCAATCATTCACAGACTGACACTTATTTAATATAGAACCTGTCATGATCAAACTAACTAAAATCCATTTATATTTTATAAGAAATAATTTTTGTGCCTTTCTTTTAAAAAAAAAATCACTTTCCTTAGTTTTCTTAGAAATCCATCATGTCTGCAGTGAATTGTGGGATTGTAGTCCTGGACAAGGTGTTATCTCTGGTTAAAAAAATACATATCCCAGTTTCCACCACAGTAGTTTGAGTTAGGTACAACAGTTACCATAATAGGATAACTGAAACACCAGGGGAATACAAACCTTATTTTAAGCCTGTGCATGTCCTTTAAAATAGCACGTTCACAGTGTTTATGGGAAGAGATATTAAATAAAGTAAACTCTAATAAATCTGACAGGCTCTTATTTCCTGCATTAGTATCCAAAAAACAAAATATCCGCCAAACAATTTTTATTGCATCTACCATCTTTGAAATGGAGACAGCCAAAATTAAACCAGCTGCTGAAATGTATATGCACCTGCAGGGCTTTCAACTTACTGTTTCATTCATATTATTCATAAAAAAAATGTAATGTGTTTGCACTTCAAAGGGGTGACTGCATGTGTTATATGAAGTCTATGCTTTGCAAAAAAATACAAGCTTTCAAACTCTAGATGGAAAGAAGTGAGGCGATGCATAATAAGTCATACTATAAGGTGTCAGGTACATATTGTCTATTTTTCTTGTTCATTTGTAGCGTTTATTTTCCAAATGTATCTATTCACCCTACGTTTATAACTTGTTACTCATATACCATTATGTTTTGCCGTTAACAGAACCTGGCAGTGAACTACCAACTTCATAGTTCCTGAGCAAGCATCTCAACCACTGTACAAAACAATGGATCGCCCTGGACGAGTGTATTTTTCAAGCACAAATCTAATTTCCTGGTCTCATTCTCATGGTTCAGCAGCATCCATAATGGCCGCGCATCAAACACTGACCGCTACACGTGAATGCACGACAGTGTACGGAAAGAACAAATTTGGTGCATTTCACACAATTGAAATGTAAACGTGCCATATAGACAGGCTCAATATACCACCAGATTGTGATACTCAAGTTTCCTCATCATTGGTAAAGTGGTTCTGTGTAATGTAAGTGTGGCATACAGTATGTACAGGCAACGATATGCATTCCCAGCACCAACCCAATAAGTATGCCCCCTCTGGTACACGGATTTGTGTTTATTTCATTTTTGTCTTCTCTACATGTATTTGTGTTTTATATTCTGAAGGCATACAAATTGTCTTAAAAATGTATGGCGACAAGAATGTCCTGGTACTTTTTCAATTTTGGAGCTATTGTTCTTTTTTTTATGCTGTACCATTTGGGAAACAAATAAAAAACCTGATTGTTAAAACAAAAATAAAGGTTTTTGAGTCGCTAAATACAAAATCAAACAAGAACGTTGGCAAAACAAACAGCTTCTTGCTTTCTTTAAGTTCCCTTTGGTTTACATCTCCTACTCTAAATCAAACATAACCATGCTACATCAGTTCATTTGTGTTTCACCGATCTACTGTATATGAAAATGTGCAATGCTCCAAATGTACGATTAATTGTTCACAGCAACTGAAGCCTGTTAAATCTTCTTTGCAAGTTGCCACATTCAGTGTGTGAGAATATTTAATCTCTGTACATCCTTGCAGCAGAGCGGAAGCCCTGTCAGTGTAAATAGATGTACGTTTGGCAGGGAAGGGTTACATCTATCCCTGCCAACGATCACAGGTGTGGCCATTCTCCAATTAGGCATTTGAGTGCTAATTGGGGAATGGCCACACACACAAAGGGAGAAAAAACCCTTTTGTTTGAAGGAGTTTGGGGTGAGTGTTTGACCTGTGTTTTGAAGAGTCTAGTGAAGGCTTGGCCCAGGCTGGACAATATGAAACATTTATTTAGAAGTTTACGTATTTGTTTTGTTTGAACTTTTGTTTCTTTGTTTTGTTTGTAATTGTTTAATAAACGTGCACAAACAGCGCTTCACTGCAGTTTCCCTGTTTCATCTTGAGCCACAGCGCTATCCTGCCACAATCCTATTATGCAAAATATTTTTAACATTTACAAAACACTCTCTTGTGGTCAATGGACTGCCTTATGAGGCATAATTACATTTTCAATGACAAGTTCTAATCATGCCAATGACAGGTGAGGCTGGGCTCCTGTCAATATTCCAACCGCGAGTGACTTTTACGGACAAAGCAGTATATTTAATAGCATTAGCATATAAGGGATGGCAGTTGACGCATTGTGTCCAATATTGCTAAACAGTGGCTCCGCCATTCCAGATTGTATCTGGATGTTGATAATGATGTATTGTGGTCAAGGGCTTCGTTGTGGAGATGCATTGCTTCTGGTTATTGCATTATTGCTCTGCAGAGTGACCCATATTTTGATAACAGAACAAAAAATACCTCCAAATGCATACACAGGCTTTAGATCCGATTCCTTCCTTAATGTGGCATTGATGTAAAATAACAAAAACAAGTGGAGGATAAGAAATCTTCACTATTCTCTCTGCATTCTCTCTCTACCAAGTAGGTATTGCAGTTCTATTTTCAGACACTCGTATATAACCAAGTAAAAGCCCACAAGGGAAATACTGGGGGAGGATGTTTTATACAGAAGACTAAAATAATAATGTATCCACAGCACAAATACCAATAGGTGCAGTACATAGAGAATGCATGAAATGTTTGGACAGCTTTATTTCCCAAACTGGAGTATTCATTAGTGACCTCACTAACAGACTACAATAAATTAGAATAATTTAACAAAGTAAAATAATCACCATTTTCAATTTAATGCACAAAGTATTCTTTATCTCTTTCTCCAATATCCTACTTGAAGGAATTTGTAGTTCATAGATGTACAGAATAGTAAAGAAATAAAAAAGCAAAAGTGAATAAATCAGCATGACTTAAACTGGAATAAAGTAGCAACATATCTTTGAAAAATGTGTTCAAAATGTGTTAGTGGTATTACACAGTGGGTGCATCATGCACACAATTTCAGGAATAGTTTGGAGTTTGGAGGTAAGGTGGTGGGGCATTCACATTATTCATGTCATAAGAAAGCAAAAAATGTGTTCTTTATTGTCATGTCACCTCTAGGGCTGTCAGTTAAGCCTCCAAATAGCAATTGATTAATTGGGCACTCAAAATATAATCGTTCAAGAAAATATTGATGATTGTACCACATACTTACAAAGCATTTTCAAAACTGATTCGCTGGTAGTCAGGATGGGACCAGCCAATCAGATGCTAGTTAACACTTAAGCAGGAAAAGAAAACATGCCCACTGCTTGTCTTTGGCAGAAATAATCGTAGAAACCCTAGCACCTACTGTATATTACTGGGGATAACAGAACAATATCAAAGCTCATCACTCAGACTACCAGTCTGTCAACTAATCCAGCCCCAAATATCATCAATGCAATGCAGGGTGTTTTTGCTCTTCCTTATACTTAATAACCAGACAGGTCAAACATCATTTCACATCTCTGCAGATAAAATTCTCAATAAGCAGACAGCCAACATCCTTCAACAGTAGGGAGGCACAATTTATTAGTCTTCCCTTGGACAGCACTCTGGATCGGGTAATTAATGCAGCAGCGTGGAGTGTTATTAATGTCATCACCATGGTTAATTCAAAATGTATTCAGTGGTCTGAAAAGTTCAGAAATTGTTTCTATAGATTTTAAAGGGCATTCAATTGACGTCACAGGCTGAGCCCAAGTATAGGAAGTTAATCGTCAATCTTTCAAAGGCTCTGCTAGAGATAAGTCTTTAATGCACTTTAGGATTTCTATTTTGTCTTCAAAGCTGTTCCAGGGAGACATGCTTAGGCGCCTCATAGAACGGTCTCAAGTGATAACTCAATGGGCTATTCTGGAGAAGCAGCATCACTGCAAGATTTCACCCCCCTGCTTCCCTAGCATGACATATGATACATACGCTTATAAAGACTGATAGACAGACTTGGATCAGTAACTTGTTTTAACTAATATCCGAATCAAGTTTCATCACAATTGGATAAGAGATTATCAACAGAAACGGTAAAACTCTAAATTGTAACATACATCTGATTGTACGTCCTCAATGTAAATGTTACTCATAAGTAAAATGTACAGAAAAATAACTCTGAAGACCCAATGGATTGGTCATGCTTAAGATTAATCTATAAACATGATTATTATAAGAGTTGACTACCAATATAATTGTTGTGGTAAGCTTCATGTCATGCTATAAATCCATAAGATTAAAGGTTTATTTATTTCTTATTTACATATTTTATGCAACAAGGCTGATAATGTTTGTCATCACCTATCAGTGTGTTATACATCCTTTATAAGACATTTATAGATGTGTAATTCATTATTTTCTATAATGGACCTGTAACGTCTTTCAATATTTCCAGCTGCGTGCAAAACCTTTAACGAATTTAATTAAGAGCTTCAAATGTTCAAGGATGTATTCACAGTTTGTGCTTTTGAGAAAATTGCTTTTTGATTAACACCAGTCTGTAGTCTGCCGAATATGCAACAACACTGGACAACCCTCCCCATTATTCAGTTGTTGAATAATAATGTACCATGTTGGTCCCCTAATGTAAATCTTAATCGGCATGACCAGAGATTATCATGGTATCGCTTGGTTTATCTGAAGGTCCTTGTGTTGAATAAAATTGGAATCGCTGGATGTCACCATTTATCTTTCAGTACATCTACTTGAAATGATTGGCTTTGCTTTACAGCCCTGACATACTTTGCAAGGTGTCATATTTCCCTAAATTAACTTCTATGCAAAGGCTATACTCCAGAAGCAACACATTATCTTCCTCTTAAGTTATGCAATGGCCATTCTACATGATTGTATATTCAGTTAGCCTAGGTGCTCTCTTATCTAAGCCTTGTTTAATAACAGCTTGTCTTGCAGCATTTACTGTAGCATACAGATTTTTTCCAGTGATATCTTAGAAACCTTTTGCTGTGACCCACCATCAGCTTTCTGGACTTAATTTCCATTGAAGATGATTAGCACAACTGTCACTCATAAACACATACAGATGCCTGGAGCCAATTTAGGCATATCAGCTCTGCACCTTGTTTCTTACAGACAAAGGCTTTTGTCGCTTTGATAAGGCTCTGTGCTAAACAGGGTTTAAAATGAATTCCTAATTTCTTTGATATTTGTCATATCCACTCTGAATGAAATGTCACTCTGTGTGTCAGAAGATGCAAGCAAGCGCCAAATGCCTATTAATTGGACAGGGATCTCGACAGGCTGGGTTAGTGCGACGCCTGAGAAGAAACCACGATTATTTCAGTTAATCAGGACTTCTAATGATAAAAGAAGAGGCTGCTGTGCATAGGGCAGGCCAAATACATTTCCATTTTAGGGGGCTAAAATCATCTCATAACGAGCTTGTGTGGTTGGATTGTTATACATTTCATCTTATATTCACTTTAAGGATTTCTCATTGCAGAAAACCCAAATGGTAGCCTGTTGACCTCCTTTGAACAGTTTAGTTCCTGAGGCGTATAGAAAATGAGCCCTGTAAGACGCAGCATGGGCTAGATGCTTGATAATCTCAGGTCTATATCTTCCACAATGTTTAATCAACTTTCATATCAAGAGGTTAGATACCAGCTCTCTTTAAGATTGAATATGCTGCTAAACTACAGGCTGCTGGGTAAAGATCATTTCTTAACTTTCATTCTATTTTTACCTGCTTAATCACGTGTGTGATCCTAGCCTTATTTCAAAGTTGCTAAATTACCATTAATGTCTTTATATTAAGGACTGAGCCACTGCACAAAACCCACACCGGACAGTTTATTGCGGTGCTTATGTACATGTTCACATTTTCCGTCTGTCCAAAATGCATTTCAGCTATGAAAATGCATTTAAAAAGAAAGCATTTAAAAAGAGTCGTAAACTAAATACTGGACAAGTGGTTTATCTTCACCATTGTTGAATAAATCCTGTGGTGCCAGGGGGTGTCTTCCACAAGGTAAAAACCAGATGGTTTTGAATAATCCAACACCATGAACAGAGAACAGTCCACCTCATAAATCCAGCCGACAGGGGCAAATCAGCGGACCAATTGAGAACGCTGGGCCGTCTCGGAACAAGAACAGCTAATTGGAAAACACCCTGCATGGACTCGAACACAGTCCCAAATAAACAAACTATCCAATCATTGGGTTGAGAAGAGGATTAGAAAAGGACAAGCAGGGCTCCCTGACATGCAGAACAAGGCTCTGAACTTTGACTATTTGAAGACCCGCAGTCTGCGATCGGCTTGAACAGAGATACCATTTTCGGAAACTCTGATACGGAATGATGACCCCAGTGTTTGCCTTGGTGTCGGAGTCCACCGCGTAAGATGTCTAAAATCCTAAAAGTACTTGGAATCAAATCTCTAACTTAGCCCTGACTGATCACCAGAGGAAGATAGTTTGTAGAGGGGTGTCACGCTCCTGTGCGTATTTTTGTGTTTTATGTTGTGTGTTATTGTTGGTGTGGATATAGTGGTGCATGGGGTATAAACTGGGCTATGTGTCACAAGTGCTGTTAAAATGTATATGTAGGAGGCTGTGTGGTCCAGTGGGTAAAGAAAAAGGGCTTGTAACCAGGAGGTCCCCGGTTCAAATCCCACCTCCGCCACTGACTCATTGTGTGACCCTGAGCAAGTCACTTAACCTCCTTGTGCTCCGTCTTTCAGGTGAGACGTAATTGTAAGTGACTCTGCAGCTGATGCATAGTTCACACACCCTAGTCTCTGTAAGTCGCCTTGGATAAAGGCGTCTGCTAAATAAATAAATAAATAAATAAATAAATAAATAAATAAATATTTGTATTTAGGCACAGGGATTGCACAATCACTTCACATGCAGATAAAATGGGTATTAGGATGTGGGTACAGGGATTGCACAAATTAGTTCTTGTTTGTTTCGTGTTCATCCACTGTTTGTTTGTTTGTCTAGTTGTTTTGTTTAAACTTTTTATTTTGTTAATAAACACGCAGTGCATTCACATTCACTCGCAGTGCTGTGTGTGTGTTTCTTCCGGGTCTGACATCACCGCTCGAGCCAGCTGCCACATAGTTGGACATTATTACGCTAGCAGTGCCGGAGTCTGCGGTGGAATGTCCCAGATATACTCGGACAAAGAGTGCATGTCGTGTGGAGGATTTGCTGTTTCAGTGGAATACCTAAATAGTTAATGTCTCTTGTTTTTGCAAAAACATTTATTTCATCCCCTGGTGTGGAGACGCAACGCAAAGAAGACAGACCCCGGAATATGAACTTTCCTTCCCTGCAGGAGAGCCTTTGAGCGCCTGTTTTCATGAGATACGGACCGGCTGGAAGAGGCAGCGAAATTCGGTTAAGTATTCAACACATAGTGTTTTTATCCTCTTATGAACTCGAGAATAAGCAGACCTTAAAGTAAAATTAACATTTTGTTTGAGGTACAATGTAAGAAAAGTATTATTGCTTTCAATTCATGCTTTGAGTTAACATTATAGTAACTGTTTATTTGTATGTGAGTTACACAAATTGATGTGGGTTTTACAAGGCAATTATCACTCTGCGTTTAAAGCTAGAATCCAAAGTAGCTGTCTTGATAGTAGATCATTCTCCTGAGGTTGTCTGGACGCGAATTGCATCTTTTATCTCGCAAGGGTGAGAATTGCCTTCTGAACCAAAACATCTATATGAGACTGATTTAACGATGCTTTGATTATCAAATATTAACAAAAGTAAACATTTGTGTTGCTAACGACACCCCTGTTAAGACTAACTTTCGTGTTAAGTAACTGTTAGGAATTTGCCATAGATTGATCTGGATTGCTAATCAGCTTTCGGGAGTGGGGTGTCGTTGTTTAAATGTTCCTTTCTGTACTGCTTAGTTTAGTTAATTTTTCCTTTCTGTATTGCTTTAGTTTAGTTGTTGCACCTTTATTTTTCTAAAACTGTTCCTTTGTATTCACTAGAAGCGGAATCTCGCACACTACACCAACCTAACCAACTTAGCGATAGAGTTGGCACACCAACTACACTTAGCACCCCCCTTTTCTCCTAATGAATTGTCCTGTTGAGTTTACAAAGACTGTACTTCAATGTATAATAATTTTTTCCTAGAGGTACTGTAATTGAGAAAATTAATATCCAAAAAAAGTGCAATATAGTAATGTTTGTGTTGTGCAATACTTTAATTTTCATTTAATTAGTGACTGACCAAAAAAGCAATTGATTTCACAGTAACCATGAGAGCTTACCAACAGTGCCATTGTGCTGCATTCGAAAAGGGTCCCTTCACTTAATTTTTTACCTATTGAATGACAAGGTTGAATAGGGAACAATTCATTAAAGGAAGTGGACCTTTTTGGACTGCACCATGGCACTACATCCTCTGCTTTATTAACTGGTCTCTAATATAATAAAAAACAGTTTAAAAATACAAAAAGCAAAACGTGAATATACAAATAACAATAACCATTTCTAGAAATACATGTTCTGAGTTCTCTAAGTAAACTTTTAACCAGTCAGCTTAAACAAAAAAAAGGACTGGGTGTCTTAAAGTGTCACTGCTCACTCTAATATGACTGGTTCAACCTAAAGAAAAACCTCTTTAAAAACTCATTTCATTAGGCTACTGACAGAATTAGACATGAGTGTAATGCTTTTGTGTTGGAAGAAGAAAGAGCAACTGTTATCAGCAATACAACCTCAGCAAATCAAGCTCCTCTCTCTCAAGGCTAGAGTAATATTATCACAGTACAGCAGAGGACAACACTGCCATCCACTTTCACCCCACAGGAATACAAGAATGACAGATGCAGTCGTGTTATTTCAGAGGCAGGAAGCCGAGAACCTTATTGCATATATTTAAAACAAAACTGATCTACAACATATTCCAGCTGTGACTTACATTTCTGATCAGCATATAAAGAACACCAGCCCTAATCACTTTTGGTCCATGAAGTTACCTACACCTTCTAATAAACTTGTAATGCAATAAACACCCTTGGCTTGCAACATATACAGTATTGTTGAAAACACTCAAGTTTAGGTATCCATTATAAGTGGTTATATATAATCCAAAAAGTCATTTTTATTAATGTTATTAATGGTTATAGATTATGATTGTTTATCAATACACTCTGGAAATAGTGTTTGCTATAACATGCTATAAGACTGTTATAAATTACATACTGTACTATTACATAGTGCTGGGATGAACGTGAAATTTTCAGGCAAGTATTCAAATATTCGTTCATTTTCAAAATGTTACCAATGCCATTATATGTAACACTATTAAAGTTGAAATTAACTACAAAACAAAAGTGCCATACAGTAGTTATGGTTATAAAAAACAAATAAAAACAAATGTGTATTTCAGGTAAAAACCGTACATGAAAGTAGGCAACATGTTTTTAACCTTTTAACTTGAATAAACACTTCAAATAAAATAAATGTGGAAAAAGGGTTGTTGTATATTTATATGTGTCCCTGTATTGAACCAGATCTAAAGATATTTTCATCAAAAAGGTGATAACCCCTAGACTTAATTCAGACAACAGGCAGGAATTCATGTCTCAGTCCTCAAATTAAGGAAATGGTTAGGCCAATCATGTAGCACTCCAGGTTAATGATTCCCTCTTGGTGCACCTGATGTATTTTCACTTAAACAGGCTTTTTGGTGATTAAAAAGAAAAAAAAAATCACCAAGATGTAATGTCTGAACTACAAAGTGATTGTAAACAAGAAGAATACATTAGTAAAGATGACTGTGAAATCCTCAACCCATTCCAAGTTGCCCTTTAAACCCTCAATTTAGACAACAGTTAGTATAACATGGCCTCCAGCAGCGTACTGTACTACGCAAATCCAAATGCTGCCTATGATATAAACCGTATCGTCAGGGTCCTGCTCCGCCTCATCACCTAGGCTTGCTTTCTATCTGATGCTGCGGCTGCCATCAGTCTTAGAAAGTTTTTAATCTTGTGCCTTTCCAGCACTGTCTACAATAATCTTGTATTTCAATGTGGCTTTACTGAAGTCCCTGAATCCTTGTTAAATATGGGACAAGTCAGTGCTCTTTTTTCCCTTAGGCAATCACTTGGAAACCTCATCTCATTCAGTCCTGATTTACAAGAAGTTAGTATGCAAACAGGGTTTCAATAATTTTCTTTGAGATTCTGTTAAGCCCTGAAGGTTTGTATAGTGATTGGAGACAAAATAAGTCAGTAACCGGGCTTAGAAATAAATACAGTCCAGTGCAGTCACTTCTAGTTAGGAAGGGTCATAAACTTATTGAGTTTGTCATTACTAATAGATAGGGGTCCATATAGCAAAAGGTTTATCCACTTATCCAACATGCCTTTGTTGCCCCTGTCCTAAGACCTCAATATCAGTAAAAAAGGACTAGACAATCTAATATGCAGCAGCTGTAGCTATATGCCTAGATCATATGCAGCTGAATATGCATTATGCCATCAATAGCAACAAAAAACAAACCACACACACACACACACACACACACACACACACACACACAATAGCAGACCTATGGAACCCAAAGTGCTAGAGCAAATTAGTATCTTTCCTTAGCACTGCTGCAAATGGTGTCAGATGTCTGCTATAGCACAAACTGCTGACGCACGTTAACGACACCTTGGTGTAACTAAAAGTAAACTAACAGTAGTGCAAAATTCAGCAGCTGTGCCTTAGAACGCAAGCTCAAAAGGCATTACACTTTACTGAAACCTGTGACTATTCTAACCAAAGTGTATTTTTATTATTAAAGAAACAGTTGTATTAAGCTCTATCAATCATATACTGCACACACACTTTACCCTTGGGATTACTTTTAGATACAAATGTTTTATACAAAAAGAGCACTGCATTAAGTCAATGTAAATGAGCTAAGGCATTCATTATAGTACCATGTGCAATGTACCAGAGAACATGCAGAAAAATACACTGGAATTCTGGCTCCAACCAGAGTTTTAACTGACCCGTGCATAAAAAGACCTCAAGCTAGAAGCATATGTAAGGCATGAAGCCAGTTTGTTGCCAGCAAAGAGAATGTTGTGGTTTGTGTCTGAGCTCTCATTAATGTAATTTACATTCACCCGCAGTTAATATAGGAACACAAAACCAAAGTCTGTAAATATCAGGCCATTATTATGCCTAAAATTAGGGGGTTTTCCTGAGCAGAATCAAAACAAATGTCATTTAGACAAAGAGGTGCTTTCACAGCTGGCGTTACTGTCTATTATTAAGCCTTTTCAACATGTATCAATGCTCCTCTCTTCCTTTTTCCACAGTGAAACACAGGAACCTTTTCTGAAGCGACAGTCAGTCAAAACCAGTCAACAGAAACTGCTTTGGGTCACATGATCGGCAAGAACTCCTGTTGCCGTGGCAACAGGACTATGATAAATTAGCCTGTCTGTGCTATGCATTCTGCTCACATAGATGTCCTGCAAGGTGCCTGCTTGAAGCTGTTTTTCAATTTTGCACCAATTCCTGATGGAACTTATTTGTTGGGCTCTCTGACACATAATGTCTTGTAGAGAAAACCGGCAGCATATTATTACCCCCATACAGTTGGTTAAGTGCTTTTGGCAATTTAATTAAGATTTGTCACTATATCTTGTCACCCTGCCTCATACCTGCAGGCCACTAAGATTACACCTTAGTAAAAAACAATGGGGAAGCAACATAAGCATTCACGTCCTGGCAACAGGAAGTTAAATATCCTTTAAGCCTGATGGTTCCCATTTTTCTATTGTAGTTAATGATCTGGCAAACACTGGTTTTGCTGTGAAAAAGCAGGTATCTGCCTGTAACAGGGGAGATCTGTACTGACTGTCTGGCGTATGCATGGTGCTGCAGGAAGAGGGCAGCAGCCTCGTAAGATCCGCCTGTCAATGACACGGAGAGGGCAATGACACGGAGAGGTGGGGAAGAGGGTGTGTTGGATTTCCCTCTCTCTGAGTGGCTGAGAGGCAGGCATTGGGGGATTGCTGAACCTATAAATAACGCTCTGTTGTCGTCGTCCCCCCCCCCCCGATAGGACATAAACGAGCGAGCGGAAGCTTTACGGCCAGACCAAGAGATGAAAGGAGACCACCCACAAACAGAATAAAATTAAACAAGATAAGAAAAGAAATAGAGGAGTAGCGGAGAAAACCTAGGGCAAACCCCGTAAGTATATTTTTAACCTACGCAGTTGAGGGAACTGGAGAGTGTAGGTCGGAGTCTCGGGTCGTGCGGGTAGTGACGGTCGGAGAAACGCTGCAGACTGCAGCACCTTTATTTCGTAGTTTTGTTAACAGTGTTTTATTTTCTCTTTTTCTTTGTACCTTCTGTTTTGATTATTGTTTCGTACACCTATGAGCGTACCCAAGGTGATCTGTGAAACTTATACCATTGCTGGTAATTATAGAATAGCAGTGCCACCTTGTGGACAACAATAAATCGTGCACTCAAGCGTTGTTTAGTTTTCTGTTTCCTGTGTCAATGAATTAACCATCCTTCCACACTGCCTAACAAACAAGGTTAGCATTTTCCATGCTATTTAAACTTGATTTCCGTCCACATTACTAAAATGCAACTTTCCTATTAAAACATTTTTGTAATTGTCAGCAACACAACTCAGCCGTGTTTACATATTTTATACTGTATATGTAATAACAGTATTTCAAAATTAAATATAAACTTTGAATGCTTCTTAATATCATTTTCATTGTATCCAATTCTAAAATCTTTTCTACAAAATTTATAAAAAAAACTGTTGTTGAATCACTGACACTTTTCCTAATCCATGTGTATGACCTAATCCATTCTTCTCTGAATTTGCACAGGTACTTACTTTTTGTCTTTTGTAAGTTAGTTAATACATGACATTTTACAAAGAACACTTGAGTCGTTTGTAAAGAGTAAGTAGCTTGGCTCCGAAAAATATAGCGTTCCACGTCCCTACGTGTTGCTACAGCTGTTTAAATAATGTACCTGTAATTTTTCTTTTCATTGTTAACATCCTGACAACTTTTTACAGTTATAACTTTAAAGTATGTTTCAAAGCTATTTTAAGAACATAAGAAAGTTTACAAACGAGAGGAGGCCATTCAGCCCATCTTGCTTGTTTGGTTGTTAGTAGCTTATTGATCCCAGAATCTCATCAAGCAGCTTCTTGAAGGATCCCAGGGTGTCAGCTTCAACAACATTATTGGGGAGTTGGTTCCATACCCTCACAATTCTCTGTGTAAAAAAGTGCCTCCTATTTTCTGTTCTGAATGCCCCTTTATCTAATCTCAATTTGTGACCTCTGGTCCTTGTTTCTTTTTTCAGGTCAAAAAAGTCCCCTGGGTCGACATTGTCTATACCTTTTAGGATTTTGAATGCTTGAATCAGATCACCGCGTAGTCTTCTGGCCACTCTAGTACACTGGGGTTTGAGATCTGTCCTCTAAATTGATTTAAAAAAAGTGCTCTGGCTTTTCTTTGCCATTCCACATCATGGATCGTTATTGCTGTGTTACCTGTTTGACAATATGGGCAATCATTATGGTTGCCAACTGTCCGTTTTTTGACCGGAATTTAAGGGAATGTGTACAGTGTCTGGTCAGAATTATACGGAAATGTATTATGCGTTATTTTGCTATTCACTACTTAGTGGGATATGATTACTGTCCCCTCCCCCCCCTGCTGGTTTTGTCCAGTTTTTGAAAAAATGGAAATTTGCCAACCCTAGCAATAATCCTTATACTATCAGTGCACTACAGCGGCCATTTTGAAAATAGCTTTGAAACAGACTTTTAGGTATAATTGTAAAAGGTTGTCAGGATGTTAACAAGGAATACATTATTTAAACACTTGCAGCAACACGCTATAGTTTTTGGAACACTGCTACTTACTCTAAGTTCTACAAAGCCCACTTCTTTGGGAAATAAATAGCCACCATAATTAGAGGTAATTTGTTATGTGAGACACAATACCTTTTTAGTGAATCAGCATAAAGTTTCACATTTACTAGCTTTGCAATTACAGATATCTCTTCTTAATAACAGTATTAAAGTGTCATTAGCAAAGTTAAATTCACCTGCTCATTTTGTAAATTGGTTCCCAAACTAACAATTAAGTAAAAGGCTGTTCTCGTCAATCTAAAAAAAATGCATCTTACTTGTCTCTGCATTGCAAGCAAAACAAACAACAAGAGTTACTAAAAAGGCAGGGAAAAAACAGCAAGAGCTGTGCATGTATTGAGATTAACTTGTGTGGGTAGTAACTAGTACTTTAAGAAATTAAAAAAGGGGAACCCGTTTTCAAAACGAGAAAAGAAAAAAGGGTGCATTTTGCTACATCACGTAGAAGTACAACACAAGATATGCAAAAGGAAAAGAAAATACTGTATAGTGTGGATAAATAAAAACTAAAATAGCTTCTGCTTTACCTCTAGAAAAGGTACCGCAGATGCAGGAATGATGGCATTGCATTTGGTTGATTCTGCAGTGCCAACTGTGTCAAAAATAATGAAGGGTTAAGGAGTTAATAACTACAAGTCAGGCTTCAAACAAATACTGACCAGTAAATGTCTAGAGCCTCTGCAATAAAGCAATCAGAAAGTTACTGTCCCTAATAACGAGCAAACCGTTTAAAGACACCAACGAGAACGGAGTGGACGATTCTAATCTTATTCATTCATAGAAAATCCTTTAGTTTTCGAGCTTAAAAATGATTTCAGAGTCCTCAGGATAACCTGCAAAGGTATCTCTGATTGAATACGCGGCATGTTTTTCTACACGCTCCAAGGAAGGAGTCAGACATACAGGTATACAGTAGCAAAGAGCATACATTGCTGAGTGCTTTATTTGCTATGTTGATTTTCAATGGGTAACTAAAATGTGCCCCTTTTTGTTCGTATTTTATAAAACTTTAACTTAAACATTACAGATAGAAATGTATAGCTATCCCATCATGAATACTGTTAACACCAGCTAGGAGACGATTAAATGGTACTGTTTGTTTTATATTCTATACAACCGTAACACACTATTGTACCCCAAATTGAAGAGCTGATTTGAATATTAGGATACATATTAAGGTTTTGTACTATGGGATATATGCGTCTGTTCTCTGGCCTTATGATTCACAAGATTTTACAGTCGTAGTTTATCACAAAAATTGGTTACTGAGCAGAGGCTTAACGCCTTATAAACGTTAAAGCGGTTGAACATCAGTGTAGCTGCGTTCCTTCGCATTCCCTTGAAAAAATCCCTCTGTTGTAAGTTCTAACATGACAAGAGAACTAACCCTGTCAGAAACAGCTCTGCTGAGTTTGACCCAGAAGAAGGACGAATCTAATGGGTCTTGTTTTGCTTTTGGTACACATATCATTACGCTCTTCATTTTCCATTACTACCTAAGAGGTTGTGTCAATGAAAAAAACACAGTATATAAATCCCCACCAAATCCCTATTCTTAGAAGAAATACTCTCTTCTGTAATGTACTTGTACTGTATTACATGGGAAAATGACAGTAGCTTTCTTCCCACCAAGCTTGTCAGAGCTCAGTAGAAATAAGGATCCTCAATATTATTTATAGAAAACAGAAATCATATTGACCATTAACTGCAAAAGCCTGTTTGCATAGCTTCTTTAAACTTTATATATCATTAAAAAAAAAACAACAAAAAAAACAGACTCTGACCAACACTGCCAAGGTTTCTAAAATAAAACCAGGTTTCAGATTCCCCTCAGGGAGCCATTTACTCTTCTCAAACCTGCTTTTTTTATTCTTTTTTGGTCTTGTCAGTGTTTTAGCTTTTGAGAAGATTGCAGGCATCTGGCTGATGACTGCAGTGATGCATACAGAAAGGTCAGAGGGCCACGATGGCTGCTGTGATAGGTGATGCACCTGACAGCAGCGAGCTATCCGTTTTCCCCCCCAACAACCCTCTTGTCAGGCTGCCAGCAGGCGCAGGGCTCCTCACTGATACAGCATGCTGTAAATTACAGCGCCTATTACTTTTCAGCTCCTCTTCCCCTTAGCCTACTTGTTCACCACAGAAACTAATGGCTCTGGGAGGCAAACGTTTACAGTGATGGGGGAATTTATGAAGTGTGGAAATGACGGATAAGCCCTCAATCTACAGCTACCCCTCTCCCTCAGGGTATTTGCTAATTCTTCACTAATCATTATGACATATAAGTCAACATTTGTAGTCTTCAATGCTCTCCACTCTGGACCGAGGAACCAGTATTCCTGGCAACAATGTGTTTGACAGCAGGGATTACAAGATGAGATATGTGACATGCCAACTTTATAACAGTTCTCTGAAACTTCTGAGCTTCAGGCAATGGATTCTAAATGGGGGTCTTATTAGAGATATGGTATCCAAAGGTTACTCATTAGAAAGATAAAAAAAAAATAGCAGCCTTCTGGGAAACGCTCTTCCCTTGTAAAGGCACTTGCTTTCTATACTCCTTTCAAAATGGTGATGACCAACTGAATGCCCCCTTAGAACCAGCTGATGACCTTTCGTTTTTAATGACAGTAAGGGCATTTTCTAACGTCTAAAGAGTAAGTAGCATCAAATGGTAGAGTTGAAAGGTCACATTGTCATGATTTGAATGGAATGAGGATGGTTGTTCAGTCCCATCACCACTGGTGTAGTCAAGCTGCAATGCCGTTCCTGTACATTTTTCGATAGGCAGACTCTTGACTTAAGAATTAACTTAAAAATCTTTGTTATGAAAATGCTTAAATGCACACGACTCGTCTAATTTCGGTGCCTGGATACCGATGAAGCAATCTATTTTCCTTGTTGTGTCATAGCAATAATAAGCCATGGAGTAATCAAATTAGTTTGCCATTTAATAACGCTAGACACTAGGAACATTTCGTAATTTAGATGTCACACATATCCCGCGCAACTGTCTCATTCTTTCAGTCGTCCTTGTAAAGCAATGAAGAGAACATTAGAAAATTATTCTATTACTAAGTACTATTATAAGAAGGCTAAAACATTTTGTTGTGATAATGCTGACGAAGAAGACAGCAAAAGTACATCGACTATGACTGTGGACACAAATGAAGCTCCTCCCAGAAAGGCATGAAGTGAAGTGGCTACTCTAGTGACAGCGAGCTGGGCAGATAACTTCGAAAGAAGATGTGTCTCCTTCTGATCAACAGCCAAATACCAACAGGCCTGAAGTCTGGTCACCTGATATCTGGACAACGAAGAAGAGGGATTATCCTTGGTCGTCCTGCCGTGATGGTAAGTTTGGATGCGTTATCTGTAGCAAAATTTCATCTGTCACTATACAAGCATCTGGGACTTTCCGTAGCAGTAGAATGATGTCAGTTATCTGTTGCACCTTATGGATCTTGCCGAAAGTCAAAAATTAACATCTCTACGAAATAAAAAAAAAGAACACAAAGATTCGACTGCACATAATTTAGCTGTACAGATTCCAAAAGAAGCAGATACTTCAACTTTTGAAAAATTGGTTGACAATATGACAAAATCAGAGGCCGAAGCAACTGTGAAAGTTATGAGAACGGCATTTTTGTATTGCTAAAAATGACAGACCCTACTCTACTCATCTGGATTTGATTGAACTACAGATATTAAATAGTGTAGATCGTGGAATCGGTCTGCGTTCACGATTCAGTGCTACAAACATTATAGACCACATCTCATCTGAAATGCGCCGAAAGACCTGCACTCAGATTCAGGAGAGTGACGGAAAGATATCCATTCTTATTGATGAAGCAACTACTTTGAGCAATGAATTAACAGTTTTACTATATCTAGGTGAGACATCAAAGAATGATGATTCTCACTTCATGTTTTTTAACCTGATTAAATTTCCGTATCAGACCGATTCAACTCTTGTGGACTAGATGCTGCAATGTCTCCAAAAGTACATGATGACGATTACCTTAAGAGAAATCTTGTGTCATTTGCAAGTGATGGTGCTAGCATTATGCTTGGCAAGAAATCTGGCGTAGCTAGCTATATTGTGAAGAAGTACCCAAGCTTTATAGTGTGCCACTGTTTGAACCACGGGTTGGAATTGGCAGTTGCTGATGCGATAAGTGAAGTAACAGCTGTAAATCACTTTCAAATCTTCTTCGACAAACTATATACGCTTTACAGCCATTCACCTAAAACAAGAAAGAACTGAAAGAACGTGCCAAAGATGTGGATGAGCAGCTGAGAAACGTTGAACATGTTTTTGGAATCCGCTGGGTGGCGAGGTAATATTGCCTAGTATCTGCGGCAAAGAGTGAGCTGGATCACTATAATTACAGATATAAAGCTGACATTTATGGGTACTTAAACACCTTTGAAACAAAGTATTACATTATTTATGTTATTATTATTATTATTTGTGTTTTTCAGATTTTCCAATCCACCTACAGTATAGCTGGCTGTTAATTTTGAAGTTTAAAGGCCCTTATTTCTGAAAGTGTCAGATACTGATCTAAAAGATATTACTGGCCAATTGCTAGCAAATAATAAGAACTTTTAAATGAATTATTATGTGTTCCACCCACACAATGAAAAACCAAAACTTTACACTGACTATACCAAATAAATGATATATTGCATGGATAGTATGTATAACTGCAGCTCTGTCTATACAATCAAAAGAGCCTGTTCTGACAATATAATTACAATGCAATTTAATATTCTGATGGTTGAGCAGTAAATGGTCACTTTTGCTGTCAATTCAATTACAGCTTCATTCGTTACTCAAATGCAAACTTTTCCTAATTCAATATTAAATAAAAATACTATTTTCAGTGCAACTTGTGGAATAATGCACATTTCCTTAGAGTTGCAACAGTCCAAAAGAAACAGCTGAGTTTCTTACTAAAGTAGGTTTGTACCATTAAAATCTGAAAATCTGCTTTTGCATTTGCTTTAAATTAAAGAACATTGATGTCCTGATTCTCCATATTGTTTGTGCATTTATTAAAAAAAGAATTACAAATTATTTCATTGAGTTGTTATAAATGAATAACATACACCACATGCTAGTCATTTATAAATTTACTGAATCTGTTATTCTAAATATATCATTTTTATCAATTTATTTTACATTTTTATTAAAACAGGTATAGTAATTACAGCATTACAGCCACAAAGCAGCCAACCTGCCATTTTGTTAACATGGTTCCTGGGTTTTATGAGACATAAACAACAGTAGTGGCTTAGAGATATTTAGCCATGTACCATGGACAACTCCAGAGCATCCTGAGAAAAACCTGGAGCATCAAAGGAATCGAGGCAAACTGTCCCAATATCCAAATATATTGGAAGCCCACCATTTTGCAAAGTTACCCAATTGATTAATCTTAAAATGAAGATTCAAAGAGGTTCAAGTAGTCTCAGTTATGGCCTGACTTTATTTATCATTGTCCTTATATTTGAAGTACAGCCACAATAAATCCTCCAGCAGACAAAGACAAAGGCCTCTATCACTGCACAACTGAAAAGAAATTGCTGCAAAGCAGATCGATTTGAGAAAAAGAACTTGGACTCCTACCAGTGAGACAGAGTCCATGACAATGGGTTTGAACATGTAACTGAACACGATGGACGAGCGTGCGATGGTTCATAAGCTGTTTTTCCATCTGCAAAATGGCTGCTCCAGACTCAAAGATTATCACAGTCAACGGCTCTTACTCATTTATAAGTACATGATTTTGATGCCTACTTCTAAACATTCAAACCTATGAAATATACAATTGAGCTCCCCCGCCTTCGCAGTCGCTTGTAGGTGAATTTTCATCAGATCTTTACATGAAATTAAATCTGAATCTGATTTCCAGTGCCTTAGGTTAAAGTTAAATGTTCCCTTGAGTTCTCCATTTTACACTTTAAAAACATGTGGCCTAACAGTTTAAGGGACATTACATTATTGGCTGTAAAAATCCTGTTTTGTTTTGTTTTTACTGGAAGGAAATGTCGCCAAATGAAACATGCAAATGATGGACAAAATGCTGATTGTGGTGTTCTATATACACTATAACCTAACCTTCAAGCACAGCATCTCTATAAAGCTGTGTGCAAGTGTATTGTGAAGTTTGAAATCCAGCTCCTAAGTGCCATAATGAAAATGTAGCATTTACAAGCTCATATCAATTCTCAGACATTTACATACACTCAGTAAACGTGACAATGTTTTCATTATTTTTTGCCCCGCTTGAGTGTCGCACAAGCCAGTCATCTATAAATATGGATAATGCACATTCTTTTAGTAGTATGACAGGCTGCAATTGAAGATATTTTAAACTGGAAATATTATAATAATTTCTAAGGCTTACTTTTGAAAAGGTCTGCAAGATTCACAACTGTAAAAATAAGCATTCTTGAAATGAATTCTGTAGGAGACAGTTGTTGGGTTACACTGATTAAGCTGGGGGTTCATTTTTTAAAACAACTTTAGATATTGTTTTAGGCTTAATATAAAAAAAGGGGAAACCTAGACTCATTTTCTTTGTGTGATTACATTCTCTTTTTTCTCTTTCACCACCTTTGGGGTATAACTAATCTTTAAGGCCCTTATTATACCTGTAGATTTTGTGATTGCTTTAAGGACTTAATTCAATTTCCTAAATGTTTCAAAAACCCACTGATCTGAGCTGAAACAAAACAGATTAGTTTGCCCAACGGAAGAGTAAATAATGAAATATCAAAAGTGGAATCAGTAAGTTGCAGAGATTCACTGCCGAAAGTCTGAAGGGATCTGGGGCTAGACTGATGTCTCCCTGTAGTCTGTTAACAAAGGATCTATTCTTAAAAGCAATGCCTCCTCTGTGTTGAGAGTTGAACATTTAGATAGAGAGCGAGCAAAATATGTTTCACCTTAAAATCAATGAGAGACACTGTCCATCACTTTGGAGAGTTAAAAATGTACTTTCAATCGCTAGGGTAATAAACAGGGAATGTCACCTAATGAAGACAGATGCTTGTGCTGGCTGGGCTCCAAAGATTGCTGCCACACTCCTTTGTACACTGTAGTGGAGAGTTTGTCTCCCTCTAGGTTTGGCCTACGGGCTGTCTTAATCTCACAGGGAAAGAGGTTTTCCACATTATTTTATTATTATTATTATTTCTAGACCTGCTTCAATCATAAGAGATATAATCCAACCTTGAAAATAGTGGCACTCATGAGTCAAGCTTCCAGGTTTTTTTTTTTTCTTCATTAATTGAACTGTGCCACTAAGCATTATGCAACACAACCAAACACTTTTTAGACCTATAGAGTCTATATACATAATTTACAACATACAGTGGGTTTTAGAAAACAAATGCATGATACGTTTCCTAATTACCATTCATTTAAGTGATATAAACCCCTGGAGCCAGCAGGGTAAATCAATTATTCATAATATTACTTCTTTGATATATATTTTTTAACTGGAAATGGAAAATCTTATCAGTCCACAAGTATGTAGGCCACTTCAGACCACATGTTAATGCTTGACAGTTTACAGAACGTTCTCAAAAAGACTAGCCAGCAAGGGCCACAAAACACACAAACAAAGAGCAGCCAACCAATATTGTTAACTAGGTGGTTGTAAAAATATTCACCTTATGATCTGTGAAATATACAAAGACAAGCTCAAAACAGACAAGCTCAAATCAGTTCAAAGCCAGGTAAAGGCAGATTTAGATAGAAATGATAATAGCTCAGTACTGGAACAATTGAACCAAGAACCAAACACCACAAAATAGTAAGGAACATGTGTGAAGCAAAATATTATTGAAAGTATCTACTACGGTTTTGAGGTGTGAAACAAAAGGGCTTGTAAATTTGTTTGATAATCACTGGGCCCTTTTTACACAGAGGCAAAGGCTTTTGAGCATTCCCAACAACTGACTACATCTGAGAGTGGTAATGTTGTAATTACTCATTAAAGTACATTGGTGCAACAAAATATATCCCATCGCTCTCATTTCGTACCCAATACATGCTACTGCTATTTAATGGTTGTAGTAACATTGTTAGTGTCCTACCCTGACATGTAAATAATACAAAAAAAAAAGTTTTACATAAAATAAAATGCCCTATTAGACCCTTTTCTGACTCATAAGAACATAAGAAACTTTACGAGCAAGAGAAGGCCACTCGGCCCACCTAAGCTTATCCAGATCCTAGTATTGTAGCTGACTGAACTCAAAAGGTGTTAAAGGATCCTTTTAATTCTACCTGAACAACATGACTAGGTAACCCAATTCATAACCTCACCACTCTGTGAAGAGAAGTGTCTCCTTCGCTCGTAGCTTGTTCCTTAAACTCTGGGATTAGTCTGGTTGCTCTTCATTGGATTATTTCCAAGGTCACAATGTCCCTTTGGAACAGTGCTGAGCAGAATTGGACACAGTACTCCAAAACCTCGTTTCGATGGACAACCAACTTGACTCGAGTGTGCTCAAATTTGCCTGAAATCTCTCAGAACTCAAGTTGATGGACAACTCAAGTTGGTGAAAACATTGGCTTTTCCATGTTTTTCCGAATTATCCGAGTTATCACGTGAGTTGGGCAGGAACTACCATTTTCCCCCAGAAAGGCCGCCTTGTTGACAAAAACGGAAACTCTTTCGGTGAATTCGCTGCAGAATTAGGTATCATTGTATGTGTTTTTTTTTTTAAAACTTATTCACAAAAACATTACAAACTGGAGAAAACAGAAGCTTAGAAAAAGAATTGTGGAGGAGAATAAAGGTATGTAACTGTTTGTTGCACAATTTTACTTTATTTGGTTACACTGAAATAATTATTTGTCCCCTGATAAATGTGGTGGCTGAAAATCAGTCATCAATCACCCTCCAGAATAAATCAAGGTTGAAGCAGTTGAGGATACCCCTTGTATAATATACCATATACAATATATTAGTACTGTGTCAAACAAGTCCAGCCGTCAGTCACTTTGATGACTACTAAATGAACTGTTATCACTGCTCTCATTGACTGTTTTGTAATTAATGGTAATTGATCAAGCCTGCTAACAATACACTTGCACAGCACACCGAAGATCAAATCAGCATTATGAAAGGTATTGTAAATGGTCTCCTATTAAGAAAAACTGTCAATAGGCACATGTTGAAACAACCACATCAATAAACACCAAACACACTTTTATGTTGGGCTCGTACTTCATTTGAAAGGCTGAGCCTCTCTGTTCCTAAATGTACCTTCTTGATGAACTACATTCGTGAACAAGAATGTGATTCTGCAAAAACAGGGTTTAGATGTAATTACAGGCTGTTTGTTTTTGTAATGGTTTCATAATAAGCCCATCGCTTAACATAAATATCACACTTTTAAGATAATACATTACAGCATATTATCAAACAAATGGTTTAAAAGAATGCACCACACCAGTTTTATTTTCTATGTTCATTATTATTATTTTTTTTATTTATTTATTTTAGCAGATGCCCTTATCCAGGGTGACTTACAATTGTTACAAGATATCACATTATTTTTACATACAATTACCCATTTATCCAGTTGGGTTTTTACTGGAGCAATCCAGGTAAAGTACCTTGCTCAAGGGTACAGCAGCAGTGTCCCCCACCTGGGACTGAACCCACGACCCTCCAGTCAAGAGTCCAGAGCCCTAACCACTACTCCACACTGCTGCCCCTGTGAAACTGTATAATTTTATAGTTGATTATTAGTTGTACGGAATAAGACAACAAAGTATTTTTTTAACAACAGGTTTAATATATTTTACTGCATTTAATCCTGTACTTTACAGAGTACTGTACTGTAATCTGCCAGTAGTGTTATTCAATCTGTAGTATTTTTGCATTTAATTGTATCCTGATGTAACTATCACTGACACTTATCTGCTCTGATATTGATTCGTATTTTGTCATATACTTGTACTTACTAGAACTGAAGTCATTGTATTTTATCTTGCTCTTAATTGTATTAATACTTGTACTGTGATTCTTGAAATGTATTTGTTTACGACTGTAAGTCGCCCTGGATAAGGGTGTTTGCTAAGAAATAAATAAGAAGAAGAAGAAGAAGAAGAAGAAGAAGAAGAAGAAGAAGAAGAAGAAGAAGAAGAAGAAGAAGAAGAATTTAATTTCAGGTTTCTACAGCATCTATAGAAAAGTCCTGCTGTGTAGGAATTTCAATACTCAGATGGGCTAAATATGCATACATATGATTTCAAATCACCTTGTTTATAATCATTTCCATAGAAAATGGCACTTCTTATAAACTGTTATACACAAAATCCAGCTCCACAAGAGCATATCTAGTGTTTCTCCCACATAAAGGAGGAAATGCTGGTACATGCCTTCTGGACCAGAGAAATATAACTCTAATCCGGTATGATATTTTGTATTATATTTCAACTGCATACAAATGTGCTCATGATATCCACACAGAGTCTACCAGGCTTTTGCAATTCCACCTCAGGGTTTTAAAACCATCATGTCACCTGGGTGGTATCTTTCTATGCTCCCTTGGAGCGCCTGTCTTATTTTAAGAGTTCAAAGGTGCCTATAATGAATGAATGGAAAACTTCCATGTTATAATGTATGTGTTGAACCCAGACCGGTTAAACACATTTAGTAAAATATGGGAGCCTTGCATTTTAATTTTTTGCATTTATCATTTACTATGTATGATCTATTTATGTACTTATGGTTGTGCTTTTTGGCACTTAATGCTCTTACTTATATATATATATATATTTTTAAACATTCAAAACAAACAACTGAAAACAAAACAGGACTGCTTTTAGATAAGAGTAGGAGAAAAGCAAAGAAATGAGTCACGCTTTGTGTGGATAATGTAGTGGATTTTATATGTATCTATATATAGTTATATAAACAAATACCATTTGGATTTTGATTGTACAACACCTCTTTTGAATCTGATGTGTAACAAGAACACGTAGTTCTCTAAAGCCCAGTACACACTGCCAATGCAATCAATTGTGGCATGATTTTTCAGTCCCATCGGCCAGTGTATTATGTTTTGCGATGCGATTTTACAGGATCGGCTGATCGATTTCAGTCAGCTCACAAAAGTTTAAACATGTTTAATATTTTGCTATGCGAATCCGGGCTTAACAGCATGTGAAAAGAAAGTAAAAAGAAGTAGTACCTGAATCAATGATCTGTGCAAAAACAGACATAACAGTTTTAAGGCTGGCCAGTATCCATAAAAACAAAGAAAGGTGCTGTTTTGTGTGACCTTTTTGTTGTTATGTTATTATGTGGTATTATGAGTCACTACAGTAGGTGCAGAATAGAGTATAAGACTGAGCCCACTCCATCCTTAATTAAAAGCCATGGATGTTACAGACGGCGCCTGTATCGCTGGCATTGCTTTTATATGGTGTTGGACAGGTCAGAGCGGGACGACACTGCTAGTCCTACAGTGTAGCTGAGCAGTATCTCTCAAATCGAAACCAGTGCAATTTTTTCTGACTACCGTCAACGGATTAACCAATCACAGTGCTGACAACACGTGCTTGCCAGGAAAAATCATGACTGAAACTGTTGTTTACGGAGGTGTCCAAGCACCCTGAAGTGTTTGATCTCTCCCATATTTCACACAAGGACTTGCTGTCAGCAACATATTGTATGTTTCTTTGCTAAGCTGATCGCTCATTTCATACACCTGCATATAGATGACAGAAAAACAACTTTGAAAAACAAACCATTTTTATTTTTTATTTAGTAGGCTATATGGGGGGCATTACAGCTATGGCCAAAAGTTTTGCATCACGCCCTATAGAATTAATAATGTTACGTTGACATATTGAAATTACATATCGTTTTGTAGTTTTCCAAAAATTGAAAAATGTGACATTTCAAAATCTAACATGAAATACTGTACTACCATTGTAGACTTTTGAGATATAGTTTTTTATTTATTTATTTTTTTGTTAATTATGTCTACATCCTAATATTCTACTTGGTGATGCAAAACTGTTTTCCATATATGTAAATTATATTAGAGTACATAACCTACAGTGTGGTACTGACAACTACTGTACCGCGGAGTGCATACCGCTCCTGTGTATCCGGGTGCAGACTAGCGGTACCGCACTGTGAAAATGCCCAACAGTGCTGCGCCGCATCAGTCTGTCTCAGGCTTTATTATTATTATTATTATTATTATTATTATTATTATTATTATTATTATTATTATTTATTTCTTAGCAGACGCCCTTATCCAGGGCGACTTACAGTCGTAAACAAATACATTTCAAGAATCACAGTACAAATATTAATACAATTAAGAGCAAGATAAAATACAATGACTTCAGTGATTGAGCTTTAGACTCAATGCCACAGACTATCATATAGGTGGGTACATTTTACGAAATTACAGATTGTTATGTTAATCATATTAAGACAGAGATTAAAAAAAAAAGTTGAACGTATAGAAGCTTTCAAAACTCCCTTTATCAGGTAAAAGTGAATGCCTCTTCTGGATACAAGTCATATTTTTATCTCAATCAACAATCTGCTTAGAAATGGAGGCCATGTATAATATAAACATCTGTGTGTGTGTGTGTGTGTAACCACTTCAATGCAATTTACCAACAATTAGGAATAACAATTACAATAAACAGTCCTGTTTCAGAATTCATCGGGCTTCGTACTAAAGGTTAACGGCTAACATTCTGAAACAGGTACAACCTAGAATCTGTATGCTTGGGGATCAGCTGGAGACCAAAATAATCCTAACAAATAACAGCTACTCCGCTTAGCACATAATAATCACAAATAGCAATCATATTTTATTCAGTTTATTAAGGAAGTTATTGACAACTGCCTTTCTTTGAACCTGTGCAACAATTCACATAAAGAATATAACCATCCTATTATCACAGGTAATATGCTGTCAAAAATACATATTAAAATCCTTTTTACATGTGTGGCAGGGCGGATGTGTTGGTGTTTGGCAGGGATAGGGTTAATTTCTGTCCCTGCCAGATAAATGTGTGTGAGGCTGTGTTTGCACAGCCACAGGTGTAATTTATTTATTTTGATTACCCGTTTAATTGTTTTATAATTTAATTAGTGTCACCTTCCTGGGATTAGCAGGCAGGTATTTAAACAGGGGAAAAATGTTTGTTCAGGGCTGTCTGCAGTCTGTGTGAAGGCAAGAGGTTGTCAGTGTGGAGAAACCTGTGTGGGTAAGATAAAAGGTAGTGTGTAAACTTCTGTTTGTGTTGTAATGTGAAAATAAATGTTTTGTGACTGGTTAACAGCATAGCTGTCCAGTTTATTAGTTTAAGAACTGGAACAGTTTTGTTAGTACTCTGAAGGGAGTTAAGTTTTTGTTTTGATTATTTTACAGAAATAACTACGACTACTAACTAAACTGCCACACATAATACCTACACACGTCCTGGACAGAAACTCGAGATCTGGATATGATGTGGTCAAGAAATTAAGTAAGGCAAATCGGTCATAATTTTTCAGGACTGATAGGGTCTCTACCATAAAAGGTACTTTATGAGTTATAGTGGTGTATGTGTGAGAACACCCTGCAAATGTATTGAACCCAGTGGCGGACATAGCGGTATGTCCAATTTCCCAGCGTAGTAAATGTTTTGAACAGAGCGCACACACTTAAAGCATTAGGGCAGCAGTGTGGAGTAGTGGTTAGGGCTCTGGACTCTTGACTGGAGGGTTGTGGGTTCAATCCCCGGTTGGGGACACTGCTGCTGTACCCTTGAGCAAGGTACTTTACCTAGATTGCTCCAGTAAAAATCCAACTGTATAAATGGGTAATTGTATGTAAAAAAAATAAAAATAATGTAATATCTTGTAACAATTGTAAGTCGCCCTGGATAAGGGCGTCTGCTAAGAAATAAATAATAATAATAATAATTTCAGAATAAGCGCTGCTAAGCTACTGCTTTTGCTTCCGTTGCACTGCCAAACAGGCACACTTTTTTTTTTTTTTTATCTGCACCTCCTTGTGTCATGATTTAATGGTAATGATTAGCCATTCCTTGAACTCCCGCCCCTGTACACACCAACTGTGCAATCTATTGGCTACATCATTTTCTGGTTTGAGTCGGACATTTGGAAAACATGGTAATCTGACAGGCACGGAGTGCCCGTCAGATAATGAAATGACCAATCACCATTTAGTTGCCTTTTACGGGATTAGAAATGCCATGCATTTTTCTGTGCTCAGTGTGGTAGAGGACTGATTAAGAGGTATTGCTGATCAGTGTGTCTCAATAAAACAAATATCATTGGCAGTGTTGTATTGGTTTGATAAAGTGATGGACATCGAGAAAATATTTAACAGCTGGTTGCAGACATATTAACAGAATGGAAAATGTAATAAATTATTTCAGACGATCATGAAAGGGTCTGTAAAGTCATGTGACCTGGTGTCTCTATTTATTTTCAACTCAACTAATATATTTATTCCCCAAAACTGTTCATGTGAGTGCTTTCTCCCAATAATTATATTTGGCAAAGCAACTATTCTGGTTGTTCGATAACAAGTTTCAGAACTATACAGCATTTCGGTAAAAAAAAACACATTTGTAAAATAAAAATAAAAACATTATTATTAATAATAATAATAATAATAAAGCCTGAAACAGACTGATGTGGCGCAGCACTGTTGGGCATTTTCACAGTGTGGTACCGCTAGTCTGCACCCGGATACACAGGAGCGGTATGCATTGGAGCCACTATAAGCAAAAGAGAAGTGTAGCTGATTTATATATATTTTTTTTTATATATATATATTTTGTGAAATGATATGCAGAAGCAGCTCACATTACAAAACTTTCTGCAGCATACAGAAAAAAAATGCATCTGGTTGTGAAAGCTTACACCCCACAGCAGCACGCAGTACTTTTCATTTTGGCTGTAGGAGCCAGGACGGACGTAAGACTTCGATTGCATAGCAGAGTCACACATTCCAGGTTTCCAGGTTTTAATACAAGCTTGATAGCCACAGTGTGTATAGGTAACAAGCTCAGGTGTGTCTTAAACTCACAGTAAAACGAGGAATGGATTAAACTGTTATACAATGGGATGTGGCTGGTCATGTACAAAATGAACACTGCCTTATTTCTGTGTCCAGATACGTAAGAATACACCATTTTTTTTGCCTAAGCGACCCTTGAACCCCTACATATAATTTGCCTATTTCAGATATTCAATTGCCTACCTTTTCTGTGAACCCTATGTCCAGAACTGATTGAACCATATTCAACAACAAAAAAATTGCAATTTGAGCTGGAAAACTAAGATTATGCTGAAATAAATGTAACAAAAGCAATATCGTATACTCCGCAACCACTTTTAATGGCATTAATTGAAAATGAATACGAAACAATTGGTTTCAATTCAGTTCAGTTCTTCATTATTTTACTAGAATAATAACCCATTAAATATTTACATTATTTCTCAGAGGGAAAAACGGTAGTACACCAAAAATATGTGCGGTTGAGAATAAGAACAATAATTTAAAAGCAGACTTTTGGTTAGAGGGCTTCTTATTCCCTATTTAAATGTTGGTTTTGGCACACAGTCTGTGAACAGGCTAGCTTGTGCGGTGACATAATTGCTAATCAATCATTCAATTGAATCTCAGCACAGTCTGCATGTGAACTAATTGTGCACTCCCATGCCCCATACACATACCCACTTTAATCTGCACATGAAGTGATTGCACAGTCCCAGTACCTAAATACAAATATACATTTTAAATCACCTTTGAGAACGCCAGCGCTTTCAAATTCCACAAGAGTGAAATATAAACCTGCAATCACCCGACTAAAAAGGTGTAATATCTGACTAAACCCCTCGCACCTCCGCCCTTGCAAGGGATGCGAGTCAGTAAAAATAAAAATAAAAAGGGGGAGATTTTGTGGGCATTGTATTATTCGGCATTCTCTAGGGATCCTTGTACAGTCTCAATCAAAAAGCACTTTTCCTGATGAGAATAGAAGAGCTCAATCACAAGGCAGCTGCAATTTACAACTGGGCTGCCGGCACACCAGCAAGGTTACGGTGAGTAAAGGGCTGAGATATTGCGCCCGTCTAACCCATCAAGATTGTAATAATAGTGCCAGTGACCACTAGGATTAAAAAAAAAAAAAAAAAACCCTCATTTGCTGTGGGTAGCTTTTTCTTTGTATGTCCTTTAAAAAGAAGTGAGGAGACTCATCAATATGAACATATCTTTTTTTATCCTTGCACAATAATGCTGCAAATGGTTATTTGTGCAACTAACATAATGCATCGCAGAAGGCTGACACTGTTCTCATCACCAGTAGTATTTTAGCAGTGTAAACTTGGATATCTGCTGTGAATAGATCCCTACATGCACAACATATGCATGACTGAATGGATGGATGCTTTTTATCACAATGGCAAGTGTGATGCCTCTGAATTAGAAAATGTAAGCTGTATTTAAATATGTAATATGCTGTAAATACTAAGCTTGTCACTGAGTACTTAAAAAAACAAACCTTTTTAAACTGTTTACCTTCAGAACAAAGCAGCCAGGTGGCGTTTATGGTTACAATTGCATCCAGTGGATGAATTGCACTTTTTCAATCAATGGCATGCAGCATAAATCATGTGGTACGGAGTTAAAAACTATGCTAAGAGAGGTCTCAGTATCCCATATAGCACTGCGCATGTCCCTGGTATCAGAACATCTTACCTGTTGAAATCTCAGCCAAGAATTTGGACAAGTAAAACATCCTCACAAATCAGGGGCTTAAGGAGGCCTGCAGAGTTTTTATTGAGAACTATTCCGACATATTTCCTGCTTTTGCAAAACTTGCAGCAATTACGATGCCTGTATCTTGTGTACCAGCTGCTTTTTACAAATGCACATTTTTAAAGGCTAGTGCGACCTCTGCATCTCATTAAATGGTCACGCAAATTAGTTGTGTTATTGGAGTATCCCAAACATTACTTTCTTTACTTTTCTTTCTTGCCGTTTTACTTTAGAAAATAATTGTCAAACATCCGAAGGCACTGTAGCTCGGGCGATACAGTATTTGTAATTCTAGCACAATGCTCTTAACTTGCTCTGAAGACTCCTGCACAGATCCAATCCCATCAGTAAACACTCACAGGGGGCGGGGCGGGGCGGGGCGGGGCAGAGGGGAGAAGGTGAGCTCAATCGCCTGCAGGGTCAGACCTGAGGCGAGCAGAGAAGCTCTGCGCTTAATGCAAAAAATAATTGCCGATTCCATTTCCAAAAAGTAAAAGCTTTACTTTGCTTAAATGCTTTACACAAAAACGGTGCACAGGAGTTGACTATCGATAGTTGTCAAACGATACGGTCCATCACCTCAGCTTTACTCCCTTGTTGCGAACTACAATTGACCCCTAAGGCACATCCAGTTTATTGATTTTTAACAGGGAAAGGGGTCAAGTCGACGTGAATTGAGTATTGGATATGCACCAATTTCATTTTTTTTTTTTGTTATCAGGGTTGTTATGATCGCACCAACCCATGCACTGCAATCTTCTTTTCTCTTTCCACTTCATTGGAGCTGATGCCACTCCCTGCAGCTAAAACAATATCACATTGAAAATCCACTCTGTTACCATAAGTTACAGTGATCAAAAGGAACCTCATACTAACCCTATTACCTGACCTATGAAATTAGAAGGCAGTTAATCTAGTAGAGGAGCTCGGGCAGGCTTGCCTCTGACAAGTGTAAAACAGGATGTAAGGCCCTTGCTGATATACCTTGGGGAACTGTGAGTAAACTTAATTAAAGTGAGTGCACTATCATGTTTAGGAGCCAGCCTGCCTCAACCCTCAGGGGGAAAATAAATAAATAAAAAATCCAGAGTAATAAACAGTTGATTTGGCAGTTTAAGGACAGTACAGTCACCCACTGCTGTCCAGAAAGACACAAACAAAGCCGCAATATAATCATTCTGCAAGTAGTAAATCATCTAATTTTCCATTTGGATTGGGGGAACCTGTTCTTGATCACTATCTTTGACACGTTTAAGGCATGGACCATCTGCCTGCTGGTCTTGAAGATGGGCTAGCTTGACTTAAAAGACATTTATAACGGGTCAGTGGTACAATCCCAATGAAACTCAAATTAATCTCAGTGAGTCACTATGTTGTTGAGCAGCATGCGAATGGCGAAAGATTATTGTTATTATTATTATTATTAAATATCTTATGCATTTTTTTGTTGTTGCACTAGTGGGATTAATATTTTTTTTCTCCATTTAATTTGAAAGAGGTAATTTGTCTATTTTAAGATTCTTCAGCTGATGAATATTAAGAGTCAGCATAGCTATCATAATCGGCTTGCAGCTGCATTTCATTTTCATTGCTTAATAAATCTGTAATGAATCTCTCCGTTGACTGCTTGCACTCATTTCTTAGCAGTGTACAATACAATTAATATCAAGAACACTCTTTTCCCTGTGGTCTGCTGTTGCTACAGGACCTGCCAAGTTCCATTGCTCAGTTGTGATTGGTTTTCCGCAATTGAACAATCACAAGATATACTGTAGTAATCATTTGCAAAGAAGACTTTGTTACTGAAATGGACAGCTCATCAAAACTATACAAAGTGTGTGAAAGCAACATCATGTTTTGTGTGTTTTTAAACCTTTGGATCCCTTTGTTATGTGGTTTATGTCTCTACAAAACTAGTTAGGTACTTGGCAGATTTGGCTTTTATCGGTGTCTCTATTATATTGCACATGGGGGAGTTGTAAGAAGCATACTGCTTTAAGATTTTTTTTTCTTTTACTTTTATATCTCGTTAGACTTCCAGACAAGTTAGAAGACAGGAATATAATTCAGAAGTAGCCATGAAGTAGTTTCGCAATGACGAGGTTTTGATTGCTGTCGACCTGCACAGTAAAGGATTATGTGGCTGCACCCATTAAATTTAACACTACTGGGGCACAGCCAGAGAACAGCATCTGAAGCACACAGAGACATAACTTTCTTTTTGTGCACTTTGTGAAAAACTCCATTCTTTTAAAATGGTGGTTGAATAAAATGTACACTTCAAAAATCGGTATGTTCTTTTGCATTTCAGCCTAAATGAAATGCTGTTCGCTCTGTTATGTGATTCTGATTGGATGATAGTGTATATGTACAGTGCCTTGCATAAGTATTCACCCCACTTGGACTTTTCCACATTTTGTAGTGTTCCAACCTGGAATTAAAATGGATTTAATTAGGATTTTTTGTCACTGATCTACACAAAATAGTCCATAATGTCGAAGTGGGGAAAAAAATCTACATATTTTTCAAAATTATTTACAATTCAACTGAAAAGTCTTGATTGCATAAGTATTCACCCCCTTTGCTGTGACACCCCTAAATAAGCTTTGGTGCAACCAGTTTCCTTCAGAAGTCACAATTAGTTGAATGGAGTCCACCTGTGTGCAATTAAAGTGTCACATGATCTCAGATTAAATACACCTGTTTCTGGAAGGCCCCAGAGTTTGTTAGAGAGCATATCTAAACAAACAGCATCATGAAGACCAAGGAGCTATCAAAACAAGTCTGGGATAAAGTTCTGGAGAAGCACCAATCAGGGTTGGGTTATAAAAAAATATCCCAAACTTTGAACATCCCCCGGAGCACCGTTAAATCCATTATTAAAAAATGGAAAGAATATGGCACAATCGTGACTCTGCCTAGAGAAGGCCGTCCACCAAAACTCAGTGAAAAGGTAAGGAGGGCATTAGTCACAGAAGCAACCAAGAGGCCAGTGGTAACTCTGAAGGAGCTGGAGAGATCCACACCTGAGATGGGAGAAACCGTCCATGGGACAGCTATAACCCGGACGCTCCACAAAGCTGGGCTTTATGGAAGAGTGGCGAGAAGAAAGCCATTGCTGAAAAAAAAACATATCAAATCCCATTTGGATTTTGCCAAAAGGCATGTGGGAGACACAGCAAACATGTGGAAAAAGGTTCTCTGGTCTGATGAGACCAAAATTAAACTTTTTGGCCTTGGCACAAAACGCTATGTGTGGCGCAAAGCCAACACTGCTCATCACCCTGAGAACACTATCCCCACAGTGAAGCATGGTGGTGGCAGCATCATGTTATGGGGGTGCTTTTCATCAGCAGGGACTGGGAAACTGGTCAGGATTGAGGGCAAGATGGATGGAGCCAAATACAGGGAAATTGTAGAGGACAACCTGTTTCAGTCTGCAAGAGGACTGGGCGGAGGTTCACCTTCCAGCAGGACAATGACCCTAAACACACAGACAAAGCTACACTGGAGTGGTTTAAAAACAAGAACCTGAATGTCTTAGAATGGCCCAGTCAAATCCCAGACCTCAATACGATTGAGAATCTGTGGCAAGACTTGAAAATTGCTGTTCACCAACGGTCCCCATCCAACTTGACAGAGCTTGAGCAATTTTGCCAAGAATGGGCAAAAATTGCAGGACCCAGATGTGCAAAGCTGGTAGAGACTTACCCAAAAGACTCACAGCTGTAATTGCTGCCAAAGGTGCTTCTACCAAGTATTGACTCTGGGGGGGTGAATACTTATGCAACAAACAAATGTCTTTTTTTTGTTTAATTAACTTTTGTGTCATAATAAAAAATATTTTGCACCTTCAAAGTGTTTAAGTATGTTGTGTAAATCAAATGGTAAAAATTCCAATTAAATCCATTTTAATTCCAGGTTGTAACACTACAAAATGTGGAAAAGTCCAAGGGGGGTGAATACTTATGCAAGGCACTGTATAGTAAATGCATATGTAAATTATATTTTCTTACTCCTTTTTTTATTTATTCTGAATATGTAATGGTAATTATCCAACTATTAGATGCTGGGCAACTTTAACCTGGCTTCCTATGAGAATTATTACTGCTTAAAATGGCCTTCATTATAGTGCTCCCCCTCATTATAAAACATTAAGCGCTTGGATCTCGGGGTCAGTGTTATAATTAGGGTGGAGTGTGTCTGTAATTGCTTTTTCTTGCTTCACCATAATAGGGCTTGCACAGCAGCTCCGAGGTTATCCCAAATACTTGATGTATCTCTGCAACAAAGTAGGGTCTTTACCTGGCAGCTACAGCAAGGATTTAAATCCAGGGATTTCTGAATACGTAGAAGAGGACATGATAAATAGTTCTGCTGAGCCCCAACACCTACCAGTAGCTTACTTGGTCACAAACTGGATTTGCTGGTACTACGACAGACAAAAAGGACACCTTTTCAAAGTTTTACAAACATTAAACTTTGATTCCCAGGTTGGTTTGCACTTTTTTTTTTTTTTAAAAGATAATAAATACTACATTCTAAGGCTGTATACTTAGCTAGAGGGCATATCCCTACAGCTAAGGCAATCAAAGTGCAGGGATATATATAATATATATATATATATATATATATATATATATATATATATATATATATATATATATATATATATATAATATTGCATGTATACAGGGGGTTTAATAACATGCATATTAAAGTTAATGTATAGTTTAGACCATAAGACCATGTAACTAAAGACATTTATTAGTGTGTCCAATTATTCTTTTCCTCCCAGTTTGGATTGTGCTACCTTTAGTGAAAGGGTTGTTCGTTTGTACTGGTAGAAGGACAACTGCTTTCGTTATGTTCAGTGTCATTCCTCAGATGTTTGAGAAACTGCTCCATAATTACTGTGCTCAGTTGGACAATCATCTCCTTTTGTTATATAATGGTACACGAGCTGACATAAATGTTGCATTTGAAATAACTCCAAGCACCTAACGACAGCCTTTGTTGATTCCCTGGTCTGGGGAACACTGCTTTGTCAGGGTCAAGTGGGAGAGAACGTTTTTGTCTGTGCTGTGGGCCCCCCTGGAACTCTCATGGCCCCACACGGGTCCTCTAACCCCAATTTGGGAACCACTGAATTATTATTTCTTGTTTAATAGATGTTTTTTTTTTTTTTAATTGGATCCTTAATGTAAAGTCTGATCACTATCTATATATATAAAACAACCCTTGAAAAGACCCAACTCACTTCAGTATTCATTATTACTATATGTTTCCCAGCTGCAAGTTACATTCCTTGCTTCAAATCAATATCTATAGGTGGTTACACAAGTTAACATTCCCAAAATGTACTAGAGTTGCTGCTGCTGTTTTTATTATTTTGTTTCACTTGATATTACTTTGTTTTAAAAGCACTTGTAAACATCCTGGGTACCTTTTGTAGGTGATAATCTGGAAGTGCTCTTTTGGTACTGCACTGGGGCCCATCCAAACTTTTTACAAGCGCTGAGGTAACTGAGAATTGCATGCGATGGTCATTGCTAGTTTGAGCACTCCATGGCAAAACTGTGTGACGTCCAAAGATAAGAATGATGAGCAAGTAAGCATATTTGGTATGGTTAAATCTGTATTGATTTACTGTGTAAAGGTTTACAGACAGTTGCTTGATACATCGTTGAGTCAGAAACGGGACGCTAACAAGAAGTAGTTAAATAATTCATAAATGAGGTTTTATGACATTCACTTAAATGGCAGGACAACATAGATTGTTATAAAGAGTATGTAACGGCACACATGCTATATGCTACCTCTCAGTCTGCAGCAACAAGAGCTTGGAAGAAAATTATGCAGTTGTCTGATCCACTTCTCACAATACCAGAAGGTAAAATGTGATTCCTGCAAAGAATACATTATTTTATTTAGGGCTTTGAAATACTTCTCTGCATGTCACATGCTATGTAACTTTCTAGACAGACTGTGAACAGATGACCCGGATTGAGGGTAAATTAACTACTCTTACATCCCTAGAGGAACAGAAAGCCTTTTTCACCAAGGTCAGAGTTCATCTGCGCTGCAGCATGGGGAAAGCCCAGCAGTGCTGTAACGGGAAAGATTCAGTCCCCTGTTCTGACAGCTCTTCCACTTCCATAAGCACAAAATCAGAAGTGAGGAGTGACCGCACTCTGCCCAGTCTTTTATGTATGGGGTTGTTGCCACTGCATTCAGATAAAGTGCATGGCAGTGTCTGATGTAGTGTATATAAAGACTTGCTAATGTCGGGAGTTAAACCAATGCTCACCTGTCGGTCGATTCCCCAGTTTTGGTTTTCACCTCCGAAAGCATACGATATTTTGATCAAAACATGCATTCTGCTTTGCATTGCTCCACCGTGTCACCAAACTCCTTGGCTACAACGCTGCACAAAATGCTATTCTCGGATGATCTTAATCTGGTACTTCGCTCAGTATTTAGCTGCAACTCAATTTCCAACTTTCCGCATTCATACGTGAAAAGAACATACCTACATCATTACACTTCCTTTACTACTCTGTGTCAGTTTCTCTTCTCTTGTTTAACCACCTGCTAAACCTTTCTATAGCGATTAAGTAAACACAGGCGCAGTATTCATAACACTGTAATAAAGGCTCTGTAACATGGATCTCGCACGTTTCCTTATTGAGCTGTGTTAAAAATGTGTTCTTCATTTAAGTTATATACCCCAGTTTAAGGCAGGTCACAAATTCATACTGATGTAATCTAAGAGCAAAGTGAAAAAGGTGTGATTATTGTATTGCTTTTTGACCTTTTATACTATTAGCGCAGTCATATCATTGTGTAACTCCTCATGATCGATTTTCTGAAGCAAGGTGGGGAAGAATAGCCTGTACAAGTATTAATGAATTATATATGTTATGGTATAACATGTTTATGATAGTTTAATAAAGCCTTAAATATGTTATGAATGCCTTGGTTGCGCTACCCTTGAATAAAAGTAAAACCTTAATTTCTGTTGAAGCATTATGTACTGTACACCACAATATGAGCAAGATATTGCATACACAGGTGCAGCTGCTGTTTAGAAAAGCATGCTATTGGTTCTTTAAAAAAAACAAAAAAAAGGATGTCAATGTACATACATATTGTGGCTACAGTCAGAAGGTCAAGGAATCGGTAAAATTAAAATGGCAAGATAGAATGCTTACAAAAGCAAGAACAAACTAAAAACTTGGAGAACTTTAGCAACAATCCCTAGCAACAAATGATCAGCACAAGAGAATGACTGGACATCTGCAGATAACCGGCCAATTAGCTCAGCTGTAATTTCCACTTTTGCATTGAACGGTTACTAGAGATATGCAAAAAGCTGGTCAACCCTTGACAAAAAAATAAAACGCTGGCAATTAGTCTTTTCAAGATTGGAACATTGTATTAGTTTATTTCTGTTAACTACAGTACGTGGCTTGAACTGTGCTTTATAAAGCCTATATGGGAATGCCTTGGTCAAAAGCAACCATTTTTCAAACAATGAACTCACTTCTGAGAAATAACCTTTTTTTATTGGGTCCATTGTGAAGAACCCTTTATTTTTATTTTTTTTAAAAAAGACTGACCTTAGCACAACCTTTCACAAGAAGCTGAGTGGCAGATTCAATAACAAAAGCATATCTTCTGATGTGTGTTAACAATAAAAAGTTTCAAAAAAAAAAAAAACAGCGTATCAATGGATCCTGTTCAAAAGCAACCTTGAAAGGTCAGATCACATTTACCCTTTGCAAACACTACTCCAGCCCAAATAACATTTATACTGAATCCAGTACTTTGGACTGACACATAATAAACATTCAATGTTGCCAAACTGACAAAGCAAAAGTATGTCTTTCTATGCTGTGGAGCCTTTAAGTCTAGTTGTTCAGCCCTCCCCTCTTTCCAGATATCTATTCCAGTTTGCATGTGAATTGGCAGTGGATATAGATTTATCAGGTCTCATGAGGCTGAAGCTTAGCTGTTGTTATTAATTCTTGTTTTTTTCTCAGAAGCGAACTTGCATTCATAATACATGGGCAAGAGCTCAATGGCCAGTGATTGATTGATTGGCTGTGGAAGCTGCAGGCATGCTATGTGTGTTAATCTAAGGGCATGAGCGGGCTCCTCCATAGGAGTGTGTACAATTGAATAACATGAATCACTAATGCGGCGTGTCTGGTGCATAGCAAACAGCCATCAAGTGTGTTTGGTTGTTTGGTCTCCCCTTGCATGCCACAGATCCTGTCCTTAGCGAAAGGAGTTATGATTCTGTTCACAGCATCCACAGTCACTGCAGTTCTCTCCAGCAGGACACTAACTGGACTGTAATATATCTTTCACTCAGCTCGTCTTACTCATCCTGTTGGCTCTCTTCCTCGCTTTTTTTTCTCTTTTGTTCAGAGCAAGCCAAATTATTAATAATTATAGCAATTAATATTTATGATTAAATCTAGTAATTCATGATAAATATACTAATTACAAACCCAACGATGCAATCTTTTCGCATATTTTTTTACAAAAATAAATGCTCATCTCCCCCTCCCAGATTTTGCAGCCATCAACATAACAAATGAGGATGAAGCTCTTTGGTGATGGAAGGTTATACAAACAGAGTCTGTCTGGAGAGAGATTCTTTAGAGTATATATAAAATTCAGTGTGTATTCTTTACAAAATAAATATAGGAAATACTGCATTGGATTTTTTTTTGTCGGGATATAATGTATGTAGACGGCCCTCTTCAGAAAAAAATATATATTTATAGTAGCTGTCTTCCTTCCAAGCAGAAAACAATATTTTTAAAACCTTAAATGTAGCCAAGGCAGTGGAACAATCCGATTGTACTGGAATGTGGCCAGGACACCCCTGCCTATCCGCTTAATAGTGCTGCCAAGTGGAGGGGAAAGCCATAGCTGTGCCATGTCGATTAACTCTGACTTGCAGCAGCACATCTTGAATACTCCAGTAGAACTGTCTATAAAATAGTCCCCCCAGAATGACATTATGGGCAAGATGGATTAAAAGGATATCACTACCACCCTACACCAAAGAACTCTGAAATGTATTTGACTAGTACAAAACCCTCTCTTCGTCTATTTAAAAAGAAAATTGCTAAGAACGGCAACTTTGCTTACCAAGGCCAAAAGGTAATTGGCACACCAATTCCACAAAGCTCACAAGAGACAGGTGTTGCTAATGATTTATAACTGAGCTGGTTTGGTGGGGAAAAACTTCTTCTGCGATTTCAAGCACCTGGTAACTCGAAGTCTACAACGCAGTTTCACCTGTCACTGACACTCTGTAACAGGTAAATGAATTTGCAGGGAAAGGGGGTAGGCTTGGAGCCAGTGGCTAGAGGAATATATCTTTGTCTTCTATCCTGCTGCACTTCTTAAGCAGGGGGTCTCCTTTAAAATATGATATAATTGAATCATTGAAGAGCAGTATTGGACTAAGACTTAAATAAATTGTGGCCCGGTTCCAACGCACAGTACAAATAATCTTTACTGGCTGCAATTGAAACAGACTGTGACTTCACAGAAAAGGACAACAGCAAATTATAAGAAACCAGAGAATCAAACATGATTTTATCATGCCTCCTGGCTATCTAATCTTGACAGAGTATGGTTGTATGGGGATTTCATATCATGTTCTGTTAATAACAGGTGCATAACAACACAAATAGCCAAGGCAAGTTTTAATTAAAAATGTGAATACAGACTGCTTCCTGTTGTGTCTCTCTCTTATTAGTATCTGTTTCGTGAACAGGAGGAGTGAATCATTTGGTGTATAGCGACACAGTAAAAATGTTAATATTTTTGATACCCACTTACCATCTGTTATGAAAACTCACCCACTGGAAAACATTGACCTGCAACAGCAGTGACTCATTTCTGAACAAAAAAAAAAAAAAAAAAACACTGACCTACAAAAATGTGTTGTGCCAAGCTAGGAAAAGATTTCATTGTGAAAGCGAAAAAAAAAATGTATTACTTACTTCTCTATAGAAAAGTAAACTTAAAAATAGCACAACGTGTATATATATATATAACAACCAGACTGCAAGGAACCACTTCTAAATTATTTTCTTCATGGGTAAAAAATGACTTATTCCATATTATATATATATATGGAATAAGTCATTTTTTACCCATGAAGAAAATAATTTAGAAGTGGTTCCTTGCAGTCTGGTTGTTTCCTGTGTTTAGTCATCCATGTATTAAATGTTAATTTAGATAAAGTATTTTTTAGAAAGGTAGCAACATTCTGGTTATATCACCCCTGTATCGTTTACCAGGTGTTACAAAAAAAATGGTTGCTGTCCATGGAAACTGGGATGACATGCTACCCTTTATTTATTCACGTCTGCAGTACTAATACCAAACAACTGCAGAAGAACAAGGCTTCTTGATTCTCACACGCTCATTGTTCAGCTTGCACCAGGACCAGCAAAATGATTCAACACAATGTTGCCCTCCAACAAATAAAACAATTATACATCTCAGCTATTATTCTAGGGGTAAGTACAATGAATAAGACTGAGAAGAGGCCACTATGCGTTGTTTGCATTCTCTTTCTAAAATAATTATATTTCTCTAGGGTGAATTGCCAGACAGCCAATTGCATAACTAACTATATAAAATGTTTTTGTTTTCAACAAAACGTAGGTATTTGAAGGACTCATTTTAAAGACATACTATTACTATTTTTTTATTGATTAACTGCAGGTCATTACTTAAGAGCATACCACTGAATAGATGTCCTGTTTACAGTGGCTCTCAAAAGTATTCACCTCCCTTAGACTTTTCCACATTTTATTGTGTTACAACATGGAATCAAAATGGATTTAAATCAGGAGTTTTTGCCACTGATCAACACAAAAAAAGTCCATAATGTCAAAGTGAAAAATAAAAATCTACAAATTGTTCCAAATTAATTACAAATATAAAACAGAAAATAATTGATTGCATAAGTATTCATCCCCTTTGCTATAACACACCTAAATAAGCTCTGGTGCAACCAATTGTCTTTAATAATAATTAGTTGACTGGAGTCCACCTGTGTGCAATTAAGGTGTTTCACATGATTTCTCTGGGAGGTCCCACAGTTGGTTAGTACATTTCCTAACAAAAACTACATCATGAAGAAGGAACATTCAAAGCAAATCCGGAATAAGGTTCTTCAAAAGCACCAATCAAGGGTAGGATATAAGAACATTTCCAAGGCATTGAATATCCCCCGGAGCACAGTAAAGTCTATTAAGAAATGGAGAGAATATGGCACAACTGTGAATCTATCTAGAACAGGCCGTCCTCAAAAACTGAGTATCCGGGCGAGAAGGGCACTAGTCAGGGAGGCCACCAAGAAGCCTATGGCAACTCTAAAGGAGTTAGTCTTCCACGTCCGAGCTGGGAGACACTGTGTATACGGCAACAATAGCCCGGGTGCTTCACAAAACTGGCTTTTATGGGAGAGTGGCAAAAAAAAAGCCATTGTTGAAAAAAACTAACATCAAATCTCGGCTAGAGTTTGCCAGAAGGCATGTGGGAGACTCTGAAACCAAGTGGAAGAAGATTCTATGGTCTGATGAGACCAAAATAGAGCTTTCTGGCCTCAACGCTAAGCGCTATGTTTGGCGCAAGCCTAACACCGCACATCACCCTGAGAACACCATCCCTACCGTGAAGCATGGTGGTGGCAGCATCATGCTATGGGGATGCTTCTCTGCGTCAGGGCCTGGAAAGCTTGTGAAGATAGAGTGCAAAATGGATGCAGCAAAGTACAGAGAAAATCCTGGAGGAAAACCTGCTGAAGTCTGCAAGAGACCTGGGACTTGGGAGAAGATTCATCTTCCAGCAGGACCATGACCCCAAACATACAGCCAAAGCCACACTGGAGTGGCTTAAATAAAAAAGGTCAATGTCCTGGAGTGGCCCAGTCAAAGCCCGGACCTCAATCCAATTGAGAATATGTGGAAAGAGTTCAAAATTGGTGTTCACCAAAGGTCCCCATCCAACTAGATGGAGCTTGAGCAATTTTGCAAAGAAGAATGGGCAAAAATTGCAGTGTCCAGATGTGCAAAGCTGGTAGAGACTTATCCAAATAGACTCATGGCTGTAATTGCTGCCAAAGGTGCCTCTACCAAATATTGACTCAAGGGGGTGAATACTTATGCAATCAATTATTTTCTGTTTTGTATTTGTAATTAAATTTAGAACAATTTGTAGATTTTATTTTTCACTTTGACATTATGACTTTTTTGTGTTGATCAGTGGCAAAAACTCCTAATTTAAATCCATTTTGATTCCATGTCGTAACACAATAAAATGTGGAAAAGTCCAAGAGGGGTGAATACTTTTGAGAGCCACTGTATATCCTGAATAACAGTATTACAAAAGAGAACCATTTCCACATGCATAAGCCTCCCTGTGTTTAGGGTTAAACACAATACTACCTTTAAGACCAAAACAAGTCTCTGATGCTCACTGAAGATCTGGTTTCTTATAAAAATTGGCTAATAGGCTGCTCCGGAGTAGTAGATCATTAATCTAATGTGCATTTAAACTTGTATTTCTTCACTTGATATATCTTATGAATAAACAGTGCTAATCCTGTTAGTTACACAATATTCTAAGTAATGCAGCAGAAGGTGAAGAGGCATAAATTGTAATGCATAATTTCGGCACATTATCTGCTATTATGCATTTGCTCTCTGCTCTTTTTTTAAATTTAGTAAATCGGCAATTATTTTATTATTTTTCTCCCAATTTGGCATATCCAATTTTTTTTTAGGCTCAGCTCACTGCTACCACCCCCGCACTGACTCAGGAGCAGCGAAGACGAACACACACTGTCATCCGAAGCATGTGCCATCAGCCGACCGCTTCTTTACACACTGCAGACTCACAGCATCGGTGGACAACGCAGCTCTGGGCAGCTTACAGGCAAGCCCACAGGCACCAGGCCAGACTAGCCGAGGACACCCTAGCCAACCTAAGGTCGGCAATAGTATAGCCTGAACTGGAACTGGCGACCTCTAGGCTATAAGCGCCTTTACCAGATGGGCCACTCGGGAGCCCTGCTCTCTGCTCTTTTACCACAAAACCAAACCGCCTCAAGTTCCTTGGCTGATTGATTGTTCTTTAAAGCATTGAAAGACACAGTGTCCTGCAACACTACTGTCTTCACATTAGAACACTTTTCTTTTCTTTTACTTGATACGACTTTCAATGTTAATGTTTGAACGATGTGCACACTTTGGCAGAATGTAAAATTACAGACCCCTGAATCTAGAGCTATCATATTAACTGTGACTCCAACAAATACGGCTATAATAACATACAGGCAGGGTATCCAGTATTGACAACTTACCTGATCACTGCATCAATATCCATTGATCTTCATGTTTTTAAATGCAGGTGTATTCAACCAAAACAAAAACAGATCTACTTTATGGCCTGCATTATAAGTTAACCCTGTTCTATGCAATTCTAAACCAGCAAAAAGTGTCAACTTGTATGTAAATTACTGCAGTGAAATCCCAGCAAAAATGATCTGAAGGTCATAACTTCTAAGGTACAAATATATAAGAAACCAAGTTAAAGTAGACTCAAGTACTAAGTCAACTACTGTAATAATAAGATTGTCATTTATGGAAAATGTATGGAAAGAGAAACATGCAGTGCTGTATGATCTTAAAATTGAAAGAATTCAAAATATATAAAAGTAGCACTTTAGATTAAAGGGCATACACGATCATGTAATAACACAGTAATAACTATGTCCAGGGTCTTACATGGTAACTACCGTTGGAATAAGTGTATAATTACATGGAAATTACCTGTGCCATGCCAAGAGCAACAGTTGTAATTACATGGCTATTCATGCCCTATAATCTAAAGTATAACCACAATATGCTACAGTATCTGTATTGCCCGATTAAAATTTCCAGTGCAGGTCATAAGTGAAAATAAATAAAAACGGCCCCTATAGCTTAAACGCCAATATACATCAGTTAAACAAAGCTGCATTGTATTTGATGATTTACTCCATCCCTGTCAGTTAAAAATTAGAAACCCCTTTTAATGTTGTAAATTAACTAAAAAGATGTTTGGTTAAGAAGCAAGGATACATCTACAATATAATTCACTAGGACAAGATATTCAAGTGGAAGTCAACAAAGCTTTTCTATATATTCTCACTTATGTATCATGTTTAGAAAGCAGTATCCTCTGAAAGAAAACAACTGTTTGTTTTAAGTTTTATTACTAAAAGCATGGATACATTTCAGTCTAAACTCTGTCAAACTGTGTAACAATTCACACCTTGCAGATGTCAAAGGTAGGGTTATGGATAGCTTAAATCTTACCTAATACACCAAGCCGGTAGTTAACAGTGATGACTATGACATTCCCATAACTCGCCAGGATGCTTCCGTCAAACATATTTCCAGTGCCTTCCATGTATGACCCTCCGTGGATAAACACCATCACTGGTTTTGGGCTGCCGCCTTCACGAATGTCTAAAAGGGAAAGAAAATAATTGAAAAAGCAAATTAAATCTGACCGGCAGAGTTGAACTCTGAACTGTGCCCCCCTTGCACATTTGTGTAACATTAGTGGTTAAAAACAAATGTGACTTTAGATGTTAGTTAGTTTCTTAAGCAACATATATGTCATGTTCCTGGTTTTGGTCAAAAACTGATTTGAAGGGAAACTTTTAGTGTCAAGAACTTTGTACTACATAGTAATTGTAGCATATTTTATTTTATTTTATTTATTTATTTATTTATTTATTCATTCACTTGCAAAATGTATAGACAGACAATAGTGTTATAATTAACAAAATAACAAAAGGTAAAGAGCATTGAAATTATAAGCCTAGCCTTTCATGAAGTGCCACTGCAGGTTATTATTTAAATACATGAGTAGTAACGGTAATCGGGAACAAAAAGCTTAGGATGTCTGAATTTTAAAAAAAATAAACTTGAATGTTGATATTTGTACATGTAAATAATGTACGCAGTGACAGAAAAAAGAAACTTACTCGTGTCATTAATAGTAATAATAATAATAATAATAATAATACTTAAAAAAAAAAAAAAAAATCAAGTGGCTCATGCCTCTGTGGGGAAGAAAAGACAAGCCAAACAACGAGAATGCTCCTTGCAGAAGTGACAGCCTTACAGAGTCAGGTATTGAGAAATAAATACTGAAAACACAACAGAAATCAAAAATACCAAGATCACTGCTGTGGCAGGTCAAAAATCAAGCTTGCTCTCTCTATATGAAAGTAAGCTGTAGTTGGGTGTCATACTTAAGCGACTACTCAAGCACTAGTGGAATAGCATTATGGGGCAATTGGAAGCTGTATAAAAGGTCACCTTATAAAGAGGGGTACTGTACAGTCTGGCCATTGTGACTGGTAGAATAGAAGCTTGATTTTACTTTTAAATGCTCACAATCGTTGCATGTGTTTTGCACTGCAGTAGTGGAATCAATATATATATATATATATATATATATATATATATTTTTTTTTTTTTTTTTAAAGAGACGTTTTATGACCCATTTTATTGTCCTACTCTGTAGCGTAATTCAATCGCAATTTATGATGGGTGTTCTTATATCTGTGGGCTTAGGAAGCATTGCCACATAATGTTGCACATTTGCTAACGCAAGGACGTGTTGGGGCTTATCCTTCAATGTCTAGAGGCATTCCATGAAACTGTAAATAAGCTTGTAAAAAGATGCTCTTCAGTGTGTATTGTGTCATACAATTGAAGGCCCTTCTTTTCAAAATTATGCTTTCTCCTTTTAAAAATGCTTGTCTTTTTCTTTTTTTCCTTTCACAATATCAGATTGTTACTCCGAGCTAAGGGAATTCAATATCCAATGGCTGAACATGGCTGAAATTGAAGGGCACTCACCCCTTTAATCTTTATGTCCTATCCTGCCATAAAGACACATTACTAGATTTACAAAGGCACTTTATAAGACCTAGCACCCTAGTATATACAAATAAAGGTGCAATATAATTGTTTTGTTTAGGAAAAATGCAAGCAAAAAGGAAATGTTCAAAATAATTAATGCTAATTCAGTATAGTACTGAAAATGATTTATGATTCGATATTTTATTATTAAAAATTAAACCCTAAGCCATGCTAGGTGTTGTCATGGTTACTTTAATGTGACAATTGGTGTTAAATCATTCATTGATTGTATTTAGCCCTTGTTTGTATGCAGTGTCTTCTTAATTACTTGCTACCTTGTGTTGAGATACTGTAGCAGTAATCTATTACAAATTGAATTTGGTGTAAATGCTTTGTTTAATAAGGATTGCATATACAGCAGTGCTGAAACTATTATACTTCAAACAATACTTTTTTAATAATAAATACATGCATAAAGGGCTTTCAGGGCCTTTATGTATGTATTTATTTATTATTTATTTTTTGCTGGCTAAACAACTGTTTAAAGACCAAATAATTGTCAGCTCCAAATAAAGCAATTTACAACCAAGTGCTTGAGATAATGTTGGTTATAGTTTATTTTAGTTTCCTCATAATGAGGTTCTCCCATTACAAAAAACAACACATTTGATCATTCCTAGCTTTATATATATATATATATATATATATATATATATATATATATATATATATATATATATAGTAAGATAGAAGGAAAACCGTGTGCAAATGCACCTTGAGTAATTGTTTAATTCATGGTTTAATTGTTTTATTAATTATCCCCTGAACCTGGGTAGTAATTGTAAATTAGGACCAGGTGCAGGGTATATAAGAGGTGCAGTCAGTCTGCACAGGGCTGCTGAGTAGAAGGAGGCAGAAGAGGTGCTCTGCTTCCGAGCAGTCATTAAAAGGAAAAAAATAAGTCTCAAGAAGGGAGTGTTTTTGTTATTGGTCAGGTAAATGGCTTGGCCGTCCTGCGTGTTAGTTTAGGTTGCTGTCTGTGTCATAGTTAGTGCTCGTGAGAGCTAGGTGTTTATTTTTTGGTTTTGTTTTGTTTATTAAAAATAGCGCAACCGCGCTTGAAAATCAATTTCTGTGCCTGGGTCAGTGTTTTTAAAGGGGCAAAGAACCTGAGTGGGTGCGTTTGTGTTACATATGGTGGTAGGCGTGGGATATGTAAGATAGCAGGGAGTGGGTTAATATCCTCCCTGCAGGAAAACCATGCGCATTTGCACAAGGTTTTCCTGCAGGGAGGATATTAACCCCCTCCCTGCTATCTTACATAATATAGAAGATGAGGGTGGTGGATTCATGCGAGGAGGGTACAGGTTTGAATCCAGCTTCCGCCACACAATAGCATTTATGAACATTTAAAAAGAAAGTGAAAGTAATGTAAGTATTGCTTATAATCCCCAAAATGAAGTGATGTTGAAGTAAGGTAAGTGTCTTTAGGACTTAGGTACCTACAGGAACATGAGCATAGTACAATTATTGTTGCTTAAGAAATGTAAAAAAAGGTTTGTATGGATCATTCGTTCACTATGCAAGAGGTGAGCTTTATGTTAGTAAAATTTGTTGTGTACTGTATTTATAAAAAGGGGTTGGAAAACCATGCAAAACGGTGTTAAAAGTTGGGTAGTTAGTCATTGTTATTCATCAAAAAGTTGACATTGTAGGTGGAATGCAATGTGTAAAGAAAAAAAAAGTCAAGCAAAAACCTTAGAAAGAGATACGATAAAGTATTCTATATGACGGGTAACAATAAAACATACTTTTAAAAAAGTATAGGTTAACATCAAGCAAAAAAAGACAGAAACATCCATCAAAAATGAAGAAAAAAAATCTTCACGTTCAAAAAAAGGACAAGAATTTTGTTTTAAAAATAAAAGAAGAAAAAAAATTTGTAGGGTTCCTTGTCATGCATATCAGTTTGGCATCAAAAAATACCTTCGTCTTCAGCCCCGTCATTATCACCTAAATCATCGTTCTGTTTCTTTGTAAGGGGACCTAGGATTAAGAACGGAGAAGATGGAGGAAACAGAGTATTCAAGAACAAACAAGACTGAAGAAGAACACTCAAAATAGACAGGAATAAGAAAAAAAGAAGGAATTGTGAGATAGTCTTCCTAATTTGGCCTGATTGAGACATATGTTAGGAAACAGACAATATATTTAATTAAAAGAGAGAATAACAACCAAAAATACTGTGTGCACTTTTCAAAAGCATACCCACCACACAAAAAAGATGAAAAAAACCCACCTCCTAGAAGAACCCCTACTACCTAGTTTCATATTAGTTTGACCGTTGGGAGATTTAAGAATTTAAAATGCTGTCAGCTTTTGATTGAAACAGGAAAATGAAACATAATTGAGTGGTACACCATACCATTTCTCCAGCAAAGCAATCATAATTTTCTACATTGTCACTCGTCCATTTTCAATTACACTGAGTTATAACTTCCCAATAACCTTTGACTACCTACTGCCATATTAAATCCAGAGAAGAACAAAACAACAAAACAAGTTTTAAAACTGTACCTGGGAATAAACTACAGAAATGCATAAGTTACCAGGCACATTGTGGCTTCAGTGCATTTTCTCATTCAATTTAATTTCAACTGATTGTTAGAAAGGTAGGCTGAACACAAACTGGAGAAATCCAGTCTTTATTCTCATTGCTTTACATTTATAATAATAAAATAAATGCACATAACCCCAACACTTTGCATCTCAAAGGCCAGTGTAATTACCATTCTGAATGTAATTGATAGATAAAATTGAATAAATAAATAAACAAAATGATAAATAAGTTAGCTGTTCGCAGGCTTAGATTCCAATATGCAGATGCCAATATGAAGAAAGCAGTTGCATTAGTGACTTATTAGTGGCAGGGGGGTAGGTATGTACATTTTAGTAATAATAATAATAATAATAATAATAATAATAATAATAATAATATAGCAGGGAGTAAGTCAAAGGTCATGGTGAAAGATTAATTCTAAAAGATGAAGCTCAACCCATATAGATTAAAGGTATATAATCTGCATGCAAAGGCTTTTGGGTACATTCCATGGTAAAAGACCATGGGACAACCAGACACACATATAAATATTTATATATTTAGTACCAGTATACATGTGGTAGTGTAAGCATCTAAACAGTAATAAACATAAAAAAACATGCATGCGCCAATAACGAAGCACAAACGTGAAATACTGGGCTCCATTCACAAAGCTTCAACAAAGCTTATTTTATGTTATTTATGAAGCTGTTCTTAATGTTCAAGAAGCCAATAACCTTGTAGAAGCGTAATGAATATCAACCTGCATTTTATTCTGTAAAACAGGCTTTGAAAACAAAAAAACATCCTTTAAAACAACTCAGGAGTTAAACCTTTGAGAACAGGGCCCATTTGAAACACAAAAGGTGGACCAGTATGAACGACAAGAAGCTTTTAAAGCAGAAACCATGCAATTTTGTATTCAGGTTTGATTTTCAATCTGTTCCCATTGATTTAACTGCAGGCTTAACGGCCTGTAGGTTGTGCAATTACCTACAATAATCAAGTACAGACAAAACATAATTAAACTGGAAATAAACAAATATATTAGTAAAGATCACAACTGCAATTCACCAAGAACAAATACCATTTTTTTTCTGGGTAATAAAAAAAGTACATCATTTTGGAAGATAGTGTACTTTGCTAAAAAAAAGTTAATTGTATCATTTGCCAAACTTTTTGTAATTAAAGAGCTTTGAAACATTGAAATATATACAGTACTGGCACAAATTATGGAAACAGCAAATGATTTACAGCAAGACTAGAGGTGGGGATTGTATTGCCCATTTTTCCTCATTCGGGGCCCCTTACTGACTAAATACCCTGTTATCTCTGAATAGGTAATAGTCTCCTCTTTAAAAATATGCTACATATTGTAATAAAATCATTTTATCTATGCAGGGATACCAAGATATTTAGTGAGCAAGTAGCCTGAGTGAGTTTATCTGGCAACAAACTCCCTATCTCCAGTTGTACTACTTTCCTAGAAAAGGATACCATTTCGGGGTACCATTCTGCTTGTCAGATGTGTTGCTCTTTAAAGTATTTTGCATTTGTTTATCTATTCAGGAATACCAAGCAGTAGTGGCTACTGACTTTAATAAGTGGGGAGGCTAAATATTATATATATATATATATATATATATATATATATATATATATATATATATATATATATATGTGTGTGTTTTTTTATTATTATTTTTATTATTACAGTATATGCAATAAAACTTTTCACGTTTCAAAAGGTACTTTGTAATTTAATAAGAAATGTAATACAGTAACATAGTATAAGAAGCACACAAGGCAAGCAACAGAATATAACTAAAACATCACGGACTTACTTGATTGATGAATCTTGAGTGATGTCATTTGTAGAAAAAAATATTTTTAGTCTGTGGAAGATTTTTTAAAACACTGTAGCCCACAGAAATCCACTGGGAAGATGCAGAGCCGGTTTGAAAAACCAAACTCTGTCAACCATTTTGTTTTTTTGTACCATGAGCAATTAAAAACGCAATTTTGTTTTGGTCCTCACTGTTGAAGAAGGTCAAATTTAGGCTTTGGATGACCTTTATTGTTGTAGTTTATTCTTATTTTCCCCTCAATTGAAAGCAAGGAAAATGGCATATGAATTTAAAATCTACAATGTACTGTATGGAAATCGAAACGTGTATGTTAATCGACCCATAACCGCCTGGCAACAGACACGTCAAGATTAAATCTAATTATGAGTGGTAGAGGCTAGCCGCAAACTTGTATCTTGTAACCAATACAAATACATTAAAACTTGACAGACAGAGGGTGATTGCAGGTGGAAGACACACAGAATCCCACCCATTTTGAGGTTACACTAGCCAATAGCAATACAGTAGACCTTGAAAGCATGACGTAAGGTAAGCTTTTTTTTTTTTACTTTTACAAAATGACATGTTGGCTTAGCCTCCGTAGCCTCTTATGACGAGCCACCACTGATACTAAGTTATTTAATAAGTAAAGGGTCTGAGAGAGGAAAAATTGGCACTACAATGAACACCTCCAAATCGCTCTGTAAATCATTTGTTGTTTCCAAAATTTGTGGTATTGTATTTTAAAAATCCAAAACAGAATAAAGCATCTGTAGCCTGCAAATGCAAACTGGCATTGGCAAACTGGACGTCTCTGGTTTTGTACATACTGTACAGCACTACCTACTGTAATGATGTGCAGAAAACTACAAGTCCTGTAGTATGGTGAAATAACCAAAAGACTTAAAGAAATGTCTTACCTTTATTATAAACCTTTTTGAAGATGCATTATCATTCTTTTGTAATTGTTTTAAATGTTCCTACTTTGTTTTCACTTTAAATTCATTGAACCTGCCATCACACTGTGCACTACATTCACTGCCTGTGCAACAGGTATTTTGACCCAACCTGGAACATTAAACCCCCTTTGCTGCGTTGTCAGGTTGGATCCTAATACATGAGGCACTGTATGGGGTGAATGGTGTGCTAACAAAAGGACAACCCTTGATGGGCCAAACAGCCTTTTCTTGTTCTTATGTTCTTGTGTTCATAGTGTTGTGACATAATAAATGGCTACCCAATTCAAAGTGAAAATAAAGTAAATGGAACACCAAGATACTGTACTTGCATGGAGTTAATGAGTGGTACAGAAATGTATTTAAAGCCTTCGATATTTCTCCTTTAACATTCTATTTATACTCTAATTGGATTTTTGCATTTTACACATTGCAATCAGGTTACTAAATGTTATATTTGCAGACAGAATCTTAAGGGAAAACATCAAATCCAAATTATCCACAAGCCACTACCTGTATTAGTCCAATCAATGAATGTAGTAACATAAGCTTTCAAAATAAGCTTGTATGATTAACTATGATTACAGATCTTATGAAGTAAAAATTTATTTAGTCCTTATTTAATTATACAGTGGCACTTATTTCACAATATATCATTAATGATGAGGCTTTCCTGCAGCACACATACAGTACAGAATAAAATGTAATCACATGGACGGACAGCTGAAACTTCAAGGTGTGAGGCAATTGGGAGTAATAAACTGTAATCAATAAACGTCCTGAATTAATTCACAGAAAAAAAAAATATATATATTCCAAGGATTTCTTTCTATAAAAAAGTCTAGGGAGAATTTTCTGTAACACTTCATGACTTTGTAAACACCCTTGTCCAATTGCACCAAGACAGATTACTCTGACCACACACTGACTCCCACCCACAGAAGGCAACATGAACACACTGTCATGCTCTGTATATAGCCAGTTACAGGTACATTACTTTTCTGAGTACATCAATCTAAGGATGGACGAGTTTAATGTCAGGTAAAACTCCAACATCTCTGCCTTCTGATAAGATTATCTTTTATCATTAGACTGTCTTTATGGAAACGTCAAGCTGCAGTCCAGTATAAAAGAAATGAAGAGAAAGGCAGGGCCATGCGTTTTCCACAGCTCTGCTATTATGAGACAGGACCTGAAGGCCCAGACACGTATAATACAAGCTGGGCAATAAAGTAACGTCAATCACGCTGTAATCAAACACATAGCAGTGGAGTAGCAGTTTAATATCAAAGTGTTTGAAATTTGTTTACACTTGGGATGTTTGTAAAGTCACACTAGCTACTATATATGTGTACTCACAGTATAATGATTAACACTTAGGCTCTTAGGATCAAATTGATATACTACTTTTTTCTCTCACAGACCTAAAACTGTACCTCTATGTGTGGGAGAAGGTTTTTCATGTGCGGCAGAAACATCACAACAATTCTCTGCAGGTTTTTTAACTGTGTGTCTGTCAATGCCACAGTATACAACAACATGTAGATAAACACATATATCCACTTGATTGTACTGTGCAATAACAACCGCAATAGATTGGCTTATACAGTATATCTTGTTTCCAAGCTGCATCTTTCCAATAAAATGATCTGCATATTACAAGATCAATAGAATAACACTTGTACCTCAAGTTTGATTTCCTACCATATATATATATATATAACAACACACACAAAAACACTATTTTGATAATTCTAGGTCCTTTTTTATGTTTTATAACTACCTCCTGAAACAGTGTTTACCTGATGAACCAGGATCAATCCTCAAACAAATATTTTGATATTTAAATGCTACTCGAGTGGCGCATCCAGTACTGACACTCCGTGTGGAGTGCAGGATGCGCCCTATAGCCTGGAGATCGCAGGTTTGAATCCAGGCTATGTCATTGCCGATCGTGACCGGGGGTTCCTAGGGCGCGGCGCACAATTGGCCAAGCACGGCCTGGGTAGGGAGGGATTAGGTCGGCAGGGGAATCCACGGTTCACTGCACACCAGCGACCCCTGTGGCTGATAGGGCACCTGTGGGTCTGCAGTGGAGCCATTCAGATCTGTGTTGTCCTCCAGCACTATAGGTCTGGTGGCTTCACTGTGGATCCGCACTATGAAAAATGACGGATTGGCAGGAACACTTTCGGAGGACGCCTGTTTCAGCCTCCGTTTCCCGAGTCGCCGGGGGGTTGCAGCAGTGAACCGGGATAAAAACAATAATTGGGCGTTCAAAATTGGGGAAAAAACCATTGCCGATGACTACATTTAAGAAAAAAAAAAAAAAAAAAAGAAAAGAAAGGATGCTGAAGTTTCTTCAGTTCATAACAGCAAGTGGCGCCTTTTCAGACAGAAATGTCACAGCTTTGGAGTATCTACAGAAAAAATAACTCCCGCAAGGTGGTCTCTTTGTCCAAAGGGTAACACAGTGAGCCAGAATCAAAACACGAAAACAAACTGACCAACCCCCAGCTTACATTTTAATTTCAATATTTCAATCAGAATTTATTTTATATAGTGCCTTTCATAGTGGACCACCATCACAAAGCGCTTTACAAGATAGTGAGGAACAATGCATAATACATTAAAATACAACAATGCATAGAGCTTTATAACTATAGTTACAGAGTTGCATTAGTGCAATTTAACACAGCTGCTCTAATACAATTTAACACCGCTGCTCTTCCTCCAAAGAACAACACCACTACTTCCTACTAAACCAACATCTTGCTGAGATCTGACCAGATCAATCATCAAGGTAGTATGGCTTGCTGTGTTGAGTGTATTAATGATGTTTTTTAAATGACATTGTACATTTCTACTTGATTTTACTTCACATTTCAGTACGGATAATAAAAGGTGATGGCAAAGGTCCTTGCTTGAATAATTCAGCGATATTGGACAGTTACATGAAAGTACCCCATATGGTCGCTATTAAAGGCTTTCTTTCTAATGATAAAATAGAAGACAGACCTATAAAAAAAAAAAAAAAACTATGTATCTGACATTTTGTAGTTGGGAATCTTGTACAAGGAGGGAGACCAGAACAGCGAGTGAATAGTGCCTCAAGCTGTTATCAAATACCAATACTGAATATCATATCGGGAAGATTACTTTCTGAAAATCCTTTAGGAAAGAAAATGTCACTGCAGCTTCTTATTTTACCTAGGTGCTCATTAGGGTGAGGACTGACAGGTTTTGGACAATGTAACATTTCTGGGTCTTTAATTAGAGATTGCTTCCAATCTCATCTGGTAACATAGCTGAATGGAGAATGTGATATGAACAGTTCACTACTGCTTCAATGGTTCACAAATGATAAGTTGAAAATGTGACGGATATAAAAGTAGATTTTACTGGAAAGTTCACAGTTGGCACGGACCTCTGAGGTAGCATTTTTGTTACAATGGTAGTTGTGTCTTGTGTTAACCTTAATACCACGATACCACAAGTATAACAAGACTTTACTGCCCTAGTTATGTTCCAATGCCTATATAATGCCTGTTTTCTTAATGTTAAATATATTGGACACTGGGCAGCAAAGGGTTAAAATTCTTAAAGGAACAAAGTTCAGTGATCAATCAGCTACTGGGAATCGGACAAGCATTGATGGCCTACATTACCTCCTTTCGTTCCTTAACTTTTCTTATGCTTAAACATTACAGCCTGTTGCATGCACTAAAGTTTATTAACATGTTACGTTGACAAATGGAAAATACATCTACCTTACTATAGTTGTTACCGGGTTGCTTCTATTTAAAAAGTCATACAGTACCGTAGTTATCATGTAAAGTGCTTTTAGTCTCTTTGTAATGTATTGCTAGCAGATGAGACAGTAAGTTTCATTCATCCATTGCTTGTTCTCTAAAAGTCATTCTCAGCACCATGCTGACATACAACAGTTATGTGCAAGCTGGAATTGGATTATTCAGAATAACAAAACTGCATCACTGAGACAATGACCCTTGCCAAAACATGCATTAAGGAACACATATAGATGAATGAAAACCTACACTACTAGAATCTTATCAGTCATGCTTGTTAGACAAAATAAGGGATGATATACAGTTAGATCTCCATTTCCCACATGGGGGTTGTTTTAAGAAAGTAAGCCTTTATTTCATAGCCTTTGTTGAACTACAGTACCTTGAGGATTGTTTGATGGAATAGGTACATTTTTGGCCTTATAACTGAGGTTTTACTTACAGTAGCAGACTTGGTGACCGATTAGCTTAATTGAGTTAAGATTTAGATGCCACATTTGAAAATGTCTTCAAATCACTATTACAGGTACAGCAAAACAAACATATTTCATGGTGTGTGACACCTTGTTAACCTTTTCAAAATGTGTTTTCTATGTTATGTCATGAAAAGTTAGTGACCTGATCTTTTTTATTATTATTATTATTGTGACGTACACAAATACATTCTATTGCTAAGCATACTGTGTATCATTTAAAACCAACACAGTTTACAAAACGCTGATATTCACAAAATATGAAATATTTTAAGGTGGAAGTAAACTTTGATCTACATTTTTACTTACACGATGATATTTTAATAGAGGAAGTGCGAAGACTTGATAAATGATCGGGTATGAAGAATGCACTCCTCCACACCCACCCAGTACACCTGTAGGATGGGATGAGCTCCATACTGCCTACTCTGTACTACTGCCTTTTAAAAAGTAATAGATTATCGTACAATACATGCAAATAAGTTTGAGGAGGTAAAGTAATCTTACTGATGTCATATTTATAGACAATGTTAACAGACAATTTTTCAATTTATATTAATCATATTTGCTCAGGTAATAGGCCACTCTCATATTAATCTTTATGCAGGTGACACCTTTTTGTATTCAGTTGGTCCTACGCTGCCATTAGTAATGTCTGATTTGCCACTTAGCTTTGATAAAATCCAACAGGCCTTTTATGACTTGCGTCTTTTGTTGAACGTTGATAACGCACTTTAATATAAAAAAATATGACAGGTTCTCTTAACAGAAATTGGAGGTTACGACAACAGGTGTGTGTATATATATATTATATATATATATATCATCCTTCAGCAAACTGCTTTCTCTCGTCTTGAATATATAGGGCATAATGTGAAGGCCAAATTTGCATGCCTTCTACTGGCACGCACTTGCCGATTCTTCCTGAGCAACATACGAAGAATCCGACCCTTCCTCACCAACTATGCTACCCAGCTCCTGGTCCAGGCCCTGGTACTCTCCCGCCTAGACTGCTGCAACTCCCTCCTGGCTGGCCTCCCTGCGTCCGCCACCCGTCCGCTCCAGCTCATCCAGAACTCTGCTGCCCGCCTGGTATTCTCTCTGCCTCGCTTCGCCCACGCTACTCCACTACTCCCCTCGCTCCACTGGCTCCCGATCACCGCTCGCATCCAGTTCAAGACTCTTGTACTAGCCTACAGATGCCTTGACCAGACTGCACCCAGCTACCTCCAGACCCTCATCTCTCCCTACACCCCCACTCGACCTCTCCGCTCCGCCTGCACTAGAAGACTGGCTCTACCTTCGCTACGCTCCCCTGCCTCCCGAGCCCGCTCCTTTTCCACCCTTGCTCCGCAGTGGTGGAACGACCTTCCTACAGATGTCAGGACTGCTCAGTCCCTGACCACATTCCGGCGCCTCCTTAAGACTCACCTCTTCAAACAGCACCTGTAGAACTCCTCTGTTGTATCCTGGGACACTATCACCCTTCATTTAAATGTGCTTTATTTTGCTCTTATTTTACTGCATTTAATCCTGTATTTCAGAATACTGTAATCTGCCAAGTGTTTAACCTGTAGTATTTTGTACTCAATCATATCCTGATGTAACTATCACTATTTAATCATATCCTGATGTAACTATCACTATTATCTGCTGTATTATTGAATTGTGGTTTGTCACACTTGAACAAAAATTATTGTATTTATTGCTCTTATTGTACTACTTGTATTGTAACACTTGAATGTATTTGCTTGCGATTGTAAGTCGCCCTGGATAAGGGCGTCTGCTAAGAAATAAATAACAATAATAATATAAAAGGAGGTCAGAGGCAGAACAGAACACAAAGGAAAGCTTTAATTCACAAAGGCATAAAGAAAATGTACAGTTTCAAACATCAGCAGAAGTGAAATCTTGGCAACATAAGCACTCTCATTTATGAAATATGTACACTGGCATGCAGTAACTGTAATTACCATGCGAAAAAAACACACTGCATGCCTGATAAGGACATACAGTAAATGTCAAGAAATGCTTGCGTATCGTATTTCATTATCATTTGGAAATATCAAATTTAGTGCTGCCGTAGAGTGAAACTTGACTGGTCACCAAAAAGCTGCAACGATTGGTTGCTTATTAAAGATGACATATATTGAAAAAATACAATTATATTCTGGGATTAACTGGCTGGTAACAGTAGGATACTAAGTGGCTGAAAATACAGTTTACTGTAGATTTAAGATCAATAACATACTGTTATTCACTATATGCACAGGTCTGCAATATACTTATCACTATGTTTATGTATTATTATTTATTCATATTTAACCCTGATGAAATTAGAGCAGAATGCAGTGGCTTAATGCATTTTGTCTCTAGATGTTTTGATTGTATTTGAAATGGGTTTGGTGGTTTCATCTTTGCCTCCTCACACAATTCATCATACATCGCGCTGGCCACCTGAGCAAACAAAGAGTGAGGCAAGGGGGCTTGGAAAATGAACTGATCCACAGCCTCCTTCTAGATATGCTTAACAATTAAAGAACTTGATTTACATGTTGAGTACAGTGTGTTTTTTGATTTTGAAAACACAATTAGTTTTATATTTTTAGTCACGTTAATGATACTGAAGTCACTTCAGTGTAAACACAATACCATTTTCTCTTTATAAAAGAAGGTATTTTATTTTAAACAGAGACGTTCAGAAGATTTAAAATGAGGTGTTTTCCAAATACAGTACAGGACTTGAAAAAACTAGTTGAAATTTTTTATTGAATTTGTTATGTTTCTAAATTTAGCACTACTGAATGTTTTCCCATTTTGAATGTATAGTATGGGAAACAAAAGGTAGCATTCTCCTATCTGATTGGCCAAGGACATGGGCATAATCAAAACAATCGTGCTACAATACATAGTAAACAGGAGGCAGGCAATGAGAATATGAGTCAAGGAATGTTCACTCAATATATTTAAGTATGTGGGAAAGCTCACATTGGTCTGTGCTTAAATCTCAGTGTTATCTTTTGCAAGCTCCTTGGTGCATATTTTATTTTTTTAATTGCATCTTACAATATACTGGTCAACTTTAATGAATCACAAATTCACTGGTGTCCTCTAGCTAACTTAAAAGTAATGTGCCTTAAGCCAAATAAACCTTAGGGCAACTAAACACATAAATGAAGCAGGTTAAACTGCAATTTTGTATTCAATGAAAAAAAATCTAAATAACAGAAAACACTTATAACAATCTGTACTCCTCGCAAAATCTCACAGTGTCAAGCAGATCCGGTGATCAAGCAAAAATACAGGGCCGTAAAAAATAATTCTTGATTTTGGATGCTGTCCAACACACCGCCAGCCTCCTTATCAAAACTAAGAAATGTTTTATGGAATAATTTAACTTCAAAACCTTCCTGATAGGGGATGCAAGGAGCTGCATTTTCTTATTTTTTATTATGGATTGGATGCCACATGAGTTATGATCGCATATCGTAGAATGATTTAAAAAGCGACAGGGAAAAGATTATGTTCTGATTCTTTGGGAGGGGGGATTATATTAAACAAGATGTGCATTCTCAAGACACTGCAGTGATTCTAACAAGCTCTAAGGTAGTGTATATTACAGTTACGTGCCCCAGCTTGAAATTCAGGTCAGGCTGGATGAAGTGAAAATCAATCTAAGGCAAAAGGCTTGTAACTGTCACTAATGTCCTGATTTCTGGAGGTCTCTGCCCAGCTGTTTCTATACAACACAAAGCTACTATGTAAAGGTAATCAATTCTTTATCAGGCCATTCAATTACATTGTCAGCCAAGCCAGGATAATAATTGATTGTCATCGATGTGAAAGTTAATGAGCATATCTCTACATTTCAAGGTTCAGGCGATTTTTACTTTTAAAAAGCAATTGTTTTTCTTTAATATAGTCACCTAAACCTGTGTTTAGCTTTCAAGTGTGCAGCTACAGCTATTTTTTTAAATTTATGTAAAAAAAAATAAAAAAAAACATATTTAAATCCATACCGCTTTGTAGTTTTCAATATGCTTAAAAAAACTGAAAGAAATTGACATTTCTAACATCGAATACTGTACTATTATTATGGCTTCCGGTAGACTTTTGCAATATAATTTTGTAGTTTCATAATGTTAAATAAATTATGTTCATATGTTTTTTTTAATTATTATTATCAGTATGTCTCAAAACTCTTGGCCAGTGCTGTACTATTCTGTTTTATTATGCAAGGATAAATCACTATGAAAAATGATTCACCCTGTTGAAAGTAAATAATACAATAGTCACAGTAATTGATTTTACTATGTTCTCCGAAAAATATGTTATTCTGAGAATACTGGGTATTAGTTCAGTCTTTTGTTTAATTTAAAAGAAAAAATCACTGTTCAAATATAGGGTGGTCTGATCCAAATTAGAACCAAAGTCATTGTATTTTATCTTGCTCTTAATTGTATTAATACTTGTACTGTGATTCTTGAAATGTATTTTTGTTTACAACTGTAAGTCGCCCTGGATAAGGGTTTCTGCTAAGAAATAAATAATAATAATAATAATAATAATAATAATAATAATAAATTAGGAAACACAGGGAATTTCTCAGTATAAATTTATGAGCAGACATGCATTCATATGCATTTAAATGATTTTTTTTGTGGCATGATTGTGTCATATATTTCTGTATGTCGAGATATAGGACGTTTTTCTGTGAGGAGGATCCATTTGAGCAACAAGGATGTGTCAGCTCTGACAAGGCTTTGAAACTGCAGTGTGTGTACACTTATCAGAGTTAAAAATATAACATTGCTACACCGTACCAGTGTATTACTAGCAGAACCATTGGCACACCATACACCGGAATGACCAGAAATGGTTTTGGTAAAAAATGCTGCAAGCATACTAATTCCGATATTGTATTGATTCATTTGGTATGTGAAAATATGAACAAAACATACACTGTGCTTCATATGACTGTAGCTGCCTCGTGCTCCATTGCTAATTAAGATCTTTGGTAAGGTTTTATACAGACAGAATGTGCTATCTGTCATTGTTCCTGAAGAGCATTACACAGGACTGGACAACTGTTTTCTGCAAATATCATTGCTGAATATATAAAAGTTGCATCCCCCTGATAAATAATTTAGTTTGGCAAGAATAAAGGACTAAGACTAGGCTGTATATTTAACCACTTCAACACCATGACGTACGCACATATTTCAAATGAAAACCCACTTACAGTACCATGCCGTACGTGCGTACGTCAAGTTTCCCATTCTATGATCGGTTTCTCAGTCTACCGTTTCAGGTTTCATTCTCTGAGACAGTGCTAGTACTGTGGAATGTGCAGTGAAAGTCGGGGGGAGGGTCAGGTGACATTTGTATCCAATTGCGTGTCGTGTAGAGATTCTAATATACCTGTGGGCGTTTAGAAGACTGAGATATATTGTGTGAAGCCATTCAACTTTTACAAGATATATATAGTGTTTTAAATTATTATTTTTTCTTCTATTATTAGTTTTACTTGTTTGCAAAAGCTAAACATGGCAACGTACGTGGAGAGCGACAACAGGAGTTAAGTTGGTTCGGAGGATTTTGATACCAGCGACAGTGATGCTGACTCATCACTCAGCGACAAACAGAAGAGCATGCAGCTACTTTACAGGTAAGCCAGCTGCAAATGGGAAGCTGTTTGGTTTGAAATGGCAGTGCTGTGACGAAATACTATCAAAACACAGCACTGGGTATAAGGCAATAAAGCAGGCGTCTGCGGCAGCCAGATCCATCACAATGCCTGCGCAAAGTAGCTGTGTACACGCATTTGTGACTATCCATCAAACACAAGGGAAGCAGAGACTGCAAAAACGGTGCAGGGTCTGCTACGAAAATTAAAACAAAAGAAAAGACACAAGAAAAATGTGCAGTGGTTGCGAAGGCAACCCCGGGTTCTGTTGTATTGAACATTTCAATAAATGGCACAGAGCAAGTCGATAATGGCACACATTTTGATGTTTGATTTTTATTTGATAATTACTGTTTACTGATTATTATTGTTATTAGCAGCGTTTTTGTTTTCATTGTTCAAAAAATCTCTATATTGAACATGGGTATGTAGTACATAGGAGCATAAAGGGTTAATGAAAAACACAGTTTAGGTCATTTATGTGTGCTTTACTCATCATGTTAACATTTTATAGCAATTACAGCTTTGAAAACATTATTATTATTTTCAAAATCTGGTACCTGGGAAGGGGTTTCATTTTTACATCTGGAGTTGAAGTGATTAATGCTCAGAGACACTAATACAGATTATTCCATAACAACTAGCAAATAAAAGCCAAGCTGAGGAAACCCATACAAATCAGCATACTAAATCCTGGTAAACTCATATAAAAAAATGAGGTGTTTCAGTAAACTCTTACATACTGTTACAGGGGAAAGGTAAAGAGCTAGTATAATAGCCACAAAAGCTGTAACTGGTATCAAAGTATGGCTAACTAAAGTAAAACCATGAATTTGTTACCTTCATTCTTTTATGACTAAAAATCACAATAGGGCCCAATAAAAGACAAAAGGAAAAAATGCTATTTCAGTAATCAACTCAAATGACTGATTGGTTCATCGGGTAAAAATATAGAATTCTTCCTGAGAAAGCATTGACCTGTCCCATAGATACATTTAAAGTGTGACATAAAATCATTTAGCATACAGTACTGTATGTTATAGATTATAGTGAAGAAAGTAAGGGTGATTGATTATCGATAAATGGAACATATATGCAAAATGACTACAACTGCAGGCTAACATAAGTCTCTGTAATGGGTGTACTGGACAGTTAGAATATGGGGAATATTGTAATATGACACTAAACTCATATTAACCAATAAAATCTAATTGGTATGCAATCTTTAGGCTAGAATTGCCTTGATTGGAAATGTCAGATTCCATTCTGCAAGCCTAAGCCAAGCAAAAATTCGCACACTTATTATTTCTTTGCCAGTTCACTGAGGTCCAATCGATTTTACTCTCAAGAGCACGCCCTACTGTCTGAGCTTAGGTATTTTACCCTTTTAACCAGTTCCTATAAAAAGACCAAGCATTTATCACACTGTTCATTAAATAAGATACAGAAGACAATCCTTTTCTGTACACCTTTAAAAATCTATTAAACAAAATAGAATGTGTTATATTTTTTTAATTCTATTTCAAACAAACACTGGGCAGCAGTGTGGAGTAGTGGTTAGGGCTCTGGACTCTTGACCGGAGGGTTGTGGGTTCAATCCCCAGTGGGGACACTGCTGCTGTACCCTTGAGCAAGGTACTTTACCTAGATTGCTCCAGTAAAAACCCAACTGTAAAATGGGTAATTGTATGTAAAAATAATGTGATATCTTGTAACAATTGTAAGTCGCCCTGGATAAGGGCGTCTCCTAAGAAATAAATAATAATAATAATAAAATAACTGAATGCAATTGAGATTTTACAATTCCAGATTGAAACAGGGATTGCTGTACCGTATTGATGTTGCTTTACTAAACTGAATTTAAAAAGGCACAACATTATTATGTGCCACACCAATTAGTCATTTAATGTTGTTAAATTCAGATTTCATTTGTTTATTTTTCTTGAATACTGTGCCTCAGGTTTAGAAGACTTGTAACACTTAAAGTGTGACATTTAAAACCCAACAGGGATTCTCTGATGGGCAATATCGATACGACCTATTTGCAGGATGCTGGTCTGACCCCGGACTACGCTTGTTAAATGAATTTTTAAGTTCAGAACTCTAGGGCAGCCAGACTGTCTGACTGTGGGCTAAATAAAATATTTAAACTCCTAAAACAAAATTGCCCGAGAAGCAGAGTTAAACATTGTTTGGGCTAAAAGCTTGTGTAAATGAGTGATGATTTGGAAAAGTCAACTGAGAACATGAAAGAACCCATAAGAAACTAAAACCACATACTTTGTTCAAATAGTGTGAGACCTTTAAAATCTGTGTGTGCTTTTTTCCAACCATATCAAACACTCATTACTTTCACACTCTCCTCTCAAAAACAGGTAAGCTCAGTGTTGCCATGGTATCGACTGCTGCAACCCACACATTATTTTGCACAAGGCTTAATGGAATGAACAGATGGACACTGCATGCAGCTGTCACTCCTAAGCTCTATGCCCATAACCTTACATTTTATTTAAAATAATAAAAGACTTTGTGAAAATCATGACAAACGAGTACTTATATGATGATCAACTTGCGTCACTGTGGTTATCCCGATTCCAGTCATTTCAATGCAGGGCTTTTTAATTTCACATTAGGGACTGCAGGCCTTAGTGTCATCCTGTATGCCAACATTTATATTTGTAACTCTTGACAACAACAAAAATGCTTCAAGACAGGGAAGGCATAGTATAAACTCAATCATAGAAGAGGGTTATTCCCGCTGAGGAAAAGTACTCACGGTGAACTCTACAATAAAAAAAGAACAAAAAAAAGAGGCAGAACCATTACAATCAAATAAGGACCCCAACCTGTATAACAATTTTAATGAAACACCAACCATATTGATTACTAGATGGTAGAACTGCAAGTGAATTGTGAGGATGTGGATTTCAACTTTAAACTTTCAAATACAATGGCGATTTATGCTGGATCTACCAACAGCCTCACAAAAGAAGAGAAAATCAGGGTATCGGATTAGGTTACGATTATACTATATGAAATTCACACCAGTGTCTTAAATGTTATTTTTCTTAATATTTAAAGTAATAGTGTATTTTAAGCACCCCTGTGGTCTCAGCAGAGCTCTCAGGATTATATCTAATCTCCAAGTGCATCTGGTACTCCACAGTGTAACCATCCGTATTCTGCCACTGTAAAACATATTGCGCATCACTAAGAAATACCTCATAGAACAACCATTTCATTATGATACCAAGTTGCTCTTTAATAATACAGCAATTGTGGGTCATTATTTATAAGCTTTCTATCTATCGACTGAATCCATGCCAAAAGCAGAGACACATTAAAAAAATAAACAGCGCTTTTCAAGACCGACGAGGGGACTGAATACAGCAATACCTGCTTGTAATTAATGATAAATGATATATTCAGATGCCTGAATCATGACCTGAATGCAACAATCTTCTACAACAGTGGCATCACTGCTGGGCAAAATTAGGCTTCATTTTAACTATTTTACTGGATAGAACTAGAGTAGTAGATGAGGTTCATAGCCCTGACCTAATTCAAGTGATTTTAATTAATCTTGTTTTAGTTCCACTCTTGAGAAAATATGAGTTTGGTGTCAGGCCCAGTCAGATAAATGTAGGGCCCTGGGCCAGCTCCAAACTACGGGCCCAAAGTACTAAAATTGATCAAAAGATTAATGTGTACATTATTTCTCAAAGAAATGTCCAACTACAAGTTAATGTCATGACCTATAAATTCAAAAACATATATATATATATATATATATATATATATATATATATATATATATATTTTTTTTTTTTTATTATTATTATTTCTATTGGACATTTTTTTCAGTTTATTTATTTTATTTATTTGTTATTTCACTCATTCATAAACATTACATTCACAGTACCATACAAAGTCATGTCCTTGGAGTATTTCTCTTTACTAGCACTGCATGTATCTGGGATAAGCTTTTAATATATACAGCCAACTACAACTCTAGGGATCTCCAGGATAGAAAAGGGGTTGATGCTAATATGTATTTTCAGCTCCCTTTATTGCACTCAGAGCGCCACTTTTAGCTCCTTTACAGTATATTACACAGTAATGTAAAAAATAATTTATTTAATAGGCACTGTATTGCAGTCTGATAAGGTAATATACACATACTGTAGTAGTGCTATAAAAATTACCATATAATAAATAATGCCAAATGTTTTAGTATATATCCAGTGAATATTGTACTTTTGTTAATATTATAGTTTATTATTATTATTATTTATTTCTTAGCAGACTCCCTTATCCAGGGCGACTTACAGTCGTAAACAAATACATTTCAAGAATCACAGTGCAAGTAATAATACAATTAAGAGCAAGATAAATACAATGATGAATCCAATGACTTTGGTTCAAGCAAGTACAAGTGTGACAAAATACAATTCAATAATACAGCAGATAACAGTGTCAGTGATAGTTACATCAGGATATAATTAAATACAAAATACTACAGATTAAACACTTGGCAGATTATAGCACTCTGAAGTACAGGATTAAATGCAGTAAAAAGAGAGCAGATAAGAGCAAGTAAAGCGCATTTAAGGAAGGGTGATATGTGTCCCAGGGGAAAAACAGAGGAGTTCTACAGGTGCTTTCTGAAGAGGCGAGTCTTGAGGAGGTGCCGGAATGTGGTCAGGGACTGGGCAGTCCTGACATCTGTAGGAAGGTCATTCCACCACTGCGGAGCAAGGGTGGAGAAGGAGCGGGCTCTGGAGGCAGGGGAGTGTAGAGGAGGTAGAGCCAGTCTTCTAGTGCAGGCGGAGCGGAGAGGTCGAGTGGGGGTGTAGGGAGAGATAATGATGTAACTCAATTTTAAAATAAGAACATAACCTAAGAACATAAGAAAGTTTACAAACAAGAGGAGGCCATTCAGCCTATCTTGCTCGTTTGGTTGTTAGTAGCTTATTGATCCCAGAATCTCATCAAGGATCCCAGGGTGTCAGCGTCAATAACATTACTGGGGAGTTGGTTCCAGACCCTCAATTCTCTGTGTAAAAAAGTGCCTCCTATTTTCTGTTCTGAATGCCCCTTTATCTAATCTAACTTTTGTTACCCCTGGTCCTTGTTTCTTTTTTCAGGTTGAAAAAGTCCCCTGGGTCGACACTGTCAATACCTTTGAGAATTTTGAATGCTTGAATCAGATCACTGTGTAGTCGTCTTTGTTCAAGACTGAAAGATTCAATTCTTTTAGCCTGTCTGCATACGACATGCCTTTTAAACCCGGGATAATTCTGGTCGCTCTTCTTTGCACTCTTTCTAGAGCAGCAATATCCTTTTTGTAACAAGGTGACCAGAACTGAACACAATATTCTAGGTGAGGTCTTACTAATGCAATGTAAAGTTTTTAACATTACTTCCCTTAATTTAAATTCAACACTTCTCACAATATATCCGAGCATCTTTTTATAGCTTCCCCACATTGTCTAGATGAAGACATTTCTGAGTCAACATAAACTCCTAGGTCTTTTTCATAGATTCCTTCTTCAATTTCAGTATCTCCCATATGATATTTATAATGCACATTTTTATTTCCTGCGTGCAGTACCTTACACTTTTCTCTTAAATGTCATTTGCCATGTGTCCGCCCAGTTCTGAATGCTGTCTAGATAATTTTGAATGACCTTTACTGCTGCAACAGTGTTTGCCACTCCTCCTATTTTTGTGTCATCTGCAAATTTAACAATTACTATACTTGCTTACTATACCAGAATCTAAGTCATTAATGTAGATTAGGAATAGCAGAGGACCTAATACTGATCCCTGTGGTACACCACTGGTTACCTCGCTCCATTTTGAGGTTTCTCCTCTAATCAGTACTTTTCTGTTTTCTACATGTTAACCACTCCCTAATCCATATGCATGCATTTCCTTGAATCCCTACTGCATTCAGTTTGAGAATTAATCTTTTATGCAGGACTTTGTCAAAAGCTTTCTGGAAATCTAAATAAACCATGTCATATGCTTTGCAGTTATCCATTGTCGATGTTGCATCCTCAAAAAAATCAAGCAGGTTAGTTAGACACGATCTCCCTTTCCTAAAACCATGCTGACTGTCTCCCAGGATACTGTTACCATATAGGTAATTTTCCATTTTGGATCTTATTATAGTTTCCATAAGTTTACATATAATAGGGGTCAGGCTTATTTGTCTGTAGTTGTCCACCTCCTAGTTTCAGCCTTGTGCCCCCTCCAGTTTGTTCTTCTCCCATCCTTAATAAATCATTAATTTACTTTACAAATTGCAGAACTTTTAGTGTGTTTTGGTCAACTTTGTATTTCTGCTATGACGTGTGTGTCTGCTTTAATATTTATCCATGTATTTTGCAATGCCTAGAATGTCCACTCCTAGGCGTACATAACCGCTGTACATTCAGTAAATAGGGGCAGGGCTTGTGTGGTGTGAATTGAGCAGTTGAATGTGTGTGTATGTGTGTATGTATGTATGTATGTATGTATGTATGTATGTATATATATATGTGTATATATATATATATATATATATATATATATATATATATATATATATATATATATATATATATATATATATAAAGCTGCAACAATAGATATTGGAAAATGGATAAATAAAAGCGTGTCTCATACTAGTCGGAAATTCGTATCTGAGACTATCGACAACAAAGTTAATACTGGGATTTCTGATGAACAGCCAACGACCAGCGCAAACAGCTTTCAGGACGAACAGCAAGCGACAAGCGCAAATAGCTTTCAGGACGAAAAGCTAGAGCAGCGCAAACAGCTTTGAGGACGCTACAACAACAACTCCCCCACAGCCACCGACCATTAACCGGAATTGATAGAAGATATCTGTTTGACAAAGCTCTTATACTTTTATATTGTAAATTGCATATCACCACTTGAGGGAGTGTGCGTGTTGTAAAACCTGTAAGTAATGCAGTACCAGGACTGACATCAGTTGCGTAGCCAAGGGAACAAAGTAATGGTTAAATATCCACAGTGTTCATCTACAGTACAACGTGCTGTGAATGGGAAAAGGGAAAGATTTAGTTCAGCAGGAAACCCCTCTTTTAGTTGTTTCACTGCTTGAGCAAGGACGCACGAAGTATAATAAAGCAGACATGAGCAACAGCTTTATAAATGGCTCTGCATTGTAACCCTGCTACTATGACTCTTCTCTCTGAAACAGATGACGTTAACTATTCTGTTGCTGTGGTAGCTGAAGCAGACAGTAAAAACCTTGAGGGGAGTGACCAAATGTGTCGTTTCAACAGCCCTGGAAGTCTAATTTAATGTTATTAATATATTATATTGTGTATTGCAGATATTTACTTAGCAGTCAACAGTACAATCATTTAGTTTGTAAACCAAAAGAATATGCAGGAATGTAGAAGGAAAGCTTGCTATAGTTTTAGGCATTGAACATAACATAGGCTGTAAACATTGAACATTAAACTTTTAAAGGCTGGTCCTAAATACCACCTTCACACAAAGGTGCTGCTTCTTACTCCCATTCTCCCTTCAGTGATGAGGTCCAATCATTTTTTAAGAGAAATTTACAAATAATTTCCCCACCTGGTATATGATTAAAAAAAAAATATTGTGGAAATCTAATGATAAAACATACCGTAGTAAAGACTTGCAGCAAAGGGTCAGTTGGTTTCTATTATGTGGACCGAAGAGAAGAAATTCAGTCCAAACAAAGTAGTTTTTTTTTACAGACATCACCTGTAAATGCCATTTATACCAATCAACCAGTAGGGCTCAAATGCACATATAGCCGTGGTTAATGATTTAACAAACCAAAGCTGTATAGGCCTACTAGCCCATGGTTGGATTTAGTGGCCATTTTATCGTTGCATATGAATTAAGGAGAACTGCCAGTACACTGTGGCTGGACTAACCAATGGGTAATTCATCCTGTCTAGATTTACATCCAACTATAGCAATTTTTTTTCCTCATTTTTTTCTCATTTTCTCCCCAATTTGGAAAGCCCGGCTCACTGCTACCACCCCCATGCTGACTCAGGAGAGACGAAGACGGACACACGTGTCCTACGAAACGTGTGCCGTCAGCCGTCCGCTTCCTTTCCCTGTGCAAGCCCACAACGCAGCCACCTCAGAGCTACAGCATCGGAGGACCAGGCAGCTTCAGGCAACTTACAGGCAGGCCCGCAGGCGCCCGGCCAGTCTACAGGGGTCGCTGGTGTGCGGTGAGCCGAGGACATCCTGGCGATCTAAGCACACCCCACCTGGGCGGCGCTTGGCCAATTCCCATCCACAGTCAGCAGTGGAATAGCCTGGACTCGAACCAGCGACCTCCAGGCTATAGGGCGCATCCTACACTCCAAGCAGATTGCCTTTACCGGATGCGCCATTTGGGAGCCCACTATAGCAAAAGTTCTGACAGAGTCAAATTAGTTATTATCTAGTTCAGCAATCTGACTCGCTTCACATTTCAAGGTCCTGAATTAAGTTTTAAGATCTCTTTGCTTCAACAACCAACAGTGGCGCGTTATTGCCTATTTGTAACTCACTTTTGTCTGGCTTTGTTTCATAGACTTTTATCAAGTCTGGGTTTCATTAATAGTGTGGTATCTACAAGTATACAGCTGGGATGAGCCTGCAGATAGTTTAAAGCAATCTGCTCCTCAGCAGTTGTTTAATAAAAGTAACGTGTAATGGTTGCTGGAAGGGAAATCAAATACCAGAAATGAATTCTGGCTCCAACGATCGAAGCTGCAGTTTCATTGATTAATGACTTGAGCTAACCACTGGATTGCAGACCCTTCACTCATTGTTACTGCGTTACGGTTGCTATGGTATCTTCCTAAAGATTTGCAGCAATTACTCATCCAAGATGGGCAGACAATAACAGGCCAAGCAGCCTACAGGGGAAAGCAGTCCTAATTAAAAAAAGAGAATGATTTTCTAAATCACGTAAACTGATAGGCAAAAGAAAAAAATTAACACAGTCCTGTGTCTTTCCTTTTTTTCAACAAATCTAATTATACAGCCACATCCTTTGTAAGGTTGTGGCAGAATGGTTAACAATGTGCAGGTGCATGTGATCAATAAACAGACAGACAACAATAATACAGGTGCAATGGTGGTTTATTTTTAAATCCAATTGCCTGATGACAAACAGCAGTAAATAATAAACAAAGATAATGTTAAGCAATACAGCGGCGTGTATTGCTTTATTGTAATCCACGGGTTTAATCCCGAAATAATAAACAGTCCTGTTCTTTAAACACCCACACAAAACACAAAAAACACAAACACAAGTCCACAGTGAGTGCTAAGGTGCTCGTGGCGTAATTACAGTTCTCCGTGAAAGAGTGAAATGTTGTCCGGGTTTATTGCTGGCCTTTGGCGACAGCTCTGGATCGTGTTAGCCTTCTAAATAACAATCAAGTACAATTTAGACACGACAAACAAAACAAACAAAACACTCACAGTTCACAACACAGTACTCCTTCCGGTTAGCGTTAACCATTACAAAGGAACAGATCACCTCGCTCCGTCCCCTTTTGTCTATCATAACCCCTTGGTTAACGAGTGCGACAGCTCCTCCAGTCCGCGGCTACCACACTGTTTCCTTTCCGGGTCGATGATTTAGTGTACCGGCGCTCCGCCCCCTTTCTAGATGACCAACTTCCACCTAACCCTGGGAATCAATTGTCTGGCCATCCAGTCCTGGGCACTCTGTTCCCTTTACACTGCGCCCTCACAGGTTGGGAGGGAGATTTATCACCAAGAACCATTTTGTCTCTGTCACAAAGGTATAATGTTTTATGTCTCTTGGCTGACACACAGAGCAGAATCATTCTGCAAGTTCACAAGACAGAAAGACATGAGGTTAAGCTGACTGCTTTTTATGTTAAATTAAGGTTTAGGTTTTGTTGTTAAAAAAATATCAAGCAATAATTTCTGGAAAGGCAATTTCCAAATGGAATTGCTGGAAAGTCTAAACAATTTTATAATTTAACTTCAGCTTTGAGGAAACCCTGAGCCAATTTGTCTTCTAACAACACTTTAACAAAGACCGTAGACTGCACCATGCTGCTCTGTACCATCCTTTAGATGAGACATAAGTAACATCTAGTCTATTATATGGATGCCAGAGAAAATAAACCAGTTCCCAGTCAAATCCCATCAGAACATCCAATCCCCATTTTAGCACAGACACAGAGGCTTGCTACTGTATATTTGGGCATTCAATGTAAAAAAAAATATATATATCCTTTATTGAACAGTAATAACTTATTAAAACCTAAAGTTACTGCACGCTGAGTTGTGTTGAGGAATTATTAATTTCCTAGTTCATTATTTTGCATATCTTGCTGAAGCTAATCCTTAGAGAACCAGCATGGTTTCTTGAACATCAAATTACACCAGTGTTAGTTAGTACTTACTGCTTAACTTTACATTATTACCTTCAGTTTTCCCTTTTGCACAAGCTATAAAAGAAGTATCTCTTAGAGCTGAGGGGATCGCATTCGTCAGCCCAACTGACTTTGACCACCCCAGGCAAGCAGTCTGAACATAGTAAATACACTACTGAAGATGCCAACCCCCTGTTGCTTTAATGTACTGTTCATATGAATGGTGGTTCAAGTCTGAGCAGTGAGTAGTGTGTGTTGTACTGGTTGGTTTGTGGGAGTGGTATGGTTGTTACAGCCTCCTGCCAAGAACTGGCAAAAACGCTGCATACCAGCATTACATACAAATCTTAGCAACACCACATTTAATAATTACTCTGTGTACATTTCACACACACACACTCCCTTGAGCAAAAATAAATAAATAAATGTAATCAGTTAAACTGAAATATTTTCAGGGTCTCTAGATTATGCTAAAACTCAATTTTCTACAACTGTTGCCTGCCAAAGTATATCATTTGTCAAGATTTTTTTAAATTTTATTTTATGAACTGTTTTTGAACAGTTGTTTTCCCTGTCATAATTAATTAAAAGCATACTTACTCAACTTGCTGTAATCAATGTGTTAGTCATTATTTTTACAAATGGCTTACAAATTATAAACAATTATTCCCAAGATTGCTTTATTTGCGGATACGGATGTTGTGTTTAAACTTCAAAGCGGTGGGGTCAGATATGAAGAACTACCCATATCATTAGCAAGTCCATTGGTTTCCCTATTAGCCACAGACCTGCTGCAGTAATTGACTGTACCGCCCTGAATACATTATTCAATTAACAGGTTGAAGCAAAGGGAGAAAAGAAAATAAGTTTTTCCAGTTGTATTCAAAATAAAAAAAGGGGACATACAGTGGTGTATTATAATGAAATACCCAGCAGTGGTTCTAAATTTCTTGTGTCTTCCCCTAGGGTTGAATTGCTGACCCATATGTAATATTACTAAATACAATAAAAAATACAAGGAAATTAGATTTGCAGAAAATTAGGTTTATATATTTGAGGACGGAGGTATTCAGATACGTTAAAAGATAACCTACAGAGGTAATTACAACACGCTGCACGACGTGCTCCCGCATTGTAAGTATGTACACACTCCTCTAGTACTGATCCCATGGTTGTATATGCATGCACAAGCGACAATAAACAAGAATGGGCTCCAGATTTTATCATTTCTCATAGGGCAATGACGTCATAAAAAAAACAAAAAACACCAGAACCAGCTGTACCGATAGAAAAACAAACATGAATATTATGTTGCCATGCAATGCCTTATAATCAGTGCTTAATTTGTAAAGAAATATGTGCCGATATACACACATACATACACACATACATACATACATACATACATACTCCGTCCACCTTTGCTCGGGCGTGCTCTTTGTCTGCGATGATGCATCTCCTCAGTGTATTACAGAATATTATACTAGCACCTCCCTCGTTCAGTGAATCAATAATGTAATAAAAGTATTTAACTGTATGTCTACTTTGTTTTCCAAATTATTAAGGAATATAATTAATAGAAACCAACAAATTATATTTTAGTATGGTCCCACAACTGAAGTGTCATAGTATTTTAAGACATCCATAATGTTCCACAAATGTAGTGTACAATACTGAAAAATTGTAACCAAATTAAGATTTAAGATTATTCCACACCTTACATTTAATCCTGAGTGCTTGGGAAATGAGGGACAATGGTACTGGATACCTTTACTTTTCCAAAAAAGGCCCTAAAATCTCATTATTTGTCTGGCTAGCCTCATGCTTTCTCTCCTTACTTCTTGTGTCACCAGCTGCTTTGCATCCTTTGGCAAGCCATGAACAACCGTATGGGATGAGGCTGAATTGCTTCAATGGTGGGCCGACTAGATTCAGGAATAGTAACGAGGAAATAGTTTCAGTAAGCAGGGATGCTTGCGTTAACGTGCATATGAGATTAATTTGCAAAAAGCCTCGCTCTCTCAGCACTGGAGATGACAATAGTGCTCACAGCTACCAATTGATCCTTGTACTGCTTTTGAATTTGCTTCCCACCCCACTCCAGTTTCTCGTATCCAGTCTTGTTGCCAGTCCTGCTTTCAGTAGACAGCATATGATTTTGCAAATTGTCCGCTAAGCTGCGAAAAAACTGTCTTTGGTGAATTTTCTTGTTGCAAGGTTTTCCTACATGCAAGAGCACACCTTGAAAAATCTTCTCTTCTATGGCTTTCTGACACTGCGCAGAATACCTCCCTTGCTTTTCTACCATTGCTTCGAACACCAATATTTGTCGACAGACAGCTCTACCGTGCACTTGGCGAGAAAGTCTTCAGTTACATTAACCTTTTTGAGCACTGACAACAAACCAAACTGTTCACTTTTCCCCCTGAAAACAGATCATTTAGCTCAACAAGGTCGACGAATACATTAGCAGGAGACTCCATACCAGGTAACTGTATCTGCATATACACAATTAAAGCACTTTTTTTGTTTAAGGCACTAGCTTCATCAAGCAAAAGACTTACTTTAGGAGCAAGCGCTATGATTTGGTCAAACAACTTCTTCATTTCAGAGGAAATGTGATGTTCAATATTAAAGCATGCCATGTTGGAATGTCCAGTCCATTCAACTGCTGGCAGTCAATTTCTTGTTCAAAACCAAATGCAGGCCTGTTGTACCTCAATTCTTTATAAGCAGTACAGAAGATTCTGCCTATTGCATAAATTTGCAACAATCTGTCTTTCTTTGCCTGCTCCAAAATACCAGACGCTGCGACATGTGAATTGGTCTGTGCATGCTCCCCTATCTTTTTTCATAGTGCTTTCTGTTGCTTGGTTTTATTGGCACCAGATGAACTGATAGTAGCTTCTATCCACTCTTTGGACAACTTTATTCCTGCTGATTTTTCAGGACCCAAGTTACCGACTTGCTGACACACACTGAAATCAAGATTCGACCCATTGATTACTAACCACGGGTACTTGCTTGGGAAATATTTTTTTTGTTCACTTTTCCATCCTGCAGGAAGTAAATCTTTGTTATAACTCACGACATGTTGAGCTAATTCGTCACCTTTGCTACCAATGCTCTGCGTTTCAGAGTCACTATTAGCGTTTTCCTCATCACTTTTGCCTGCAGTTTTGTAAACTTGCTTTTCTTCTGTAGGGATGACGCTGACAAGTGTAAGAGAAGCACCTGGTAAATCTTCAATTTTCATCAGTCTTTGCATCCCTTTTCTTTTTCTTACTAGCCGGCTCATTCGCACCCCAACCAAATACGACCATATTTTCTTCTGACCTTGGGACATTATCACGAACACTAGTTATGCTTGTCATGTCATCGAAAACAATAGAAAACTGAAGGACGCTGTATGAAGCGCTGACGATCATGTGTGATACAAGCAGCAGCACATCAACACTCCGTCTCCACTCTCATGTCACTCACTTGCTGTAAGAACATGCCTGGATCTCTTTTACCGAACGCAATAACTTGCACAATTGATAAAACTGTGTCAAGAACTTTAAGAAAATGCATTCATAACTGAAGAAGCCCAGAGGTGCCACTGCCCTGGCACAAATTAACCACTGCTTATAATATGCAGTTGGAGGTATGCAGTATTCCTATTGTAAATGTTTTGATGTATATCATTATTGAAACTCTCCATCTATAGTGAGATAAATATCCCCTCTGTACCAAAAAGTTACACATTATAATCCAAGAAACATCTTTATTTTTAAAATAATTTACAGTCATTGTAACAGTAAAGATAAGCAAGGATAACAGCATGATAGAAGATTGAACACAAAACTGCTTTATAAGGCCCAGCTGTCAGAAACCACATGTCAAACCACCAAAACATATTTGTTCTCAGCAATGATTAGAATTAATAATCAGGGTAGGAAAAAATTACCACACAGTCATCTAAATTACCTATCTCCAGATCAATATATCAGTAAACAAATCAAGCGCTATCTCATTCCATTTTTTAATTTTCAAATATGTTAACAGATTTTGATATCACTGATACTTCTGTATTGTTAAAGGTAATTTGCATACACTATCTGAAACTCATTTTACAGAAGGACTCTTATTTATGTTCTGTTGTTTTTTCGGGTGGTACCGGGGTTTACTCCTGAGATACAGTGAATCTGCTACAGGCTGGGGTTATACATAATACATCAGAAGAGTCCCTGTTTTTTACTGCAGGCTTCTCTGCCTGCACAGCTTTTTAAACCAGGTTTTGATACAGCATTTGATCTCAACTCTGTTCCTAATAGCACAGGTTTGCCTTTCATATGGAAACCTGGAACTGACAATATCTATGGATGTGAAAAAATGAATAGCCTTTATTATAATAGGGAAGCGATGGTTTAAAAAGAAATGGTTTAAATAAAGGAATACAAGTTTTGATATTGATATTTCCGCCACCACATTGACTAAAATGAGAAATTAAATGGAATATTTTTTTTGGTTTCTTTCTTTTCAAATTTGAATTCTGTAGATGTGCTTTGGGAAACAAAAGCTGCAGTTCAGCTAATTGCCTTCAGAATACCAGCTGGTAACACTATAAGGACAAAAGGCACAGTGCAGGTAATGCTATAAAACCAAATTAGACCTCACAAAAACAGACGGTTTCATTTAAAATAAAAGAAACCTTGCCACATGCAGCCCATTCCATTAACAATTAGTCTCCTCTGCACCTAATTAAACTAAGGAGATAAAAAGGTTCTAAATGTAATGGTGAATTCCATATATCTTCTAAAGCTCAATATTCACTGCTAATAACATCTAAAGACCAGAAGCTTTTGAGGACCACTTAAACCGCAGAGAAAAAGGGACCATTTGGGTAATTATTCTTCCTACATTTAATAAATATTAACCCCCCCGGCCAAATCAGATTCAAAATAGGTTACTTGCTAGGACTGTAATATAGCTAAGTGCTAATATTGTGAAGCAGTTTTTCAATCTGTGCAATTGCTGGTGTACCACTCCCACTATAACAGACATCATCTATAAAATGTAGTTCACCACGGCTTTTATACATGTTTGCTAGTGTTAAAGCTTAAAAACCATATACAGCATTATATTATATATTATATAGGTTATATATTCAAAAAAAATAACATTAAAAGACCTTTTATTGTAAAATAATATAAAATAAATCGCGTTTGGGGAAAAAAAGGTGTTACAGTTGTACAAGCAAAATGAAAAAGAAAATGAAAGCAAGATTTACAAATATAAATTAAATCTACTGCAGAAGAACATATTTCTAACTCATTAACTGAAGTCTTTATGTGTAGCACTTTGAGTTAAAATAGAAAGTTTGCTGTTCCTCTAAAAAATGGGACAAATGGGAACCATGACTATCACCTTATAACCGGTTTCATGGTACTAAATGGTCATATAAATGAGGAGCACTGCATCATAATAGCTGCATAAAAAAAAACTTGGTTTCAGGAGACTAGGTTTCAGGCCACTGCATGGCACACCAGGGTAGACGGGGGTTTGCTACAGTAAAATGTCCTCAAACTAGGTCTCAAACCAGGTTTCAAGCCACTATTCCTGAAAAAGTGGCTTTGTGTCAGCTTTAGTGCCATTTATTTGCAAGAGTTTTTAAAACACCATCACTTTAAAAGGCATTGATTCTCAAAGTTGTATCCAAATTTAACCCCATTAAAAACCATTAGGGTGCTTTATTAAGTTAGTCACAGACTTCCAAGAAATTGAAATCTGTCATTAGAATGTTCTGTCAACCACACACCTCCAAGAGGGAAAGACAAATCTGATTTATCAAAAACACTAACTTCTAAACAGAATTTTTCACGTTTTTCTATTAAATTCTCCAGGTACGACTGTGGTTTGCAGCAGTATCTGAACAGATGTTTTTCCTTTTTTTTCTCATAGCAAGCCTCAACATGGCTCCTTGTTAAATGGCGTCATAAACTTGGTTGACAAGAGTCAATTCCACAACTACTGTGAAGTGCAGTATTTACAATAATTAATAATTTATTTATCCCATTTTTGTTTTACAATGGAGAATGAACACTAAAACAGCCAGCATGTGTAGCAGACGCCGATTATGTAATTAAACCAAACCAAAAATGTGAGTAACACCTCACACAGGTTACAAAAAAAAAAAAAAAAAAAAGATGGTGCAGACAGATGGTCCCCCCCCTCACCCCGAGGTCTTATTCGGAATCCGTTTTGTTCCACCAAACACACTTATCACAAATAAAACCACATATTACAGAAATAATCCCTTCCCAGTGGAACAGAACTGTCATGCTGCCAGAGGGGAGATGGCTACTAAGGGTATTAGGGTGCAGATTAAATTTCGGGTTGGGGTTATTGATGGGTTTATATGGATTTACCTTGAGAAATAAATGCTTCTGATAGACCAAACTGATTGTAGACCTATCAGCCTGCAGCATTACCAACGCAAGCCCTTCATCTCCAGCACAGAATACAATACAAGGACGTTTTAAATGCGTTTTCTGGGGTTTCTTGTTTCTTTATGTATGCTTGTGGCAATGTGCCCGCCCGTGTGCATATGTGTGTTAAGTGTTGTATGTTGCGTGTGTTAATGTTGGTGTATAGTCATTGGTACACAGGATATAAATGGGTCTGTGTTTCACGTGTATTTAAAAATGTAGATTTGTATTTAGGCACGAGGAGGGCACAAATCACTTCACGTGCTGGTTAAAAGTAATATGTGAGCACGGGGTTGCACAGAATTAATTCACGTGCTGGGATTCAAGTGAATAATTAATTAGTAATTGAATCCCAGCACAACAGTATATATAGATGCACGTTTCATTCAGTCAGGGGTGGGTGTTCGGTGAGTGGAGAACGGGTGTGGAGCGGAGGTAAATGTTAATGAAAAGAATAAGAAGTAGTAGTTGTTTTCACTCACCGTGTTTGTTTGTGTGTCTGTTTACTGTATAGTCCGTTTTGTTTGTCTCTTTATTTTGGCGTGAAGTGCCGTGTCCTGTGTTTTTTGTGTTTAAAACCTTTTATTTTCTGTTCTGTTTATTAAATGCTGAGCGAAAGCATTCGCTCAGCTTCACCAAACCACACCTCTCTGTCTGTTTATTTCCTGCTTCTGGTCTGACGCCACCCACTCCGGCCGTCTTTGTGACAATGCTCCAACAGTAATGCACACATATGCAAGAAATACAGAACCCCACCCCCCAGCATGGTTCTAAATACAACATTAGATAGTAGTATCATGAACACAAAGTAGTTCACCATTACTTACATCCACCTTGACATGGTTCCACTATACATCCCTAAACTCTGATACTCTCAATAATTTGTAGAGAAGGGTGCCTTCACTGATCAGGGTCTTGTAGTGTCCCTGCCCCTATCACAGTGCCAGCAGTCACAGTCTCCTGAACAACTGTATACCCTCTCAGCAAGATAATAATACTCATTCATTCACCATCTTAAAATAATAATGGGTGGTTGTGGCAAAGTGCCCCGCCCCTGTGTGCATTTGTGTGTTCTATGTGTATATATGCGTGCGTATGTTAATGTTGGTGTATAGATTGGTACACGGGATATAAACGGGTCTGTGTTTCACGTGTGTTTAAAGTGTATAATTATATTTAGGCACGAGGATGGCACATCACTTCACGTGCAGATAAAATGTGTATAATGTGTGGCACGGGGTTGCACGTAATGAATTCACGTGCTGGGATTCAAGTGAGTAATTAATTAGTAATTGAATCCCAGCACAACAGTATATATAGATGCACAGTTTCACTCAGTCGTGGTTAGGTGTTCGGGAGTGGAGAACGGGTGTGGAGAAGGAGAGTTAAAATAAGAGAAAAGATCGTAAATATAATATAGTTGTTTGTACTCACCGTGTTTGTTTGTCTCCGTGCACCGTTTGTTAAGTGTTTAGTCCGTTTTGTTTATATGTTTCTTTTGGCTACCAGTGCCGTGTCCTGTTTTGTACTGTTAAACCCTTTTATTTGTTAAATAAACGCTGAGTGCAGCCATTGCACTCAGCTCCTCATCACCACCGTCTCTGTCTGTGTATTCCTCTCTGGTCTGACGCCACCCACTCTGGCCGTCTTTGTGACACGTGGTGTCATCGTGGGATAGCCGCGCCTCCAAGCGTCAGACCAGGAGGGGTTTTGTTAAAAAAAAAAAAAAAAAAAAAATTATATATATATATAATGGCAGAAGACGCCACAAAATGGCGGGACTGGTTCCTGGAGAATGCTGGGCTGGAGGCCCAGGCTCTGCCCATAGTCGTTCGGGCCCTGTGGATGATGGACAGTGAGAGATGGGAGGCTTATCAGCAGGAACACACCCCAAACACCTTGGAGGAAGGTGTGGAGTTTCTCCTCAGCTACCTGGAGGCAATGATAAACGGAACAGCAGCCCAGGTAGCAGGACCACCAGCAGAGGAGTACCTGCTGTCCCCATCTCCACCAGCAGAGGGTGAATGCCTGCTGGTTTTGCCTCCACAGCCCAAGCGGGAGACAGATAAAGAGGTGAAGGACAGGGAGGAGGAGTGCCGCCTAAGGGCCAGGCATCCACGGCGATGTAACAAGCCATCGTCGGGGTGCCTCCTCTGCGACCAGGATCACCTGTTCGCCCACTGTCCCTTCCGCAGTTATGGGGAGGAGCCTGAGCGTCCACAGCCCAAGCGGGAGGAGCCTGAGCGTCCACAGCCCAAGCGGGAGGAGCCTGAGCGTCCACAGCCCAAGCGGGAGGAGCCTGAGCGTCCACAGCCCAAACGGGAGGAGCCTGAGCGTCCACAGCCCAAACGGGAGGAGCCCGAGCGTCCTACGCCTGAGTGGGAGGAGCCCGAACGTCCTACGCCTGAGTGGGAGGAGCCCGAACGTCCTACGCCTGAGTGGGAGGAGCCCGAACGTCCTACGCCTGAGTGGGAGGAGCCCGAACGTCCTACGCCTGAGTGGGAGGAGCCCGAACGTCCACAGCCCAAAAGGGAGGAGTCGGTGCGTCCACAGCCCAAAAGGGAGGAGTCGGTGCGTCCACAGCCCAAAAGGGAGGAGTCGGTGCGTCCACAGCCCAAAAGGGAGGAGTCGGTGCGTCCACAGCCCAAAAGGGAGGAGTCGGTGCGTCCACAGCCCAAAAGGGAGGAGTCGGTGCGTCCACAGCCCAAAAAGAGGGAAGTCGGGGCTTCCACAGCTGTAGGACCCAAGCTGCCAGCAGAGGGAGAATGCCTGCTGGTCCCACCTCCACCAGCAGAGGGTGAATACCTGCTGGTGCCGTCCCAAGAGCCAGAAGGGGAGGAGTTACAGGCTCAACCCCCTGAAAATTTTTTGGGGGGAGAAGGGCAGGATGCTGGTGTCCCCCAGCAGCCTCTCGCTATGCTGCTGAAGGCAGCACGGCGTGCACATGCCCAGCCGCCACAGCAGAGGGAGCCAGCACCGCCAGGAACAGAGGAGCAGGAGCTGCCTCTGCCTCCACCACCTCCAGGAGCAGAGGAGCAGGAGCTGCCTCTGCCTCCACCACCTCCAGGAGCAGAGGAGCAGGAGCTGCCTCTGCCTCCGCTACCACCACCGCAAGGAGCAGAGGAGCAGGAGCTGCCTCTGCCTCCACCACCACCACCGCAAGGAGCAGAGGAGCTGGAGCTGCCTCTGCCTCCACCGCCGCCAGGAGCAGAGGAGCTGGAGCTGCCTCTGCCTCCACCGCCGCCAGGAGCAGAGGAGCTGGAGCTGCCTCTGCCTCCGCCACCGCCCGGAGCAGAGGAGCAGGAGCTGCCTCTGCTGCCCGTACCTCCGCAGGGAGTACGGTGGCCGGAGCCCCAGAAAGGGGAGCTGCCGGCCACGAAGAAGGGGGAGGAGGTCTGGAGACCACTTTCCCCAGCAGCAGTTTCGCTGCAGGAGTTCTTGTGGCCGGAGCCCCACAGGAGGGAGCTGCCGGCTACGAAGAAGGGGGAGGTCGGGGGACCACCTGCCCCCGCAGCTTTTTCGCTGCAGGATGGGACCAACAGGCTGTCAGCCGTGCCACTACCGGCAGGGGTGCTGACAGCATTGCCAGCCAAGGGCCCACTGATTGTCTATGAAATTGTCATGTAAATTGGTAAATGGCATGTAGAGGCAGTGTATCCATTTATTTTAAGTACTTCTACAGCAGATGTGTTTTCTATAGGAGTAGTGTGACATAACTGAATGTATGAAATGGTGTGGTTTTAAAAAAGGTTTTATGTAAGCAAGTGAACTGTGATATACATCACTTAGTTGATACAGTATACCGGGTTGATTCATCACCTAAAATGTACAAGTGGCTCATAAATGCTATTGTTTCATGCATTGTATATCGGCCACCCTGACATTATTTCTGTCAAATAAGGCAACACATTTAGCATGGCTCTTTGCTTATATCTCCATAGGGTTTCAGAGACGAGCTACAGCAATTAGTATCTGCCAAGAATTCCTTGCTATCTCTGAATCCATTGTCACATTAACAACAACTCATTCTAATTGACTCGACTGAGACCATCACTTGAGATCTCCTAATTATATTTTAATGTATGCACATGGCAAGCTATTAAAATAGCCTGAGCTAGAAAAGTTGGACCCAGAGACAGTTTAATAGCAATGGGCAACATGGCTTTCTTAATGATACATGGCACAGAATCATCAGGGATTGGCAAAGGCAAGGCAAAATGGCCATGTGCAACAGCAGGCTTCACGGTTCTGTGGATAGGTTTCAGAAGCTGGAGTATGTTTTAATGTTCTGACCAACTGTTACACTAAAAGTTTAAGATCTGATAGTTTTAACTAGATTTTGAGACATGAAAACATTGGAACAATTAATAAACAAATGTCCCTTAGATTTCTCAAAATCTATTTTAAAACTTACAAGGAGAAAGTGGTGTCTGTTACTAGCTGAATTTTCAAAGTTTAATTTATATTCATGCTCCCTAATTTATAACCCTCAAATTTATTCAAGGTGTTGCCTACTAATTACAATATTTTTTTTGTATGAGCACAAAAGAAAGACCAATAAGATATACATGCATTTATAACTTATAACATTTATACCCAGTGTAGATGCCAGTGATTTTAATGAGAATGCAAAGATAATTTTATACATTACCATTATCTTTTGCAGAACAGTATTGAATTATACATGTTGAGAAAGAAATATACTGGTACATTTGAATGGTTTTGTATTCTATGCAAATCCTATAGTGCACAGGTTTTACATGTGTTATACTTGAAAACAGCTCTGCCATTTTAAGATTTTGTTACGTGAGTCCATTAAATATAAAACTATGGTCCTGAATAATGAGTTAATAAAGAGATGAAGCCTGAACATTTGCAGGAGGAACCTGACCGTGTGTGTCAACGACACAGCTCTTTCTAACAATTGAAAGTATATTTTATATGAATCCCCATGTATGTAGTAAACACTGTAATTAAACTGAATAGCTCAGTGGGGCCTTCCATGGCTACACTAACATATATTTTACTAAATTAAAGCATTCCACACCGCTGCACGACTTAGTGGAGCACAGTTTCAAGCTCACACACTGCTTCCCAACACCTGTGAATGCAATTACAGGCATCTTTTTTTATCACACAATGTATTATAACATAAAAAATGTATGGCCAAAAAGGACAATGTACGAGTAAGTTTATTGTGAACTGTACAATGTAACATCATGGGCTCTTTTTTTCCCCCCCAAACAGAGTTTGGTATACTGTATGGTTGTTTCATGCAGCGCTTCACAAAGCCTAATGCAGTCAACCTGCTGATAAATGTTCATATGTAATTTCCCCAGCTTAAAACAAGTTTCACATAAAACGGAAATAGTAACTTTGGTAAGTAGGTGGTCGGTATTTCTAAAGCCATTTCTTTCTAGAAGTCTGAGGTAATAGCATTGGAAATTCTTCCTGCCATTTGAAAACAATTTGCTACTCTGAAAAGTAGGAAAGAAGGTTATAGAGTCAATGGTTATCCATCATAACATCAATCTCTTTTCATTGTCTTACAGACCAAACACACATGGAAATTTCAGCTTTACTCACCCAGGAGCAACAATCTGGCAGGTCAGCCAAGCCGACAAGCGTGCTTGAAAATTACAAATTCCTTTGAGTTATTTTTCTTTCAACAGAAGGATGTGTTCTCAAAAAAGATCTACTCATCACAATGCAGTTTAAAAAGACTTACTTCAGAAGCCTCTCAAAAAAGTAAGTAAAAAAAAACATAAAAAACCATCCAGAGTATCCTACTGTACATATCATTTCACCTTTGTCTACCTGCACCACTCCCGCTTTTTAAGGACATTTATCCTTAGATGGTTTCTCCCCTTCTAATGTATTAATCCTGGTTTTCATTGTAATAATTAGAGCACCAATAGATGATTTATACAACATCTATTTTTTATTGCATTCACAATTTCAGCCGTGTCATCAAGTCTATCAGATCACCCGTGAACTTCAAACAGCCTCTTCTGCACAAAAGCAGAGCAACAGAATGTGAATAGCGTACCACTGCCCTGCAAACACCATAGCAGCTGTGCAAGAAATTAAACAACCTCTAGGTGAGAATACATCCACTGCAGAAAAATTCTATTTCTTGCTGTTTCTTATTTTTTATTTTTTTTATAGCAAAAGTAAGAACTAACTGTCAGGGCTCAGTACATTTGGACAAGATAACAGATATACTGTATAGAGACACCGGGGATTGATTTGTATTCAGACCGACATGACAAACCAAACTGGAGATAAGGAAGATGTTCAGGAGCGACTGTGTAGATGCAGCTCTGTTGTGCATGTGAATTTGCTTGTGAAGTGACTGATGACACCTAGAGAGTGTGAAGCTCTTTCGGAGTCTACTACCATGAACACACCAATTAACCTGACTTCCTCATGACTAGTGACTCTAGCATCCTAAACACTGTATATCAAATGTACTGAATCAAATTTAAATGTGTGCCGCTGTGTAGAAAGATTGATAAGAAATGTGTTCTGGGCAACAAATCTCAGGGCAGACATAAGTGCCAAAATCCAATGACAAAGAGTTGTTGAGGACCACTTATTCATGAGTGGGCTTGGCAGGTTTAGGTCTGCAAAGCTTAATATTTACAGTACAGTATGTAAGGAATACACAGCAAAACATATTGGAATATTATAAACAAATGGTTGCCTTTCGGCACAAGAACTGTGGCTTATTAACATTGATTCAACGCATTGAGTTACTTGCAAAATTCAATTCAAATGGTTGTTCATCTTAAAAAAAAAAAAATGTATTACACATTTGTAATTGACTGTCTTCCATTCAATTATGTCAGCAGTTAGATGGAATTGACTTCTGTTGGCCCATTGCTAGTGGTTTATTGTACAAAACCAGAGATACATTGTATATTTAATCCTTGAAAAGATTAACAGAGGAAGTGATAAAAAGGTTTTAATTACGTGTATTATTCTTTTGCCCAGCGGAGCCAGTCTAACAGATGTTTCTCATGAGAGTGTGTGCATGAAAACAAACAGTGGAGGCTTCTGCTGGCATTGATAACCATCATTCCATTACTGACATGCTTGTTTCTCTTCAGCTGGTACACCAGAGTGTCACCATTAACCTGGACCACAGCAATACTCTGCCTCTGTGGATGTAAGCAATACACTTTTATTCTATGTGGGGCATTGTGTTGCAGGGGGGCAGGTTAATTGTTACCCTCTGGTGTACCAGCTGAACTTAAAGAGGAGACATGATTGAGAGCCTGTTTGAGGCCCCAGTGGTGCATTAAACTTTTGGGTTTAAAAAAAAAACACAGGATATAATGAATGAAAAAGAAAACTAATCTACAAAGGAATTCTAAACAATGACAAGAATGCATTAGGGAAGATATTTCAGACCTGTACCAAGTTACACTTCAGTGTGAATGCATTTCCTCAGTGAATCAGAGATTATTATTATTATTATTATTATTATTATTATTATTATTATTATTATCATCACAGGAAGTTGTAGGCTTGATGCCATCCAGAAAAGAAGTTCATGTAAAGGCCAATCAAGAAGAAATCAGAATTTCTGACGGCCAGAGGCTTGACCACATTGGACTGAACAGTTCAGCTTGACTGGAGATTAAAAGGCAGTTGTTTGCAATGCAAAGCTATTTTCTTAATTATAACCCTCCAGTAACACTTTTCCAGTGCTTGTCATTTCATAATATGGCATTTAAAAAAAAAAATAATTCACACAGTGGTTCACATAGAAATACATCAGAGTCTAGGACTAGAATTAACTCTTAGAAAATGTGGCCCCTTGTTTCTTAGTTTTACCTCAGAATGCGTTTGACCCCTTATAAAAGTTTACCACGGTAAAAGCATAGCAAGGTGTAATTGCAAGCATTGTAAAGAATAGTGAGGTATGTTAAAGAATATTAATAAATGTGGAAACCTGGGTAAACTATGGCAAATGCATAATGTAACCTTGGGAAAAGCCTAGTGAAAACTAAAAAAATACTGTCAAAAATACTGTGGTAAACTTTTATTAGGGACATTATGGATAAGCACCAAAAGCACTAAACGAAACTCACATAAAAAATGTCTATGTAAAGCAATACCTTCTTTAGTTTTTTTTTTTTTTTGTGACCCAGCATACCTCACTGAAACTTGTGTTCTTCCCTTTGTGCCTAATAGAAGATTTGCATTTTCTTTTTGGAAGACTTAGACGCTCTTTCAGTTATGTTCATGACCTTATCCTTATATGGAAGTTTCAGTTTGGATATTTGGAGTTTGCTTTGGACCTCAGTCTAACATGTTTGTCAATTCTAATTATTGTAAAAACGAAAAGCATACAGTGCCCACTGTACCTGCTGCTTAACAACATCTAAACATAGCTTTTCATTTTAATTTGCTAAAACCCCAATACAGATAGAATAAATGCTGTGTAAAAAAAGAATGACTATCGTATTCTCCTGAAAGAAGTAACAGCGCGATTGTATTTAGCCTGTTGAGAGTTAGGTAAAAAAGTTTTACTTAAATCTTAAGATGCGTTTTTTTTTTTTTTAAATAAACAAAAACATCAGTCCTGACAATAATTTTGCAGAAAACCAAGAACAGAAACCTGCCAATTCTCGTGACCGTCCCAATTTCCAAGCCAAGTACTTGCAAATAAGAAGTTGGCATGTCTGCGGGAGCTGTTAATGGAAGATTATGTAGCTGTTCTTTTATGTAATCGTTAGGCAGAGGCCAGTGGATGTGAAAGCCTCTAAAAATGGGTAAGGGCGAAACTGAACAGCAGATCAATTGAGATACTTCTCCTGTGTACATTTCATGCTCAGTTCACGCACCTCAGATTTCAGAATTTTTTTAACTGACAATCATCCACTGAATCGTTAAAGTAGTTTAATTGCGAATCCAATCCAAAAAATTTATTCCTGCCACTTGCCACAAAAGGCATCTGAAATCATGAACAACACTGATGCAAATCAAATGCATTTCAAATGTAAGAGCATAGATCCAGTCTTTGCTAGCTATTTTCTGTTACAACATAACATCAAGCTTTCATAATAAGCATCACTGATATTGATCGTGGCTTTATTGTTGCAGATGGGGTAGCTCTTGGAACAAGCAATTTTACATCTGCAGAGAAAATAACAAGAATAGCAGAAGAGTGATCCTGGTGTTTGTTTTACGATGAGAGTCTGACTATCAATAACAACAGGCAGGGGGAAAAAATAAACCTTGTTCTCTAATCACAAAGGAGGACCATGTAAGAACAAAGAATTGTAATAATGAAAGCAAACAGAAATAGCAATTCAGAAAGCATTCTTCCTAAAACTGACTAAAAAATAGCAACAGAAACAAGAGAAATAGAATCTCTCTATAAAATCAAAAATATTTACTGTCATTGAACAGTTTTACATAGAATCCGTTTTGATTTCTCATTTTGAAATGACTAGTAAACATTTCTCCAATAAAGGGAGACTATAAAAGAATAATGCCCTTTTCACCAGAATATAACAAGATATTCTAAGCAACATATCAGAGCATGAAGATAATAAAAAGCCGTAAGATAGTAAATGTTCATTATTGTTACCTACTGGGGAGTTCTGCAAGCTTGCACTGCTAGATCATTTAGCGATATAAAAACAGCTACGTCCGGCTTAATGATGGGGATGATGAGTTATTGGCGGGAATAATATAATTAGAAATTAATAGGCGTCTGGCTACCTTAACAACTGCAACTGTTACAAAGAGAGCTATCGATCTGCTGCCATGGGCAGAATATCTGCACCACAGGTGGGGAAGAGAAGGAAGAGGGTCCGCTGAGCTCCAGAAAATAAATGACCACTTCAACGATTGTTTTCTGTGACTGGCAGAAACCTTAATTGACAATTAATCATGCTTCAAATGACCGGTTAAACTAATTACTGTAATGAAATGTCGAAAGAGTTTGGGTAATGAGGAGTAAGGATAAAAATTTAAAAGGATTAGCCATTGAACGATATAATATTAAAAAAGGGTGATACCATATGATGAGAAGGTCCCTCACAAAATCGTGACAAAAGATCTAAAGCTCTTTCTGTGCTCTATTCCAGTCCTTTCCAGGAGAAACTCCTTCATATATCGTGTGCAAATCACTGGACATCCCCTAAATAAATGATTAAAATCTTAGCTAATTGCAGTGAGCGAGCCAGCAGCAATCAACCTACAGGCAACTATAATTAATAAAAGCCTGCTCTCACCTAATAAGCAGGAACTCATTGTTTAATGAAATGTTTAAGGGGATAACTCCTGTTTTTTTCTTTTTAATCAAACCATTAGGGGATTAATAAATGCTTAAAAAATCATGCTAAAACCTTATACAACTATCTTATTATACTTTAGTAAGAGGAGAAATGCATTCAAGAACCATCGCTGTTTACTGGTCCTTAAACACTTCTGTGCTCCTTCACTGCCTGTCAAACAACTGCTGAGATTTTGAGCTAAGCCCTAGCTTAAAGGTTAAATAGAATTTGAAAACAGTGCGATTAATGAAAACCAAGTCAGACAGAGGGTACTCATTAATGTCTCTAGGTGAGGCTGAAGCTTTCTCAAGTTTTCTAAAACAATGACTCTGAAACAACTTGTCATTATTTGCTGTTTATTTTATGAGAAAATGCCATGTTTGTCTGGACAGGACGCCAGATGGTACAGCTACAGTATGCTGAATTGAATGGCCTTCTATTTAGTATAAATTGTAATCAAGGTGACTTGGTAGACTTTGTAGACCTACATGTCAAACAGAGTCAGAAAGAAACAGCACTACAGAAATATACCAACTGACAGATGCAGCCACAAGCAGTCTATTACGACCACCCAGCCTAATTAGCAGTACCAATTGTTGGCCACCCATCAACAATCAGCCTAGGTGTAAGTTTTTAAACAATATTTGTATTCCCCTTAATAGCTTCAGTGCATTTTCCAGCTGAAAAGGGATTTTAATTACCAGTATAATCCCTATTACGGACAGTAGATACAACAAATGTATGTGAAATGTCTAGTACTATTAAATCTCAAGTCAATGTACATTAAATAACTAATTAAAATATGTTTGCTTCAAAGCCGAGACTGGAGTTATGAAGTTCACTGCACAAAGATCTATGTCCCTGCTGTTTGTTTTAAACTTGGCTCAGATTCATGTAACTCCAGTCTCCAGTTTTGGCAAGGTGGCTTAGAACTGAATATTCTCACCATTGTAACATGGATTCTATTCAGCTATGTAATCAGAACCCCAAGACAGAGCCACTCAAAATGCAAACAAATGCAGGGAAGCAGAAAAGAGCATCACAGACCAAAATCTTATTCCGAAAGATGCCTCAGTCTCCAGAAATTCATTTAAAAAAAAGTGAGTTCAATGCAAAAGCTAATACAATGGAAATGATGGTAAAAAAAAATCTATGGTTTGCCACTTTACAATAACAGATCATTTTCTACTTTATTACCTAACTGCGTAATTTAAATATGTATGAGTACTTGCAATATACAGCATACTCGATGGAATAAACATTACAGAGCAATACTGTATTTCTCTCTGGTACTTAATTATTCCTCCCAGCCAAACCAAGGAGAGGCATAGACAGAACACTGAAATAAGGTGCATTGGCTCACTCTTCATATTGTATTGAAGTGGCATTTATAAATGTTTTATATGTTATTTATAAAGGAGTAATTGGTTGTAATATTCCTGCTATAAATATTGAATAACACATATTACATGCATCCACATATCCTGTATGTATTAATTATGTCCTATGAAATATTAATAAAGGCACTGTTTTTAACAGATGAATACAGCAATACAATATAAAAACACAATACATGACTGATAAATTAAACTTTTCTAATGAGTACTGCCACCCAAGAAAATACTGTGCCGCCTGCTGTCCAAATGCAATCATATTATGAGTAAATAAAATATGTTTATTTTCTCCCCATTTAGTAACCCCTTAACAGTCTAGTGGTCAAGATTATTTCAGCACATAAGAAATACCGCTTTGCTCTATCTGTACTGACACTTCAGTGCCATCGGTCAGCAAGCATTTCTGTAGTGTGGTTAATAATAATACTGAATATGGTAACGTGGAAAAGGAGACAGGAGTCTCAAGAGGTGTTTTGAAAGCTTCTCAAAACTAAACTGCTTAAAAAAACATTTCTACAGCAAATGCTATTTCTGATTAACCTGTTCTATGCCACAGTAAATTTATCATTTAAGTGTTCATGCTTATTTAAGTGTGGTTTCTCATTGTGAAAAAATGTTAAATTGACACACTTAAGTGTGTATTGTGAAACATAGATCACAGACTGTAGACTTACGTCATCAAGACACAAATTAACCTCTAACAGACAGTGGGGGAAGACTCCATAAGCAAAATACATGACTGCAGCCCAGTGAGAGCAAAATGAAAAAAAAAAAGAATTACAAGCAAATTACATTTTTTTTCCATCTAAGAAAGTCCTAATATCCAACAGGTTTTTACAGTCCATTTCTCTGGGGAGGTTCACTCAGTTAGAAACGTACTGAAGCTGTAAAATCTATTTCAACGTCTATGTGCACATCACAGACACAGCACGTCTCAAAGGATCACTTTTAACTGTTAAAAAAAAAAAGTAGGCCACCGTTTTCAAATTTGAGGGAGGCAAACTCCTTCAGTGTCATTATTGACAACTGGCTCTCAGTTCATCCTTTTGGACCTACCCATGATTCCTCACATATTAAACAATGCAATCCACATTCACCCGAGGGCTGAGGGCTACCGTTTTAAAACCTACAGTATGCACACCTTGATCTTTGCTATGCTGAAGTCCTAGATTTTCCTTGTCCTAGTCTAGTCAAGGTCAACGGACTGCGACTTCAGTCATTTTGCTTGTCAAAGTGCTGTCTGATGCTATTGGGTTGAGACAGTGAAAACATACAACACCACAATAAACCTGCATTATTTCCCCATTCTATGGCACTATTCAATATATAAGAGGCCACAACACGCCACTGAGTAAACAAACATGCCAAAAACTTTAACCTTAACATTCATTACGTTTCTTTTGAAACGCACTATATATATACAGTTTGACAACGTTGCCAAGGGAAATAGCATGGGATGCTGTATTTGTTCTGTGGTTCCTTCACTTCTAATCCAGCATCACTCCTTTTTAAATGTTTACCATCACAGCTTTTTCATGAGGAGTTTCCTGCCAACACTATCTGAATAAAACCAACTGTTTATAATACTTTAAAAATGAGCTATAACAAAAGACTAATTTAAAGGATTTCATTGGCCTGCACTGGTTGTATGCGTATGTCACTCATATATATATATATATATATATATATATATATATATATATATATATATATATATATATATATATATATATATTAAATCTGCTTTACCTCAGGAACCTTACATTAATTATATATTTTTCTAGAAATAATTATATAAACTAATAAAAAAACAAGATTTTCCTAAAATGGGGGCATATTGTAGTAGATAATATATGAATAGGCAGGGAAGTGGGTCCACAATCCCAACACTTTGTTGCCATTGTTAAATGCTGCAGAGAATGCTGTAGCAGATTTCTCGCTATCATTGTTCAGTGGGTGGGTCTTTGTGTGTTGGAGTGGCTGGGGAGGGGTGGGCGGGGACGAAGGGGAGGAGTCAGCTACTCACCTCTGTGATAGGGTGAGGCAGTAAAAAACAGAGGCACTGTCTGAAGAGGCACTGTGCAGCTGCTCCAGTCCCAGCCTACCCCTGCATAGTAACTGCTGGCAAAGCTGTTTGGAGCACCTAATGGGCATTCTGGGAAATTACAGGGGATAAAAACCAAGGCAAAATTGTAATTTAAAGGAATGGTGACGTGACCAGTTAAAACATGAAAAGGCTGCTGTTAATACATGGCGTGGCATGGACTCACAGGAGGCACTGTGCCAGAGAGCAGTATTCATTGCAAGCAAAACTGGACCCCTTATGGATATTTTGACCATATGGTAACAGCTTGTTTAGGGTTATTCAATGGGCTTAGCCAATGCTTGGAATGGTAAAAGGTTAAGTATGATATATAGGTTACTGTAAAAAAAACAAAATAAAAACTACGATAAATACAATGAGCCATGTACTTCTTTTTCACGGTTCAAAACCAGCCTAAGTAGTTACATTAACAGAATATATCTCATCAGGGTTCCTGTCAATGAGATCCCACTGCACATTGCTAGACAGCTATGTTTCTGTGGCTTACTGCCCTGGAAGGACATTATCTTGATGAAATCATGATCAATACAGCTAGTGTAAGCCAATGGAAGAGAGATACCATCCATTTTAATTGAGGTTAGGCTTTGCAAGCTGCAAAGTCCTCAAATCTAATTTAAAGCCTTTCCCCTTCTAACTAACTCTCAGAGACGTCATCAATTACAGGAAATGTTCTGACCTTCAACCTCACAGTATATCAGCATCCTATCTCTTGCTGTTGATATACCAGCTCTTCTGTGGCACAGCTTTTTATTTTGTTTTTATACATACCTCCTTTTCTACATATTTTCTTGCCGGGTTTCCTGGCACATTCCTTGGATATTCTTTTTACTGCAAAATGAATAGAAGACTAAAAAATAACATGGAGCTCCATCACAGACAGTAGGAGCATGCAACACCACTCTAAATAATCTTCTTCTCGATTATTTATTATTAAGCTGTCAGATCTCATGTATTACTCATTGTGCCAGCACACACAATGGACAAATGATGCACCTTTGCAGTCAGTGTGAGAAGGAAAGAAGGAACCAGTTTCCACCTGAATGGACGTGCCGTGGCGGACAAATAAAATGAGCGTGGACAGGAAGTTAGGAAACAGATGCACACGCACGCACCCACACAGACACACACACAGTAAGCAGCGGCATGCACATAGAATACCAAGGGCATGCACAGGTCATGCTTCGGGTGATATATATGTATATTTTTTTTAAAAAGAGGAAAGAAAGAAAGTAAAGATATCCCTGTTTCTCCAGCTGTTAACTCACCATCCTCTGTTGGAACATACATGTTTAAGAAAAGGCAGTCTTCGCTCTGGTCTTGAACATACGTTGAAACTATGTCCAAGCTATTAGTAAACCACACTGGAAGCATGACCTCCGGTAGCCTTCCTTCTACGACAGTCTGGGGACAGACTGGTGGAAACTGGGTGGCGTTGCGGATTTCAGACCAAGAGGATGGTGGCTCAGGAGGCTGAAAGCGTCGCTCACCAGTAGGGGGTGCTGCATACGGTACACCAAGAAACTGAATTACAGGACCCAGAATTTCATTGCCAAGTTCCTTTTTAAATCCCCGCACCTTGCCGTAAGTGGTGGTCACCACCGGGTCCAAGTCATCCAGTTTTTGAGAAGAGACCACGACTGCTTGTAGCGTAAATCCAAGTATCCAGAGTATAAAGGGGACGTCCACCCCCGAGTGCAGCTGCACCTTCATTACTCTCCACATACAGTTCAATCTTGTAGATTTTTGAAGTGACATGGTCCACAATTATTTCTGTGTAGCTGCACTAAAAGAAATCCTATTTATATCCACTTGCAAAGCAGTGCAATCAAAGTAAAGGTATTAAACCTCCTAAACGCAATGCTGTCAAAATCTCAAAGGCTTTTCGCATGCCAAGTGTTTCCCATTGATTTCACACTTATTGAAGCAACATCTTCACTTGGTGCTATTTATCAGCCTGCATCCTATTGACAATTCTGGTTTCCATTCTAGCAATATGAAGAGCATGGCCATTTACTGCAGATTTTCCTCTCGTAAATCAAATCCAGTTAGCTGCGGGTCTATATCCTGCAGGAAATAAAAATAAGTCATTAGAATGAGAGAGAAAATATGGGCAGAGTGGGGTTTCATTAGCTTTTACTATCTTTTCTATTGATGACGAGTTGACCGTTTAGAAATTACAGCCTGCCTATGACAGTGCATCAATCATTCGAAGGCCTGTTTATGTATTTATAGAAAGTAAATTTCTTTGGTGCAATGCGAGGGCTGTGTGGGGTGTATTTTAATAAGACAATCAAATGTCGTTTACAATGAAACACAGCCTTTGTCTCTGAATTACTTTCACTTGCTTTGGTGGAAGATACATTTATATTTAAACTAGAATTGGGGGTTGTGGTAAACAAAAAAAAACATTCCCAGGGGCATAATTTATAAAGAATGACATTACCTGCTTGAATAATTTAAATATGAAATAAAATGTATAGTGAAAATGATCATTGATATGGCCGGGGGAATGAATGGCTTAAAGAACACAGTTGTGTGACAACCCTACTACACTGTATATAGTAGCAAATGATAGCAAATTACTGTCAGGTGCAAAACATTTGACAGTATAGAGCACCATGTGTTCCAATACTGTCCCATTACTTTTCCTTGTCTAAAGGTTTATGAAGAAATTGTATTTAATGGAAAAAAACAATAAAGGGTTGGTCAAGAATTACTGCAGCAAAATGTTTTCAAAATTCCAAAGCTACTTGCAGATGAACATAATGATATTGGCATTATCACCAAACTCTTGTATGGTTCCCAATCTGTTTTATTTTGGCTACAAAAAATGTCCAATTTTATAAGAAATATTATTCTCAACATCCAAGCTCTGCAAAGACATTAAAACAAAAACAAATCCAAGATATGGGAGTAGATTTGCAGTATGAAAACCTACCCAGGGGATTTCAAATGCTTCTAACAAAAACATTATCAAGCAGAATTACCCTTGTGTATACCTACAGGTTGAACAAGAAAAGATGTGTTTTTTTTAGCAGGGTTTCATTGAGTTTTAGTGTTTATATACTGTACAAAGATAGGTACTTACAGATCTGATTTCCTGGAAAACATTACCAGAATAACTAAACCACCATTTGAACCATAAAATGAATTCCCGTTTGTTAACTTCAGTCTTGCGTCCTGAGGTTACCATTTTACCTTCCTACCTTTCTAGTCACAGGGACATGTCTATTTATGTGACAGGTTTCATGAGGCGGAAGGAAACAAACAACTTCCTTGGGGAACGTAAACAAAACAGAACTGCAAGAACAAGGCCTACTTTTTGATAATGTGCAGCCTTGCACAGAAAGCCAAACAATGGACGCAAACAGACACCAAGGAATTATATTTTAGTGTAAAACTAAACATGGTTGCGAGACGCACAGCTTTATTTGCTGCTTTTGTTGTTGCTCTGACCTCCAAATCTCTGACGATTGACTGCGGTGACAGTTAGCAGTTGCGAGTCAAAGGAGAGGACACTTAACGAAAAATAAAGACTTATTCTTCTCTCTAAGACAATTATCTACTTTAGAAGGTTTTGAATGACCAGTGCGGAGGATATTTATAATATTATAAAATGAGGGAATGTTTTTGTGTATGGAGACATTTCTTAAATGTGTATTTTTGGTGAGGATCTCTTAGACAGTTTGAAATTTATGTTGCAATTTAAAGTGAGTTTAAAGTCTCGTTAAGGTTTTACAGTAGAGGGACCTAGCTGTGGGATAATGATCGCTCAATTCAAAGTTGATCTGCAAGGTTTATGTTTCATTTTTGTCTCCAGTACATAGTAAATTTGTCTTTTTTGCGTGCTCAAACAAACCTTTTTGGCATTTTTTAAAAGAATACTGTACATAAATGTATTACCATAAGAATAAATCAGGAAAAAAAAAAAATCATAAATAGTTCAAATTTCAACCTACCTTTATTGTTCAATATCAACTACCAATGACTGGTTTGGAGATATTTAGCTTTAAAGGAAACCATACAGGACTACATTGCCAATTACACATCAGGATCCCAGTAAGAAAAAAAAAGTAGGAGGCTCTGAAGTGATATTCAGTCTGCATTGCAGTACTTATATACTGCACACTGACAAACTGTATTGCATACAATGTATGTGTGCCCTGGCCTGTACTGTATACCACTTTACTACTCATGTTCTGTAGTGGATATCAATATCTTGTTAATATCAGTAAACCTGAAACTAGTCAATCAATAGCATACTATATATAGTACTGCATACCACTACCGTCTAACACACTCTCCTTTTAATGAACCAAAGAATACTGCCATAGAGTTTTCACTTTTGACTGCCTCCATAATGCCTCCAATAATATTTGAATCCCTTTTTTTTATTTTTTTATTTAATTTTTTTTTTTTTTGCCCCATTCAGTCAAGGTAAGTAAGTGTTTTTGTTTTCTGTGTAAACTCTAAATTTTCAGGAACACTCAGAGAACACTCCGGAACTGGAGTTAACAAAATTTCCTACAGCAGGTGTATCCCTGCCAGCACTGGAAAATCAACCACGTTAGGGCTGTATTGTAATAAGCTCAAAGGATAAAGTGTTAGCCTTTATCTTTATCTGAATCACTATTAGAAAACAGTAATCTCAGTTTCCTTGAAATGCAGTTTTTTTGTTAGTATAAAAAGCTAAAATACTTCTCATTTTAACACTTTGGAGACAAACTCCCAATTAACAAGAACCCATTTGGCTTTGTCCCTAAAGAGCTATAATATTATTATATTAAAAGGATTTAAAAGACTCAATTATAGAAAGCCCTAGATTTCAGGAACGATTTGCCATTCTTTGTGCTAACCCTATTGTGATGTTGTACAGTACAAAATATATAATGTAAAGTACAAAGAGTTTTGGAATAGTACAGTACTTTTACATATTTCAGATTCTATATGCAGAAGCCCTTCTGATTTGTATCTTAGGCATGATCACTGTGGCCCACAAATACACACCAGTGATCTTCATTACTCTCTTAAACAGTTTCTGTTCTGCGTTTTTGATAACAGATAAAACATATGCAAAATTAAGCTTCCTTTTTAAATCCAGGGATATAAGGGCTGTTTCGAAGAAAAAAAAAATTATAATAATTGCTTAATACGTGTAGACGTACTTATCATACGTGGACAAAAAATGCTTCAGTATAAAAACAATATATTTTATTCAAAGCTCTGTACACTGGCAATGGTGGGCACTTAAATAGAAGTGGCATGTGTCACTGAAACAAAACCAGAGCACGTACATACTGAGGGTCCTCATGATCCTGTAATAGTCGCTGAAAGGTTAAGATTGTTTGTATAAAAATCTAGAGTTTATCAGATTATAGCCAAATGTCTATAGAATGCTTGGAGTGTCAGTTTAATAGTTATCGTATTCTGCGTGTAGTGTGTGACAGGCAGACAGAGCAGACACACATCAGTATATATGAATTCCTATGTTTTGAATGAGGACCCCAATAATAGAAAATGGATATCTGTCTATTGGGGTGTTCAGGGGAAAGATTATTGGATAAACTATGGGATCTAAGGGAGCCATATTTACCAGCAACACCTTTCAGAATATTTTTGCACCGACAGACAACATTTTTTAAATGCCATGCAATTTTACTAGCGCATTTTGAAATATAGACCTATATCACCTTTGCTTTAGAAAGAGCTGTCATGACTGTGGAAGCCAGTAGTGCAAACCAGATATATGATCATGGTCAGTCAACAGACTAAACATTCCATCACAATATAGTTTACTTCAGTGCAAGCTCTCACTGACCTTAATGATCTCATTTCACCTCCAATAATGCTTTTACTAAATTTACAGGCCCGTACTTAAAAACATTTCAGGCAATATGCTTAGCCTGCACTCCCATACTACACAAGTTCAAGAGAACCTCTCCTGGGAATCCAGCGTAGAGGGTTACATTAGAGCAGAACCCTGATATTCAACACAAACTTGTAAAACAGTCATCTTGACTTGCTTTAAAACAAATCTATGATATAAGTGATTTTCTTCTTAAGCTTTTTTTATGTAATGCTTTCCACTTTCAGATCATATAATTTGGCTGTTAGCCATTTCCCCCATTCCTTTGGAAGTGAGGGATGCCACTTACACTCAAAGCTCGACTCCAGGTCATTTGCAGGTCTTTTAACTCTTGATCAATTGTCTTGTAACTTGTTCAGAAACCCTTGCTCATTTCTAGTTCACAAAGTAGAACACTAAAAAAACAACGTGCCAGAGATCTCAGAGGCAAAACATACAGCACAGTTTGTAATGGTTCATCATCCATGAACTTCAGAAATAGCCTGAAACCGGAGGAAAAAATAAATGAACAAAATCCCAATCGCCACTGAGATAGCAGGAATGAAAAACACCCAATTAAATGTAACCAGTGGGTAGGTCGTTGTCACTTTAGAAGTCATTTTAATCTGTTCACCAGTGAACAAACGCCAAGATCCAAAGCCATTTCTAATAATATTTTTTCTGCCTTTTCCTTGTTCCACTCAACTTTCATAATTGCGATGTACTTCTATGCCCTTGATAACGGTTCACTATTTAACAAATTATCCTGAACTCACTTCCACATTTTTTGACTGCTTCGCCATACAGTAAGGTGCATCCAACTAAAACACTGACACATAGTAATTCAAGTGTGATCGGTCATATGAAAAAAGAGTGCAAAACCTCTGGACACATGCAGTGAATGAAAAGTTCACTGTTAAAAAATAACCATGGTCTGAATTATCTGCATGTGTGACCCAGAATAACATGCATGTGACATGCACAAGTCATTACTTTGCCCAATAAGGAAGACATACCAAGGTGTTCCCTACAGCTGCTTTGCTGCAGCTTCATTAATGAGCCAGACAGCCTTACTAATAAACGTTTTCCTGTGCGTTACTGTTTCCAGAATGTTGCAAAATGAATTTCATGCTTAACAAGTTTAACTTAAACTCCCAATGGCAAACCCAGTGTGCTTGGTATTACAACTGATTACTCCTATTCATGCTTGTCTGTCAGAACCTGATCTCTGGTAAATATTACATTGGGGCACTGTTATGGTTATGCCTTCTGCATTATATCAAGCAGCAATTATTTTTTCTTACACTTTCGAAAGATCCTTGTCTTTTTTTTTTGTATAGACTAAATAATGCCACAAAAAGCACACAATATAAAGGGAGAGCACACATGGGGGTACTTGCCATTTCCAAACTCTAACTTGGGGTGCAGATCTTTGAAGAAAGTACAAGACTGCCCCAATTTTTTTTACTGAAATAACACCCACCAACTTTATATGACAACTCAAAATTATACAACTATTGTTTCTTGTGAATTGTATAAAGCTGTTTTATTGCTTTTATAACAAATTACGGTAAACTGCGCTTTGGTGAGATTAATCTAACCCCACTGAAAACTGCACCACTTCTGCAAAAGGAAAATCATTTGTTACATTTTAGTAACAAACAACTTTTGAGCCTGTAGGTGCATACTTTCTTTGTAATAGTTTATTAGCATTGAGTTTTATTTCATTTTTACAAAAATGTTCCAAACAGCCACGTGAACACACTAAAGATGAGCTGTCATAGCAGACATTCTTTCTTTAGGCCATACTTAAACGTATCTATATCTTACCCCTGCTCTTGGTTTTATTTTTGATCATTATTTATTATAAATTTAGTCCTGCATAGGGAACATAAAGAATTAAAACAATGAGAATGGCGATATCCATCAGTCAACCTTTCAAACTAGCTGAAACGCTACTACTCAACTACTTGAGATTTATTAAACAAAATGAGCAGCAGTTATCAGCACTAAACCCAGAACATACTGATAACCTCTTTAAAAAAATCAGTTGCTCTCAGCCTGTATTTACAAAGCTTAACTCTCAGAAATTAACAAAATCCTTCCGAATAAAATCCCAACTCACACTTTAAATATACCATGCCAAAGGGCACAGCTGCGCAGATTCTGAATGGTTCCACCTAATGCAATGTATTACTTCAGTATCTTGAAAAAGTAGATTTCTCTCATGTTTATCTGTATGTACTATTGTGAATCACGGTGCTTAGATTTGACACATGAAGGAAGACAAAGTCCAAGGCATATTTGCTCTATTACTGGCACTGCAACCTCACAGCTCAACCAGAAGAGGGTGCCACTCAGATCTCTCTACCATGGACAGGTCCACAGAGCCCACATTGAATTCCCACAAACCATTACTAATGTCAGAGTGAAGATCCAAGTGGGATTGTTGCATAATGACATCATAACTGACTCTACTGTAAGCAGGCCCAGGTACACTGCTACTACCATTAATTACGTCAAATGACCAGGAGAGCCGCCCAAAATATAACACATTTATATATTATATATATATTATATATATATATATATATATATATATATATATATATATATATATATATATATATATATATATAAAACACAAGACAGACAAGCAATCCCATTATCTAGTCTAAATCAAGCTTTCTGGGATAAGACAAGTTTTGGAAGGCTGAGATATCTGAACGTATTGCATGAAATCCCATTAATATGGTTTTCTATATAATTAACACACAACACGACAAGCTCCCAAGGCCACTGTAATAAAGATGGTCCAACACAGATGAAGGTCATCTTCGGGACTCTTGAATGAGTGAAGAAGGAAGGGAATGCAATAGTGACTAGGCTTTGTGTGGGGGTGGAATAGCTTACAGAGCATAGTATTCAACAGGAAGCGTTTGTAACTAAACTGTCAGCTGATCTGGTTAAACATGAACATGATAGACCAAGTAAAGGTTGCTCTTAAACTGCAGTAGAGCGATATCTATCTATTTAGCTATTATATGCAGTCCTATACAATACAGTACATATGAACAAAATATATTAGCATTGGTATTGAGTTGTCTTATATTTACAAAGCAATCTGTTTCATTTTAAACTACAAGTACTGTAATTATTAAGTACAGGTATATTTTCCATGACAAATTACATAGAAATGTCAATACAGGTTATTTTCTTTGCTATAAATCGGTATTGTTGATACAATACAATAACAAATCACTAAATACACCAGATACCGCTAATGCACTTTATTCATTATTTATGAACCCGCGGCTCCCTCACCTATGCAGACACAGGAGGCGTGTAACCAATGTTCTATATGATAATCCTGGTCCTGTTTACCAAATATAAAATCACTGCTTCAATCTCATGGTCTCTTTTTTCAGTGACTGCTATACTAACGAGAGAAGTTAAAAGTGTTTCACTTATGATTACTAGACTTGCGTAATTCCTAGCTGCCTCCTCGAGAAATTCCAGAGATTCAGAATATGTCCATGATGAAACTATACTGACCTCACAGTTCAAAAAGAAATTAAGAAATACATACAAATATATATTTTTTTCAGCATCGTGGTGTATGAGCTTATACAACTCCTGCAGAACCACCACATACTCCGTTCTGAAGGTGAAGGTGAAATGCAACCAGTTCATATAATACCATGATTTACATCATAATTTACACCGTGTTTTAAAAACTCAACATGCACACTTTTGCATTACAATTAAACAATAGAAAAGTGACCATTTGAAAATACAGCATGTGACCTAGTTATGTCAGATATACGGTACCGTACTAGAAAAACCGATAAATTTAGTTTACAAAATTATAACATATACCGCTAAACAACCATCACATTAGAATATATCAGTTTATAACAATATACCAGTAGAACAAATACATAATAGATTATGTTAAAGCTGTTTTTTTTTCACTTAGCAATAATGAGACGACAAAATCTGTTTATGTAACCTCTTAAATATACAACATTTTATAATTTATATTTAAAGCTGGTCTGTGTACTGTTCACGCCTGCATATAAAAATGGTAATTCGAGCAGTAAGGCTTTGCTAGTGAACTGGAAAAATGCCCACGTCTGCAACAACAGTACTATAAATGGTACCCTGATGATTAAATACGGGGGCGATCGTTGAATAATACGGAACAGTGTGCTCTTTTACATTTAAAGTTGCACAACTGTACTGATTGATTATTCATTATTATTATTTATTTATTAGCATACGCCCTTATCCAGGGCGAAATACAATTGTTACAAGATAACACATTTTACAGATATCACATTATTTTGTTTTTATTTACATACAATTACCCATTTATACAGGTGGGTTTTTACTAGTGCAATCTAGGTAAAGCACCTTGCTCAAGGGTACAGCAGCAGTGTCCCCCACCTGGGATTGAACCCACGACCCTCCGGCCAAGACTCCAGCGCCCTAACCACTACTCCACTCTACTGCTATGTATGATTATACCGCAATGACATGCGGTATAATTACCCAAACACGCCTGCTTTCGCAATAGGGTGTATTTATTATGGACAAAGTTATTCTTCTTGGAAAATAAAATGCCTACTTTTCTTCTTTTAGCAGTAATCACACTCATGAGTAGTTATTTCAACTTATACCAACCTAATACCGCTAATTATTACTTATAAGATTTATCAAAATTAAAGATTAAAAAATGTATCGTATTTGTATATTGTAATAATGGTATTCGTTGATGTGATCGCTCGAATAAGTAATTATGCGTGTATAAAACAATCATTTAATTAGAGTTTCCACAATTGTTCCAAACCATATGCACCTTCAAATGATATGAGAGCAAGCTACTGCTTCTCTGGCAGCTTCTAGCCTTAATTATAAGTCAATTATTATCAGGTAATTTGTCTGATTAATTTTAATTAAAGCTGCTGAAAATTGATTTTCCTTCACCAAGTGAGGATGATGTTCTATTACAATTTACACAGGAACGAATAACCGCTTCTTCATAAAAATAAGATTACTGGGGGTATGTCTCTTTGTTACTGCGGGTATAATACGCGGTTCATTAAGAGATTCTTGTCTTAAACTCAACAGTACAGAATTACAAACCCATACACAATGATACATCTAAAAGTACACGGAACACACCACATGTATAGATAGACATGCACTTAACACCGAGGAAGGAGATTTTAATTCTAAATGGTTTCCTTGCTCGACACGTACTGCCGGATAATAGCAAACAAAAACAAAAAAAAACTATTTCGATTAAATAACTCAGTACAACTCAATAGTGTCCTAGTACAAGCACACATTAATCCGGGATGCTGTTCAGCATCAGCACCAGATTTAACACGAAATGTGAAGTGTACTCTCACTATCAAAAAAATCACCAGACCTTCCCTTATTTAAAAGCTCTGAAAAAACATAAATACATCCTTATTGATAAATAGTTTCGATTTTTAAAAAAACCACAAATAAAACTCAGTATCCTCATCAAAGTATTTACCAGCAATACAAAGCAAGAAACTCGTTTAACATTCCATGGTAATTTACTCCTTTAACCCAGTGAACATGAGCAAAGATAAACTTTAAAAATTGAGGAGAAAAGCTTTCAATATTTACCATCAACTTGAATAGACAAACTTGACAAAAAAAATTGTTTGCGATTGCTTTTGTAATAAAAAGATCGAGACCCTTTTCAGGTTGCATTGCAGGCAAGTCCAAAAACACAGTTGTCTGTTGTTTTTAACATTTAAAAAAAAACTAAAGGTTACATCCACTCGTTTTTCAGATTAACACCATATAGATCCAGCAATTTTGCAGAAGCCACATAATCAAGCGATTGTGTCTCTAAAAATGTAATTAAATCAAAGAATAGTGCAAATCCAATAGGCTTTTTTCTTCTTCACTGTGAATCGCCCCGGGCTCAATTTCTTGCATATTCCACTCCGAGATCTCAGTACAAGAACTACATGTTTTTTTTTCTCTCTCTCTCTCCGTGATTCTGGGTGCACTGCTTGGTAAAATGCCGATATCTCTTCTTGTCCCAAACAGAGGTTGAACTCAAATGAAGAAAAAATGGAGTACGCCTAGTGGCCTCTTAGTGGACTACAACAAAACATCCAAACACATTTTTAAAGAGACAGACCAGTCATGTTTCTATAAAGCATCCTCTCTCAAGTTGATCAATTCAGTTTTAATGTCAAATCTTTCACAATTGATTAGAGTAGATTGTAATGAAGTAATTGAGTACGACACACAGTGCATACCAGCTTTTAGGATCGTCTCCATTGTTAATAAGATAATAACTACTTTTCAATTGATCTGCCAGTACTGGTAAAATCAAAAATCTGATTGAAATCAATTACACTCTGCAAGATAATTATTTATATCATAAAGCACTTGAGTACACCTATAGCAAATATTGGAGAACCTTTACAGCATAACTCTGTAAATCTTAAAACCCACACCAATACATTTATACAATATCTGTACTATGACAGTAGTTAATACACAGTTTAAAACCAATAACATCATGCGCATGTTGGCACATTGACTGAGCTGTTATTTATTGTGGCAGGCAAACCACCAGGTACACAGGAGGTCATATTGCCATAACTAATCTGTCTACAGCTGAATTATGATAATAATTGGACTGAAAATACATCTAAATAATGGATTTTATGGAAGATAATGACTGGTGATAAGAACAGATGTCTGTGATTATATATGGCCTCATTAGATGAATATCAGTCTTTTTGGTCTTTGAATATAGTCACAGTACTTTTCTCAAATTAATATTTCTGGGTCACTCTATCAAGTCCAATAGATACTGTATTCTTAGTTCACTCTCACACACTTTCATCTCTACCTGGCTGGCTTGTCAGCATGCAATACACCCTTAAGGGCTGCATCCAGATACAGGTTATTGTGCCAAGGTGCCATGTAAACATTCTGCAAATAAAACTGGAAATGGCAGAGTACTTTTATAATTGATTACATAATATGGCAGTGCCACCATCTGGTAGTTGCAGTAAAAAAAACCAAAAAAAATAGAAGGCATTGTTAATTCAGACAACACTCTCAATCCCACCCTTTGACTGATAAAAAAAAAGTCTAGTCGATAATGGGGGGTATGAAGGCTGGGAGCTCAGAAAAATCTATTGTCCCTATTATCTTTTCTTCACAGTGCAAAATAGCTTTTTATAAATAATTCTGTTTTTAGAGTAGAAAAAGCATCGTTTGGTGGGAAACAGATTCATAAAATAAATTATGGAAATGCAGAGGAATATTACTGCACTAAAAAAAAAACATAAATATTAATATGAATGTTTAAATGATGATGTTATTATGCAGCCTTTGAGAAACTGGCTTCATAATCACTGCACACCTGTATTCTATGATTCTCTAGGACCTAACCTTTTGCCATATCAACGATTTTGCACATATCCTGTTTACTTAACATTACAAACCGAATTATCCCCCAGGGATGCTTGTTTGTGTTCACACAACATTTCGTTTTCAGGACATGGCAGATACTGTTGGAGATATGAATTCCATGAGGAGGCTGTAACACATGGGGCTGTTGGCTGCTTTGACAACCAGATGGTGGTGTAATAATTGCAGCTTTGCTTTATTCAGGGGGCAACGCACACTTGGCTTGGAATTCACTGAAAATGCATCGTCTTCTTCAGAAACTAGTGCAGGCAGCAAGTTATCTCCAAGAACAATCAATACACATCAAGAATGTTCAAATCTATCCATTCTACTTGCATCTCCTGTATGATAAATGTCAGTGCAGTGTACATGGAGTGAATACAAATAAGAACTGCCCTCCAAATTGTGCTAATTAAGTTGTCCCCTGTGTTGAAGTGAACTTGGTAAATTTGCAGTTCTATCTTGATTTGTTTATGGTTATGCAATATATTTTCCTGTTTGTATGGTTTTTACCATGCTTTACCACACCTCTCTAAAGCCCCTTTCACACTGGCATGCTCAACCCGTGACAGAACTGGTGTAATGCGGGTCGGCTACGCGATTTCACACTGCTTTTGATAAATCAGGGTCGACCTGGGTGACAGACGCAAGTAAACAATACGCGTATCAATGCCCCGGAAGCAGCTTGTTACTGACGCTTCCATCCAAGCTTCTCTGGATTGAATTGTCGGACCAAATGTTGATTAGAGCAAACGTTTCTTTGTCCCTGTTGCAATCTGGCTCATGCTGTGTCTCAAGCAACAAAAATATGGCTAAACAGAATAAACAAAAACATTTCTTGCAGAATTGAAACCTTCACGCAGACATGGCTGTTATTTTGTCCTCCGTCATGCATTTTGTCTCGCTCAACCCGTGTCAAAGCGTGTTGACCCACATCCTGAGGTGGGTCGCTGGGACCCAGGCTGGGTACGACCCAGGTACATGATTTCACACTACGCGGGATTGTGACCCGGGTAGCCAGAACCCGAGTCTGGACTCGGGTAGGATTGCCAGTGTGAAAGGGGCTTAATTAACAGTGCTTGTCTTCTTTACCATGATTACACTGTGCTTAGCTACACTTTGCGATGCTTATACTCATCACCCCTGCTCTAGCTAATAAATCATTGGTGGAAAGAAGTGGAAATCTGCAAGTTAAGGATTATTTCGGACATTTCATATCTGAGTTTCAAGTGCAACTGAGGACTTAATACTAAGCAGGAAAAGCAGAAAATAGTATCAGCTGTCAAGAAAAAACTAAATCATTAAAATGCTGCATATATTAAGGAAAACTAAATAAAGGCTTTGTATTATCCACCATAACAGAGGTCTCTATAATACATAGGGCTTAAATGTATGCAAACCAGCTGAGAGTAATATTAGACCCTATTCACAAAACCTTAAGGATTATTGTAAGGGATATTTTAATACAGATGCTCTCTTGAAGATCGAGTTGAGCAGTGCTTTGAAAAAGCAGGATAAACTTTTTTACTTTTTACAACAGCTGGAAAAGGTTTCATAACTTGCAAATGTGATTTAATTAATGAAAATGGACTAACAGCCTAACAGCAGCATTGCCTTAACAATGTTTAAATGACCATGAATGTGAATTTACAATTTTGTCATCAAACAACGGGACAGGGCAGAGAAAACATTACTTTTTACAAGTATATAAGATATTGTGATATTTTATGTTCAGGCCTTTGCAAAAAAAAAAAACATGATACAGTTGACCGAACTAATGGAATGTAAGCCTATATCAGAACAAAATCCTTTTAGTTTTCATTTCTGTATTTTGTGTAAGTGCTATATTTTCTGACCTGGGATCTCACTGAAATAAGACCCTGTTGTCTCGGTAATAAGTAAAATAAATAAAAACTATTTCAACAGCTCGGATTTCAATCTTAGAACCTCAGAGCAAGTGGAAACCACATTAGCTTTTTGACCTGGAGTCTTAAACTGCCTGATGAGTCTGAGTGCCTGCTACTTCTAGTCTAGCACAGTCCCTCTGATCCTACAGACAAATCACTGCTCAACCACAAGAATGGAGTGCCTCTCAGCATCCTAGTAGTGTACTGTGAATTCTAGAAGCACAAGAAAGAAAGACTTTATCGCTACAAATATGTGTTTTCTGTTGTTTCAGAGGGTCCCGCAGTTCTGCCTGGAAACAGCCATGGAAATCCCTGCCAGATCATATATCTACAATAATGACAAATTATATTTTATTAATAGAATAATATCAAATTCATGTACTATTTCCTTATATGTTTATTTATAGATGTCTAATGCATGTTACCCTGTGTGATTGCTATTGTTTAATTAACAAGACGACAATTAAAATATCTAAAAAGACAATCACCTTTCTTTGTGGGTTAGTTAAGCAAGGTCCCTCGCAACGTTCGGTTTCTAAAATGTTGATGCAGTGTAGAGATATTGATCAATTGATATTATGCACACAATATCACACATAGGGGTGCTATTCATAAAAATGTAACTTACTGTATTCTTTTTTTTTTATTATTTTGTTTGATGTAAGGTATTGTGAACAGGATGGCTGCAAGGGTGACGTCAGACCAGAGAAACGAAACCAAAACACAGGTAATTGCGGAGCAAAACTGAGACGCTATGGCGCTCAGTATTTTATTGAACAAACAAAAGTAAATGTTTCAACAAAACAAACCACTCAAAACAAAAGGGCACGTTGGCCAAACAAATAAACAATAACAGTAACAAATAGTATCGTGCTGGTGCAAAGCCAGCACGTCTAGCAATTGTTATCTCTAAAATTTTACCTCCTAACTCGTTCGCCACTCTCGAACACTTTTCGAATAATGAGCTTGGAGTGGGTTTTTTATATCTGTGGCTGGAGCCTTAATTACCTATTAAATAATGACCTTATTAAGGCTCCAGCCACATTCCCACGAGCTTTACCAGGATGGGGATTCAGCCCCATCCACAACAGCTACACTTTGAGACCGGCTTTTTCGCCGGTCTCAAATAGTAAATAACAACGATGGACAGCTTTCGTCCGTCCGCACAAAACACAATATATATAGTACAACTACTACGACTACTACTACTACTACTACTACTACTACTAATAATAATAATAATAATAATAATAATAATAATAATAATAATAATAATAATAATAATAATAATACAATACAAATAATAATGGCTTTTCACCGTCATATTTACATAAATTATATAATACAAAAAAATCATAAAAATAGTGCACAGTCACAGGTATCCATAAAAAAAATTTTTAAAAAAATTATTTATAGGCCTCACCAGGGGGTTTGTGTTAGAACCTGACTCAGGTCATATAAGTGAGGTGAGCTTGGTGATCTCCAGCCAGCCCCCCCCAATGAAATCACAAAATCACTACAAAGCTCTGTGTGAGATAGGACTGAGCGACAGGGGATGTTACAGGAAAAAATAAAATAAGACATTAATAGTTAAATAATGTTTTTTGTACTGTATTCAAAAATGTTTCACACTTTCTCAACAGATAAAACTATCCAGTATAGATTCATATACTGTATTTGGCGTTCTGCTCACATGGGAGTAGATAGACAAGACATGGAGGCATCAGGGCTTTCATGGTACTGTTCGAGGTGTAGCCATTTTCTAATACACCACAATATATGACATACATCAAATCTAATGTATCCCCCCTCCCCCAGTCTTTTTAAGTTGATAGCCTAGAACAAATATTGAATACAAATCATCTTCCATTTATCCATTCTTCCAAACATGGCATGATGGATGCTGGGTGTGAACTTGCTACCTTATGGCTCCCAAGCAATTGTTTTGACCATTGTACAAAAGCATTGTCTCACATCATCTGTAATGGCTGTGAATTGAACAACACTGCCTGTCCATTTGATCGTTAAAATCTCTTAGGAAAGGAAGGATTCTCATTAGAAAGCTTCATAAAATCTGGATACCACACAGTACTTTGCAGCATTATTCAGTTAAACACAGTGAAAATCTACCACTTCAAGTATTTAATGTACAATAAGTACATTATGGGTTTCACCTTCAAATGTTCTATTAAGCTTTTAAGATTAATGTATTTGGAACCTTGATATACAGTACATCCAACATATTTCTTCACAATAATGAATCAAGGAGAAGTCCTGCATGCACTAAAACATTTTATATTTTACTATTTATTTTTAAATCAGGATTTTAATGGTTGGGCAATAAGTCAAAGGGGCAGAATTATTATTTTTTTTTAGGATGCCCTTAAAATTCTTCTGAATACCAGTGCTGTACAAATGATTCAAGTATGGAAAGACTCCCATTGGGTAGAAGTTGCAGACAAGCTCAGGTGTCTACAGTAACTAATCTTATAATAAAACTTTGAACATTCAAACCACTATTCTTCCTTTCATCTCTTATTTAAAATACATTTGGCAAACACTAGTATCAATATAAATCCCAGGCTACCCTAACCCTGATTACATTTTAACTTAGGGAGTGATGTTCTGAATACATTTCAATCAAAGTTTAATTAGACTCAATTTTAATTCCTTAACACAAACCTTGATTAGGATTTAAATTAGATGCCTTTAAGGATTAGCCTTTCATTTGTATTTTTTTTTCAACGCAGGTTTTTAACCGTTTGGTTATTCAATATTAAATATGCATGTCAAAAAAGAGATGACAATGTCCATGTTAACAAGCACTGATATGGCCTATTGATAAAGAGAATATGTTTAATTAGCTGTAATATGTAAACCCTACTGAACACTGAGACATGATGACTGAGACTATTAGTTATTTTAAATCCAAAACACAGTAGCGTACGGTAATACGATTGGTGTAATAGAAGCTTTTATGAAATGGCTTGAAAATGTCCTGCATCCTAATAGTCTGCTAACATTCTTTGATAGCCGTATTTTCGGAAAGTGGGCTATATTATTTTTGAATCAGCCACAAGTCTTACAGTGTAGAATTGTTTGCTGCTGTTGTTTTAATTGATATATGCAAGGTTCTGTCTGTGTTTCTCAGTCTGCTTATAGGTAGAATCTGAATGCTGTTTCAAATATTGGCAATGTTCCCAAAAAAGGTTTGCAATGTCCTTTGGGTAAACACAATGGCAGCAAAGGTACCTGAAAAATCTGAATTACCATAGAAAATGCTATCATCTTCAAATGGATGTGCCAGGCTTACTGAAAAGGTAATGAGATGCTGAGAGACACTTCCAGAAACAAGCATAGACTCTTAAGCTCTCCGTTGGTTGATCCAACTTGTAAAATGGCCAAGAGATTGCTAAGAAATAGAAGGCCATCCAACCATTTTGGTAGTGTTTGGATTTTTACACACAGACGTGCTCAAATTTGTTGGTACCCTTACAGCTCATTGAAATAATGCTTCATTCCTCCTGAAAAGTGATGAAATTAAAAGCTATTTTATCATGTATACTTGCATGCCTTTAGTATGTCATAGAATAAAGCAAAGAAGCTGTGAAAAGAGATGAATTATTGCTTATTCTACAAAGATATTCTAAAATGGCCTGGACACATTTGTTGGTACCCCTTAAAAAAGATAATAAATAATTGGATTATAGTGATATTTCAAACTAATTAGTTTCTTTAATTAGTATCACACATGTCTCCAATCTTGTAATCAGTCATTCAGCCTATTTAAATGGAGAAAAGTAGTCACTGTGCTGTTTGGTATCATTGTGTGCACCACACTGAACATGGACCAGAGAAAGCAAAGGAGAGAGTTGTCTGAGGAGATCAGAAAGAAAATAATAGACAAGCATGGTAAAGGTAAAGGCTACAAGACCATCTCCAAGCAGCTTCATGTTCCTGTGACAACAGTTGCAAATATTATTAAGAAATTTAAGGTCCATGGAACTGTAGCCAACCTCCCTGGGCGCGGCCGCAAGAGGAAAATCGACCCCAGACTGAACAGAAGGATAGTGCAAATGGTAGAAAAAGAACCAAGGATAACTGCCAAAGAGATACAAGCTGAACTCCAAGGTGAAGGTACGTCAGTTTCTGATCGCACCATCCGTCGCTTTTTGAGCGAAAGTGGGCTCCATGGAAGAAGACCCAGGAGGACTCCGCTTTTGACAGAAAAACATAAAAAAGCCAGACTGGAATTTGCTAAAATGCATATTGACAAGCCACAATCCTTCTGGGAGAATGTCCTTTGGACAGATGAGTCAAAACTGGAGCTTTTTGGCAAGTCACATCAGCTCTATGTTCACAGACGAAAAAATGAAGCGTTCAAAGAAAAGAACACCATACCTACAGTGAAACATGGAGGAGGCTCGGTTATGTTTTGGGGCTGCTTTGCTGCACTTGGCACAGGGTGCCTTGAATCTGTGCAGGGCACAATGAAATCTCAAGACTATCAAGGCATTCTGGAGCGAAACATACTGCCCAGTGTCAGAAAGCTCTGTCTCAGTCGCAGGTCATGGGTCCTCCAACAGGATAATGACCCAAAACACACAGCTAAAAGCACCCAAGAATGGATAAGAACAAAACATTGGACTATTCTGAAGTGGCCTTCTATGAGTCCTGATCTGAATCCTATCGAACATCTACGGAAAGAGCTGAAACTTGCAGTCTGGAGAAGGAACCCATCAAACCTGAGACAGCTGGAGCAGTTTGCTCAGGAAGAGTGGGCCAAACTACCTGTTAACAGGTGCAGAAGTCTCATTGAGAGCTACAGAAAACGTTTGATTGCAGTGATTGCCTCTAAAGGTTGTGCAACAAAATATTAGGTTAGCGGTCCCATCATTTTTGTCCATGCCATTTTCATTTGTTTTATTATTTACAATATTATGTTGAATAAAAAATCAAAAGCAAAGTCTGATTTCTATTAAATATGGAATAAACAATGGTGGATGCCAATTACTTTTGTCAGTTTCAAGTTATTTCAGAGAAAATTGTGCATTCTTCGTTTTTTGTGGAGGGGTACCAACAAATTTGAGCATGTCTGTATGTCTTGTCCAGGCAGAGCGCTCTGTTTATCTAAGCCCTTCTAGGAAACAGTCTTAGACTGCTGTGTATCCTTTATGAAGGTTACATATGGATTAAATTAAACATTTTTTATTTTTTTATTTTAAATACTAACAATAGACCAATTTGTTGGGACTCCCATTTGTGCATCCTGTAAAGCACTGTATATTTTCTTTAATAATTAAACTGATTTCTTATACAAGTCCTTATTTCTCCTCTAATCTAAATGTCTTAGCAAACATAATGATGTCTTTACAGCTACAAACAATAATAATGCATGCTGTGTGGACAAATTCACTCAGAATAGCACACTAAATTATGCCAGCTGCTTAACCTCAACTGAAAGACTTGCTTATTTAAATGCTTGACTACTGAATAATGCACAAGTAAAAGCTTCTAAAGGGAATATAATGCACAACTTTTAAAGTAATTTATAACTATTTTATTTGCAGTGCATTTATATGTGCTTTAATTTCACTTACATAAACTTGTGTTATTTTAAACTGTCTGCTTCTCAAAAAGAAGGGCGACAAGTCAAGAACCGTCCTTAGGATTAAATATACTGTATGTCATTAGAAATTACTGAAATGTTTTGAAAGCCCCAGAATTCAACAGTATAGTTGTGGCTGCAGTTGCCTTTTCATCTGGTTATTTCTTTATTTGAGTTACATTTTTACATTGAGGAGATGTTTTTTTAGTAACAAATGTGCTTGTGAAACTTGGTGCTCATGAAAGAAGCTGTATACAGCACTGGAGGCTAAAGACCTCACAAGTTATTATCTACAGAGCAGGAGGAGCACAGGATAGGTGGCTATGTGATTTGACCTATAAAGCCTCAGGCCTCCCCTCAGTATTCATGCACAGTGGTTGTTTTAAAAGTCACTTGACCAGTTCTCAGATATGCTGAGGGAATAAGTGCGCTGTAGAGCAATTGACAGTGGGAAGAGAATGGAATGGTTGGCACTCTCATGTCATGTCTAAGTGCTCAGTGTGCCCATCATTTGGTTCCATAATTGCTTGCATCTGTGCAGAAAACCGCAAATCCAAAGGGACAGGCAGCATGATGTATTTTATAGCATCCAAGTCAGTCTTCTGTCCAAATTTGCCAAATGAAATAACATTGCTCTATGAGACAGTGTTCTCTACCAGTTACCTCAGACGTTAAGTGCCCCTTTGGCTTCTATAGAGCCCTCAAACAGGCATTCTCTCTAAGTACAACTGGTATACCACAGTGTAAGCATTAATCTTCCCCCTGCAACACTCTTTAGTGGCTGTAAGAAATACCATATTTCTTCAATGCAGTACTTCTTACATCCACTAGGGGTCTTGCAGTGGGACAGGTTAATGTATAATATATTAATGAGCATACAGTAGCAACATTATCAGCAAGCAAGCAGCTGTATTTATTTCTATACATTTTCCCTTTTGATCTGATGAGGATAAAAAAGGGGTTTCTGTGATCTGCTGATAAATGTGCTTAGTCCTTTGTTTATATGTAATGATAAGTATAGTCAAGTGAGCCTTTAATCCATCTCAGTATAGAAAATGAACTGTAATAACCTTAATTTGGAGCTTAAGCTTTATCAGTTGCATTCAGAAATATAATCTATGCTGTGAATATAATTACTGTAATTGTATGTACATTAAGTCTTTACTAACATAAACAACAAGCTCTCGTAATTCATTCGTCATGAAATTAAATGGCACACACAGTACCCATCCGTGCCTGACTAACAGATCATATATATATATATATATATATATATATATATATATATATATATATATATATATAATTCAGTTCTGGTATTTACCTGTAGTCTCAGTTTTGATTTTGAATTTGAAGTTTTTTTGTTTTTTTTTGTTTGTTTTTTTTATTCCTAATACGTTTAAAGAAGTCCAATAAGCAATGTGCTTGCACATGCTTTACCATGCATTCACTATAGTTTACTACACTATACTTGTACATTGGTTTACTGCAGTAAAAGTATAACAACGGCAAGAGGTGTTAAATAGTTTGAGAAATGTGTATGTGACGATGCAGCAGTTCAAGTAGAGCTACCGTTTGGATTATTATTACATTTATTTTTAATTACTTTCATTTACTTTGGAAAATACAGTGAACATGATCATACGGTATTATTATTATTATTTTTTGCTGCATAACTTTTCAATTCTAAGATAAACGATGAACAGCTGTGTTGGTTCCCAAAGATGGTTTCAGTTGCATTTCCCTCACTAATGTTTACTGAGGTAAATGTGCACAGTGATATTGCAGTTTACTAAGCACATATGAACAGTTAATATGTTTTCATAGTTTTGTATCATCAAAATTGTTTTACACCTTTCAGAAAATCTCTCTCTCTCTCTCCCTCTCTCTCTGAGGTTTGTGGGATTGTGGGAGGGGCTTGCAGGGCTCTACGTTTATTATTATTATTATTATTATTATTATTATTATTTATTTATTTATTTCTTAGATTTTTAACTACTGGCCCCTTGGGCCACTGAGTGTTTTTACTGGCCCAATATATTTATATATTTTTTCATGATGGTTTTTATTTTCAGTATGTGACTGTATATGGTTACCAAAGAGAGCCCACGTCTCAAAAGAAAGTGGCTAAACAAAGCCTTTCAATATGTTACTTAAGCCATTTAACATGCACACATTTGTGCGCTTGTCAGAAAATGAAAATACTATTAAGATTTGAAAATGTATGTGTACAAATGATACTGATTTTTTCACAAGCAAACATGCAACCAAGCTGTTATGGTCACAGCAACGCTAAAACTGAATTATAATGATCCTAATTAGGGATCCGTGGGTCAGTGTAGTCGAATACACGAAAATAAAAAAAACTATTTGAATAGCATATTACATATTTGAGTACACAAAAAAGCCTTATACATTAGCTACTAGTAGAAACAAGCTTTCTTTTATTTATTTTTTAATGCTGACGCTTAACAAGTGTTATGTCAGTCTTAACAAGTGTTATGTCAATCCCGTTGTTATTTGCATATTAAACGTAAGGACCCTAATTAATTATACAATATTTGTAACAGCAACATTCTACAGTAATCATATTCTGTTTGAAATTGCCAATTTGCCTTATTTTTAGCTAATGTTAACAGATCCCTTCATGAGTTCCGCTGTAATGACTGTCCACATCAGCTTCTGCAGCTGTTGCTAGCCAGTCGTGAAACAGCTTCCGGGAGCATGGCACCGGCCAACTTTGAATGTGTGAACTGAAATAAAATAATTTATATAGCAAGTGCTAAAAGAAGTAATCCAAACTTTAGTAACATTGAAATTAGAAAGGTCATTTAATGTTGTGATGAATATAAAGACATACTAAATGTTAAGCAGAACAATGCAGTGACTAATAAGAAAAGGCAAGATACTTGGAGTTGGAAAGGAGTTATTTTTTAACTATGGACTGCAGTACAATGTAAAACATCTACCGTTGACTTTCTGTGAATGGATGGAGTAACGTCAACATTTGCACTGACCATTAAAAGTACAACCAGGTATCCTTGTTTTGAATTATTTACAGGTTATTGAATAAACGAAGTAGCTTGACTTAGATTCATCTGATGTCAGTACTTGATGGCTAGTTGTAATTAGTAATGTTAAACTATTATTAAGATTATTTTATAAATATTATTTGTTATAATTAAACAGATGTTGAATATTTAGATTGCTATATGATAGGTGTTATTTTATTCTGAATACATTACAGCAAAAAAAATATTATTTGGTGGTTTGCACAATGTTATGCTAATGTTGCTTTAATTGGAAGAGATACGCGCTGTGACATTGCTGCTCATTGAGATCTGTATTTTAATTCAGTTAACCAAAGTAAAAACTTGTGCCTAAGGAAATAGGGTACTGAACGAAGAAATCTCATCTTGGACATTGTTGGTACACTTTGTGAACCCAGCTAAACTTTACCGGCTTACACTGTTATGCTGTCTGCATGTATACACGCATTTGCCTTTTACTCTTGGTAGCGTAAGGGACCAGAGTTCGGGTAATCAAATACACAAAAATGTTGCACCCTGTGTATTCAAATAGGAAACTATTTGAAATTTCCATCCCTAATCCTAATAATAAACACTATTAAAAAAATATTCATAATACAAAATAATAACAATCCTTCTCAGAGCGTTGTCGCTTGTGTAGCCTCTCCCAAGTCAGCACCAACGAGTCCTGGAAAGATTGTGAATGGCATTTTTGACCTGAACACATCGGATCCCAAATCAAAAAGTTAGACAATCTGATCACGTATCTCGATATCCATCGGGACACCTTACTGGGAGACTGGATATCATGTAAACGAAATGTTGAATTCACAACAAATAAAGCTGCTGTTTTATCGGCAAGTCTGGGAAACTGACGCCAAATAAGGCAGAACATTACTTTTTTTTTCACTGTCATAATGGAGCCAGATGAAGCCTCCACTCTAAATGTTCATCCTCATTTTTTTTTTTTTTTCATAATTACTTTATGATTTATTGATTTCAGCGCTTTCCTTTTGGCTTATTGGTTGCTTAGTTGTAGAAAACCTGATTAGTAAATTATTTGCCATATTGCGGGAATGAGAACCAACACAGCACTTCGGTACGTAGTCTCAGATTCTGACAGTACAACAAATATGACGTGTGGCGGGAAAGTTAGGATTTTCATAGTTATGTTTTAAAAAAATGGTTTGTAAATTAGTTTTCAGCTTTTTGGCGCACTGGCCCATTTTCCTGGATTCATGACACAGAAACCATGTGCACTATATATATATATATATATATATATATATATATATATATATATATATATTATACTAGTTAAATGTTACCGTCCCAGTCAGGCCTGTGGTGCTTCATAACTACAGGCCAAACTGCGATCTCTACCAGACCCGGGCCGCTGGGCCATGGTTAATGTCAAACCCTGGCTTGTTGTGAGGAGTTTGTGGAAGCTGGAGAAATTGTTTTGGTGTGGGAGGACTGACTTAGCCCCAGTAATGGGGTCCCAGTCAGGGGGAGCAGCAGGTTTGACTCGCTGACACGGCTGTCGATGTGATCCGGTGGGGTGGGGGCTCCCGACATGGACCCGGGGGGGAAGACGGAAGCTCAGGGTCTCAACCTGTGGCTGAGGTGCCCCCTAGTTCGGAGGGAAAGGAGCACAGCGCTGAGTCTCTACTTGACGCTGTTGTGAATCCATCTCTGCCTGGCTCGCTGAGATCAGTAACAGTGGAATCAGAGGTAAACATTCTGGAAACCGCTGTAGTAGCGGTGGAAAGAGATGGTGAAGAGAGCAGTGAAGAGGTGATGGACGAGGCGGAAGAAGGCAATGTCTCAGACTCCTCGTTTTATGTCGACATTCTTGACAGCCAAACTACCAAGAAAGAATTGTACTCGGCAAATCAGATAAGTGAGTTTCTGGATGTCACTAAAAGGAAGGAGAGGAACTGATTTAGAACAAATGTTTCCGGATTTAAAATTGTTTTTGAATTTGGCAAACGTAGCCCTTAGAAAAGCTATGTTTAAAGAAATAGATAAACAGAAATGGTTTAGATTTTAAAAAAATAATGAAAAATGTAAGAAAAAAGCTTAAATCACAATAATTAATATATTTTTTTTTCTAAATGATAAGCTATATAAAAACTATATTATTTATTGTTTCATTTTTCTTGGTGGTATTAAACTTTTTATCCATCATGGAAGGAATTAATTTAATCTCTTTTAATATAAATGGTTATAGACAAAACTTTAAAATGCACAAGTTTTTTAATTTTTAGAACAGAAGCGTGTGGAGTGGCTTTGTTGCAAGAAAAGCACACAGATTGAGATAATGAGGCAGGATGGCTGGTTGAATGGAGAGGGAGGTGTGTGATGAGCATGGCTCTAAATAGTAGTGCGGGGGTAGCGGTGCTCTTTCGACCTGGAATAGACATTAATATTTTTGAAGTTAAAGCGATAATTAGATGGTGAATGATAAAAGAGCTGAAATAGGTGGGAGTATTTATGTTTTTATTAACGTTTATGCCCCTAATATTGGAAGAGATTTTGTTCTTGAACCTTTTAAATGTATTAAAGCAACAATAATACCAAATACTTTATCCGATTATTGTTGTTTAATAATCACAGTAATTAAAAACAGGGAAATACATAGTGCATCATATTGGAATTTCAATGTTAAATTATTACAAAATGTTCAAATCACAAAACAATTTCATGATTTTTGGAAAAAATGTTAAGAACAGAAAAATCAATTAAAAAACTTAAGTCAGTGGTGGGATATTGGGAAGACACAAATAAAGTTATTTTGTCAGCAGTATACTGCAGAAGCAAATAAGTCATTGAATACATGAGAGAGCTAGAGAGAGAGATCCTCCAGTTAAACTGAGCAGAGCACAACAGCACAAGAGAGCCTGGGGGAGCAGAGAGAAGCCTTGAGCAGCCTGCTGGAGGAGAAAGTGTGGGGGGTGCAAGTTAGATCCAGGTTTATCGAGTTAAGAGACATGGATGCCCCTACTAGTTTCTATTTCGGATTGGAGAAGAAGAGAGGCAACAGTAAGCGGCTGCACTGTGTCCGGCTGCCGTGTGGATAGGAGCAGACTGCGCAGGAGGTCAGGAAGGTGGCAGTGAGTTTCTATGAGGAACTGTTTTCCAACAAAGCATGTGACCAGGAGGATATCAACATGCTATTGAAGGGACTACCCAGCTTGAGCCATGAGGAGCAGCAGAGTTTGGATATAAAACAGTGTTAAATGATACTGTTAAGAAGCTGGCAAAAGGAAAAGCACCTGGGATAGATGGATTGCCAGCAGAGTTCTAGCAATACTTTTGGAAAGATCTGGGGTGTGACCTGTTTCTGGTGTTTACAAGAAAGTCTGCAGGGGGGGGGGGGGGGTGTAATTAGTTTGTTGCCAAATAAAGGGGATTTGTGTTTAATCAAAAACTGGAGGCCAGTGTCATTTTTATGCTCTGACCTAAAAATACTTTCAAAATGTTTGGCAATGAGATTGAAGAACTGTATGGACAAGATTATTCATCCAGATCAGACTTATTTTTTTTTTTAATAAGAGATTTCTTGTCATTTGCAAAAACGGGAGATTTTAATGTGGATTTGGTTTTCTTAGATCAGGAAAAAGCCTTTGATCGCGTTGACCACAGCTATCTTTTTAAAAGTCTGGAAGCCTTCGGGTTTGGTCCTCGGTTATTAATTGCATTAAACTTTTATATAATAATGTTTTTAGTGTTTTAAAAATAAACTGTGGGTTAAGCAGTCCCTTCCCAGTGTGCAGGGGGATCAGGCAGGGCTGCTCCCTGTCTGGAATGTTGTATTCCATCTCTATTGAGCCCCTGCTGAGGAGCAGGCTGGGGGGCTGGTTAGTGCCTGATTTATCCCCTCTGACAAGAGTGAGAGTGTCTGCCTATGCTGATGATGTTACTGTGTTTATTAGTAATGACAGAGACATTTAAGAACTGCAGCAGGGTTTGAACACATTTCAGAGAGCCTCATCAGCCCATATAAATTAGGCTAAAAGCGACAGTTTTTTATCAGGGAGTTTGCAGGAGGGTGGTCCTCCTGTTTTGCCCCAGGTACTGAAATGGAGTAGGACAGGGATGAAGGTGCTGGGAGTGTACCTCGGCACAGATTACTATACTGAGCAGAATTGGGAGGGCCAGGTGGAGAAGATGAAGGGTCGACTTGATCAGTGGCGAGGGCTGCTAGCTCAGCTGTCATATAGAGGGAGAGTCCTGGTCATAAACAACCTAGCTGCATCAATGCTGTGGCACAGGTTAGTGTGTTTGGACCCCCCAAGAAACTTAATAGACAGAATACAGAAGCTCTTTTTGGAGTTTTTCTGGGGAGGTAAGCACTGGTTGAGGCCAGCTATTATATACCTGCCCCATGATGAGGGGGGGCAAGGATTGGTTGACATTGCTAGTAGGGTGGCAGCCTTCAGAATGCAGGCTTTGCAGAGACTGCTGTACACTGGGGAGGCAGCCCACTGGAAGAGGTTAGCCTGCCTCTTTAACAAAGTGGAGGGGTTGGGAATTGGTATTCATTGACAGTGATGACAGTTCATAAAGAAGACCCACTGTTGTTTAATCCTTTCGTCACAGCGCAGTGCCTTCAGTCCCTAGCACTGCAGGAGAGCTTTGAAAAGGCAGGTATTACTAAACTAGGGCAGCTGCTGGTGCCTGGACTCTCTCGCTGGCTCAGTGCAGCTGAACTAAAAGACAGACTGGGTTGGCACTGTGAGAGGCAGGCAGAGAAAACACTGAGGGAAGTGAAGGGCTGTCTGTCTCCAGGGCTCAGAGAAGCAGTGGAAGATGAGACAACGCAAAGAGGAGATGGACAAGACTCTGAGTTCATGGAGCTGCTGGTATCTTTAGAGAGAGGAGCAGGAACAGGGGGAGGAGGAGGAAAGACGATTCTAAAAGTACAGAAAGTAAAACACCTGTTGCTTAAAAGTGCAGAAAGTAAAGCAATGTACTAATTGTGCATTAAAGTAGCCCACTGCATTAAGGAGTGTGGCAGATTCCAGATGGAGAGCTCACTTGTCAATAGGAGGGGAATCCAGAATGGAGGGTACTGTACAAGCCTCCTCTGGATAAAAGAGTAGGAGATCTACAGTGGAGACTTACACATGGAGTATTAGCCACAGGAAGGTTTCTACATAAAATAGATCCAAATATCAGCTTGGACTGTGTTTTCTGTACACGAGAAGAAACCGTATTCCATACATACAGTGAGTGTAAGAGGCTAGACCCTCTATTTAATCTCTTAAGTGAGCTGTTACAGAGGCTGGGAGTTAATTACACAAAAATGATGTTTATTTTTGGAGTCCCCTATTGGAGGAGTGATAAAAATATATGTATAATAGTTAATTTTCTTCTAGGGCAAGCAAAGCTAGCCATTTTAAAATCTCGGAAAAACAAGCTGTTAGGCTCAGGGCTGACACAGGTGGGCAGGCTGTTCAAAGTGAAGGTGGTGAGCAGGCTCAAGGTGGATTTCACCTGTTTTAAATATGTCCATGACATGGAAGGCTTCCAGATGAAGTGGTGTGTCAGAGAGGCAATTTGCTCACTGAGTGAAGAAGGAAAACTTAATGTTTATACTTAAAAGAAAATTTAGTTTGGATTTTAAAGTTAAGGGTTTTAATGCTTACGCGCTGGTGAGGCTTAGGCTGATCCCTGCAGCCAGTAGTGAAATTACTCTTATTTATTGTGGTACTTTTATATTTATAAAAACTTGTAACTATGTAGAAGTGATCCATCAATAAAGGATCGTTAAAAAGTCAAACTCTCTCTCTCTAGTTATGTGGTTTCTAAAAGCAGGTCTTTTAAAAATGAGTTACACTTCAATGCCTAAAGCCAATCAGCCTGAAAATTACACAGGTTTGGGGGAAAAGCAGTATTTTACTCCGGGGATGCCATTTTGTAGAAATAAATTAATTTCACCAGCTGATCTGATAAAAGGTAGAGGCTTCCTTACCGCCTGAACTCCATTCACAGCCTGCAAGAAAAAATACATTTCACAAACCTTGCCTCATTTATTGTTCTATTGTGAAGATACTTTTTTTCAAGAGCCAGTTTAGATGATCTGATTAATTTCATCTAGAGGGTAGTGTTACTAATGTACAGCCCCCGAGTCCCTCTCTCTGCCAGTGTAGAATGATGGTAAGGGGTAGGGGCTCTTACATGCTTATCCCGGTATTTTGTCAAATTATCTTAAGGCATTAATTAGGTGAAGCAGGCGATTTTGCAATCAAATAATTTAAATACCCCTCACTGCAATTAGCGGTGGATAATTATTCACCTCTCACAATAAATAGCGGGTTTGGGTCAACCCTGCATGTGTAGGCTACACATTCCAAAAGAAAATGAATGGCACACAAAGACCTCAGCCATGAAGATGTGTTACAAGCTCGAAATACATCACCACGACAAAGGAATAAAATATGGAATGTGTGGTGGCTTCTTAATAAATAAATGTACCACTTCAGAGTTTGTAGTCTTGGTTGCTTATACATTACGACGCATCATCCAGTTACTGTGATTCGCATATTAGTTCAACTTCTTATTTCGTATAGAATAATTCCAGGCGTATAGACTTTTCAAACTTCAGAAACAATGTTTTATTTACTTACACCCATGGCAGTCAAAAGGGTGGAAAATTCTTCCATTGTACAGCAATATGTTCAACAACAATAACTCCATACAGCTTCATACAAACAGTCTTCAGTTTAACTATGAAGCATATCTGTATGGTCTATAATATAGCTACATTATTCAGATTTGCCTACAACCAGCTGTACTGTATTTGCTCTAGCTACATACTAACTGCGTCATCTGTCCCTCTGTCCTTTTTTTTTACTGTTTTCTTTCAAACTCTAACAACAATGCAATATTACAAAAAATACATTCTGTAGGCATTACTAGAATAACGGTGGAGGAGGGACTTCCAAGTGGCGCATCCAGTAAAAGTAATTGCATAGAGTGCAGGATGCGCTCTATAGTCTGGACGTCGCCGGTTCGAGTCCAGGCTATTCCTTTGTCGACGGAGGACAGTAGGTCCCAGGGGGGCGGCGCACAATTGGCAGCATGCCCCCTGGGGGGAGGGAGGGTTAGGTCAGCCAAGGTGTCCTTGGCTCACCGTGCACCAGCAACCCCTGTGGTCTGGCCGGGCGCCTGCGGGCTTGCCTGTAAGCTGCATTGTCCTCCGATGCTGTAACTCTGGGTGGCTGCATGGTGAGTTTTGCAGTGTGTAAAAAAGCGGGCAGCTAACGGCACACGCTTCGGAGGACAGCGTGTGTTCGTCTTCACCCCTCCCAAGTCACCGCAGGCGTGGTAGAGGTGAGCTGAGCAAAATAAAATAAATGGACACTTCTAAATTGGGGAGAAAATAACAATAAATTAATTGGCGACTACAAAATTAAATAAATAAATAAATAATGGTGGAGGATAAGCCCTCATTGTATTTCATGTATATGAGACTTTCTTTAGTGCGCCTCTAAATATCGTTCCATATTTTCTTAATCTCCTCCACCGTTCTTATAATGCCTACACTCTAGAAGTAAAGGCTCTCGTTAGAACCTTGCTTTGCCACTGTGGGGAGACCTTTTTAGGTGCTTCTAAGAACCTTTTTTAACATGGATTCTATATTCTCTATTTGCAGACTTTCTTTTTTGTCATGCAAGCTATGAAACAAATTGGAGTTTGCAAAACAATATGGTATTATAAACCGCAATTTACAAACTGACCTGATCAGAAGGGTTAAAAAATTAGCTCTTTGCAAAATGTTATTAAATGTTTCTTTGTCCTTGAAAATGATGTCTCCTTCTTGCTGCAGACAACTCTCCCACATCACCTTACCTTTTATATAGACTACTGTCTGACTGCGGCAAATTAATGCCTGCTTTTCAGAGTTCTTAAAATAATCAAGCAAATACGACACCCACAATTACCGGCAGCTTTAATAAATTAGACAAAATATCTCATTTGCAAAATCCCCTACCAATTTTAGCGGTTTCGTTCAGAAACGCCCCAGAATTACATCTGCATATACAGAATTACATATGCATCAAGGGCTAAAATGCACAGAGACATTGCCCCCGCAAATCACGTATTAATTGCGTGTTTATGCCATTGTGTGTGTTTTATAAATCCCATCCAAGAATTCAGAAACCTCAGCGCCTGTTTTACGGCCGTAAAACATGCGCAGTCCTTTTATAAAACTGGGCCTCAGTGTCTAAGTGGCGTTTTATAGTGAAGCAAAGCAGACAGACTTATTATTATTATTTTTTGTGTATTTAGTAGGCGCCTTTATCCAAGGCGACTTACAGAGACTTTACCTCGGAGTGAAATGAATGACATTTTTTGTAAAATGAAAAATCAAATCCATAATGTTAACTACTGTGGTATTATAAAGCTGAAGGAATGGTGTTGTACAGTGGCAGCAGGCTGCAAGACTGTCTGACTGTAACTTGCTGGTATAGAATGCGAGTGTATACAAAAAGCCTCATCACTTTTATTAAAGTGCAAATAGTTTCATATGTGACAAGGCCACCAGTCATTGTGTTTACGAAAAGGTAACAGAAGAGAGTTCCTGACACAGCATATCTTTGAAGCATAACACTCTTCGCTGAATACAATTCCATTTCTTAACATCAGTGCAGGCCAAATCCAACTTATTGCAAGCTATCCTTTGTCTAATACAGTCAAAACAGAAAAGACGCTTTTCACCAGTGACTTTAAACTGACAAGCCATTCGTTTGCTACTGGAGCCCAAGACATTTGCAAAGAATATATTGTACCATGCACAAATCTAAAGCAAAGTCCAATATTTTGAATTAAAGAGTTATTGTATCACAAATTCAATTTGCAACCATTTTTATTAATTCACTACCTCTGTGATGCCTATTAAGCTTGCAATTGGTCTGGATGTAATGGAAGTGTTGTTGCTATTCCACTTTCAAAACATCTCCTAACCATAAGGAGGGGAAGTTATTAATATATCAATATATTACCTAATATTTTCAGTTTTTATCAATAGTTAGGCATTAGACTCTGTCTCACATGTGTCATTAGAGGTCAATTTTAATGAAAATTAGAAGCCATAGGTGCTTTCCTGCACATAGTAGCAAAAGCATTCCTATTTACTGAGTGACCTGAAGTTTGCTGTGCCTGTAATTGAAGCTGCATTTAGCGTATGTAAAACTAGAGAGCCAACATGTCTGTTTTTGATGTAGTGGAGTGAACAGAAGGGTGGCTTATGGAAGAACACAGATAGACAATCACAAATTAATCATTTAAAACTGAACAGGATTGTGGGACACTGCAGCTTTAACTCCTGGACTAGATCTACACCCCAGGCTGTGCCTCAGGCTACAGCTGTCAAACGTGGGCCAACCCTAGAACTACACCCGCATCTTTACCCTCTTCAAATATATTACTCTGTCATACTGTAAACATAAAGGATAGGGGCAAGAGGATTATGTAAGGACAGCCTCCTCAGGCAAATAAACGTATACCACGAATGATCATTTAGTATATTTAAAAATAAAATAGCTATAAAATGCATACATTTTTTTAATATTAAATCAATTAATTCAGGGATTATTTTACCTGGCAAATCTTTACTTTTATTTTCAACAAAGTATGGCCTCTTTGCAACCGTCTTTTTAGATAGAGCCTTGAGCTCAGTCTGCCAATTTCACCAGTACAAATGTGGGTGATATAGTAGGAGTTATCATTCTTAGAACAATAACTGTGTTTATTATAAATGTATAAACCATTTCTCAGTATCACTCTGAAAATGATAGCAAATCTACATGTTACAACTAAAAAATGAATTACTGAGAATAACAAATCTGTCTGCAATATGATCTGCACTGGATTGGAATGTAAGCAAAGAAACATTTTAAATTAGTCCCGGTATCCCATGCTAGACATACCAACGCCTGTGGTATAAATACACTATACAAAATCAGTTGGTACAATTTCTGCAACCGATGTGTTTCAATAAAGCAGAGAACCTGGAAACCTATAGATTTCCTCAAATTTTGCACTCTGCTGCCAGTGTTCACTGCCGTCATGGAAGTTGTGTAATGTTAGACACAGCAGGAATTGCACAGCAGTCACATCTGTTAGCAGGCCTCAGATCTGTTCCATTGTTGTGTTAAGAGTCAGTTTGAAAACAAGACTCAAAAGTAGCATCCTACAACCTCTGTTCCTCCAGCTTCACACTTCTCAGTAAGCCTTAATTTAACAAGCTAATGAAACTCTCCACCTCCAGTGCGTTTGTAGCCCACCTTTGGCAGTAAAATATGTTTTTGCCTAATTTGTCTGTGCTTTCGATGGAGATGAGTGAAGCACTGCTATTAGCTTTCTTCCATGGCCCTTTCTACAATAAATACAAAGCTAGAAAATTATTTTTAGACAGCTTACCCTGTGAAGAAAAAGCCTTGTAAAATTGTTAAAGGATTCCAAATAAATGCAGCGGTCTCCCTCAATCTTCATGATTACTACTATGTGTTGCTGTGTTTGGAAGCATCCCTTATAAACCATCCCTAGGCCATGGCAACCCACCAACAAGCACATTGTGAACCTCAAATACATACTTTACTTGTGCCCCAGGGACAATTCTTTTGACTTGGCACAGCTGAATCTGCATACTTCTTCCATCACTGTTTCATTGCTCTTTTCTGACAACAAAGTAATGAGGTTTAGAGTTTATGGACATTCACCTTGGTTTTAGTGACTAGAGAAGATCCCTCCAGCTGTCTATGGATTTTATTTCTTGATACAATATGAAGTACTGTAGCTCTGCCTTCATTATTGCTGTCAGGGCGAGATTCCTCAATCTGGATAATCTGATAAAGTTTGCCTCTAATGTAAATCCGATCTTTTTGTCCTTGACCTCCATTTCTTTTGTTGGTTAACTATAAAGTTGTTTGAGTTTCCTTTTCACCCATAGTCAACAAACATTAAAATGTAAGTATAATTTGAATGGCTTTTTATTTTTATTTTGTATATTTTTTTACACGCCTCACCATTTTAGTGTTTGCAACAATTCTGAAAGCTCTGTTATTTTTGATAAATAGTAGAAGGTGTTAAAACCTTTTACACCACAAGGCCAAAGGTTAGAATTGAACAGAAAGAGTAATATAAACATAAACATGCTACAGCGGTTCTGTTTTCTTAGTCAAAATACAGCAATAACATTCTAGACATTTTCATAGAATTACACCTTGCTGTCTGTTTTTGGCACAATAACTACAGTTAAGACTATGTTTTAAAGGAAAGGGACATATTTTAACAAGTGTGCTGCCCGTCGGCAACAGCAAATATAATTTATTTCCAAATCTGCCCAAATGAATATGATTAAGCTAAGAATATGAAATGATATGGCAGTCATTTTCAATTTGTTTGCTTTTTGAAGGCAAGGTCAAGAATGACTTTTCTCTTGATTGCTGGTGTTGTCTAACCCCTTTGGCTATATTATTACACACACATTGCAGAAACTGTTAATAGGAAGTGCCAGCCAAAAGAATAATTGGTGCAATTTAACTCAAGCTTTTATCGTGGAGATGAAATTCCCTTCAAAGTTTACATTGTGTAATTGTATTTATGGAGTCATCTCCAGTCAATGGAGTTTTGACCGACCTGTCAAGTGCCACTCCATACATGTAAAGCCTCAAACTACCATCCACTGCTAATACTCTCCCCCAAAAAACTAAAATCTCTAAAAATCTCTCAACCAGGCAATGGGCCTGTACTACACAAAATATCAATACGGAAATACAAACAGCAGCACATAATCTAGTTATTGTCTAACCATCTTTTTTTGGCTCCTTACCAGCTTTACCTACAATTTATCAGTTGCTTTAATGAAGTAAAAACCCAGCACTGAAATTAATTATGCTAATTTAAGAAGTCACTGCTTATAATTCAGATTGTGATATCCATTACACTTCCACATAAATAGTCTTTCACATTTCAAAACAAGTATGTTAGTACAAACTGTACATCCCTCACCATGTAGAACTAATTGATATTGACCTCACCTGGAAATCAACATTTAGTTGATATTAGGCTGCTTACACACTTACTAGTTCTTTTTGATGAGGTTTGTCAGAAAACAGACTTCAGTAGCCCATAACTGACAAAAGATGGATCAATACCAAGTAGGCACTTGGTCGTGCTGGCTCCCAGTGAGATTCATAAGGCCACATGCCCACAATCAATAGCTCCTGACCACTGATGGAATGTTTTTTAAGTACTGTAGCTGAACAGTCGAAGTAAATCGTTATTGTAGGAGCAATAGAAAGTTTAGCATAGGAAGCATACAGCTCTGTCCTTAGTACCTCTGAAATACTGAAAAATGAGTTCACCATTGACAAGGATATGTAGCTAGGATATTCTCCAAGCCTAGTCCATAATTCTATTCCCATATCACATTAAAACATTTTAGTATTTTCAACACTTAACTAAACTCTAGGGGTTGGGTTATAATACATGTATCTCCACATGCCAGCATCCAATTCATTTGAAAATTAAAGATTACAATAAGTGTTTTGATTTGTTGTGCATATGAAATCAAACCACTGTAACTGTAAAATTGTCACAATTAGCACATTAGTCATTGTCTAATTTAATTCATGACTTTAATAGGCCATACAGGCAATTACTTTAAAATAGTAAGAGAAAATGAAACACATAGGTCATGGTATAACACATGGTCTAACATTTTCACACACGAGTGCCTATTGTTTCTATATCACTCGTTACTGACTGAATTGAAATTCTCACACCGAGGTTTTCATGCAGGTAGGTATATAAAGGATATAAATTACAAATATTTAAGTGTTCTAATACATTTGCACACCATTGTATGACTTGTGATGATGATTCGGGTTGGTTAATATACTGTACACTAATGTTTATTGTGACTTTCTGGCAATTCCAACAGCACTGTTCTCAGGGCAACAGTTACTCAGTCGTGTTCTAAAGACACTTGGCAGTTTTCCAGAGTAATTTTCTAAAGGACAACTGAACTTTCTGGCAGCATTCAAATGAACATATTTTGCATGGCTACATCCAGAAATGAAAGGCGGTCACAAACATATCATTAAATAAACAAAATGCAGGTTCAGTAATTATAGTACTTAATGAAATAGAATTTTAATACTGGGAATCAGAAATCATACCAATCAAATTAACAGGAGCAGACCAGCGATGGCAATATAATTGATGTGGAACAAAAACTGCATAGTGATCCCAATACAGTAGCTCACTATTCCTGATATTGTCCTATGGTAGTGAGTTACCAGTACAGCAGAGAGTTAATTATCCGACCTTTGATCAACCGTACTGTCTAATTGAATTACATGTGGTGTATTACACACACACAGCTTCTGCTGCTAAAACGGCTATGAGATTTAGCTGCCAAAAAAAGGACCAGCAAACTGAGACAAATGAAAGTTACAGAATTATTCAGACCACCAAAACCGTAGATGGAGTATTGTGTGCTTTAAATTGTTGCAGTTAAGCAAATTAAAAACAGTCACCTTGTTCTTAATTTGTCTTTTATTTCATGAGTAAGGGCTGGAAATCCTGTCTGTTATTGAGCAGCTAAGAAATTTTATTTGATTCATTTCAATTGCATGTTATTACAATGCCTTAGCATCAAGTATCAAAGTATAGAAACATTTTACTGAATTTTGGAAGTTTAATGATTCCTAAAGTTCTGTAATGTGTCAAAGTTATACTATTTGATGATTTTCAAAGTTTGGTATATGGTACGTTTAATTACAGTACTTCATTACCTTAACTGTAGGTGTTAAAGTTTTACTGAATTGCATTAATTTAATGATTTCTAAAGCTTTGTAATTATGTATGCTAAATGTGATAGAATAGGCCACTAGCTATATATCATCACCAGTAGGTACTTGTGTACTAAGTACTTGGGTATGTTAACTTTATTCTATACATGATTAAAAGGTACAGTAATTGTTATTAATACCTGTTCGACACAACTCGATTATGCAAACTAGTATCAGTCCCAATTAGTTTGGATAATTGACTCTCTACTGTATTGGTTCACAACATTGCAATACCACTGACACATAAAAGAAGACCCTGTATTGTCCCTTTATTGTCATTGAAGGGTTATAAAAGTGAGTACAAGAACATCCAGTCTAGTTGTTTATATATTAAAACAACAACCATAATCAAGTGTCCTTTTAAACAAACAATGCCTGGGCACTTTTTTTAGGACCTGTCTACCTGATTGCCTAACTGGGGTTGGACCCCTGCTATACCCTGGATCCCTTGATTACTCTGAAAGCTGTACAAATGCTGTAGTTTACTTGTACTGTAGTTTACTAGCATTGCTGCGGATCAATTTCGCCCAACAATGCTGCACTTGTACCCTAATGGAGATAGCTATTTTCAAGATGGTAATGCACTCATCCACCAATACCAGAATTCTGTACTTGAGTCTATGTCACATCATGTCAAGGCTGTGATTATGACAGATGGTAACGGTGGTCCAATCAAATATTCCGTACAGGTCTCAGCAAAGCCAGTCAGTGTACATTGCAGATAATACACTAAGCCTTTGCCCCAGCTTAAAATGTAGTCCATTATTTTTCTGAAATGAAAATGAACCTGTAGTAGACGAAGCAATAAACAGCTATAAATGTTGGTTTAAAAGCAACGACATGCACCAAACTTGTTTCTTATTAGTTTTGTAACAGCTTTTTTTTTTTTTTTGGAAGGTATAAATTTAATGCTGGAGAAACAGCTTAGTAAATCAGGACCAATGGCTTCAGAGGGGGTCCTAAAAAAGTATGTAGCAGAGGCAGATTGTTACGCACTCACTGTAATTAACTTTGGCACACACTTCACTATACACTTCCCTACTGCTGCTTATTTTTTATTGGGGGATAAATTGATTTTATTTTAAGACCTTAATTAAACTGGAACAGAGAGGTTAAGGTCTTGGCTGAGGTACTGCATGCACCCAGAGAGCCATAAAGGAGAAGAAAACGAATCAGTGGACTGTGCTACATTGCCCGTGACTCTGTCCAAACCTTGCCCTTAAGGGACCATCCTATTACTGGGGGAAAGAGCATATTCAAAAGGTGCCCTGTTCTTTGTGCCACATGTTGTGATAGTATATTGGACTTAAAGGTTTAAAAACGTATTGGGAAAATATGTATTCAGTGTGTGTATGCAGCGTGTATGCGGAACTACGATCGCCTGAAGTTAAACCTCTCATCATGTGACAGTGTTCACAGCTTAGGTTTAGTTTTGAGTCTATTGCTGCGTCATTGTAGCAGCTAGACAGAAAGGGGTGGTATTGTTGGAAAGCTTAGAAGCTCAGCTCCCCCCCCCCATGTTCATTTCATATTTAGGTTCAATGGTGCAGGGTTTTTTTTTTTTTTTTTTGAGCCATCTAGGATTACAATATATATAGCAGTGACCAAACATGATTATTTTGGAAAAAGCATCTTTTTTTTGTTTGTTTGTTTTTTTACATATATTCTCATCTCTAACACATATAGTATGCCTGATCCTGTTGAAACTTAACATAATATGAAAGGATATTTTGTGGTCGTTCATTTGCTATGTTACATACAAACTATCCAGTAGTTAAACATACATAAATGAAAACAGTGAAAAACAGGCAGAAATAGGGCTGAGTGTAAATAGTTAAAAAGAAAAGCACCTTTTTCTTCTGCTGCAGCAAAAACTTCATGTCAGGCAATGGCAAAAGCAATGGAGAGTGCTCTGTCTCACAGTGATGAACAGTGTTAGGTCTCCTGAAAGCAGCTTATTTTAAAGCAACACCAGTGTGAATGATGATGCAGAAAATATAGGATATCAATTTTGGAATCCCCCCAGCACACAAAAATGAAATTCAAGCCCTGACATTATATACAGTGGTTTGCAGAAGTACTCACCCCCTACCAATAATGTCACATTTTGTTGAATTTTTTACTCAAAGCTGAAGTGGTTAAACTGAACACTGTTATATGGTTAAATGTCAGCAAAACCTGCAAAGAAAATGTACAAAATGAAATTTATTGGTTGCATAAGTATTCAGCCCCTTCAGTCAGTACTTGGTAGAAGCACCTTTTGCAGCAATTACTGCTATGAGTCTTTTTGGATAGGTCTCTACTAGCTTTGCACAGTAGGATGGTGACATTTTTGCCCATTCTTCACGGGAAAATTGCTCCAGTTCTGATAAGTTTGTTGGGGATCATCGATGGACCGCAATCTTCAAGCCTCACCTACATTTTCTGTTGGATTCAAGTCTGGACTTTGACTGGGCCACTCAAGAACATTAAATCTCTTCTTGTTCAACCACTCCAGTGTGGCTTTGGCTTTGTGCTTTGGTTCATTGTCCTGCTGAAATGTTAATTTCCTCCCCAGTTTCAGAGTCTTGGCTGACTCAAACAGGTTTTCCTCAAGGATTTGCATGTACTTTGCACTATCTATTCTCCCCTCTATCCAGAAAAGCTTCCCAGTCCCTGCTGAAGAGAAGCATCCCCATAACATGATGTTGCCACCACCAGGCTTGACAGTTGGGCTTGTGCCAGACCAACGCTTGGAATTTAGACCGAAAAGTTCAATTTTTGTCTCATCTGACCACAAAACCTTTTTCCACATGTCTGCAGTATCAACTACATGCTTTTTTACAAACTCCTTACGTGCTTTAAGATGAGGCTTTTTGAGTAATGGCTTCTTTCTTGCCATCCGTCCATACAGGCCAGCTTTGTGTAGGGACCTGCTTATTGTTGATGTGTGAACACTGACTCCCATCTCAGACACAGAACTTTGCAGATCTCTCAAGGTCATTGTTGGCTTCAGAGTGACATCCCGAACCAGTTTCTTGCTTGCCTGGCTCCTCAGTTTGGGAAGGCGACCTGATCTGGGTAGTGTCTGGGTGGTGATCTTCCACTTCTTAATGATGGACTTCACTGTGCTGAGAGGGATAATCAGCACCTTTGAAATTTTCTTGCACCCTTCTCCTGCTCAGTGCCTCTCTACCACATTATCCCTGACTTGTTTCAAAAGCTCCTTGGTCTTCATGGTTGCTTTGTTGTATCACTATGTGAGTTGCAGCTTGAAAGTCTTTATATACCTGAGGGAAATTATCTACAAGTTTAAACCACTTTAGAGTATACACAGGCTGAAACCATTTCACTAATTTTGTGACCTTTCAAACAAATCATTTGCACCTGAGCTGATTTAGGGCTGCAGTAGCAAAGGGGTTGAATACTTATGCAACTGAGATTAATCCTGTTTTTCCCTGTAAATCTTACTTATTTATATTCTATATGCATTTTTTAACTTCATCAATTTGTGTAGTATGCTCAGGTGCCAACAAAATGTGAAAACTTTGCAGGGAGGTGAATAATTCTGCAAACCACTGATATAGATTATCTGTCTATCTATCTATCTATATAGGCATCTGTTAGTCAGGCACAGATGGGTACTGTGTGTGCCATTTAATTTCATGACGAATGAATTACGAGAGCTTGTTATTTATGTTAGTAAAGACTTAATGTACATACAATTACAGTAATTATATTCACAGCATAGATGATATTTCTGATATCAGCTTAAGCTCCAAATTAAGGTTATTACAGTTCATTTTCTATACTGAGATGGATTAAAGGCTCACTTGACTATACTTATCATTACATATAAACAAAGGACTAAGCACGTTTATCAGCAGATCACAGAAACCCCTTTTTTATCCTCATCAGATCAAAAGGGAAAATGTATAGAAATAAATACAGCTGCTTGCTTGCTGATAATGTTGCTACTGTATGCTCATTAATATATTATACATTAACCTGTCCCACTGCAAAACCCCTAGTGGATGTAAGAAGTACTGCATTGAAGAAATATGGTATTTCTTACAGCCACTAAAGAGTGTTGCAGGGGGAAGATTAATGCTTACACTGTGGTGTACCAGTTGTACTTAGAGAGAATGCCTGTTTGAGGGCTCTATAGAAGCCAAAGGGGCACTTTTAGTGGCGGTCCAGCATCTCCACCCACTGGGATTACTTCTCTGAGGTAACTGGTAGAGAACACTGTCTCATAGAGCAATGTTATTTCATTTGGCATATTTGAATAGAAGACTGACTTGGATGCTATAAAATACATTATGCGGCCTGTCCCTTTGGATTTGCGGTTTTCTGCACAGATGCAAGCAATTATGGAACCAAATGATGGGCACACTGAGCACTTAGACATGACATGAGAGTGCCAACCATTCCATTCTCTTCCCACTGTCAATTGCTCTACAGCGCACTTATTCCCACAGCATATCTGAGAACTGGTCAAGTGACTTTTAAAACAACCACTGTGCATGAATACTGAGGGAAGGCCAGAGGCTTTATAGGTCAAATCACATAGCCACCTATCCTGTGCTCCTCCTGCTCTGTAGATAATAACTTGTGAGGTCTTTAGCCTCCAGTGCTGTATACAGCTTCTTTCATGAGCACCAAGTTTCACAAGCACATTTGTTACTAAAAAAACATCTCCTCAAATGTAAAAATGTAACTCAAATAAAGAAATAACCAGATGAAAAGGCAACTGCAGCCACAACTATACTGTTGAATTCTGGGGCTTTCAAAACATTTCAGTAATTTCTAATGACATACAGTATATTTAATCCTAAGGACGGTTCTTGACTTGTCGCCCTTCTTTTTGAGAAGCAGACAGTTTAAAATAACACAAGTTTATGTAAGTGAAATTGACCTGTGCTATGTCTGGCATTTTAAAAGAACATAAAAAGGTTACATGTCTAGCCTTTTTAAAATAAGACTGAATTGAATGGAATAATATTGATGTAACCATTATACTCTTTGCTTTTGAATCTATTGTGGTCGGCTACACATTTACAGTATGACCACAGTTAAACATATGCAAGTGTTAGAAAAAAAGGAAAAAAGAGGACGAATAGTGTGATTGGTTGGCTGGTGCATCAGTATCCAAGACTACAGCAATGATTGTTTTCATGGGGATCAATCTTAGTATTGATGATCATGGGCAATTGTAGAAGACTGGCAGTGCAGTAGATTTTTAATTAGGGGCAGTAATCATTGGGGAACTCACATATCCCTCCAGAACAATGTAATCACCTTGGAGACTCACAATCGAGTCTCTGCTGATGTAGCTGCCCGTTGTGTTAGGCAGGTTTTGCTATTTCTTTATCCAATAGTAGTACTAATTACACTCCACTGTATAATCAAACTATGATTTTCACATCAATCAGCTTCCTAAAACAAAATGCTCTCAACGTGAACTGTCACATCCACAGGGTGAAAAAAATAAATAAATAAAAAACACAAGATAAAAACATAATATAGCCACGGGTACTTTTTATAATGCTAAATGCACTGCAGCTTGTACATTTCCTGCCAAATTTAGCTACACATTAAAATTTAAGCACCTTGGTGGCGATGACTTTTTTAAATGACAAAAGTCATAAGTAATGTCGCTTTTTATAGAAGAGTTTATGAAATAATTGATTCATGAATGGGGCTTGACTTATATCCTTGGAAAAGAGGTTAGGCCTTTGAGCTTTTGACACCGTAGTTTGAGACAGCATTTATGATTAATCTGTTTCAGGTACAAGCACAATAGATCTAACTGACAGATTAATGCTAACATTTATAACAATCTTTGATAAGACTCAATGAATACTGCACCTGATTGACATACACATGAACTGTCTTTTTTGTGTGCTGAATTTGAAGTAGTATCTAAATTAAATATTGTATATAAAGTATTAATGTGACCTACAAACATTATTCTAAAGACAAAAACTTCAATAGAACATTTAAAAAGAAGATACTAGTATTAATCTACAATTCTTTCTTTATCAGACCTCTAATCAAAGTCTATTCGATCTGTTGCCTTGTCAATCGTGACAGACACTGAATTGCTGCAGGGAGAGGCAGCTTTTATATATTACAGAATGCATGTTATGGATGTGAGTTTTTTTGTGAGGACAGCCCAATAAGACAATGTGTGTCCTATACTGCAGGTGTACCTCACAAAAGAACAAATAACGTATTTTTTAGGATTTGAGGAACTGAATGAACTCACACTGTACCTCTAAGTACATTCAAACTAGAAGAATTACCTTGGCACACAAGAAGGTCATCATAGTAGAGATCCACCACTATCACAAAATGAACATTTTACATTTCATTCTGTGTAGCAATTTTGATTGCAATAAAACACCATCATTTTGCTGTATCCATCAATCAACATTTAATCAACAATGGCGGCTGTTGCTTCTGAGAAATTAGATGAGGCATGGAACATTTAGAAACACAGTTGTTCTTTACAGCCATATATACAGTATGACAAACATATTATACAAAAACAAAAGAGCATATTAAAATGGAAATCAACCTAACCAGTAAGGTACTACAGCAGGGGAGGTCTAAAATATTATTAATTATCTTGGCAGCTGAACCCCATTGATTTGCATATATGGAAATGTTGCACACACAGTAGAGTAGGTCATTACATTTCAAGGCCCACACACATGAACATGAGACAGCAATCAAATGAGCCACCGAGGAACCAAGGTTTCTAAGAATTAGCGTGAATGTTTTATGAAAGCTGTCCTTAAATAGTGAATGGGTTCTAGCAATATATAGGATCTTTAGGAAAAATAAGACACCAAACATGAGACCCATTCTCCCCAATTTGAACGTCACCTCATTGATGATGATGTTCTGGCCCTGTTTTCATAACCTAAGCATCGCATGACACCAAGCTACTGAACCACAACAGAGTTCAGGCTGGAGGTCTCCGTCTGGTTTAGTCTTGCACCAGCTGTGGTGTCTTCTGGTGAACCAACTCCAGCTCTCCCATGCTTATGGGATCTCAAAGCCAATGCAGTGCTCCCTTGGGGCCCAGTCAAATACCTCACTGCTGTGATATTCCACCACAAGGGAGAGCCAGAGGGGACTGCAGTTCACATTCTTACATAGCCATCATACAAAGCTCAGGAATGCACAATCTATTATAACGAAATGAAGCTAAAACCCTCCTGGGTATAGATTATGCAACCCCACTAACCAAATGAACCAGGAACACGCTAAAGAAATGCATCAGCTATGGCACACTCACTAATGGAGTTAGGAGTCACTCAATGGAGTGCACTAAAAGCCAGTGGAGCTCTAGTGTATATCGTAAACCTGCACAAAGAACATAGCAGCATTGTATCTTAAAACTCTAAGAAGAACACTTTTGTGGAGTAGGTAAAAGGCTGTACAAACCTGCTCCTTAGATTTCTTTAAGAGGTCTATGGCAATTGTGTGTGCGGGAATGTAAGGTTGGCAGGGATGTATAAAAGGGAGGAGAAATCCTTTGTTTTTGGGAGGGAGTTAGATAAGTGTGAAACTGTATTTTGTTTGCAGCTGAGTAGTGAAGGTTAATGCCCAGCCTACATTTGCTTGTTTTGTTAAAATCTTTAATTTTGGTCCTCGTGCCCATTTTTTTGTTACTGTGTTTGTTTGTTTAATATATGTGCACTTTAGCACTTGAACTATGTTCTTTTTATTTCTGTACATAATACTGCACAAAAATGCTTCAAAAAATCAATTCTTGTGTCTGGGTCTGCTTTTAAGAGGCTAAACTCATAAACACACACTACCTTTTTTTTTTTTTTTTTGAAAAACCACATAGGTCTCATTACACTGACAACCTCTCCCTTCACACAGACTGGAGACTGCCCTGAACAAACATTTTTCTCCTGATATATACCTGCCTGCTAATCACATGCAGATGACACTCAATAATTATTAGCGCCAGGTGAGTCTCATCCTGGCTCCCTCCTGTGGCATTCTGGGGGGATGTAGTCCTTTAGCCCCTCCTGGCTAAAGGACATTTTTCTCTCCTCTTCCCCCTAGTCTGCCACACATGCCAATTTATTTCATCTAATTAGTGACTGATTAATTGATTTCTGGGTAAACAGGGGAAGTTTACCAGGAGTAGTCATCAAAAAGGGTTCTCCATGCAACTTCCTTATTCAAGGACATACAAAGGAAAAAGAAGGTATAAAATGTAGTAGACTACTGCAAGACACACTGATAATCTCTTGTGTACTGTACACTGTGAAATCAACTGTGTTATTGATCAGACACTAATTAGACAAATTGAGGTTTATTTTTTTTTACATGAACAAACATTAATATATTGGACATCATGCTGGGCAGAATCAATTTTCAAGCATTTTCAAGTATTTACCAATCTACTCGGAGAAAGGATCCTTGAGGAGGTTCAGAAGCATTTAAAACTAGAAAGGAAGGGGAGAGAAAACAAAAAAACAGAAGGGAGACTACATCAAAACAAGGGCAACAACTCAGGTAAGACAGCCATTAAATGTATTTATTTAAATGCTAAAAGTCTCAGAAACAAAATGTTAGAACTTGAAGCTACTGCACTAACAAGTAACTACGATGTGATAGGTGTTACAGAAACTTGGTTGTCTGAGAGTGATAGAGATGAATATAATATTAGTGGGTATACACTGTATAGGAAAGACAGGCAGGACAGAAGAGGTGGAGTGGTAGCGCTACACATAAGAAATAGTCTTGAAGCCCAATTGTTAAATCTGGACAAAGAAAACATCGCAGAATAAATATGGGTCAGAATAACGGACAAAAATTCAAAGGGCATAATAGGAGCATGCTATAGACCGCCAAACTCAGGCGGCAAGCAAAATAATTTGTTATACAATGACATTAGAAATGCGTGTAGCAAAGGAGAAGCCATACTAATGGGGGATTTCAACTTCCCCCATATAAAATGGGAAAATCAGGTGGGGAGCATGATGGACGAAATTGAAATGGTGGAAATGACAAATGACTGCTTCCTAATGCAATTTGTCAAGGCAACAACTAGAGGGGAAGCATACCTTGACTTAGTCTTTTCAAATAACAAAGACAGAATAACTAAAACAGAGGTCAGAGAACCATTGGCAAACTCAGACAACAACATGGTCTCATTTTAAGTGATTTTTAAAACCCAAAAAGTAATGACTAAAGCTAACGTTTACAATTTTAAAAAAGCAAACTATGAAGGTATGAAACAGAAACTAACAGAAGTAGATTGGAGTAAAATAGAGAAAACATCCACAGGAAAAAGGATGGCTTTTTTAAAAATGTAGTACCCCCGGCGCAAAACAATTACATCCCAAAAGTAGACAAATCTAAATCTAAAACAAAATGGTCAAAATGGTTTAATAGGTCAATTAAAAAAATATTCAGCAAAAAAGGCACTTTACAGAGAGTTTAAAAGGGACCAAAAACAAAGTACACAGAAAGAGTACTTGGAACTGCAAACGAAATTCAAAAAGGAAGTTAGAAAGGCCAAGAGAGATAGAAATGAACATTGCTAGGGGGGCTAAAACCAATTCCAAAATTTTTCCAATATTATAACAGCAAAAGAACATTCAAAGAGGAGGTTAAATGTCTAAGAGATACAAAAGGCAAAATCACAGACGAAGAAAAAAATATTAAATGATTACTTTTCACAAGTTTTTACAAAGGAGGATACAGGCAACATGCCCCACATGTCGACCTGTTCCTATCCATTTTTAAATAACTTTAGCATAACAGAGGCAGAAGTGTTAAAGGGATTAAGAGCTCTTAAAATAAACAAATCCCCTGGGCTGGATGAGATCCTCCCAATAGTACTCAAAGAAATGAAAAAGTTATTTACAAACCGCTAACCAAGATCATGCAACAGTCTCTTGACACAGGGGTTGTACCGACAGACTGGAGAATTGCAAACGTAATACCAATCCACAAAAAGGGAGACAAAACCGAACCAGGTAACTACAGACCAATAAGCCTGACTTCTATTATATGTAAACTTATGGAAACTATAATCCAAAGATCCAAAATGGAAATTTACCTATATTGTAACAGTATCCTGGGAGACAGTCAGCATGGTTTTAGGAAAGGGAGATCATGTCTAACTAAACTGCTTGATTTTTTTGAGGATGCAACAGCAACAATGGATAATTGCAAAGCATATGACATGGTTTATTTAGATTTCCAGAAAGCTTTTGACAAAGTCCTGCATAAAAGAATAATCCTCAAACTGAACGCAGCAGGGATTCAAGGAAATGCATGCACATGGATTAGGGAGTGGTTAACATGTAGAAAACAGAAAAGTACTGATTAGAGGAGAAACCTCAAAATGGAGCGAAGTAACCAGTGGTGTACCACAGGGATCAGTATTAGGTCCTCTGCTATTTCTAATCTACATTAATGATTTAGATTCTGGTATATTAAGCAAACTTGTTAAATTTGCAGACGACAAAAATAGGAGGAGTGGCAAACACTGTTGCAGCCGCAAAGGTCATTCAAAATTATCTAGACAGCATTCAGAACTGGGCAGATACATGGCAAATGACATTTAAGAGAAAAGTGTAAGGTACTGCAAGCAGGCAATAAAAATGTGCATTATAAATATCATATGGGAGATACTGAAATTGAAGAAGGAATCTATGAAAAAGACCTAGGAGTTTATGTTGACTCAGAAATGTCTTTATCTAGACAATTTGGGGAAGCTATACAAAAAGGCCAACAAGATGCTCGGATATATTGTGAAAAGTGTTGAATTTAACTCAAGGGAAGTAATGTTAAAACTTTACAATGCATTAGTAAGACCTCATCTAGAATATTGTGTTCAGTTCTGGTCACCTCGTTACAAAAAGGATATTGCTGCTCTAGAAAGAGTGCAAAGACGAGTGACCAGAATTATCCCGGGTTTAAAAGGCATGTCATATGCAGACAGGCTAAAATAATTGAATCTATTCAGTCTTGAACAAAGAAGACTACGCAGTGATTCAATGTCGACCCAGGGGATTTTTTCGACCTGAAAAAAGAAACGAGGACCAGAAGTCACAAATGGAGATTAGATAAAGGGGAATTCAGAACAGAAAATAGGAGGCACTTTTTTTTTTTTTTACACAGAGAATTGTGAGGGTCTGGAACCAACTCCCCAGTAATGTTGTTGAAGCCGACACCCTGGGATCCTTCAAGAAGCTGCTTGATGAGATTCTGGGATCAATAAGCGACTAACAACCAAATGAGCAAGATGGGCCGAATGGCCTCCTCTCATTTGTAAACTTTCTTATGTTCTTATGTTCTAAGCTCAGAGACAGAGGGTGGTTGGAAATGGGGACTGAATTGCTCCCTCATCCCATAGTTACAGCATATCCACATGAAGTGGCCAATGTAGTGTGCAGAATTTTGGTACAGGCACAGAATGAGACATGGGGAACACAATGACGCAACAGAAACATAACTAGAGGTCACTGTGATGAACATCTCCCAGTGATACAATGCAAAATGAGCGAGTTACCCCAAGCAAAGTAACTTCATGCTAGCCCTGTATATTGGCACTACTGCAGTATGTGGTACATAAATAAAGCTTTCAGTCACAACAGTAGTCTACTGATACCTTCTAAAAATATGTATTTTTTGTATAATTATTAGTTACTTAGCTATTATTTAACACTTCATTATACACTATGATTCCAATAGACAGCCTTGTTGCTTTTTTTATGATGCAGCAGATTGAAAAGGTCAGTAAAAGTACTATATTTTCTTTAGTTCATCCAATGTGATCAAACCCATAGACCGTTTCTTTTCAGATACAATTCACCAAAATAAATCACTAATTCCAGTACATGTGTGGATGCAAACTAGCATTTAATGTGGGTGCGTTTTATAAAGACATATACTGAGTATTATCAAATAAGTGTGCCAAAATTAATTATTTGTTACAATTCTGCAATGAAGCTGCTATTACAGTAACGCTGTCATTGGTGTAGCAATTTTAATGACCTGAGTCTGCCGCTGAAACAAATCGAAAACCTGATCTGCACTGCCACCTACAGGTAGTCATAATGTTGAACACCTGTGATTCAAATGGAACCTTCATCTTTGTGAAACTCTGTATTATATCACTTTCAGAAAATGTATATGCAACTAGCATATAATTATACATTAAGGGTAATTACTGTATACTGAATTTACTACAGTCTGCAGCTATTGTATAAGGCTAGTAATCCGCTCAGTAAGCAGGTGAAAGTGACCAAATGTTAATAAGTGTATGGTAGACCGTGAAATACATAATCCAGTGGTGACACTTTGTTTATTGCTTGACTGAAGAGTACAGTGTGAGAACAATAAACTGCACTGTATCCGCTTTCCCAGCTCATTGGAGTACTTGCGAAGACTACAGTATATACGTGTTGCGATATTAGACCTATTAAAGCTAATGAAAGCATGCATGCCAATACAAAATAGAATTAGGGTGGGCTATAATTATACTTCATATTTAAAATATAATATAACGTTTTTTGTTTGTTTGTTTTTTTGTTAAATTGTCTTTTAATGGCCATTGTGGGTAAAAAAAAATAGTTTAATTGTTGTGCAATAGCTGTTCTCAAAACAGAAAAGTGAATACAATTCTGAACGACTTCTATTAGAAACCATTTACTAAGAATGCTGGCTGTCAATGCATACCAAAGTCTGAATAGCTGAATAGGTTTTGGGGGTGTAAGCCTTTGCTGAAGGCTTTTCTTTAAATGCTCATTGCATACCTTGTCAGTTTCTCTTAAGTTACCCGAGCTACAACCAAAACCAGCACTTTGGACAGAGGCAGTTTTTCTACGGGGAGGTAAAAGGTATTTTAAGAAAACGCAACGGATTGGAAATCCGTCGTTAAAGTAAGCAGGGTCGTTTACTGTGAAATGATAATATATATATATATATATATATATATATATATATATATATATATATATATATATATAAGCAAATAACGTAATGTGCATAATGACTAAAACATTGCTAACAAATAAGAGTTATAGTATTTGTTTAATCTTAACGCAACTCGTATTGATGAAGCGTATGAGAAGTGCTCCCAGGATTATTTTTTTTTCACTGAATTTTACTTGTATTAACTATATATAATCCAATAATTAAAGTTTTTTGCAGCATATAATTGAAAGAGTATATTTTTTATATATTTTGCTTCAGTTCAAATTGCAAATAGTGAATACAAATACAATACATATTCAAATTGTAAAATCTAAAATGTTCGTGATGTACTGAACATAGACGGATAGGCTACAAATACAGTATGCATTAATTTAATGCACTAGGTAAATATTTGCTATACTTAATGTATTACGATCAGCTCGTTCCCACCTCTCAGCTTTTAAAAAGAAAAAAAAACAGTTCTGTATTCTATGAATATAAGATCTTACCTTCTAAAAACTACTTAACACTTCTGAGTTTGAAATCAATCGTATGTTACCGAATCTTCATGTTACGATTTAGGTGTTGATCAAATCCAAAAACACAAATCTCTGAAAAACATTCGAGCAGTCTAGTCCAGTGACTGCAAAAAATACTGGAAATCCAAACTGCTTCTAACCCTTCGTGTGTTTTTTTGCACGATGTGCTGTCACATTCAGATATCAAAAGAAAATCCTTGCTGGTTTTAATTGTCAGAAATCCCAGCAGGATAAAATAAAAAGCCGTAGGGTCTTAAAAATAGCGCGGGGAATTATTGCATGGACAAGTGGCAGAGATCATCATATACTGACCGTTTTTTTTCGTAATGGTCTCCAAACCATTAAGGATGGGTAGTTTAAATCCACCCTATCTAAATAAAAAGCCTGGTACAAAAACAGACAAGAAAAGTACACCGCCTCCCTCCTTTTGAGGCTACGTCAGAAATGGTGCATCCGCTTTCCAAGTAAAATAAATAAATAAATACAATAAATGCCTTCTTCCCCTTTCCAGCTCTTGCAGTGAAGTTTGGTCGCTCTCCGCAGGCTGTGGAGTACTAATGGTAATGCCGCTGATCACAGAAAGCGCTGGTGTTCGAAGGGGCCGCACGTCAGATATGACGTTAAAAGGGGAGGACTATTACAGTGCTGCAATGAAATGCTGTTTGGGTTCAGTAAAAATAAGTTATTGCAAACGCTCTTCTGTTGCAAATAGTAAACAATTACAGCGTAACTCAACAGGCGATGACTCCTGATTTATCTCCAGGTCTGGACTGGAACTCAGGTTTTCATTTACATGTTTTTAAACTTGTCTTAACAGGGAACAAAGCTGAGAAAACAATGTGACTAGCAAAGCTTAAAGGAAGCTGGGGCGTGAATTATTAATAATTGTGGCCAGTGAGAAATCTTTTTTTGACGTGCTGCTGTCTCATGATGCACCTTCAAATCCAATGCCAGGGTCGAAAGTCGGGCAAATGGATTCCCTGACGTTTTAGTTTAAAAAAAAAAAATATATATATAGCAATTTCCCGTTTATACTGTATGCTGTTTTCAGTATACAATATAATACATTGCAATGCAATAACCATCAAAATAGCATCAATATAACATAATATCTGCCCCTCAACAACAATCATTGAAACCATTGAGTGCCATTCTTGACAGTGACGGCACTGAAAGAGGTTTTTTTTTGTGAGTTAACAATCATGCCTCATCACTTTGTATTCCTAGGAGATCAGCGAAGGAAGCTGGCAAACAGGGAGTTGCAATAGTCAGCACTGGAGGATTAGGGGCCACGCATCCAAATCCTTAGACAGAACGTGCAGTGTTGTAAGTTGGGTTGCCTGGAAACATTGGGAAAGTTACCATTGTGCTTCAATTGGGTTGAGTTCTGGCAAAACGGCCAGTTGGAAGGAGGTTGGAAATGTACCCACAATCCCAGAAGGCATAGGGATTTAGAGCAATGCAACCATGGTAGGTTAGACCAGTAAACATGCTGCACTGACATAACATTGTCAATAAGGAGTCAATGTCCAGGACACTATATGTTCCTAGGGTTGTCTCCACCCACACACATCCCTTTAGTATTGATTTTCACTCAGTTATTGCTTTGTAATGTTTATCCGCAGGTTTAAAACTGTAAACTTACTGATAGCACACTCCACCTCTGTCAAACTCGATTACATTTAACATGCTGATTCATGAGAACCCTCCAATGAAATTCAGTCTAACATTGTGCACTCAGTTGTCACCCAGGGGGGACTGCAGAAGGAATAGCATTCTTAGAGGCTTAAAGCTAATAATACATTCAGGGTTTGGATTCTGTAGTGACTGTATTGTTAGGATTAGGTTAAGAAATAACAAAAAAATGAGGAATAGAGCAAAAACACCACCATACCCAGATGTATTGAATTTGGTTCAGTGCCCACACTTACAGTAAGAGAATAGTTCTGATGTGCAGATTTGCTACTGCATTTTCCTGCTTACTGAGAGTTCTAATCCTGACTTGACATGGCTTCATGTTCACATCACAGTTTAGGAAAGTGTTTCTCACATGGCAATGCATTCTGATCCTAGTATTCCTGTATCTCATTAAACAAAGATGGATCGGCTACTATAGTATACTACTGTGAACAATAAGCTACAGTATATGGTACCCTATGTTACTTCAAATTAGTTCTCATGAATAGTTAGCTAGGAAGCGACTGCATTGATTATACAGGACTGTCAAACTTGATCAGTGTTCTTAATTTACTTTGTACTTTTACTTGAGTTCTCCTTTTTCGTTACTTTGTTAATTTCTGAGTGGATTGTTTTATAAAAACCCTTAGAAGTCTTTAATATTTCCTTATCTGTCATTTTTGTTTCCAAGGATTTAACGTTATCATTAAACATTAAGTTCCTCTGAACTCCATATCACAGTCACTATAATGTCTGTTAATTTTGTTGGGTTTTTTTTCCAACCTAATTTCGGGTTTTTCTTTGCTCTGTTTATTAGCATAATTTCTCGCCTTTTCTCATCCTTTTTATTTATTGCATTTGTCTTAATGGCTTTTATCATCCTGCTCAATTGTTATGTTAATCCCGTCTCATTTCTAGCAAGACAAAAAGAATCTGCTCATTTTTTAATAACCGCAGATATTTTAAGTGAATGTTCTAGTTGCTTAAGATAACCAACACAAAGCTGTCCCCTTTCACAAAACTTTCCCTGCTGTTGTGTTAGGAGTGTTTGGAAAGATCTAAGAGAAGTTCCATGAATATCTAATATTATTCAATTAATCAAAACTGGGTTAAAAAAAATAATAATAATCTGTTGATAAATCATGAGCTTTCCTTGTGTTTGTTTTAAACTCATTAACACAAATGTTTTACTGTATTACACCAGAATAAAGGAATAATTGGATTTGAATGTCAATGCAGACATCCCCTTTTCTAGTAATTGGTTTTTTTTTAATAACTTGTATAATGCATTATTCAGTAAATGCATGTACTGGGCAGAGTCCAGTCATCAAAGAAGTGTGTGGCTGTGCATTGTTGGTAACAGAATACCTGCAGCAAAACTGACAAATCTTCACAACTCTACCCTCGAAGCATATACTTCCAGATAGGAGTGAGTGAGTGTTTCCTATGATTGACTGGTAATACAGTCATTACAATACCTGAAGATCATTGAAGGAATCCTTTAGACAACTGTACCAATGAAATTTAATTTCATAAATTCTGCAACTATATCAATATTTAGCACAGGATTTCATAGGAGTATGTCATTTTAAGCATTGAAAATAGCCTATTACTTTATTTCTAAAGGAATTATAAACTTTTTTTGTAATTTTGAGAATATTACTTTAATATACAATTAACTTATCTGCTGCTCTATTGATGTGCGGTATGGCTTTATTAAGTATTGTTAACCTACTGTGCAAGTTCAGAAACACATTTCCACCTGGGAAGTAAATATCGCAGTGTTACATTAATTTCTCCTGACATTTAAATCACAGTTGGCTAATATACCATGCAAGCTAAAATCCACAGACTTGAAAATAAAGGTAGCGCTATGGCTGTCTGTATTAGACACTTAAGTACATGGGCAGGAAATTGTCTATGAAACTGGGTCTCAAATTGAAGGGCTGGTTATAAACAGTATCTTTAGCATGTCGGTATACAGGAATAATATATGTCTGTCTTTTTTATACATGCCATGTAAAATACATTGTCTGTTTATCAATACTGCCATATTGGCTGAAAAAAACCCCCACTACTGTTCACAAATATGTATCTGAAATGACAGAATTCCAGGAGTCCAAAAAGACATCTTGTATGGAAGGTATGGAAGGTTTCAAATATTCTGACAGCTGAAGTGAAATTCAAATATAAATGTAAAAGGGCCTAATGGCTGGCTTCAGGTCTGTTTAGATGACCCAGGGTTAGTGGTGCAGCCATAATTACAAAAACACTCGATGGTAGTATTCATGTAATACGAAAAGAACTGTAGTAAATTATTTGCCAAGCATTTAGACTGGAAGTCTATATTGAAATGTGGTTTAGGGTCTGTGAAACCCAATGTACTGTAGATGTTTCATCATGACTGTCAAGGAAACACACACATGCATGTGCAATACTAAATACAATGTTGTGTTTATTGGCCAAACGAGGTGAAGTTTTCAAAAGATTTGTCTCAGGAGAAGCTAATATTTGCATTTCTCACTGAGGTAACATTAAATTAGCTGAAATCAAATAGCTGTGAAATTAGTTTGTATAACCATAGAAGCTTAGCAGAAATGTCACCTATGCTTCTGAAAGACCTTGAAAGTTAGAACTGGTATTATATTAGATGTTAGTGTTCTGTTGATCCTGTCTCTTATGATTAGGGCTTCTGTTTTTTGGGTTTTATTAATTGTGCTTATTTTGAGCTATTTTCGAGAGTTATGTAAATCAGGTTTTTTTCGGGGCTTTCGGTTTTTATATACAGTATGAAATTAGTATTTTTGGTCACTTTCCAAAATGCTTGCGTGTTTGTGTCAAAATATGTATAGTAACTTGACAGTACTTGTACACTTAAGTTGTACCTTCTTTCCTTTGTTGTCTTCCACAATGAAATCCCTATGGTCACGGGCACATTCTTCTGGGGTTTTTGTGTGTAGACATTTTTGTACATTTCGCCACAATTCTGTTTTAAATCCTCTGTATCTTAACTGTAATACAGCTTTAAATCCCACTAACAAGCCTCCATCCTGATTGTGTGGAGTAGTGGTTAGGGCTCTGGACTCTTGACCGGAGGGTCATGGGTTCAATCCCCGGTGGGGACACTGCTGCTGTAGCCTTGAGCAAGGTACTTTACCTAGATTGCTCCAGTAAAAACCCAACTGTATAAATGGGTAATTGTATGTAAAAAAAAAAAAAAAAAAGTGATATCTTGTAACAATTGTAAGTCGCCCTGGATAAGGGCGTCAGCTAAGAAAGAAATTATTATTATTAATTATTATTTAAATCGCGCAAGTGGAGTCTCCAATAGAAATGTAAGAATGTGCTGTCACTTAGTAGTTGGGGCGGGTTTAAAGTATTCAGAACTAATCAATCAGTGAGGTTACCTGAGCATAAGAATTCTGATATTTTTCAGAAAACTAAGTTTTTGGAAAACTAATTTCGATGTCAAAAGTCATGTAAAACAGTTTTTGGAAAATGTATCGGAATATTCAGAAAGTCAGTTTTCGGAAAACAGCACTAGAAATTTCAGATTAAATTCCGAAAACTAACAAAATGTACATCATGTAAACACACTTTTTCGGAAAACTTATTGAAATAGCATACTGCGCATGTGCACACTTTGACCCTTTTCTCCTGCACTTGGTTTTAGAAAACAGAGAAAATAATAATAATCTGTAGTCAGCCTGCATGCATCCATTTGTCTAGTTAGGGATAAAGTAATATTTGTTAAAGTCCGTCTGTATTTGTTAATAGCCCATACTGAAGCAGCACATGTTTTCCAGTTTTAAAATGATGTAATAATTTAAAATCATGTCTGCAAAAGAAACTGGTAATATAGAACAGGAAGAGCTGTTGGAAAGGTTGATTGCACATTTTGGGGAATCTGAATAGAGGTCTAGGATAGTAATCTTTAAATTTAAGACCTGACACTTCAATAAAGCACTTGAGTTATTGGATTGGTCTCCATTCTATCGCAGAAATGTCTGGTCTGTTCAAATCGTACTTTGCTTGCAAAAATATGCTGAGTTTTCCAAAAACTTCAATCCATGTATACAGTTGAATTCTAATTAGATTTTCTATCGTTAATCATGTAAACACAGAAAAGTGACGTTTTAAGAAAATCAGTTTTCTGATAACACTTTGTTATGTAAACATACTGACTGATAGATACAAGTCAGGAAGGCAGGACATTGCCCAGCAGCACTGGGAAATGTATTTATTATTTTTGTAGTAGGTTTTATCTTTTTTTAATGGGAAAAGGGTAAAGTCAACATGAATAGATTAACCATTTCAACAGTTTTTCCGGTGTTTATTGGCTATCCACCGATTGACTTTTTTTTTTTTTTTGTATCGGCAGTGTTTTAATCGGTTAAAACCAAAAATCAGAAGCCCTGCTTGTGATAAAAGAGCTTATTTTTGTGAGCGCTTAAAAATGTATACACACCACTATTCTTCATGCATTGGAACCATGTAAACAAATGTCAAGGCAGCACATTGAGGTTTCTGTGTTCCAAGAAATTCTGCTTTTCACAATAAGTGTTGCAATATGGTGGGATCTGAATGCATGGACAAAAACAGCATAATTATATGTATAGTAGCATATCCCTCTCTATACCATATGATTCCTCTATTCCAGGGATAGTCATTCCAGGAATCTGGGACTTCTACAGAGAGGTAGACTGTTCATTAACATATTATCTACTGGCACTAGGATTGCCTGACTATCTGTGGTACAAGAGCCCAGCTGGTTCTGAGCATGTGTTTGCATAATAGCACTGCATTTTGTTTTGTATGATAGCGGAAAAGTACTTCAATTCTCCACACCTACTGTACTTTCGTCTTCCAGCTTTCAAAGTCTATTGGAAAACATGGGAAAAGGATTGAGTAGCAGTTTGCTATGCATGCAGACTTTAGTTGTACACTGTGCTTCTTTCTATAAAAAAGATTAGCAGAAAGGGTAGAAAACTGGTTGTTCAAACGGCACATACTACTGGTGACAACTGACGAAAGCCAGAACCACATAGTCTGGGTGTAAGCTAAACTCACTATGCAAGGCTGTTGCAGGCGATAGATAGCAAAGCATAGTGAGGCTGAGGGCTCCCAAGAACAATAGGGGATAATAAAGTGCTGTGGAGCTAAAGGGGCCCCAGCACTCTAAAGGAGAAAGGTAGGGAGAACAGACAAGATAAAAATCCAGTTCAAACCAGCTAGATTTCATAAATTTCAGAAATGGACATAAAAATCAGCAGGGTGTAGTCCCCAGGTGATTGGCCTACAGCAAGGACTGGGGAGGAGAAACCAAGTCTGGTTTCTGCTATAAAAATGTAATGTGCCTTTTGTTCAGTGGGTTTTCCTGTTCTGTACCTGGAAAGGAGACCCCACTGCATATTTTGAATAAACAACCAACTTTGAGAAGAAAGACTTTTTTTGATGTACGCTCAGTACAGGAGAAACATTTAGTCAGGATTAATCACAACAAAGAGATTTTAAACACTCTAAAATCTCACTTCAGTCTCCTATTAGGCGAATAACGTGTTGTCAAAAAATAAAATGCCATTACATTTTGTAACCTAAACATATCCTGATTTTAAAATTACTGGGCAGTTTGACGGAATTCATTTTACTATTTAAATTTATGGGAGAAACTTGGGAACCTTTTTTGAATTACAATTTGACTGTTTATTGTGGTGTCTTAATAGCCCATTTACCATGGCACACTAAAATGAACACCTCCAAATCTAACAAGAAAAACTGTATCCCCACATAAAGTAATTTCAGCTTCAAAATTAATTACTTTAAAACAGGTACAAACACATATATATATATATGTGTATATATATATATATATATATATATATATATATATATATATATATATATATATATATATATATATATATATATATAAAATAATATGTATATATATATGTCTATATATATATATATATATATATATATATATATATATATATAATATATATATATATATATATATATATATATATATATATATATATATATATATATACACATATACACACACACATACACGAAAGGGATAATAGAGCAGGCAGTATGAAGAATTTAGTCTGGACACAGTAGTACTGAGGCTAGCCACCAGGGCGCAGCTTGAATTGTTTTATTAAAATTTTAACAGAAATATCGTAACTTAGGATCATTAACACAAAAACAGTTCGTAAACCAGTTATTCAGTGTCACCACCAGCATAACAAAACAGTCCTTCTTCGGAACTCTTCAAAAACTGGTAAGTGACACACTATGTACAAGTTTTTATATTCCAGAGTCCTGTTTGTTTTATTGCAGGTGTTGACTTTGTAATGGTCACTCAGCACAACTGAGAAGCAGTTGCACTGCCCTCCTTAAGATGATACTACTGGCCCTATTCTTAATAAAACAAATCAGCAAGAGTGACAGACAGCAAAAGCAGGGACATCAGAGGTGTCAATTTCAAGAACCAGTTTATTGTTGTGAACAATAATGTCAACAAATGAAAGATGAACAAAAACCAATAGAGATGGGATAGAACCAATAAATAAATAACAATAATAAGAAAGGAAAACAAATAATTGCAGGGCACAGGTAAGACTAAAAGCTGGTACAGATAAGTAGGAAAGGTGGACTAAACCGGCAAGTATAAAGATGGTACAGGTATGTTGGTAAACGGAAAACAGAAGGCCAAAAAGTAACAAAGGAGAAATGGGTGGAGTGTCTGGTGGGCTTTAAATAAACCCACACACAAACACAAAAACAATGCACAGACAGAAAGATAAAAGGTCAATGAAAAGATCACAGATGGTAACAATAACAACAGTCTGGATGGCAATGGATGGTACATGAAAGGCAGGCCTAACAAGTCCAGCAGAGCAATGTAATTAAAAACCAAACAAACAAAAAGAACAAAACCATAAAAATACAGGAAACAAAGTATCAAAAATCCAAACAGAAAAGGAATGATCTCACCAACAGATAAGGAAGTCTAGCAGAGTCCAGTAATGACAGTGATTGTAGAAGGTTTAAAAAACTGGAGTACATTGAAATTGAATCAGTCCAGTAGTCCTGACCAGAATGGTGAACAGTAGGATGTAGGATGTAGGATGGGGGATGGGAGGAATCAGGAGGCTCTGAACTGTCACACATAAAACAACAAACACTAAACAGACCTCAATTAAACAGCTACATTTAAACAAGTGAAAGTGAAATAAAAAAACAAGTGTTTAGACAAAAGTGCAGGATACAATAATAAAGAATGACTGCACTGGAATTATTTAAAGTAGTTTAGGATCACTTATATTTTAAATTCACAATGCTGTAAGTTTCCCTCAGAAAAAGGGAGTCACCCTCCAGGCCTAATCAGCCAGCTTTAGTATAGGTGTTGGCTTCTAAGGAGCTCTGAGATTGGAGGAGTGAATATTTGAATGAGCCAATGGTGAGAGAAGATGAACAGAGGGTTGTTGCAAGGAACAATGGGAAATGAAGTTTTAACCTGGCTAGGCTACTGACCGTAATTAAAGGGACAGGTGGGCGAGACATTATGTAGCTTGGGAACTGCTACAACTTTGCCTTGTCCTTTGTTTTGCAACACACTTTTCCTGCAGCTGTCGCTGTGGAGCCACAGTAGGTGCAGGTGAACATAAAGACTGCCTGTGGACAGTCATGGAAACACACTTGGGTGATGGTACACTGTCCCTTTAAGGATAGTGCTGGTATGGCAGTGTACAAAGTCCTTGTGGTTGCAAATGGAATTGACACGATCCCACTGTGGTCACTTAAGGTAAGTACACCGAACAATGCAATTGTCTGTCTCATGTCTGTCTCTCTATTAAAATAGTATCTTTATTTTGACTGTGTCATTATGTTAAACCTGCTTTCCTTGGCAGGCTTTGTCTTTTAAATGACACAGTTCCTTACTTCAGCCTACTCTCAAGTGGGGCTGACTGGGCAGGTTTGTTTGTGAACCCATACTTACAATAGGGTTCTTGTTCAAACATTAATTCACTGCCTTTCTTCTTTTAACAAGCGCTTTGCAAGGCAACCTTCTTTCCGCTGTTTACACTTTTCACATTGGACACTTCATGTACCACAACAGTAAACACTCATTCAGTATTGGTTCCTGCATTTAAGAACTGATACTTGGTTTGGTTTTCGTTGTTGCATTACGTTTTAGAGTACAATAAGAGTTCTTACTGTGAGGAGGAGACACGTTGTGTTGGCTTGTAAACAGCTGCAGCGGTCTTGTGTGAAAACCGCAACCTTTCGGTCCCACGCAACCTGTAATCCTTTTTCTTTTCCGCCGGCCTTGAGAGAAGCCGCACTTGGTCTTGGTAGTATTTAGTAGTCTTAACTTTTTACTACTCTATTTTATCTGGACGTAGGTCTTTTACTTTATAACTCTCCAGTCTTGTGCTAAATGGGTACATTTACCAAGACCTATTTAAGCCATACACAATACTTTTAAATCTCTACAATACACCTCTATAGTACCGCCATGATTTCCACACAGGACTCGCTCCCTCTTTGTCTAAGTCTAAGACAATTTTGAGCTACATGCCTCGGCTCTCTGCATCTAAAACAAATGGGCTGACCACCAAGATCATATGCTGGTGCACACCTTTGCCCATCCTGCTGTAAACCCAAACTGGCTACCTTTTTAATAACCTCATTAAGCTGCTCCTGCTGTCCTTTTACAAGTTCCAGCAGTTCACTCAACATTGGGTCTCCCTCACACTTAGCAATCAGTTTCATAGCCACTGGTACATTCTGACACCCTCACATGAACTAACCCTTCTCCTGGCCCCAACCCCATACCGGTCGTCTTCCTCAGCCCACTGGATAGCTTCCTCACACAGCCTGAGGAAAGAGAGCCCAGAATCCTGACAAATTGTTTTTTTTAAGCTATCGACTCAACACATTATCTCTGACATTCTCAAACTGGTCCCATAAAACCAAATCTTTCTGGAACACTCCTGGGATAATTCTTAACAATACTGTCTAGAAGGACCACAAGGGCATGAAAATACTCCCGCAAGGTTTCCCCTTTTTGCCTTCTATCATGAATTGCTTTTGCAATTTTGCAAAGGATTGGGAACATCCATAAACATCCTCTAAAAACTGAACACCCTCGGGATCCCCTCTCAGTCCTGGAACGATACTTAATCTTGTACCTGGCTTCCCCCTCAAGATGATCACATATTAAATCTGCTTGCTGCAGGGGAGACATTTGTCAAGGCCTGAACACACTCAGTACATCCTCTACCCAGTCATCGAACGTCTGGGACCCATCAGAGAGTGCATGGCCAGAAAACACCTTACAATTCCGCTCCCTTGGCATATAAACAACATGCTCAGCACCAGAAGGTACACCACTCCAAGTTCACGAACTACACCCAGACACACTTTCAGATGGGATTGCTTTAAAAAACAAATCAAGACAAATCCCAAACGAACACGATCTACTATGACAAACACAGGATATAGCACAACCCAAAGTCCAATTTATCCCCAGCCCCGTCTTTATCTTCTTGCCAACCGATTCCTCTTGACTTGTCTCACTCCCGCCTTCTTTTCACACTTGTCACTTTTTTTATTAACATTCACTGCTACCCTTAAATTGTAGATAGCCTGCACAAAACAAATCAGTGTCTCTGGATCCTGCTGACTACGCCAAAACTGTAAGGTCTGCTTAGGCACACCAGCACACTAAAGGCTTAGCACACCAAGACCAGGTTCGTTTAGAATTATCCTACTTAAAGGAAAAAGGGCCAGAGACAGGATTTATTATTGTACAGACATAAATACCACTTTGATTAAAAACCACCAGGCCACAGAACCACAGATGGGCCTGCACTGCATTAACCATTAACAGGTAACAGTGGACGTCACAATCAGTACTACCAAGACAAAGTGCATAATGCAAATCCTAAAAACATTTATACAAAACCATTTCTAGATACTAATCATTTAATATATAATAAATAAGTGACAAATCTAATCATTATACATACACATTAATACTATCCTAAAACTCTACTAAAAAAAAAAAACAGTGACAAGTGCTAGATACAAAGCAAACAGAAAAAAACTGCATAAGCACCTCATATTGCATATATACTTTGGCACATCCAGTAACCTCAGTGCGATTAGCATACAACAGTGCAAATCACAGTTGTTATTTATATTTTTCACTGCATACCTGTAACCGTAGTTAATTTCTTCACCACACCATCCCAACATGTACACAATGAACAAACCATACTTAAAAATAACCAAATAAAAATGCTGCCCTCAATACGTTGTTCAAACTCCCTTCAATACCTCAGCATCACAAACCATATACAACACAGAATGTCAGTACAACTTCATTTAGAAAACCTTTGCAGCAGTTCAGCAGCATTCCAAGCACATGGAACGCTTACCACAGATAATTAGTACAATTCCAGCACCCAGCAACAGCATCGGCCGCCACAGAGAACAAAGTAAAAACTTAAGCACGGTTCAGGTGCAATTACTTCAAGTCTGCTTCTCTTGCTACTGACCATTTAAATTAGCTCATTTCCCATGAGTATTTATACCCAAGCGGTGTCACTTGGAAACCCGTCCCCAATAAACCAGCTAAAACTCAGTTCCGGCTTCACAGGAAATTAATTACCTGTCCTTGCTACATATATTTTACACAGTGGCATGGCAGTTCATACGAGCGTAATACAGCCATAGAAAGTTCCCCCAACACTCTCTAGTGCTGCATTTTACCGAGAAACTACATATTCTGCCACAATATATATTAATTTGACATGACAAATATAAAGTCCTGAAAATCAGGACAGTGTTATTTTGCTATAGTAGGTTAGCTGAAGGTCACTGGACTTTAAAGCATTTGAGAACATTGTGTACAAGATCACTGCAAGTACAGTACATGTTATCTCAAATGGTCTTTTTTTGTAAGTGGCTTAAATGATAGGCTTAGACCAAAAGTCTCATGTGCTAAAGTATAAACCCCTCCATGCAGTATTTATGTTACCAATACTCAAGCAATCTGAAAAAAGCGTCACACATGCCCTATGTGTTTCCCTTCTCACTCTGGTTTCTCAAAGATATCAACACACTGGGCATTTCCTCTGCTGAATGCAACATTTGACTGGTACCTCCAAATCAAAATTAATTCCTGATCCCTCTTTCACACCAGCAGAGGCCTGCTGCTGGCACCATGTGTCCGGACAGAGGTTTAAACAACCTTCAGTACAACCTGGTTCATTTAATTCATGATGCTTTTCTATCTAGCCTAACTGCTGCAAAAAAGATGCTTTAGGGGCCAAGAGGTTTAAATCCAAAATGAGTCTGGACATTAGACAAAAGAACATAACGCAATTCAGGAGAATGTTTTGTCTCTGCTTACAAAAGACCCAGGGCTGGTGCTCTCAGGGTCTGGCCAGGGTTAAACTGAGTTTGCAGAGCTCTACAACAAGGATTAATAAAGCTTAAATTGGTAGACATGGCGACCTCTTAATCATTAAATGGCCTTTATAGATTTAGTTTTTGTTTGATTGATGTTTTGTTTGTATTCTGAAAACATAATAAAAAGAAAAACTGGAGATCAGATTAATTCTGTAAATTATCTTTTGTAGCCAAACATGTGCACTATGCATGGCCTTAAATGCATTAGGAAACAAAGGAATGTCATTGCAGTCCCGTCTGATTGAATTTTGCTGCTGGGCAGTCAATGGAAAACCGAGATGCTTTCTGTCTTTACAATTGAAGCTGCCAGCTTTACATGATAAATGTAAATCACTGATTCATGACACAACTGGATCAAATATATCTTCAATGTACAATATATAACTTTAACTCCAGACCTTTAAATCTAATATTGAGAGGAACAGGAGTTCCTCGCGCCAAGTTATCAGCGAGAACTGCCAGAGACTCTATACAGCAAGGATAGTTTACATGTTTTCAGGGTATTGGTGCAGCAAACGTAAATCAGCCAAAATCACCATTTCACTTTTAATTTGTAGTTCCCAACACTCTTAGGTGAAATGTAGGGGGAAAAAGTCAATACCTGTCTTACAGTAAGAGAAATAAGTCGCCAAAGTAAGGTAAAAGTGTCCTTCTCCTTCTTTTTCTGTTTTTTTGGTAGATGTTTGCAGACCCCAGGCACTTTTATTATGCAGTTTCACACTTTATTATTATTATTATTATTATTATTATTATTATTATTATTATTATTATTATTATTATTATTATTTATTTCTTAGCAGACGCCCTTATCCAGGGCGACTTACAATCGTAAGCAAATACATTTCAAGTGTTATTATGGTTAATAATGATCATATTTTTATACATGTTTATCAGGCTTTATCTATGCCTTTACTAGACGTTACTACACTTAACTGTCCTCGTATAACAATTTTAAATATGAAACTACAGCTACGGCCAAAGGTTTTAGAATTTTAGGATTGAGACATCATTAAAAAAAACCAAAAAAAAAACTATATGAACATAATTTAGATCTTTCATTTAAAATCATGCAATCAAAGAAAATACAAAATGATATCACAAAAGTCTACCGGAAGCCATAATAGTAGTATAGTATTTCATGTTAGATTTCAAACTGTCTTTTGAAATCTTTCAGTTTTTGTCATAGCAAATGTTTGATAGTTAACTTGTGCATTGTCATCCACAACAAAAAAGGCACTATTGATTCAAATAAAAAAAAAGCTGCCACTGCTTTTTAAAAATGCATCTGAATGCAATTACTTTGACACATTACACAGTCTATGTGCAGCACAATTAATTATTTTTAGATGTATTGTTTCATCTATTGGTATAGTTTGAGCAATTCATGTTATAATTGCTCATAACCGTCATTTCAGTTATGGGAGTTTTATTGCTAATGAGACTGGGTGTTGTATCAGCGCAGAAGTTCATTAAGTTTCATTAAGACAAATGCGTGCTTTGAAAATGTATATGAATTGTTATTGGTAAAGGAAAGATACCCAATAATAGAGCTAGTGTAGATGACAGAGGGCACCTACAGACACCGTGTGCAACCATGAAGCATAACAAGCATGGAAATGACTGCATAAGTAATTTAATTAAATGTTACAGTAGTTACAGTTTTAAAAATGGTTCTAACAAGAAGCAAGCAGTGCTTATTGTGAGAGGGACTTCTTACTTCACACACTAGTGCCATCCATAATACTGACAGATGCTTCCACATTGTCAGTACCTCCACAGCATATAAATGTACCAGGCTGATGAAAAATTAATGCCAAATCTGACAGTATTATTGTAATAAAAGCTATGTATTTTAGATTTTTGAAATGGTAAATGACAGTAAAAAACAAAATCCCTAATGTTTTATACAGACTGTACACTCATACCCCATTGCAAAGGTTGTATTCAAAGAGTATATTACTTCAGATTTCATTTCATTTGAGTTTTTATGGTGTTTGCAACCATGCAGAGTGGTTCTGCATTCTGCTGCTCCAGTTTTGAGATATCATAATGTTTCTCTAAATATGCATTTACTTGGCTTTGAACTTGCTTGGAGAATCCTAAGTGCTTGGACTAAACAGCCTTCCTCATTCTATTCAAATCATGTGACAATGTGACCTTTTAACCCAGCCCCTTCCGCCTATAGAAATGTAGAACAGGTGGGGCTGACAAAGCAGTCACATGATCTGAATGGACAGAAGGCGGCAGTTCAATCTCAGCACTGAGGATTCCCTAGACAAGCTCGAAGCCTGGTAGATTTAAAGAAAAAAATAAAACAGATTTGGAGCAACACAACCCAGAACACCTCAGAATGATTGCAAACACTGTACAAGAGTAGGGGACATATCCAAAATTGCATTTAATTACATTTCAAGCTCTTTGATCTTTAATATGTGATTGCTAATATCCTCTGTCTAAGCAAATCTACTGCATGATTACAAAATCAGGGGGATACCTAAAGAATTCCTAACTGTCATGAGGTGTCTTTGTGAAAGTGCTGCCTCTTGCTGCTTGTAATGCTATCTTGACAATGGAACCCCAATACGAGCTCCCCACATTTGGCAGTTCCTGTAGGTGTCAAACACAGGACCTTAATGTATTCATTTACCTGGAGTTAAACCCTTAAGATGCAGCATATCTCAAAGAGTGCCCTAGAGACAGCAGAGCAATACTGAGTTTATGCATTTGTTTCCAAAACCTTGCCTTAGCATTCAAAAGATTAAGTACAGCCGTTACAATAAATTCAAAGAATCACATACACATAAAATGCATTTATCTTTGTCTGAAACATTGCTGCTGTTGGTGGGAGCTTTAATGTACCTTACCAAAGTTTACTTTATTGCCACAATCCAAACTACCGCAGATTGTGTTTAGTCTGACAGATATATTCAAAGTCTCCTCAAGATTTTGTAACAGTATAGAGCATCTCATTGTACAAGAAATCATATTTTTCTGTAGCACACTTGGGATGCCCATGTCTGTCAGGGGATATAGTGGAACCAGTAGTAAGTATGTACATCTGTTTTGCATATATCTAGAGACCTGCTTGTGCAATTGTAATGAAACTTGGTAAGATCCTTATAATAAATGATCTTAGGGTATATGAAGGCTGTCTGTCCATCAGTCCGTCTTTTTGTATGTCATTTTAGAATTATAAAAAATATTTTGAGAACCATGTGTCCGATTGTGATGAAACCTGTGAAGCACCTTCTTTTGAACAACATATTGATTATCCTGGGAGTATATGGAGGCTGTCTGTCTGTCTGTCTGTCAGACATAACGCCTGTCTATATGTCGCACTTATATTTTTATCATATGCAGACCCACTTGATGAAAAGGACATTCTTAATCAGAAGTGTAAGTAGAGTGTATATGTGTCACACTCATTTTTAATTACTTAAATACAGTGTATCTAAAAGCACAGTGTAAGCAAGGGAAAAGCATGTTAAACTGCATAAGTATCATGCAAATAATGTAATGATAATATTTCCATTTTTTTCTCAATATCACCTTAACTATGTCCCGATGGTACTCTCCCTACAGGCAAACTGAGTAACTTTTCATGTATATTCTGACTGCTTTAAATCACACCACACCAGGCATAGAGCACTGTCAGATATAACTATAAAAAGAGTGCTTCAAAAGACTTCCAGAAAAAGTCCAGTAGCTACAAATACCACTGCACGCTCAAAGAAATCATAAAACTGCAACTGAATTTCTTCACAACACAATTATTTAAATAATCTGGAAATGTGAACAGTGTTTTTTTTTTTTTTACTTTGCTCTCTTCTGCTGTAATCTCTATGACTGCTGTAGGTTAGCCTAAAATTCCATTTCATATACAACTGAAATCACAAGCCGTAGAGCATCGTGATATAATCTATGGCGACGAAGCAATCTGGAAGGTTGTGATGGTGTAGAGTATTATCTATACAACAGAATTGAAAGTGCGGATGCTCCAGCAATGGCAATGTTTTAACCATTTAAAGGCACCAGTGTTCAGTCTTAAAAAAATATGAATACATTATGTTTATGGTAGACTGCTAACATTTCTTGTAGTTATAGTATTTTCTTGGCTATAGTATTTTTTCCATATACTGTAGCTTTGTTTGTTACCATAATATGAATACAAGGCACAGTGTGGTTTTAAATCTGTTTAAGCATATACAAGAACCCTGCATTGGTAACCTACATGAACACTGTACAGTATGTCTAAAATAGTCAATTGCTCACAATGTGCACCATTGAAACCCAGCAGTGTTATGTTGTTCTGTGTTAAGAATTTGTCAAATAAATGTGGCAGTGGCATACTATATTTACAACATACGAAGAGTGACTATAATACATTTGTTTTATACTGGAGGACTGCAGTCTTTGTAATTTCATTTTACCAAGTGTGGAGCCTTATAGCAAGGGCTGACAATGAAAAAGAATGATAATCCAGAGCTAAAGTAAACAGCTATTTATATGCATCCCGCTGCAATGGAATTAAACAGCTCTTCTTCCATGTAACCCTGAATACAAACACAAGTCCCTTGTAATTGACTTCTACAGTAGGCACAGCACTACCTGTTTCAGGTCAATCAAGATAAGTGGCACACATTTTACACTGTCCTCAATGAGTTTTACAAACATCCTTAATTAATTTACTGTACAAGCGGGTTTGATATATAAGTGCTGTTGTCCACTACTAAGGTTGCACTGGGAAGGTTGTACAGTATAACTGAGTTAGTCTAGGATTTGACTCATTATCACTTAGTGGGCAGGTCCATTGAGACTTTTCTAGGACATATTAGAGATCTTTTGCATGTACGAATTTTTCATTTGACTTTTAAGAGCGCAGTAATTCTGTGCTACAGAAAAACTTGGGCATTTACGTACACTGGAAATGAAGGATTGTAGAAAACATTTGAATCACTTCAAGCACTCACAAGACAAAATAACCCAAACCTTCTTGATACCCTGTCTTTATAAAACATTTTCTTGTGTCATAGCTTTGTCTTTTGGATGGTGCTATTCCACGTGCTTCTTTTAAACCTACATGACCGTACACAGCAAAGACCCTCCCTTTCAAATCATTCAAGGAGGCTGTGGATTTGGACAAATTGTATTAGTTTTTTTTTTTTTTTTTCTTTTTAAAAATGATTTGCTTAAATAAGTGTACTGCCAAAATAAATTAGGAGGTTTAACATTTCTTAAAAATATCCACATGTGTACCACTTAAAAAGATAAAGCCTTTTATCATTAGCATTCAGCAAGTTGTGTACTTAAGATTAATACAACCCACACCTTCTTTTATAAGACTGTTTCACAGGAATGAGGAATCACATTTCCTTATAATTTGATTAGAAATTACTTTCTGAGATTAAAAAAAGGGAATTCCAGCAGGCCAGGTTCTGTACAAAAGCTAAGTACTTCCTTTTAAACTCTTTTTTTTTTTTTTGTCTGGGAACATAGATCATGATATTTATATATTTATTTATGTATTGTTACAAGTGCTTAAGAAAATAAATGGTGTTGTCAGGGTAACCATGTTTTAAGAGCCTTGAAGATAGACAAATAAATAAAGGGTAAATAGCTTCTAATTCCAAATGTATTCTGTTAGTTTTATTATTCCACTTTATACTTGTCTTTAACTAACTACTAGATTAGGTAGGCTGTGGTCTTCCAAGCGACTGTGCAGTCTTTAAGTTTTTCATTTCTAAGTGTCATATAATATTATGATAAGGTTGGTAAAAAGCAAATATCAGGCCGGTAAAAAGCATGTGTTTTTGGGATTGCATGCTTTTTTAGTTGCACAATTGTATTTAAAAATCAAAACAAACAAACAAACATAAAACTGTAAATACACTCTTTGGGTTTGTGCTGAAAACATCATCCCAATTTTACCAAACCTAGACATACAATATTTATTTTTTATAGTAATAATGTTTTGTTTTTTTTCCTTTGATAAGCTATTGTAAATCAACAATCTGTATTTTATAAATTATTAGGGATTTAAAAAATAAATAAGTACTAATATACATTAATATTAAGGCTGACCACCCATACCGTGGGAGAAAGTGCATTATGTCGCCGTTCTGCTAAAGTTTATATAACAAAACAAAAGCTGCTATTGGCATAGCTGCTACCAGAGTCAGATAAGATTCTATGTATATACATTTTGACAGAGCTGGCAACGGGCAAAAGTTACTGAGTTCTGCAGTACTGTAGTGTACCTAATATATGTGTCTAATATCCACACTAGATTTTACTGGAAAGTAATTTATGTTGAGTGGTTCAGAATGTTAAATACCTGCATTGGACACAAATGTCAGGTTTTTCTGGTTTCATTTTTTTCTCTTGTGCATTTGTTGTCAAGCTGTTGCCGAAAATAGTATGTCAGTGCTTATGCTGCACTAGTGTGGAGTAGCGGTTAGGGCTCTGGACTCTTGACTAAAGGGTCGTAGGTTCAATCCCAGGTGGGGGACACTGCTGCTGTACCCTTGAGCAAGGTACTTTACCTAGATTGCTCCAGTAAAAACCCAACTGTATAAATGGGTAATAGTATGTAAAAATAATCTGTAAAAAATAATGTAATTGTATGTAAAAATATCTTGTAACAATTGTAAGTCGCCCTGGATAAGGGCGTCTGCTAAGAAATAAATAGTAATAAAAATGGTAAAAAGCTGCCGCTTGAACTGCATCTTCCCCCACCCCCATTCTAACCTGCATCAAAAGATTTTTTTTTTTAAATTATTATTCATCTGCTTTGCTTAATTATTGCATTAATCTCTTTTTACAACAGTTTCTAAATTTGTTTGCATTTGTTACGTATTCTTTAATTTGTTTTTCTGTTGTGTAAAACAAAAAGCATATTTTTTAGCGTTGTAGAAAAATATTTCTACAACTGTACTTTATTAAGGTTTATTTTCATCAAGTTGATTTCCCAGCGTTCGTTTTCACAATAGGTACAAACGCTTCCTTACTAGTAGCTATGTCCATGTTACTGCTTACTGTTAAAAATAACTTGTTTGTTTACTTTTCATTTACAGTTTACTACTTGCAAGGTATTATTATTATTATTATTATTATTATAGGTTACTTAAATGTGGTATTAGATGGTCTGTTCTAACAACGTCAGTAAGTACTTGGAATGTTATGTTTCAAATACAAACGGCGATGAGAGAGGGAATGAGCATCGATGGGAACCGAAGTTCATTTTTTTCATCGTTGTCAAATGTTAATTTTCCAGGTAAGACACAGCAACCGCCATAACGTTGTATTTATTTTAGGGGTTGATTTAATACATGGCGCACCTGTAAGAAAGTGCGATGATTAAACAGTTAAGAAATGAACTGCGTAGGTGTTCATGTAATTTAAGTTGACTTGGGTTGAAGTTTTTTTGACGTTGAAAAAAAAAAAAAAAAAAAAAAAAAAAAAACCCTGGACAAACGTTCAGGTCTTAGGGCTTCTCCCACTGCCGTATATTGAACTGCCTAAAACATTCATGCCAACAGTCCCTATATGGCCGGGACAGTCCCGATTTCATAGCTAAGGCCCCGCGTCCCGATGCATAGCCAGCTAGTCAAGGGCAGTTAATATACAAGATAGAAGCATGCAAAAAAATAACTAATTAAATATGGCTATATGTCAGCAGTAGGAAGTGGACTACAGTACACTCCTGCCTGTCAGTACTGTAGCTGCTTGAAAAAACGATTTTAAACACCCCCAAAGACACACTTCCTTAGAGGAGTAAAGAAAAGAAGAATCTCACAGAAGATATACTAATGTTGTTCTTATCATCTAGTTTTCGATCATTACAATGATTTTATTATTCTCTGAAAATGTGCACTTGCTTTAAAGTAGGGCCCAGTATAGTATAGATGAGGATAACCACTAGCAGTGAGGACAACAGTGATGTGTCCTGAAGTCTACTCAGCAAGGTGTTTACATTGTTCTGGTGGAGGGAATGAGCTGGAATTTATCAAACCCAGTTGTCTTTGTTATTATTTTAAGACTTTTGTCTTTGCCATCATTGCATCCAGTATCCATGTGTTGTTTACTGTGACATTCGCACTGACATGAATGCCTCAACATGTGGAATGTTGGCTATGGTATGGACCTGAAACCTTTTGTATTGTGACTGATTAGATACACCCAATCAGATACCTTTATTTAGTAACAATGAGTGAATTTGACCTCTATGTCAGAGTTCCTGAAGTTGTAAAAATAGTGTCAGTACATTTCTTCTATATTGCTAGGCATTTTGACTGTGACAGTTTATCCAAGACACTTCTGCTATTTTGTTACCTTAAACCATGTTAAAGTGTAAACCAATAAAATGCTTTAGTATAAAAAAAAAACAATCTTGAAGTGATGAGAGTTCTAGAGTTGAAAAACTTTAGTATTTAACACTACAGAGCATTTTTTTTTTTTTTTAAATCTATCTGCATTTATTCAAATCAAACAGAAGATTGACTGTTTTCCATACATTGTACTTCTTATCTAAACAGAACATTTATTTCACTCATAAGGTTTGGCCATCCTGATGAACATTTATGGATTATTCTCTACATATTCAACACAATCGATTGACTGGACGAATCACACTATTACAAAATAGGACAACTTGATTCAAAGATTTAAACATACTTTAATTTATATCCATTGTACAAAATTATATAGACAGTTATTTGGTCTTCTCATTCGTAGAATAACTACAGATCTTTCATGAGTCGTTGGACGTGCAGTAACTACTAAGGGATGAGTTGGTTGCCCAAGCACCCACTGTCATGGCCCTTGTGCTTTCCCATGATTGTTGCTGAATAGTTGCACGCAACTTGACTTATATAGATCACATGATCACATATTTTTGCATACTTTTCAAACTAGGGGATTTTAATTTAAATTCTCATTTTTATAGGAACTGTAAGTGTATCTATGGGTTCTTCACCTGAAAGAGGATCTGACTGTAATAAGAAGTCAAGTACACCTTCAATGGACACAAGACCTAAAACAAGCAAAGGTAGTGCAGTGAAAAATGAAGCAGCAATAGATCATGTCAAATGTCCTGCAGAAGGCAACAAAGTGCTTCAAGAAGAACATAACAACTTAAACAAGAGAAAAAAATGGAGCAGGTGTGCGAAACCCAAGAAAAGAAAGTGGGGCGAAAGAAAGCAGGAGTGTGAAGACGGATCACTGGTGAAAAAAGAAGCAAAGAATGTATCATCAGATCAGCCCGTCCTGCCTCGCATTCCTCTTAGAAGTTTGGTGGATGTAGAAATGAAGTTAGTCTACGGAGACGAGCAGAACATTGCACTCCAGTTCATGAAGTCTCAAGCCTCTTCAGATTCACAATTAGTGTGTCAAACCACTGAAATAGACTCTCAGAGTGGATCTAATCTCAGTCTTCTGCCTCAGATTGACAAATGGCTTCAAGTAGCCGTACAGGATGCCAGCTCATACTACAAGCAGAAGAAATATGTCATAGCAGCAAGTCGGTTCACAAGAGCACTTGAGGTACTTGTTATTTATATCAAATTAATCCAAAGCTGTTTTTCTAAAGCAGTGGGATTTCTTCTGATTTAAATAATGGATTTGTTTCTGTTGTAATTCTTTAGATTCATTGCTCATTCATTGCTGTTTTTTGTTTGTCAATCATTCTTTTATTGTATACTTTTCTGTTTTGGTCATCACATCCTTTTCTTTTAAATTATAAGCACCCCTTTGGCCTCTATAGAGTCGCCAAACATGAGTTATCTCTAAGTATAACTGGTACATCATATGCTCTTTGTGGTATTAAGTTGTTGTTTTATTAAACATTTTAATGTTAGTCAAGTTTTAAATACTTTACTGTTATGCAGGTCATACAGTGTAACTGTAGTTATACAGCAGTATCTTTAGAGTCAAGTCTAATTTATTTCATATTCAAATTCAATACAAATTATTTCCCATCTTCACACAAAAATGTTGCTGTAAAAAAAGTGCCAGCACTATTGGGTAGCTTCTCTTTATGTTAATTCTTAAACCATAAACAGGCCAACGAGAGTCTTGTAATAACGATGAATAACACACATACTGTATTTGCTGGAGTAAAAGTTGACCTCGTGTAAAAGTCGATCCCCCATTGTGAGTGCGAGATTCAGGTATCATTTTTTTTTTCCTAATTATATGTATTAGATATCCTGATGGTGTTTGAGTAGCAGATTTGCAAAAATAACAATTTTATAAGCACTTCTACCTAGAACCTCCAAACACATCATTTTGCATAATCAGCTGCTTTCTGACTTAAGACCAATTTGAAATCTGACTTATTTGTGGACGCTTTTCGAGCCGGCGCAGCTCTTCTGCCACTTCGTAAATCTCATTTTAATATCACAGACTTCATTTTCAGATGAGCGCCACCTACAATTTGCCCATGCAGATAATTAAGGCTTGACACGCCTTAAATTGCATGGCTAATGAGCAGCGGAGCGCATTTTGGCAGTGATAACACGGCCTTAACGTGCCAGAAGTGTTATGATACATAAGAGGTAATTTTAAGGCCGGCGTAAACTCGGTGCTATGGCCTTAATGTCGTTTATAAGATATTTATAAATAATTAAAACAAAAAAAATCATCTTTAGATATGCTAATGTTCTTCTAACCTTTGTAAGATGTTACTTTCTCTAATGAGAATGGCCTTTACCATTCTCATTGCAGTTTTTTGCTTTGTTGTTAATTTGCAATTATGTATTTATAAGTGGTGTCTTGCTCTCTTCCTTTTTTAATTTGAAGATCTAAAATTTGGAGTTTATTAAAAAATACTTAAAAGGTCAAAAGACATGGCGCATTATTTTTTTTCAGGCTAATATTGATTATGTTGATGGTGGCAGGATGTTGATTCATTTATCGTTGTCTAGTTACAAGAGCCTTGTATTGTAATAATAGGGAAAAAAACTATGAGGATCAATAAAGATGGTTGCATAATTTAAATGAGAAAGAATATTAGCGCAAGCTGAACATTTATTATTAATTGTAAGTTTATTTGTTTTGTAGACAGTTGCCAATAAATCACTGGGCTGAAACCAATAATCTACAAAACAATTAAATTATATTCAATAATGAGAATGCCAAACACTGGCCCTCCAGTTTTGTTTACATAAGTTAACACATGTAATTTAATAGCATTTTGCATTTGGGGCACCCATTAACCTCACTGCTGAATTGTGACATTCTGTTTCTTTGATACAGCTGTGCTCTAAAGGCCCAGTTCTGGAAACCCCCTTTGAGGCTGACTATGAAGACGTCTCCAAGGTTGCCGGCTTCATCGAATCTAAACTTGTCATCTGCTACTTGCGAATGAAAAGACCTGACTTGGCTCTTAATCATTCCCACAGGTAAGGATGATTAGATATAAAAAAAAAGGCTTGGTAAAGTTTCTATACCTAAAGGGACCTCCTTGGCAATAATATAGTGGGCACGAAAGCTAGATAGTTGAGCACAGCAGTTGAAGATCAATTATGCAACACCCACTAGAGTATAACTGTAATGACATGCTAAGCTAAAAATAAATACATTATTAAAACCATCTATAGATAGAGAGGGAGGGGGAGGGGGCTCATACAGTGGTGGGGGAGGGGTAATCTCCTAGCAGCGATTGAATCCCTCTGCTAAACATCATTCAAGTTAACATTATATAAAAAAAAACAAGTCATTTTGATTGGACAGCAGTTTCTGCTGTGAATCTCCTTGTGTTATGCACTAATATGATTGGTTGTAGGTGGGCACATGTGGCAGATGCTTTAACGTATGCAACTAGAGAAGCTCCTTATTGAAACTGGGGGCACTCATGATTGTCATCCAGTCAAAGGGCTGAACAGAACGTCTGCACAGTTGAACCTAGGTAGATGTAGAGTAGATAGGGAGGATAGCGTAAACTACTGTTTGCAAGATTTGTTGCCTAGCTGGTAATGCAGTTATTGTTGGATATTATTTTCTATCTTCACACAAACTGTTGCAGTAAAAAAAATTGCCAGCACTAATGGATAACTTCTTTTCATGTTAATGAAGTACATATAATTAAAACAGTGAATATGTAAAAAATGGTAGAAAGATGTTGCTTTGTATGTATTGAAATGATGGCAGATATTCCTTGGGGGTGTTCTATTTGCTGACCGTCCTTCACACTGGACTTTAATTACCAGTGCACATCAATACTTTAATACTTAATGTCAAAAGGTAAATTGCTGCAGGATAATTCTTAATTAAACAGGGGAGAAAACAAACATGCCAAAACCTTATAGTGACCTCAGAGAGCTTAAAAAGCTTATACACAGGGGTTGGTCAAAACAATAGAAACACCTGCCATATGTACCTCACTTATTATTATTTATTTCTTAGAGTACAGCAGCAGTGCCCCCCACTGGGGATTGAACCCACACCCCTCCGGTCAAGAGTCCAGAGCCCTAACCACTACGCCACACTGCTGCCTGTTTACTTATTCGTGTGTAAATGGGCCATGCCTCGCAATGCATGTTAATTATTTGTGCAAATGGCAGCTCTGACATGAGTTTTGTTGTATGTTTGGTGGGTACAGTACTTCTAATCACGTTTGAGAGTGTATTTCTCATGCACGGTTTGCTGTGTCCACAAACAAAGTTGGGGGCCTGACAGTTTTATGGCAGGTGTTTCTGTAGTTGGATAAATCAAAATATACAAAAACTAAATGGTGACCTGTTTTGTAGTTATAAGTAAATACGTTGTATTGGGTGTCTCATATTGCAGTTTGAGGATCGCAAAGGGAACCTGAGTTGACTCTTATAAAAAGAGACTACACACAATGTATTAACTTACCATATTTTTAATCACAAAAACAGATATTGTACTCAGGAACAACTGTTGAACATAAAAAGTGTATTTTTTATTGTGTCGTAAGTTCCATGCGCGGCATGACAGCTGTACACAGGATAAGGTGTATGTTATAATTCCATATATAAATTCAGATGCATACTGTACTAAGATTATAGAACTGTTCTAGCAAATTCTATTGGTCTTTTTTTAAAACTCTCTCAGCTCTGTAAAGAATTATGAAAAGAATCAATACATTTTACTTATAATTGTTCCCGTTTTCTATTTATTTTTTTGGAAAGAATATCGATGTGGTGCATTTTTCATTAAAACCCGAGGGGAGAAAGATAAGGGATAACAACTGTGTTATTTTTTTAACAGATGCTGTCAGATACCAGCTTGAAATATTGGCGAAATACCTTTATTTTGCTTTTTATTATTTATTTATTTGTTAAGAAAAAATGACTGAGTGATTGACATTATCATTTTATTAGTTTATAGTGAGGAATTCAAAGTAAAGATGATTTATATTTAGTTTTCATTACATACAGGTTGGACATACTAATAAACAAAACCTCAGGGATAAGTGTCTCCTTCCTTAGCCCTGCATTGCTCATATTAATAAATACTGTACATAACATAAAATGAAAACTGCTATTTTTATTTGACTTTTTCCAAAGTTTGTTTTATGAGTGGCACAAATGATAATTTGAAGAATATAAATGATAAACCACGCAAGGACCCCACACAACTATCAATGATTACCATCATTCTGTCTTGCTGTCTATTTTTTTTTTTAGATATATGTTTAGTTAAATGTCTGCCATTAAAAATGGCTGGTGGATTAATGAGTTTAATTATTTAGACCTCCTGAAGACTCTACTCCCATTGTGATAACTGTTTCCATTAGAATGAAATAGGAGGTCCATCAACATTCAGTTTTATGACCTTAGTCGGGAAACAATTTATTACATGTTTATTTTTCTGTATAAAAACCCCAAACCTTCTTTAAATATCAGTGCTTGTTAATCTCAAGATAAAATGACCTTTAATAACAAGTGTACATAAGAAAACCAATCAGATGTGTTGCCTTTTGAGGGAGTGTCAAATGATATTTTCCAGCCAAAAGCCTTCCTCTATCACCCATAGCACAGTGGACAAAGCATTAAAACATGTTTAGAAACAATGGGCAATATTTTCAAAGTGTTTACTTCAGTCTTCAATGTACTCCTATTTTTTTAAAGAAGAAAACTACATGCAAATGTTAAACTTGAGAGCTTTTATAAGCTGTTTGTTCTAGTTTTGTAAAATCAGCTGGTTGTGTTGATAGGTTTGGTTCACTTTTGCATGCTTACATTGGACAATAAAATAACACATTTCATTTTTTTATGGAAAGCTATAAACTTGCATATGACAACAATAGATTTGTTCTCTTCCAAATTCATATTAAACCCTATCCCTGAAGTAATAAGGAAGTCTCCAAATTTGAAAACAATATTTAAACATGTCAGATCCCTAACAGAAGCCGACATTGGGCATTACTCAGTGTGTTAACCGCCTAATTCCTTCATGGAAGTTGAGATAGGCTCTCCTTCACTTTTCCTTCCTGTTTCTTGTGCAATATAATTTTTAATTTGAGGAGTTTTGGGTATGGAGACACCTTCCAAGTCTTAACCTACTGTGCACTAGCTTGGATGCAGGTTTTATTTACCACAGAATACATGTCAGGGTTGCCAAAATGAAATAGTCGAGCCAAGAACAGCAAAATGTGCACATGTTTCTGTCGATCTCCTAGTCCACTCCAAGACATATTGATCTTAAAGAGTAAGTAGTGAGGTTCATCTGACAACTTTTTACACTTAAAGCTTTAAACTTTGTTTCACACCTCTTTTCAAAATGGCCGCTCTAGTGCACTGATGATGGTGTAAGAAGTATTGTCCACTTTGTCAAACAGATAACACAACGATAATGATCCATGATGTGGTACGGAACAGAAAAGCCAAAGCACTTTTTTTTTTCTTTTTATCATTTCCTGCAGTGATTTAGAGGACAGATCTCAAACCCCAGTGCACTAGAGCAGGCATTTTGAAAAGAGCTTTGTTGCAGACTTTAAAGTTGTAAGTGTAAAAGGTTGTCAGGATGTTAACAATGAACAGGAAAATGACAGGTCAGTTATTTAAACAGTTGTAGCAACACGTGGGGACGTGTAACACTATGTTTTTCAGAACCCCGCTACTTACTCTTTAACCTGATCCTTGTATTTTGTGTATGAAAGGGTGACATATTTTTACTGAAATATTTGGTTCAACCATTTTGGTTAGTCCAAAACTTTATTTCACCAGGACAGATCCATTCTTTTTTATTCATACATTACAAATTAAACACGTATTACTTACAACATCATGTAATACAATTGCAAGAGACAAGTAAGCATTCAAACATATTGATTCAGATGTGAATAAATAAATGAACTTAAGTATGCAGTTAAGTTATACTGTAGCATTTATGTCACCCCGTGGAGATGTGTAAATGTCTTTAAGCTTCTTACATGTAGGCTCATTATAGTGTCAGCATTATGCTTTCCAAATGTTCTTTGTTACAGGAGTATACACCTAAATCCAGTCGATTACCAGCATCACCTTCGTCAGGCAACAGTGTTCAGATTATTGGCACGTTACTCTGAGGCTGCAAGGTAGGAAATTACTCTTTTTATTGAATTTCTTTTTTATTAATGTACCAGTAAGTCTTTATAGGAGATAATGCTTCACTTGACAGCTAAAAGTCAATTTAAGACGAAGAGCGAGCTAACCATGTACTAACTAACTGCGCTGTGGTGAAAGTATGGCCAGTTATATATTGACTAATTCCAAAAAATACATGCTCCAAGTTTTTTCCATATTCTTTTTTATAGTGTAAAAAAATAGGCTGACATGTAGAACATTTTACCAGATTCAATGCAAATGTAAAGAAGAATAAGAGAAGGGCACTGGAAGTAAGTCTCTTGTCTATAGAATAATTAGCTTCATAATTATGTTGCCATATTACTTCCCTTTTATGAGATAAGAAATCATCTGTGTTAATATGCAATACATTCCTGCTTTAATTGCTCTATATGATTATATATTTAACATGTAAAAGTGCCTTTAAAATGGATAGACTCTGTGCTCCATATGATGTATAAATTAAATTAACAGCATAGTTCAATACTGGTCCTCAGGGATATTTAACAGTCATTATTTTTATGTAAATTAACCATGCTATGCTGGTATTGCACCCTAAGATGTACATACTGTAGTAAACACTACAGAATGATTTAAAATGTTTGATACAAGTAGAACCGTTTACAATTAATGTTTGGTTAAAGCAAATGCCTTGTCCGGTAATGGCTACTGAAGGCCCTGATTCCATTGCTATTAAATTCATGAACCTGCTCTAACAGACCTCTTTTTTGCCTTTTTTAATTGTATTTAGTGATGTTAATAAAGGGGAGGGGGGGGGGAGGGGGCAATAAATCACCTCTAGAAAAAAAACACAAGCAGGATTACTATAACTAGTGGGCTAATTATTAATATAATTAGTGGGCTGTGGTAGTATTAAATATGCCAATGTTTAGATCGTATAATAAACCTAGCAAAAATCATAATAATAGATTTACCCTTTCTATAATAGCACCAGTTTCTTTTTGAATTATTATTAAAAAAAAAATGCTTTGCTGGTCGTTTGCAAAACAGGAGGCTGTGTGGTCCAGTGGTTAAAGAAAAGGGACTTATAACCAGGAGGTCCCGGGTTCAAATCCCACCTCAGCCACTAACTCATTGTGTGACCCTGAGCAAATCACTTAACCTTCTTGTGCTCTGTCTTTTGGGTGAGATTTAGTTGTAAGTGACTCTGCAGCTGATGCATAGTTCACACACCCTAGTCTCTGTAAGTCGCCTTGGATAAAGGCATCTGCTAAATAAACAAATAATAATAATAATAATAATGGTTGTTCCTAATAAGTTCTGAAAATAGACAGTCTATATCTGCATGGTAAAAGATAAAATATCAGCAGATATACTTGCATAATAAGGTCCTTCCCTAAGAGGATACATTTTGGCCATTGTTAACGGACATAACTCAAATTTGAACCCAATACTGTTTGACAGTTTTGCCCTTCTGGCCCATCTTGTGTCTTAGTTTTATTGCATGTGTCTCATAATTTGGTTGAGGAAACCACCACATGGTTGCCAGGGTTACGCAGACACAAGGGATAAAAATCCTCCCTGTCATTACATTGAAAACGGCGATTAATGGATGGTGGCTTCCAAATTGGGCCACATACTTTCTCAAACTTTTTCATTGTTCCAATTCTCAAATGCTGTTTGCTGGATGTCATCTGCATTTTATACCAATAGGAGTGCAGACCCCATACCAAAGCGATACTAATTGCAATGAAAAACAAAAAATGTCAAATATTTGAAAAAAAAAAATTATGTCAAGCAGTCAAGCTGTTCCAGGTATACGCCTTAGAAACATAGCCACTGTAACACCCTTATGAAAGTTTACCATGGTGAATTTATCATAGTGTTTTCGCACTTTTCCCAAGGTTTCCTACTGTTTTAACATGCTTTCTCTGTGCTTTACTATGCTGGACCATGGGAATACAATGGTGTACTATAGTAAACATTTCTTAGAAACATCTGTTATGTTATATCATGGTATTCCCATGGTCCAGCATAGTAAAGCACAGTGAAAGCATGTTAAAACAGTAGGAAACCGTGGGAAAAAAAGTGTGAACACACTTTGATAAATTCACCATGGTAAACTTTCATAAGGGCAATACAAGCAAAAATGGCTCAACCCACAATATGAAGAAAAGCTTTAGCAAAACTAAGCATTTGTACATAATTATTCAAATCAGTTTGTTGCATTATACCAAGATAAATTTATAAGGTAAGCTTATTCAGAAACTTAAAAAACAAACAAAAAAAACAAAAATAAAGGAACACTGATACCCAGCCTAGCTATGAAGACGGTAATGTTTGAAATGTTTCATATGGGAAATATCGGATAGATTACATTCTAAATGTACATAATAGGTAGACTAAAAAGATCAGTTGAGTAAACATTTGGTCAAATATATCAATGTTTTAAAAAAAGTTACATATTTATTCATTGAGAATTTCATTTCAATGTGTATCTCATGGCTATGGTCTTTCTAATCACTGCTGTCCAAACAAAGTTACATTTAATCTGCATTTTTAAGATTTCTAAAAGAAGATACTTACATTAGCACAATATTTCTCAAAACGGTTCAAATGACCTGTGCTGGCTAAATCTTTAGCTTCTTGGAAGCATTAGATATTCATTATGAGCTGGGGTCTGTCACTGTTACACTGCATTGACAAGCACTTGTAATGCCTGGAAGATGGATGGCTTCCTCACAGAAACCGCCAAACTGCAATAAAAGCACCAGTGCATTAACATGTTAATTATATTCCATAATCATCATTGTCAACAGTTGTGGTGATGTTTTTACACCCCTTAACAGGTGCTCTTATTACAGGAAATTGAGTTACACAAGGTCAAAGGTGATTTGTGAAACTATTAGTGGAGTGGTACATTGTATTTTGAACTTTTAACTCAATAACTCAGGTATTCTTTCATTACAGTTTAGTTGAAAGATTCTGGAGCGCTGGTAGGTAGCTGTTGGATTGTAACCTCATGATATCTAAGGGCAGTACATTGGCAATGCCATTCATAGTCCATATCTCACATAGAAAATCATTTTTTTGGGCTGTACTTAGGTTACTTTCATAATGGGCAAGAAATTACATGTCACTGGTCCATTTTAATGCTCTGAGAGGCATAAAAAGATCAATAATTCCGGAAAACACGACCATGCATCGAAGATGCACGTAGTTGGCATAACGTCACTAGAGGAAAACATGCCGTGAAGAGATACCGGTATACAACGGCTTCAGAGTGTGAAAGCGATCATGCTGATTTCTCCGACAAATTGAACAATCTTTATGACAGTGAGGACAGCGAGAGCGAGTGTTCAAATGGAGTAAACTGTGGGGAAGAAGAAGTGGTGGCTGGAGGCCCGATTCCTTACCAATTTGAAACTCCAGCAAGGGAAAATATTGATCCTGGCATTAGGAATGCGAGGGATATGCCCCCGTGTCAGCGGGGTGCCAATGCTGATTGGTATGATGATATATTCTGTACAGCTCGCCCCAGCTATTGCAGTTAACTTATGTGTATTTTGGCCTGTATCACCTTTTGTATCTGGCAATTAAATAGCACTGATTTCCAAAACGAAAGCATTGTTTATATACCAGAGTCAAATGAAATAACGTCCTTGTTTACTGCACGTAGTGTGAAAAGCTATTCGTTACTTAAAAGTGCTTATTGCAGTGTGTGTGTGTTTATGAAACCCATGCTATTATTATTATTATTATTATTATTATTATTATTATTATTTAAAAAAAAAAAAAAAAAAATTATTTCTTAGCAGACGCCCTTATCCAGGGCGACTTACAAGATATCACATTATTTTTACATACAATTACCCATTTATACAGTTGGGTTTTTTACTGGAGCAATCTCGGTAAAGTACCTTGCTCAAGGGTACAGCAGCAGTGTCCCCACCGGGGATTGAACCCATGACCCTCCGGTCAAGAGTCCAGAGCCCTAACCACTACTCCACACTATTATTATTATTATTACTATTATTATTTGTAAGAGCAATAGATTGTATAGTGGTGACTGGTGGTAGACTACTCTGCATATTTCGGGGAAACTCAGCTGTTTTTACCTCGTTACCTTGATAACATATTATTATTGTACATTTTGTAAGGGTGTTAATTTAAAAAAAAAAAATTGGGAGGGCCGCACCGATTCTTTAGCATATCAACATTATAACCTTTTAAAGATAACATTGTAAATCCAAAGCTTACCTAAAAAGCTGGATGAGCAGAATCATTCTTTTACGATTTCTGCATCAGAAATCTTGAACTTGAAGTGGGCTTACGAGCTGGTTGATTTTACTTTCACAAATACCCTTTTCCATGCAACATTCCCATTGCTCCTATCTGAGGTGAGGTTGAAGTGGAGACTAAAATGTTTTCTGTTAGTAATTTAATTGACTACGACATTTTTTTTTTACTATGTTACTATGTACTATGTTGTTTTTTTTAATCTGCAGTTTGTACTGTAGCTGCATCTTTGTGGTCTTGAAGAAGCTATAAGTAATTGAAAATCTCAGAGGTTTGACTATGTTTATATATACAGTGCCTATAGAAAGTCTAGACCCCTTTCAAATTTTTCACATTCTTCACATTTTGTTGCATTATATCCTGGAATTAAAATGCATTAAAATAGTTTTTTTCATTGATCTACACATCCTACCCCACAATTTCCAAGTGAAAAAAATATTCTAGAAAGTTGTAGAAAATTTATGAAAAATAAAAACTGAAATAGCTTGGTTGGATAAGTGTCCACCCCAAAATCCAAAATTAGCTCAGGTGTAACCAATCACCTTCAGAATCACACACCAAGTTAAGTGGCCTCCACCTGTGTTAAATTGTAGTGATTCACATGATTTCAGGATAAATTCAGCAGTTCCTGTAGGTTCCCTCTGCTGGGTAGTGCATTTCAAAGCAAAGACTCAACTATGAGCACCAAGGCGCTTTCAAAAGAGCTCTGGGACAAAGTTGTTGAAAGGCACAGATCAGGGGATGGGTATAAAAAAATATCAAAGGCCTTGAATATCCCTTAGAGCACGGTCAAGACAATTATTAAGAAGTGGAAGGTGTATGGCACCACCAAGACCCTGCCTAGATGAGGCCGTCCCTCCAAACTGGATGACCGTGCAAGAAGGAGACTGATCACAGAGGCTACCTAGAGGCCAAGACTGGTCAAAGTGTGCATGTGACAACAATATCCCAAGCACTCCACAAATCTGGCCTGTATGGGAGGGGGCAAGAAGGATGCTATTACTCAAGAAAGCCCACCTTGAATCCCGTTTGAAGTATGCAAAAAAACACTCAAGAGATTCTGTAGCCATGTGGCAAAAAGTTTTGTGGTCTGACGAAACTAAAATTGAACTTTTTGGCCTAAATGCAAAGCGTTATGTTTGGCGCAAACCCAACACAACACCATCCCTACTGTGAAGCATGGTGGTGGCAGCATCATGTTATGGGGATGTTTCTCATCGGCAGGAACTGGGGCACTTGTCAGGATAGAAGGGAAAATGAATGGAGCAAAGTACAGAGGTCCTTGAGGAAAACCTGCTGCCCTCTGCAAGAAAGCTGAAACTGGGACGGAAGTTCACCTTTCAGCATGACAACGACCCAAAGCACTCAGCCAAAGCTACACTGGAGTGGCTAAGGAACAAAAAGGTAAATGTCCTTGACTGGTCCAGTCAGAGCCCTGACCTAAATCCAATCGAAAATTTGTGGCATGACTTGAAGATTGCTGTCCATCAACGCTCCCCAAGGAACTTGACAGAGCTTGAACAGTTTTGTAAAGAAGAATGGTCAAATATTGCCAAATCTAGGTGTGCAAAGTTGGTAGAGACCTATCCCAACAGACTCACAGCTGTAATTGCTGCCAAAAGTGCTTCCACCAAGTATTAACTCAGGGGGGTGGAGACTTATCCAGTTATGATCTTTCAGTTTTGTATTTTTAATATATAATCTTTTTCTCAATAAAAACTTTTTTGCCTTTAACATTGTGGAGTATGGTGTGTAGATAAGTGGGGAAAAAATCCTCATTTAAATGCATGAAACTCTGAGGCACTGACACAACAAAATGTGAAAAAAGTTCAAGGGGGTGTAAACTTTCTATAGGCACTGTATATATATGGACTGGTGAGGAACTGAAAAGAACAAAATAATTGGGAAGATTTAATAAGAGTGGTCCCAAGAAATTAAATGTATACTTTCTCTAGCAATCTCTACTTTCTTAACTGCTTTGCTTCTTGTTGACAACTGCAGCTGAAGACAAACACTGTGGCGTGTTATATGAGGAGAGACTCCATCTGTCTCTCTTTGTCCCAGGTAGCTTACTTCGTCTTTTACTCTCCTTTTTTATCTGCTCTTCTGTGTGTACTGGCTGTATAGTTGGTACAGTCCCACTTTTCAAATCTCTTTTACGACTGAGACTCATCGCAAATTGCATTTCATTAACAAAGTTGTCAGACTTAACCCAAAGTCGCCTTTTAGCAGGATCATTTGGAAATAAGTGGACACTATGCCCACTGTAAGTGGAATTACCACAAAACATTACAGCACACCGTTTAACCATCGCTAAAATAGGCCTATTATTTTTACTGTGTTAGTGACAATATAATAGTATTATAAATAAATATAAGGCCTAATACAATTATGAATAACAATAAGTATGTTATAAGTAAGTCGGCTAAATAATTTAATAATATGTTCAATATATACCACTAGAAGTCTGTTAAACAAGCTGGATACAGTGCAATATTGTGTGTACGTTTGTGCTTTGTTTTCCCCTAGTGACGTCACAGATGTCAAGATTCAAAACCAGGGCTTTTTGGCAGAAGCACTCAAAACAAGCTTTACAATTGTAAATTTCTTACAGTTACAGCGCAAAAGTATAAATGATATACAGTGCCTTGCAAAAGTATTCAGACCCCTGACCAATTCTCTCATATTACTGAATTACAAATGGTACATTGAAATTTCGTTCTGTTTGATATTTTATTTTAAAACACTGAAACTCAAAATCAATTATTGTAAGGTGACATTGGTTTTATGCTGGGAAATATTTTTAAGAAAAATAAAAAACTGAAATATCTTGCTTGCATAAGTATTCAACCCCCACACATTAATATTTGGTAGAGCCACCTTTCGCTGCAATAACAGCTTTAAGTCTTTTGGGGTAAGTATGTACCAGCTTTGCACACGGTGTCTGAGTGATTTTGGCCCATTCTTCTTGGCAGATTTGCTCCAGGTTGTTCAGGTTGTTTGGACGACGCTTGTGAACCGCAATTTTCAAATAGTGCCACAGATTCTCAATGGGATTGAGATCAGGACTTTGACTGGGCCACTGTAGGACATTCACCTTTTTGTTCTTGAGCCACTCCAATGTTGCTTTGGCCTTGTGCTTGCTATCATTGTCCTGCTGAAAGGTGAATTTCCTCCCAAGCTTCAGTTTTTTAGCGGACTGAAGCAGGTTCTCTTGCAGCATTTCCCTGTATTTTGCTCCATCCATTCTTCCTTCAATTTTAACAAGATGCCCAGTCCCTGCTGATGAGAAGCATCCCCACAGCATGATGCTGCCACCACCATACTTCACTGTAGGGATGGTGTGTCTTGAGGCATGGGCAGTGTTAGGTTTTCGCCACACAAAGCTCTATCTTGGTCTCATCTGACCACAAAACCTTTTCCCACATCGCAGCTGGGTCACTCTCATGCTTTCTGGCAAACTTCAGACGTGCTTTCAGATGGTACTTTTTGAGTAACAGCTTCTTTCTTGCCACCCTCCCATACAGGCCAGTGTTATGCAGAGCTCTTGATATGGTTGACTGGTGCACTATTACTCCACTCCCAGCCACTGAACTCTGTAGCTCCTTCAAAGTGATTGTTAGCCTCTCTGTGGCTTCTCTCACAAGTCTCCTTCTTGTCTGAGCGCTGAGTTTTGAGGGACAGCCTTTTCTTGGCAGTGCCTGGGTGGTGTGATGCAGCTTCCACTTCCTGATTATTGATCCAACTGTGCTCACTGGGATATCCAAACACTTGGATATTATTTTGTACCCTTTCCCTAATCTATGCATTTGTATTACTTTATCTCTAACTTCTGTAGAATGCTCTTTGGTCTTCATTTTCCTTCAGATTCACAGCCTGACCAATGATCCTTCAACAGTGGAGTTTTTATCCAGAAAATGTAACAGCAACTTTAATGGTTCACAGGTGGAGGCCAATGGTAAGGTAATTGTGTCCTCGTTAGGGCAATTTCTTTCATCAGTGTAAACTGGGAGCTTCCACAGCACAGGGATTGAATACTCATGCAAGCAAGATATTTCAGTTTTTTTTTTCTTAAAAATATTTCCCAACATAAAACCAATGTCACCTTACAATAATTGATTTTATTGTGTTTTAAAGTGTTTTAAAATAAAATATCAAACAGAACAAAATTTCAATGTACCATTTGTAATTCAGTAATATTAGAGAATTGTTCAGGTTCAGGGGTCTGAATACTTTTGCAAGGCACTGCATATATATATATATATATATATATTTAGAACATAGTGTAGTTTAATAAAATATAATCAGATTGTAATGTGAAATGGGTAACATATGGATTTTAAATACTTTGTTTGTTTTGTTAGGAGTTGTGCTTTTTTTTTCTCAAACAATTAAAAACTATTGTGTACCTTAGTATAAAACCAATTGTATGACTATCATACCAGGAGCACTGTGCCATGCACAGTAATACAGTGTCATTATTCTGTATTGTAAACCTCAGAAGTTCCATCTACCAATCGGGAAGCTCCATTGCATGGCATTACTACACGGCAGTTGACGGCGGTACTTTCGGTTAGAATGTCTACCTTTAAAAAATAAATAGATAAAACGGAAGGACGGAAAGAAAATAATTGAAAAGAACCTACAAGTTAGAGATCTAAAATGTGTATAATGACAATAAAGGCACAGTTTGCTAGTTTCTTATTGCAATAGAACTCTGATTATTGAGGCTGTATCTTCCCGACTTGGTCAACTACCAGACGGTAGAGCTGTCTAATCAGGATTCTGTTGCTTACTGGGTAGTATTGTGTACATTTGAGTCATTCAAATACATACACACTATAAAGGAAAATGTAATAAGACATTTTTTTTTTTTACCAACAGAAACTATTACAGGGTGACTCATATTATCGCTATGGTAACCCGCATCTCTAGAGTGACTTCTGGCTTGAGATTCTACCAGCTTTGTGTAAACATAACACCATGTGGGTTTAATACATTCATTTTCAAAAGCAGCTTCTGTTCTAGCATAGAATAGAATACCTTCAGCTTTTTTTTCAGTTGCATTCCATAATTGTATGTCACATTGTAAAGTATGCACTTTTCCTCTAATGAAACTTTTCACAAAAGGACCCACTGCTGGTCGTTCTGCTATTATCTTGATATGAGGTCCCCTGTTTAGAAATAACTCTGAAGCCTGGAGCAGCTTCAGTTTTTCATTTGACATGTATCTCATTGTTCTACACCCCCATGTGGCCAAAGCAAGAGCAATAACAGGAACTTTAAAATTGACTCAACTCCCTCACTGCACATTGACTTTAACTTTGTCATATTGACTGCCACTTCTGGCATAAAAGTGATTTATTTTTGAAGGTACAGGTAAAAAATTCAAAAATAGCAGTGCTGGAAATGTCAGGGTTTTTTTTAACATATTTCAGAGGACCTCAATAGCACTCATGTTCCATCTTGTCAATAGTACAATGATTTCATGGGAGGCATAGACTGTTGTACCCCTTAGCCCGAGGATGTGAGAAAAGGGGTTTGGATGATCAGTGTACGGTATTGGCAGGGTATTTTTCTAGCCCTATGCGTGTGTACTGCCACAGCAGTGCCGTGGCAGGATTCTAAATGACATTAAAACAGTATATAGTTCTGTTCTGTTGAGTGAAGATAACCATTTGAGTCTGCATTATAACTTAAGTACATACACATCAAAGCTGTGAATGGTATTTTATTAAAATATTGACTCATGCATCCATAACTTCCCTCACCCATAATTCTATTATGTAGTCCAATTATACAAAAAAACCCATTAGAACAGAATTAGGATTTTAATAGCTCAATGCTCGTTTCTTTGCTAATCAGCTATTGCATGACAGATTTATTTATTTTTTTAAGTGTTTGATGCATTGTTGGGAGGAAAACGGGAGAAGACTGCACACAAATACCACTTTAAAACAAGGACTGTTTGTTTGAACTGTATGTTGGAACATTTTATTTAGATATAAATGAATGTTTGGTCTTCGAATACAAACTCACAGAATGGGTTAAACATTACGTCAGATTCTGGTTAAATTCCTAGTTAGACAGTAAGTTGATAAAGATCTTTCTGGTCACTTTTGTCTTTGCTAGGACAAGGCTCCAAGACAATCTGAAATAGATGTTGGCCTCTCCTTTGATGTCCAGGGTGTATCATTGTTTTTGTGTTAGAGGTACCAACACATTGTTAAACATATTTACAGACTAGATATAAAACAGGGTTTCTTAGGAGGGTTCTAAAAACTAGCTACTTCAAAGAGAAACTGGATTGAACCAGATGCTTGATAAGAGATTTGTCTGATTGGTTTAATGAAAAATCATGATGTCACTGAAAGACTGCATTTAAACTGAGAATACTGAAATGTTCTTTGTATTGCTGTGATCTGTGCTTGGAGAGAGGATACCTGCAAACCGTTGTCACCATGTAACCTTTAAGATGTCTGGTTGTAACTTTGCAACTCAAAACTTTTATCTTCAATAAACTGTACTTATCTGGACTCGAAAAGAAGAAGCCCGCAACTTCTCTTTCGCTGCTTCTTTTATTGCTTATCTCAACATTGAAATCTGTCTGTTCTGTACTTGGGACATGATTCCCTGCATGTATTATAATAAACCTATTATTAATTGAAGAAAAGGACTTTGTACATTTTCTTAAGAAACATCAGAACTCACTTTCTAAATCAACACGGTATATGATTGTTTTCTGTTTGGGGTTATTTATTAATGTGTGTTGTCAAGGAGTACTTCTAGAGGGTTGGTTGTGGTATTTTCAGTTCACTGGAGTTCAGAATAGACTGAACTTTAATGCAGTTTCACTTGTATAGCATTTCATTATTGTATGTTTTTGTGACAATAATCCTTATGCTGTGGAGGTCTTAGGACAGACATGTTGGTATCATTGGTTGCTCTTGCTGTTTCCTGATTTCAATGAGAATAAAAAGTATAGAGTTGTACCAAATGAAACAGTTATGATTGATGAAAAACTAAGCAATGAAAATAGGCTAGTTCAGTAATGTAAACATTTTATAACCTCTTACAAAATAGTGATTCAGCCTCAGGGTTTGTATTAAGTCCAATACTTTACTTTTATGGAAATGACATTCAAATTTATGACAACCCCTGTAATAAAATTAACAATATTTTGTTGCTAGCCAAAGCATATGTGCCCAGTGGACAGAGATTATGGTGCAAACAGGTTACACTTTAAACCATATTTATGTCTAACTTTCATTGAGATAGCGCCTTGTGGTTTTAAATTGCCCACTTCCAAGTACAAGACAAGTTACGAGACAGCTCAATCCATGGTCTCTTCCGATACTGTCAGAGATATCCACACTGATTGGAAGCATTGGTTTTCTGTTCTCTCCAATAAATCTCAGTGGAAATCCGTTGACACGGATTTGGTAACTGTGGTGACCATGGATTTCATGCAATGCCATCACAATCCATCTTTCTTTCCTTGCTGAAAGGCTGCTGCTGAATTGGAGGCTGTTGGATGAAAAAATATTGACTAATTACCAAGATTGTCTTCAGCTGACCCCCAGGCGGTAAATTAGATAGGGATAGAAGACCAAGGATTCTAATCAGTATAGACCTGCTCTGGCAGAAACTGAGCTATCTGGTCCAAAGTATAAAAAATGTCAATTGCATGTCTTGTACATAGTGGGTAGTGATTAAGGCCTAAAAGGTACTCTCTCAATGAATTAAACATGAATATGGCATTGAATTCCACCATCCCTCAATATTATTCTCTATTTGCAATCCAATTTCACTTAGGATGCCGATACAATTGTACAAATACGTTGATAGGTGGTGTTTATGATCTGAAACAAAAACACGTCAGACCTTTTTTATATTTATATTTTTTCAGGCAAATGTTCCATTTTTAAACAGAAATAAATCATTTAACATGAATGATATAGATGTCACAATAAGTGCGTTCCCTACTATATTTCCATGTTGACAATTTAATTGTAATTAAAACTTGGATGTCCTGTAATATACATATGCGTGGAGAAAATACGTTGTGCGAAAAAGGAGAGGGACAGTTTTACCTTACTTTGGCGATTTATTTCTCGCACTGTAAGACATGTATTGACTTTTTTCCCCTACATTTCACCTAAGAGTTGGGGAGGGAATTATGACAAGAATGACTGTTAGGGTGAATATCATAAGAAAGCCTGAAATTACTTTGGGTTCAAATTGGTGAGGGGGCAATGACTATAAAGAGCACATCTGGAATAATGCTTTGAAAATGCTGTAAAGAAACATGGTTCTCTTCTATTCAATGTGTGCCTTGCCTCGAGTTTTACCTTGAAAAAGGATATTGCATCTTGATGGAGAGTTCCCTGATTCTGTCTGCATATTCTGTCCTTGTCATTAGGAGTGCCATGATTGCTGACTACATGTACTGGCTGTCCGGAGGCAGTGAACAACATATAAGCAAGCTCATCAAACTGTATTGGCAGGTGAGAAATGATGGCTGCACAAGTGTGGAGGGGCCTGTCTCACAATCAGAACCCAAATGAAGGATTATTGCTTAAAAGACTGCCGAGTGAGGTAGCTCTTAGCATATCAATCAACTGGAATACTGCATAGCAGTAAACTATTTATAATGAACTAGGTGGAATTCCATATTACTGTGATTTCCACAGAGGCTGCAAAGCTTAACACATTGATTCCCAGTCTGCTATATCTGTTCTATACCACAACAATGTATATATGTCCAGGTAAATACATTTAAATAAAAGATAAACTAGAAGAGACACCAGTGTACACTATCAAAGCATTGTGCTCATAGGTCCCGTCATAGTCAGCAGGTAGGTTTCTAGGGTTTTGAGGGAATGCTTTGTTAAAACAGGTGTTTTACACATTTACACATCAATGCAACAAATTGTGCACAAGGTATAAGGATCCGAACAAGAAAACACACACAGAAAAACAGTATGTGCGCTGCAAGCTTGCACACATAAAAATATCTTGATTGTAAAATGTATTCAGTGGCATATTGCATATTAATAGTGTACTAGTCTGCTTCTGTGAAAAATCTGTCATGAAAATAAGTTGATTACATTTCTGTTTTTACTTGACACCCAGAAATAATATTGTGTGAAAACTTAGTCTGATTTTTCTTTATGGAAAGGGAGGCAAAACTGTAACTCCTCATTTAATCTTTCTTCTTGAAAGCCCAAGCATACTATTGCAATATTTCACAACTCTTATATGTAGCATATGCACTGCCATTTCAAGATTGCTTTCTACCATGCAACAATTGAACTGTTATGAACATGATAAAATGATTTAGTTTTCCCATTACTGAACTTGCTGAGCAAAATCTGTAGTATGGTATTACACAATATACAATATAAACCAGGACAGCAAGTAACACCAATTAAATATGACACCAAAATATTCCATAAAATATTTGCATGGATTAGTTGATTGTTCAACCCAGAAATATTGAAATTCATGTTGGTTTCCCTGGTGATAACAGGAGCTATGTTTTGTGGTTTGTCATGGTGGGTGAGAGAATAACAATTGAGTCTGAAATATAACATTTCAATGGCAATATTAGAGTATGAAAAGTTTTGTTTTGTGGAGAAAGGTGACAGCACATTTATTGTTTGCTATGAGCCACTGGATAATGTCATTTATAACATGTTCTTCTTTTTAAGTCCTACCACGAGACAGTGTGGTGTTATCAAGACACCACACATTTACATAGAGCACAGCTGATTTCATAAAGTAACAATGATAGGGTCCCCTAGCCTAACCGTTTTAGATTCATGGCTCTGTTTCTCTAACCAGACACCCACACAGGTCAATAAACTAAATGAATTAGATTTGACATTTTAAGGACTTGCCAGCAAATGCTATTACATTTTATAGTATACCAGTCATTTGCTTTTTGTGTCTGAATAGCTCAAAGTCCAGCTATGTCTTTACTTACAAATTGAGGCTTTTGACTCATTTGAAAATTAAACTAAAAATAAAAAAGTTTAAGCGATGCTTGCTGACTGCATATTGTCAGTTGAATTGCCAATTGAAACTGGTGAAACACCTCTAAGCTGGCAAGTGATTGTGACTTGTTTATCTTCTCAGGAATCAGTTATCTATATAGAAAATAATTACGCAGCTCATGCATAATAAAGTGTATGATCTTGCATATCAATCTGATTCTTTCAAATTACCTAAAACTCCCTCTGCTGAGTATGTTTGCAATATTTCTAAAAAAGAAACATTGAGCATGTGCCCTTTAAGAAGCGTGCTCCAAGTTGTGCTTGAAAGGTCTGAATACTTTCACGAATGCTGTAACCACATCAGCTCTACATTCATTTAGTTTGAAATGTCATTATTGCCAGGAGAAATCAATAGAGAATAATTGCTTTATGGCTTAACATCTATTTTGCATGGAACAAGACAGGCTTAACTGGAGCGTGAGTTTGATTTTTAAACAACAGGTCTGCTGTCTATATTCAGCACTTTGATACCTTTAGTGTTTCGTGACTAGTCCATCTGTTCATTTGCTGTCAAATTACCGGCTGTAATGAGGAAATCCCTGCTCACGAAAATTAATGGGTATGTAATTGACCCTTCCCCAAATAATCTGCCATCAAAAAGATCTATCCCCCTATACTTCTGTACTGCAACATGAACATAACGCTCTGCCCATGTAAACATGATTTACTGCATGACTGAATGAAGCAGGGTATAATATATTAAAGAATGAATGATATATACTGTTTAATGTTGTAATACTGGGCTGATAGTAAAACACAATTCAGGGACAGAGGCTGAAATAAGATTGCCAGATCTGCTATGGCTCATTTGTTTAGATTTTGACTCATTTGATCCCAAGACCCGGAAGTGAAAGGTTAGGGCCACGAAGGGCATATTAATACACAGGCGAGAACAGCTCCCCTTTGAATGCTGATTATATTTAAATAAAGGCAGTGTATGTTTGATTTTTTAAACTTAAAATTGACTGAAGAACAGCAGCTCACTATTACACATCAGGAAGAAATATAGAATACATGCTTTTCTATACTCTCTTTTTGTGTCATGACAACATAATTTATTCCTCTGGGTTTCTACCAGCATCATTTATATTATTTCACCAGTTCTGCAGACCAAAACAATCTACTGGGCTAGGAGTCTGCAGAAGTATTGTAATAAAGATCTGTAAATCTTCACAAATTGGAAGTATACCCTTTTTCCCATTAGCTTTGTTTCATAAAAGAATAATTGGATTAGGGATTTGCAGCACTTCTTTGAATTATTCTCTCACCTTTTTCTATTGCAAGGCAATGTTGGAAGAGGCCATTACTAAGGCAAATGCCTTCTCTGTCATGTACACACCATGTACTGTGAAGCCCACAGCGGACAGCATTGAGAAACCCAAGAGCATTTTCAGAAAACAGCATCCTACATATACTGCATACGTGTTCACAGGTATGGAATAATAATCACAGTCAACATATGCTGGCTACAATTCCAAGGTGTTAATTTTTTTAGAGAATATATTTTGCATGTCTTTAGCGAGTTAAAGGTTGCTGTCTTCGACTTGAGAGACATTCCAAGCAACAGGTCATAAATTACGAAGCCCTCACGCTTGCAAGAGGAGCCGTGGAATGTGTCAGCTTTTGCGTATGTACTGACAGCGGGGGTCGCAGGCACACACATTCATGCTGGTCACGGATGAGTTAGCCAGTTTCTTTTATTAATCTTTATAGAAAATCCATGGTCTTACACAAAACGCATATCTATGTTGCTAAACATAGATATGTGGCAGCCTAATATTTCAAATTAATTGAACAGCTCCAGCGGAAAACCTTTCCATAAAAACACTGTAGAACAAGACGATTTCAAACTAAGTATAGTTTGACATTTTCACTGGGTCATGAAAGTTCTCATTTTGCAACAGTTGTTTACAGTGATTGATCATATTGAGGTCATATTGTTTAAAGCCTCGAAATGAAGGCTGAGGGGACGATAAGACAGATCATTGTCTGACTGGTAGATCGCGAAGTTTTTAGTACTCAGCAAATCTTTTAATCAGTAGAAGGTATTACATCCTATAAATTACTGTATATCTCAAGGTGACCCAGTTCAAGGGTCATAGTGAAAATGTAACATGTTCAAGGGACTGTCAATATTGGTGTCAAATGAATGTCATGAAACAGGTTGCAGTTGTGCATCATGCTTGACTTGTGGTAAGAAACTGAAGTCAACTAGCACGTTTGCAATTGAACTCATACGGTGTTGTATTGAATTTGAGAAACATATTGTGAGAAATCTATTCCAGTGCCTGATCGTTACTGTATTCCAATAAGTATGTCTTCTTAGAAACCTTCTCGAGTTTTTGTTGTGTAATGTTGTAGATCCTGCTGTTGTTCATTGTTTGCCCCAAACTACAAACTGGGGTTTGCCTGTCTCTCAACAATACATGATAACCCTTGGATTCAAGAAGCAAGAAGACGGGAGCTTCTTGGAAAAACTCTTAACTAGAAAGTGTCCGACTTTTACAGGTATATATTATATTATATTATATTATTATTATATTTCCCTTTTATTGATACTTGCAATCCTATTGGCTAATACAGCGTCACATAACCGAAAATAGTTAGTGCTACTGCCCACAATCTGGTCAAAAATATCTCTAGCATAGAGTAAACAAAGAACTATTGCCTACTGATATTTAATAAAATACATTTTCTGCAGTTTCACATTATAGTTAAAAACTGTTCCCCTAAAAAAAAAAAATGTATTCGATCTCAGTGGTATGATGGAGATTCATATATTAATTTCACAGATCATCTCAATAAAAGTATACAGCATTATTATATACATAAAATATAACAAAGCTGAAAAATAAATACATTTAACATATATTTCAGTGCTACAATTTTGATATATAAAATTACAAACCAGGGGATCAATATTTCTGATCTGATTAATCTTCCAGTGCCTTTTGAGTAAAGAACAAAATGAATTCTGCAAGTTATATCTAATATTGGATTTAGATCACAATGGAATTACGTTAACTTTTTTCTAACCTACTTTTACCGTGTCTTGTTTTTTCACCTCATTAAAGCAAACTCCTGAAGTTAGCTTGCCCTTCTGGGGTTCATCCCTCCAAGGAAAGCACTTCATATTTAGAACAAAGCATAAGGAAAATGAAAACAAATTAAAGTGTGACTCCCTTATGAGTTTCAATTTGCTGACGGTAAATAAGCAATGGGTCTAATAGTGGGAATGGATACTTGCCATGAACTCAGTTATACAATCCCTGAAGAGGGTTTTTTTTGTGTGTTATAGTACTAGAAACCAGAAGCATGAAACAGATGTATACTTTTTAGTAGAGAGAGAGAGGGAGAGGGAGAGGGAGAGGGAGAGAGAGGGAGTTAAACCAAAAGTAATATTTAGGTTTTGGTTTTTTTTCCCAGGGAGTAAAGCACCATTTTGCCCGCTTACAACAGAAGAAACTGAGAGGAGCATTGAAACCTTAGGAAAACGGATCCTGCCAGTATTAGATTTTATTAAGTGCACAAAGTTAGCTGTGGGTATATCTTATGGAAGCTTACATTCTGGATTAAGAGGTTTGGTAATGCCAGACAGGATAAGTAACCATTGAGCTCCTACAACTCCTTGTTCATAGTGGGTCCCTTTAATGGGTATTGCAAAATAATCCACCATGATACATAACTGATGTACAAAAAACTGTTCCATTTATAAATTTGGATTAGATATACTTCATAGCAACTAGAACTCTTATGAAGTCACAGGTTTTCAAGTAGAACAGGAGATTTACAGGAATTGTATTTCTTTCTACACTGTAACATGCAGGAAAATTGGGAAGATAAATCTGGTTACTGTTCTTGGTATTACATTAAATTATTCAAAACATTACCTAAATTGGAGCTTAATAGCTACATTGCAAAACAAAAGCAATTACAAAACCAACGTCAGTTTTTTTAAAGTCGCTTTTTAGTTATCATTGCAGTTTCATTTAGACACTCAACGACATCACACACCTTAATGAGTAACATTATGGATATTACAGAAGTTTCTTTTAAATATTCAGTAAATTGGGCTGAAGTGTTATTAAGTGTTCTTTTAGCTGTTAGTTACACCTAAAATATGTCTTTCATTAATACAGTGAAACCTGAATTAAACAAAATTCTTTACTGGGTTTACGAGCTGCTAACAGCTGGTTTTGTCGGATGTAGTTTTGTGTAAGCATGAATAGAGGGGCTGGTCCAAACAAATTGGAAACAATTGTTCAATTGTTCAATAGTAGAACATACTTTCTCATAAATAGTCCCTCTCATGACTGATTCAATTGTTATATAAATGGCATCCCCGACAAGTACATACACACTTGAACACTGTAGTCGTTCCACAAATGAGGATGGCCCTCCGTTAGTTTCAAAACAGTCTTAAGCGATCCACAAGAGCAGACAGCTTTCCTGACTAATGAAGTGATTGCTGTACAGGCAGAACCCAGCCAGTCCGCTGCATGGTTTTCTGTTTCACAAGCCTTGCATGGCTCTGACTGGTGATCAAGACAGGAGCAAGTGAGCAAGGTGATCGCCACCTACATTGGTTGTGTGCAGCAATTAATTACTCTGCCTTCATCTTTCTAAAATAAAGTAATAATAATAATTTTTAAACTCATTTAGAGTTTTCATTAATGTATAATGGGCCTCATTATTTTGATTTAGAAAGAATAGTGCAGTTTTAACAATGCTAGAATGGTAGTTCTGTGTTTTTTTCTAGCAATGTGTACTACATTATCTAACACTGGGCAAATATGAGAATTGTGGTAAAATAAGATTATTAAACAAAGCAAAACAAAAAAAGCTGAAATATGACAAGAAGTGGGGTGGGAGTTGAATAAAAGGACATAGGTGCCTTAATGATTGTTTGTTAAAAGGACATTTATTGTAAAATTGGGGGGGGGGGGGGGGGTTATTAAACCAAAGTATTGTTGTGTGTAATAAAAAATAACAAATTTATAATAGTAAGCCAACCTCCTTTGAAACGAGAGGTCAGCTACTGAACAACCTTCTCAAGCATATTTGAAAAGGTTGGGGTTTGAACTTCTGGGTTTTTGATAAAAACAACAAAATCCATAGGAATGTTTCATTTACGTGCTTTTGTGTACAGTCTAATAATCCAGATTATTGTATGTCTTATCTTTAGTGTTACTGTCATCTGCTACTGTTCCTCTTTGTAAACCAGTTGTGAGATTTGATGGGTAATACAATCTGATCCAGAAGGAGGGAGACCAAATAAAACTAAAATAATGATTTAGTTAAACTCTTTGATCATACATATGCTATATTTCCATCCGCACCATTAAACCAGGCTATAAAAGTAGACCTAATCTCTCATACCTCTATCAAACTGGGCAGTCGCTGCTCCCTTTGGCAACCAGACGTTAAACAAAGTCACAGATTGTATGTTGATATGAAGATGGCAGAGATGTACATGGTTGATCCTTGATTGCTAATTCCTGGTGTGGTAATTGTTTTCATGCTTTTTCAGCTTTAATCAGTGGATGATCTGCGTTCACTGGGTTAAATCTTTCCTGCACTAAAAATGCAGGAAAGATTTCAAAATGTTTTCAAATCAGATGGCAAATGGAAATGTAGCATTAGAGTTTATAGGATATAAAATAAGTCTTCCCATACATTCTTTTAAGATTTTCTCCCAAAATAGTAGTGCATTTTAGTTAAAGTAATCTTTTTTTTGATTAATCACCAAGTTTCTAGTCTGATTCTCTAATCACCGGTACATAATTGCAACATTATTATTTGGTATTGTGTCAAGACAGGCACCAGTAGTAGCCCCAATGTAGTTCTGAAGGGCCCCATGATTATTGTTTTCAAGCAGATTTGTGATATCTAAGAGCTCTTGTATAATGAGTGGTTTTCTTGTTCTAACAATTCTCTCTGCTGAGAGGGTAGGGGGGGTTCTGTGCAGGTTCAGGGATAATGGAGAAGCTGCTGTACGCTGGTTACCTCTGCCGATTGCAGCGTGTGAAGGAGCAGTCCCAGGTGATTAATCAAGCTTTGGCTGAACTAGCAGTCATCCCCTATCTACAGGACATCAGTCAGAAGGAGGCTGAACTGGTAAGCAGTTTCTACCCTTGTTTGAATGTATACCAGCTTTGTGCTCAGGTAGCAAAGTTCATTGACCTTCTCTTAAGGTCTCCACACACTAACTACAAGTGCCTTCTCTGACTGTATTTCAACACATATGGCAATAAATAATACATACCAGGCTTATCTAGTTCCTTCGAAATGGACTCACATATATTGCTCAATGCCCTAGTTGATGTGCGCCAAATCGCAAAAAATAGGATTCAATTGTATTTATTTCGCGTTGCTCCGGTAACGCCCTGTTGCCGCTCTCGCGTCACCTCTGGTGTGAAAGGTACTTATCAGAAGTATAGTTTATATTTATTTTGACGCATCGCTGCACAGTTCCACTTGCCACACCGCGTTTGGTGGGTAGCAGCCTTTAGTTTTAACTTACTGCTGTGTAGTTCCATAGGTTTTTTTTCACTGCCATTAGCAGTGCTATGGAGTAATTAGTTATTACTTTCTTAAGTAATAACTAAGGACTCATTTACTTCTAAATTAGTCCTTTAGAAGCAATACACGCTTTATTTTATTGTAATGAAACTTTATAATTGCCTTTCTTTGGGAAATTAGTACTTGGCTGCATGGAGATTAACTCAGATCAATGCAGCATGATTTATGAGATTTATGCGACAAAATCAGTGTGAATAGAGAGTGAGGCTTTTAATTGCAGGGGGATTTATAAGGGCTCCGTGGGTCAATTCATGGAGTTGTTTAAACTATTACATTTAAGGGTCACTGCAGCAGCTTTGCATAAAACTTCCAACTCTTGTTACTCATGTTGCTATATTCATTCTTTTGAGGTGTGTGTGAGACGTATGGCAGTAGACATATATGTTTCTGTAACCCGCTCATTGCAGTGGGTTTTAATTGGTTACTTCTGAAAATGTTGCTGTTTTCTTAATTTTCCATTGTCTAGGTCATGACTTACTTATTTTAGTAAGGACAAGAAAATATGCTTCAATCGCACTTTCTGTAACTACACTAGCTTCATATTTTTATTTTATTCTTAAGCTATATTTAAATGAACCGTGGAAAATCCAGTCTAATGGCACCAGGTACAGCACATTTTGTTAATGTGAAGAGTCATAATAGATTCCACTCACAGTTCTGCTAAACTCAGTCATGCTCTGCCATGCAGTCCTGGGCTTCTCTCGAGCAGACATTTCACTTGTGACCTGATTTGTATTCGAGCGGTGGCCTGCAGAGGTGAAAGCTTGTAAATGAACCTAGTGTGCCACCTTCATTTATATGGGAAAATGTAAGACTAATCCCACTGCATGGATTGGGGATAGAGGTAAGAGATGTAATATAAGTAAGCCATGACCACATCCATGATGAAATACCTCTCTATTTAAGCCTGTTGAAAATAGCATGTGTGCTTCTTCAGCTATAACAGAGCTTGTCATGCTGTTACCTTGTACTGTTGCAAAGTAGTAAGGCTATGTGGTTCACAGATTGACATAGTAGATAGCAGGTCTCAAGGGGGAGGGAGAGAGGCTTGTGCCCCTTCATATGTTTTTGAAGGGTGTGAACAAACCAGACATATGAAGTTTTTTTTCGATGTAATATTGAACACAGTTGTGGGACACTTATACCTTACAGCACCAACTGAATACTGTTAAACATGAAGTCGGGTAGCCCAAGGACTGTAGTGAAACTACTGAACTTAGTGCGATTATCAGGTGCTGTCTCACTGATCTATTGAGCGGGCCAGCTCTAGATACATCCTGTCACAGTCCAGGAGAGAATCATTTGAAGGAACAGACGTGCTAGTAGGACCGTTCCGAAAGTCAAGTGATTGGGAATCTGTGGTGCTAGTCACTTTGTTTAATAAAAAAAATGGCAAAGCTGGATCACCGTTAGTTTTTTAATTCTTTGCAAAAATGATTTATATTCTCGCTAGATTTCTTGAACAATTGAGAGAAGACAAGATAAAAGGCCTTATTGCATAAGAATGAGTAATAAAGTCATCACTGTACAAATTATTTTTTAATTAGGTTTTAATCTGTGTGTTTAGAGAAATTATTTCAGTGTGTGAATTCTGCTCTGATCATTTTTATCTCTGTACCACAGCTGCATGCATTAATGGCAGACACCATGGACACCCTTGAAGGAAGCCGGACTGATAAAGAACGTGTTTGGAATAAAATGCAAACGGTAAGAAATGTGCCATAGAAGACGGTACAGATGAGTAAGAAAAAGTATGGTACACTCGTATTTCTTTGAACTAAGGTGTAGATGCAACATATCAGTTAATTTGATGCACTGTGAATGATTTGCTTCTGCAAAAGAAAATATTTAGTTTTGGGTGTTTAAAGTTGTGTTAGTGTTCCAGCAGTTAAGATTACTACTGTCGTTTTCTTAATGTAAGAGGTTATCTGTTTAATTAAAAGGCATTGGAAAGTACAGAGGGAAGGAAAAACGACTTATATAATTTATTTAACTTACAACCAAAAAGATTGTGACAAGCTGGCTTCTGGTGACGTCGGACCCAGTAGAGAATGGACACTCAGACTGCCAATGACAACGCTGGCAGCAGAAAGGCTGACAATGGTGTTGCATACTCCACCAGAGGCCACAGCAAATCCCTGGGGGTCAGCAGCAAACGACCCCCAGGTGGTGACGAACAGGCCTCCCCAGGTGATGGCTGTGGCGGTGGTGGTGGCACTGGCAGCAGTAAGGCTGCCCTCAGCGCGGGACACTCCGGCAGTGTAACTATTGCGGGTGGAGGTGGTCTCCTCACCTCTCCCCCCTTCTCTGTAGCCGGCGATTCCATTTTCTTCAACTCCCTAGGCGATGCAGGCTCGACAGCCCTAGGCAATGCAGGCTTAAGCAGCTGCAGTTCCTCTCCCTCTGGTGGTGGAGGTAGTTCCAGATCCTGTGGTGATGGAGGTGGGAGCTGCAGGTATTTTCTCTGGTGGTGGAGGCGGGAAGCGGGTAGTCTTCTCCTGGCAGTGAAGGCAGAAGCAGCGGGTAGTCTCCCTCGATCTCTGGGGACTGGTGTTGCTCTGCCTCAGTCATGGGGGACTAGTGTGGCTGTCCTTTGGTCGCTGGGTAGTGGTGCAGCTCTCCTTCGGTCGCTGGGGACTGGTGCAACTCTCCTCTGGGCCTTGGCGTGGACATGCCTACTACCTCTGGAGGTGAAGTAGGCACGGTTCCTCTCAATGGGAATTGAACCTGTGGGGGCATTCCTATATCTGCAGCCAGATAGTTTGAACACCATATGTGACAAGCTGGTTGTGGTGGACACTCAGACAGCACTGGGGTAAATGAAAGCGCTGCTTACACATTTTAATAATACATCAAAAAGGTTTAAACATAAGGGTTGAACAAAACATAAACACTTTTACAAAACAAAACGATATGGTGACCAAAACAAACAGACTAACAAACAGACACAAAACACAACTGCCGATAGGCCCCTCCAGAATGTGACGTCCTCAGTCCCGCCTTCCAAGGGAACAAATGGTCACTCCACAGAGCTCATTTCCTCTTTTGCATCGAACCCGCGAAGGAGACCAATGCGACCTTGCAGGTTGGTGGTCGTCTTCTCTTTCTGGGAAACAGGGTTACATCCATAACCTAACGTTACCTTTCAATTCGAAAACGACCACCAACAATACTTTTGGGAAAAATATACCAAAGCTGTTGCAAGGGAGCGTGAGCGGAGACAGCATACAAGGGTCGTCTCGAGACTGCAAAACCATGGTTAGCGGTGCAAGCGTGCAACCTCAAGGACCCTTGTGCCTAATGAAGCCATAAGAGGGATCTACCACATTAAGTCGGTAGAACCTGGTGAAAGTATGTGGGGTAGCCCAGCTAGCTGCAGTACATATATCGGATAGTGAGGCTCCTCTAAAGAGGACCCACAATATAGCCACCCCTCTGGTAGAGTGCGCGACCACCCACCCAGGTGGGGGTATGCCGGCATTAGTATATGCAGTCGAAACTGTGTCCACAATCCAGTGAGACAGCCGCTGCTTTGAGAGGGCTTGACCCAGGGTCCTTGCACCATAGCAGACAAAGAGCTGGTCAAACTGACGCAGAGCTCTTATCCAGTCAACATAACATCTCAATGCCCGAACCGGGCAGATGGAGTTTAGTCTTCGATCCGCCTCCAAAGAAAATGGAGGGGGATGGAAAGGCTGTTGCACCACTGACTGATTTAAATGGAAAGCCGTAATCACCTTAGGGAGGAACGCAGGGTTTGTGCGTAACGATACCCAGTTTCCATTGTCCCAGACGCACATACAGGAGCTGTGCACCGACAGAGCCTGTAGCTCACTGACCCGCTTGGGCTGTCTTTATAGAGAGGTGTTTCAACTCTATGGAATGAATGGGCTCAACGGTGCCTTGGTGAGAACCTCCAATACACTCGGGGAGGACGTCCCTTCTAGGTGGACTTAACCGCCGAGCGGCCTTCAAAAAACAGGTTGCCAGGAAATGGGCGCCTGGGGACACTGGGGAGTCAACAGGGATATGGCATGCAGATATGGCTGCCAGGTGCATTAAGTGTAGAAGGGGATTTTCCCGCTTCCAGCAGTTCTTGTGGGAATTGGAGGATAATTGCTCTAGGGCAAGAAATAGAGTCATGACCCTGGGTCAGACACCAGTCTTGAAAATATCTCCACTTGTAGGCGTACAATGACCTTGTGGAGGAGGCCCTAGTGTTCTGTAGCGTACCGCGTCTGAAAGCCCTAAAGCAGACAGACGGTCCCGTTCAGGGGCCAGACTCATAATTTTAGTCTGTCCGGTTCTGGGTGCCAGAGAGTGCCTCTCGACTAACTGAGATTCAAGCGTAGCGGAATCTCCCAGGGCTGACCTTGTAGTAGCTGGCAGAGTTGAAAACCAGATTGTTCTGGGCCATCTGGGAGCCACCAGGAGAACTATCTCTCTCTGTACCTTCTCTAGGAAGGCCGGGAGCAACGGCATTGGCAGGAATGCGTACAATCCTGGGCCACTTGTGGGCTAGGGTGTCGAAGCGGTCGAGGGAGAACCATAGGTCGTTTCTGCTATGGCAAAGAGATCGACTCAGGCTTTGCCAAACCGCTCCCAAATGTGCTCCACTACTTGAAGGTGGAGCCACCATTTTGACGGATGAGGACGAGAGAGAGAGAGAGAGAGAGAGAGAGAGAGAGAGAGGAGGTCCGCCGCCCAATTCACTACCCTGGGAAGATGAACAGCCCAGAGGGATAGCAGGTTCTGTTTCGCCCACATCTATAGCCGGAAGGCTATGCGATGAAACCCCAGGGACCACAGTCCTCCCTGGTGGTTGACATATGCCACCTCCTGACCAGCGGCCCAACCAAGATCCGCAGACTCCTCTGCCTGCCCAGACTGCTACCCAACCTAAGTTGGACGCGTCTCTCATCGCTACCTGATGGCTGTGGATCGTCCCTAGCCTTACGCCTTCGCGCAAGTGAGAGGTTTGCCTTCACCAGCATAGGGCTTCCAAACATGTGCGGGAAACGGTCAGCCGACAGTACTTGTCGGAAGGTATCCGGATGGTATTGAGCCACGCCTGAAGCTGCCGCATTTGGAGTAATACCAGCTGGAGGTCTGATGCGGCTGCGGCCATCAGACCCAGCAACTTTTGGCACAACACCAGACGTACTGTCGATCCTTGTTGAAACAGGGATAGACAGTTCTGTATAGCGGCTACTCTGTCGTCTGACAGGCAGGCTTCCATTGCAAGGGAGTCCAGCCGTGGTCCCAAGTAAACCGTATTTTGCACCAGTACTAATTGACTCTTTGCATCGTTGAGGGCGAGACCCAGCCTCGACAGATGCTCCGTCACAATCACAGTGTGGGCCACTGCTCCTTCCTGCGACTGGGAACAGATCAACCAGTCGTCCAGGTAGTTCAACACCCTGATCTCTTGCAACTCGAAGATGCTTCCCTGAAAAGCGAAGATACTTCCTGTGCGCGGGACGAATAGGGATGTGAAAATACACGTCCTTTAAGTCCATGGTGGTAAACCAGTCGCCCAGCCAAACTGCATGTTGTGACAGTGTGGGACCATTTGGAACCTCCGCTCCCTGAAGAACCTGTTGAGGTGTCTCAGGCCCAGGATGGGGTGAAGGCCGCCATCTTTCTTCGGCACCAGAAAATACCTAGAGTAGAACCCCTCCTCTTGGGAGGTGGGTTCTACGAGGCGGATGGCTTGTTTGAGGGCCGAGACCTGGAGAGGGTCGCTCACGGATGTAACCGTGATCCCTCGAAAGGGATGAGGACCTGCACGGAACCGTTGTGTACGATGGCAAGCACCCAAGTGTCCGAAGTGCAGTCGCGCCAATATTGCAGCATGGTGTTGTGTAAAGGGATGGATCTGAGGCCCAAGCCTTCAGGGGCCCTGCTTGGGCTGCCCCATCACAAAGATGCTAATCAAATATGGTACTGCTATCAACCTTACTTGGCACTTTTGACCTTTTTAATGGCAAGACTGGGGGGCCCGGCTTCAGGTTTACCTACTGCTTGTGTTGGCTAGCAAGGATCCTTATTCTCTTTGCAGTGCATAACAGCTAAATACACCATTCTGCTGAATGTACTCCTTGACTTGTATTCTTATAAAGTAATTGTTTGAGAAACATTACAGGGAAAAAATAAAGAAAACTAGTTATGCTTTTCACTTTTGGAAAGTGCCATCCAAAATGTTCTTTTTCATTGGACGGTCTCACAAATTTGCAGTAGAGTACCTCTAATGCTAATGACATAGCCGCTTATTTATTGGGCTGATTAAAGCTCTTGCAGTAATGGCCTGTGCCCTGTCTATGCCCCTCTGTAGCCGCCCCCCTGTCAATGCATCTTTTATTCTCCTTCAGCAGAGCAGCCAACAAAAAGATCCTTTGGAAGATGCTTCTTAATTCATTATTATTTCCCCCCTCGTGCCTGGGTTGTTAAAATATAGGTTAGGTAATCTTCAGAGCACAGTCATTTTTGAATGTTGAACATATGATGTATACATTTTCAAATGTACCATAAAAATAATGAGAAATGGCAGGTGAACCAACACCAGATAACAGGGAGAAGTGCATCTGTAGGTCATGGGTCCGTATCTTGAAAGATCAACGTTGCTTTTGTGACTCAGGGTCCTTGGTTGTTCTTTTGTGCTTTTTTCATCTATAAAAAAGGTAAATGGTTAAACATTTAACAGATGGGTCTTATATGATATGGTGTGCATTTGTTTTTTATATGGCTATGTGACCGGGTCTTCCTCGTGTCACGCGTGTGGGTAGCCGCTGTTCAAGCATACACAGAGACAGACGTGGTGTTGTTGAAAACGCCGGCACAGGCGCGCAGGTTTTATTCACAAACAAACAGAAAACGAGAGTAAAATAAAGGTGGTCATGTGACGTTATCAGCGATGGTAACGCACAGAGGACTAGTACATCAAGCTGTACAAAAAGTGCAAAATAAAACACAATACCACAAACTATAAATCAAAGGTGCCGTGAAAACGGCAGGCCTTGCAGCAGCCCCGAGCTGTAGCGCAGCCGCTTTTTGAGCTCTGCGCAGCATCCCCAGGCACGCCCCCCAACCAATCCAGACCTCCCGATCACTTTAGCTCAGGACGAGCCTGCCACTCAACTGGTTGCTTAGCAACACGTCTCCAACTGCGCGTCGCAGCTGATTTTCTACAGGCACACACTTGCGCAGGAACCAGTGACCCGGTTCCCTGTCACATATGCAGCAGCCCTGAGCTATCTCCCGCGGATGTTTTTAACCTGACGGACACTCTGTCGAGACCCGCCCACTTGCTGATTGAGGACCAGCACAGCCAATCACCTGCTGCCCTTCCCCTCAACCAAGCATAGCAGGCAGCAAGTCTCAATCAAGCGCCCATCTGTAAAACAATAATTCAATTAAACAAATCAACTCCAAAACGACATACAATAAACCCATTTCCCCATACAAATGATACCAACACTAAATACACACGTGCAGGGCACTCGCCCTGCTACATACCTCCCTCCTTAGGATGAACCCTAAGGGTTCATCCGACAACACCATTATTTAATATTCCTATTACGATCATCACATTACAAATTTACACTAACCGACATCTTGCAAAACCCACACAGTCTAAACAAAAAAAATTACTCTTTATATCTACTCCCCACCCCCCCCAATTTTTTTTTTTTTTTTTTTTTATATACTATTCTAACACATATGGGCGGGTGGGAGGGAACATTAGAGCCCAGCCAGCCTCAACCAGCCACCAGACAGCTAACTGGCTCCAATGTTAATCACCACAATTATAACTACACCTTTATCATTCACTATTATTTACCATCATTATCATTTATCAATATTCCCATCCCCACAAGTATTACTATCAATTTAACCATAATCTTTATTACTATTTGGCAATCCTAACTGAGTCCACAGAGGACACGAATACACAACACGCGGTACAGTTTCACAGAGGACATGATTACACAACACGCGGTACAGTTTCACAGTTGTCAGTCTCTGTTTAAGATAGGCCCATGACTGAATGGTAGGGTGTTAGCTGGTTACATCAGAAACATAGTCTTTTTGAGGTTTTAAGAACATCATAATAGAGTAGGCATGACGTGCCTTTTTAGAGACTCAGTTTTCTTGTTTACAGTGTGTAGTATTTTAATTTCCCGCATAGATTGTATATAGTCACATGACATAATCACTGCACAGCACTTTGTGCATGGCGAATGTTACACACAGGCACATATCAGAGCTGTGCAGTTTTGTTAATGTGATTTTTTTGGTATGAAATGCAAATAATTATGAAATTATTTGTATTTCTTAAGATTATTGTAAAAATCGCGGTATTGGGCTAATTCCACGATTTCCACGCAGCCTGTGAAATCGCGATTTTCACAGGGCCCTAAGTATAGTACTGTACATGTGCAATTTACTGCCAATTAACACATTGTATATAGCATATTGTATATATAGTGTGTATCATATTTAAATTGGGGTTCAAGTGGGTTATTGTTCTTGTGAGGGGACCCACATAAAATATGCACAGCTGAGTTGGAAAATTTAGACAGTATACTTTAGAGAACTGCCTCCTATTCCACTAATAGAAGTAATCCCCCTGTGTATGATAGTTCACGAGGAAACACATTGATTCAGAACTACATTTTGATTTAACAGAAAAATAGTCCTTGCCATGGGAATTTAGAATACTCATTATTCTCGCTGCAGGCATCCAACATCTACACACCCCATCTCATTGTTCTCTTTCTGCTAGCTTTCCTTCTAAAAAAAAAAAAAAAAAGTGCTTTAGATTAATTTCCATATCATGCCTTCCCTTTAAAGTCACTGTTTTTCACTGCAATTTACAGACACTGTTGCAATAAATTCCATCTCCCCACCAGTACTCAGAAATGAAACAAGGCGTAAAAAGTAATTAGGTCCCAATGGGAAAGGGTAGAGATACAAAAAAATATATATGTTACATTTTTTCTTCTTTTTTTTTTTTTTTTTTAAACAGGAATATAGTGTTCCAGAAACATTTTCTTAAATGTTTGTACAGTTTCAAATTAAGAAAGCGTATTTCTTCTTGTGGTTGTTATTTCTGCTCAGGTTGGATTAATTGAAGATCTTATTTACCAATCTGAAGATGTCTTCCTAAGGAATAAAGAACTACGGACTGCTAGAAAGCAGAGGGCTAAAGTGAAGAGAACTCAGAGTGTGAAGACCCAGCCGTCACTAGAGAATGCACAGCATTCCCAAGATGTGTCCAAGATGGCAGCGGGGACATTAATACACCCACTGCCTGACAGTCGGGACAACAAAGGCCTGTCTTCAAATTAATGAGGCGTCCCCTCACAAAGGCTCATCTTTAGCAAGAAGCTCTCGCACATCATTAGTCTTAGCTGGCAGAAATAAATGAACTTCGGGAGCTTGGCTTCATTCTTATTTAGATTTTTTTTCCATGTTTACTTTAAGATACATTGTCTCCCTTTCTGTGCCCCAGTTGAAAAAAAGCTGGAGTAATTCAATTGGACATATTATGTAGTTTATTTATCAGATGTAAATGTATTCCTCTTTTACAAAGCATTGCAGTTTGCTAACTCAGGTCTGCAACCCCGTTCACATTTGCGTTTTTAAGGCTCCTTTGCGCGTTCATATATGTGACTGAAAAGCAGGCCTAAAATGTGGCAAACTGCTTTTTTTTATGGAATGACAGCCTGCACTCGGAACGGAAGAGCTACCAGGATATACAGTAATCCTTTTGTAGCAGATGTTTCAATGCAGCACAGTAGCAATTTTATGGTCCAAGCTTACCCCCCCAACAATCACATTATTCTATTAAGAACACAGAGGTATTTAGAACGCGGGAAACAGCAACTTGCTAGTGTTGACAGGTATAAATATTTATTTTCATAATGGATACTTCACTCAGCTTGCAAATGACTATCAGGTTGTACACAATGACTGACATTCACAAGACAAACTCATAACTGACCACCTAATAGTACTACTGCTCCCTCCTAAGGAGAGACACAGCATTAAATAATGTTAAATACATTACACATGTTCTTCTCATTTATACGTATTTTTTTAACCTGCATGAATACCGTCTTTATTTATAAACACGATTGTTAAACTATTCTGTCGTTTACTTGTTATTATTATCATTGTTATTATTATTCTCTAGTCACTAACCATTACCAGTAAAGACTGAACGTTAGCATTACCCTTCTCTTGGAAGATTACCGAACATATATAACAATATAATATAACAAAACCCTTGTCCCCCATGTAAACGACAACTTCATTAAGGGAAGCACCGTAATCTAAAATCAGCAATACACCGTCACATATCAAATACACTTTGCTCAACAACATGAACAATATATAATAAACCACTGCTCTAGCGCCAGTAGAATAACATTAACAATAATAATCACAATAACAGGTACTGACATTACAGTGAGGGTCTCACCCTCACATGGTGCATCAAAGATCTTAGATTTTATGTGTGTGTAAAGCAAGCAGCTAAAAGAAAAGATCGGCATCATGCACACTTCTGTAGCTGTGTGTATCGTTGTGTGCCAAATAAACAATGGTGGCTGAATATGCCAAGTCGCCAGCACCATTATTGATCATTATTGAGATCCACAATCCTGCAATTTTTATATTTGTCGCTTAGTTACTAAATAACAATCCACTGCAGCTCGTATATGTGAAACAACCTGAACTTTAACCCGCTAGATTTTTTTAAATTTAATATCTGTATAATTAAAGTTGTATGATGTAGAAATAATTACTATTCAATATTGATCCACTGCTGTCTTGCCTAGCACAGATTCAGCTTTCTATTTACCTTTCGTGCATGTGGGAGTATACTGAGCTATGTAACCACATTGGTCATGTGATGCAAAAATCTGGCCCGAAATCTGCTTTGCGTTCATACATATGTAAAGGCCGTCCCTGGTCTGGGATTGCAAGGCCACGTTGAAATGGCAGCCTAAATCTGGGCCGGCCCTGGAATGCCTTTTCTTTTTTTAGAGTGTTCACATATGAGAAAAGGTGGCCCTGGGCTGCCTCAAATCGCAAGTGTGAACAGGTCATAGTTACACAGTTTATAACAAGTTTGTGGACTCCATAACTTAACTTGGAACACAAGAATACATAGCATCAATTTTATTCTTTAGTTTTATATGCCTTTGTTTCCTTATTGGCTGTGCAGTGGTGTGTAAAAGTATTGGCACCCAATGACATTGATAAAGTGAGAAATCAACAAGCAAATATATTGCAGAAAGTAGTGCTATAATTGATTTATTTGCATCTTGTGCTGTACTGTACAAAACATTAATTATTATTATTTATTTTTTTATAAATTTAGTCATTGCCAATTAGTTTTTTTTTATTATTTTCTCCCCAATTTGAAATGCCCAATTATTTTATTATGCTCAGCTCACCGCTACCACCCCTGCGCTGACTAGGGAGGGGCGAAGATGAACACACGCTGTCCTCCGAAGCGTGTGCCGTCAGCCGCCCGCTTCTTTACACACTGCGAACTCACCGTGCAGCCGCCTCAGAGCTACAGCGTCAGAGGACAACGCAGCTCTGGGCAAGCTTACAGGCAAGCCCGCAGGCGCCCGGCCAGACTACAGGGGTCGCTGGTGCGCGGTGAGCCGAGGACACCCTGGCCGACCTAACCCTCCCTCCCCCCCGGGCGACGCTCGGCCAATTGAGCGCCGCCCCCTGGAAGCTCCCGTCCACGGTCGGCTGTGGAATAGCCTGGACTCGAACTTGCGACTTCCAGGCTATAGAGCGCATCCTGCACTAGCGAGTGCTTTTACTGGATGCGCCACTCGGGAGCCACAAAACATTAATAACTGTACCGGTACCTTCCATTATTTACAATTTTTTTAAAAATGCCTCTGTGAATTGATTAGAAATCTATTGCTACAATTAGGACTCTGTTCAAGACATTATACTGGTCACACGCTTGACCATTACAACTTTATCAGTAGTTTATCTTACACAAAATGTAATATATGCTTGTGTAATGATAGGTCACTTTATCAATAAACCAAAATATGCCAATAAGGAGCAGAGCAATAAAGGATGCATTTCATAAATGTCTTATTTAGCTGAAGTAACATTAATTTTGATTAAATAGCAGAAAGTAAAAGTGGCGAATTGTGCTGTTGAGCAAATGAAAAATACATTGCTCAGTGCTCGTGAATATTTAAAAACTCGGTTGGTCTTCGGAGTCAGAAGTCCGAGCTCAGAGCACCGGTTGGTCTAGAGATCATTTCTAAACTTAAACAGCTGCAGGGGGTGGGATCAGAGCACTTGTAGTACCAATCACAGAGAAAGACAGACACATCAGACCAGACCAGAGTGTGAATGTGTTCTCTTGAACTGCTGAGAGTGATCACATGACCAGCAAATTTCAGAATGTGAGGCTGAGCGAATAAACACGTTTCTTTTTCCTGCTCTCCCCGAGATTTGTGCTCTTGTGTCTTGTTCCAGTTCTGTATAATTTTTAAAAGTGCAAACTTTGCACTGGAGCACAAACTGAGTTAGCCCTGCCTCACATGTGGATATAATGCTGATAAGTTGTAATAGGTACATTAAACAGATGCATTGAGTGCTGCAAACTTGCAGTGTTGATGATTCAGGGTTTAACAAATACATCACTCCACAATCCAGTATGAAAGCATGTACCTTGCAGACCTCTCAATTTAGTTAATCGGGGCACTGTTAGGTTATCGGGTAAAATGCAGAAAAAATTATTTTGAGAGGATGTGGAAAAAAAGCTATTAAAAACCCTTATCCACAACAACACTTGGCAGGAAGAAAAATTATAACTTTAAAATCCATTTTCATTTCTCTCATTAGCATTACACTGCAGAATTATCCTCTCATCAGAATTGTGCTAAAAAGGCATTTTTTAATCAGGGATATACATATTTTGATAACAGAAGAACATGAAGGTATCAGGAACTTTAAACATTATATACCTGCAGCATTTGCCTGCCTGCATTTGCATATGCCTAAGTAAAATAAAGTGTGTGTGAGAGTATATATACAGTGCCTTGCAAAAGTATTCAGACCCCTGACCAATTCTCTCATATTACTGAATTACAAATGGTACATTGAAATTTCGTTCTGTTTGAAATTTTATTTTAAAGCACTGAAACTCAAAATCAATTATTGTAAGGGGACATTGGTTTTATGTTGGGAAATATTTTTAAGAAAAATAAAAAAATGAAATATCTTGCTTGCATAAGTATTCAACCCCTGTGCTGTGGAAACTCCCAGTTTACACCGATGAAAGAAATTGCCCTAACGAGGACACAATTACCTTACCATTGGCCTCCACCTGTGAACCATTAAAGTTGCTGTCACATTTTCTGGATAAAAACCCCACTGTTGAAGGATCATTGGTCAGGCTGTGAATCTGAAGGAAAATGAAGACCAAAGAGCATTCTACAGAAGTTAGAGATAAAGTAATACAAATGCATAGATTAGGGAAAGGGTACAAAATAATATCCCAGTGAGCACGGTGGGTTAATAATCAGGAAGTGGAAGCTGCATCACACCACCCAGGCACTGCCAAGAAAAGGCCGTCCCTCAAAACTCAGCGCTCAAACAAGAAGGAGACTTGTGAGAGAAGCCACAGAGAGGCTAACAATCACTTCGAAGGAGCTACAGAGTTCAGTGGCTGGGAGTGGAGTAATGGTGCACAAGTCAACCATATCAAGAGCTCTGCATAACACTGGCCTGTATGGGAGGGTGGCAAGAAAGAAGCCGTTACTCAAAAAGTACCATCTGAAAGCACGTCTGGAGTTTGCCAGAAAGCATGAGAGTGACCCAGCTGCGATGTGGGAAAAGGTTTTGTGGTCAGATGAGACCAAGATAGAGCTTTTTGGCCAAAACTCAAAGCGCTATGTGTGGCGCAAACCTAACACTGCCCATGCCTCAAGACACACCATCCTTACAGTGAAGTATGGTGGTGGCAGCATCATGCTGTGGGGATGCTTCTCATCAGCAGGGACTGGGCATCTTGTTAAAATTGAAGGAAGACTGGATGGAGCAAAATACAGGGAAATACTGCAAGAGAACCTGCTTCAGTCCACTAAAAAACTGAAGCTTGGGAGGAAATTCACCTTTCAGCAGGACAATGATCCCAAGCACAAGGCCAAAGCAACATTGGAGTGGCTCAAGAACAAAAAGGTGAATGTCCTACAGTGGCCCAGTCAAAGTCCTGATCTCAATCCCATTTAGAATCTGTGGCACTATTTGAAAATTGCGGTCCACAAGCGTCATCCAAACAACCTGGAGCAAATCTGCCAAGAAGAATGGGCCAAAATCACTCCGACACTGTGTGCAAAGCTGGTACATACTTACCCCAAAAGACTTAAAGCTGTTATTGCAGCGAAAGGTGGCTCTACCAAATATTAATGTGTGAGGGTTGAATACTTATGCAAGCAAGATATTTCAGTTTTTTATTTTTCTTAAAAATATTTCCCAGCATAAAACCAATGTCACCTTACAATGATTGATTTTGAGTTTCAGTGTTTTAAAATAAAATATCAAACAGAACGAAATTTCAATGTACCATTTGTAATTCAGTAATATGAGAGAATTGGTCAGGGGTCTGAATACTTTTGCAAGGCACTGTATATATATATATATATATATATATATATATATATATATATATATATATATATATATATATATATATATATATAGTAATAATGTTGCTATATCTAGTAAGAGCTAAGATGGAAACAATAGAGATGCATATATTACATTTCTTAAATTGCTTTGAATAGTTATAAATTATAGATGCTGCAAATGACTCAAGGCCTGCAAATTCTTCATATTCTTTATAAGCAGTTTCCTGCATTGTGCAAAATTTCATTCTTGTGATTGAGAGTGCATTAATCTGGAAAATATCACTGTTTGATTATAATACCAATTCGGATACAAGTACATGAACTTGTTTTAACCTTGTCTACCGTAGCATGAAATATTTGGGATGTAATGGGGATTTTAAAGTAGAAATAAAACTTTTCTAAATAACAGACACACGTGTTTAGTTTCCAATCCTGTTCAGTGCACGACATTGCTGTCAAGTTCAAATGTGTTGCAAGCCTCAACTTTAAAACACTCAACCAAAATATTCAGTTGTACAAAAAGTATATCAAATTATATAAGCAAGAAGTTTTTATTTTTATTTTTTATATATATATATATATATATATATATATATATATATATATATATGTAATAGGCTCTCTGGACTCTTGTAATAAATTACATTCAGAGTTTATGTAGAGATACAGAGTAATCAAGTACAGGCATATTCTAGTGATACTGTAAAGTAAACAAGCTGTTATTTCCTCCTGTTTTTACCTAGTTTGAACCAATTGCTGACCATTTTTTGTTAATATATTTATTTTTGTAAAGAGTTCTAAAAGTCCCTTTGTGATAGTAGAGAGAAACGTCAGTTCCTAACATATCAGAGCAGGTAGTATTAGTGTGAAGTACTGTATATCATTAAAAGTTCACACAGTGATAATGCTCCAGTATGTCTTAGAAACACGCAATAGTAACATATGCTGTTGGCTCTTCCCTTACAAAAGTTACCATAGTAAATCAGCACAGTAATGTTTCAGTTTTTCCATGCTTTTGACATTGTTTTAATACACATTTACCTTTTTACAATGGTTTACCCTGATTTTTCTTCATATATTTGACCATACCTCTGGGCTTTACCATACTTTCACTATGCTTTATTACACTTTACTATGATTTTACTATAGTAAACTTCTATAAGGGTTATTTGGTGCTGTACAGTACACTGCACCATAGTGTGGGTTGTGAAAGTTCAGGGGTTCTTTTGGTTTTTATGGACAAGCAATGGCCCTCATTGTGTATAAGATAACCTGTATAAAGCCGTGAAGTTCCAATAAAACAATAGGAGAAACAGTATGAAAAGGGGACAAAAAGGCATATTTGAGGTCACCCTGAGTCTTAAGAAAAGCAGACATTAATAGCATAGAGTGCTGAAAGAAGACTAATGATTTTTAAAAAAAATATTATTATTATTTGTTCATCTTGCTGTCAATATCTTAGCAAAGAAAACCCAGCTGAATTATATTACAGACATCTGTTACAGAACTGGAGGCAGTAAGCTAGCAGCAAAGGATCGACAAAGGAGATCTTATTATTTGTATTACCCAAAGTCAAATAGACTAGTTCTTAGTAAATGTCTGAAGTAGTGGCATTTGACCACAAAACGAAATACAAATGATAATAATAAAAAAAAAATCAAATCACACTTTTGCTGTCCTCTGAACCATGGTATGTTGTCAGCTTGAAGGGTGACCTAATCACTAGGATCAGGCATTAAATTGGATCAGAGCGAGGTGATGTTAAATCATGACTAGTGTGACAACACCACATGCTGCAATCGCATTCCAGCATTGCAAACCAAATAAAAGAAATTGAGGCACTAGACACAAGAGGCTTTTAATGCAAAAATGGAAAGACTCATTTTGACAAATCTCTTGGAGATGGACTTCAGTGCTCAGTCTTTCCTGACCCACATTCTAGTTTGGATTTCAGGCCTGCAAGTCGAGACTTGCTACAGAACGGCAGTGGTGAAACACAAATTAAACAGCTTGAATAAAGATTTATTTGGACCTTTCAGGGGAACATGATGAGGTCTGAACATGATGAGGTCTCACACATCAGAAAAAATAGGGAACGGCTTTGAAACGTGGAATTTTAGGTGCTGTGTCTGAGCTCTGCAACAAACTGAGACTCATCTTATTGGAGTACAGAGTGCTGATTAGATGCAATGATTGTGAGTGACAGAGTGCTGAACAGATCGAACCACTAAGAAAACCAACCTGCACATTGCATGAAATGCAATTAGAAGAAAGCACATGAGAACAGTAACTGCAGTCAGGTAAACAAACTTCAGTTGGCTTGTCAAAGATCATCACCATGTTTTGGGGAAAAAAAGCTGTGAATTTGACATTGAAAACTAATGTATTTGTGCATGATGACCAATTGCTAAAAATTGGCAAAAAATGTAAAACTGAAAGGCAGACATTATAAAATAAAAAAGGTGAGACATGCAAAATTGGACAAGTAAGCACTAGGCTGACAGCATTCCTGACAAACTAATACAAGACACAGGCGAATTGTAGCTGAGGCTACACATTCTGTTTGGACTCAGGATTTTCATTTTGGACCTATCCAGGGCGACTTACAGTTGTTACAAAATATCACATTACGAAATATCACATTACAGATGAGAGCAATTATAAAGTACAGTAAAGTCAGTAGAAAGTAAGATCAAATTCAAATACAAGCAAAATAAAGAATACAGTAAAGAATTACATTTAAGAGCGAATTTGACTTAGCAGTAAACTTATAGTAAAAACATTTGCTTATAAGAGTAAATTCCATTAAGAGCACTTAACAAAAACATGAATACAGATACCTTTAAGAGTAAAATCAGCTACAAGAAAAATTGTTATAATTAAGAGCAGTAGTAGAATACGGCAAAATATGGAGCAGTTCAGTGCAAGTACAAGATGATACAAGTACTGGTACAATTAGGTAACATAGTCCATTATAGTCAAGAGTTGTGTGTCTTGAGGAAGCGCTGGAAGGTGGTCAGCAGTCCTGATATCCATGGGTAGGTTGTTCCACCATGGGAGGGGCAAGGGTGAAGAAGGAGCAGGATCTGGAAGCGGGGGAGTGGAGGGGGGTACAGCTAAACTGCCGGTGGTGGAGGAGCAGAGGGGACGAGAGGGGGTGTAGGGAGAAATTATAGTCTGAAGATAGGAGGGAGCAGAAAGGTTGAGACAGCAATAAGTGAGTACAAGAGTTTTGAATTGGATGCGAGTGGCAATAGGGATCCAGTGGAGGGAGCGGAGCAGCGGTGTAGCGTGGGAGAAACAAGGAAGGGAAAACGCAAGGCGGGCAGCAGAGTTTTGGATGAGCTGGAGTGGACTGATAGCAGAGGCATGGAGGCCGGCCAGGAGGGAGGTGCAGTAGTCAAGGGGGGACAGTACCAGGGCCTGAACTAGGAGCTGCATGGAGTAGCTGGTGAGGAAGGGGTGAATTCTGCATATGTTGCTGAGGAAGAAGCGACAGGAGCGTGCCGGAGTAGAGATGTGCTGAAAGTGGGAGAGGGGGGGGGTCGAGGGTGACACCAAGGTTCTTGGTGGATGAGGAGGGAGAGAGGGTGGTGGATTCAAGAGGAAATGCTAATGATCACCCTTCCAGTAAAGGGAGACATAACCAATAATGCACCGTACAAGCAAAGGCAATCTCAGTTACTAAGCTGATTAAAACTGAAAAGTGGGGAGCTGTTACTAGATAGAAACAAGCTAAAGTACCATTGATCAGCTATTCACTTTATAGCTGATCGCAGAAGCTTCAGGCTACAATGGCACTGCTGGTTTTAAAAGTGTATTTAACTAATCGAGTATAAAATAACCGCAAGTGTTTTGTTTGATTGTATCACCTAATTGTACTGCTTGTTATATGTTAGACAGCTAACACGATCTGGAGCTGTCGCTTAAGGCCAGCACAAACCTGGACAACACTGCACCATTGTTCACAGATTAAAATTGTATTTCACCACGAGCACTATAGCACTCACTCTGGACTTGTGACCATGTCTGTGTTTTGTATGTGTGTTTAACTGTGTCTATTATTTCGGGACTGCAACCCGTTGTTTATTGAACTGTGCAATACACATCAATGTGTATTGCCAACCCTCCATTTCTTTACTGTTGTCATCAGACTTTGGATTATAAATAAACCACCATTTCACCAGTACTTTGTTGTTTGTCACTGTCTTGAGCACTGCATCACCCCTACACCTGCACACTGCCATCTAAATCCTTTCTTCCTTTGTCAAAGTTGGAGATTTTCAGTCTTATGACAAGATCCGGAGATCCCGAGCCACAGTAGAAAACTACAAAATGCCAACCACAAAGGACTGGAATATTGGCTTCAGGAGTTATTACTGTGACCATATTGTTATCAAATTATCCAATTCCATATTGTATATTTTGCCATATTATTATTATTAATAATATTATTATTAGTAGTAGTAGTGTCTTGTATAGTAGTATGTTAAAATCATGCACTGTTCACTGTTGGGTTTCAAATTGTATATGGAAAACAGATACGATCAAACAAAGCAAGTATACTACAACATTTGTTGTAACAGTACATATTTCTTCAGTTCATTTGCAAGGCAACCTTTAGGCATCCTTTCATAAGAATTGCATTGTAACCCCTCCTGTAAAAATGGTATGGGCCTGTTTTGGAATATTTATCAGTGAGTGGTTTGTCTGTGCACAAAAAGACACATGGCAATTTTTTTTTTATAATAATCCATACGAAATTTCAGACAAAGCGATCATTCAGAACTGATTCTGTTTTTTAGCTTAGTATGAAATAAACGTCTGTAACAATTACCTTGCATTTAAAGGTGCCATTATTCCTGAATTTCAAATTATCATGCATTAAGATATTTAAAAAAAAAAAAAAAGCCTTTTTTAAATTAATTAATATTTTTTGGTCAATCTACACTGCACAATAGCATGATTTGAAATGCTGTTTTCAAGAGGCTGGCTGAGATTAGACTTTATAATTTTTTTATTATACAAAAGAAAATTGTAAATATGTCTTCGTAAGAGCTTCTTGAATGCCTTTGAAAGCAGAATTGAAAAGAACATCCTTGAAAATACTGCATTAAAAGAAGTACATGGATGAGCTCGTCAGCTGCTAATGCAACAAAGCTCTAGCAAGCACAATAGTAATGGAAATGGTCTTAGTCTGCACAATTGGTACAGTAACTAAAACTATTTACACAAATCTGGAATAACAGCCTTTTTAATAATTTGATTGGTCTTTTAAGTGGCCAGTTGAAAGGCAAGGCCCCTTACAGCTACATTTATGAATAATAATCAACTAATGATCAACACGGTGCGTAAGCCAAGTTCCTGACTTTCCACAGAGCTCTAGGCAAACGTGTGTCAGTGATTGGGGTCTGGAAGCCTGTTCTGTGTCTGCAAGGCTTCATGTAAATGCAAGAGTGAATGACTAGGGTCCTCAGCTGTTTACAAGTACATACAGTGCCTTGCAAAATTATTCAGATCCCTGACCAATTCTCTCATGCTTTCTGGCAAACTCCAGACGTGCTTTCAGATGGTACTTTTTGAGTAACGGCTTCTTTCTTGCCACCCTCCCATACAGGCCAGTGTTATGCAGAGCTCTTGATATGGTTGACTGGTGCACCATTACTCCACTCCCAGCCACTGAACTCTGTAGCTCCTTCAAAGTGATTGTTAGCCTCTCTGTGGCTTCTCTCACAAGTCTCCTTCTTGTCTGAGCGCTGAGTTTTGAGGGACGGCCTTTTCTTGGCAGTGCCTGGGTGGTGTGATGCAGCTTCCACTTCCTGATTATTAACCCACCGTGCTCACTGGGATATCCAAACACTTGGGTATTATTTTGTACCCTTTCCCTAATCTATGCATTTGTATTACTTTATCTCTAACTTCTGTAGAATGCTCTTTGGTCTTCATTTTCCTTCAGATTCACAGCCTGACCAATGATCCTTCAACAGTGGGGTTTTTATCCAGAAAATGTGACAGCAACTTTAATGGTTCACAGGTGGAGGCCAATGGTAAGGTAATTGTGTCCTCGTTAGGGCAATTTCTTTCATCGGTGTAAACTGGGAGCTTCCACAGCACAGGGATTGAATACTCATGCAAGCAAGATATTTCATTTTTTTATTTTTCTTAAAAATATTTCCCAACATAAAACCAATGTCCCCTTACAATAATTGATTTTGAGTTTCAGTGTTTTAAAATAAAATATCAAACAGAACGAAATTTCAATGTACCATTTGTAATTCAGTAATATGAGAGAATTGGTCAGGGGTCTGAATACTTTTGCAAGGCACTGTATGTACATGTCTGAGCAATTTCCTCCTGCAGGAAAATAAATGCTGCCTTGGACTTTTTTAACCAACATTTTAGGACATCAGCGTTTGCATAAATATCCCAATAGCAAGAATCTTAAATTTCAAGGATGCAGTGTGACATTCTCGTGTAGTCACTGCACATTGTTTGCAGTCTGTGTTAAAATCTGTAAAGCAATAAAAAAAATAAAAAAATTGGCATATTCTGATGTAAATTTAATATATTTTTAAAAATCTGCTTGCAAGCAAGTTCTGAGTGCTTTTTAAAGCTCTTAAATCATGAACATGTTGTACGGCCGGTTGTTGGTGTCTCAACAACCTGAGATTGTGTTAGCTGGTTTAAAACAATATTTCTAAAAGCCCGTATTTTTTACATTTGCCTACAAAATGTTAGGTAGAAGCAACAAATGAAACCAAGACAATGAAGTAAACATTTTCACACATTTCCACAATTATCACTGTTACTATATGTTAATTAATGAATTATTCTTGTTTAGATACATTACACATTGTTTTTCAAGCCATTTTCCCTAGCATGTGTCATTAACCTGACTCCACTCTCAGCCTAATTCAGTTCAATTGTGTACAATCAGTTTTTTGCTCCGAGAATCTTTTGGAAGCGCTAAATGTTAGATTTAAAAGAGTACTGGCTGAATTCACTGCTTAAATAGAATTTCTTTAGAAAGAACGCAGACGTGGTTTTCTTGTTAATAAGCAATCCGCAAATCATTTCTCATTTGTATAGCAACCTCCAGATAAACCAGGAGACAGACTGAGCGAGTGAGCAAAACAGCCACATGCGTATTTTGGAAATCGATTGTGCTTTATTAGCATTCCCTGAAGTTATTCAGCCACTGTGAGCTACTGAAATATTATCCTGCTTCATCTTCAAGGGGGGTATGCACTGGGGTATAGACTTATACAGTCAATAAATCAAAAGTTGTTTAGTACATATGCCATGCTTGCATTTTAATGAAGAATCCAGCATTAAGTGCCTTGTTAGAAGTGCAAATAATCAAAGTTTTACACAACCATGGCTAGATGTCAACAGAGTGCCAGTAAATATTTAAATCAGCCAGTTCTCAGAATAACACCTGAAGAAACACATTTGATACTCACAGTTTCTTACCCCTGTTCTTTATTTTTATTGTATCTCTCTCCCCTGTCCAGTCCAGATTAAAGCTTTGAAAGCACATCAAAAGATAAGAGCTAGCTATATCCACATCCAAGAAACAAATCAGAAATGCACATGAATTACTTGAGCATTCCACTGCAAAAAACCCAGAGAGACCAACAATTCAGGCTGCAGCAGAACCACTGTCAACAAATGAAGACATACACAGCACCGACCTGCATTTGAACAAGATATCCAAGTGTGCCGTGTCTTAAGCACTGCACTCCAGCAACCTCCTTGTCCTACACATCCTCTCCTAAAGTGAATCAGTTGTATTTCTTCTGTATTATTTTCCAACATGACCAGCTGTCTGCTCTCCAACACCAGATGGGATAGAAGAACAAACAGAAATGGATGGAGGATATCCCAAAACGTATGGTCACAGCAAGTACTGTATATAAAACAGTACATCACAGTGTATGCCACATAGGTTGCTAAAAATGCCAGGAAAATAAAAAGAAGCCTGACATTCTAATATCTGTAAGTCTGTAATTATTTGCTACATGGGTATTTCATGGTTCCACTTAAAGCACAGTTTTATATTCTTCATTATTGATTTGTTATGCAAAAACATATGTGGAGCCAAAAGTTTTAAAAAAAAATGTACAGCTACCGGTTGAATGCTTTTTTGTCTCGATTTAGAAAAGACACCATTAAATAATTATACAGGAATTAGACTGGATTAGACTGAGAAGTTGCCTTGATAATTTCCATAAGTATCTCTTATGGCATATTTGATGCAGCAGTGATGAACGATGCATCTGATGAAGAAGAAAATAATGATTACAGTGCCAGACACATTTTATGATAAACAGACGACTTTATAAAGATCTGATTACTTCAAAAATATGTCAAAATATGCCATCAGGGGCAAATATGGAACACTATCATGTAACCAAAAATGGTTTTAAAGTCTTTTCAGAATCAATAACATACTAGATTATCTTTTGGTTATGATGATATGGCACCGGTCTTGAAATAGTCAGATCTGAGGATCGAGCTGCCTTTACAAACAACCAGGCATTTCCTCACTAAATGGTCAAATACAAATGATTAAACTAGACAATACTGACATGCTTAATGTATTTGAAACTTGGCCTTCTCGTAGGTAAATTCTCTATCTAATCCTCTCTAATATTTTGTAGCAATCCCTCACACACACGAGACATGACTATTGAAAATTCTGCATTCATAAATAACCCTTTTCCAAGACCATCAGCTGTTGTAGCCACTACATTGCCAGAGTAATTGCGATTTAAAAATTTACTAGAAAAAAAAATATTGCTCCAGGCTTAGATTTTCCATTTTACATTGAGCATGTCAGACTTAATTTAACTGTGGCCTTCAGTTTCAGAACAGAGTCTCTGTGTCAGTGTATAAATACAGTACTTGTGTGACTCATTGGACCTGGTGGTACACTACAGGAAGCTGTGAATCTGGGACATCGATACTAAATGAACCAAAGCTGGAATTTTAAATGAGATTGAAAACTGCTTTATATTATATTATTTCATAGCATATGCTGAAGAGGATTCCTTTTACAGTAACCAGGGGGAATTATATTTCTGGACTGGTAAACAAGTCTTGCAAATTGAAAAGTAATTTTGCAACAGGTAAGAGACTGTTCTTAAGTTTGGGTATCAGAAGATTAAACATTAAAAAACCCATCAGCAGCAACTATTTTTAAAAGGGAGAAGGAGAAGAATAATACCATACTGGGATTTAGTTGAAAGTGATGTAAAAGTGGTCCCATTCATTTGGCAGCAGAGTGTAAACAGATTTTGAACCAAGAAATCAGAGGACATTACTTACGGCAGGGAAAAGAGGATAAAGAAAAAACAAGAAAAAGAAATACACATGTAGGCAGAATGGAGGAATTAATTATGTTACAAGGAAAATACTCAAGGTACATGCATAATTATATAAATAGCAATTACACAAAACGTGCAATGTCTAGTTGAAGATTGGATTGTAGACTGCAGATGAAATTAGCAGCACCCCCAGTTTGAGGAGTTGTAGATTGGTTTCTTGGTGAAATAGACCTTTCAGACTGCATTTGGGTATATTCATATAAAATGTTGATTATATACACATCTTAAACTATAAAGTGTTTTTTATATATATAGTAACACAGCAGGGAGGGGGTTAATCCTCCGTGCATGAAAAACACGTGCGAAAGCACATTGGTTTAATTTAATTGTTTTGTTTTATTGTTTAATTATTTTTGTTAATTGTTTTATTAGTGATTATCCCCTGCACCCGGTAATTATTGTAAATTAGAGCCAGGTGCAGGGTATAAAAGAGAAGCAGCCAGTCTGTTCAGGGCTGCTGTGTGTAGACCCTGTTTGCCAGGGTGTGCAGGCGTATCAAGGTGTGTTGGTGAATTCCATGTTTATTTTGTTTAGAGTTTGTGTAGCAGGTAAACGGCTTAGCCATCCTGCAATTTAGTTAGGTTCCATATGTTTAGTTAGTGCTCGTATAAGAGCTAGGTGTTTTTTTTTGGTTTTGTTTTGTTTGTGTTTTGTGAATTAAAAAAATAGCGCATACGCGCTTTCAAAACTCCATTCCTGTGTCTGTGTTTAAAGGGGCAATGAACTGTGAGTGGTGCAGTTCTATTACAATAATATATATATATATATATATATATATATATATATATATATATATATATATATATATTGTAGCAGAGGGTTTCAGATGATTGGCTAACATCTTTTGGTATGCTATGGAATGATTTTTACCATGTATTTGAACTAAATTTTCTGTGCCATTAGAGGGGAAAACAACCCTATAGTATAAAAGGATATTACCACCGCCGTGCTTGACAGTAGGTATGGTGTTCTTTGTAAGCCTCACCAGGTTTTCTCCAAACGTAACAACTACCAGCATGACCAAACAGCGCAATTTTTGTTCATCACTCCACAAAGCCTTTGACCAGAACTCATATCCATCATTCGAATGCCGTTTTCCAAAGTGGCTTTTTCCTTGGCCTGCGACCATTGAGATCTTCACCATGTAGAAATGGTTGAAATGGAAACCCCAGTCCCACTTGCAGCCAATGAACTTTGAATATCTTTGGCAGGCAATCTTGGATTGTTATTAACCTTCCTCACAATTCTTCTACTTCTTTCTTACAGACCGAGGGAGTGTTGTGACAGTACCATGAGTCTTATACTTCTTGATAATAGAAACAATAGTTGTAACCTTCTCCAGCTTTATGACAATAAATAATTTTCTGCCTAAGGTCAGATAGCTTTACTTTTTCCCCATATTGACTTATTGGTAATGACAGCAATCATCCTATGCCTAACCCTTTTATACTATCTAAGAATGTTTACCTACAATCCAGCATTTTCTAGACTTTTCATATTGAAATTTCTAGCACCTTGTACAATACTGTCATAGCATTAAAAGGGTGTGAATACATTTCAATTAGCATTTTTTGAGTTTTGCAAAAAAAATTGCTTAAATAATTGTAGACATCTATTTAGTTTAACTTTATTTTTTTCCTCATCCAAAAAAGCAAAATATTTTTCCTATAATTCTTTGTTTGAGAAATGTCTAGAAATTATAAATATCCATTGGGGTATGTAAACTTTTGACTACAACTGTATACAGTGCTCCCTCGCTATTACGCAGGCCTCGGGGGACACACAATGTGAGTGTTATAACTGAAGAGCGTTATAAACTGGGGAGGGCTGTGCCACGGGACACATAACACACACCTGACTAATACAAAATAACTCCCTCTCTATAATGCACATATAGTGAAGCAAAAATGTAACTTTCTGTGAATTAACCATGCATAAACCACCATGTAATCAACACTATATTTTTTACCAAAAAAAAAAAAAGAAAAAAAAGTAACAATCCCACTCGTGGATCATTTTAATTAGCAGTTTTTAAACTATAAATAGCCTGGCTAAACAGCGGTCGAGAGTTCAGTTCAAAGCGACAGACAAGCAAACCAAGTGCGAGAAGGAGAGTGGGTTGGGAAAGGGGAAGATGGAATGGGCTCACCCCAAGTTCAGCTGCCAGAGCGGGGCTGAAGCAAAGCTAAAGTGTCTCGTCTCCCAGAGAAAGCCGCAGCTCCTTTCGCAGCAATAAAGTAAATACATTAGGAAAGACTACCATGTAATAGCCCTAATACACCACCAACTCGATATATTGCGGGTGTCGGGGTCCAATATAAATCCGCTATATATCGAGGGCTGCGATATAGTGAGAGACCCATAGAAAAACAAATAGGCTATCAAATACTGTACAACCACTCCCCGTTTTATTGGGAGCGTCAGGCTCCAATGTAAATCCTCTACGCAACCCGCTTTTTCTCATTTTTTGTATAAAAATCAGCACACCATTTTAATTTGTACTGCGAAGGGTAATTGCTTCCCATCAACTTAAATCTCCAATTAATTTCATGAGTCTTCCTCTCCTTTCTCAAATGCACAAACCCGCTGCATTGAAAGAATCCCATTCCAAACATAGGAGGTTTGTTGCTAGGGAGCTGATTTCACTGCCCTGTGACTTTTGCACCTTATAACAATAACACCTTGTTGGCTAAAATAAAAACAACTTTAGCAAGTAGATATTTAATTTGCTTTGTGTTATTGTGCAATGCATGCATATATGATAACAGTATGATATCAATGATTTGTTTTGTATATTTTATGTTTGTGATGTGTAGTACGAAATAAAACAAACAGTAATTCTAAGTGCAATTGCCTATGTATATTGCAGACTGTAAAAATGGGAAGCCAACTCCAGGACTACAATATATCCAAATCCGCAGTGTGGAGTAGCGGTTAGGACTCTGGGCTCTTGACCGGAGGGTTGTGGGTTCAATCCCTGGTGGGGGACACTGCTGCTGTACCCTTGAGCAAGGTACTTTACCTAGATTGCTCCAGTAAAAACCCAACTGTATAAATGGGTAATTGTATGTAAAAATAATGTGATATCTTATAACAATTATAAGTCACCCTGGATAAGGGTGTCTGCTAAGAAATAAATATTAATGAAGTGCTTATTTGTAACAATAAAAAAAAAATACACACTTACATTGAGTACTTAACAAGGGGTGGGTGTATTTATAAACAAATGCTGAATGACAGCAATGTGAACCAATCACATCAGAGGGAGACTATTGACCAGTGGTGTAAGGATGTTAGGGCAATAATTCAATCTGTTTTTGCTCCTATGATGAGGTTTTAACCAATCACATGCGTGAATTTCCCAAGCACGGACATACACACAGGGCTCAAAATTAACACTGGCCACGCGGCAATTGCCAAAATGACCCTCAAAAGGTATCTCTATTCACAGCCATCATGGCCGCAGTGCCCTTTCAGCTACAGCAACTGGAGACATCTGTATTAGCAAGAGTTTGGGTCTAAATAACATGATTATTTGATTTGTGTGGTTAAGTCACACCAATCCCACACACTTGTATCAATATGTATGAATGCGCTAGGACATCGGTCTTTAAAGGGGAAAAAAAAAAAAAAACAGCATATTGCATGTTTTAAACTGAAGTGTGAGAGAGACGATAACAATCTGATCAAACACAAATGCCTGGCAGTCCAGAGGTGCTGTATTAACACTAGCAGAATACAGTAACCCGTTTCATGCAGCAGTTGTGATGGTGTTGTGTAAGTACTACTGTTGTGTAAAAATGTAGCATAAAATGAAATGTTGCATTCAAGAAATTTTGAACAAGAACGAAAAGTAAAAATGCAGTTGGCTCCTAAGGCAAACATTTAGGCTGCTGGCTGACAAAATAATACAAAAAATAATAAATTAAGTTAAAGTGGCCAATAATTAGCGTTTATATATATATATATATATATATATATATGATAAAATTACACAACACTCTACACTTTGGCCTTGACTTAAGTTTAGCAAGTAGATATTTAATTTGCTTTGTGTTATTGTGCAATGCATGCATATATGATAACAGTATGATATCAATGATTTGTTTTGTATATTTTATGTTTGTGATGTGTAGTACGAAATAAAACAAACAGTAATTCTAAGTGCAATTGCCTATGTATATTGCAGACTGTAAAAATGGGAAGCCAACTCCAGGACTACAATATATCCAAATCCGCAGTGTGGAGTAGCGGTTAGGACTCTGGGCTCTTGACCGGAGGGTTGTGGGTTCAATCCCTGGTGGGGGACACTGCTGCTGTACCCTTGAGCAAGGTACTTTACCTAGATTGCTCCAGTAAAAACCCAACTGTATAAATGGGTAATTGTATGTAAAAATAATGTGATATCTTATAACAATTATAAGTCACCCTGGATAAGGGTGTCTGCTAAGAAATAAATATTAATGAAGTGCTTATTTGTAACAATAAAAAAAAAATACACACTTACATTGAGTACTTAACAAGGGGTGGGTGTATTTATAAACAAATGCTGAATGACAGCAATGTGAACCAATCACATCAGAGGGAGACTATTGACCAGTGGTGTAAGGATGTTAGGGCAATAATTCAATCTGTTTTTGCTCCTATGATGAGGTTTTAACCAATCACATGCGTGAATTTCCCAAGCACGGACATACACACAGGGCTCAAAATTAACACTGGCCACGCGGCAATTGCCAAAATGACCCTCAAAAGGTATCTCTATTCACAGCCATCATGGCCGCAGTGCCCTTTCAGCTACAGCAACTGGAGACATCTGTATTAGCAAGAGTTTGGGTCTAAATAACATGATTATTTGATTTGTGTGGTTAAGTCACACCAATCCCACACACTTGTATCAATATGTATGAATGCGCTAGGACATCGGTCTTTAAAGGGGAAAAAAAAAAAAAAACAGCATATTGCATGTTTTAAACTGAAGTGTGAGAGAGACGATAACAATCTGATCAAACACAAATGCCTGGCAGTCCAGAGGTGCTGTATTAACACTAGCAGAATACAGTAACCCGTTTCATGCAGCAGTTGTGATGGTGTTGTGTAAGTACTACTGTTGTGTAAAAATGTAGCATAAAATGAAATGTTGCATTCAAGAAATTTTGAACAAGAACGAAAAGTAAAAATGCAGTTGGCTCCTAAGGCAAACATTTAGGCTGCTGGCTGACAAAATAATACAAAAAATAATAAATTAAGTTAAAGTGGCCAATAATTAGCGTTTATATATATATATATATATATATATATGATAAAATTACACAACACTCTACACTTTGGCCTTGACTTAAGTTTAGTGACCTTGGTGCCCTCTACAAATGTAGAGAAATTTGGCCTTGCCTGTTTTGTTGCCAATTTAAAAAGTCTTTGCAAAAACTTTGGACTCACTGAAAACAGATCCAATTTGTAATCTTCATACTGGCAATATATACCGAGCATCAAAATAAACTTATCACTTATATTTGAGCATCAAAAAAACGCATCACTTATATTTGGATAAAATTCACTAGATTGAAAAATGACAAACTATTTTAGAGCAGGTGCAGTTACTTTGTATTGTGCTGATTAACAATGGACATGACAAAGATGCTGCAAAATGATCTGTCAATCTTGGGCAGGTGTTGCGACCCTTGGTCTCCCAGTTCACTGTCATTGACAGTGTGTGTCTGGTTATACCATCTCGCCAGGTTTGAAATTGCTGGCTGTGAGCACCCAAGACGGCAAGCCACAGTACGCTGCCCAATCCAGCCTCCAACATACTGATTGCACAAAGGCGCTGCGCTCTTGACAGACGTGGCATTTTGTTTTATTTTCTGTGGTTTTATTGCTTTTATTCAAACTTGCAATTCAACAGCTGAAATCACACCCTATCCAGTGTCCAATCAACTGTCTCACTAATTAGGTGATTAAGTGCATATGCTTCAGTCATAGTCACTCAAGCGTGTCATGGTCAAGGATGAATGACTGAGTGATTAAAAAAACATTGTCAATGTCCATCATTTATATACCTTATTTTTTTCCGAAAATAAATGTGTTATAATAGTGATAAGATTCTTTTGATGCTCTGTATAGATTAATTTGGGTGTTATTTATTTCTTTAACTAAAAGCACTTCAGTTTAACAGCAATAAGAAACACACAAAATAATTTCTACTCATTTATTGTAATAAACATTCGGTTAATGTCAGTTTCAACTAATAAAAAGGGATTGTGCACAATAGACAAAGGATTAGCCTTTATGGTCCATTCAGTTTTTTTTTTTTTTTGCTTAGAAAAAACTGACAAAAGCCAGAAAATACATAGACGTTGTAAACGCTCTCTAATTGTACATAGAAAGCACTACAGTATTTAAAAGTGTGGCAAATAAAACAAGAAATGGGTAAGTGCCTTAGGTTTACACAAAATCTATGCACTGTACCATAAAAAAAAAAAAAAACACTTAATTATCTACAACAATTATAGGTATGACACACAAGGGACAGACTGTAAATTTACACATAAATAGATCAATTATCAGCTTATTAATATAGAAAGTCTGGGGAAAATATATACAAAGCACAACGGATTCATTTTTATGTTCTACATGCAACCAGCCCAATACAAAAATAAATCAGACAATTGAACAATACTTTAGAATGGGTCCCCTCACTTTTTTCACATGAATACATTGCAATATCAACCATGCTTTTAGTTAACTACATACGAGACTAGAAATACACACACATATATATATCAAAAGCTTTATAAAAGCTGAATATATACTTTAAATACTTTCTTGTGAACTTATTACTGTAAGATGGTAGACTGTTTAAAAAAAAAAAACCTGAAAGATCCTATGCTGCATTAGATTGACATGACGTGCATTCCATTCAGAAACTCAAAGATGACTAAATACTATACTATTTGCAAGCCTTAACCAGTGTACATGTTGTGCTCCACAAATGTGTCAGTTTATCATGTCAAATAGCAGGAAAATACAAATAAACAGGACAGGAAAAATCCTTCAAATTTCTTAAGCCAAGTCAAACAAACAACTGCCTGGACATTATTGTTAATTATCAAACTGAAGTTACAAACAGAATGTTGCCCAGTACCATATTATTCAGGTTAATTAGGAGTTACAATTAAATCATAAAATAGGTTCTATAACATAGTCTGCAATAATTATATCAGGTGTGTAGTTGATCGACTGAAAGTGTGATACTTCCTTTCAAACATGGCTGGCAGGCTGACCAATGACGGTGACTGGACTCTCTAGAAAAAATAAAGGGGTGAAATATTAATAAAACAAGGTCAACAGAACAAGCAGGTTGACTGCATTTTCCTTAGCAGTCCCTTGTGAAAGGTGTACCGATAACCAAATCACCCAAATTCCACAGGTGCCATTTTGAACTACAGTACATGCAACACTGAGCCCAAAGTGCAGTCATTCTTTCTTTCCAAGTTTCTTCCATTTTAAAAGGGTTACTAAATACAGTATTTAAAAGAAGAAAAAAAAACACCACCACAACTTCCAGTTGCAACATTTACAAACGTGTAGAAGTCCTTTATTCTTCTATACATTTAAGGCTCAAAATGTTTTATGCAATAAAATCTATTTGGTCCTTCTGTAAACTGAATACAGCAATGCTTTTGCAGCTGTATACAAATTGTTCCCTTGCTTTTAAAATCGCTTGGAAAAGGAAGTCTTCAGCGTGTCTTTAAAGAAATCTACCTGTAAAACGTTCAAGCTCCTAAAGAAAAGCAGCACCGGAATCTAGGTGGGGGTGGGGAGCGAGTTGGACACACGAGAAACTGCAATAAAAAAATAAAAAATAAAAGAAAACAAGTGTTTTCAGGTTTCCTTTAAAATTACAAGTCCCGAGAGATTGTGGATGGTTCAGCACATTAAATGCAATTGTGCTTTTACAGAAGGAAACTCAAGTGCATCAATGTAGGTGAAGCAATAGGACTCAGCCTAAAATTTATCTACAATACAGATATGCAACGTGTTGATCGTGGTACAAAACTGTATATAAAGTATACTGAAATGCATTGGGATTTCAAAAATACCCATCAGTCTCTGCACCTAAATTCTAAACGGCACTACCACCTCCAAAATAATATGCAACACCTTACAACTTGCATTGTTGTTCAAGATATGTTCCTTGGAAAGAAAGAATTTGCAAGTGTTAATGTAGTTTAAAACTAGGCCCTTTACAAGATAAATGGTTTACCAGTCATTTATGCAAAAGAAAAGCCCTCTGTGAAAAGTGTAAATTATACACTACCAAATGAATTGGTGAACTGTGTTAAAAGTATAGGATTCTCACTTCAGCCATTCTTGTCACAAAAGGGTTTCCCTTCTGGTCACCAAGGAAGACCTTTGGGGGTGACTAACACTCTGTGGGCTTTGCTCAGAGGGCTCAAAAGCAGTTGTAATTGTTGGAACTGAAGAAATCTGAGCAGTCGGGGAAGCATTTGAAGTACAAGAAGTCGACACCCTATTATTGCTGATGTGTTTTTTGGGGCTGCTGGGGGTCTCATTACAAATAGGGACCCGGAGCCTGGAACTTGGAGAGCTTGCATCTAGGGAGTTTGAACGGTGCACATTAGCATGCCTGGCTGAGCAATTTAGGCTGAACGTTGAAGAAGAACGGGATATCTACAAACAGGGAGTAAGGAGGGAAGGAAAAAGTTAACTAATCAAAAAGGGAAAAATGCAATTAAAGTAAAAATTGTAATTATTCTGTATGGTACCACAATGAAGAATGTCAAAAGCAGTTAATAAAACAAATCACCCAAAAATTAGCAGAATATCCCTGATATCCCTATTACCTATGAATAGGGGGTCTACCTAAATCGCAATTTTGGGGAAATCGGGAAATTGAGGGGGTCACTGCGAAATTCACCTCTTTTAGGGGCCAATGCATACAAGACGAGAAAAAAAAAAAAAAAAAAAAATAGAAACCTCGTTTAAATTAACTAATGCACAATGCATGCGACGCAAATTACGTATCCTTAGACAAATAACATTTACAAAAAAACAACTACTCCAAAGTGGTTAAGTTCTTGTTTACTGTTCAAATGACAACAATGTTTTAAACAGCCTATCAGTGTGTCTGTACTGGCTTATCTGTGACCTGTACTGTAGAAAATACAATCAATTGCTATTTAGCTTCAGACTCACACATTAGAATGAAAGGCTACTACAGAGGCTGCTGAACAGAACGTAAAACAGCTTTCAGAAAACAGTTAAGTGGAAAGTCAGCACAGACAAAATGTATTCCTGGTCGGCTGTAGCAAAGTTAAAATCAGTACTACAGGTACAATCTAGCACAACCACCTCGCTTCAACAACCTGCTGCTTACTTTTTAAACGCAGTTAGAATTTTAGACCCGAATAGGCACGTTTTCTTTGTTTTGACTCGGTACTAAAAATAAATTATTGGATGGGACAAATAACATGACAATGAACGTGCTACATATATTGCCTTTAAAGTATGCCAGATGCCCTTGGGTAACAGAGTTGTGGGGCTGTTTCTAATCGATTTCCACATCTGTATAACTTGGCAAAGCTTTGCCTTACACTTCCAACCAATTCAGTGGATGCAGAACATGCAGTCTCAATGTATGGGCAAGTCCACACCAGACAGAGAATGTCGGCAGCAACTGCTGGGGGATGTTGCATGCTTGCCTTTAACAAATGACAACACTCTGTTTTAGTAAGGAAGCAAGTACCACTATTTTTAGGCTTTTTATAGTGCTCTGAAATATTGTCTACTTAGGTTTATTTAATGTTTAAACAGGTCCGCGAAATCCTAATTTTATTCCATAACCTACCTGCGAAAAATACGTAAATTTACCACGATTTAAGTAGATCCCTACCTATGAATTCTCAAAGCTGTACTACTGCTAGTCAAATTTAAATTAACACACTGCTTGAGTGTTTTTTTAAAGACTAAGCATACATGCTCCACTGCGGAGGAAGTATGTTAAGTTAGTGTCTGTGCATCAGTGAAATGTCATGTCTGCAGATCAAAAATACATTAATACAAATGTAACCTGGCCTATTAAATCTACAAACATGGTTATTTAAATAGGCAACACTAGGCTAGATTATGGTTGGGTAGTACTGCTAGTTGATGTTTGAAGTTACTACCTAATTTAACCTGAATACCACTTTTGATGTTTCATTCATCTGATTTGTGTTGGAAATATTACTAAAGATGACAAGATCGAGTCCCACAGTGATGATTCAGGTTAATTAAATATGTACTCTTTCTCCAAGTAGTTTTACACATTTTACAACAAGGTACAACCACCCCTGGAAAACCCTGCTTCATGGAAGCTGTATAAGGTTATTCGCTATCACAAAGCTACGGCATTAAAACTTTAGGCACTTCTCCACAGGATGTCTTGCATTTGTCTTGTCACACTTGATTACCATCAGAAAATGCTCAGGTCTAAACATAGCTAAATTACCAAGTGGATACTGTGACAGAAAGACAGATTCTTGGAGGTAAATCTCCCTCCCGACCTGTGAGATCGCTAAGTAACAGGAACAGTGTACCTAGACTTTGGGCTGACACTTCGTTCCTAGGGTTAAAAAGAAGTCGGGCATTTATAAAAGGGGCGGAGCTTCAGTACATTAACTCATCGACCCGGAAGGGAAATGATGTGGCAGCCGCGGATTGGAGGAGCAGGGACATAAGTAGGGGACGAAGCGACGTAATCTGTTCCTTCAGTTATGGTTACGAAACGACCCGGAAGGACCAGTGTTTTGAAATATATCATGAGTGTTGTGTTTGTTTTGTCTAAAAATACTGTTTGTTATTGTTTAGATGGCTAACACGATCCGAAGCTGTCGCCAAAGGCCAGCAGCAACCCGGACAACATCACTGCACTTTGTTTCATTGAGGACTGTATATCCACTACAAGCACTTGAGCATGCATTGTGGACTTGTGTTTGTGTCTGTGTTTAGTGTTACGTGTGGGTGAATAAGAATGGGAATGTTTATTATTTGGGAACCAACCGTGGATTTAAACAGAGCAATACATGCTGCTGTATTGCCTGCTAACATTGTTTATTATTTACTGTTATGCCATCAGGCAATCTGATTACAAACCATTAAAACAACATTGCCCCTGGATTATAATTGTTTATTATATAGTCTGTTTATTGATCACCTGCACACTGTTAACCACTTTGCCAGAGATACTTACAGCCAAAGATGACGTGCTTGCCAGGCGACCACCCAAGTAATTCCCAGTGCCTGAAGTAGGGCTATCAGGGGTACTATTTGCCAGGAATGCTCTCTGTATTACTCGCTTTGGAGTTTTGGTGAAGGAGAAAGCTCTTGTGACCTTTAAAAGGATACAAAATAATTAAATGAGGTTCCAATCATGACTCAATGCAGATGATAAATCAATTCAACAAAATTGAATTAGTATACAAACTGCATGAGGAGTAATTGCTACACAAAACTGGTCATAGGCAGTTTATTTTTTCAAGACATAGATAGATATAGATATTTTTAAACAAACTTTCAGTGACAAGCCTAAAAGATAAATGCATCTTGAATCAAATATCAAATTCTAAATGTAAATAGGGTTACCTTCTTGGATGTCTTTTTGATTGCCCTCGATGCACGGCTCAGTGTGCTGCTGTCCATATCTTTCGTGTTTACTTGCAGGGAGTCAGGATCGGTACACTGGATTAAGTTCTCCTGTAGCACAGAAAAATAAAAATGCTGAAGAAAAAAACTGAAGCACCAGTATTCATTAAGCGGAAATATTGATTGCAATCATTAAAAAACAAACAAAAAAAAAACAAACACAAACTTTATAACCTCCACCCAACTTTTAAATAATTGTGCTATTGATCAAAGTGGCACTTCTTTAAATTGCCAATTTAAATATATATATATTATGTTTTAAATTGGAAATATCCATACAAATGTGAAGAGAACACTATACCTCAATATAGTTAAATCTATCTATCTATCTATCTATCTATCAGACACACACACACACACTGCTCCGCTCCCTTGCTATAAGGCTCTCGGTTAGAATGTGCCTCCGATATAAGGCTCCTACAGCAGGTCCCCCAATTCCTTATACTAGTGATTAATGCAATATTTCAACATTAAATACAGTACCGGTGTTGTTTCAAACTGTAAACAACTTCTCAGCCTAACTTCCATTTCTGTCTCTCCCTTTTGATACAGTACCTCAACTGAAGAAAAGCTGCGCCGGCACTTTATAATACAGACATCTTATTCAGCATTTGTTTATAAATATTAGGCCTATTACCTGGTTATCTTTCCTATTGTATTTACTTTCTCTGGGAGACTAGAAGCTTCAGCCCCGCTCCGGCAGCCGAACCTGGGGCAAGCCCATCCCCTCTTGCCCTCTCCCAACCAGCTCTCCTTCTCGCACTTGTTTTGCTCGTCTGTCGCTTCAAACTGAATTCCCTGAATTCAAACTGAACTGCTAATCAAAATGATCCATGTGTGGAAATTACTTTTTTTGTGTGTGTGTAAAAAAATATATAATTGATTACATGGTGCTTTATGCATGGTTAATTCTCAGAAAGTTACATTTTTTCTTCACTACATATGCATCATAGAGAGGAAGTTATTTTATTTTGTATTTTAGTCACATGTGTGTTGTGTCCCACGGTGCCCCCCGACCCCTCCCAATTTATAATGCTCATAGTGTGTCCCCAGAGACCTGCCTTATGGCGAGGGAGCACTGTGTGTGTATATATATTATTAATCTATCTATCTATCTATCAGATACAGCTGGTTGTAGTATACACTTGTCCCCAGTAAGAGAAACTGATATGGCAGCACACTCCTGTAGATCCTTTAAATTTTGAACAGTTAAATAAGGTAAAATATTTAGCATCTCATTAAAACCAATCTTCATTAATATCCATTTGTTTTAAAAAGCATAGAACAACGCGTTGACACATCAGTGTCTTCATCAGGTTACAAACTGCTGCCATACTGGTTTATGTTACTGATACTACAACCAGCTGTATCAGAGACAATCATATTTAATTTTCTATTCCATTGTGGTAAGCACCTCATCACGTTAAACTTTTTGTGCACAAATGAGTTTCTAAAAAATGTATTATATATATATATATATATATATATATATATATATATATATATATATATATATATATATATATATATATATACATATATATATACATATATATATACATATATATATATATACACACACACACACACACACACACTTCAATTCCTGAGGCCGTTAAACATGAAAATAGGTGTTACTGCATCTTCAGCAATTTAATTATGCATGTTTTTGGAGCTGGTGGAAAGAAATTAAAGAAAATCTATTATAAAAGTCCTAAGATTCAGTGCAATTGCTATACTGATTTGCAGTTTCATGCTAAATCTAATAGGATTTAAAAATCAGATTTAAGATGCTTAAAATATGGCATAGGAAACCAATACTTTGCAAAAACATTAAAATATATATATATATATATATATATATATATATATATATACACATATACACACACACACACAGTATGTAGATTTCAAATCCAACCTATAATTCCTTGATTATTAAACAATATCAAACAAATTAAATTAATTTTATTTTTAAAACTTTTATTTCAGATGGTAATGAATACTGCAGAAGATAAATAATTGCCAGAAAGGCAGAAGATAAATTGCTCCCTGGCTAGTAGCATTCAAAAAATGAAAAAGGAGAACATAAGAATGAAGCTTATTAAAGGTGGCAGACTGCCCTTTAACACATACTGAGTATATACAGACTTTTGGGACAACTTTGGATCTGTATGTGGGGGATAAAAAAAAAAAAAAAGGGCAGAAATGTTTGGGTTTTTTTGTACATACACAACACATTCCTGAATGGTGTTTGCCTGTTGGTGGTGAAGTTAATAAGCACCCAAAGCTGTTTCACCAGGAAATCACACACTAAAAACACAGCAACTTACAGCATCTGCTTTACAAATGGTGTTGGCTACATGCCGGCAAAGCATCCTGAGCCAGTCTTCCTTGAACGTATCCTCTGCTGTCAGCTGGAAGCTAAACAACAGGTTGTCCTGTTCAGTGGGAGGGCGCACCACAAGGGCAAAAGCATTATGGCAATCTGTGATCAAAACCAATTAGAAAAAATAAAATAAAATAAAAGAAATCAGTTAAGGTGTATAAATGTCTTCACCTATACTCAAGTGTGAATGCAGCAATTACTGGTATAGGTTATGTTGATGAGGTCAAAATGTAAGCTCTCAGGAATTGTAATGCCACTGTAATTAAGGTTTGAGCTATTGCGGGTATAAGGCTTACACTTACTTTGATTTTTTTTTTTTTTTAAAAAGCATGCTTTGTACCAGTTTGATCATTTTCCTTCTATGTGACCCTGGAATAAAGCTATCCCCTGCCTGACATACCAAGTAATCATGTGTCCTAATGTCAACATATTCGGCAGCGATTTAAAGGTAGCCAAATACCAATACCAGAGGTTTAGGGTGTACTGCATTGATAAAAAAAAGTATGCAACAATTGGAAGAACCAGACACTTCCCTCATATTGCTATTATTGCAAATTGCCTTTTCATTTTAAACTTCACTTACTGCATTGTACCATGCTCACTTTGTTCTGAAAAGGATTATTTTAAAATTGTTCTTAGAAATCATGGCAACATACAAAGAGGAGTACATTAAAACGTAACTATTCCATCAGAGCGCTGCATTTCTTTTGTGCGTCTGTTTAGGTCAAGACCTTAGAGACCCAGATAAAATATTAAAAAACTTTAAGTATCCTATTTTCGTATGATGAAATTTGTACTGTTAATGAGTGTAACTTCGCCATTACAAAAACTTTACTTTTAATACAAATGCAAATGCCAATGTTAATTTATAAAGACCAATGTTGGAAGGCCAGTACTAAACTTATTGTTAAAGCCTGTATTCCTAGGAAACAACTCAGCAGATTCAGACCCCCACTAAGTGGATAGCAACCTTTTTGGAGAGTCCTGCGTTCACTAACCTTCTGTTTCCTTGAGGTCCAGAACTTTCCTGATTTGAGACAGGGGCATAAGAGTAATGTGTTTAAGGGAGGCCTGAGGTCGTGTGCCCCCATGGGGGCTCCTAAAAGTGGATATTACTTTATGACGCTTCCTTGCAATCTGAAAAGAAAGGTAGGACCATTTAATCCCTTTTAAAATGGTTTGCAGAAATTATTTTTTCTATTGATCTGGAAGTCAAGTGTAATATAATGTGGACTGGCATCAGGGGAATTGGTTAACCCAGCAAGTCAATAGCTCCTTCTTAAAGGTAAACCATCTCTCCTCGTTATCAGGCCTTTAATTGACAAAGGCAAGTTGCTGCTTTTTCTTTTCTTTCAATTTAAATAATGCTGGTCTAAGGTGGGGGTTGATTTTAAAATACAGTAAAGTGTCTCAGTAAATAAATTTAAAAGTAATCCTCATCGTTTCCCTTTGCTCATTAACAGGCTGGTCTGACACTCCTGAAACCAGGAGCTGAGACTCTTTTTTGATTGCTAAACCCCATCCTAATTCAACACTTCTAATTAGGAAACAGATACAGTAAGATGCTGTGTCAGCAACAACAGATTGCACATGCATAAATAATTCAAATTCAGAGCTGTTGCAAATAAAATTGCACTTTAAGCAAGTATCAACAATCCTAAATTTGAAAATATGCAGGGAAATGCTTTAAAGCTGATGCCACATTTGCCCCCAAACTAAAATACAGTACAGTGAAGATTTTAAATAGTCATTTGTGCATTCCTGAAGCAGCTAAAACAGTGTTGCAATGGTGTTTGTATTTTGATTTACAATCTTAATTATATATACACACAGAACCATGTATTTAGTCATATTCTTTCAGATAATTTTACAGTAGTAGTAGTCGTCGTAGTCACAATTCATCATTTGTTATTTTTTTTGTTAAAATCCAATACATAAGGTTGGTGCATTTGAAAAGACGGCTCTTCGTTAACCTACCTCCAGACAGTCATTGAAGAGAAACAAAGTGACATTTTCCCCTCGGTCACAAGGCTGATCCCCCAGCGAGATTGTCTCAACTCTATGAACCAGACTGCGATGAGATGACAGAAGATTGGCCTATATTACAATATAAAAAAGGAAAAAAGGTAAGTTAGCAATTTATCTCTGCACTGATCATACTAATAATGTAGTACTTCTAGAATCCAATCATATTTTATAAAAATCTGAAATAAAAGCTGTATATACTTAGGCTTTATTTTTATATAGATTTTATCTTTAAAAACCATCATCATTCATTTAATTATATCAAAAGAAGTACTGAAAAACATCATTTGATCTGTATAAACCAAGCTGTGAAGCATATTGCAGATTGTACTGGTAATGTAAACAAACTTAAAAGTATAAAAAAAATTCCACATCACTATACAGAAAAACGCAAGCAGATTGCATCTTAGTGAATTTACAAACACCGACCCAACTTCCATTTATGTGACACAGTACGCTTGGCTGTTGCACCTTATCAGATTGGTTCATGCAGAGCACTGTAAGCAGCTAAAGTAACCAAAAAGAGGGCAAGATAGACCCCTACTGGGCTTACAGGTACAGAGAAAGAAAGAAACACACACAAAGGGGAATTGCATATTGCACATGCATATTTTCATTTCATGTACTTTGGTTAAAAGCATATGTATTTAAAGAAAACCTACTGGACAATTATCAACTTCATAAACAACATCAAAGATCTGCTTTTGTCCTTCTGTTTTTCTTTTGTCCTCATTGATATGCCTGAAATAAGATACAAATATACATAGTTGTTTCCCTATAATAAATTAATTATGAAGTATAGTATTGAAGCTTAAATCAAAACATTTAAAAAGGCAATATAAAATTGTCAAAAGCAGCAGAAAGATTTATTTGAAATATACTTCAACAAAAAAAGTCACACTAGTTTCCTTATAAAGAACACATTCAAGGGATTGATACATTGTGTTGTAATCACTGGCTGAGGTAAAGCACAAGTCACTATTTTAATGATCTAAATACTGCTGAGATTTCTAAACAATTCAGCCCATTAAACTGCTTTTTTGGACAATGCCAACATAACCTGAATGACTGAATTCAAAGAGTTAAACAAAATTATAATAAGAACTTACGTCATAACTTCTTTGAGCGATTCAATAGCCTTTTCTAAAGTGACTTTGTCAGGATTGTCATCTGCAGTGTGTTTCCTAATATCTAAAAATATATTGGGGGGGGGGAAGAGACATATATATATATATATATATATATATATCTTTTTGCATAATACAAACAATAACATAACTAATTCAACTGTCAGATATTAATTCAATAAAAAAGCATAAACATATTACTATTACATTTGTAATTCACTGGAAATCTGTGTTTTTTTATGTTTCAGCTAATTATATTGTATTAGTGGTCAACAGGAATACACTTTCGGAAGGGGCACCAAGAACCAAAGTGCACTTAAACATGGAAACATTCATCAACAGACTTCAGTGACTAAACATAGTGCAACTTATCTCTCTCTCTCTCTCTCAAACCCCACAATAAAAAGGAGAAAAATAGTACTCTGCACAGTTTGACATGTCAAATGTGAATATTAATTTATAGCTGCTTTTAGAAGCAGCAACATGTCAAACTTTTTTTTTTTTCACTCGTGTTTAAAAGAAAACAGTTTGAGATTACCATTAAGTAGGAGAGCGACACTGGGTAACCTCTGCACTGGTCGGATAAGCAACTCAGCCAAGGTTTGACGCCCACACTCCGGTTTAGCTTGGTTAATCTAAAATAAAAACCCATTTGCTTGTTAAAGTGACTCAAAAAAAGTTTTTAAAAATTGTAATTCAAAATAAATTAAAAAAAGTACATACCTTCAAAAAAGCATGAAACCTTGGCTTCTGCTTTTCACATTTGGCAATTGTTTCCTTACTCATTTCAAAGAAATTGACAAATGGAGGGTAAGCTTTCACCAATTCTTTTGACTGTTAAAAACAGAAAACAATATGCTGTGAAGTTTCATACCCACAAAACGGTTTACAAAAAGTGCAAGTACAACATACTACCCTAGAGTAAAACATGCAAAAAACTTATTACAAATACTATGGTAAAGTTTTGTTTTTTTTTCTTCAAATGAGGACGAGACCTACATAGCATTTGGGATTGTACGACAGGTAGCAAAGTCTCATCTCTCATTACACATTTATATATATATATATATATATATATATATATATATATATATATATATACACACACACACACACACACATACATATATATATATATATATATATATATATACACACAGACATACACACACACACAGTTCTCCATCGCTATAAGCCTCTCGGTTGTAACGCGCCTTGGATATAACGCTCCTACAGCAGGTCGCCCAATTCCCTATACTAGCGATTCATGCAGTATTTCTACAGTAAATGCAGTACTGGTGTTGTTCAAACTGTAAAGACCTCAGTCTAACTTCCATTTCTGGCTCTCCTTTTTGATACAGTATCTGAATTGAAGAAAAGCTGCGCTGGCACTTTATAACACAGACTTCTTATTTAACATTTGTTTTATAACTAAATAAATATTAGGCCTATTAGTGGTTCTCTTTCCTAATGTATTTACTTTTTTGCTGTGAGAATAGCTGCAGTTTTCCTTGGGACATAAGACGCTTCAGTTTCACTTCAGCCCCACTCCGGCAGCCGAACCAGGGGTGAGTCCATTCCTTCTTCCCCTTACCCGACCTGCTCTCCGTCTGCACTTGGTTTGCTTGTCTGTCGCTTCGAACTGAACTCCCGACCGCCAGGCAATTTATAGTTTAAAAACTGCTAATTTAAAATGATCCACGAGTGGGAATGTTACCTTTTTTTTTTTTTTGTAAATATAGCGTTCATTACATGGTGCTTTATGCATGGTTAATTCATGGAAAGTTACATTTTTGCTTCACTATACATGCATTAGAGAGGGAGTTATTTTAATTTTAGTCACATTTGTGTTGTGTGTCCCGCGGCGCCCCCCACCCCCTCCCCCGTTTATAACGCTCTTCAGTTGTGTGTGTCCCGAGACCCGAATTATAGCGAGGGAGCATGGTGTATACATATTCCACATATCAATCCAATAACTTATGTATCCAGTACAAACCCCCTACAAGTACTGGTGCCACTGAATAGCAACTTTCAGTGGTTGACTAGTAACAGTGGAAAAAACAGGAATATTCAGTATACTTACATATTTTAAAATGATGTCACCAACACTCTTATCCTCAGACCAGTTAAGTACAAGTTCTTCAAGCTCAGCCTGCAAATATATATATTTAAACACAAATGTGTGCTGAAACAAACATTAGCAAGTCAGGAAATTCTCAGAGGTTGCTCCCTGTCTGTCCCCAGTGCGAGCTTCGTAAGATCCTATTTATTTACCTTCTCCAAAAAGAATGAAATTTCCCCCATGCTTCAAATTGGAATCGCTGTTAAAACTAGAACCCAGGTAGGCCATTAGCTGGTAAAGGGATTTTGCTTGATGAAGAGAAAATGTTTTTATAAATGATACCTTGATTCTAGTATGCACATCAAATATATCTGGGATACTGCCAAAAATCGTTTTGATTTCTTCCACAGCTAGAATAGGCCCACCAAGTTGTCCTTCTTTCTCCAAAGGGTCCTTGAACAACTAAAAGATAAAAGTAAATAGTTCCCATATGTGATCAAGATGGCCCACATGTTGATTCTGCTTACAGTTCCAATAATATTAAGGCTTTAAAAGGAAGGTATAAAATCCCCAAAAAGTCAGAGTTTTACTAAACATCTAACCAAAAATTGATATTGTAAAAAAAACAGACTGACCTGTAACACTGTTGTTAGGATATCCACATAGTTGTTTTCAGTCTGGTACAGCTCCTTTGCAACCTGCCACCTGGCAGACTGCTTTTGAGGAACAGGGGTTGAACTTTTTGAAGGTCTAGCAACTGACCTGGGAGTTTCTGTCAAATTAAAATAATATAATTAGTAAAAAAAGCACATACTTTATCTACCCAATGCAAACAGCTGTTAACTTCCATTCTTCCTTTAAATATATAACAACCTGGATTATCCAAAACTGATTTTACAAACACCTATCAAAACAGTACCCTGATAACCAATCATGTGTACAGGGCTCATATGCCCACTGTCATGGGGAAATATGCTCAGATCAACTCTCTCAAGTACAATACTCACATTACTGTATATACTTAACGTTATGGGGGGTTTACTGTAATTATTCCCAGAAGATTTGGTACTAGAGTACTGTATTGTAAATGCATGCTTTGAAACATGACATATGTTCCATAGCTTACCTTTGTTTTCAATTGCACTCATTTCATCAAAGCTGTTACCTATACTAGTGTCAATAACAGAGTATTCAGAAACTGCCGAAGATGCAACTCTGTCTTCAACAGCTGACACTTCTTCCAACAAACAAACATTGCTGCAGGAATACCTTCTAGAAATGCTTCTATAAGGGTTTGTATCCAAGCTGACATCTTTTAAACATTCAGTACTTGAGCAAAGAGGTTTTAACTCTTGCTCTCTTCTATCAGGTTCAAGTCCTCCTATTTCACTTTCTGACAGACTGAAATGTAGTGGTTTCTGGCCGCCTGTTTCATTGTTAAAGGTTGTAAAAGGGGATGATAGCACATTAAGAATATTCTGTATTTGTTCCAGGGTTGCCTGACTTTCACATGCTTTAGTCTCACTTGTATGGAAAGTATCAGACTTTTCTGTCATGCAATCATCTTGTGAGAAATTATACGAAATCTGCATGCCTGAGAACTCTTCCTCCTCATCAGCTATACTGAACCTGTCCTGAAGTTGCATTTGTTCCTGTTTAGCTTGCCGGAGGTAAACTGAAGCTTTGTTAACACCAGACCTTTGCTGAAGATCTATTTCTAGCTGCCCTTCTTTCTCTGGTATATTCTGTTTTGCCCTTTCATTTCTCCGTCTCTGGCTGTGCCTGGTGGGACGGCGGTTACCAGGTGTCCGACTACAGTTTTTTCTACTTTGTGTTACTACTCTGTGTGGTGTATAATCTGCAAGAAAAGAATACTGACAAATTAAAAGCTGTCTCCCTCTTTGTAATTAAGATAAACTAATAGATACGAATTCACTTGATTAGCAAAATAACTTTCTAACTTATGCTTGATTCATATACAAGTTTGCTTTACATCATGAATGTCATTACTTAGCATTTTTCTTAAAATGAGAAATGTAGTTGCCAGCCTAACAAGACAAGCTTTAGAATATCTTACATTACTCTAGCCTCCACATACCTCCAGTAGCCTTTCCTGACTCTGGTGTATTGGAAATGTCCAGAAGAGATCCCATAGACAAGGAGTGCTCAGCAGATGTCCGTTTGCGTGGTGGGAATGGAGAAATGTCTGTTTCCCTGGTTAGCTGCGCAAGAGTGTCTTGCAGACGACGTCTCTTTCGGTTGCTATTCGGCGTGTTCAAGGACAGCAGAGAAACAGACTTCTTCAAAGTTGGGCTTCCAGCCTGTGAAGTTATTTTATAAGACAATATATACACGTTACCCAGATTTTTACAGAAACAAACAAAATAAAAATAACACCTGGCAAAGCTTGCAGATAAAGGAGTTTGAAATATTAACATTAAAGTATAAATCACATATAATACTGTATGTTAAGGATAGCACTTTTTATGGGGCCTATCCAGTATTTCAAGTATAGAATATTTCAAAAATAAACATGGGTAGTAGAAACTCAGATGAATCATACAAACCATGTATTTTACCTAACATTAAACAACCTACCTTTTCATAGAAATACATAGACTCCCCAGCTCTTGCATCCATCTGAATGCTACCCCAGAACCACTAAAACAAGAACAAACTGTTACTTCCATTTTCATAACAATGTGACATTCATTGAAACTTTTTTTTTCTTCTTTTTTGCTAAAGAGGCCATGCAATGTTAGTTACATTAAGAACCAAGAAGTAAAATTGACAAGTATTTAACTACAAACTCACAGTAAAAAAAAAAAAAAAAAAAAAAAAAGCAGACTGATGTACTGTTCAAGTACACTACATCAAGCTAAAACGGGCATTTGAAATTGTTCAAATGAAATTGTCATTTATTTACTAGCTGAAAAACATAATATAAATATTCTGCGAGCGTGCCAGTATCTAATTTATTTCTGGAGCACTGAAGTAGGAGATTTAGTTTATCAGGAATTCATTCTAAATGTAACTTTTTTTTTTTTTTAAACCTACCAGCTAGAATTTACCAGGGTAATGAATAAAGTAAGCATTTACCTCCTGCTTTACAACATATAACTTCTTTGATGGTTCAAAAGGAAGTTCTTTTATTGTGTTCTCCTCAACCACCATGTGGGTGCATCTGACATCACCAACATCCAAGTATCGGCCACCTTGCAGATACAGGGGGGAGGACTCGTTAGAATTGTTACATGACAATCACTGAAAGTGCAGCGCTATGTGCTATGATCCAACATATGCATAAGATTTAGAAAACTGACATTTATTTTCGACACAGATGCAAAATGCAACACTGATGTGAAATTTAAGAAAACAGGAAATCAATGTGGAAAATTCAATGACTTTTTGTAAAATAGACTAAGTAATAAAAAACCTAGACAAACACTCCAAGTTTGAACCCAGTATTAAAAGGAATACCCCATACCCTGCATTTCTGTCATGTCTTCCATGCTTGCTTTATCTTCATCAGAAAAGCCCAGAAAACTCAGCACACAGTCTTGGAACGGAGGTACTTTGAACTCCAATCGGAACTCTTCAGCAGCTGCACAGAAATTACTAGAAAAAAACATCAGTAATTTGTCAGCAAAAATGCCTTTCAGTGAAGGCTAATTTGAACAAAACAAAGACATTACTAATTTGCTGACATTTTACTAAAACGGCCTGCCTTAAAGCAATATCCCTCGCCTCCACAACAATAAAATGTGTATTCAGCAAAGGAATATTTTTGTTCTCATGTACTATATTGTTAACATGTACACTTTATTGTTGAACTTAAGTGAACCAGTTCACACCGAAAACCTGAAAACTGAGATAATGTCCCAGCTTGGTCAAAGGCATTCTAATGGAACCACGTGGGAAGTTCTGACAAAAGAATGTATAATGTGATAAACTAATTGATACTAGTTGTGTCAAATTGACTACTGTATCAAAGGGTATAAAGACTATACACTTTCAGTGCATCTAATAATTCTAGTTCTGCAGTATCTTTCCCTGTGTATGGAAAATGGATTTTCCATATTTTAATCATGGAACATTTTTACCAGATAAACGTATATTAAACCTGTACCATGTTAGTGATACTTACGGCTCATTCCTCTTCTCCCAGGCCTTATATATCCACTCTGTTTTCAGAATTGGCGTGCCCATGCTTACAGCAACCTGCAAGGGTCAAAACACAATGAATTAAGGAATTGTTATCAAATTAATAATTAAAGCTGTACATGCATCTGCAACAAATAGGGCACATCTATATTTGTATTATAATTTGAAACATTAAAAAAATACAAAAACCCCCAACATCCTACCAACTGCATAAAACATTTTTATTAAAGACATTTCTAAATGTAATCATGGCATGCAAACATGCTTGGAAAGGGTGAACATTGAAGCTAGGATACCGATTATTAATTATGTATGTTAGAAATTATGTAAAAATGCAACCGACCCTGAACTTTTCTCCATGTGTGGAATTCGCAATAAGATGCGTGACTTTGGAACTGAAATCCCTGCGGATGGTGCCTCCCATGTAATGAGCAAGATTAACAAGTTTTACCTAGAAATGAAAGAAGACAAAAGGAAATATACAGGGAATACATATTTAAAAAACACCTCAACACACTGCAGAGATCAATACTGTTACCAATGCAAGAGAAGACGATTGTCTTTAGGGATGCCATATTATCTGGGGTCATAAATATAACATCCACATATTACAGGTACCTTAAAGATGAAAATAAACGCTTAAGCACACAGGTTCAGCATAATTAGACAGGGAGCTCAACATATATAGCTTCCAGTAGATCATACAATCTGGTTTCAGTCTAATGACAAAGCATGTGGAGAAGCTCCATGCAAAATAGACATGACATATTGTCACATTTTTAGGCAAGCAGTTCCAAAAGGCAGATTGTCCAATCAGGGATCTGTATTGTAGAAAGTGTCAACATGACCTACATATTCAGTATACTGAATAACTACTTGTAACAAGTCAAATTTGGAAATTTTGGAAATACTGTTGGCATCAGGCCAAACAATACAAGGGCAGAACTAAAGAGAAAGCAAGTAAATTAAAATACCCTCAAGAACATTCACTAATGAATGGTCATTTCAAGTGCCATCACTAAGCTACGAGTCATTCTCAAGTGTAGCTACAAAACTGTCATGGGATGATGATGATGAAAAAGCACTTGAATGAAAGCAAATTAGAAACGTACCACTTCTTCTTTCTTTCTGAATCCGGTGAAACACAACACCAAGTTCAGCATGGTTGTACAGTAGAGTGGCCGGGAAGAGAATGGAAGGGGCTATATATATATATATATATATATATATATATATATATATATATATATAAAAAGGAAATACAAAAAAAGTCAACATTACGAAAGAGCTCAATAACAGTAACACGTCATACTGAAATCCACCAAGAAATGCCTCTTCTAAATATCTTCTGACTAATTTCTTGGTAAGAAAAATTAAATGCTAAATAACACACTTTTTTCCCCCCCAATAAAGATTTTTTACACAAAGAACAGGTACAAACCACCAAAATGGTGTGAAAAGTACACTTCACATTGAAGATTTGGACAGTCTCAGTAGTCAATAGTTTATTTACCTCTTCTTTCGCTGCACAGTGGAGTACAACAGGTGGTCCAAGAATTCTGTTGTCCTTTTTATATAAGTATCCATACTCTGGACACTCAAAATCAGTCAGTATGAATATCGTTTCAAATTCTGTGTTCTCACCATCTCCGAACTCTTTCACATTACATGTTTTAATACAGGGAACTTTAATTTCCTAAAGAAAGTAAAACAAAAAATAAGTGTACTACTAATGTAAAATGGCACCACACCCTTGAGCCATGAGAAAGTACACTACCATATATTATGTACAAATAATGCCTGTTTTTATCTTCTCCACAATCTTTGCAAATCTGGTTATTGACACAAAGGACTATGTTGAAGTAATTCAATCATTTAAATACAGGCCATGCACTTAATATTAAACAAGTAATTAAACAGGCTAGCAGACAGTCCTTATTCATTTGAAGATGACAACTAAAAATAACTGAATAGGCCTTTTTTCCTTTTATGACTTAATAAAATAAGATTTGTGTTGTCTTCTTACGAGTTCTTCAGTTTCACTTAAAATACACAAGGTAAAAAAATGTAAGTATTCAAATTTGTATCTTGTGTTATGAATCAGTCTATTCTAAAATATATGTATGAAGTTCATTTTTCATAACCAATTCATAAATTACTGGTTTAGGTTTTTTTTTGTTTTTGTTTGTTTTGTTTTTTTAATGTACCGCTGGTTTTACATCCCTCAGTTTGCACTAATCATATTGTATTATACCTTCCCTAATGCAACACTGAGTAATACAAAATGAATCAAGGTCTGTGAAACCAGCAGTGAATGTATTAGATATTTAAGACATGCTTTATACTGCAGTAATATAAGCTGTGAAATACTGTAAAAGAATATTTTACATGCAACATTTGTCACTGTATAAAACCCTCAAAACAAAGACCCATCTCCAAGTGGTAAAGCCATCAAACAATTGCTCCAAATCAAAAAGGACACCATTTAGTTATAGAAAGTGTTCCTCTTCACCAGTTGTTAAATTCCACAAATGTGCTATAAATCATCCAAGACCCATTAGTATACAGTAAACATGTGCTATTACTCTGGACACCTTAAACAAACCATGCAGGATTGGTCTCCATGTGGATTTAAGCATGCACAATCCAAATTCAGTGACATACCATATTTACTATAGTTTTTATAAATGTATTGCCCGACTCGCTGCCAGGTTCACCTCCTTTAATCCTTACAACTGGGACCTCCATTACTTTAACAGCCTGTAAAAGGAAGCACCAACTTAATACAACGATGACTATAAACCACCACCTAGGGCTTTTCAGCACTTTGTCTTGTCAAATATGTGTTCCTATTGTTCACGATTTCCTGTCCAGTCTATTGTTGGATCTTTCGCCTCTTCCATCCTTAGTGTTGAAAGAAGCAGTTTGGGTACAGGCGAGGTGTCCTCTGGTTCTGAACCCAGTCTTGTATTTTATTAAATTCTAAAATCCCATAGTTTAAATTTAACCAAGAGTGTACAGTTACTGGATTTATTTTTAATATAGCGATATTGGAATTATTTATAATATACTGTTGTATGTATTCTTAAATATATATCATTAACTTAATTACAAAAGTTGTAGAAAACAGAAAAATCTATGTTATTTTTGCAGGTACTTACTTGAAACTCAAAAATAAAGTATTTTATCCTCAAACAAAATGTTGCTATTAAGATTTCAAATTTGGAGAAAAACGAATTATCACAAACGCAACACCTTTTTGTGGCTTTGTTTACAACAGAGAGAGCACTGCTGCTCTGATTCGAATTAGTCAAGGTTTACATTCATTAGGGTTTCCCCACATTCATTACTTAATCTCTCAAGGATTTCTTGCTATTAGTTTAGACTAACACGAAGAAAAAAAGAACAGCCAAAATAAAGGCTTCCCCAAAAACTCATGTGGTTGGAATAAAACTTACCTCTAATGCTTTAAGAAGTTTGTCATCATTGCCAGCTTCCCCAACCAATACAACCCGGGTTTCAACCTGAGGCATGCCATCTAGAAATGAATTTGAAGAACAATTACAAACCCAATTAGCATGTTAAATACCTAAAACATTGTAATTTTTTATTATTTATTTATTTTAATGTGGATGCTACTAAACAAGCATTTGTTACAGGCTTGGTACCTGCAGATATTTTAAAAACAGAAGGGACTTGTATTGCTGTAAAGTGTGTATTTACAGTAGATTAACATTTCTTTCCAAAAGCAAACAATCTGCAAGCAATTCAACAGAAAAAGGAATGTTAGACAATTACAAATGAACTGAAACTGAAAATGGTATTACTAAATAATTTGTAATTGTCACACTCCTTTTTTCTGTTCCTGTGACCTTGGCAGCCCTACCTATATTTTATTAAGGGTAAATGTTAAACAAAAAAGGAACGCAACACCTAGCTCACAGAGTTGGAATGTTGTTATCCTTGTTTCACAACCAAGATAAGCAGCATCACATTGATTTATTAGTCACATTACTCAGTGGCAGAATAAAACCTGTTTAAATAAAATCCTATAATGAAAATGTCAAGATGTCCTTGAATTATGCTTCTTTGGTTGCAGTTTTGTAAAATTAACTTTTAATTGTTCTCTTTTCAAAGCATGAGTAAATTGCAGACTAGAAATAGCATGACAATATGGCCAGATCTTCCCTTTAAGAACTGTTTTTAAAAAGTCACATTTGTTACTGCTTATTAGCAATACCATAACTGGACCATCATTTCTTATGATAGCAGTTACCAAAATGGAAATGGATTTTAACGTCTTGGTTATCACCCCAGAACCTACTGAAGTTCTACAGACATTATTCTAAAATAAGAAACTCGATTCACTCAATGAAACTCTATGCCACCCATGTGTCCTGCTTGGCAACAGTGTTTTAAAAGCAACAAACCTAGGATTAAACACATTCTTTTATTAAATGTGTTCCCAATTACCTTCAATATCCTGTGATGTGGAACCAAGAAATAAATGTTCTTTGGAGGTCTCTGCCAATCTGGAGTCAAAAGCAGATAAGTCTAGACTCCGACCAGTTCCAAGTGTTAAAGTACTACTATCAGCCATTTTGGACGAATAGCTACAGCTTTTCAAGCTCTGTAAAATAAATGGAAGAGAGAGGAATAATGGACCTCAGAGTAAAGACACAGTATACTGTAGTGCAAGTTATATTTTTATTATGAATGTATGGTTTTCTTGTTGATAACAATATGATCAAGGTCTTGAAGTTTGAGTAGCGGGATGTTTGCGATTTTCTGGGATCCAGACAGGAGTTTAGTGTCGCTCGCAAAACAAAATAATTTTCTTTGTACAGTAATACATCGCACAGAAATTCGTAAATCAGTAACAGATTCTCAGATAGGAATGTGACTCGATAACAGCCTGTATTAGTACTGTATTACTGGTACCGTTTGTATTATGCCACAAATTCATGGGCGTGGCTAATATTGAATGTGCATGTTGCCACTGCTACACCTGTTTAAACAAACAGACAAAAGAATACAACAGCATAACCCGTAATGTATATAATTCGTCGTAACTAAACTGAATTGTCAAACCAATGTACCTGAAACAAGAGTAAACGAGTATGTTGAATCTATTTACGCTTAAAATAGTACTTTCTACAGACACCTACTGCATTAGCAAATCAATCGGTTTTTTTTTTTAAAAAAAGAAGACAATTAGCTATATTTGATACGTCTTTATGTAACGTTACGGAATAGCGATGCATATTTAATATTTCAATAAACGAATAAAAATACTTACATATAGTATTCAAACAACAGAAACTAGAACTTTATATAAAAACGATTAGATACTAGTCGTTATTTTTTATTTTGCATTGCTAATGTCACGCGGAGCTGTTCCTATATAAGATAATATAGAAAAAATAACAAAACCTCAGACACTCACCTATTGAGATAAAACAGCAAATCGCAGGCCTCTGAGGACACGAATGAGTAACACTGAGAAAACAGTAAACACAAAAATTATACTAAAGCTTTTTTTAACGAAGAAAATACGAACACAAACAATCGCGGTAACCTTCGCGCACCGCTTTGCTAAAACATATACTTTAAATAGTTAATTTCAATGCATTTGAACTGTGAACCCTCATTCTCTTTGCTACAAGAAGCTGTCTCGCCCAGCTAAATTCAAAATGAGAGTCAAACACGAGATCAGCAAGCTGATTGGACGAGACGGGAGAGCATGTACAGGAAATGATGTAGCGCGCTTCCAATTGGTTACTCTCTTCAGAGCGCAGGCAGACACTCCTTTCATACAACTCGTTTGGTTCAAATGTAATGTGTGATTTGATTACTGGAAAAGAACTGCCAGCAAATGAGACAGTAGTTTGTACCGGACATTTTGTGAACTGAGTTATTTATATTGGTTTGTTTAAAATGACCTGTTAGTTTGAGGTAGACATACAGTTATCCACGTGTTCTGTTGGTCCTGCATTGCAGGCTTTTTAATGTTTTAAAATAATGGCCACAACACTGTGTAGTTGTTTAAACAAATGTGTTGCATTAAACATTTTCATCTACAAATCTGTAACTTTTACATATGCATATTCAGAATATATGTTTTATCAAACCAATGTTTTGGAGCGTGTGGTTTCGATATCATTAGCATAGAATTGTAGCGATACTCCCTAGTGATACCTTACTCGTGCGCTTAGTCAATGCTGTTTTATTCATATTCAAATTGCTCGTACCATCTCTTTGAGGTTTGGCTCATAAAAGAATGGCATTAAATGAATTTCTTTCATGCACTGTAAAACCCTTAACAGACTTAAATGTTTATTTTTGTTACTCATAGTACACCAACACACTTCTAACTGGTGATTTACAAACCAAAGTAATTACAAGATAAAATGGCATGACAGGCAGACCCTTGGGCTACCAAGCTATTGACAGGTGTCTTGTCAGAACTCACTAGATCGCTCTAAGCTACTGTACGTACTACGTTCTGTCAGATAGCCCCAAAGGAAGAGCTTGGGAACATAAGACATTTTCACAATTAACAAAAATGTACAGGAGACTCCCGTAGCATATCTTAATAAGACACGGGTGAAGGTGCATCAAGTGTTAGCCCATTCATTTATAGGGTCTGCACTGAATACCACCTTGAGCCTGAATTTATTCTAAAGTATAGCAGACCCTAATATATTTCTGTGTATCAGATCACAAGTGGGCATTCTGATGGTGCTGACTACTCATGGGGTTGATATTAGTTGATATACAGTGCACCAGAGGTTATAAGGTGGTATGGTTATGGCTTCTTTGGACCATAATATCATTACGCTAGCACAGTGTCTTATCTATGGCTCCCTATGGTTATAAAGGGGGAGCACTATATATAATATATTAAAAAAAAAAAAAAAACTCGTGGTACTACGTGGTACGTATTTCATAGTAGGAACATTGTTTTAAATAGTTTTCATGCGGCCATAAATGGTGCAAAAACTGATAAAGGTAATGGATGATTTCAAAAACATGTTTTGAAACTAGCAATATGACAGCATTTGACACTGCTAAAATGAACAGAGCTTTCCAAAGTATCCCATGCTGATTGCAGTTTATTGGTTGTTTTGTACAGATTAACAGTTATACTTATTTATGTATTTGACTTTCTTTCCAAAATCTTGCAAACTATTTTAACATGGGTGCCATTCCATATCTACCAGAATAACTCAAGTCTCTGGTACTAGAAAAGCACTACATGGGGGCTGAACCTTGGTGAACTCAAGGGAGAACTGGAATCGAGCGTGAAGAATCTTTTTCAGAGTTCTGAGTTGCATCCGATTTCTCTTTTGAGCTTAAAATAGCTTCAGTTACTTTACTGAATAATTGAGAGCCCTGTTTTTTTTTTTCAGAATTGGCTGTATTTGAACTGGAATCCAAACCCTTCTTTGCTCGACACAATTTTTGCTCCACAGAGTAATTCCACAGAGGCTCCTAACAGGTACAGACAGATGCTTGCGATGAATCACTTAAGGTCGCTCCTTCAACCTTTAGAGGGACTTGCCAAGCTTATTCGTGCCAGTATTTCTTGGATTAATTTGTGATATCTGCAGTTCTTAGTACATGTCCTCCTTCTGTTGTTTCAGTTTGTGGTTTTGCTTGAAACACATTATCTGTGGAGCATGCCTCGCAGAGTAATAGAATAGAGTTTTCCGCAGCTCCAGGAGTGCTTGCTGGGTTTTGCAGTGATTGTCGTTGGTAGCTGTATCGATACAAAGATGATGAGCCTTTAGGTGAGGAGAGCCACAGGAGTTCAGGCTGGATCCTTTATTACGGCCTTTCTTAGTCTGAAAACATACAGTGTTGTTAAAATAAACAATTATACATTTTATCTACCTTTTTTTAACCAGATCATTTACATACCTCAGTCTTTGAATTTATAAATAATATATAATTTGTAATGATTTTGCTTGGGAAAAGTAAATCTGGGAACAGGTTATTTGGATGCACTATAAATATCATAAATCATAATATAAATATATATTATACTTTGCAATGAAATATTTGTGCATAGTTCCAGTTATTTGATTGCCATTATTTAGGTGGCCTATTTTTATACAGCCAATGTCCTTACCTAATGAGAGTGTGGTTAATAGGACTCTAGGAAAGGAAATTGGTAAGGAAAGACACATTAGGGCATCTAAAAGATGTGTGTATTCAGAATGTTTACATGCGTGACATATTCGGAATACTTATACATATTTTGGAAAACGAGTATTCCAAAAAAAGCATTTTAGATAATCTGTTTATATGTAAATGGAATTTAATATTCCACATTAACATGGAGACAGAAATATCCAGAACACTACACACCTTGGGCATGTGCAATGACAGAATTACAAACGTTTTAAAAAGCAAGACGAGTTTAACGGGAGTCATTTGATGTGGTGCCCTTAATGTATTAATTACAATTAAACACTACATAGACAATCTCAGTGTGTTGAAACTTTATTCCTTCCGATAAACTGGCATCTTCATACCAGGTTACTGTAACAGTATTTGTAGTAGATCAAAACATAAAGCAAGGCAAACTTCAATCAAACACAATTAAATTGTAACAGCGGAAAAATGGAATACCTAATAGGTGCAGTATAAAGTTTTAAACTGCACATCTGGCCATGTGTTTATCTACTTGCAATTCAATGGCTGTGTGTCTCAGCTGTACTATTATTTGCAGAGCACTGGTTCCCTAAATAGAGTCAGTTTAACAAATGCCAATCACAGGTTGTCTTACACATGCACAGAAACAGAGAAAGACAAGTATCTGGAATACACAGTTTACATGAACTAATATTCCACAGGTCTTATTCTGAATACACTTACTCAGAATACTGCGTATCTTAGTCTGAATATGCTGTTTAGATGAGTGAAATACCTTTTGCCAATATTCTGAATAAAAATTGAATATTAGCCTGCATGCTAATGTAATGAATGAAGCAAAGATCAGATGGGATAAAACAAACTAAATGGAACCTCAATTTGGATTCAGGTTGATAATTTCCTGGTCAATCGTCAGTTAACAATGCAACCACTAGGGGGCGATCTTCTTCTGTTCATCTTTAATTCTGCTGCTGGTGAATGACGGGGGGGGGGGGGACAGCTTGTTTGAGGCGTTTCCTCCCCCATAAAGTAGAAATACATGTTGCGTACAGTAACAATTACATATAAAAATGATAGATGTGTTTTTTGACAAATGTTTCTAATATATTCTAAACAAAATATTACCTAAAAACAAAAGCAATTATATTATACATATACAGCAACTAGAGTGATATGATGACTGGTTTGTGAGTCTGTTTCCTTTTTGTATTGATGTGCCAGTGAGTACATCAATACAAAAAGAACTGTACAAAACAAGCATTGGAAAACAGCTGGGGTTGTGTACACAAGCGATTTCCTGAAGTTAGAAAGAATAGTTCATACTCTGTGGTACAACATGATAACTAAGACAATCAGGCTAATAATCAAGATCAACTAACTGTACACTAGGGATATGAAACACAAAGCCAAAGGACTAAACATTACCATAACTCCCTATAAAAAAAGTGAAGACATTATGTTTTACATTCCTCCTCTTAACAGAACAGTACCAGTAAGTGCACCTTGTTACCACTAGTGGCCAGATGATATCGAGTCTGCTTCTTCTGGAGCTTCAGGACCCACCAGTTCTGACGAACTGTAATGAGAATGCACTGCACAGCAGGGAATGGATCTACAGTAATTTGGTTCAAAGATGTCAGCCATTAGACACTTCTGGAAATTGAACAGGGGATCATTGATAAAAGAGCTGCAGATGTGCAGTGCAGGTTTATAATGGTGCTGTATTGATAACATGCATTCATAACAGGTTAGTGGAAGAAAGAAGCCCAGACACAGGTCATTATAATGCATTGTAATTTGTTTTAAAATGTACAGAAATGGAATTTACAGCATTGTGCCAATTACATTTTTCATATATACAAAAAGCAGCCTGCATCTAATTTTAAAAGTACTTCCTGTTGCTTCATATGCAAGTCTCAGTTGAACACTGGCTTTCACTGGTCCTGAACCATTTCACAATTTACACAGGCTGGACAAAAAAATAAATAACCTGCGACTTGTAGTGTATATTTGTTACTCACATGACTGGTACGTTATGCAAATGGAATCCCTGCAATATAAAAGCTGTATTTTTACCCTTGTTAGTAAATCACAGGTAAGCATTGTAAAGTCCAGAGAGATGTGGTAAAGTATTACAAAAAAACATGGAAAATCATGGTAAATGTATAGTCTATCAATTGGAAAACTGAAAAATGCAAGGACAGCTTCAGTCACATAGGAAAATACAGATGAAACTGAAAGACTAATAGGTGTCTGCTGTTAGATATGCAACACTTGGAAAGGTGATGACTCTGCGGCCCATTCTGGTAAGATGCAGATGGTAGAAATCATCAAGGATTGGTCACTTATCCCTCCAGAACCATTTAAAAAAAATTCAGTTTCAGTGATGTTGTGTCTGTCTGGTGGCCTTACACCCTTCTGACAATGGTATGGCAGATGTTTTTTTTATGTTTGTTTGTCTAGGGCCTGTACAAACTTTGCTGTTGGACATGGATTAAGTCCTTGTGGCAATGTGCCCCGCCCGTGTGCATATTATGTGTTGCGCGTGCGTGTGTAAATGTTGGTGTATAGTCATTGGTACACGGGATATAAACGGGTCTGTGTTTCACGTGTATTTAAAAAGTGTAGATTTGTATATAGGCACGAGGAGGGCACAAATCACTTCACGTGCTGGTTAAATGTAATATGTAAGCACGGGGTTGCACAGAATTAATTCACGTGCTGGGATTCAAGTGAATAATTAATTAGTAATTGAATCCCAGCACAACAGTATATACAGACACATTTTCTTTCACTCGTGGTTGGGTGTTAGGTGAGTGGAGAACGAGAGAGAGAGAGAGAGAGAGAGAGAGAGAGAGAGAGAGAGAGAGAGAGAGAATGAATGAGAATATTACAAAGTGAATATAAGTGTTTTCACTCACCGTGTTTGTTCGTCTGTCTGTTTAAGTGTAGTACGTTTTGTTTGTCTTTTTATTTTGGCGTATAGTGCCGTGTCCCGTGTTTTGTGTTAAAACCTTTTATTTTCTGTGCTGTTTATTAAATGCTGAGCGAAACCATTCGCTCAGCTCCACCAAACCACACATCTCTGTCTGTTTATTTCCTGCTTCTGGTCTGACGCCACCCACTCCGGCCGTCTTTGTGACAGTCCTCCAGTGAAGTAATCAGTAAGTCAGTAAGGAGTTCTAGTATTGTACAGCTATGGCCAAAAGTTTTTCATCACCTAGAATTTTAGGATTGAGATATAATTAAAACAAACAAACAAAAAAAACTATATGAACATAATTTTGATCTTTTATTTAACATGATGATATTGCAAGTGTCTATCAGAAGCCATAATAGTAATACAGTATTTCATGTTCGATTTCGAAATGTCACATTTAAAATTGTCAGTTTTTCATGAAGTATATGGAAAACTACAAAGCAGTATGTAATTCAATATGTTAACATAACATTATTCAGCAGGTTTCAATAGACTTTATGAAGCTAAATTAGTTCATTCCATAAGGTGATGCAAAGCTTTTGGCCACTGCTGTATTTCTGGCTACAGGTATTATACAAGAAGGTTAAAAATGTACTTAATAAATAAACAGATAAATAGAAATGTAAAATATAAGGAACATAAAGAAGTGCTTCATTTTTTAGTGAAGTGTCTCATTGTTGAAGACTAGAATAAGACAGTAAAAATACCCTATATATGATAAATAAATAATATTTATATTTATTATAAATCAGTTGGGGTGTGCTGGATGGGGACAGGACCACATGTTTGAGCAGAAACACGTTTTTTACAACACCTGTTTTTGGCTCGACCCACTTTTGAGGCAGCCTTGTCCACTTCTGGTTGGCTCTGTCCATTCCTTTTTTCCCCTGCTCTTTTCCGAATCCCTGCACACCCCCTAGCAGTTTATCATGTAATCTGCTTACAGAACTAAGGCCACAGTGTTGACCCTGTGGCCTTAGAAAGCCAGTTTATCATCACCACAATATATTTCAGAGTTCAAGCAAAACAATTATATTTGATATTGTAAATATAATTTGGTCTGCTCGATATTGTGCCATTATTGGTCCATATCATCACAGAAAGTAGACAAGTAAATACTATGACAACACAACCAGCAAAACACACCAGAACCAGTCACCTGACAAGCGAATTACAATTTTAAGCTGTACAACAGCTCAATGTGATCACACAGTTTTTTCAAAGAGTCAGTATCTCTGGTATAGAATGGACATACGTCAGTCAGTTTTTTCTATCTATGAATTCGGCATCTCACTCAGTCGCAGACCTCTTGTTTTATACCTTACCGGTTAAGCTCCATAAAAGGAATGGAATAGGAAATCTGTGGAAAGGCACTGAAACAGTGCTAAATAAAATCCATCAGAGTAAGCATGAATGCAGTTCTCTTGCCATGAGATGAAGCAGCCAAGTGCATTGGTGACCTGCTTTATAGTCACAGCTGAGTGTCAGGGGGTTGTATACTGGAGGGAAGCTGGAACTTCTAGTCTTTAGATGAGAAAAACAGCTTCCTCTGCAGTGCTCTGCCTTCGGGAGTATGGAATGCATGGCACAGGCAGAGCCGGGAGCCCACAGAGAGATGCAAAGACGAGCCAGGGTTTCAACTTGCAACCTTTGTTTCTGTAGCTCTATTCCCCATGTATTCACTTTCCTTTTCTTCAGTGTCAGTTAATGCAGCAGTGCACATATCACGAAAGAAATCTGAAAGTCAGAATGATAATGAAATAAATAAATAAATACACAGGCACATTTTTTACTCAGAAATGTAAATGACAATTTTCAAATGTAGAAGCTACATTTCAAGCTACAAAATGAGAAATAAACATACTGAAACTACTTATTTCCTAACTAACAGGTGTTTTCCACCCTTTTAAAAACAATACATAAATAAATAAATAATTTACACTTTAGAAAACCAGTCCACAACAAAACATTCCTTGAAACAATCCTTATTACACTTTTGTCATTGAGTTTTACTGGATTTTAAAAAGGATACTGTTAACATTTTCAGAATATTTAATTTCCTGTTTAATATCTTATTACGTGTTTTGTACAGTTCTTTACTGCTGTTTCTGCTTAAACATTTCTTTACCCGAGACTATCTAACTAATGTCCCTTTTTCAACCATGGCGACTGCTTCTTAAAAAGTTGAATTTCTTAAGCAAGCTGATTCTAGAAATGACTACTGATGGTGTGCTATTATAATTTCTGTTCCCTCTTCAACTGTGAGTTAGCGAATGGAAAATCTCAATACAGTATCACTATTAAACAGGGGTCAGAAATTACAGCTGCACACTGTTTGTGCTTACTTTTCAAAACAGCTTAATTCAGAATTTAGCTTTTGGGAGTGTTTTCATAAGCATGGTAATAGCATGGTAAATAACAATCTAAGTGGAAATGATGAAATAAAAAATTAAAATGAACATCCGTAATCGGATTTCAAACAGGTAATACATAAAATATTATAGAAATGTGAAGATATTCATGTTTGATATTATCTGATCAACAGAAATGCAAAGCAGAATCAATATCATCTAGCAGGTAGGAGAGGGGTATGGAGACTTCCACAGAATGGTTTAATATCAGAAAAATAATGCTAAGTAGAAGAAAATCATGCTCCTTCTTCGGATCATTAAAGCTGGGTTCTATGGTTTTGCCCTGTACTATACAAAGCATTATCGGAATATATAGCATGGTGCCAATTTAATATCTAGCTTAATCAACTAACCACCAGGGCAAGTAAATATCACCTTCAATTATTATTAGGTCTTAATAAGTAAGACTTATCGGTCTGTAAAACTGAATTTGCATGTCTCAAGGTATTACACCCCAAGAGCAGAACTGTTACATAATCATTTTTTTGTGGTTTCAAAAAAAGTGGAACTATTAAAATACTTGCACTGATGGCTTTGAATGGTATAGATGTTAACACTTTAACAGGTGGTGCCAGAATTACTGTTTAAGTGAACCCCTCCAGCGATTTTCAGTATGCTGGATGGAACCAATCCTGTCTTCTGAGTTATAAGGTTCTTGACTAGCCTAAAACATAAACATATAATGGCAAGAGGTTCACTTCAGTTGAGGATTTATTCATGTCAGGTCAGAATATTGTCATACGACTTAACTTAACATGTACTCTTAATTCTGCTTTGTAAGGGTAGGACCACACATCAGACGGTAACTCTTCTATTGTAATCTCTTGTAGCAATATATCTTACTAGCAGGGTATGTGTGTCAAATGCATGAATGGTGAGTTTGTTTATTAGAAGGCCCGAGAGGATACCAAGCTACAGTACACTAGAAAACAGGTTTAGTATAAAAAGGCTTGTTGTGTAGAGCTCTTTTTTTGGACCAGAGGAAGGAATGAAAACTGCACACCCTGTCATCTCAGAAATTGGTAATTATGCACATAAAATGCCTTTTTCGTATTTGCATGCTGATTTTGATGTTTAATTGGGTATTGAGCTAATCATTCTGGCTTAATCCACAAAATAAGGGTCACACCAGTGAGCCAGAAACACTGTCCATCTCCATGTCAGACTACTATATTTTCATATATATATATATATATATAGTAATCATTTTATGTGCCCCTTTAAATGGTAAAGAAGTGAGAAATCATTGAAACTTTTTGAACAGGGTTAGAAATTAACACAATTGCGGTACAAGTCCTAAGGACTAGTACCTTTTGAAACTTGCTAGTCCTTATGTAAACTTACTAGTCCTTATGTAAACTTGCTAGTCCTTATGTAAACTTACTAGTCCTTATGCGAGTCAGAATAAACAACAGCTGTTGGGGTCCCTAAAATATTAGGTTTACATTTATTTTCTTAAAAAATGAATTAAAAATGTATTTAAAAAAAACAAAAAAAAACCAGATAGAATAAACATTAATGCTCATTCCCAGATACGTTGATTGGGTTTCTGCATCTTCCTTCCCCGCATTCCGAACCCAATAAAATCCGTTGACAGCATACTTCACGTAGCATATCACTGCCTCACTAACGGAACTATCTGTAGAACCGTCCGAGATAACCGACAAATATTTAGCAGTTGTCATTCTCGGCTTTACGCTGGGTCTTTGCAACAGCGTGTATACACTCCTGTGCCTGTTTAGAATTGCTATAGCTTTCCCCACATTTAATCCTTTTGCCTCATCCAGGTCATTCAGAATCAGAATATGGTTGTGCTGCTTTGCAAGGGCGCGAGTTGTTCTGAAAAGCACTTTTAGCTTTAAAATCACAGAGGTGTTTATGGTGTGTAGTAATTGTTATGCTTTTGATGTGCCTTGTTTGACAATCTTTTGCCTTTATCAGTTTCACAGTTAAAATGCCTACTTGATTTGTCATGCGCTTTAAAATAGACTATCTTAAGGCAGATGACCCAGTCACAAATGTTCCACTCTGGTTTTTGTCATACTGGACACACACCTTGCAGTACATCTTATTTTCTAAAGGCGTAGACACTGCAGGCAGTCAAATTGTGAAAGCCAGGTTACTTGAAAAGTGCATTGCTTCTTTTCTTTGTCATATTCCTGGTGTTTGCAAATCATCATGTTTTTTTTTTTTGGGGGGGGGGGGGTAATTTACACTTACTTCAAAAGATGCAATACGCTATTAATGTATTCATTGCAGTGGTTTAAATGTAAACTTTCAGTATTATAAACGAAATCTACTTTTTAGACATCAAAACAGTATAAAAACATCAAAACACAAAGTCGCTCAAGTGAATAGCCATTCCCTCACATTCCATTTCTTTGAAACGGACCACATGAAATTGTTATTCTAATATTTTACACTAAATCTTGTAATCTGAATATGTTTAGTAATAAAACAGTTAAGCAAGCATCCCTTAAATCTATATAGTTTTAAATACTTAAACATTTTACACTGATTGAAGATCGACCTACCAAATAAAATGTGTTGGGTTCAAGCAACTGGGATTTTTCAAAAAAGAAATACAGTAAAATAATAGTGAAATTCAGCATGAGAAGTGGAGATGTAGGGAGGTTTCAGATCCAAGCGAGTATTTTGTAAGCTTTATGAATGTTTGTTCACCACTGCTACATCCTGTCAGAATTTGTTTTAAATGCAAGCCTGTGAATGTGAGAGAATATCTGTACACATTTTTTAAGCACTCGCTCACAGGACTACTGAGACACAGACATCAACTTGCGGTCATCAGTTTTAATTCACTTTGGGCGAATGGATGAGCGTTAGTTTCTAACCCTGCTGAACATTGTGTGGTTTTCCTGTGTTTAATGTAAGGCTTTTCAAATCTACTGCTTAAACACAGAACACATATGTGAACCATGCAACTGCACATATACATTTCACACCTATGGTATTAGCATAGGTGTGAAATAAGACCGAGATGAACTGGTTTAACCTTGGGCCCCATCTTTCTTTGTTACAAGTTGTTGTACAAGATGATATTGCTTCAAAAGCTGTTTCTTCACATTTGATTTACTTTGTTCCTGAATGAAACTCTTTCGATTGAAATTACCTGAAGATGACTGACTATAATGTTTAAGAAGAAATCGAATCTTACAATACGTTATTCCACAAACAGTAAATCACTCATTTTAATATACTTTACCATGACACTAACACCTCATTTACTTACTTAAATCCTAAAATACCTCTTACTATACTCAATTTTCATTAAACTATTAATTGCCATTTCTGACTATATACCACTATATTATTTTGTACATATTGTTGATTTACATCATGGTGATCTCTTATTTTTGTCATACCAGCAGCTCTAATTTTGAATGTACAGCCTTGGCTGGGGGTACTCACCACTGGCCATTCTCCCCTTCCTCCAGAAACTGCACTAAATCCCCAGACTCCATGGACAGCTCTTCAGAAGTTTTGGCATCATTGGTCACCTGAACTCGAAACAGACCACGGTCCTTACAAAGGGGACAATAAAAAGAAAATGCAATGGGAACCGATTTAAAAACGGTGCCTGTCAATTTGATCTCTCTATAGCCTCTTGCAGTGTGACCTTTGTCAGCATTTTTTAAAAATGTAGCATTATGTATATTATAAAGAGAAAAAGCGCTATATCAATGTGACTTATTAAAAGGCTTACAAAATCAAACGACCGCATGACCATTTTTCTTTAATGTAACCTTCAAAAGGTGTTTACATTTTTGTTATTGGGTTCCTCCTCTGTCTCTGAAGAGTTGGAGACCTCCTCTGGGCTGGAAGGGATCGCTTCAAAATCCTCACAAGTGTCCAGCGATGGAATCTGTCTATTTGTCCAACCTTTAAAAACAAATACAATTCATCATTTCTGCTCACTTCTAGCGATGTGTAACTATAGGTTATGCAGTCTGCATGTGACTAAACAGCAGCAGTCTAACCCTGTTAAATAATGTGTGGAAATAAGAATTAAAAATGGAAAAAAGATGAGCAACAGTAAATGAATGTAAAATGTATTAATATTACTATCTCAGTACAGAGTATTAATAACACAGCAAAATTATACAAATAAATTACTGATCTTATGAACCGACCAAATAAAAGTAAATGCGCACACCAGTAATGTCAAGTACAATTCATGGAAAGCAAACAGTTTATAATATGCAAGATTCCTTGCAAAAACAGCTTATACCAGCTGCAAATCTGCCCCCAGTGTGTGGTAATGACAAATTAAAAAACTGCTTATCGTGATAAAAGAATATAAAATGTCAATGACAATTGACAGGAGTTCCTTTGTCTTGAGTTACCTGTCTGGGAAGTAGATCTAGTAACAGCTGAGTTTGTACTTATAGTACTGCTACGTTTGCTTTCAGCCGGTACAGCATCTCTTAACGTATCTGGGAGGAAAAGGACGTTTTTACACAGCAGTGCTAGGGCAAACAAATAGTACTAACAGAAATGTCAACGCTGCACAGCAATCTACCCAGGCCAGATGAAATACACTGTAAAATGACTAAATATATTCTGCTACAAATCACACTAACTCTTATAAATAAATACACAGTACTGTCAGACGTTTTCCAAATACAGTGGTTGTGGTTAGTTACTGTACACCCAGTCTCTTGATTAAACAGGGCCATAGAGTGCCATGAGGCAATATTCCAATGAAGCAAACTGCCAGTAAGCACTGCTGTTGACAACCATTATTAAAGTCAATATTATGAAAAAAACTAAACAAATTAAGATCATCCAGAAATATGAGTTTCATGCCCTGCTGAAGTATGATTAAAAAATCAAAATTTTACAACCATGATACATTCCTTACTTCCTGGTAGTTTTTGACCACTAACATTAAAATGCTTTTATTTTATTATCACAACAAGCACTATCAAGTGCTCATGGCCTTCGGGGGGGGGTGTCCTCAGATTAAAATAATGCACACCCACTCTCTTGACAGACCAAGCATAACAACTGCACATTAAAAAGAACATGCTTTTATTGCAGCTTTTTAAGAATGATACCACCACCTCACGAACACGACACGGTGCAGGCAAAAAACGAACAAACAAAACGACAAGTCAAACTCAATTAACAACACAGCAACAAAAACTGTTTTCATGCATAATAACCCAAGATGTCCAGCTATACCTTCATACCCCAATGGAGTGGGGTCACTCTTTATTTCATGCCTCTTAGCTTTAAGATTAGGAGCAATAGCACCTGTATAGAACAATGCACAGCATTAAACAAGAGAACAACCTGCACAAAAGACAAGACAAACAGCATCAATCCCCCCCCCCCCCCCCCCAAAAAAAAGAAAGAAAAATAATTTTGCAGTGTGCAAGGGCTAGGCTAAAATAAAGATGTATACCTAGCACCAGTGATGTATCAGGCAATATAATAAAAAAGGCACTATTATGTCTGTCAAGTACACGCAGCATATGGACACTGCTGGCGTTCAGGTACCTTTTGTGCGTCTAGTAGCTGAGGAGCTGATTGAGGAGGCTAAAGAGAAGCGACGCGTGACTTCTGTCTCTTTAGACGGAGGATCTGGAGTGAAAAGCAGGGTTAGCAGTTAGTAAGCCAGGGAAGGGAGAACAAAAATACATACAAATTGGGTTTAAGCAACTTGCAGACATAGCGGTTACACTTCCATGTTATCCGGGCAATATTTATGAGTAAAAACATGTCAATTTTGTATTATTTCTCTAACCTTTTCCTTAATCCTAACCTTAAGCTACCGAATCATTATGAACTGTCTGGTTATTTGTGGGAACATTACAGATAATTATCTTTAATTGACCAACATGTTTCCTCATGGTACTCAGCTTTATATAACATTATTTAGGATATCTTTATGATCAGCAGTCCCTAAGGTGTGGATTCAACATAATAAAAAAAGACAAAGCGCTAGACATATCCCTGTTTATAGTGAGATTCACTCATATTTTCAATGAAGTGCTTCTAGAATGTTTTGAGGAAGGGGGGGGGGGGTTAGCTGGTGCAGCTTCTGACAATCATTTGAAATGCAGAAAAGCAAACTGAAAAAAAAATCTAAATTGCAAAAGGAAGATAAACCCATGCAAAGATTGCACATATGAAATAAGTCAATGCAGTTCCTATCTGATTGCAAAAGATTCATTTAGCAATTAAAGCATCTCAAAGTATTCTCCCTAAGTTAATTAATGTTGAGCTGCACAAAAGACACAGTGAAAAGAGCTCATTAATTAAATGTGGGCTCTGTATATGGGATGAAAGGAAAAGGCCGTCTAAATTTTTGTCCTTTAGTTTTATGGCCTGTTGCATCATGAGCATCCACATAAAACATACTTTAATCTACGCTGAACATGAACCGCTTTCCCATAATTCACTTTGCGGTGTTCTGGTTTCTCATAGCTACAGTTCCTAGTCTCAAGGAATCAAATTATATTTGGTCTGTTACTACATAGACATGCCTTTGGTGTAATAGAATTTTAACACAACAGATGCACATGGCTTTATTAATGTGACAAGATAGATTGCCAGTATTTATTGAAAGTGCTGTATATTTTAACATTGCTAACTTTGTTAAAAAGCTATTTTTGTTAACGACAAGGCCCCAGATATCAAAGCAGTGTCCCGAGGACAAAATGAAATGGCGAGTAAAGCAGCAATGCAGATGGCGATTTCTGAAACACCAACAGGCTCAGGGGCTGACTTTACCTTTAGAGTGAGGCCTTCGGTTGGAAAGACCCTGCAATGTGAATCGCTTTTTAGCAAGAGCAGAACGCTCAATATTATGACTGGCAGAAGCATCAGCTAGGAAAGGAAAAGCAAAGGGAAAGGCAGAAGTAAGGAAGGCAGGGTATATGCCGGCAGCTCAGAGTATCTCATGAAAGTGTTCACATGTAACAAAGCTTGAAAGCATTATATATCCACTATCACTCAGACATAGCGGAACAGTACTTGGAAAGCATGTCTTCCTTGTTCAATATTAGAACTATGTTTCTGTAGTATCCCTGCAACTTTTAAAATGTACTTATTCAAAGAAAACTGAAAACAATTAAAGGGAGAATATTACTTCCACTCCACTAAGTGTAATTTGTATTTGTTAATGATACAACATTAGTAAATTACTCAATTCATGTAAGAAGTCCCATATGATATGGAACTGTAGTAACAGTGACCTAGAACATTCAGTAAAACAAAGCCAGTAGAGACAGTAACTGAACACTGTTTGACTGACTTGTTTGTATTTAGTGATTATTATAATTCAACTAGAAAATGTATAGAATAAAGCTAGCAATTTTCTAATAATCTTTAATCCCTGATATATTTGGTTTATTTAAGTTGCCTAGATTTATAACTTCCCAGTTGCTTTAAAGCTTGTTCTTCTGTTTAATTTTCATGGTTCTTTAATAAAAACAAGAAGTTTGTACTATAATGTGATGGGAGGTGTAGCCTGTCATTATTTCTCATGACACTGAATACACCCCAGGGAATTATGCACAGAAGAAATCAAAATTATGCAAAATTATGCGGTATCTCTCTACAAGTATGTACAAGCATGAGTAAAAAAAAAAATCTATGTAGGAAACAATGGATTTTTTTTTTTTTTTTAACATAAAGTCTTTCTAAATTCCAAGATTGAAATAAAGGAACACCAACGCTTTCAGTTTGTCTTCCGAAAGAGAACGCCTACGATCGGACAGGACGAGATTATACAGCGAGTTGCAGCGCTCAGCATCAGCTGTATTTGTTACTGCATTTATGTATCTGAAAGCTAATGTTTTCAAATTAGGAAGACGGTCAGCTGTCGATGACCAAAACAAGCTGATGTCAATTTCCCCTGGCGGCAGAGCGCTGTGGGTCGCATCGGTTGCCACCTTCACAGTGTACAAAGCAAAACAAAGAAAATCTTTTACTCTCTCTTTTGCTGATATATTTTCAACGTGGGACCTTTGTCGTGGCATTTTGTGGCAAAATCGATCAATGTTCCCTTATCCTCAGTGTGATCCAACATTTTTCTCTATAATTCTCTGTTAATGGCGATTAATATTACATGCCTATGCGTAGTGATACGTTTTAGGCGTAAAATTATGCTGGTGGGTAATTTCGTAATTCCCCAGGGTGTAACTGAAGAGAATGCACATTGAATCAAACCATGCATGCTTGTTGAGTTGAAGAGGGCAGTTTTGGCTATATATTGTGCTCCAGGACTACCTGACAAAAGATTCCCAACGCCTCAACTTGATACCAATTTCCTGTAAGGTTTTCTATATTTCTCTTAATGTACCTTTAGCTTAGTAGGATTGTTAGCTAACTGGTAAACTAAAACAATACAACAACTCCAAAATTAAAAAATCAGATCACAGGTCTGAAGCAGAAAGGACCCTTTTTTGGACTGTGTGCATCGCACTTGAATCACTTACTTCTCTTTTGTCTAGTGTTGGGACTAGCGGGGCTGCTTCTCTTATTAACTGTTTCAGGGCTTGAGGACTCAGACTTGTTGCTTTCTTGCTTGCATGAAGACTTTCTCATATTTCTGCAAAATATGAAACAGTAATGACACACATAAATACAGAGATACAGTGTGCTGCCCTAATCTTTACCTTTATAACAGGAGTAGCTGTTAATCATTTTGTTTTACTGTTTAAAAAAATATGCAGCAAAATTCCCCCGTCATGTCCTACTTTTGACTACCCAAATAGAAATTCTCTTTACACTGAACAACACTTACACATACAGTAGTAAATAGCCAGGTTCCAAACTACTACAGCTGTATGTCCACATGGTGGCAGCTTACACCCACAATGTACCTCTAAAAGCAAAATAAATTATACAGAACTGTACCTTGCATTGGGGGAATTCATAGTAGCATGATATACATTTTCAGTGATCCTTTGGTGAAGCTGGCTGGCCTCTATTTATTCAAGAACAAAGAATACAGAAAAGTACAGTTATTAAAGGAATTTCTCGTGTTATATAAATAAATGTATGTCTATAATACATTTTAGAAATGTATCTAAGAACTCAGAAAGTACACCTATCCAAATTATTTTTTGTTTAACATTTCTCCAGGGTGTAACTGGATGTGTGAGCTTGGATTTACCTGAATGGGGTTCCAGGACATCCAAATATTTTGAATTACAGGCACCCACCATAGATTGCCTACCTGTGCCAACCTCAAGCAAACTAATTAAAATGGAAATGTAATTGAAAGTAACAGTCATACAATGGAGCTATAGTTTGAACAGTGGATATATAAGCTCAGCCAGTGTTGATGAGTTCATATCTGGTAAACATTGTTTTTGGAGATACACACAAGTAGCCTTCCTACAATACTGTATATTTTTCAAAACTATGTATTTTATTCCAGCAATTGCCCTTCTTACAAAACAAAGCAATAACACACTCTCGCCTTTCTTGAAAAACAACTTGCACCTGTGAAGCACAGCCTCACAGTCTAAGGAGACCTGAGCAGAAGCTAAGGGTTGGAAACTCTGTCTTAAGTTTAAATCTTTCTAATCCATAGTGAAGTAATCTCTTTACGCTCCTGTTGCAATTATAAAATCATGTACAAGGATTCGTGCAAGTTTTGTAGTGTACATTTTTGCATATTGCATAGCCTATGGATAAACTATATCCTATTACAGGACAGACACACACCTATTATTTTTCCTGTGTACAAAATATGCTGTACAAACAAAACCAGGGTTAACTTTAAATGGTAGCACAACAGGACATTTAGACCACAAGGAGTTGGGTGGTCTTAGCCTGAGTCATCTGCGGGTTGTTATCTCAAATAGGGCTGTGTGGTCCAGTGGTTAAAGAAAAGGGCTTGTAACCAGGAGGTCCCCGGTTCAAATCCCACCTTAGCCACTGACTCATTGTGTGACCCTGAGCAAGTCACTTAACCTCCTTATGCTCCGTCTTTCAGGTGAGACGTAATTGTAAGTGACTCTGCAGCTGATGCATAGTTCACACACCCTAGTCTCTGTAAGTCGCCTTGGATAAAGGCGTCTGCTAAATAAACTAATAATAATAATAATAATAATAATAATAATAATAATAATAATAATAATAATCAAAACTGCTACACAGTTCTGTATTGAACCGAGAAAACACCAGTATTAAATGACCATATACAGACTTCTCTAATAATTCTGGTTGTCTTCTTGTGTCACAAATATCAGCCAAGTGGGAATCGCTGGCCTTACTTGCGTTCCAAGCAGCACAAAACGATCTTTGGCTATTAGTCAGTATATCTCCAGAAGCCCCAATAGCTCACACTAGGAACAGCTAGAAGGCCCCCAGGTATGGACAGAATGGGTGACTTAAAAGGATTATGTGTATGCTTTTCATAACCTACAAACTCAACCATACAAAATCCATACATAGGTGAGGATATTAAAATAGGGATATCAAAAAGCATGTAAAGGTCATATTTGAAATAATGTATTGCAGAGGATACTGTATAATTAAGTAGTGTGGATTTGAAACACCTCAAAACAGCATGTAACATTGCTCTCTGTGATAATGGGAGTACCTCTGCATGCTTCCAATTGTCCTGTCAACACTTTTCGGATTTCAGTAACCCACAGATTCTTCACATCCATCGATGAGGCCTGTTCATGAAAAGATGAACAAGACGTGTGTTGGTTGGGTTATGTACTCACCCCAGTAGAAGACCTATTTGGTGTTGTTAAATTGCTTATATTTAGGGTTGCCTGGTTTAGCGTTTATTTTTCATGAGCGCACAAAATAACAAAATAAACCAGTCCAGTCGTATTTGATTGCGATTTCTCATTGAATGATCACGAGTGGGATGGGAAATATATCAAACACCCTTCAAGTTTAGCCTTCACATATCAGTTCTATTCATTTTTTTTTTAAGTTGAATATCTTTCATGCAGAACCTAAAAATCACTCTAACTTCAGAATTAGAAAAATAAGTAGTTTTATTTTTACTACATTACAACCAGCTTTACTTGACTGGCTATAACTGGACATATGGCCATTCAATTATGTAGCGATACAGCACAATACAGTACAAGGACTATAAGAAACATACAAAATTGTTTTAAATATTTTGATACTATTGGACATGAGTGAGGATGGATAGTATTTTCTAGTTAGTAGTATGATTTAGTTTTAGTAGGAGGTTTAGTTTTGTTTATTTGGCTTATCCTTACTTAAATTGGGAAAACAATGCAATAAAATGTCAAAGTGACATTTATTGCCATTTAAAATGTATCTGTTTGTGCACCTTCAGAAGAAGAGTACACTCACCTGAATTATGTAGACCTCTTCCCTGCCATTGTACCACACCTCAAACTTCTTGCTGTCTCCTTTCACGTTTTCTGTGATGCCAACAGCGCTCATCTGCAGGAAAAAAAGTAAATTAGGATTTCCTGCTTTAACTTCTTACTTGGAAACAAGCGAGATGGACAGATACATAAGTTTTCTGTGTTTGCCTGATTCTTCTTATTACTTAGAATAGGATTGTCTAATTGTTTTTACCACCCCTGGTTGCTTTTACCTGCTTACAAGTTCAATAGCATCGAAAATATTATTATAGGATATTGCTAACTGACATAAGCCACACCAACAAACCAACCAACACCACTTCCTCACACTGAAATACAAGTAACTTGTCTGACCTTAATCTACTTTGTGCATCATTATATTACAATCACAAAGGAGTCTGGTGCACTAGAACATGTGTTACACGGTACAGGTAGTGTTATGAACAGTTTAACATATTGCCTATTCTTTAATAAAAACTGCTTTTCTATAACTGAAGGTTTGCTACAGCTACCCATGAACATTAAAAAGTAAAATTACTGTCAAGAATACTTGTGTCGGTAAAATAAATTTGTACACTTGTAAAAAAGATTTGTACCTGTGTAACAGGGCGAGGAGCCCTGTACATGTATTTATTAATTTATAGAACGGGGTACCCCTCCGCCCCTGTGCAATTTATTATTTTGTATTTGTTTTGTGGTATTATTATTGTTATTGTTATTATTTATTTATTTATAAATATGATGGCTGAGTCTGTTTTGTTATTATTTTGTATTGTTTAGCAGCGTGGATGGGAAGCCCCATCCACATAAAAAAACCTTGTGCAGAAGGTGACCATCTCCCGAGTTAATTAATTGTTTAATTGTTCCTAATTGGGAGATGGTCACCTGTATATAAGCCTGCAGTTCTCCATGCTCTGGGTGGGTGTTCAGAGGAGTGAACGAGAGCGAGCGAGAGAGAGAGAGACAGAGAGAGAAAAATCAAAGCGAAACTTAAAAACCCTATAGGAACAGTGAAGGCGTTTGCCCAGCCTGACCTGTAGTAAGTTTTGTGTTTGTGAGTTGTTTTTGTTTATCTTTTCTTTCGCTCTGTAAGCAAGTGTTTTTGTTATTTAAATAAATGGCGCACAGCACGTCTTTTTGCACCGCAGTATTTGCTTCTTTGTTTTTGTTCCTGCTGCTGGCCTGACGTCACCACTACAGCCATCCCTGCGACAACCTGTAAAAAGCATTCTGTGTAACTGTAAAATTTGTAAGTTCATAAAAACTACGGTCTCGTAGTTTATGATGTCACATAAACCCTAGATGGAATTATTTTCCTGTAACTCACTGAAGCCCATCTATTATTCTATATGTCTATTAATAGTTTATTTTTATATCCGTTGTTTTCAATTGCCTATATGTGTTATGAAGGAAAACAAATAAGTAAAATAACACCAGCTAAACAAACATCACTATCGTGAATATTGCATTTGAATTGGTGCATTGAGCAGGCTCATATGTTTTTTGTTTTTATTCAGAATGCTTTTTACAGGTACAAATCTTTTTTACGAGTCTACAAATGTATTTTACAGGTAGGCCTACGCATTTATTTTTGACAGTTATTCCACTCCATATTGAATTGCCCATAAACTAATACATTAAATTACACTGATTCATCTTTATAACAAAAGTCATGTATTTTCTTGGTATAAATCATCGTTTTCATATGGACCAAAAAGTAAAAAAAAAAAAAATGACATAAAGAAAAAAAAAGTGGAAGGTGGAGTGAGGCGAGGGTGAAACAATACAGTAACAAGCATGTGTACATTCCCCGTCAAGGCTGTGCATACAAAATCAAGGGCATCTCTGTATCACAAATTACATCCACTATATACACTATATATAACCTTTACCTTTAATGAATGCTTGAAGCCATAAGACGGGGTCTTCTCATGGCCATCCACAGTCTCCTCTCGTTTCTTACAGAACAGCAGCATCTTGTTATACAGGAAGAGGTGCCTCTGCATGGGCTTGAACCGGGCAAGATCCTTCACCTTGCTGTGTCCTTTTTTGTGTTCTGTCCACACGCTGAAGGACCCTTGCATCAGCAGTTTGCCAAGATCATTCAGGTTACCCTATAATTGTTTTTTTAAAACATCACTTCAACTCTAATTTTGTATTTATTATACCATTATCTCCAGTCATTAACTTTTTTTTTGTTTGAATCACATGATAATAATAAGAATTAATAATAATAAATAATATAACGTCTCTTAAGCACTCTCAAGTTGGCTTTTCATTTGTAACTTTTCTTCTTTAAAAAAAAAAAAAGAATTATACACTGCATAAAAAGTGGCCCTTTGTATTATAATGGACACCTATAGCAATATAACATTTTACATCTGTTCATAATGTCCAAGAGATGAGCCGACGGGATCAATTCACCTGTCACTATTGAAATAATTATTAAAGGCCCCTTTGTTTTCCAAGTGTAGGAGATGACATTCTTCATAAAGTGTTAATTATACAATTGATTATTTGTATGAGTTTTTATATTTTCAAATTTTGATATGTAGGACATGTAACTAGCTAAGCAAGACTCTGCAATTTTCCTGTCTCTCTAAAAAAAAAAAAAAAAAAAACATTTGCAGTCTCTTGTATCTTGGCATCCAGGCAGAGCGCCAAAGTTAGCAGGTGTCTAATCAAGATGGGTGGAGGAGTGGAGATACAGTGTGAAAACAGAACACCACAAACAAAGGACTAGTTTGAAATGGTGTCTAACAGATTAAGTTAAAATGCTTAAATGTGATGCACTATAAAATGGGATAGATTTGAGCGAGTTTCCCCCCCTTACCAGGAGGTGTGCTGAAGGTGTGTGATAGCAGGGTGGATCCATACTGATTGGAAGAGAGTATAAGAAATGGGGTGGAAAGGCTAATCTATTCATAGTATTTAATGTAATGTTTTTGTTTGATAGTCAATCAATTCTTTGATTTGACTCCACGGATGTCTGTGTTATGATACAAACGTATACATTAGGGCATGCTGTGACCTGCACGTCTTTGCTTATAAACATCCAATGTTTATATGATTGCATTAACATTATTTTCTTTTATACATATAAAGTATTTTTGATAAAAAAAAAAAAATAATAATTTGTCGGATTTATTTCCCTACACAAGGTTATACAAAAAAACAAAAAAAACTACGAGGCCTCACTTTATTTAAATCTACTACAGGTCTTAAGTAAACACATGTAAATATTTGAAATCAATGTTTGCCTGATGAGGAATGAGATGCTATTGACATACCGAATTAGAAACTTCCTGCAGTGTATTGTACCCGCCCTTTAACAATTAAAACATACCTCAAAACCAGTTATAGCAATCTGATGCATAGAGTCATTAACTGACTTGATGATGTCTAGCATGCTTGCTAGGGCCTCCTCCAGCTCTGCAGTGCCTTCTGAGTTCTTACTACACTTGAGCATGTCCTAATGAAAACACAAAAAAAAGCCATAGTGTGAAAACATTAGCAGCCACTCTAGTCAGGCAGGGTGCGCTAAACTGTTGCCCCAAGGGTGGAAAAGTGATGGGCAGTGGGCAATATTGTGGCTTTATTGCTTTATTGTGGAGGTCACTTTTTCAACCTAAGGGTAACAGATTACATACGTTAGTTGCTTGGCAAAGCAGATGCCTAGTTAAAACATCGACCCCATACACACACACATTGCATTGCACAGTATGATACACTAATACTACTAATACTACGGTTATAACGAAGTCCAGTTGGGGGAACATTTGCAGCAAAACAATGATAGTGGAGACACACAATGAGTGGGCCACAAGAATCTAAAGCTACCACTGTTGTTAAGCTCTAGGGTTCAAGCAACCATGCAATTTCCACAGACACCAAATACAACTTGAGGTCCTTGATACCATGAATTGTCAAACCCTGCTCATTTACCTTTAGCATCAGCTGATACTTGGTGATCCTCTGAACAGGTTTCAGTAAATAGGCATCCAGAGAAAGTTTATGATCAAGCTTTCTTTGGCATTCCTGCAAAATCACAAATATTTGAATAACGTTAATATTTAGTGTACTGACGTATGGAAACTGTTTTGCCTTCTGATGCTGCATTCTGCCTTTCACTAGTTACAAGCTCGATTGCAAAAAAAACACTTATGTTCGAAAAACGTGTTTTTAGTTTCTTCCTCCACAAAATCGTAAAATCATACAAGAAAACGTATATATGGTGTCTCCAAGCTCGCGCACATAAATATAGCCTAATCATGTATTATTGTGAATAATAAAACAAGTGCAGAGAAATGTCGCAGCCGACAGCTTATGACTTTGACTGCTGTGCTAGGGGTAGGCGTGCTGTGATGACGTTCTACAAGTTCACAACACGTATGAATGTGTATCAGCTATCAATAAAAACACTGTTGTCTTGCGTCCGACTGATCCATATACCTTAATCAGTAAATCATTTTGTAGCAAGCCTGTTTTTTAAAAAAACTACTATAGATTTCTATACATATGTTCTTGTGAGTTACTTGCTTAGCTACTGAGAATGCGCTGTGCTTTACTCGCAGCATCACTTTGGCGCCATAATCGGTCGCTGTAAATTACAGTCAGCCATTTCTTCGTAACGGTTTTCTCTTGAGCGAGAAGGACGGGACCATTGCTCTATGACTGGATCTTCCGTCAACAGATTTTCAGGTAAAATAACTTTTAGACCCACAGTTCAAGGGTTTATGTTTCAGCTGATATCCCAATACCAGGGCCAATCACTGCTTTCTATCTAAGACTTTCATTTAGTTAGCCACTGTGGCTAAAGTAACTCAACATTTTTTAGCCACACTGGAAAATCTTAAGCCATTTAATACTATAAACAGGTTATAAACATACTGGTTCACCAAGGCAAAAAGACGTGTGTTTTATTTGAAAACACCTAGATATTTAAATGCCAGACCCTACCATTTACAATACACATAAATATTATATTTAAATTGAACTACAACTCTTGATTCCCATTTAATAAATGTCAAACTTAGTCCCATGTGAAAAAACGGATTACCGATTACAGAGATATTCATGTACTGCATAATCCTTTACGTTATTTGACTGTGACACAGTTTTCTTTTCACTACAGAATTGTACAGCAAAAGTGTGCCAGTAGACAGTGCTATTAGTGTGTTAATAGTAATGCCTCCCTGACCAACCACAGCTACAGTTACACAAGATTGTACTAATGTGATTAATAATATTAGTAGGCTTGTACAGCCACTACTTTGTTTAAAAAACGGGTTTTTTAAAAAAAATTTTTACCGTGTTCTTTCACCAGGGACTACTGACAGTATATTGTAATAAATGTGTTTATTCTTTATTCTTCCTCTTTCGAATCCACTCTGTTACTATTTCCAAAATATATTTCAGCACATTTTGGAGATAGCAAACAACGAAAAAAAAAAAAAAAAACACTTAACTGTGGTCTTTTGAAGCTGCTTGTTTCTGGCTTGTCCTCTGTGAAAAGGTATGTTTGAAACCATGACTGCTTCACCTCCCTGTGACTAGTATCACGCTCATATTTTAGCTTTTTGTACATGGGTGACTGGTATTCCTTGGGCTACATCTTTTGAAACATGATTCTGGTAATTTGTCTGTACAATTTTTTTTTTCCGTTTTTACAAGCAGTGCTGTACGCTGTTTCTAATTAGAGCCGTCCTCCTGCCGAACACAACGTTTGTGGCATGCATATGTTACGTGATCAAGCCAAAGGGCTTTAATTGGGCAAAATGAAATCAAACTAAACAGTCTATATTGATTCACCTACCAACACACGTTGTATGTGCTGGCAGTCTTACACAAGTACATTTTTCAAAGCATTCGCCACCGTGGCGAACTTTGGGAAAAATAGTTGAGCCACAAGGGAAAAAGTTGCGCTTGTGGCGAGGGGCTAGCAGGAATGTAGGATCATAGGAAGACAAATTATTTTAATTCATGTTTTAAATTAAATAAAAGCAAAGTGTACCTGAAAGAATTGACTATCTCCACATTGTCTCCATAGAGCTTCAGAACGAGGTTTGTTCTGACAGTATTTTTCATAAATCTGAAGATCCTCTTTCTGAAAGAAAAATTTTAATATATATATATATATATATATATATATATATATATATATATATATATATATATATATATATATATAAGGGATGGGACGAATACAGTGGTTACGAATAATTTTCCTTTAAGGTCTCACTGAACCGACACATTTCAATTGAAAGCTGGTTAAACTTTTAAATCACACAATTAGGTTGTGCTGTGTGTATAATCTCCAAAGTGCTTTCAATTAAAAAAAAAAAATGTCGCCATCTGTAAACAGGTGAGTTTCACATGGCCAATGCAGATCCACATTATGAACACATAAGCATAACAATAGTGTGTAATGTCTTCAGGTTTTTTAAAATCCTTCTTGTTACAATTCTTCGATCTGTTGATGTTGAGGTTTAAAAGTTTGAAATTGATATGAGGCAAAACATACATGATGATAATTGCTAAGGTGACCATATGGCTCAGAATGAGTTGAAAAGCATGAACTGTCCCGCTGAACACGGAGCCATATTATCACAGTATTAAATTGGCCAATTAAAAGCCGACAGTTCCCTTTGAATCGAAAGTACTCTGCAAAACGTTAGGTTACTTACCGTAACCCTGGTTCCATGAAAGAGAAGACGACCACCAACGACATTATGTATGGGATATGCCTGCCCATTGGGTAGGTAATTGTTGAGCTCTCTATACCAGAGCTGCCGATAGGCCCCTTCCTGGGATGATGCACTCGGTCCCACCCACCGAGGGATTAAAACCGTCATCCTGAGGAAGCCATTTCTCTTTTTCCATCGAACCCGTGAGGGCGACCGATGCGACCTCGCGGTTGGTGGTCGTCTTCTCTTTCAGGGAACCAGGGTTATGGTAAGTAACCTAGCGTTCCCTTTCAATTCGAAGACGACCACCAACGACATTGTGTATGGGATAATGTATACCAGCGCCGTTGCGAGGGAGAAGGAACGGCAGCAGAGGGATGCATCAGAACTGCATAACCCAAGGGTTAGCGGTGTGAGCTTGCACCCTCAAGGACCCTTGTACCTAATGAAGGCAGGGCAGGATCTACCACAATAAGGCGGTAGAACCTGGAGAAAGTATGCGGCGTAGCCCAGCTAGCAGCAGTACAAATATCGGACAGCGAGGCCCCTCTGAAGAGGGCCCATGATATAACCAACCCTCTAGTTGAGTGTGCGGCTACTCTCCCAGGTGGGGGCAAGCCAGCACCATTATACGCAGTCAAGACCACTGTGACACGCCAGTGTGACATGCTGCTTTGACGGGCTGTCCTAGGGTCCGTGTCCTGAGACAAAGAGCTGGTCAGACTGACGCAGAGCTCTTGACCCATCACGTAGCATCTCCCGCACTGGGCAGAGGAAATTGAATTTCTCCTCTACTGTTGAAGCAAAAGGGGGTGGATGGAAGGACTCCAGTTCCACAGACTGATTAATGTGGAAGGATGTGATCACCTTGGGGAGGAAAGCAGGTTGGTGCGCAGAGACACCCTGCTGCCATCCTCCCAAATACACATGCAGGAGCTGTGCACAGACAGCGCCTGCAGCTCACTGACCCGCTTAGCAGAGGTGATAGCCATGAGGAAGGATGTCTTCATAGACAGGTACTTCAACTCTATGCTCCAAACGCGCCTTTAGAAATCAGGTAAGTCAATTTTTAAAGGGGCAACGAACCCGGAGAGGAAGCGTCGGTTTACTATATATATTATAATATTAGATACAGATAAATTACTCCACAGCTGGTCCTGTTAAAGCCGTGGTATATTTTCAAACTCTCAAAATGATGCTAACAAAAACTTTCTGTACACTTACCCTCTTCAAAAAACAAGTTCCCGCCAGTTCTGGATTTTCTGTGCAATTTTCTAGTTCTTTAAGAAATGTCCTAAAATAAATATTTTTTAAAAAGGTATATATCAAAACAAGATACAGTATAAAATATACATTAAATAGAAAATAGTGTTCAAATAGACATTAAACAGAATTCTATTTTAACTTTTTCTCAAACAATTAACAGTACTTACAGGCCCCTAAATTATATGTATAATGTATAATGCAAACACGCTTCCACTGCCTAAATGCCACTAAAAAGATAATTGACTACAAAAATATTTGTCTGCGGGCAACGGTATTAAAAGCAAAACACTGAAGCAATACAGAAGCTTTTAAATTAAACCCATTGTGTAGTTTTGTGTAATGCACGTTTGTTGAAATTTGATAGCCGAATGGGAAAACAAACAACAACAATGAAACAGCTTGGAAAAGCTTATTTCTGGTGTCAGTAGGCCCTATTCACAAAGCTTGAACCCATGAGTTCTTTTCAAGTTTAATACAGTAATCTGTTGCATATCTGACTGCGGTGGGACCAGAGTAAGGGCAGATATATAAAAAGTCGGATGAATGAATCCTGTTTTACACAATTATTGTTTCGACATTCAGCTTTTATTAGGGAACTCCCCTAAATCCCTTGTTTAGAATGATACAGGGTATTAATGCTTGTGACAGGGTAGCCGTCTGCCGTGTGCGTGCATGCATTTGCTGCTGAGTGACAGGCAGGAGATTGAGACGTAGGTTGAAGTTGATACGCCCCGCAGACGAACAGGATTTACATATCAACACACTGACAGCTCATGTGACACTACCAGCAATGGCAGCGAACGTGCAACACAGTGTACGAAAACATTTTATTATTATTATTAATTTCTTAGCAGACGCCCTTATCCAGGGCGACTTACAATTGTTACAAGATATCACATTATCTTTACATTCAATTACCTATTTATACAGTTGGTTTTTACTGGAGCAATCTAGGTAAAGCACCTTGCTCGAGGGTACAGCAGCAGTGTCTCCCACCTGGGATTGAACCCACGACCCTCCAGTCAAGAGTCCAGAGCCCTAACCACTACGCCACACTGCTGCTAGTTCAGATATCTACAATATCTGAACTAATCTTCTCTGTTCAATAATAAACTAACGTTGCTGAAGATCATGGCAGATAAATGGTTAGGGTGGATTTGGGACGGGTGGGTGACGGATTACTGTATAGGCTGTTGTGGTTAATTTATAGGCTTCATAAACGTTTCTGTCTTCTTTAACAGCAGCCTATAATAGTTTCATGAACTTCAAACTTTGTTCTATCTCAGTGGTCATACTACGAACATTATACAGTACAACGTCGCATATCCGACCCCCTGTGGACTGGGGTATAGGCAGATATGTGAAAAAGTCAGATTTTCAAATATCTATAGAAAAAGCATTTACACATCCATAAATAGGTTAGTGAACAAAAACAACACACAAACTGCTTTAAACATGGGGACATTTTTTGCTTTAAAAGTAAGCAAACGTAAACGAGATTAATTAGGCTACAAATACACTGTTGCTATGCAGGTTTGCTATAAGTCATCTCCACGCAAAGCTTTTTTTTTTTAAAAAACTCTAGAAGTCCCTGCCTCCCAGGTTCTGCTTTCTTAATATCTCTGTCATGGTACTTTGGCTCTTTCTTGATATTTCCAACAGCCAATAAGCAGCTCGGTTTGAATATTGCTTCGGCTATTTTAAACAAACGATCGGTAAGCATTGCTTTTATGAAACTTGCTTTGTTTAATTCAAATGCATTGAAAAGCTACAACAACATGCTGCCAATATCTGCAAGCGTGCGCTCCATCATATAAACACTTTGCACAAAAAAAAAAAGCTTTCTTGACTGGTACATTGAAACGTCACTGCTACACGCAGCTGACTGACACACGCACACAGCCCGCCTTTTTAAAGGGGAACACACCAAAAGGCTGATTGGTATAATGCTTTCTTTCTGTTTCCATTGTGGAAGCTGTATTGTAGCCTACTTTTTGATCAGGGCGGTTATGTGATGGTCGGATATACGACGTTCCACTGTACTTTTTAAATGAATATGACCTCAACAATGCAAATTCAATTTGCTCTTAAGCAAACATATTACCTCTTGTGAAACTCGTATATTTCACCAAGATTGCCAAAAAGCACTTCCTTTTTGTTTTGCAGAGCAATTGGAACAAGATTGACAAATTCTGGGTTGTCAATCTCAGCAGAATAACCCTGTAAGAATAATAAACAGAAGGTAGGGCTTCATAATAAGCAGTTTAGCAAGCACGTTAGTAACATACACAGGCGTAATATACATTATAAAGTTTTGAACCAACATTCATTTGGTTAAACATTTATACAAAAATAGCTCCTAAGGTTTTTAATATAAGATATTTTAATATAAATTTGCCTATTAGAAAACAATCATTCAGTTAATCACAATGTATAGCCTACTATACATTATGCCACTTGCATTGTAAACAAAAACACACACACAACTCAATAAGCTGATAAGAACAGTAAAACTGACACTTGAATCAATGAATATATACTATCATTGTGCTATAAAGGTTGCAGCCAAACTCTTCTGTTGGCTTTACCTTTGGAAAGTTTATTTTACCATGTGGCAAGGAGCCCTGCACATGAAAAGGGGGCAGGGCAAAGCCCTACCATACACCCCCTTGAACTTTTTTCACATTTTGTTGTGTCAGTGCCTCAGAGTTTCATGCATTTAAATGAGGATTTTTTTATCTACACACCATACTCCACAAGGGGAAAAAAGTTTTTATTGAGAAAAAAATTATATATTAAAAAAATTATATATTAAAAAAACAAAACTGAAAGATCATAATTGGATAAGTCTCCACCCCCCTAAGTTAATACTTGGTGGAAGCACCTTTGGCAGCAATTACAGCTGAGAGTCTGTTGGGATAGGTATCTACCAACTTTGCACACCTAGATTTGGCAACATTTGACCATTCTTCTTTACAAAACTGTTCAAGCTCTGTCAAGTTCCTTGGGGAGCGTTGATGGACAGCAATCTTCAAGTCATGCCACAAATTTCAATTGGATTGATTTAGATCGGGGCTTTGGCTGGGCCACTCAAGGACATTTACCTTTTTGTTCCTTAGCCACTCCAGTGTAGCTTTGGCTGTGTGCTTTGGGTCGTTGTCCCTGTCCCTGCCGATGAGAAACATCCCCATAACATGATGCTGCCACCACCATGCTTCACAGTAGGGATGGTGTGCTTTGGGTGATGCGCTGTGTTGGGTTTGCACCAAACATAACGCTTTGCATTTATGCCAAAAAGTTCAATTTTAGTCACATGGCTACAGAATCTCCTGAGTGTTTTTTTTGCATACTTCAAACAGGATTCAAGGTGGGCTTTCATGAGTAATGGCTTCCTTCTTGCCACCCTACCATACAGGCCAGATTTGTGGAGTGCTTGGGATATTGTTGTCACATGCACACTTTGACCAGTCTTGGCCATAAAAGCCTATAGCTTTTGCAAAGTTGCCATCGGCCTCTTGATAGCCTCTCTGATCAGTCTCCTTCTTGCTCGGTCATCCAGTTTGGAGGGACGGTCTGATCTAGGCAGGGTCTTGGTGGTGCCATACACCTTCCACTTCTTAATAATCATCTTGACCGTGTTCCAAGGGATATTCAAGGTCTTTTATATTTTTTTTATACCCATCCCCTGATCTGTGCCTGTTCCGGAGTTCTTTTGAAAACGCCCTGGTGCTCATGGTTGAGTCTTTGCTTTGAAATGCACTACCCAGCAGAGGGAACCTACAGGAACTGCTGAATTTATCCTGAAATCATGTGAATCACTACAATTTAACACAGTTGGAGGCCACTTAACTTGGTGTGTGATTTTGAAGGCGATTGGTTACACCTGAGCTAATTTATTACAAGGGGGATGGACACTTATCCAACCAAGCTATTTCAGTTTTTATTTTTAATTAATTTTCTACAAATTTCTAGAATGTTTTTTTCACTTGGAAGTTGTGGGGTAGGATGTGTAGATTAATGAAAAAAAAAACTATTTTAATTCCAGGCTATAAGGCAACAAAAAGTGAAAATTTGGAAAGGCGGTGTAGACTTATAGGCACTGTAAATGTATTATTTATTTTTAGAACGGGGTACCCCTCCGCCCCTGTGCAATATATTATTTTGTATTTGTTTTGTTGTAGTATTATTATTATTATTATTATTATTATTATTATTATTATTATTATTATTATTATTATTATTGTTATTGTTGTTGTTGTGATTTATTTATTTATAAATATGACGGTGGAGCCGTATGTTTTGTATTGTTTTGCAGCGTGGATGGGAAGCCCCATCCACATTAAAAACCTCGTGCAGAAGGTGACCATCTCCCAAGCTGTGGGTGTTCAGAGGAGAGAACGTGAGAGAGCGAAAGTGAGTGGATTAATATTCTAAACAAACCTAAAATATAAATAGGAACAGTGACAGCAACTGCCCAGCCTGTCCTATTGTTCTTGTTTAGTGTTTGCGATTATTTTGTTTAAACTTTTATTTTCTCTCTGTGAGCAGTATTGGTTTTGTTAAAACCTTTTATTTTGTTTGTTTTTGTTATTTAAATAAATGGCGCCGCAGCGTGTTTTTGCACCACAGTATTTTTTCCTTTGTTTTCTTCCTGCTTCTGGCCTGACGTCACCTCGTCAGTCATCCTGTCACAGACCATTATTTATTATTCCTTATTCAGAGGCTTCTATAAGATTGTCAGTCACAGTTTACAGAGTGTATATATCACTGCCGTTTGATCAATGCAAATATACTCTGTGCTGCTAAAAAGTCTTTGTGCAGCTCTTGAACTAGTGTATGTTGTGCTTGTAGCTAAGGTAATCGTAATGGTTATTTCAGGTTTGATCTATTAAACACAGAGGTATTGTACAAAAGGCTCCGATTCATTTGCAAACTGCCTACTGGGAATGTTTAGTGGAAGTCTCCATACATACCTGTAACACTTATATTTTAACTACAGCACAGCAATTGAGATGAACATTTGTATTGATATTCTTTTTAGAATTGCATGTTTTTTAGGGAGTCATGGTGAATATATCTTTGATCTAAAATTCACTGCTGTGTATCTTCGTTGAGTGGGCATTGCTTACAAGATGCGATCCCACATACAGTACTTTGAATGTAGGTTGTGTTTGAAGTCATTTTTTATTTCACTGTACAGCTGGATAGGTAGACCGTATGTCCCTTGGTACGAAAGGCTCCATACCTCAATGATGCTTTGAAGCTCTTCCACATATACTCTCTCCGTGTCTATCAGCTCATTCATGATGTGCCTAAAAAAGAGAGAATGACAGTGAACTTAGCTTTTTTTTGTTTTGTTTAATATTGTTGGGAAAAATCTAAATCTAGTCACCACCAAAAGTAAAAAGCTTTATCGAGCGCTATCAGTGCACACAACAAAATGAAAGTCCACATTCTAATCTTAACTACCTCATTACATATTTGCAATTGTAATAAGGTTTGTTTTAATATAAAACTACATCAGTCTATTACAAAGGGTATATCATGTACTGTAATCAAGTAATTTTACTAGGAGCCATGGACATGTGTGCTGTGTGCTCTAAAGCTTGCATATCAGTATAGAAATGTTTGTTGGTATTAAGATATTATCTGCCCTTTGTTTTGGGTGGATGCATTGAAAACTGTAGATATAACTTTACGTAATAGTGTGACGTACAGGCAGACTAATAATGTCCTTAGCAAGTTAGGTAGGTTCTCCAAATACTAATGATGTATAGAGAAAAATGAACTGCACCCATTTATTTACTAAGTATATATATATATAACATTGGATCAGCATTTCTTCAGCTTTATGTCACAGTATAAAGCAGGTTAGTTGTACTATACTACTGTTGAGGTTCTCACAAGCCTTGTTAGCTATTAGATCCCATTTAATTCTTGAAATCCCCTCCCCTCCCCAACACCTGTCTCCAAATAGATGAAGAAACCTGTTCAACTACATGAATTGACAACAGCATGAGAAACAATACCTTTTCACACATTCTTTCAGAGTGACTCAACCCCTGAGGGTATAGTAGGATTCAAATTATTTTTGACTGAGCATGGCGATAGTTATGAAGCATATTCAATTGTCTGATTTTAGTATACTATTGGTACCATTACACTATCCTATTTTGGCACAAGTATACTTGCAGTATATTATTTTTTTGTAAGTGATGATACTGGATTCTGGTCCAAACTTCTTTATACCATCTGTTAAATGTTGAACACTATGGGAGGTGCAAAATAACAAAAATTAAACAACAAATGTGCATGCATTATATATTCAAATGTGCAAGTGTCATATATTAAATATACAAGTCAAATACTAAATTCAGTACACCCTCGCTATAACAACCCAGTTTGGGTCCAAAGCCTTTTGTTCACTATAATAAAATGACAATCCAAAACGAACAATATAAGCTGCTGGTGTAAGTTAAGGAAGTCGCCACCCCCAAAATAAATAAATAAATAAATAAATAAATAAATAAATTGCAAGTGTTAATTTAAGTCGTGGTTCCTTATTTAAAAAAACTTTTTATATTCTTTTTGTAAATAATGCAACTTAGTTCTCAACTATTGGCCATTTCTTAGATTGCATCTTCCTTCTCTTTTGCATACCTGCATTGTCTCTTGCTAGATATGCACCTCCAGATTCTGACAAATACTTTTAGAAAACCAGGAGCAACTTCTGCTCTGGATCAAAAAGCTATAATGCTCTGCAGCTGCCCGCCTATGTGGATAACTATCGAAAAACTACTAGAAACTAACTTAAACACAAGTCTGGGAAAAATAAATGGAAGTCTGGAAAAAGTATGGAATTTTGATGTTGATGTATGATACATTGGTTTTTTGTTAAATTTTTTTCCCACTGTATTTAATGTATTATGCATTTTTCTGTATTTAAATTATTATGGATTTTCTTGTTGTTACTGCATCTTTGTGATGGTGGTCCACTATGAAAGGCCCTATATAAAATAAAGATTGATTGATTGATATACAGCTTGGCTGCTGCCATATTTGTTTAGTTAGACTCTTTTCAATTACCAGTAACATTTTACAGGCTGGTTCCAATATTCTAGCTACAAAAATAAACTCAGATTAAAATTTAAAATTTTCTATTTTGGATCACAGTAACATTTTTAAACCTTATTTTTGTATTTATTACTTTTTTCCACTGTATTGTTATTGCAGACACTATTATGGTTAATAAGTGGCACAATAATTTACATCTAATTCAGGAGAAAATACCAGCAGGATTAATATAGAGTTGGCTGTACATTTAAGGTTTAAAAGGAAACCCTTTTAGATTTTAAGAAAACAAAAAAAAAGTCTTAATCATTGAGGGATGTTACGGGGAAAGGGTTTGAAGCTATGGGGAAATCACACCCTAGCTGTCACCCATATAAATGGCAAGCATTCTAAGGCTGTTGCTGCTGACTGGAAATACAGAGCAAGATCTCAAGTATTTCAACCATACAGTATGTGTTTCCTGGGTGTTGAAGCCTTTTGCAGTACTGACAGCCAGAGGGCAGAGCTTGCTCGTTACGTCCTGTAAGGTATGTACTACTGTACTTCACTCTGCTGCTGCAGTTGCCACTTTTCTCTAAGTCAGGGATGGAGTTGTGCTGCTGGTAAAACTAATCACCAATTTGAAACGAATTCCATTCCTTTTGAATGAATACTTCATAATACTTGAGAACATCTTGTGATGGAAAAAGAATCTGGACTTTTTTTTATTAAATGGATAATGGATAATACTTTTTTGAGTTGGTAAGTGACCTGATCTAACAAAGTGGTATTTGTTTGTTTTATCTTCTCCAAGATAAAACGAAAGAAAAAGCCAAGATTGCACTTAATCCTGTATAACAGGATACAATCTAGATAATCAACAACAGGGCTTAAATATGTTTAACTTTTAAAAACAGCAGGACCATCTACAAATACATTGTTTTAAGGTTTTAAGTGTGAGATAATAGACATGTTTTCAGACCTAACTATAAAACATGGCAACATTTGATATGAAAAAAATAATAATAATTCCAGTACTTTTTATGATAACATTCAGTTTTACTTATATTCATGTAGAGAAACTTTCAACTGGTATATAAGTGACTTTTTGATAACTGATAACTGTGTTTTGCCTAAATGTGCGTGATTCAATAAAATCTGAATGAATTCAAGGGCTGTCACTACTAAAAGCATGTATTGCATCAATAATGTCACAGCAAACTCAAATAGTGTTAGTTTTAATATAAACTACAGATATTTTGATTTATTGATTTCAATTTATTGAAAAATGTCTTTTCATCTATTTTTTTCAAGCATAATGTTTTGTAGCAAACGTGTTCAAAATGTCCTGACAGTATAATTTAGAGGACTTGGTATTGGTTTACGTTTCTTTTAAAGCTGGCATTTAAAACATCTGGAAAGAGGTTTATATGCCAAAAATGTATTTGTTTGCTTTACAGTGGTGGCCACATTTGTTGTAGTAGCCCAATATAGTTAGGTTTACTGCTTTGTTGCCATTTATAGTGTGTGTATATATATATATATATATATATATATATATATATATATATATATATATACAGGTATACTGTATATAATTGTTGTTATAGTTAGTTTTTCTATAGTATTTTTTTATTTGCTATCCGTGGTTACATTGAATTCTATAACGTTTGCATATAAATATGATTTTTCTCTTCATAATGCAAAATTATTGAATAATTTAATAAAAACTGCATTGTCTACTTGTATTTATTCATATGTTTTGAGCTTAAAAGTTTTTACATACGATTTGGAAATGTCCAATGTGTGGACTACTTCCATAAAATAGCTGACAGTGAAAATTAGGCCAGTTTTCAGGCATTTTGTCATATACACCATGGCTCATCTTGTAGCTCCTCAACAGTAGAGGATATTTAAAATCAGACTTTTTATTTGAAATCCTTATAAAATTTTGCAAAGTTAACATCCTAATATTTTTCTATATCTAACTGGGGTGGAAATTTGCAGTTTTAAATATTTCTTATAAATTGTTGTGATTTTTTGGGGGGCGTGGCTTATATAAAAAAAAATAATACATTCCACAACAGAAGACATGATATCATTGGAAACAGCTACGTAAGGCTTTTCTGTGGATATATTGGCTTTTCGTTTGTGGTTTAAGGTTGCCAACCTACAAGCGCTAAAGGGTTAAAAAACAGAAGTTGAAATTTAAACTCATTGATGACTAACAATTCTGAATGCTAACCACAGAAGTATGTGACCAGCAGACCAGTTCTCCCTATGGTATTGCTATCCCGATCATTGTTGTTCACAGTTGCTGAGTACAAACTTGCTGTTGTAATGGTATTTTTTGTTGTCAAAGTTTTATACAGCTCAGCAAATCTGTTTCGTCTGTTACTTAAACCCTTCCATTATGGGCACACATACTGCATTTGCTGTGCTGGCTTTTATATTTATTCACAGTATTCAACCTATGCTCCGCTTGGTCGAGCGACTCCAGGGTTTCATGGTTTACTGGAGAGCTTCCAAAACTACCATAAAAAAACAGGTTTCCATAAGGAACCAAATGGGTATGTTGCAGTGATGCACATACTGTTCACTGCACTCCAGTTCAAAATGTTACAATTAATAAAACATTTGTCCATTTATGATGAAACACACATTATTAGGAGTATTAGAATGTGGTATAGTGGAGGTTCCCTGTTTGCTTGTCTCTCTCCCCATCTATGGACGTACTTTAGCACTGAAGCTAATGAGATTATGTGAAATTGTGTTAAATGAAGACATCGGCCCATCTATCTGCATGTCAAACTTTGTGCAGGTAGTGAATATCCACAGTCATCCACTTTTTCATGTTACTGATAGATAGCCCTTATTTTGTATTTAGTGATGGGAGATGAATGTTATTGACATGCATTTTTTATTTTTGTTAATGTGTTCTGAAAGGAGGTTAAGGAGGGATAGTTATTTAAAGGGTATATAAGGACCTTTTTATTTTATTGTGTTACATGTTACCATGTGTTGCTACAACTATTTAAGTAAGGTGTGTGTATTGTTTTAATTATTATATTTTTACATATTGATCACTTTTTTTTCACTTTTAAATTGCAGTGCTCTCTGGCTGTTTCTATTATAGCTCCAAGATGGCCTCTCATGTATTTATCAGAACTACATTTCCCATCATCCACCTGCTCACTGGTAAATCCATCAGTTACATATGTGAGTAGGAGGATGATGGGAAATGTAGTTTAAGTGGTCCATGCAGGTCCATGTGAAGCCATCTTGGAGGCAGTGGAATGCAATTTAAAAGTTCAAAAAAGTGGTCAAAATGTAAAAAAAAAAAAAATAATAATAATAATAATAATTAAAACAATACACACACCTTGCTTAAACAGTTGTAGCAACACATGGGAACATGTAACACAATAAAATAAAAAGGTCCTTATATACTCTTTAAGTTTCTGGATCTACAGGTGTAGCTTGTCATATTTTCTGTATGTGATCTGTCAGCTGTGCAGCAGGGAAGAAAAGCCCTGCACATAATGAGGGGGTAAATAATGTATTGTGTTATGATTTAAAAGGTATTTGTGTTTATTTATACACACACACACACATACAGATGAACCCGTTTTATATCACCTCGCTTAATATTATACCACTTTTATTATCACGATTTTTCAAAAACCACTCACAATGCACCAGAGGTTCTTTGAGAAATTACCTGTCTAATATCATCTCACAAACCCGCTTATTGTCACTTTTTGTGCAGCCTGTGATGTGCTGTGTGGCCGGGCTTTACTAAGTAACCACAGGATATAATTAGGCTTACTACTATTCGATTTTACTTTTTTTGCCAAATCGACAACTGATATCGAATTTACCTTTTCTTTCGATCTTTATTTTTCAGTTCAAGCAGAGAATGGGTGAAATCGACCTTTATGCTTTAAAAAAAACAGACTGTTTATGCCATTGCGAAACCCCTTTATTATTCAACATGCAACAAACCCATGGTCAACAACATTCTACTAGAACAACATTCAAACTGAAATGACGTTTAGTCAATGCAGAGCTATACCTTGTATAGATAAAGATCCTACACAATTAAAAAAAGATGTCTCAAATAAACCGCAGAAAACGCAGCATATAAACGTTTATTACACAGACTTTTATAGTATACATTTACTAGTAAAAATATGCACAGAACAAAACAGATAGTTGAACAGAACTAACTTGCACTTATTATACAGAGCTTCCCCACTCTCACAGCTGGACTCAGATACCATGTTTCCACGACACCTCTCTCAACTAGTAGCATTGAGCAGAATCGCTTCAAAACACAAACCACGCATGAAATCATGAGGGCAACCAGGACCGGATTCTTGTTTTTTCTAGCATTTTCACCAAGCAAGCTTCCATTGTACCTTTTTAAAGACAGTTTCTGAGCGCTATCCTTCATATTTTTATGACCTTGTTGTGCTTGCATGTGTTCAACTATTCTGTTTGCCTTCCCGGTGACTTCTACTTTACAGTTACATACCAGTTTACATACCAGGATATTTTCTTCATCTCCTGTCCCATGTTTATTTACAGTTTTCACTTCAAAGTCAGGGTATTCTGCACAATACTCATTTAGTGTTTTCCTCTTGCACACAAAGAAAAACACCAAGTGCAACACCTAATTGATAGCTCTCATCAGTCAACATATATCAGTCAATATATATATACACACACATGCTTCACTGCTCCTCTGAATCCCCTAATAAGAAAGTAAATTTATATATATATATATATATATATATATATATATATATATATATATATAGATAGATAGATAGATAGATAGATATAATATTTCTGTTCAAGAGGACATTGCCATTTAACTGTATTTTCAGTATTTGTATATGCTGCTTTGTTCATACAATATTTTAATTGATTTAGTGTAGTCAGTCTTGTGGCGTTTGGTCACAGTATTCACAGTAATGTGGAGTTATACTGGCGCCGTTTATTTGAATAATAAAATAAAGAAAATATTCAAACAAAAACAAATAAATAAATAAATCATCATCATCATCATCATCATCATCATCATCATCATCATAATAATAATAATAATAATAATAATAATAATAATACAAAACAAATACAAAATAATAAATTGCACAGGGGAGGAGGGGTACCCCGTTCTAAAATAAACAATACATTTATGGTAGGGCTTTGCCCTGTCCCCTTTTCATGTGCAGGGCTCCTGGCCCTGTTACAACAGGTATAACACATTTGGACTTCTTACAACAGATGTATGAATCGATACTATGTGCCATGATCATTTTGGAAGCTTGTTTAACCGGGAAGTGGTTGAGGAAAGTTTGTATTGCATTTGCTTTCTGTAAAATGTAAACATTTCTTGTCTTTTTTAATTTTTTTATTTTGCAGAGCCTAAAAGGAACAGCACAACAAGATGAGGACAGCATTGCAGAAATCTGTTTATTTGTTGAGAAAAGGAATACTCTAAATTAAGAATTCTCTCACGGAACACACGTTTTCAAGCAACCCCATGCATACTGCAAAGATGGTCCTTCTTGTGGGAACACTATGATGGAATTCAGACAAGCTGAAAATTGTAATCTGTGCAAGAACAAGGACAGCCCATTGAACCCTGTATACTGGACCTGACCGTGACTGGAGGTGACAGTAAGATTACAGAATGTTTAGAGGTGCCAGAAGATTTAGAAAATGCCAGTTTGTGCAGTTGATGACGTGCGTCATACTCGCTCTTGTTATGATATATTGGCAGCAACTTGATAACCATGTTGTAAGCCACATGAAGTCGTACTCCTATCGTTACCTTATAAACAGTTATAATTTCCTAAACGATAGCCTTTCCATAAGCAGGGAGGATGCTAGTAGCTTGCCCAACTACCAGTACTTGATCAACCACAAGGATAAATGTGAAAAGCAAAATGTGCTCCTTGTGCTGTTTGTGAAGACATCTCCAGAGAACCTAGAGAGACGCCAAGCTATCCGCTCCACCTGGGGCAACGAGAAGTACATCCGCTCCGAGCTGAAGGCCAATGTGAAGGTTGTCTTTGCATTAGGGGTTCACAAATATCCATTGGAGAGAGAAGTCTTCCAAAGGCATCTTGAAAGAGAAGACCGGCAGTATGGCGACCTTATACAACAAGACTTTACTGATGCTTTCCACAACCTCACCCTCAAGTTGATCCTGCAGTTCAAGTGGGCTCACATGTACTGCAGACATGCAAAATTTGTCATGTCAGCGGATGATGACATCTTCATCCATGTGCCCAACCTGGTAAAGTATCTCCAAGACTTGGACCAAAGAGGTGTCCGGGATCTCTGGATCGGACGTGTCCATAGAGGAGCCCCTCCAATCAGGATCAAAGAAAGCAAGTATTATGTTCCCCACGAGATGTACCAGTGGTCTTCTTACCCAGACTACACTGCAGGTGCTGCATATGTAGTTTCAGGGGATGTAGCTGACAAAATCTACAGGGCGTCCATGACGCTCAACACCACACTCTACATAGATGATGTTTTCATGGGAATCTGTGCTAATAAAGCCGGGGTGATTCCTCAATACCACAAGTACTTCTCTGGAGAAGGCAAGGCCCCCTATCACCCCTGTATCTACAACAAGATGATGACTTCTCATGGACACTTAGAAGACATTCATTACCTTTGGAGGGAGGCCACAAATCCAAAGCTTAAGACCTTGTCCTCTGGCATACTGGGAAAGCTGTACTGTACTGCTGTAAAAGCTTTTCTTCTTTGTAAACCATATTATGTGGACACTTATCCCTGCAGTGCAGTGTTTTCTTAATACCGATGAGTGATTGTAAAAAGCATGGTGTGAAGTTGTTTGTAAAGATGCAGTATTTTTTTTCCCTGCAGATTGTTACAAGTTACATTGTTTTAAAATAACATTTACCTCCCTCTTCTTTCATTTAGTGGAAGCAGGAGCACTAGAGTCATAAGTACCTTTCCTAAATATTTTGTTTGCATTTTTTATAGATAAACTGCAATGTAATTGATAAAAACAATTTTAAAAAAAAACTGCATCTTCAGTTTAAGTAGCTGATGGAAAGTTGCACTGCAATGCTACTCACCAACTTTCTCTATGTGAAAATACAACTATAATCGTGAACAAGGTAAATGGTAGAAAGAGTTTTAGTCGTGGCAGTGAACAGTTATCACAGAACAGCCGGTTGGACAGATAACTAAAAGCTTAATTTAATCACTCATAATGAGTTTAACATTAGTCACAGTTAATTTGCATCCAGGCAGAGTATGTTTGTTAGTTTTGGTAACTGCTTTATCTATCTTTATAAATCATAAGGTCATCAAGAGCCAATGAGAGTGCTGTATTTTTAGCATGAGAGGGGCCATAGTTCTGTAAATAGGTGTTTTGTCATGCAGTACAAACCACAAGAGGTCTGAGCAAAGAGTTCTCAAACATATCAAACATCAGTGGCACACAATTAAAAATACATTTCCATATATTGCACAATGCATTGCTTGCTGACAACACAGTACAGTTTCATAGGAATCATACATTATTCTTATTGAGTAACCACATTGGGCCTACAATTAAAGATCATAAGTACACTACATCTCAGTTGACTTAACCTTATTTCTCCCTTTACCTTGTTCTCCACCAGTACAGTACAGTATATTTAATTCAGTTTTACAGCACCCCTAATGTGACCTAAAAGATTGTGGTTTCCATGGACATTTTAGTAGGATTACCCATAAAGTTAAGCTGTGAGTTCTGAAGCTTGGAGCTTTCCAGTGCTTTTAGAAGAGGTGTGTTTACTAAACGTACAGTTTAGTAACATAAACAAATTTACATGGAAACAATTTATATTGTTTACTAATGTATAGCGCTTGATTTTATTTTGTATGTATTTTTTTTACTATAACCACTAGTAACAGGTAAAGATTATTATCCTGTAGTAGAAATGTTACGGCATACTGTCACCATCACACAGTGGAATTCATTCACCATGGTCCCAGTAGTAAATACCTTGCATCGACTAAAGCATTTCTGATGACGGGTTAAATGTCACCGTGTAGGGAGTGGTGAAGATAGGAATGCCATGAATAAACTTCAGCCCTGCATCTTTTTATTCATTTCCCAATTAAAAGATAATACATGTTGATAGTTTTCTAAGAAAAAGCAAGTCTGCAATCAGATTTGGGGGGGTTGGGGGTTGTTGTATTATATAGGTCAATTATATTAAAAAAGCATGTAAGAAATAAAAGATGGCTGTACAGTGTTTGATACTTTAAGTGATTTCAAGTTTCTATACACCTGAAGTTAGTTTAACCTGTCGTTAGTTTTACAAATATTTCTCTAGTTTCTGTGAATTGTAATATGTATTATGGTAAATGTTTCTCTTAAATGTCTATTACATTAGACTATGGATGTACCTGAACTGGACCTTTCTCTTTTGACTGGATGATATGAAGGTAGAAATCAGTATCATTCAGAAGTCTAGCTTGTATTATGTATGAATATTTTATTCCATGGCTAGTTAGGAACCAATACCTAAAGTATATTTATTGTAAGCTCCTGCCATGGATTAATGACTTGGGGGTAAACTTTTAAAAATTGTAAAGATGTCTGGGAGACGAGTGCTCACAGGGAACGCCTTTTTTATATAATCGGTTTCAACGAGAGAATGGGAACGCTGGATGTGAGTCAATGGAAATGTCCTCTACACAAGTGCTGATGTCAAACTCTGAGAGCAAAGTGTCGCACTCACAAGTTATATTTATGTCCCTTTTATGTTTAGCATGGATACTCTTGTAAATATTGTGATTGCACTGTTCTGTTCACTGTGTTCATCTTTTGTTTTTTGGGGGGTTTGAATGACTTTATAAAAGTTCAGTGAGATTCTAATAGTGTGTGTGTGTGTGTGTGTGTGTATCCTCATATCACTGTCTCCACCTGTGTTTTATCACTCCTCACATGGTTAATGAATGCAAAGTGCTGCAAAAAAAAAAATGCTGAGCTAATGGATCAACCAACAAATTATTTTTCATTTTCTGGGACGATATTAATTTGCAAATCTTTCTGTAGCGTCAACAGCAACCAAAACCCGGTGTTTACCATTGTTAATGATAGGTGGCTATGCCTTGCTTTGCCATACTTTTCTGTTCCTTACGCTGTCTATGCTTTCATACACTTCGCTCATTGTGTTATGAATTAAAACTAGGTAGATGATCCACATTTCCCTCCTGTTAGAATGTAGAACATTTATGCACCTACAGTAGAAGGAGGGAATTTACTTAGCAGTCTGAGTGACTCACATAGTCCAGACACCAGTGTTACTGTATTCTGTGATGTGGTTATGAGTAGACCTTTGTACTCCATGAAGTATCCTACCTCCACATGAAGTATATTGTGGAACAGCATTTAAAGTCCATATGTTTTTTACAATCTGGTTATATTTTATTAAACTACATTATAATAGTGTTCTATATATAGATAGATAGATATCATTTATACTTTTGGTGCTGGCTTGTATACTTTATACAAGCCAGCACCATTATACGCAGTCAAGACTGTGTCCACAATCCAATGTGACAGATGCTGATTAGAGAAGCACTGTCCTAGGGTTCGTGTCCCGTGACAGTCGAAGAGCTGGTCAGATTGACGCAGAGCTCTTGTCCTATGCACGTAGCATCTCAGTGCCCGCACTGGGCAGAGGAAATTCAATCTCTCATCCTCTGTTGAAGCAAATGGAGGTGGATGGAAGGACTCCAATTCCACAGACTGATTAATGGGGAAGGCTGTGATCACCTTGGGGAGGCAAGCAGTGTTGGTGCACAGAGACACCCTGCTGCCATCCTCCCAAATACGCATGCAGGAGCTGTGCACAGACAGCGCCTGCAGCTCACTGACCCGCTTAGCGGAGGTGATAGCCATGAGGAAGGCTGTCTTCAAAGACAGGTACTTCAACTGTGGAGTGTATGGGCTCAAATGGGGCCTTCGTGAGAGCCTCCAGTACAATATTAAGGCTCCATTCGGGGAGAACAGTCCTCCTGGGAGAGCATAAGACCCAATAGTTTTTAAAACAACACCAATTGTACTGTGAACCCTTGTTGAACAGTGCCAGACAGTTGCGAATGGCAGCTACTTTGTCATCCAACAGGTAGGCTTGCATTGTAAGGGAATCCAGCCGGAGACCCAAGCAGACCGTACTTTACACCGGTATTAATTGACTCTGGCATCATTGAGGGTGAGACCCAGCCTCAACAGATGCTTTATCACAAATCGCTGTGTGGGCCACTGCTCCTTCCTGCGACTGGTAAAATAGCAGTCACCACGGCAACGTGTTTAACTTTTTTGTGGGCGGGACTGAGTGCATCATCCCAGGAAGGGGCCTATCAGCAGCTCTGGTATAGAGAGTTCAGGGATACCTACCCAATGGGCAGGCATATCCCATATGTAATGTCATTGGTGGTCGTCTTCGAATTGAAAGGGAAACACGAACCATAAACCATAAACATGCATGCATATGTCTATGACATAAACAAAATGATCATACATACAGGCCTATTTTGTGATGGTTAAACGGTGTCAACAATACATTTCACCACAGATGGGCGCAAGGGAATGCACTGCATGAAAAAAAAAAAAAAGGTTCTGTATTCCGTGAAAGTAAAATCAGCGAGTTCATCAGTGCACAAGGCAATGATCACTTCATACAACACGGAACACAGAGACTAAAGCTTTTGTTTGTTGGTTTCTCATGGCAGGTACAAATTTTATTTTATTTTGTAAGACACTGGTACACAAGTTCACAAACACACGCATACCTTTGCAAAGACAGCTGCTCACAAAGACAATCATCAAGTAAGTGACCATTGATTAATTTTCCCCTGACAACAGCGGAACCATTTAGAAACCACAATACTTTTTTTTTTACCAGCCTTAATTAAATACATTTTTTAAATAGCTGTATCTATAAGACACTTCATACAGATATACAAATAAAAATGATTACCATAGATTTTTTTTTTCTTACCCTGTGCTAGTGCTCAATACTACTAGGCTATCCACTGCACATAATCAGTTCTCTGCTAGTGTTGCATTTGTTTTTTCAGACGTCAGATATTATTATCATAATTATTATTATACAATATACCGTTATTAAATAAACTCCGGGCCTCAAACCACTTATTCTTCCCCCCTTCTTTCATTACACACCACACTCCCGCTGTCCTTATTGTAATACAGACTACTCAAAATGTTGGAGAAATTCGTAATGATCGCTTTCACAGTCTGAAGCCATGTATATCTCTCAGCTGTTCCTGGTATGTGTTCCCCTAGTGACGTCATGCAAACTTAGTGCTTTTCTATGTGAGATATGGACTTTAACATTTGCATCTTTCTTATTAGGCATGATCTCATCAACCAATCCAGTGCCATAGCCTTATTCAAACAGGGCCTATTACCAGAGGAGTGAATACTTCTGAAGTAGTTCCCTCCATATTCTGAGCGGCATCAGTATAATATCTGAACAAAAGTTAATCTGATATGTTTTTAAAAGAATAATGTAATGCCTGGAGTAAGACTAAAATGAGTCATTTGTTGTATTGGAATTAAAAAATAAAATAGATGTTTTATTATAATTTATTATTTTATGTTTAAGACTATTCAAATCTTGCAGTAAAAGAAAAAACATATAGCAGGGCTATTTAAATTACTAACTGAATTACCCTTCATGCTTAGATAAATATAAGAGGTCACCTAAGGACTCCAAAGTGAACACACTGATAGCACACACGATAGCTTCATGGAAGAATTTTTCTTGGCTGAAACTTGAGCACATGCTTTAAACTTGAACAGAATCTTACCTTCGTCTGCTTAACAGACTTTCCTCGGTTTCATTTGTCACCAGAATGTGGCTGGACCCTCCTTGGCTGGCTTCGTGCATTACTTCAATCTAAACATGAAATAAACACTTAACAATTAATCTTCAGCAACACTCCTGACAGACGCACATGAGCATGCAGAAGCATCTCAAGTCAAGGAATACCATAATACAGTCAAAAGATGGCACTGATGAAAAAATAAATAAATAAATACAATATTTTGAAAATGCTGAGAAATGTAATCTTATTAGGGAGAAGATTTTCTTTGAGGGAAGTGGTGTAAGATTACAACATTTGAGACAGGAAAACACATTTCAGGAGGAGAGGTTAGGATATGAGATTGCAACTGAGGGCCCTGTGTAGAAAAGATGTGTATTTGTGGTAAGGATGATGTCACTGGTCAGACTGTTAGTAAACAGGCAGAGAATGCAGGTTTGTGGTGCGCAGATTTATAATTTATTATGTTATGTTTGACATGGTGGCCAAAAGGAACAAACATACAAAACAAGTACTGTGCTGTCTCCACTCCAACACACGTAGCAATTGTTATGATTTTAATTATTTTCTCCTGACTTGTTCTCTCCACACTGAACACCCACCCTGTGTGTGTGAAAAGTGACTTATGCAGCTGTGCTGGGACTCACTAATCAACTATTCACTTGAATCCCAGCACAGTCTGCACGTGAACTAATTGTGTACTCCCTGTGCCCCCATACAAATACCCACTTTAATCTGCATTGCAGCCGTTATGTGTGCTGATGCGCTAGGGAGGCAAAATAAGCTGATCCCTGGAGCCAACATTACACTTCAGCCATCATCATATGGAAGGAAAATGCAAATGGATGGAGACGCAGATGCATCATATTAGTGTACTGTAAAGCTACGTCTTAGTTGGTGCTTATCTTGGTGAGAGCCGAGTTCAAATCAGCATGAAGTTTAACATCTACTCTCATGTAATGGAAATCATGCGATTGAAGTGATTGTGCAATCCCTGTGCCTAAATACAAATATACATTTTAAATCACCTGTGCTACGTAACCCACACTTCATGCACCACTACACACATACATAAAAACATCCCACATACGACATAACACACAAAATACTCACAGGGGTGGCACACTCTGCCACAGTATTCCATAGTGTAAGTCCAAAGGCGTACTTGGGTTTTGGGACAGAGAGGTTGAGTGTGGATTCTAGTCTTGTGGTGGTATGTTTATGAGAGAGGTTACAGATAGAGTCCATGACAAGATTGAATGAGTTACATTAACCTAAGTAAGAGACATGTATGTGTTTTCAAAGTTGAGGGCCTGTGCAGAATTACCAAGGCTGTCATTTTGACCGTTTTTCGAATTTATATTTAAATTGCGGTGCATGTGTTTAAGATACGGAGATGTGCTTTCCTGACTTTTCCTAAATATATGTACTTATTACCCTGACAAAGAAAGAATCGCGTAGCTGCAACAATTAGGGAGATAAAATACTGTCATACCTATTCCTACCAGGAACGGTCAAATTGATTGCTACATATAAAACATATTATAACAATGAAATGTTGTGGTATTATTTGTATTTATCAGTCGGAACTTGCCTCCATGTATTGAAGATTGATTACATCAGTCTGCATTCCTCAAGTGAGCGGTCTTCTGACCGGTCTTTCTATTGTTTCAATGAGCCTCCCGATAGCCCATCAATCAGCCTTGACAGCTCACGATGCCCGGCTCTCTGTCTGTGTGATAGTCTATCACCTGTGCAAGCCACTACTTTTCTCCTATGATCTATGTTTTATATGCACTCTGGTCACTATATAAGTCACTCGTTTTTCTAAGAAATTAATTGTTACCCCAATACACGTTGAAAATGGATCGCTGAAGACGTGTGACAGCAAAGCATTGCTTGGAATTACTGCAAAGTTTACCAAACAACGATTCTGATGCAGCAGAGACGGACAATGACGAATCTGACTCTGAATAAGACTGGGCTTGCGAAGATGAATCTTCCAGTGACAGTGAGGAGTATGCCAGCGAAGTGCAGGACCGAGTGCGCGAAGAGGGCACAGGAGATCCCGTGGGAGAAGAAGCTCCAGCGGTAACGCCAGCACTACCTCACCCAGCTGGACAAAGACTGAGTGAAAACATGGTACTTCGGCTACTTGGACCCTATTTAGGGAAAGGGAGGAATGTTACCACTGACCTTTTTTTTTTTACTTCATTGCAATTTGAAGGAGAGACTATATTGAAGTTAGCCGAAGAGCTTTGCCAGACACATTTGCCACTGCCACATTGCAAAATGCAATGGCAACAAGGCTGTTGATAGCTGTGCCAAATGCACACGATTGTAAATGAAGCCCATTCTGTTCAAATCTTTACTTATTCATGTCATTTCAATTATAGTATGTCTGTGTATAAACGCAGCTTTGGTTGCGTATATGTGCTTTGTTATGCAGGCAATATAAGTTTATTTTACATTTTTTATACTTATTTACATTGTTTCAGTTGTACAGTTTTGTATGTAAATGATATACATGTACAGTTTTATACATGTATATTTTATACATGTATATACACAAATGTATTTTCAAATATTTGTTTATTAAATTTTTTACCGTTTTTTGAGGTTGTGCTTTATGTAATATGTCTGTATATAAACACATTTCTGTTCAAATGTGCGTTTATTTACAATGTTTCAGTTGTATAGATGCTTTATATAACGTTCCTGAATAAAACTACGACTTACATTCAATTGTTTGTCCGTTCATTATAATATTTATGTTGTTTTTAATACGCCGGTCAAATTGACCGTGCATGGTTGTTCTAGCTATGCCTATAAACACGGCCGTTCTATTGTTAATATGTGACAACGGGCAGTGGAGAAAAGCAGCTTCTCAGTGGGCCTTGCTTACACTAAATCACACAACATGATTAAAGGTTAAAGCTGATAATTGCTGATTGTTAACAGTGGCTGGCTAAAGCTGATAACCCCCCTTTTCTGTCAACATGAAACATTGCGGTTATGTTTACAATCTTCAAACATTTTTATTTTCATTTTCAGCATTCACAGATTCCTGGTTCCCAAACCACACTGGAAAAAGTTAATAATGATATGGTGTAAAAAACTTATCTTATTTCTGATTTAAAAAAAAAAAAAAATTAAAAACAAAGTCTAGATCATATTTAGCATGGACCTACTGCAGATATGCATGCTTTTAGTGAATAATGACAGCCACATGCAAAAAGGGAGACACTGGGTCTAGCAATCGCTATCACTGACATACTGACCAGAAGATGCAAATTTAAGCAAAAGGTATTTTTTTTGCCACACTCAGATGACAGTCTAAGTCAAAGCAAGGCGACGCCAGACTCAACACACAAAATCAGACCGTAGCGTGGCTTAGTCCAAATAACTAGAATGAATAGTGAACATATTAAATACGAAAAATAAAACAAAAAATTAGCCACTAACCACTACTCCACACTGCTGCCCAGTGCCTAGGGCTCTGGACTCTTGACCGGAGGGTCGTGGGTTCAATCCCAGGTGGGGGATACTGCTGCTGTACCCTTGAGCAAGGTACTTTACCTAGATTGCTCCAGTAAAAACCCCACTGTATAAATGGGTAATTGTATGCAAAAATAATGTGATATCTTGTAACAATTGTAAGTCGCCCTGGATAAGGGTGTCTGCTAAGAAATAAATAATAATAACTAATTACCATGAAATTATAGCATGTGAAATAGTGTAGTTACAACACAGATAACTATAACTACTTAAATTGTATAGATTGGCATATACAAGGAATAAAATCCAGTGATCAGTTCCCTTGAGTTCTCAGACTCAATAGAGGGTAGCAGGCAGACAAAGGGTTTTAGGGTTTATATAAGAAAGTAGAAGCAGGTTTAATATAATGTTAAAGAGCGGTAATACTGCGGATTAAAATAGACTTAAAAAAGATTGTTGAGTTTTTGTTAAGGGACCAACAATGAATTATTAATAAACAATTTCCATTAGGCCTTGATAGTTTAGTGCCAGAACACTGCAGTACAGCTCAGAGCTACGCTATAAATGAAGTGTCATTATGTCCTCAGAGGAAATGCACTTCATATGCAGCCAAAATCCACAGCAATCGTCCCAAAAATAACTTTCAGACTACCGTCGTCATTTAAGAAAATTCTGCTGAGCAAAGAAATGTGGGACAAGATAACTGGCACCTGAGGATACTGACGATTTTTTGGGGGGTGCTTTAGAAGTGAGCAACTACGTAGCATTCTGGTGTACAGTGCATTAGTATTTAGTTACCTACTTCCAAAACAGTAACAACAAGGCAGAAAGGCTAAGTTATTTGTTACAAAAATAGTCGCTTCTGCTAATCTGACATGATCGCTATGAATTGAGGAAGATATATATACAATTTATACTCTAAGGTTTGAGCGTGGTTCATTGTAAAACCTTGGTGTTTGAAAGCATTTCAGGATCCTTTCAGAATAAATTGTAAATTGTTGCACACCAATATATGTTCAATGTAAAAACATAAAGACACATTTAGTGTTACAGTAACAGGCAACTTCTGTAGTTGTTGCAGCTTTCTGGTATTATTAAAGCAGTATTACTCTGATAATAGGGGTCTGTGAAATCATCCACTTGCGTACAGGATGTGTACAGAACAGAATATAACCAGGCACTATCAGTCATTATGTTATCAGTAGTACCTTGCCCTTTAGTTAGAACCTTGATCAAAACTGGGCCCTAGGTGTCCTGAGTGGATTCCAAAGGGTAGTTTTCATTCATGGAAAGGGGTAGCGATCATACCTGTGTTGGTTGTGTTGAAACCAGTCTTGAAACCAAAATGCAAAAACACCAGACTTGTCTTACCTTGATTCCACCTTTAGTTTTTCTGGGGTTTTTCTTTTTTGCCAGTTCAGCCTCAGTAGGAGGCTTGGTGGTACTGGAACTCTCAGACGCCCTTCGAGTGGGTGCAGCGGCTGCAACAGAAGAACAAACTAACTGCCCCCTCAGCCAAGGAAGCAAGACACAATTACAGAAATGCCCTGCGTGATACAATATTACTCTATACTAAAATGTCCTGAGTCATCATTACTCAACAGCCCCGAAAGTAATTTCACTGCCTGCTACTCTGAGGATCCCTGTTGACTGTCATATTGGTGCACACTTGCATGAATATATAGAAATACTAACAGATGCTGGTAACAATTTTTGACAAACATTTTGACAAGAAGTCTTTAAGATACCGATAAAGACCTGTTGCTAAAATGTACAAGTTTATTTTTGTATTTTAAGTGTTTTAAAGGATGAAACACAAAAAAAACCAGCAACGTTATGTGGGAACTTTAATGGTAAAAGTTGCAGGTTGTTCTGTAAAGCTGTTGTACCAGCATCTTATCACCATGGCTTAACATAATAGGTTGTCAGCATTGTTATTTCATATCAGTTCAAACAAAGGAATATCTTCAAATTGCAGAAAAGGCAATCAAACAGAAGCCTGTTAAAACAAACAATGGATAGACAATGAAGTTATCAGATGCAATATCTAGTGAAGGGCCAGTGTTCACATGTCAGCTGTCACAATTCTTGCTCACACTTGTCTGGTCTGTGACTGATTTGTACTATAAATGTGTCTCCATAGTAGTAGCTCGACAAAGTGCAAGCAGACAGCTTAAAGCACACCATCACTGAGACATTTGCATAGAAACAGAAGTATTTTTATAATCTAAGTAAGCATTACATTTGCCGTGTTGATTTTGCACAGCTGTAGAATCATCTTTATCATGCTGTCTGTGATTTTCTGTGCTTTACACTTTGCATGGGAACTTATAAGGACCAAAGCCTTGACACCACCATTGAATATTTTGCGATTAATCTCTCTTACTGGGCACAGGACCCTACAGAGAATTTGCATACAGTATAAAGTTTTCAAACCAATGAACAAAAATAAATAAAACTGCAGGAATAGGGAATACACATTTTATATATTCAAATGTTTTATATCGACTTGCTGGATGGCATCCTACTCTGTAGAATTAAACCTTTAATGGCATTCTGTGCATTGCACTGGAGTACTGAATACAGTATCCTTTGTGTGCTTCTTCACTCTTCTGATAACAAAGCTGATTTAATCTGAGCCTTTGCTAAAAAATAAACATTAGTATTATTATTTGTCAGACGCCTTTATCCAACGATACTTACAGAGACTAAGGTGCGTGAACTATGCATCAGCTGCAGAGTCACTTACAACTATGTCTCACCCGAAAGACGGCGCACAAGGAGGTTAAGTGACTTGCTCAGGGTCACACAATGAGTCAGTGGCAGAGGTGGGATTTGAACCGGGGACCTCCTTGTTACAAGCCCTTTTCTTTAACCACTGGACCACACAGCCTCCTAATTAATAATAATAATACAAATAAAACTGAAGGCAAATCAATCGGATCCGCGCATTTGTGGAACAGGTGCGATTTATTTTTATACAATGTGTTTGTGCAGTAGTGTGTGATAAGTCTCACAGAAGCTGCTCTATAAAATCACATTTGATGTCTTGTGGTAGAATTTACTAGTTTACAATTTCACTCAAAAAAAAAGTCTAGTTCTTGTCTTGCAACTTAGGTTAAAGGAATCTATTCACTTGACTGGATAATGAGATAAATGTGAGTAAATGACAGGCATTCAATAGAAAGCAAATGAAGCTCACAGCTTGTGCTTTTCATATAAGGCTTCACCTGAATGGAATTGGCAACTTATTCAAGTTATTTAATGCTTTTTTCCATTTTAAAACCACATCCATTAAAGCGTATCCAGGAAAGTGCTGTGCTGATTACTTACAATGTCCATTATTGAGTGCGTAGCTGTAATTGTAGAAATTAGAGGCACATCCCAGTGGGAGTTTCTAGAAACCCCAAACTTCAGTGTAGGGTGTTCACGTCTCTTTAAATTGAGGGGTTTAAAATACAACTTCATACCTAATGAGATGTCAGTACTGTTAATCTATATTAACTGTGAAAAGGTTCATCAAAATTGCCCAAGCCGTTTTCAAGATATGGAAAAAAATGTGGTGTCCCTACAGCTTTTTTTATACATAGATGTATAAATTATGTGTTTTAGTGTTTTCTATAGGGTGATGCAAAACCTTTGGCCAGAGCTGTATAAACAGAAAGCCTGGCAAAAAGCACTGGCCTTTATTGATCTGCAAGAGTGCCATTGTTGTCTGTTCTACTCTACTGTAGCAAGGCTGTTCACTAGGTACTTGGAAGAGAGACCAATTAAACTACATGGGGAACTTTCCCTTTCAAAAGCTTGCCACAGTAAAATTGCAGTCATTCTTTTGCAGGTTTACCATGTTTCTCTTATGATTATATTATGCATTTACCACTAGTTCTATTTTTTTATTTGGTGTGCCCAATTGTAATTCCCCCCTGATTTCCTCCCGCTTTGGAATGCCCAATCGCTTTTCCCCTCACCACAGCAATTCTACACATGACTCTGGAGACCCGAAGATTCAGTGGGCGTCCTCCGATCCCACGACCAAGCCAGCTTTCTTTTTCACCCAGAAACTTGAGAGCAGATGTCAGCAAGCTACTGACCTCTGGAGGACAAAGGCCAGCCCTGCAGGTGTCTACTCTGAGCTCACTGGGCGCCTGGCCAGTAGGGTTCACTGTAGAGTGATGAGAAGAAACAGTCCCTCCCAGGACACAGACCTGTGCTGTATGACTCGCCCTGCGCATCACACAGCTGTGCTTCTACCAGGTGAGCCACTCAGGGACCCCAATGGTTTGTTGTTTTAAATCACTTTACCGTTCCTTTATGGGCTTTACCATGCTTTCATTATGCTTTATTACACTGCTCTGATTTATATATGAAGCTGTAGCTGGATATCTTTATTGCCAGCATTTGCAAAGAAGTTTAAAACTCAACAAACACCTAATGGAAAGTGTTTAATACATCTATCAGGTTGGAAAGAGACAGGAGTTTGCCCTGTTACAACGCAGTAACTAGCCATCCCCATTGAAGCATACATGCCTTTTATTTAGTTCTATATCCATGTACTTCCTTTACATTCCAGCTTATTTTAAGATGTTTTGCATGTAACTATAGCAACTATATTAAATAAAAATAAATCTCTATGAAGGCTGTATACTGCAGGTTGTTTACAAGATACATTTTCTGTACATTTTTGAGACTGCTGAATAATGTTACGTTAACATATTGAATTACACAGCACATTGTAGTTTTCCATATATTTGACATTTTGAAATCTAACATGAAATACTGTACTACTATTATTGCTTCCGGTAGACTTTTGCAATATCATTTTGTAGTTTCTTTGGTGACATGATGTTAAATAAAATATCTAAATTATTTGCATACATTTTTTTTTTTTTTCAATCCAAAAATTCTAGGTGATGCAAAACTTTTGACAATAGCTGTACACTTAAGGAGTAAGCAGCGGGTTGTTACAACTGTTTAAATAATGTACCTGTCATTTTTCTTTTCATTGTTAACATCCTGAAACGTTTTACACTTATAACTGTCTTATTCAAAATGTCCGCTCTAGTGTACTGATAGTGTAAGGATTATTGCCCACATTGTCAAATAGGTAATACAGCAATAACGATCCATGATGTGTTAAGGAACAGAAAAGCCAGCGCTTTTTTATTTTTTAACGCAGTGCTTTAGAGGACAGATCTCAAACCCCAGTTCACTAGAGCAGACATTTTGAAAATAGCTTTGAAACACTTTAAAGCTATAAGTGTAAAAAGTTGTCAGGATGTTAACAAGGAAAAGAAAAATACAGGTACGTTATTTTTTTTATTTAGTGGTTGCCAATTGATTTTTACCTTTTTTTCTCCCAATTTGTAATAGCCAATTATTTTTTGGCTCAGCTCACCCCTATCACCCCTGCACTGACGAACACACACTGTCCTCCGAAGCATGTGCCATCAGCCGACTGCTTCTTTTCACTCTGCAGGACCACCATGCAGCCATCTCAGAGCTACAGAGTCGGAGGACAATGCAGCTCTGGGCAGCTTACAGGCAAGCCCGCAGGCACCCGTCCAGTCCCCAGGGGTCACCGGTGCGCAGTGAGCCGAGGATACCCTGGCCAACTTAAGCTCTCCCCACCCAGGCGACGCTTGGCCAATTGTGTGCTGCCCCTTGGGAGCTCTCGTCCACGGTCGGCAGTGGAATAGCCTGGACTTGAACCGGCGACCTCCGGGCTATAGGGCGCATCCTGCACTCCACGCAGAGCACCTTTGCCGGATGCACCACTTGGGAGCCCACAGGTACGTTATTTAAACAGTAGTAGCAACACTTGGGGACCCGGCTACTTACTGTTTAAGACTGTATTTATTTATTTATTTATTTCTTTATTTATTTATTTATTTATTTAGTTATTTAGTTAAATGTCCAGATCAGAAAATGATGGTGTAAGATGCATGTACTATATCTTACTTACTAGGACCAGCATTTGTGACTGGTTTAGTGGATGCCCGTTTCGGAGAAGATTCTGGGCGGGGGGCCACAGGCTGTACAGGCCGGGTCTGCTTAGCTGACAACTTCTTAAGACTGACTTGTCTCTTTTCAATCATTTCCTGCACATCTCCTAGTCTCTGGAGGGCCTTCTGGACATTGGCCTGCCCGACAAACAACATAACACACTGAGTGGTCAAAAGAGATCACAACAAACAAAGGGAGCCTCTGCTGTTAACAATATCCGAAGTTAAAGATTAACACAACACATTAAAGCATAATGAATTGCTGGGCAATTATGTAATTGCTAGCATTTTTCAGACCTTAGTGAGTGTTAACAGTAAAAATGTTTTCTTACATAGTAACATGCTGGGATATGAAGAGAGTAAAGGATCATGCTAATGACAACTTGGAGTAAAGAGTTTTGAAAATCTAGCCCACATTTACAATCCAGAAGCAAAACCCAAAATGTTATATGCAACACATTATGCACTGTCAGCCGAGACACGAGTTTGGGTTCGGTAACTGGATTTAGCCCCTGTTGCAAATGTTAGAGATGGGCATGATGACCCAGTCGTTATCAAGCTGGTGTCATGATATGTTTAATGCTGATAGGGTTTTTTTTGTTTGTTCTAGAACAAGATGCTGTTGCATCACTCCTGATTACTTAAGCCATTTAAGTAATATATTTCTCTCTCACCCATGCTCGTGATGGTCAGTCATAAATACTGTGCCACAGACTAGTAATAGAAAACTGTATGGTTTTAGGAATGTGTCTATTTTTGAAATACACCACTGACACAGGATCAACTTTTCTATCTATTTGGGTGAGTTTATTAAAGAACCTACTCAAAATGTGATCAAATGAAGGATCCCACAATATACATATTGGCAGACTAGTCATAAATAAATATACATCCCCATCTAATTAACAAGTCTCTGCGTCCCGTATTAGCATAACTAGGTCAAGAAGACAAATGCTTCAGTTGACATTTTCCTTGACTTAGTTTATTTTCTTATAGTTGCACATCTTACCTTTACATCAGACGTGAGAATCATTTCAAACTGATTGTGAAGTTCTTTAAGGTTGCTTGGCTGATTCTCATTTGCAGTTTCATTAAACTCTTCAATGTCATGCAGGGCAGATTCAGCACCTTCTTGAGACTGGCACTTGTCCACTGCCTGGGATGCCAGCAGGTATATACCAGCGTCACACCACAGGTTAACCTATAAGAACATATGAATGAATGTGTATAGTATATACTTTTTATATGTACAGCAAAAACGGATATGAAAATGACAATACTTTCTTCTTCACCCTTACCATAGTCATGCAGACAGGACCCTGTAACACTAAAATGCCCATCAGTTTGGATGTTCTGTCCGTCGGGATAAAAAGCATTTGTCCAATACATAGTATACAGACATCCTTGTAGCTAAACATGTATCATTAAATTGGGAAAGATGCTGAGGTTGCTAAAAGCAATTTACAGTGTTGAATTTATTGTAAAGCCTGCATGGGGACTATATAGACATTAGAGCTTATCCCACACTACAACAAGGAACACTATACATATTTTTACACCTTTACTTGATATACTGGTAGAGTATGTTACAGATTCATAATTAAAAAAGGAAGATATTCTATTGAAAAAGTTAGCCTTTTTCCACTTCCAGAAAATGTGGTAAATGTGAACCTTACTATCTAGTAAGGACACCATTTCCTTTTATTGAGCCATTGGACATTTTTAATATTTAAATTGTAATGTTTTGGTTTGACACTACATGAGTAACATGGAACCGTACCATAATACAATAGCTGTCACTTTGCCCTGAAGTGAGTGAGTTACAACCAAATATTGTAGAAATAGGGTTAATCATCAGTTTACTTGACTATATAAGTCACCACCTGTTTGTCAGCTAACAGTAGGCCAACGCCTATGCTAATATTTACTAATGCTCTTGGTTTAGTTTATTATCAAGATAAGGATTTTTAAAGACTACAGTTTGTAGAAAAGATACCGAACTACATTTAGAGCAATAATGCTGAACAAGTTATTCCCAAGCTACTTGCTGTTATGGATCAATGTTGTACAGAATATCCAGATACACAATGGGTACATAATTAGTGTCATTCATTATATTAAAATAGCCACATTACTGGCTACAGATTTGTTGTTGGAATATTAGTGATTATGTTGTTTTCTGTTGTATAATTGTTGCTTAATTTTTGCTCGGCTTAGTTTTTTCACACACGTCTAATCTGTACAGGTACCTCCATACCTGTAGACATGGGAATAATTTGGCTGGAATGATTTATTTACCTTGTCTATTTTTGTATGTATTTCATAGGATTTCCCCAATATGTCGTACTTCTTCTTTGTTTCATTGTTAAAATCATCGCAGATTCGCCTGAGTTCAACACACTTGGGTCTGATGGAGTCGACAGCGTAATGGTTACTTTGGATCAGCTGGTCTCCGCGCAGGGCTTGCAACTGGGCCTTTTCCAAAGATTCCTGCAAACCACAACACACAGATGACCATGCATACAAAGTATTTTATATATATATATATATATATATATATATATATATATATATATATATATATATATATAAACAAAACTATTAAAAAACACAGAAAGATAACCTATTCAAATACTTTCCAAAACTTGGCAGGTTGTACGTAGCTGAATTTGCAATTATGTAAATTACACTCTGAAACGCTGATGGGCTGGTTGTAAAGTGTCATATATACAAGTTCTCTCCAAGGTGAAGAAGAAATGAAAAGGGAAGTAAGAAAATTAAGCAGACGTATTAAGCTACCCTAAGTAAAAACATACACATCTGAATGCTCAAAGTATAACCAACCTGAGCTTTCTCCTCCAATACTTTAAGCTCCTTAAGAAGTTGTTCTACTCGAGATACACTGTCTCCAATGTCTGTGAAAGCAGCCAGAGTCTCCACAAGGCTGTCCAAAGCAAGTTTTATCTGAAAAAGAAGAAACAAATATAGAAGGTATTCATTGTAAAAAAGAGGACACTATTTGATGCCTAAATGAAAGGTTTTAGAAATGGATTTGTAATTACACATGGTTATTTAAATTGGCTCAAAGCTCTTTACTCCAAATCGTCATTAGCACAATTTTTTTTTTTTAAAAGGAAAAAACCACCAGTTCAACGTCTGAAACTAACAAGAAACAACTTAATACTTCATTCAAGCTCCTGAATTAAAGTCTCACTTGTTTATTTCTGGTTTTGTAACTTTATTGGGTGTGTTTCTCTCTGAAAAGATTGTGCTATAATTACTTTGAGAATGGAGCTCCTTTTAACTACATGTATATTTACAATAATTAATACTATTTACATCATTAAAATGCCCTTTTACTGTATTTAATGCCCCAGTCTCTGTGGTATTTACTAACAAGCAGTACAGCCTTTAACTCAGCACCCTACTCTAACATTGTAACAGTAACAGCCGTTACCTCTCGAAAGTCCTGTTCGAAATGCCGCAGCTGTAAACACTGCTCCAGTTTTAGATGATGCTTGGACCAAAACTGCTCAAAAGCATTTTCTGTTTCATCCAACTGCGCCAGCAGCCTGTTAGGAAAACATGGTTTTGTCAACAAAGCAACCATTTAGCTCACAAAAAATACCATACGAAAAATTCACATTTTTTATTTTAAAATCAATTGAAATATGCAAAATGCCAGGGGTGATGGTGAAATGTAAAGTTGCAGACCACAAAGTTTCACTGGTTTATGTTTGTTTCCAGTGAGAGTCAACTGAGGTTCAGATGAATTAGCTTTTGTACTGTTAAAATAACCAGAAACTTCAACTGAGGGATATCTGCGTGCTGCATATAGACACATACAAGTTAAAAAAAAATACTTAAGATATGGTATTTCAGTTGATGTAATGGTTATCAACTCATTGAGAATATTATCAATGGTGATAGACTCCTGAAGATCTCTGACACAAACACCATTCATGACATCATCGGAACATATTGAGTTTCTGCCATGCTTTATTCGCAATATTCAAACATTTGACGCCACCTGCTAGAAAGAGTTCACATCAGAATCAGTCACATTCCACTTAACTTAATTCCTTCATCCCCCTGTTGCCTTTTTCCAATGCAAGTGGACTAATAACATTTTGTTATGGTTATTCTAGATGGATTCTAGATGGATATATATTCAAAGTAAAGCAGTATAATAGAGTGACGAGACAACAAGCGTCTGTGTATGGGTTATCAACACTTGCATCGCCAGTAGGGACTGCCTATCTTACAACACGTATAGTAGGTCATTATTAACAATTAGTATGGCTGACTAATACTGTAGGCAACTCAATATGCAAAAGGGACCCATTTGAACCTTGTATTTTAAAAAGTATGTATTAATATGGCTGGGCTGAGAAGGCTCTAATCAGCTAATTGAATCGTTCATATTGACCTGCTGGTGTTTTACTATGTCCCTGAGGGCTCAGACGATGTTCCATACAGTGGGTTGTAAACAAACAGATTTGGGGCCTCTTTATATAATCCTTGTAAGATTGTTTACTTTACTGTGTCAGACAAAGGCAGTACTTATTGTAGAAAGCTTAGAATCACAAACCGTTCAACTGTAGCAACATTTTCCAGTTCGTCAGAGTTGAGTTTGCAGCTTGTGTTTTTGGTTGTTCGTTCCTTAATGCAAGAGAGGAGGGTGGTTCCCTGTTTCAATGCCAGCTGGAGATCATCCTGATGAAAAGAAAACAATTAAGTTAAATATAGCCGCCCGCCTGCAGGAGAGAAGGGGCAATGAAATACCAGCTATTAAATAACCATGCACTCAAGCTTGACCCTTTTGTACAGAAGTTAAAACACTCAACTGGGGACAGGGAGTTGGGTTATCATTAATCTTTGTCATTACCCTCTTGATTTCACAATTGCAGTTGCAGTCTGGGAAACTGACACATTTTTCCAGCAAAATACAACATCCAAGTGCTAAAATTGAAATATATATGCACACACACAAACAAACAAAATTAGATTTATTGTATTAATATATATTTGTAATAATGATTGCAATAATAACCTTCTTGGAAATATAGTATAATAGGTTACCCAACTCTTTCAAATACAGTGCTTGGCCCTTTATACTGTGGAACCACTTCTGTATAAGGTGATCTGGTCATAGCTCCCAATTGCCCCATAATGCCATTCCACATATTGATTTAGATACAGAATATGCCAATGGCATGCATGTGGCCACATTATTTCTGATGCTATACAAATGTATCCTGTTTGTTTTTTGTATGCATCTATTGGCTTGGTGTAATATGAGCCTTTAAACCACATTATTACATGCATACATAAGCTTCCCTGAATACTAACCTTGAGCTTGTCATGCTTTTCTGTGTGGGAGACCAGGAGATCCTCTGTACAGTGAACATCATTCGGGAGCTCTGTCTCAGCCAGACCGGTACCAAACATCTGCAACATCTGCGCTGTCGTCTTCACCGTCACTGCAAAATTCTCAATAGCCTGCAGTGCCATGGAATTGAAAATCAGGATAGGATTTCTACTATGGTCAGCCAAATTAAGCCAGTTTCATAGTAAAAGCACCTTAGAGAAGCCCCTTTCTCTGGCTTCAAATCTCTTATGCTCTATGTACATGTGGAGGATATTTTAGTCTGAAATATTTCTTTAAACATGGCCTTTGGTCTTAATATCAATCATGTCATCTTTTGTCCCATTAACTGTTAATATTTCCCCTGCATGCCCCCTTGATTTTGTTGTGCTGGTACTTACGGTTCGATGATGAATCCACTGGTTATGGCAGTAGTCTAAGGTTCCTCCAAGTTCACGTGTAAGCTGGTTTTTATCAATGTAGCCATGTAAATCTGAGACTGCGTTTAACATGATGATCTGGAAAAGATAAAGGCGATAGTAAATTGCCCTGCACCTCAATCCTGGGTTTAGATGAGGTTTCAGCCTCCATATTCATTCAAGAACAAAAACATTTAAGAACAAAAGTTGTCTTAAAGGATCCCAATGATGCAGCACCAACAGCATGGCTAGTTAATCAATCAGCATGTCACATATTAGTTCCAGTGGTAATGGTAGTTTTGTGATGTTGACACCTACCCACAAGGAATTGGGCTAAGACCATCCAAACATGTTACACTGCAACATGCCCCCAATGCACAACATGGCTGGTACTTCAAATACAGTATCAGCCAAACAGGCTGGATTTAGTCTTCCTTCTCGTTATCTACTGACACCTGCATTGCACAGGATGAAGGGATTGCTAAAAAGGTACAGTATGCCAGCATTCTTAAAGCAAACATAGCTTCATTTTAACTTAGTACCAGATACATTTTTTTTATGAAAGTTTGCTGTAATATGTGCATCTTTCAAAACTGCACATTTGAACCCTAATAAGTAATATTTCTGGAATTATTTTGTTAGCTATAACTCCCCTAATATAGGGGAACAACTGAGGATTGAACACAGGTCTGAAGGTCAACAAGCTTAGCTACTGCTCAACTCAGTCAGATATTAGATACTTTGCAACATGCTCACTGGTAAACCACACAGTCCACGCAGCATGCATACACCATCAGCTATATCGTCAGGATGCTTGTATCTGCTCTGGGATCGAAACTGTTATCAGAAAACAAAAACAAACTGGCATGCATGTTTGAAGATGTATCAAATGTATTATGTTGATATCATATTTGTACCCTCAAATACAAATCTTCTGTAGTGAAAAACAGTACAGGAAAAACATACAGTAAGAGGAAACTTGGAATTTAATAGTGGGACTTGTAATAAACACACAAGACAGGAGCGCATGCTTACCGGTACCTTCATTTTAAAGTCATCTCGGTGCAGCTTCATGCTAATGTCAGTGATGGTTCTCTGAATGAAGCGGGAGGGACGCAGCACCAGAACAAGCTGCAGGTTCCCTGGGAATGCCCCCTACAAGTGACAAGCAGCCACAGCATTGAAATTCCTGTCCTAGTAACCTGGCAGAGTTTCCATTTGTGGAAGCTCTAAAAGCAACAGTTCTTTTCTCCAATGTTTTACTTATTGAAAAATTGTAAAGTAAGCATAATACAAGAATCTGTAAATACGTAATGTTTAAACAATGGGGGTATTTAGACTGGCCACTTTTTAGATCTGTTGAATTTCCTCCTCTAGTCTACCCATCAGTACTCAATCAGTACTGAAGTCACCAGTTCATTAATACATTACTTATCTGAAAAGTCATTAAGAAAACTGTAGAATTCAGGTATACCAACATATCTAGTCAGCAATGGGGCAAAATGCCCCCCCCCCCCCCCCCCCCTCAGTTGTTCTACATGTTTTCATGTGTCACAATCACTGTTGAAGGGTAGTGTATATGTGTATACTTGTATACTTGTATATTTGTTACATAAATTGAAAACAGCAAGTGATGTTCTAGAAGATATCTACGTTTCCTAAGAGTTTGTAATATCAGCGTGAATTGGAGCTGTTTGAAATGATTTGAGGGACCTATACTTTTGGGAACCACTATTCTTCAGGTATACTTTTCATTCTGTAAATTGCAGAAGGGCATTGTAAAGGCAATGTTAATTTATTAAAGATACATGTAGCTTTCATGTGCATACCGCTATCCGTGTCAATGACGCCTTCACAGCGCTCCATTTGTCCCTGCGTCGGTCTATAATAATGATGAATCCAATGCTGGCAGCCTCCAGACTAAAGCACAAAAACAAAAAACTGTCTGAAACACAGATTCTACAGTTGCACAAATAATCTTTAATAAAAAAAAGGCACACTGATATAATAATATCTTTATATAGCACCTTTCATAGTGGACCTGCATCAAAAGGGCTTTACAGAGGTAGGCTGTGAACTGTGCATTATATACAGATATACTTACAATAGGACATCTATTTAACATCTGTAGGATGGAGCACAGGGAGGTTAAGTGACTTGCTCAGGGTCACACAGTGAGTCAGTCAGTGGCAGAGGTGGGATTTGAACTGGTGATTCTCAGTAGTAGAGGTGGGGTTTGAACAGGTGACCTTCTGGTTACAAGCCCTGGACTTTAACCACTGGACTACACTGCCTCCAGTCTGATGGAATAACTGTATTTCCATCAGACAGATGGTTCCAGTGTGCATTCCAGATCAGGAAAAAAAGAAAAATCTGCTGCACCATTTTATTTATACAGCAAAACAAAAAAAGAAGTCCAGCACAGTAGTTTTGTGTGAGAAGTAAGGATTGGTAAAAAAATATATAATTGAACCCGTGACGAGATGAGATATTTGTTAGTTTATGGAAAATCTGAATGCTTATATTTTCAACAGGCTTCAACAGATCATGAGGTCATATCTACTACCAGCACATGCCTTCTGCTGCTGCCAACTTAACAAAATGGCTAATCAGAATGCATTATTAAATAAAAAAATGGTATTAAAAATGCATTGTTTGTTTCTTTTGTTTTATTCTGTTTCTGTTACATTTTCTAATCCTATTTTTTCAGATATATACGCATCTTAATCAGTGCAAAAATAAAATTAACATTAATATTTATATGTGTGTTGTGAAAAAATAAATATATAGGGGTGTGTGGGTGAAGGTAATACAGCAGTGCAGAAGAAACAGACAGACAACGATATCCAGGTGCAATGGGGTTTATAGTTGTGTTTTGTCCAGAGCCTGACGGCAAACAACAGTAAACAATAATGATGTAAAGTGATACAGCGCCGTGTTTCACTTTATTTATAATCCCCGGGTTTGACCTGTAACCAAAAAGTCCCATCCTTTATACACCCACACGTAAGACAAAACACATGCACAGGTAATTTAGTGAGTGAATTAGTGCTCGTGGTGCAAAATGCAGTTCTCCATGAAAGGGAAAGGGAAGTGCTGGTGTCCGGGTTTGATGCTGGCCTTCGGCTACAGCTCTGGATCGTGTTAGTAGTCTAAATAACAAACAAAAAGTTTTTACTTGAGACAAAACAAACAAACACAACACTCATGTTTTTCACAAGTTATCCTTTTAGGCTGTTTTCTAACCATTTACAAAGGAACAGATCACTTTACTACACCCCCTATTTATACCCTCCCTCATGACCCCTTGGATAACGAGCGCATCCGCTCCTCCAATCCGTAGTGGCCCCTTTTCTATGCCATGTCGTGCCATTTAGTCCAGGGTACTCTGTTCCCTTTACACAGCGCCCTCGCAGGTCGCGAGGGAGATCTAACACCAAGAATCATTCGATCTCTGTCACATATTCCCCCGCTCAGAGTGAAGCCGAAGGAACACTCGGGTAAATCTGCTTTTCCCATTACACCCTCCTCCTGGGAAAAATAATCCGCATTTTGGTGGTCTTTCCCTACATGGTGTACCATGTGGTACATGAAGGGCTGCAATGCCAGATACCACCGAGTTACCGTGTAACGATCACTCTGCACAACTGAGAAGCAGTTGCACTGTCCTCCCTAAGGAGATACTACTGGCCCTATTCCTATAACTAAATAAGTCAGCAAGAGTGACAGACAGCAAAAGCAGGGACGTCAGAGGTGTCAATTTCAAGAACAATCGGTTTATTATTGTGAACAATAATGTCAACAAATGAAAAAATGAACAAATGAATGAAATGAATAATGATAAGAAAGTAATTCAAATAATTGCAGGTAATAGGTAAGAAATAAGATGGTACAGATAAATATGTAGGGACAAACAGAAGGCTAAACAGTATCACCAAACAGAAATTAATGTAGGGTCCGGAGGGTCTCCAATAAACCCACACTCACAAACACAACACACACAGATAGACAAAAGATGGTGGGAGAATGACAGGTAGGCCCAACAAGTCCAGTAATAGCAGGGTAATTGAAATCCATACAAAGTAACAAAATAACAAAAAAATACAGGAAACAAAGTATCAAATTAAAGTAGAAACAATCCAAACGAAAAAGAAATGATCTCACCCACAAATAAGGCAGTCCAGCAAAGTGTCCCAAAATGATGGTGATTGTAGAAGGTTGAAAACATTGAGTACGTTGAAATTGTTGAGACTGTCCAGTAGTGTTGAGTTGAATGGTGAACAGTTGTTTGAAAAAAATCAGGAGGATCAGGAAAAAATTGAGACCGTCACACATAAAACAACAAACACTAAACAGACCTAGAAAAACAGCTAAACTTAAACAAGTAACAGTGAAAACAAAAAGAGCAGTTTAGACAAAGCGCAGCGACAAAAGAAAATGAACGGATGCACTGGAATTATCTAAGGATGGTAATGGATTCACTGAAATTTAAGTAAAGAAAATGCTGTAGTTTAATGGATTCCTCTGAGAAAGGGAGTCTCCCTCAGGCCTGATTAGCCAGCTTTAATACAAGTGCTGGCTACTAAGGAGCTCTGAGATTGGAGGGGTGGAAATCTGAATAAGCCAATGGGGAGAGAGGATGAACAGAGGGTGGTTGCAAGGAACTAAGGGAAATGAAGTTTTGACCTGGCCAGGCTACTGACCCTAATTAAAGGGACAGGTGGGTGAGACTTACACCCACATTATGTAGCATGGGAATTGCTACATATTCCCCCCCCCCCACACTGGAGGTGCAAGGGACGAACGCCATAGTAGCGTTTTAAATTAACAATATTGACGGTATCCTCTTTGAAATAATCTGGCTCCCCCCACTTGACTTTGTAGTTGTTGGGTCCAAGTCTCTTGGTTACAAGAGCTGGCCCAAACCATTTAGGGGCAAGTTTTGCGGAAAACTTTCCGGAGGCATCAGATAAGGGGTGAGATCTTATCCAGACTAACTCACCTTCTTCATACTGACAGTGTGCTCTCCGGGCATTGTAATTCCGAGCTTGCCGTTTTTGAGCTTTGGCAACGTGATCCCTCACCTCTTCGGCAATCTGCTGCTGGCGATCTAGCAGTTGGTAGGGATCGGTGGATGGAGCAGGAGCAACAGCGATTAATCGGTCCAATGGGCCTCTGATGGTCCTTCCGAGCGCTAGTACTGCAGGAGAGAAGCCAGTGGTTTCATGTTTGGCGGTGTTGAGGGCGAAACGAAACTCAGGTAGCCACTGATCCCACAGTTGATGGTTTTTCCCGACAAAAGATGCAACCATGGTCTTTAAGGTGCGGTTCACGCGTTCTGTCAGGTTGGTCTGTGGGTGGTAGCTGGTGGTGAGTTTTTGTACTACTCCCCAGGTCTTGCACACCTCTGCGAGTAGCTGGCTCGTGAACTGAGGTCCACGGTCTGAAAGAATGTGTTGCGGTGTTCCCCATCGAGTGAATATTTCCTGCGTCAAAATGTTCACAATTTTGGTGGTCTTACTGTCCCGCAATGGAAACAGCTCAACCCACTTTGTGAAGTAATCAACAATGACCAGGATGTAAGTGTTACCTTTTTTACTTCTTGGGAAAGGTCCCATTAGGTCCAGACCCAGCATCTCTCCGGGCTCCTTCACAGTAGTGGACTGGAGTTGACCTGCAGGTTTGGTGTTGGACGGTTTGTACTTCTGGCAGGTTTGACACTCCTTTATGTGGCGCCATGTATCTTTACGGATGGAGGGCCACCATGCAACCTCCAGCATGCGCAACAGGGTCTTCATCCTGCCCAGGTGACCTCCCAAAGGGTTGTCGTGGTAGTGGTGGAGGAAGGAATCCGTCAGCTGTTCCGGAATAACCAGCTGGTATCGGAATCCTTGTTTAGGAATGGGCACCCGGCGATACACAAGTCCCTGCTGTTGGATGAAGGAGATGCGGTTATCATTGGCAGTATTGGAAGCAATGTCATTGATGATGTCAGAGATAGCTGGGTCTTTGGACTGAGCGGCCGCAATCTGGTCCATGGTGGTGGGAAGATCCATGCTACTCGCAGGGGCATTGCTAGCACACACTGATGCAGAAGGAGTTGAAGGTGGTACAAGTGGAGCTCTAGAGAGTGCATCAGGTACAAGATTCAGACTACCTTTCCTGTAAATAACGGTAAAAGTGAATTGTTGTAGGCGAAGAGTCCAGCGGGTCAGTCTGGAAGAGGTTTTTGGGTTGTTGAATGCCCAGGAGAGTGCAGCGTGGTCAGTGACAACCTCAAACTCCACCCCCTCCAGATAATGCCGCCATTTTTCTACTGCCCACACGACAGCGAGACACTCCTTTTCAGATGTGGAGTAGTTTTTTTCGGCAGAGTTCAGTAATTTGGAGGCGTAGGCTATTACCTTCTCATCATCTCCTTCTAGCTGAGTCAGAACCGCTCCAAGTCCTACATCGCTGGCATCAGTAAAGACTCGGAACGTCTTGTTGATGTCCGGGTGAGCGAGGACTGGAGGACTGATCAAAGCTTCTTGGAGGAGTTTGAAACTCTTCTGGCACTCTCCTGTCCATTTCCAGGGGACATCTTTCTTTTTCAAGTTGTTAAGTGGGGCAGCAATATCCGCAAACCTGGGGATGTACTTGTGGTACCACCCTGCCAAACCTAGGAACCGTTGAACCTCCTTCAAGTTGGTAGGAATGGGATATTCCTGGATGGCTTGGAGCTTGTGGGGATCAGCAGCTACACCCTCACCTGAAACCACATGACCAAGGAAATGGAGAGTGTGTTTAAAGAAGTGGCATTTTTTGAGATTGAGAGTAAGACGGGCCAGATGAAGTTTGTGGAAGACAGCTTCGAGGTCTTGAAGATGCTGTGCGGAGTTTGGTGAATAGACAATGATGTCATCTATGTAGACGAAACAGATCTTCCCTCGGAGGTCTCCTAACACTCTCTCCATCAGCCGTTGAAAAGTGGCTGCAGCATTTTTTAACCCAAATGGCATTACATTAAATTGATAAAAACCAAAGGGTGTGGTAAACGCAGTCTTCGCTCTACTTCCTGAGTCCATCGCCACTTGCCAGTAACCCGAGCGTAGATCAAGGGAACTGAATACCGCAGCACCACTCAGGGACTCCAGGATGTCATGAATGAGGGGCATGGGATATGCATCAAAGACAGTCTTTGCATTCAGCTTTCTATAGTCCACACAGAACCTGTAACCACCATCTTTCTTCTCTGTGAGCACCACTGGAGAGGACCATGGGGAGTTAGATGGTTCTATAACTCCGTCCAGCAGCATGTCTTGGACGTGTTCCTTGATTAAAGCCTTCTTCAGTGGAGACGCTCTATACAGTCGACCCCGAACAGGGACTTCGTCCTCAGTGGAGATGGAGTGACGGGTGACTGTTGTCATTCCCAACTTATCAGTGCAGACTGAAGACCACTTTTGCTGGAGGTTCTGGAGTTGTTGCTCGACAGGAGATGGTTCAGCTGAAGTGATGGTCATGGTCACCTTCGCCGGTTGGCATGGCTTTGGATCAGAGGTGGTAGGTGGCTGGCAAGATGTATGGAAGTAGAGGCTGACACTCGATAAGGACCTATCCCAGGAAGCTTCCCCCTCATACCGTGGCAAAAAAGGATGGTAGGAGAAATCCTTCTGATGTTTGACACCATACTGCCTATTGGCAATGTCAATCTGGGTATGAGTTTTCTCCAGGAAATCCAAGCCTAGAACAAGGGGAAACGTCAGGTGATGATCCTGTAGGACATATGTGCCTAGAAACCAGATCTCTCCGTGGAGAAGGTAAGTGAGGCGAACTTGACCTTTGGCCTGGTGTGACTGTCCATCCGCCAGCATGAAATACTGGTCCTGTGCAGACTCCAGCTCTTCCCCTGGATGAGCTATCTTCCTCCAGAGACTCTCTCTCATTAGAGTGAAGGTGCTCCCAGTGTCCAGGACTGCAGGCCCTTGGAGCCCTCGAACGCCCACATCCACGATCAGTAGAGTCAGGCTTGCAGCAGGAACTATATTTTTCTTCTCCTGGCTTCTCACCATGCTGACCTCTGCCGGCTTCTTCGTAGCTCCTTTATGGCTCTTCTTGTCCTGAAAGGCTTTGCTGGAGTTTGACTTGACCCAGTATTCCCGCTGGGCAGCGTTGTCTCTCTCCACCTGGGTCCCGATGCGCACCAGTTCTGCCACTGTCTTCACTGTTCCCCTAAGGCAGCTTGCCAGTTTGGGATTACAGCTGTTTAGAATGCGACAAACCAACTCAGTCTCCTCCAAGTCTGGCTTCCAGCGCAGACATAGGGCACGGTAGTCATAGGCGAAGTCAAGGATTCGCTCGTCAGGAAGTTGGAATCTGGAGCGAAGTCGGTCTTCCACTTCGGTCTGGAAGTCAGACGGCAGAAAGGCTTGACGGAAGACAGTCTTGAACTGTTCCCAGGACTGGACTCCCTTGCGCTCCGCGACCCACCAGCTCTTTGCTGAGCCTTTCAGCACACTGGACATGGTTGCCAGGATCTGATTTGGTGTCATGGGTCGTAGCGCTAGGAATTCATCGCATTTGTCCAGGAAGTCAATGGCATCGCTGCTGGCCTCCCCGCCAAACTCTGGGAAGTTGATTTTAATGGGCAGCTTTGCTTGGGGAAGACATCCTTCAGTCCTGGAGCCATGGTAATCAGCAGACCCACCGTCAAAGGAGAACTGTTGTGGTGCAGATTGCTTTCTAGAGGAGAGAGACGGCAAAGAAAGTGGTAGACGAGGGGTGCTGGTCTTTTTGAAGAGTTTCTTAATCTCTTCTCCCCACAGCACATCGCGGCGTTTCAGGCACTTCACCACTTCCTTATCCATTTCGTCAAGGGCCTCTTGCCTTCGATTCTCCATATCTGTGAAGCGTCCTTCGATGTAACCTCGCAGGACCTGTTCACGATTAATGCTGCTCTCCTGTAACTCAGACAGCTGTGTTTCCAGTTGCTCAACACGGTCAGTGAGATGGGAACAGTGCTCAGTCAATTGCCCTATCGCAACGCTGTCAGTAAGGTTCCCTTCATCATCATCGCCTCCAGAAAGATCTGCCCCTTCCTGTGAAATGTACAGGTCACTAATGCGGGTGGTTCTCTCTGTGATAGGCTCTCTGATAGTCACATGGGGTCTATCTCCAATTTCAGAGAAGTTTAGCGAAGTCAAGGTCTGATTTTCCATTTCTGACATTAAGTTCCCAACAATTTAAACTGATGAATTTAGATATGAATTTAATGACACAAAGGGTCCCCATACGGGCCACCAATTCTGTAACGATCACTCTGCACAACTGAGAAGCAGTTGCACTGTCCTCCCTAAGGAGATACTACTGGCCCTATTCCTATAACTAAATAAGTCAGCAAGAGTGACAGACAGCAAAAGCAGGGACGTCAGAGGTGTCAATTTCAAGAACAATCGGTTTATTATTGTGAACAATAATGTCAACAAATGAAAAAATGAACAAATGAATGAAATGAATAATGATAAGAAAGTAATTCAAATAATTGCAGGTAATAGGTAAGAAATAAGATGGTACAGATAAATATGTAGGGACAAACAGAAGGCTAAACAGTATCACCAAACAGAAATTAATGTAGGGTCCGGAGGGTCTCCAATAAACCCACACTCACAAACACAACACACACAGATAGACAAAAGATGGTGGGAGAATGACAGGTAGGCCCAACAAGTCCAGTAATAGCAGGGTAATTGAAATCCATACAAAGTAACAAAATAACAAAAAAATACAGGAAACAAAGTATCAAATTAAAGTAGAAACAATCCAAACGAAAAAGAAATGATCTCACCCACAAATAAGGCAGTCCAGCAAAGTGTCCCAAAATGATGGTGATTGTAGAAGGTTGAAAACATTGAGTACGTTGAAATTGTTGAGACTGTCCAGTAGTGTTGAGTTGAATGGTGAACAGTTGTTTGAAAAAAATCAGGAGGATCAGGAAAAAATTGAGACCGTCACACATAAAACAACAAACACTAAACAGACCTAGAAAAACAGCTAAACTTAAACAAGTAACAGTGAAAACAAAAAGAGCAGTTTAGACAAAGCGCAGCGACAAAAGAAAACGAACGGATGCACTGGAATTATCTAAGGATGGTAATGGATTCACTGAAATTTAAGTAAAGAAAATGCTGTAGTTTAATGGATTCCTCTGAGAAAGGGAGTCTCCCTCAGGCCTGATTAGCCAGCTTTAATACAAGTGCTGGCTACTAAGGAGCTCTGAGATTGGAGGGGTGGAAATCTGAATAAGCCAATGGGGAGAGAGGATGAACAGAGGGTGGTTGCAAGGAACTAAGGGAAATGAAGTTTTGACCTGGCCAGGCTACTGACCCTAATTAAAGGGACAGGTGGGTGAGACTTACACCCACATTATGTAGCATGGGAATTGCTACAACCGTGCATTGCTGTCCTTCATTGTGCTTAACCACTTGAGTGGGGCGTGGTCAGTGACAATATCAAATGAGTGTCCCAGCAGGTAGTATCTTAAAGAGTGAGTGGCCCATTTAATGGCCAAACACTCCTTTTCGACCACGGAGTAGTTGCACTCCCGGGGGAGCATTTTTTTACTGATGTACAGGATGGGATGTTCTACTCCGTCTACTGTTTGGGACAAGACTGCACCCAAACTGACATCCGATGCATCGGTGTGGAGGATGAATCTCTTAGTGAAGTCTGGAGTGATGAGAGTGGGGGCCTGGCAGAGTCTCTGCTTAACAATATCAAATGCCCCCTGACATTCTACTGACAACATATTTAAATTTGGTGCATTCTTTCTGGTGAGGTCAACTATGGGATTGACCACTGCGGCATACTCGGGGATAGCATACTCGGGAGGGAAGCAGCAGCATTACTTTGTCAGGTCGAAAGATTCGAATTCATGCATTTTGATTGTAATGCTGCTGTTGCTGGTGCTGAGCCGAGGTTGTCCTGGGCCAAACGACCGACCAAATCTAGGCGATCTGTGAGTAGGAGCACATGCTGCACTACATTTTTGGACAAGCCTTTGTGCTCCTCCCACCCCTCTCTCAGCAGATCGAGGATGCCGCAAGGCTGTCGGACATACAAGAGCTCGAAGGGGGAGAACCCTGTCGAACTCTGTGGCACCTCTCTCACTGCAAAAAGGAGGTAGGGAAGAAGCGATGCCCAATGTTTTTGCTCTTGATTCACAAATCGTCTCAGCATCTACTTCAAAGTCTGATTAAAACGTTCCACCAAACCGTCCGTCTGTGGATGATAAACAGATGTCCTGATAGGACGTATTTTTTGTATTTTATGAACTTGCTATAATGTATTTAGACAGGAAGTTAGTTCCGTGATCAGTCAGGATTTCCTTGGGGATTCCTACTCTAACCACAATCTGCAATAATTCTTTGGCTATCGCAGCTGCACTAGTGGACCTCAATGGAACTACCCGGAATCAGAAGGTAGCAAAGGGCCGACTATATCCATTGTGATACGTTCAAAGGGATTGGAAATAAACGGCAGTGGGACCAAAGGGGCGGGGCGCACTCGACCCGGCGCTACTCACTGGCAGTCTGGGCATGTGGCTACATATTTCAACACATCTTTATGAAGTCCTACCCAATAAAATCGAGCCAATATCCGTTCAGCTTTGAGGTGCCCCGCAAAAGGGATATCACGCGCCAGCCTCATGACCTCCGGCCGACAAGATGGGGGAACCAATAATTGTGTTACAGGCTGTCCTGTCCCCGTGGCAAGGTTTACCCTATACAGTAATTGCCCCTTGATAATGAAATGTGGAAATACTAGCGCCCCAGCGCCTTCAACATCCTTACCTTCAATAGACCTGACCTGTCCCCAAGTGTGCACTAGTGAGGGTTCTTTGTTTTGGCTCCACACTATGTCCGTGCTTGAGTGCCACATGTCCAGTATATTGAGAGGGGCGGGAGTAGTATCTGCTCTAGATGGCCCAGTAACCTTACCCTCTCGGTCACACTGCATTCTGACCCCCTTTGACTGGCGTTTGTCACCATTGTAGCAGGTTCCCACCAGACCCCAGCCCTGTCTCATTAATGCTCCCTCCCATTTCCTCATCTGTCTCTCTTTATTTGTTTTTCTTGGATGGAACAGGGGGGAAAACATTTCTGTTTGAAAGGGAGGGCAGGGGTAGAACCTCTACCCCAGTTGGGGGTCAACCTTGGTCTCCATGGAGGGGAGGCAAGGTTGCCTATTGGGGCCGGCGGTCTAGGAGGTCGTGGACCCAGTCGCGGTGGTGGTAGAGCAGAGAGAGGAGGTGGTACTCGGTTGCTCCGTTGGACTGGAGCGGTGAGTAGGCCGGTCTGGGCAGACACCAGGGAGTCCTCAAAGTCCTCGGCGAGTTTCACTGCCTTGTCCAGGGTGTCGGGGTTGTGGTGCTGTATCCATGCTTGGGTATCGGTGCCGACCACATTGTAAAACTGCTCAATCACAATTGCCTCTCCCATCTGCAAGCTTGTCTTCTGGGCGGGGTTGAGCCAGTGTACCATGTGGTCACACAGTTTTTGTGCGACCACTCTGGGGTGTGTATCCGGGGACCTCTTGTACTCCTGGAGCCTCACACGGTGGGTTTCCTCCATAATGTTGAGATGGCGCAGAATGGCTAGCTTCACCAGGTCGTACTGAGCGGCGGCGTCATCAGCCATGGCTTGGTAGGCTGTCTGTGCCTCCCCGATCAGGCACGGTCCCAGTTGGCTTGCCCAGAACTCTCTGAGCCATGACGCGGTGGAAGCCAGCCGCTGAAATACAACCAGGTAAGCTTCTGGATCATCCTCCGCCATCATTTTGTGCATCCTCGTCTTTGGGGCTGACATTACAGGTCCTGTTGATGCTGTGGGCGGGATTGCCAGTCTGACCCTCTCGATCAACGCCGTGTATGGCTCCTCTCTTCATCTTTCCTCGGCCTTCCGTCTGCTGTCCAATCCGCAGATGCCACGCTGTTTCCCATCCGGGTCATTGAGTTCGGGTACAGTAGATCCTCCCCTTTTCTAGATGGCCGACTTCCACCTAACCCTGTTAATGAAGGGTTCCACAACACCCCTTCATTAATAACGTTTTACAAGCTGAACAAAGGGGTTTGTTGTTGTTGCTTGTATTGGCAACACCAGACATTACTTAACCTTTCCTTTTGTATTGGCATAGCAACATAGCTACAGTACAAAAGTCATTTTCAACAGAAGTATCCATCAACGTCAAACATGAATTCTTGCGGTTACCATCTTTGTAAGTTCCGTTTTTTCCTAGAAAAATGTAAGTGAATGGGTGGGAGAATGGGGTTGAAATTATGGCTGATTTTACAGACCCTGATTACAAGTAATTTTGGGCTACTTGTATCCAATATGAGTGTTAATCAGGGTCTGTGCAGCCACTGAAACATATATTTTAAAGGTTAGGATTTAATATGTATAGAGTAAAGAGAAGTAAGGGGGTTCTTATTAATTCAGTATGCCATGGCACAATATAACATTTTTATTGTCAACACAAAAAAAGAAAAACTTTTTTTTTATTATTATTTTTAGGCATCTAAAAAAAAACAAGCTAAAAGCTGTAAAGTGTTCTTTACAAATGCCTGCTTTTTCCCTGTGTCTTCTCTATTTGATGGCTAATTACATTTACTAGGACTGATATATATATATATATATATATATATATATATATATATATATATATATATATATATATATATATACATATATACGTATATATATATATATATATATATATATATACATATATACGTGTATATATATATATATATATATATTGAAACAGCTATATATATATATATATATATATATATAGCTGTTTCAAGCTGTATATTGGGAGTAGCCCAGTCATGTGAAGAACTCTTAACAGTATCTCTTTATGATATTCCTAACAGACCCGCACAGAAAGCTCAATACCTATCTGTTTTTATATGTGCACCATATTAGTGAAATAACTGTGAAAGAAAGAAACCCTTGTTTGGGTTGGAGAGGCGTTCTGAGTCCATGCATAGTGTGGTGAGAGTTAGTCACATTTAAGAAGGCTTTAATACAACACAATAATTGAGGTATTTAGGGTAATAACTGACATATTAGCAACAGACTGTAGCCAAACCTTGGTCATAAACATGTGACAGGGCAAAACGTTGCACACTGGGGAAGGTGTTTGTGGCTGTTTTAACACAGACACATGTTTAATTGATTAAGGGTTAATTGTTTAATTGAACCAGAATCAGGTGTAATTAAATACACCTGCCTGGAATTATTTTCATGCAAAACAAAATAAACAAAACCAAAGCTTAACTCCTTCCAGGAGTGCTACACTAAACTTTGTAAGTCATTAACTATAAACTGGACCGCTAACCTGTTTACCAGCAACAAACACATATAGTATTACAAGTATTACACAGTATCTTCTCTTTGTCAGGTCTGTCAGGTCTGCCCCACTGTCTTCCCCCGAGAGTTGAGCTTTGCATTTACACTTCCTATAGTGTCATTGTATGTGAGCCTCAGGACTGGTTTCACATACTTAAAAAAAAAAACAAAACCACAGTATCTGAGTAATTGTAAGGGGATGATAAAAACAACTAAGAAAATGTGATTTGAAACTAGTGACATTTATGTATATTGATGCATCATATACAGTATAGATGTGCTACCCAGACTGGACTACATGTATGTGGACCCCCAGTTTTTGCCCATCCAGTATAACCGTGACACATCCGTGATCTTACCTGGGAATGCTAGTGAGATATGTGACAACGTTAAGGAAGTCTTCATCAGGAAGATTCCCAAAGCCAGAATATTCAGGGAATGTTATTATCGGAGCTCCATTGTTGCCTCTCCCCCCTGCATGACAACAACAACAACAACAACAGCAAAAACAAAAATGAATAAGTATTTTCATTCTCACCAGATTGACAACATTTTACTTACTCTTTATTTACTCCAAATGATTGTCAGTGTCATTTTTTTTTTTTCCTGATAGGATAAAACAAAAATTATAATTCTAAAACAAATAAGAAAAACTTAAGACAAACTACAAGCCTCTAAATAAAATGTCTGAGTTGTTTATTTCAGGTTTGTTAAGTTTATTGGGTGTGTTTTTCCTTTCTGAAATAATTATGCAAAGGCAGATAGATATTGAGCACATAGGACATAGTGATTAAACACTTGTTTGAACAGGTGTTCAAAACAAGTACGGAACAGCAAATGACCACATCATTTTCTTCTCTGTGAATTTTACATTGCATATTCAAATTTGTTTTTGCAAACTGAGAGCTAGCCAGGAGAAGAATTAGATGAATAACTCCCATTGCTATGAATGCCAAACAGTAACAAGGAAAGTATTTGGAATTCTTCCACTAACATAACTACCAAAAAATCTGAAGATTCTGAGATAAGAAAGACTAAACAGAGGTATCTTTGCAAATGTCTTTTGTGTTATGCTCTATTTAGTTCTGCATGTATTCTGTTTCATCCGTGTAAGTTAACCTGTAAACCATGTAGAGCCGCATGTTACCACAAGGTGGCAGCAGAGGTCTAATGATGATGAACTGCTCCTGCACAAACCAGGCATTTTAAACCCTTACGACGGGTTGGCTCATAATCAGGGATTGATGAATATTTATCAACTACCGTTACAGTTATGTTTGACAATTTTTAATGATGTAACTGCTTTTGTCTTTATCACTGGCTTTGCTGGTGATTATTTAAAACTTCTTTAATGATAGCCGCACACTAATTCAGCTTTAATGATAGCAGCACCCTAATCTTGTTTAAAGGGACAAGGACAATGTTAGCATGGCCGTCTGTTCCATTCACATCTCCATGCAACTCAGTGAATATATTAATAAATCATATTTTGGCAATTAAGGGTCTGATTTAGGGTTAGACTTCTACAGAAAATATTGAGTGGACTCTATAGGGCTACACAATGTGAATCAACAGTGGCCTTGGGATCTATCAGGCCCCAGTGGGGTCTAGGGGCAAAGCCCCTGGGGATTTGTTCACATTTACAGGCCAGTGCAGTCAATTTTACACCTAAAAAGATAAAGATATTAATTGGAGAGCCTGGATCCATGAAAAATCATAGTGTTAGTTGAATGGGAAAATGTTTATTGCATGTAAAGTATTATATTATGTGAAGACTGGAACTAAGTTTTAGGCTACCAATTATCAGTAGAATAATTTGAATTAATAGTAGAACATGCTAAACTGTAAAATGCTGCCAATCTCACTGTTGGGTAGATTGAATATGAAAACCCAGAATAAACAAAAGGAAACCCTCATTCTCTAAACTAGTAGGGCTACCCTTGCCTGTTCTTGAGAAATATTATTTGTCCAATACTGGATTTTCAAAAATCGCCCTCTAAAAGTTGTCACGTCAATTTCAGTTCACGGTGCCACTTGTCAATTTCAGTAAAGACTCCAGTTGCTGTTTAGCCAGAGAGCACACGCAGATGCAATACAAGGAAACATTAAACAATGAAGTATTGGTGAGAAATAAAATAGACTACTATTCAAGATAAATAACAGTGACGATAGAGTGTGAAAAATTTCACCAAGAAATAGTGGGTGGACGGGGTCCATCCTTCCAATCCCCTAGTCTAACACTGGTCAGATGCCCATGACCATTGACCACCACTGCTTCTCACTTCAACACAGTGATGATGCTTTCTACAGGAAATGCCCGGCTTCACTGTAACTAATCCCTGCCATTTATAAAGCGTTTCTCTATTAATGTGAAAATGTATGAGAGTGACTGTGGTTGGGACACTAGTCATCTTCATTATGTCTGATTTATTCCACTCTGACATAATCCCCTTTTCTTTGGAAAGTTATTCCCTTTGCATACTGCCTAGTCCTGCTGCAATATAGATTTGTTCGGCATGTTTTGCCATTTGCTTCAAATTCACTTCATACAACAGAAACAGCTTGATACTTCATGCAGGAGTATTCGAATCAGTTGAACTACTGTGATTGGACACAGGTGGGCTCTATTTAACTTATTATGTGCCTTGTTAAGGCAATTTGTTGTACCTGAGCTCATTTGGGTTTGCTATGAAAGGGTGTGAAGACTTATACAATCAAGACTTTTTGGGGTTTTTTATGTTTAATTACTTTTTGAATATTTCTATAATTGTTCTTTCACGTTGAAAGTGCAGATGATGTTGTGTAGATCAGTGAAACAAACTCCTACTTTAATGCATTTTGAATTGTAATTTTTAGGCAGTAGAATGTGAAAAATGCTCAAGGGTGTGAAGACTTTATCAAGGCACTGCACATATATATATATATATATATATATATATATATATATATATATATATATAGAGAGAGAGAGAGAGAGAGAGAGAGAGAGAGAGAGAGAGAGAGAGAGAGAGAGAAATGGCTACCTTCACAAGACTGATGCAAATGAAATACCTAGATGCATATATTTGTAAGGGTAAATCAGTGAAGCCTCCTCATGGTGGCCCTACAGCAACAGGACAGTGGTAGGGCAGGTATTTCTAATTATCTGTCCAAACCCAGTAAGGTTTTTGTGTAAAGTATTGTGCATGGGATCGTCATCCCAGTACAAGCTCTTATATTTCAGGTGTTATTTAGAGTATTTATACAGACGATTACAGGAAGTGTTAGCCCCCTTGACATTCAGCTAGCCCTTTTACAGTCAGTTCTCTTGTCTGCTGCTGTAGCACAGCCATCATCTAAGAATGCTGATTCTCAGAATCTAGATTAACAGCCAGAGCCAAAGTAACCACTACTACATCCATGAACTATATCTCTCAAAAACATCTGGCCCGCCTTATAACCGCTTAGCCACATCTGGAGATGTTTACAACCTCAGCGCTGAATCGTCCAGGCAGAAAGCAGAAACGGACTGATCATTACAAAAAGAATTACAAATAAAAAAGATGATAATACGTACATCAAACCTAGGAACATCTGCAAGAAGAGAAGGTCACAGCAGTAAATATAAAGCCCTACCGTCAGAAAAATGTTGTCACGTATCATATTTTTATTAAAAAAAAAACAAAATATTTTTGCAGTACATGTCGGTGGGTTGGCATGAATGAAAAGGAGTGGCAACCACCAACCCCTGGAATGAATACATTCTGAAAGAATACTATTATCAACCCTGAGAGAATTAAAAATCGAAATGAACGAAAAGAAATGGGGAAATGTATTGAAAGCTCAGCAACACGAGAGAGCGGATCTAGACTAGGGCAGGGCCAGTAGTGCAGATTGCAGACTTCAGCTGATCAACCCAGAAGCTGTGAAGATATCTAGAAACACAAGAGCAGACAGGGATCCTTGATCTGTGTTCAACAGGTCACACAGATAACCTACTGTATATCATTTTCTTCACAACGCATTATTCCTGACCCAAAGATAATGTTGTTTTAGAGATAGTATTGCTTTTTACACACAAACATCACCCTGATAATATATTATGCAGTATGTTATTTTTTGTTACATGTAGTTTAAGTCATTTTCAGATTTAACATTGTAATTTAAATGACATTTTTATATAGAATTAAAAAAACTGTTAATACAGCCTATTATATACAATACATTAGTAGTCTTGTTGTCAATCAACAAGTCTTTTAAATAATACAGTAAGAGAAGTAGTATTGCAAGAGTGTTTAATAAAACAGTAGCCAAGGACTGTATTAAACAAATGTAGCAAGTTATTCAATTATTTGGAATTTAAAACTAAAGATTTATTCAGTCCATAAGCAAACCTGTAAAAGCTCTCTGGCGCACTCTGCTGGAAAAAATAAAGTATTTGACACAGTGTTGGAAGTGGTGCACAGGATGGAAAAGTTTTAAACGTGCATAGTGGTTAGGGCTCTGGACTCTTGACCAGAGGGTTGTGGGTTCAATCCCAGATGGGGGACACTGCTGCTGTACCCTTGAGCAACGTACTTTACCTAGATTGCTCCAGTAAAAACCCAATTGTATAAATGGGTAATTTTATGTAAAAATAATGTGATATCTTGTAACAATTGTAAGTCACCCTGGATAAGGGCATCTGCTAAGAAATAAATAATAATAATAATAATAATAATAATAATAATAATAATAATAATAATAATAATAATAATAATAGGCCTAATTTACACAGAGGATATGTCCCCCTCACTTTTTCATTATGTTAGATAGAATAATCTTTATGCATGCATCAGCTACAGACACTTCCCCCACCCCCCCACCTTTGAAACCAAAGTTACGCCACTGGTTTTAAAAGTTGAAAACGGTGAATGACAGAAATCAGAATTACAAACAATGGAGAAAAAATGTTGTTTCTTAAAAATAAATAAATAAATAAATAACTTAGCCCCTAAATTCAAATCATTTGTGACTGAAGGGAAGTGCAGGGGAAGAATGTTAGTGTAACGACTACAGCAAAATGAGAAGCGATATATACTTAGATTCAATGAACACATCAACATTTCTGATTTCCCTCCAGCGACAAAGAAAACTGAACCAAGCTCCCAGTTTGTCATGTCCAAAGTGGAAGTGCATTACAATATATTCTAATGTCCTTCCAAAGATGGAACAGCTTGCTATAATCCAACTAATGGCTTTCCATAACATTTACTCACGTTATCAACAGTCAACATGGCGATTAAAAAAGTTGGGATCTCGGTTTACTTTTCTGCTATTTGCTTGTCCTTAATTTAATTTAGGGCTGGACTATTTAAATAGAGAATTGGGTCCCATACTAATCATTCAATTTGTATGTATTCTTCAGTGGAAAAAACAGTGAAATCAGTATTTCGAGGCTATTATTTTACTGTGTAAACCAGACTACTGTAATCCCCAGTTCAGATTTCAGTACAATAGTGAATACAGACAAAGGATGAGGTAAAATAATACTTTCCACATGTGATTTATGAGCTATAGCAACCCTTTCAAAACACTCTTAATAATAATAATCTATAATAATAATCTATTTTATATATATTGCCTTTCATGTACATCTCAAAGCGCTGAACAATAAAAAAAATAAAAATAAAAAACATAACAATTTGTTCATGCTATAAAAGCCATTGAATATAAATTAGATGTAAAAGTGAATTAGGAATGAACCAGTACTAAATCAATGCTTTTTAACCTGGCCTTTTTTAGTTTCGATACCTGGGGAAGATGTGTTAATAATAGATAAACATAGTGTTTTGACATATTATTCAATAACTCTAAATGTTTTACCAGAAACATCTCAAGCTACAGCACTATTGAAAATCCATACTGCCGACCATATCCACATCCAATAATAATATAAAACTGGAATGCTCAGGGAGAGTACTGAGGGGAGGGAATTAGGACATCCTTGCTTTAGAGCAGGGCTTCTCAAACTCGGTCCTGGGGACCCCCTGTGTCTGCTGGTTTTCATTCCAACCGAGCTCTCAATTACTTAACTAGACCCTTAATTGAACTGATTGCTTTTTACTTGTTTTCAGCTCTTAAACAGTTGCAGTTCAAGTTACTTATCAAATGTTATAGCTAACTTGAAATATGCAACTGTTCAGAGCTGAAAACATAAAAAGGTCTAATTAAGCAAAAAAGGACATTCTCATCAGTATAACCAGGCTTTACTGGTTAGAAATACATACTGTAACTATTTCAAGTGAGTCCATGTTTATTTAGCTTTGTTTACTTCTACCTGTCTAGTCTGTATAATGTGATGATATTTCCTCTTGTGTTGGTTTCTAGGGAGCTCTGGATTAGCCCAATATGCTAAAATGGAAAAAAAAATCTCTAGGCATAGGATTGTTCTGTCAGATACTGACTTACAAGCTCTTTAATGCAGAATATGTTTAAATAAAATAAGCGTTTTTTGTTTTTTTGATTAATATTAATGCTGTTTATGTTAATTAATATTAAAACACAGAGAGTAGAGTGTGTGGGTGTTTGTCTGGGGGAAGGAGACATGTGCACAAACACACATACAAAATCATAAGTAAAAGAAGGAACAGACATTGAAAAGGAAAATAGGATCCTTACCTGAGAGAATGGCGAATTGTCTGTGAAGTTGCTCTATGATATCAGCTGCCAGCAGAGGTCGAATCTCCTGCTGCATTATTTCATCTAAAGGAAAGGAAGAGAGAATAATAGCAGTAAATCAAGGACAGCTTTTAGTATCTTAACAAAATGATACTAACTAAGATATATACACAAAGGAGATCTGCAGGAATTACAATCCAGGCCAACACTGGTTTAGTCATATGACCATTTCAGCAGATAGCCTATGATGCATGGAAAGTCTTATCATGGGTCTTTTTCATATTACTGTATATTTTCATTTGTTTGTGTTTTTTGTTTAAGCTGGTTTTGTAAGCGAATTGGAAAAACCTAGTGGAAGTCACGCATTTTCTGCTGTGCTGCAGAACATCTAAAGACTGCCTGCCTATAAAACATCCTGTCAAAGTGCCTTTTTTTTAATGAATGTCTATTTTAGACACCAAAGACTCTTTCCTCACCCTCCCATCATTCTCTGTTTTACAAACCCCCACTGTTGAGGGAAATAACAGACTGCATTAATAAAGTCCACAAATTAAAAAGGACTCGCTCTTCTCAACTGAAGAGTCACAATGAAACTACCATTATATTTAGAACAAAGATTCCCTTAAACAGCATTTAAGAGCCGTGATGCAGTAGAACCACAACACAGAACTAAGTGTTCTTGGTAGCTCCAACCATTTCCTTTACACCCTACTAATTAGACAACACTACTGCCAAATAAACCCACTGCCTAAAAAGATTCACAGATGTTGAGCCTGACTTAACTCAAGAGTTTAATAAGCCTAAACTTTTGTTGACTACAAAACAAGCAAGTAGAAATGCTAAAAGCTAGGTAGTAATATTAATAAATTAAAAATATAATCCTTTTGAACTGTCGTACACACCAAAAACAAAAATAGTCATACTGTAGTATTTATATGTATATTTATTGTTGTATTTATTTCCCATTTCCACCCATTGTCACATGAATTATTCAATTGCAGTGATTTACAATGTATCAATATACGATATACTTTTTGAAAAAAAAAAAAATGCGAGATGCAGATGAAACAGAACAATGGTGGTTAAATGTGTAATACAATACTATACACGTGTACTGTAGTAAAATACAATTTGTATTTTCATTGACTGCTTAAACGTTTAAACCTTTAAAGGCTTAGATACAATTAAGGGGGATTCTGGTGATAAGCAAGGCTCTTTTTTTCCAGACTTTTTCTTTTCATTTTGATATACCTGTGCAGCAGGTACAAGGACACTACCTGGTCCTCTCACTCAGTTCTTGTGCTGATTATATGACTTCCAGTACAGGGTCCTAATACCTGCTGCACAGAAAGTGATTCTAGTGGAGTGGCAAGATAAATCAAAGTAAAAAAAAACTAAAACTATCTGCAGCAAAATGATAAGGAACATGCATGAAAGCTGCTGTTCTGATAAGGAAATAAATCTTTGGCTTATTGTAACTGCCCCTAAACTAATTACAGCTGAATTGCACAGCTCACACAGCATGCTGCATTGCTTCATTAGTATATTTGTTGTATATTATTCAGATTTACCTGGGGCACACACTGCATGCAAAAGGAAAGTAAATGAGCCTTGAGGCGTATAAAAAAGTCATGATATATCTTTATATTCTGCATGTGTCTCCATAATGACAACCCATACTGTGCATCTTTTGCAGCACATCTCATCAGGGGAAAAGACACTATGTAAGCAGGATAACTCGTTTTATTTAACAAGCTGTCCCAGTGATTTGCAGATTCTTTCGTACTTCTTTGAATCCAATGAAACGAAGCCGTTATACAACCAAATTACGTAATATTAGCCTTCCCATATGGCCTTGTGCTGATGAATACTGTAAATCATGTATATTGTATATAACCAGGTTTAATAAGATAAATGCTGGCAAATTTACACATGCACAATTTCCTGTTTAGAAAGTAGACCATATACGCACACTATGCCAGGGGATGCAAAATGACTTCTGAAACAGTTAAAGCAAATCCGATTATAACTTTTCACTTATTTTGAGATTTCAATGCCTGAATGGTAATCAGAATAAAAGGAATTGTTGAAGCGCTTATTATCAGTAGACAGTGAAGTGCGATTAAAGAACTTGCAAATGTCGTTCTCTGCCAGGAAACAAAGTCATCTAAGCAATTTTACACCAGCTCTGGTAAAGGTGTTGTGTTTAGTTTTAAAAATAGTCATACATTAGGAGTTCTTGGTTCTTAGCTTGAAATGACTTCTGCTGACATGCCCCGCTGAAATAGATCGGCTCTGATTGTACAAAGTGCAGTCAAAACCGTTCATTGAATAAGAAAATGCAATTCCAAAAAAAAAAAACATATGCAGAAAGAAAGCTGGGAATATGTTTTGGTAGATTATAAAACATGTTTCTAACCCCTTACATAAAGTATTACGAGACTGTCCTACATCGCTAGTAATTTCATTATGTAATGTATCACATCGAGAAGGCCACTGATCTCTCAATAGGTGACTTTATAATATATTTTACAGATGATTGTTGCTAAACATCAGTGCTACTGTGGATTTAGTGCAGTTTGAAATACTGTATGTTGCCGGTTTCCATCTACTGCTTTAAAGAATATTGGATTGCTGTTTTTATCTAATATATTTTCTTTAAAACATAAGGAAGCACCCCTGTAGCCTTAATAGAGTGCACAAAATCATGCCTAACCTTTTAAGTACATCTGGTACACCAATGTGTAACCATTAACCTCTCCCCCTGCAACCTCTCCTAGTGGATGTAGGTGTTGCTTAGGAGCAGTTTAGTGGTTACACCCTGGTGTACCAGATATTCTTAGAGTATAACATGAGCTCTATTATAGCTATGGGGCCACTTTAAACTTTTAACAAGTTGCCATGATGTGATGAATAAAAATGATACAAAGTTAATTTAAACAACAACAGAAAAAAAATGTATTATACTATCAATCCTTATTTATTCCACCAAAACAGACCGTAAAAAAACAAAACAGGCTTTACCATTATGTACCATTATCAAAATGCATTTACTGTAATCATACAGAAACCAAAAAACACATAAATATGAAGTTGAATAGTGGTGCAAAGACAAGCCTTCTCTAGCTTGTGTGTGTGTCTTTCACAAACAAGTAACATGTGATTTACAGCCTGTATGTATTTTAAAAAGGGGACATTTGTAAAAAGAAAATATCTGTGTGCCAGGATGGTAACGACTGAAGATGAATTTGAATTCTGGCTGACTGTATAGCCTGAAAGTCAATTCCATTCTCTTTTTTAAATACCAGCAAAAAAATACATCCTCCTGTTACTCTACTTTAGCGTTTCTCTTGGAATTCACAAAAAGCATTCCACAGTTTAAACATTACTAATGTATAACAGCTGGGCAAGCTGTCTTTAAATCATGATAATGCAGGCAAAACAGTTTCAATATGAAGCAACTTGTGTGCCTGTATACAATGTGTATACAGGCACACTGCGCTTTAATTAATTTTAAGCATAAAATAAAGACTATATCAAAGCCCCACAGAAACTGATTTCAGTGGTAAAGTTACACTACACATTTGTCTGAATATTTTTTAGTATTGCCGATATAAGACAATTTATATATGTGTACAACCATCACATGTATACAGTGTATTTTATGAGGGAGCACACCCAGTCCTACATGATTAAATGGAGGGAAACGTGAGAGGTTTACATTGGTAACGCTGTCAAACAGCAAGGATAAGAATATCATGTTGCTGCTATGTTTTTTGTCAAGCGAAATCATTTCTGTTGCCAAAAAAAAAAAAAAAAGTTTACAGGAGTCTGTAAAAACACTGAACCATATACCTCGCTGCATTCGATTGAAGTTCACATGCTGTGAAAATCCACTTTCCTGCGGAGAAAGGTATCTTGCTGTGCGGCAGATTGAACCACGAGTGCGCTGAGGATAATGAGGAGAGTAGCTGACTGAAGCACTGAGCCATGGCAACACACCAGGCGATGTATAAAGCTGCTTTTACCACTGCCTCGTGCATTACAGATTGCTTTTTCTCTTGCAAAAACAGGCTAAATAAAATAACAAATCACATTTTATGAGAGCTTTAAGACATTAAAACACCAGTATATCATTACAAACCGTGTCTCAAATGTGTACTCTAAGCTAATTAACTCCTTACTTCAACTATATTTATATTACAGCATAGTGACTATTCTGACTACAGGGTGATAGCACCAGCTCCCAGTATTAGTAATATAGAGCAGCACAGATCATTTCAGTCAATAAATTTGTTCAGTTTATCAGGCACCTTACGTAAGTAGGTTTAAGAAATCCAGAGGGGTTTGGACAGAACCTGCTTGGTCTCGTGGTTTGGGCTGGCAATTATGGTGCAATCACACTGAGAGCTACTTTATCATTTTGAAGTTAACAACAGTAGACACTCAATTGTTTTTTTTAATTGTTTTTTTATTATTAGAATAGCTATGGTGCCTTAAATGAATATTATCAGATAACAGACACGTATACAATTATGTATAACCTTGGGAAATGTGCCTGGTCATTTTGCAGTGTGCCAGTCTTGTACTGTACATTTACAATGTAGTTTAAGAATGATTTTTACTTGGTTTTTACTTTACTTAGTGTATCTGTGTTTTGGCATGCCTGCCAAAGCTTTAATCTTTCACAAAGACTTGACTGGGCAGTATTTTGCTTGGCTTTTGAACTGCAGGTGGATGGCACATGTGTATAGCAAATGAAACACTTAAACTCCACCTACACCTCCCAAAACAAAGCTAATGCTGTTCCTCAATGGGTTATGTAATGGGACACTCAAAAGACTAATAACCAAACAAATGTGCTCTGTAATTAAAAATGAACATTTTAAAAATGAGTCATTACAACAATAAAAATTGGTCTGCTTAGTATTGCTAATTTTAACAAAAAGTAATACAGATTAATGTGCAGATAAAGGGCAGCGAGTCAATACTCTACTCACAAGTGTAGTGCACTTTTTGTTTTTTAATGCATTACAATACATCAGTCACTACTTTTGTGTACCCAACTAGAAACTATTTACAGTAGCCAGAGAACGTGTGTTAAATAAAATCACAGCTGTGTAGGTACATGAACATATTCAAACAAACAAGCCCCACAAGCCTTAGAAAACACTTACCTATAAGTGCTCTGTTTCGTCTCGTCATTTTGAAAGTGAAGAAAAGCTGCCAGATTGACTCAGGTAAACTTAAAGAGCGAATGCTGTGCAGTGTTTTGACTTTACTACCATTTTCATACTGCACTCCTCCTTTGGGCTTCCTAAAAACAACAGCTGTGACTAGGCTGTGGCAAGACGTACATTTTTGTGGGAAGTCATTTCTTTGGTCATTTTTTCCAGTCTAACAGCTCCTGCAGCTGTACTGCTCCGCTCACTGACATAATCTTTCATGGCTCGGTGTAAATAAGATCCAGCAGAGAACATGAGTGAAGAAGGAAATCTATTATTGGTAGATTGTGCAGCTCCCAGTTTTTCACAGATTTGCAACGGCACTGACACAGAGGCTGGCTTGTTGGCTCTGCATGAACAGACATGTGAACTTACATCCTTTAACATTCCTGTCAAGTTAAAATCATGTGCAGAACGTAACCTCTGCACTTCTACTCTATGAAGTATGTATGAATGAACAAGCATTTCACCATTAACCCCAATAATACAAGCCAATACCAACTTCTATTGTAGAACTATCCAGAAGCTCTCTGGAGTATGTTGGATTGGCTGAAATCTTGGATTGTTGGTTACTGGAAAATCACTGAAGTCACTGCTAGATAAAAAGCTTCAGTATCATTTTATTTTAACAAAGAGCTTTCTGTATATCGCTCTATTGGAAATAGTACAGATACTTGTTTTTGCTACAGGAAAATGGCTGAATATAAGACTCAGATACTCCAACCATTTCAGATGGTCAGCAACATTTATATTTCTGTGCTAATATCATCATTTTTTATATTTAATATTTCAGAATAATTCTGCCCTCCAACCATAATTAATGGTCCATGTGTAAAAATATGTATGGCACCATGCAACTCTCCTGTAGAATGCCAAAAGGGCAAACAGTAAATCAAATCCATGCAGTTACCATGGCTACATACTGTACTGTATTCAATTATATTTAGGGCTCCTGTTTAATTTTGTACTCTTTATTCTGTTCAAAAGTTAATTATGGTATAGTCCAAAATATCTGGAGTTTTTGATGTGAGCAGTGTGCTGTACATCTATTGCAACAAAATGGTAATGCACCTTGAGCAGGAGGAACGGAACACAAAATAAGTAGAAATCTCTGATGTTTTTATTTAGTTGTTGGTTTCAGGGGTGATTTAATTAAGTTTTGAAACTTAGGTTCACTTAAGTTCATCCTCCTACAAACATTATGTTACCGGCAACTAATTTGCACCAATCAGAGAACATAACTAAGCATGCAACTCTCTCCTATTTGTGTTTGATTTGGTCTCATCCCTCTGCTTTCCCATCTCCAACCTTATAACTTCCCCTTGGTCTATCTAACTGTTATGGGGAGGGGGGGTCTACTGCCTCACCTAGTTGACCAAGTGCCATCCCGTTACATAATCATCATTACAAATGAATTCTATTACAAATTGTTGTGGGGGGTTTACTGAACTACTGAATCAGCTCATAATGTAAAACCAGAAACCCTAATTCTATTTTAAAAGATGTCATATTTTTGCAGTTATTTTGCAGTTGTTCCCTTCATTACCTCCAGATGACAGGAGATACTGCTGACACACTCATAATAATGAGGCTTTTTTTGTCGTGTGCTAAAACAGCAGCAATATGTTTAGGTCATCCATGCTGACATGTATTTATGAGTACTTCCTGCATCTCTTACAAAATGATTCAGGTACATATTGATTCTGAAGTAATATACTGTGTATATATATATATATATATATATATATATATATATATATATATATATATACTTTCTGACTTTTCTTGAGTGGCATAACCTGCAGTTTTCACAGGTAGGTTCAATTAGAGGAGACTGTGTTACCTTGTTCCCCTTGGAGACTTTATATTTGCGCAGTCTGCAGCAGCTGATCACAGCAAGTCTATGTGCCAGCAACCAGCTCATAGGCAGGTGAAAAGAACAAACACAACTTTACATTTTATGGGGCTACAGAAAGTACAGGGCTCAGCAACAAAGTCGTCCTTCTGGAAAATAACTGAAAAAGACTGTGATTTAACTGAAAATGTTTGGCTCTGTTGCACTGTATCCTAGCAGCAGCGCTAAGGTTTCTTAGTTAGGGACTATTAGGGTTCCTGTAAATTGATTGTTGGTTGACCTTTAGGTAGAGGAAACAGGAAGTGAGAATGCAATATAAATGTGAGTGAGACTTGTAAGCAAGACTGAACAGCTGTACACCTCCTAATACCAAGTACTCTCCCAATAAAGACTTTTGAACCTACTTTTGTGACACATTCAGCAGGTATGTTTTGCGTGTAAAAGAGGTGTAAAATATTCTCAGCAGCACACTGACTGTAATGAGCTTTCCCTGGAATTAAATGTCATGGAAAAGCTTACAGCACCCCAAACATCAAGGATTTAACAAACAGTAAATGGATTAAGTTGGGAATCAAGTTAGGAATCAAGTTTAATATCTGCATACAAGAAAAGGGGATGAGAACTGTTTAAAAGTTCTGTCTAATAGACAGTAATGAGTTGCTACCAATGGAATGAATAGATGTTTTAGACCCTAGAACTCAAAATCCCTAGAAGTCAAAAACATTTTCACATTTATTGCTTGTCACTATGCTGTTTAGTTAGATTACACTCTGCTATACTAGTTGCTTTGCTGGTCACCAATGAATCCTATGTTTTATCATGCTTTCACTATGCTTTATTGCACTATGCTTTTAATATGGAAAGCTTTTGTATGGGCACTCACATAAAAGTCTTGCATTGCTATATGTGCCCAAAAGGATTAGCTGATTGTGCACAGGGAGACTGCATGAGGATGTGTTGTGCTTTGGTATCACAGATCTCTTTCTTATAATAAATCACATAAAAAACAAACAACCAAGCGCTCAACTGGGAATTTTAAAAGATAAAGCATAAAGTAAAACATAGACAATATCTTACAAATTCAAATGTTTAGTTCAAGCATATTTGCATCAAACTATTTCAAGCCTTCACTTTTGCTAAGACCATTTAGAATAATATTAAAGTAATTTTGCTTTACCAAACTTAGCTTTACAGTATATCATATAAAAATGCAAAATGTGTTTAGAAAAAAGGCCACCTGCTGACCCAGGGCATCACCTGAGCTTCAGCATCCTCCTCAATATGATACTGACACAATATAAACATCCCCACTCAGACTTCCAGCCAGACTTATATCAAAGTTAAACAGTATGCAACCAGATCATTACTAATATACAGGAACAGCATGAAATTATGGCACAGTGCAGTATTCATACACATGAAGTTAAAAAAAGAAGGCATACTTAAGTTTGCCGTAGTTTCCAAATCCCAACACATTTCCAAGAAGTGATGATATGACTCCATTTCCCCCTCAGAGATCCGGACCACAGTGAAGGGTCCGTTTTGGGACACTCTGCGCCCACACTTGGGACAACTAGCAGCCACCGTCTGGTACCTTGGTGAATTCCCGTCCATTTTGTAACAATAGTCTACGTACTTTGACAGCATCTATGAGCGTCTACACAGCCTCTCCGAGCCTGCAATGCCCCTGAGCTGCCGGTATGTAATTCTCTGTCCAGTTTATCCAAGGTTATTTTTAAACTAAGAAAGCTCACTGCTGCAGTAATTCAATTAATGAGCTCCTGCTCCCAGTGTCTTCCCTGTCTTACAGCTTTGCAGCGTTTTCTGAGAATAAACTACAATCAGCACACCTGATACTGCAAGATAAAATGTAGACATATAAACCTCTCGTCTTGCTGGTTATGTGTACAGTGGTGGAACTGTGTTATTATGAATATGAAGGGGCTGGAGCTTGTACATGTACTGTAGCACAAATGTAGCATTCCTAAGATGCTCTGTTTTCCACCCTTTTGGTATCACGATAATACGTCACTATTTTTTAACAGTAATAATAAAAGTTGTCTACTGCACAGCTTGCTTAATTCAATCAGATAATTCAATACAAAAAGAAGATGTCGAATACTGCTAGACACTAAATGAATTAGGCCTGGTTTTGAGAACCATAAAAAATTAATTTCCAAACCAATTGGATTCAAGAGATCTGTGGTTGTCAAATTTCAACAAAAAAATCATTAATGAATGACTGAAATAAAACTCTGCGAAGTTAATGCTGTGTGCAGGGTTTTGTTTTCTTCTAATTTTCAAGTTTAAATCAGTTGAGATTTAATAGACTTGCATGATGCAGTCCAGAAGTGAAAACCATACACTCTTTATGTAAATGAAGTTCAAACAACATATCCTTCTCTTCCTGACTGGTATCAATAAGGAATGAAAGGGCATGACGTAATAAACAAACACACATTCTTAGAGTAAATGAGTGGTTTTGGAAGTACAGGTCACATCATGTACTGTATGACATATTGTCTGGATAGAAGCACAGAGTCAGAGAGGCACAGACTGCAGGCCTCCTAGTTGCTAATAGGATTTAATTAGATAGTCCATGAGTGTACCAGATCTTTGGTTGCCTAACAGACTGAACAGAATAAATGCCATATGACCATTCTTCACCAATCAATCCATTTTGATTTTTTTTCACCAGCGTAAACATTGAATATTGTAAAAAGCAACAGATACCAGTTTTTTGTCAGGATTTTTTATCATGGCTGTTTTCAATAGGAATGTTCCAGGAGACACATGAAAGTGTTTGACACATGTCACACTGTAAATCATTAAGTAAAATCTCCTGGATCAAAGTCGTCGGCTAAAACCATCAGGCCACACCCCAGCTCCCAAAGAATTGACTTCATATCCTTGTACATACTACAGGGTATCAACTAAACTTTGCACTTCACCTCATAACAAAGCCTAAAAACTTGTAATGTATACAGTAGGTTGTCTAATGAGAAATATATTTGCAAAGTAAATAAATAAAAACAAAATATGTTCCATTTAAAAACAAATATTTAAAGCTTAAAAATCTTTATTTATTTTTTAAAAAAAGTACTTACACATTAAAGACCCCATTTCTAGATGGTGTTCAAGGATATTTAGTGCTGGTTTTATAAGTAAATGCTGCTAAAGATACAGCAAGGCTCTCGTGTGTTTATATTAGGACTCCAGAAAAGGATCTGAATCAAAGCTGCTGGCCAGCTTCTGGAGATTTCCTTGTTTCCTACAAATCCCCCCAAACAATACAAGAATGGCCCAGCTTCCACTTCCTCTCACTCCCAGTGCAGTGGACTGTATTCCAACAGCAGCAAGAAATCAGTAATGAGGGGCTTTACATTACATGCTGCACAGTGCCTTTAGTACGCTTTTGCTAAATAACAATATCATACTGCATTTTTTTAACCAAACATCAAATTTAACTGTAAAATAAATACTAATATATTTTAATATTGAAGCAGCGATTTTAAGGCAAAATATAAGGAATCCTAAGGATTTAAATTATTCTTTATTTTTTTGTTGCAATATTTAGTTTGGTATTAATTTATATCACAATAACATATATATATATATAGCGGTGCTGACCATAAGGCACTTTATATATTAATGTCTCTGCAGAGTTGATAAATAGTTAACAGCAATGACATATAAACCATGTATACTTTCATACTAATATAATTATTAGCGGTTATTAGAGTGTGCAACCAACTTCGTCTCTACGAGCGTCACCTTGCACAAAGTATACATAGTTTATATGTCATTGCTGTTACTATTTATCAACCCTGCAGAGACATATATATATATATATATATATATATATATATATATATATATATATATATATATATATATATATATATATATATATATATATATTGAATGGGCACGAATGCAATTCAAGCCCACTAAATCAAGGAGCATCTCTATAATTAAAGGCAAAGTAGTAGATAAAACATTCTTCATTAATGGTGAGGCAATACCAACAGTGTCTGAGAAGCCAGTGAAGAGTCTTGGGAGATGGTACGATGGGGATCTAAAGGACACAGTTCGTGTGGGAGAAGTTAGACAACAAGCAGTGGAAGGGTTGAAGAGCATAGACAGCTGCGCTCTACCAGGCAAACTAAAACTCTGGTGCTTTCAGTTTGGTCTACTGCCGAGGTTGCTGTGGCCACTGACTGTGGAAGGGGTTTCTTTGACAACAGTAGAGAAGCTGGAAGCTTTAATCAGTTCATACATCAGGAAATGGTTGGGAGTTCCACGCTGCCTCAGCAGAGTGGGACTTTATGGTAAAGGAATACTGCAGCTACCAGTCTCCGCTGTAACCGAGGAGTTTAAGTGCGCCAAGGTCAGACTAGAAATGACATTAGTAGAGTCACGCGATAAATGAGTAAGGGAGGCAGCACCTGTGTTGAAAACTGGAAGAAAGTGGGCAGCAAAGAAAGCTGTGGAAGATGCAAAGGCTGCGCTTCGAATTGGTGATATCATGGGGCAAGTTCAGCATGGAAGAGGGGGTCTTGGTCTCAGTTCAGCTCCTCCTACATGGCACAGGGCAGCCCCAGCTCAAAGGAGGAAGCTGGTAGTCAACAAGGTGCAAAAGCAGGAGGAGAGGATGAGGTGTATAAAGGCCATCTCCCAGGCCAAGCAGGGAGAATGGATGAGATGGGAGAGTGTGGAACAACGCAAGATTGGCTGGCAAGACCTATGGTCAGTGGAACAGAGTAGGATCAGTTTCCTCATCAGGTCAACATATGATGTTCTCCCATCACCACAGAACCTAAACCTCTGGGTAGGAGAGGATCCCTCATGTCCTTTGTGTTAATCACCTGCAACATTAAGGCACATTTTGACAGGATGTAAGGTGGCTCTTAGCCAAGGACAGTTTACTTGGCGCCATGACCAGGTGCTGCGATGTTTGGCCTTAGCATTGGAAGACAAGCGTAACATGACCAATAAGTTGCCACCTGTTCCATCAAAACATTACACACAAAAGACAACATTCCTCCACCCAGGAGAGCAACCACCAAGAAAAGGTGTTAAAACCAATCCTCGCCCAGGACAACTGGAAGCTGCTAGAGACTGGAAAATGCTGGCAGATGTTGGTCAACGGCTTATTTTTCCACCTGAGATTGCCACCACTAACCTTCGACCAGATATTGTCTTGTGGTCTGGATCAGCATGCCTTGTTCACCTGATAGAGTTAACAGTGCCATGGGAGGATGCTGTAGATGAGTATGAGAGGAAGAAACTGCGGTATGATCAACTAGCCACTGAAGCGGAACAGCTAGGATGGAGAGTCCGGGTTTACCCAGTGGAAGTGGATTGTCGAGGATTTGTGGCACACTCTACAACCCGGTTTCTCAGAGACGTCGGATTCAGTGGTCAAGAGTTGCGTCGCACAGTGAAGAACTTATCTGAAGCAGCAGAGAGGAGCAGCAACTGGCTGTGGTTGAGACGGAAAGATTCTGGCTGGGGATCTCAAGCACAATAGAAAGAAAGAAACGCTGATGCACAGGTAAGTAAGCTGGGCTGAGTTGAGTGGGGGACGGAGGGGGTGATGCTGGGACGCCAGAATCACCGTCGAGCCCTCTTGAGGTGTCGTGGGCTAGTCGACGAAACACTGAGGATAGAAGGTGCCCACTTGAAGACCCCAGAGATGTACCCTACTTAACTCAATCCAGACGGTTGTCATGCTGATGCGCTGGGGAGGCCGCACTGTGGTTGATCCCCGGAGCCAGCATTGCAGCCGTTGTGTGTGCTGATGCGCCAGGGAGGCGAAATAAGCTTATCCCTGGAGCCAGCATTACACTTCAGCCATTAACACCAGACAGAAGGATATCTACATCATCATATGGAAGGAAACGTAAATGGATGGAGACACATATGGATCACATTAGTTTACTGTATAGCTATGTCTTAGTTGGTGCTTATCTTGGCGGGAGCCGAGTTCAAATCAGCATGAAGTTTTAACTTCTACTCTCATGTAATGGAAATCATTATATATATATATATATATATATATATATATATATATATATATATATATATATATATATATATCCATCCATTATCATTAACACGTACTCCTACACAGGGCGCAAGGCGAGACTACACCCTGGATGGGACGCCAGTCCATCGCAGTATATATATATATATATATATATATATATATATATATATATGTATATATATATATATATAGATGTTCTATGTCATTATTATCCGTTTAGTTTCTCTGAAATATGAATGTAGCAGCTTCATTAATATATTCTCATTTTGTTGATCATTAATGAACATTTCTGTATTGTGGGTGTTGTCGAGTGATTGAAAACGTGACATTTTGTGTTTGAATTGAAAGTGATGGTCTCGAGGAGTCGAATGGTTCAAGTATATTTTCACTATATCACTACAGTGGTATTATCACTTTTTTTTAAATTAAGCCGGAATGTAGTTTATGGAGGCAACAAACAGAAGAGTTTTAAAATATCCTCTGGTTCAAATTAGAAAGATGCAGTCAAAGGCTCACCAGTGAGTTAAAAGTGAAATGATTTGTTGAAATCTTTGTCTTGCTGATCAAGGGCTTCAATTGTTTGCAACTGCATAATCCACTTACTAGCACTGTCTAAATGGATTTCTGGTTAATAACCACCAAGGAAACAACAAGAAAATCCTTTTCTACAGTACATTATGAATATTTAGATGACAAGACTACTACCACTGAATATTGTACTATAGAATTTACAGTACACATTCATAATTCCTCATTTTAAATGACATACCTATATACCATACCATGACATACCATGGTTATGATGCCATTAGAGTATGTTGTTTGATTGACTACAGGGTATAAAATATTAAAGCAGCTATATAAAATATTAATAGTCAATGCATCAAAAAATTGCATCATAAAAGGTTAGGAAATATATAGCAGCTGTCATTGAAAAATGCAGACTTTTAGGCTAATCTTTCCAGAGTCTAAACATGCTCCCTACACAAACCATATGTCAGGCTGCATAATCCTATTACCTTCATCTGTCTAAAGAGGATTTTCAAGCCTACTCACCACTGCTCCAGTGGTCACCTTCACTTGTGAAACAGTACACACACATCTGTCCAATGAACTGTTGCCTTGAATTTCGAGCTCAACAGTATTATTAGTTTTATCATAAACATGCAGGTCCATTTTGTGAAATAAAGTATTTTATCTTCCCCCAGTGTAATCAGTATTGATTTGATTTGTTACTCAAGGTGTCCCATAATATTACATTGCATCTTTATTACAACCCTAGGCGATGTTCATTAATTATATGCAGTGAAGAAATGTACAGCAAACATAACAAAACTGGATAAGGATGGCCAAATATTGTAATAATTAAAAACACAGAGAATACACTTTTATTCAGCTGGTCATACTTATGTGCTGAAAAGCATGTACAGCTAAATGCTTTGGAAAAAACACAATAGGTTGTATGGACACCATGGGCAGGCTGCATTTACTGAGTCAATGTGACAGGTCTGCAAGGTGTATAAATAGTTCTGGATGGATATCTGACCAATCTATTGCCCAAAGCCTTTTTCCAGAATAGGCCACTGAGTCATCACATTTGAGACTCCTAAACATCAGCGATTTGACAGTAGTCTTGGAAACAGAGCTTTTATATATTACAGAATGCCAGGGATGCCATTTGCATAGCAATCTAATCAGTCCCAGTATGTGCTAAATATGAGAATAGCAGTGATATTATATTCAGCCTTACTTCTGTTTTTGCAGACCCCGAGGCAGAATGTAGGCAGGGTAATACGAGACTTCAGTTTAGCCTGTGCAGGTGGGTGCAGAGTTTTGCCAATGTTGTGAAGTGGGATAAGCAGTCACTAAACAGAGGCAGATCACAACAGAACTGGGGCTGGTTGAAGAGAGCCAGCATGAGAGTGCATGGCAAAGGGGAGTTAGCTGGTTGGAGCCCTGCATGACCTCAATGACTAGTAAGAATAAAATATATTGTGGGTTTCTGGCATATACAGCTTGGCTTTTCATGTTCCACAATCTGAAATTAGACATCTTAAATGTAACCAACGCTGCAAGTGCTATAACGCTTCAGCTTGTGTAATTGTTTTTGGTGATTGATGATTTCTTTCCGCAGTTCCAACACGAGAAAAAAAAAAAGCAGTGTGAGTGAGTTCAGCTCTGATAAGCATCACCTCAAGTGCTTCATTAATACCTCCTCAGATGCAATCTACATTTTAATGTGGATCTTTGTGGCAATGATGTAGGTCACTGCGGCTAACATCTGTACTGTTTGAGAAACGATGCCTTTGCATTTCAATTTAGCATCTTTAGCTGTATAAGACCACTCTGTAAATGTTCCAGAAACAAAGGTCAAACACTTAATACCAAATACTTAATACCAAACACCTAACAAAGACAAATGATAAACAATTAGTTTAACCTGTATTAAAGACCACCTTGACAAGTTGTCTGTATGAATGTCCTATTTTCCGAGACATCACACCAAGTAATTCTGACTTTTTCAATGCATTTTCTTACAATTCCCACAGCCTTTGTTTTGAAAATAACTAATTCATTAGGGAGTTAATCCTCTATAAAGTCTGTACCAGATATTAAAATCTTGCAAACTATTTCCAAATGGTGATATTTGTTAAGCAGAAAACATCTTACAATAAACAACTGGAACAGGCTTAAATAACTGCACAGTATTAAAACATGACATACATGATATTCATCAGCCTCTGCCAAGGTTAATAATTTAATAAAGATTGCTTTCTACTGTAAAATCATTATTATTCAAAATAGTGTAATAATACAATAATATACCGCTCTCCTCAACTTCACCAAGTCGATGGCAGCTCATCTTCAAAGGTTTCCTGAGAAGTTTTGAACAAGTAGTCCCCATATTGTTTCTACTTAACGAACCTGGCTGATAAACAGGGTACTAGACCTTCCAAATGAATCAGTCTAAAGTGCCAGCATAAGGAAAGTTTGGCAAGTGTTTGCAGTGATAATGTTTTGCTGTATTTATACTCCCTGTGTAGCTTATGACTCATGTAGAGGTCACTTTTCAAGTCCTGTGGAATTTCTATATAAACAGGTAAATGCAGACGTGTGTTTATAGTATTTTGTTTGCTTGTCAACAGAGATCTCGAAAATGCCAAAGTCCCTCAGTCAGGCATGAATTGCACTTATTTGTAGCCTGTTGTTTGTAACAGTTGTACATGAAAAACGTTTTTAATTGTGTAAACCAACTTGATAAAAAAAAAGGGGCCCAGTCACAAAACGTTAAGGACTGTTTAAGGTCTGTTTGATTACAGGTTGTTTTTAAAGGCCATTCTGATTAATTAAACCATGTACTCAGTCCACAAAACCTTTTTAGACAGAGTTTATTTTCATTTTTTAAAGCATGTTTAATACAAGACAATAACAAAACCCTCCTTACTGTAGTCTTTAAAGTTTTGTGAATAGGGCCAAATAAATTAGACAACTATAATTTCCAACAAGTACAATTTGTGTCCCACAATAGGGAACATATAGGGAACCCCATGACATAACACATTAATTAAAGACACTGAATGAAGAAAATGGGGGCATTTTACCATATATCTCAACAGTAATCTGCAGCTGTTATAATAGGATATACATGCATGCAACCTCATTGCTTTGCAATGCTAAATTCGATTTGCATTCGACCAGGAAATGTATAGCTAATCATGTTTTGATTCAGTTTCATTCATTAGCCTTTTTTTTAAGTAGCTCTTTCCCACAACTTTCAATTTCAAAATGCCATCTGTTTTCCAGCGTGGCTGTCTGTCCTAGGGTTAAATGGTGTGTCAGGTTTCCAGTGCACAATGTAATAAAACTAAGACACACTTGTCAGCCCGAATCCTTGCATGAGAGGCTAGGCCTCAACTTCCTGTATGGAACATCTATAAAAGTGCAAGACTGTTAAAGTTTCCGCATTTAACAACTATCAATGTAACATTAAAGCTGTGTAACCTTGTTTAGGTTTTGAAATCAGACCAGTATGGTGCGGGCTCAACCCTGACCTCTAACCTCTGTTAAAAAAACAAGCAAAAACAATTTAATGTTATCTGCACTACACACTGCGGTTACAATGGACCATGTGAAGGATTATTTTGTTTTTATGTAGCTAGAAAATAAACGCAAATGCAGATATACCAGATTCATTCATTTCACAAAGAAAAACTGAATTTTTTGTCATTTCTAAAAGGTCAGTTTCCATCTGCAGTCTCTGGTCAACATACCCAGACATTTGTTAAACCACGATACCATTGCTGACCAAGGTTGCTTAATGGGCATTCCTGATAAAGCAATCACTAGTTGGTGTGTAATTTATAACCAGGTTCTGAACATTTGTATTAGTTAAATTAAGCATGGTCTGGCAATGGTTTAGCCATGAAAAAAACAAAAACTACATTGTATAGCATGGTTTATACATGATACAAATACGTGATGTCAGAGCTCTGCTGACAGGTCTCATAAATTCACCTCCCCCATCCTCCTGCGCCAGCCTGCAGCTGAGCAGTCTCTACACATGCTGTTTTTCATCGACTTCCCAGTAAAGGGTACTATCATTTATCTTCAAGACTGTAGATAGTCAGGACAATGGGAATGTCAGTTGTTTTTATTATTTGTATTTGGGTAATTGGTATAGTTTGTGTTAATGGACCACTTCATTAAGTAATGACAATACTTATTCATTGATGTAATGAAACACCAGGTACATCAAGCTAAACAATCAGAGTTATCTAACCAGTATATTCTGTTTTTTGGAAGACCACTTTATTTTATTGTGCTGAGAATTTTTGAATAATTCACATGTTTTTTTTTTTTTTATGGTTTTCACTTACTAAAACTTTAGCACATGTACTCGCTTTTGACTTGCTTTTGAATAAGTGCCCGCCACTGGCAATAAATAAAAATAATTTAGTAGCTATTTTCAAGTTGTTAGTTATAATGCAGGACAGGTAAATAGTTTTGCGTAAAATGTTTTGCATAAAATCGCGAGTGAGTGAAATCTAAGTTGCGGAGAAACTGCAATTATCGTAGCGCTGCGGAAATTAATAAAATAACAATAGGGCAGCAGTGTGGAGTAGTGGTTAGGGCTCTGGACTCCAGACCGGAGGGTCATGGATTCAATCCCCAGTGGGGGAAACTGCTGTTGTATCCTTCAGCAAGGTACTTTACCTAAAATTGCTCCAGTAAAAACCCAACTGTATAAATGGGTAATTGTATGTAAAAAATAATGTGTAAAAAAATAATGTGATATCTTGTAACAATTGTAAGTTGCCCTGGATAAGGGCGTCTGCTAAGAAATAAATAATAATAATAAAATGAATTAACACAGGAAATCAACCGCAACTCTCTCTCGAGGTATGCAACTTTAACTTTATGCAAAATTAAGATGCATTATTTGGGCTTGACGAGGCATAGCCCCAGCACCTCTTCAGCTATGACAGTTAAATGTTTTGCTCTCAAAAGCATTTTCTTACAAATCTCAACACAGTTTTATCCATTCTGCAAGTTCTTGCGTGTGCTAAACAGAGACAGTCCACTGCCAGGGACATTTAACTACTTTACCATTTACGTGCCATAAAGATGACACTGGACTGAGAAGGACTGCGACTCTATTGTCGTTTTTTATACACAAATGAAATAAGCTTCCTTGATTTGAAAAACATATACAAGCAAATTCCTACACAACAAGCTTCAATATGAAATCTGAACATTCATTTCAATAAACAACACGTTTTTAATGAAAACAAATATTGCAGCCTACTTCACTAAAGTGAAAACTGGCTTCTGTTATTTTTAAATATCACTGCTTCCGATTACACTACTGCTTAATAACAGAAACAACATTTCATTTAAGGTTAGTGTTGATATATAAACAGAAATGTATTTATTTAATTATATATATATATATATATATATATATATATATATATATATATATATATATATATATATATATATATATATATAGTGCTGCATTTGCCTTTAATTTATTTTTCTGCACGTAATACTGCTTTACAATACTCTTTCAAATAAACAGAAATTGATTAAGGACTTCTTCAGTAGACAAGTCAAGGAATGTTATAAATTGTCTGTATATTCTGCCCGCACGATATTTCCTCTTTTTCTCTTGCTCTGCTAGCTAGCATTTGCAAATATAGCTGTCTGAAGGCAATGTTCACTCTTTAAATAGAAACAGAGATTACCCTGAAATACTTCCTGCGATATAATTATGAGGAGTGTAACCAGTCTAAAGTGATTTCCAGGCAACATAGTGATTTGCGACCAAATTAACTTTTGAATTTAGCTCGCGGTGGTGAACTTGCGGGATTATTCATGACACCTCCCCCAAATTTGAGTGAAAAGCACAAACCCATTTTTTTCCAACGCAGCATTTATTTTGAATCTCACTCAGCAGCCCAACTATTTTTGCAAAAAAATCCATACAACTCCCCTTTCGACACACGCAAGTCGTTTGAATATTTGGCCCTACATTAACAGTCAGCATTAAGTATCTCAGAGCCATTACTGGACATACAGAATGGGAGGACAGATAATAATAAACCATAAATATACTGTATTTGTAATAGAGGTGATAAGTCTGGTAGCAGGTTTTTTTTATTTTTATTTTTTTTATTAAAACAATGTATTGGTTGCTTTTTAATAGTGATTTACTTTTTATTAACTGTAACTTTTGAATGTTATGTATGTAATTCTGAGTTTTAATATTAACTGTTGGGAATCCAGGATTAAAATAAACAAATGATTAAAACTATTATGGAGCAAGGAACATAAGATCTCACGAAAAAACAACAACATGTTTTCAAAGTCTTCTAATTAGTTAATACAGTATTTAAATGACATTTACAGTAATATCAGGTTTTTATTCAATATATGTACACATAATGTATTCTTTATGGTGTAGTAACGATCTTAATGTTGGCCCTCTTTACTTTAGGTCAATTTCTGTTAAGTGAAAATAATTCCTACATGACTAACATTTCATAGAAAATATATAATTGGTTAACATTTGTAACCTTAAAAGGTAACAGAGCATAGCTCCCAGGTTATAAAGTCATTAAGAATCCATAATAAATGATCCAAGTGTATTGACCATTGGAACAGAAACCCTGTAGGTGCTGGCTCATAATCAATGTGGCCTGATGCATACAAACTGCACTGGCATTGGCTATCTTCGTTTCTATAGAAACTACTGGCACGTGTTATTCTCCTGGGTGGAGGCAGTGTTTTGGCTGAGTAAACATTACACATGAGAACAATCTGAACGTAATGTGGCACAATAACCCACTTTCTTCAGGTTCGTTATAGCACAGAAAGCAAAACTGAAATGCTGATATTTCTAAGATGAGATTTCTAATTGATGACTCATTATCAGGTGTTTCTCTCTGCACATTAGATAGTATATAGATACCATTATATCATATATATGTAAAATATACATATGTTTATATTCACACACAGTATTATTAATCAGTAGTATTAATAAAAATGAAACAACAATGCTATGGCACTCTTCCAAGTTCTTCCAGGTAACACAAGCAGACAGGCTGGAGGGATATTGTCTATCTCAGCTCTCAATAATACTACAGTACTCTACTGAGCCTCTGTCATTTAATCCTTTGATACCGAGAAAATAAAACATTCTTACCAACATGAGTGATCACACATTGCAATCGTTGGTTGAGCTCTTGAAGAGACATTTCTTCCTCTCTAAGCCAGAAAAGCATTTCAGATGAACCTCAACATCCAAGCTCTGCAGCTGCTCCAGTGGAGGCTTCCTTTACACACAAAGCAAAAGCCACTCCCAGGAACAATATATTCCAAATGATAAAGGTCCTTTGCAGAAAAAAACGTCTGCCTTGGCCGTTGCTGTTTTGCAGTTTGCTGTTAAGCATAAAGGTTTAGGTACGGTGTTTGATGTTCACATTAGCACCTTGTGAAAGATGATGCTGCTAATTCCTGTTTCAAACCGGTGTAGGGCTGCCTATCATTAGGGATGAGTCAGGCATGGTGAAGCAAATCAGAACACAGCTACCTGCCTCAAGGGAAACAGTGGGTGGTGTGGTGACTTTAAAAAAAAAAAAAAAAAAAAAAAAACCTGAACTGGACTTCAGGGACTGGAGCTGGCTTTCCGTGGGGGCTGTACAATTGAAGCAGCCTGGCCCCAGCTGAACTGAGAGCCTGTTCAATTCACCAGTTATTCCCCAAAGATGTAATTGGTGCTTAATTTATGCTTTCCCCTATTATAAAAATATATGGATATTAATTATGTTGTTCCTCCTTCTTTGTATGCAATATGTGGTTAAACAACAGAACATTGCTATACTGTAAAGTAATTATACCCTTCTAAGCATTGCCTTTTACTTTGTTTACATGCTATGCCCTGTATATCATTTTACATGATAATATCAATGCAAACAATAATAACACAATAACAATAAACTCCAAATCAAAACTATTTCATATTTCTTTATCTGTTGGTTTCAGTTGTTTGCATTTCCAGCTTACAATATCTGTTTATTAATTGGCCATATAGTTTTAATTATTTCTTGGATAACTATTTTCTAAATAACCTCTATACATTTTGTTAATCATTTCAGTTCAGTGCTGTAGAACCAAATAGAGAGACAAAATGAAATACTGAGTGACAGTGACATGCACCTTAGCAATGAAAGGCCCAGACCACAGCTGCTCTCCCTGGCTGGTTTAGCCCTGGGGGCTGCCTCTCCGAGTGACAAAGGGAATCAATGCAATCTAGCCTCTGAGGGTCTGATCTGGGTCCCCAGCTGGTACTCTGAAAACAGAGGAAATATACACAAATGGTGTGAAGAACATTAAACTGCAAGCTGTTACAGATACACATGCCTGGTTTAAGTGTCAGTGCTAATGTGTGGTTTAACTAACGTCTTGTCATTCATGATAAAATCAATGAACACTGTACTGTCTAGACAGATGTCTTAATACAAAATAACTGTTACAACTTAGCAGTTCCATTTGTCAATTCAAATGCAGTTAATCTGCTCAATTAACACCATAAGCAACTGTCAAATATTTAGCTCAGATATGCTATCTGGAAAGAATCTTTTATTGTTTTAAGATGATACACTGATTGACATAATGCAAGTCTGATTTTTTCTTAAAACTTTCCTGTCTTTTGGAAACTATAAAGCAGTACATATATGATGGTAGTTATTGTTACAAAATGAGTCACCTTGCTTTGAATATCATATAAGTTTTCATAGTAACCATTGCAGAGGTAAAATGCTGTGTAGTCCAGTGGTTAAAGAAAAGGGCTTGTAACCAAGAAGTCCCCAGTTAAAATCCCGGCTCTCTCACAGACTCACTGTGTGACCCTGAGCAAGTCACTTAACCTCCATGTGCTCTGTCTTTCGGGTGAGACGTTGTTATAAGTGACTCTGCAGCTGATGCATAGTTCACACACCCTAGTCTCTGTAAGTCGCCTTGGATAAAGGCTTCTGCTAAATAATAAACTGAAGACCACATCCCAAGATGCTTTTCTGCTGTTATCAGGGTGTCCAAGATATTTACAAAGCAAGTGGTGTGAGTAAGGTAAAACATACAACAAATGCCCAACCACTAACCAGCACTGTTTTTCACAGTGATGAAACTTGGTTTAAACATTCTTAACCAGGAGGTTCCGAGAACCTAGCTGACCTACTTGTATATATCATTTAGAAGAAGAAAAAAAAACATTGGGATGCTATGACAAAAAGCCTGGTCTTAAAAGAGTTCAAATTGATTACAGACATTTGGGTCAGAAACAGCCTGACAGATAGCTATGAAGAGGAGGATGTGGTGTTATTTAGTAAAGAGTATCAATTTGTGGCAATGGAAATCTACATCAAGAAGAACATTTCAAAATGAATTCATTAAACCTAATGAGCAATTCAACAAAACATCTATTTGCTCAGTAATGAGAATGGCTCAGGCTCAGGGATTTTAATTGCACTTTATTTATTTATATAATAGTCCATTTTATAGGCATACTTACATTTCTCCAGTCGACCTGTGTTAACTGTATCCAGGTGCGTTTCAAAAATACTATTATGCAACATATATCCATGTAAAATTGCATGATGTCTTGAAACCAATGAGTTTGATACCTAAATACATTTGAAGCTGCTGTGAGGTATCCTGTATGCTGTTGTACAGAAAAGGGAAAAACGGTACAGTATTCAGCCCAGGAAACAGGGGAATAAATATCATGATTGAGACATGCCCCTGCTCGTTTAATTCCATGGGGGCATTTACAGTAAACCCGTTTTAAATTCTACAGACAGGATTTAACTCAAGGATTAGCCTACTGTAATTATGAGAAGAAGAAAAAAAACTGCTTGCCAGCTGAAGGGTAATGATAATGTTGCATTCTCAAAACGAAGTAAATAAAATATATTTCTCATTATTAGTTCTGCTGAGATGAAGTATTTTACCCTTCACGTTACCTTATAAACCGCTTGATTGGGATCCTGAATTGTGACAAATTCCTGAATTGTGACTAGAGTGCTGTATTTCGAAATATGATTATTTTAATCAAAGGCTACAATCCAGATACACAAACTAAAAACTGTCTAAAGGTGTTACATAAACACGTTTAGATAGTTTTAGCTCCTCCTCCCTTGTCATTGATCGCATTGAAATGTATTTTGGACACAGAAACGTTGCTATATTTGCAGTAGGCTTACACATCCTACCACAAAAAATACAACCACGTGTACTGCAGTCATATTGCAGTGCTGTATGAAACATTACTGTCACAATTTAATCTGCCTTTGCTTCCGATTACTAAACTTTCCCTCGATCTCACTTGCATTTTACAGCAGACAGCAGTATTATTATTTATTTCTGAATATTTCTGTCAAGGTTATGACATGCATATTGCCTGAGTCAGTTGATCATATACATATATACATATCTGTAAAATAAATAATAAATAAACAAATACAAACTTTTCTTTATTGTAATCATTTTCAAACATTATTTAATTGGCTGCTTCTGTATGACATTTTTCCATGAGCCTAAGCGCGAATATCAGCACTAATCTTGCGTCTGGGTAAAGGCGCACAAAGTAAAAGGCAATGCGCTTATATTGGCGATACTAGTGGCAACTTTTAATACAAAAAGAAAGCGCGTTTATTATTTGTGCAACATTTCGGTACTTGACAAATAAATATTTGTAAGCATCAGCTGACTAAAACAAAGTTCTTCTGAATTCACTTTCACGTCACCTAATGACAGTACGAATCTTTTTGCCTGAGCTCAACACTGTCTAGAGTAGACGATTACGTCATCACTTTACACGTGATCTGACTGAGGCTCCGGAAGTACAAAGAATTGAAGGGAAGGGGTATCACTGTAATGTAATTGGAGTCTGGCGGGAAATTATGCATTTCAGTACGCTTCAGTTTGTTATCAGAGCATCTGATTTTAAAATTACAAAATTAAACGTTTGTGTACACAAAACCAGGACAGAACAACATACAGGTAAGGCAACATAAATGAACAGCAAGTGAATATTTTTAACAAGTGGGGCAAGATTGCTTTTTTGAGTTTCTGCACCGTAATACGTAGACTGAGGAGTCACAGAATAATCTTGCCAGGTTAGTATCGTGTGGCATATGAACTGTTGTACGGAGATCCAGTTCTGTTGCTGTGTAGTGATTGTTTTTGACAAAAAAGTTTGGGTATCGCAATGTCAGTTTAGCAAATTTTCATCACGGAGCTTGTTTCTCAAAGTGTACGTCCAGTTATATTAAATATGCATTTTAAAGTATTTGTGTCAATCGCAGCTTGGAATATTATTATTAACATTGTTATTGTTTGTCTGTAAAAATGAACGAAAAATAGCCATGTTTGTTCATTCAAGTGTTCGTTTTTATTCTCTTATTATTTTCATAAGTAATTACAATAAAAAACACATGCTGCAACTTTTTTGCTTATAATAAGTTTGTTGTGATTTTTAAAGATTCATTTAATTGTCTTATCAATAACTAAAGTATCTGCACACGTGTACAATTCTGTTTAGCCGTCGTTATCTGTGTTTATTGACACCGCTGCCAGAGAATGATTGATTATCTCTTTAAAATCCTTATGTGATGGTGTTGGGTTTTTCTGTTTAAGGGTGAAACATGCAAGCGTTTTTAAAGGGAACAGGCATCAGCACCAAACCCCAGAAAGACAAAGCCACCGCTGGAGCGAGTGGAGAAAACAAGAAGCAAAAACCAATCCCATGGGTTGAAAAATAGTAAGGCTCATGGTGCAATTATACTAGAGGTAGTTAGTTTAAATAATCTCTGAAAAGTCGTTCTACATGTGAAGTCATCAGTTTAAGTACTGTACTTGGTAAGCCCTGAGACAAACTGGCTGTGATTGTAAGATAACAAGTGTACTGTAGCATGATACTGCCCTGAGTTCCGGTTTGAGATGACGTGCACTTGCACGACTGGGAGGGTTTAAATAAATAAATAAATAAATAACTTTTTTTTTTTTTTTGTGCAGTCGCCCAAAATGTGTTGATGAAGTGGCTTTCCAGGAAGAGGTGGTTACAGTACTGAAACGGTCACTAGAGGGAGCTGATGTGAGTAGAATTTTTGAGACTATGAAAACTGCACTGTACTTGGTAATGCTAAAATACCATTAATATCAGCCTGGCAATTTATGTTCTGTGTCAGTACTGTGATTTAAATCTTTGCTTTTATTAAATGAAGCTTTATAAAGTTTTAATTCAAGATCTTATAAAAACAGTGCTCCCTCTTTATTTTGCTATGTGACACATCAGTATGTGAAATATTGAAAATTGTGAATTTTGCGTAGGGCCTTTACACAGGAAAATATAGACCTTTTTACAATGTACTGTCAGTGTGGACTAACATTGAATTAACCAAGTGAGTGAATTCGTCCTCACTTTGCCTTATTGAAAGTGTTATGGCAGATTTTTCAAATTTTTTGTTCAACCCCTAAAACAAGTCTGTTTTTTATTAAGTCACACGATTCTTAATCTGCAGACATAGGGCTGAGTCACTCATTCCTGATTAAGTATTCTCATGCATTGAAATGTAGCCAACCATTATGTTGTTGGCAAAATATCAGCTCCTCACTCTCTTGGTCCTGCACTCAAGTCTGTAATAAACTATTGTGTTATTATTAAACTATGCATTCTTAATGTGACAGCATCCATTCCTTGTAAAGTAAGATGCCTTGCCGTTGGAGTAGTATATTTATCTTTGATATATAACTTGAGTGGCTGTGCTAAACTGCACTGGAAGCCGGATATTGTTTAACTTTGGATTTTAATATGGTTTTTGAGTAACACTTTAAAATAAGTGTCTGTTCATGATAATTTCATGTGTATTAAGAGAAATGTCATGAACTCATGCTTGTTACTTTGGAATTACAGTTACGTGTTACCAGTTTTTGAATGTTCACGTATGTTGGCAAAGGATTATTTTAACTTCTCATGAGAGAGCCCAGGTGGAAAGTGCCAGGTGGTGCATTATAAATCGAACTTCTGATTTTCTTTTTCAGACGACTTTTCAACTCTCCTTTAAAAATTAAGTTGATACCCTTAAGCCTTTCGTGTATCTCAATCACAACTGAGAAACATGTTAATAGAATTTATTTTTCTGTGAAACAACTAAAGGCTTTTAAATCCTAAGTCTTGCTTTTTCATTTCAAAGCAGAAGCAACTCTTCTTTATTAATGTAAATACAGTCACACAGAACGATTGTAATAAAGTGTGTCCAGCATAAAATACTTTCTTTTTCATTATAGCTCTAATAAAGATTAGTCTCTTATTAACATGTTGCGATCTGGTTTGTATGTTCTGCTTGTTAATCAAAAATTAAGGCTTGGCCAGTTTAAAAGCCAGTTTAGTTGTTTCACAGAAAAAAAAAGAAAACAAAAATTAAATCAATGTTACTATCAACATGTTTTTCAGTTGTGAGTGAGATACACGAATGGCTTAGCAGGTATGAATTGAATTCTTAAAGGAGAGTAGAAAAGATTTTCAGGGTAAAGCACTGAAAATCAGACGCCCTAATTATACCTTGGCTGTCTACAAGAAAACACAAATTCTGATTATAAATAACTTACAACAGATTGTGTTCATGCTTTAGACTTTGTGGTCAATTGACACTGTTTAGTTGTGATCATTTGTAGTTTTTTTTTTCACCTGGAGCCCATTACTTCATTGGTGCCTAGGTTTAATATAACTTTCACAGCTCTGATTGAGTTTCTGGTTTGCTATAAATAACCGTTCCCCAGACATTAATGTGAACCTCACTTTATTGAGCACTAGTTCAACTGTAAACAGATACCAGTAATACCTGGCATGGCGCTTACAGCAGCAGGTTTGTTGTAGTCCTGTGTATTTAAACTGAAGTAGAGAAAGCTTATATAACTTTTGGTACAAGTGCTGTACTTATAACATTGGTCTACAATGCCTTGTGAATATAACATTTAGTTTTTAGTTGTGTAAGATATTTATGTACTGTAGCTGTTTCTGTGCAGGTGAAAGGAGAATGTACTACCTGAACAAAAAAGTAATTTGGTTTTACCAGCCAGTAAACCTCAGAAATGATTCAAGTGAATGGGGACGATCACAGGGCCACTTTTGTGTGAAACAATCTAAAGTATTCAGTCAGTTTGGTGTCTGGTAATTTATGTTTCAACATAGGAATTTTAAAATGATTTGTCATAAAGTGGTAGAAACCCCACCACCAATAAAAAAAAAAAAAAAAAAATGTCTTATTGCTCCACTCTGTAAGTTATTTTTCCAACATGAACCAAAATGTTTTCTTGTGATTTTTTTTAACATTTTTTTTTAACAACACCATAATATTATGGAAATTATTGAAGTGAAGGAACTTGTTTTTCAAATGTGATAAGCACAGGTGTAGAGGGTAGAGGTCCAGATGTAATTGATATTGCTACTCATGTTTTACTGTTTCCTGGTTAGACACTTCTGCTATCTGATTTAATAAGTCGTTTGCACCATTATGTTACAAAACTAGTAAAGGACAATTCTGTGCACATACAAAATGATTTATGCTAACATATGTATTTATACTTTTTCTTTTTATGAAATGATATAATTACTAACATATATCCGGGGCTGATTCAGTCTCGTAGGATTTGTCTCTTGAGACATGATCTTCACTTTGTGTAACTGTAGCCCACGCTGACTACATCTACAGCTTAAACCTGAAAACCTCATTAGATGTCTTAGCACGACAGCATCTAGTTTGTAGTAAAATATAATTTTAATAAATCTTCTGGAAAGCCCAGTACGCAGAATAAGATTTTCACAGGTTATGCCTGATGAGACATCTTGCCGTGTATACCACACCTAGAGCAGTGTCATTTTTTTTTGTTTGTTTCTTATTGTTTATTACAGCTTCCCAATCTCCTGTTCTATGGCCCTCCAGGGACTGGGAAGACCTCCACAATTTTGGCTGCATCCAGAGAGCTGTACGGGTAAGATTACTCACAGGAGCTCTGACCTGCTGCGTCATGATTTAGTTTCAGTGCACATCCAGGACGGGGGCAATCTGCTGACTTCAGAACATTCTTGATGTGTTTCCAAGTGACTAATCTCTTGGCCCTCATAAACAGAGCTTGCTAACTGATAGCCTGCTTATGTTTTTAATGATTTCAGAAAATGCATTCGTGCAGCAAATAAAAAGGTTACGGTGCTAGAGTGCTTTGATTTTTTATTTTTAAATCATTACTCATGAAAAATGGGTTGTGGGGAACACTGTTACCAATTACACCGTTACTGTTCGTTCTAATACAGAGAGTAATTGTTTCAGGACAAGTTTAGTTTTTTCCTAGAAAACAACTAACTAGAAAGTCTCACTGAATAAATCAACTCATCAGTCTTTGCTTAACTGTGGAAGGGGAGGATAACTACAAATCAAAACAGATCAATAATAATGTTCTTAAAATGGGCTACCCATTACAACTTTTTTTTTATAATGTTAGAAATGTGATCAATCTTTTGCCACGCTGCATTGAGTCTGTTATAATGTAAATGGTTTTCCTGCAGACCGGAACTGTTTCGACAGAGGGTCCTCGAGTTAAATGCTTCAGACGAACGTGGCATCCAGGTGGTGCGAAACAAAATAAAAACATTTGCACAGTTAACAGTTGCTGGGAGCCGTTCAGAGTAAGTGGGATACTTTGGTCAGTGGCTCTGTGTTTTAATCTGTGTCACTGAAAGATCATTTAGGCCAAAAAGATATTCTGTAGTTTTGTTTTCCATTTCAATTCCCCTTTCTCATTCATCTCATTCATTATTTTCTTTTAATATGGCCTGCCGAAATTTGCAGTCACACAATGTTCTCTCTTGCTCTAAAATTCCATTATGTCTCATCAAATTTGTTTCTCTTTTTTTTTTCACCTCAAAGCGGTAAACCGTGCCCTCCGTTTAAAATCATCATCCTGGACGAAGCTGACTCCATGACCAATCCTGCCCAGGCTGCTCTCAGACGCACCATGGAAAAGGAGTCTAAAACTACACGCTTCTGCCTCATCTGTAACTATGTCAGCAGGTCAGTGTGCTTCCAGATGTGTTCAGGAAAACAGGACAGATCAGCGGTGATATCCCAAGTATAATTGCAGTAACTTCATAATATATGGGCTGAATGTGCATTTTCACAGATATGGATGACTTCTTTAAGATAATATTTGCATTATAAATGTTGTTAAATCGCGTGGAGTGCAGGATGCGCTCTATAGTCTGGACGGCGCTGGTTTGAGTCCCAGGGGGCGGCGCGCAATTGGCCGAGCGGCGCCCTGGGGGAGGGAGGGTTAGGTCGGCCACGGTGTCCTCGGCTCACCGTGCACCAGCGACCCCTGTAGTCTGGCTGGGCACCTGCGGGCTTGCCTGTAAGCTGCCCGAGAGCTGTGTTGTCCTCTGACGCTGTAGCTCTTGGGTGGCTGCATGGTGAGTCCACAGTGTGAAAAAAAGCGGTTGGCTGACGGCACACGCTTCGGAGGACAGCGTGTTTGTCTTCGCCCTCCCGAGTCAGCGCAGGGGTGGTAGCGGTGAGCTGAGCCTAGAAAATAATTGGCCATTCTAAATTCGGAGAAAATAATAAAAAATAATTGGCAACGACTACATTTTATATATAAAAAAAACACAAAAAAACACAAAAAAACAACAAAAAAATGTTGTTCAATGACTTGAAATCGCCCTGTATTGAGGATGCTATTGTTGTTGTTTTTCCTTTTAGGATAATAGAGCCTTTAACATCTCGATGCTCCAAGTTCCGCTTTAAACCTTTAGCAGATGAAATACAGGAAAACAGAGTACTGGGGATTTGTGAAAAGGAAGATGTGAAATACACGAAAGAGGTACATCAGTCTGACACCGCGGATTTACACACAGCCGAAATAACTTACTGATGCCAGAATGGTACTGTACTTGTTATGCTTTGGCATATAAATGGTTGATTTAGAATTTTTTAAAATAGCAACATAATATGCAGCTACAAATTCATTCTAATGATGATGCACTTTACGTGAAACATATTTGTAAATGAGCCTCATAGAGTTAAACTTTTTTTTTTTTTTTTTTTTTTTTTTAGGGAATTACAGCCTTGGTTAAAGTGTCTGAAGGGGACCTCCGAAAGGCTATCACTTACCTACAAAGTGCAGCCCGACTTACTGGGGGCAAGGAAATAACTGAGCAAGTTATTACTGAAATAGCTGGGGTGAGTGGGGAAAAATAATTGGTTTAATATCTGTTTCTTCCTATGGCTATGACACTCAGATTTCACCTAATGGTATTTGTTTAGTACTCTGGTAGGCTGAAGAAAGATGTTTTTGCAAAGTGTCCTGTCTGTGTCTTTATTAACACTGAATACCACTCCACATGGCAAGAACATTGGAATGGTAAATGTGTAATGGCTGCAGCCAAATTATTGTATATATTTTACCTCTGTCTGTCATTTTATTTAAGTTTGCTTTATGAAAATAATAATCCTGTTTATTCTAGGTTGTTTCCAATGAGATGACCGACAGCCTCATAGAAGCATGCTACAGCAGCTCATTTGAAAAACTTGAAGTTGTTGTCAGTGTAAGAAACATTGTTTAATATTTTGAATACCAGTGAAAAAGCAATCGGTGTTATAGTATTTTATGAGAAGTTTGAAAGGAAAACATAAACATCTAAGTGGTTGCTCATGCAGCTAGCAGAAAATCACTGCCTTTTTGTCTTGGTAAGCTACTGTATTTATTGATTTAAAGTTTATGTACTGAACTGCATCAAAACCCAATATACTATGTAATGCTATGTAATCTGCTGGTACTCATTAACTGTTACTGATGATATTTGAGGAAGACAAATGAATTACTTCTCCTTCTGTGCAGAACATGATAAATGAGGGGTTTGCTGCTACACAAATTATCAACCAGCTCCATGACACTGTAATTGAGAAAGAGGACCTGAATGACAAGCAGAAGTCAGCAATCACAGAAAAACTGGCGGTAGGCTTTCTGTAAATTTATGAAATAGAGCTAATTGTGTTCATGTTAAGTAACATTTGGCAGCATAGCTCATTATAACAAATGATGCCACTACATACTGTGGCAGATCTGTAATAAACACCACTTGACCCAACCGTTCAGCTGCTCTACAGCCAATGGAACTTCAGCGTTTTAAACTTTGTAATGTCAACCTGCTGACCACTAGTAATCTAATGTGTCTCATACACCTTATATCAAACATTACTGTGCAATGTGTATTTTAACCATTGTCAATTATTGTTCATCAAGTTATTGCTTGGTCAGTAGTGACACTTGTATGTTTAGTTTGCTACCTGGAGTATTCATGGGGTATGTGCTCTATGGTGATTTCACATTTTAAAAGGAAATACACAGGCTTTGAAGGGTGCTTGTTCTAATTATTCCTTTTTTGTTTGCAGGAGGTAGATAAATGCTTGATGGATGGAGCAGATGAGTACTTGCAGATGATTGGTCTTTGTTCTGTAATTATGCAGCAGGTTACGCAGAACAACTGAGCGCAGACTTGTTAGTTTTTTGTATTTGTAACTTTGCACAGCCTCCCTTTTGTTTGAAGGTTGATATTGGTGCATCTGTAAAATTGTGAATATATCACCTCTCACTTGGTGAGTGGGTTGAAAAGGAATGCATTTGTTTAGAAGTATCACTTTCAACTTGTATTTTGTATGTTAAACCCAATAATAAAGTATGTATTAAGGAGACATGATTTAAAATATTGCTTTAAAAATTATTTTTTGGGCTGAAAAGCACATAGCACTTTCCATTGCTGCCAATTTGTATTCTGCATACTGAACTGTATTGTGTACAGCATAATGTATCACTTTAAATCAGACATCAGTAGTGCATCCCTGCTACGATAAATGTACGAGAAACTAAAATGTCACTGCAGGCAGTCTGTTACCAGTGTTTCCATTACGTAGAAAATATAAGATAGGTATTTAAAATGTTTTGAAAAGTAACAATTGAAAGTGCAGTTGATTTATAAAAGGTAAGCTTTTGATGTTTAAATATCAGATTAAAGTGAAACTGACACAAAGTTGCATAAACCATTTGATTTATATTAAAGGTATAGGGGAAACCTGCATTACAGACCATAAAACGAAGCACTTTCCTTTTTAACATTGCATCCATTTTAAGCTGACTGTAGATCTATTGTCATCCTGAACAGGAGCCCTACCCCCCTGTATTAGCGATGGGGAATTTTGAATAAGATATTTGAATATACCAAGAATAAAAGTTTTGAATACTTGATTTCTAATTATTCATAACAGCGACAGGTCCGTAGAACGTATTGCCAGCAACTCCGCATCGGGATGCATAGATAGATATATACATACATAAACAGTAACAGCGCAGAAACATCCAAGCACTTAAAAAGTGTAATTCTGGAAGCAAGCTGACATCAGTAGACCAATAACAGCAGAACTCAAACAAAGGCTTAACATCGGATGGGTAGTTTGCAGTCAAAATCCAAATTAAAAGTTAACTACTTAAAACCTTTTTTTGTTTTTTCAGCCAAGACATCAGACCACTGCACACAGTAGAAAATGCAATGCTTTTTTTTTTTTGCCACAGTCTGCATTTTCTGCTAAAGTAGCAAATGGTTGCTTGCATTTAAATGGAGTATTTAACTTTATTTACAAAATACTTGTGCTGCACAGATTTCAGTGGTCTCTTAACTTCTTTGAAAATACTTCCACGCATTTTTTTTTTTTTTTTTTTTTTTAAATCCACAATTTTCATGCTCATGTACTCCTTTAGCAGAGCTAGGTAATGAAGTGCACCCAGCTCCTGTCAGTTATCAATGAGGAGAAATTGTAGTGGCTGATTACTTACTCATCTCTTAAATATTGTACCAAATTTTTCCGTGTGTAGTTGCACATTTCCCCAAATATTCAGACTCGCCCCTACCAAAAAAACCTTGTTGAAAGAAATCCCTGTTCTCTTTCAGTAATCTGCAATCAAATACAACTACACAGGCTGAGCAAGCTGCATGCGTAGTTGATTACAATAACAAACAAGAACAATTGTTGGGACTTTACACCAGTCTAGACAACAAGACTTCAGTAATTAAGTTTATTCAATAAATACATATCCACAATAATTTTTATAAGCACTAAAGTGCTCACAGAATTCAAAAAGGCAATGCCACTGAACTAAGCTAATTTTACAATAAATGCAAATATGTTAGTTTAACATAACTGGCTGACTTAATACAGCACTTATATCTTTTAGTCCACAAGTAAATTATTAAACGATAAAGAACATTTATTACAAACACTTGTATGGAACTAGAAAAAAAATACCTAAAGAAAAAATGTGAAGACCCCATTTCTTTATTGCCCACCAACAGTCTGACTCTGCAAGAGGATCAAGCCCCAATACTTCTCACAAGAGACAAAAGTCTCTTAAAACAAAATCAGTATTTCTGATCCAGCATCAGCATGGAGACAAGATTCTATATTTTTCCAATAAAATAACAATGCAAGTCTGTTTATTCAGCAACAGCAAGCACTGCATTCGATAAATCATCCCAGGGTTTAGATCAGATCAGCCACATTCATAGGCATCTCCTCAACAGTAGTATTGTAGAACGTCTCAATATCTCGAAGAATTCTCTTGTCTTCTTCAGTAACAAAGTTAATGGCAACTCCTTTTCTGCCAAAACGGCCACCACGACCAATTCTAAAATAAAAAAACATTTCACATGTCAATCCATGGGTGGGGGGAGAGAGAATCTAAGAATACTAAACTTACATTTAAGTCTTAATAGGAACATTCCCAACCGGTCGTGTACTAACCTGTGTATGTAGTTCTCCCGATTTGTCGGCAGATCATAGTTAATAACTAGAGACACTTGTTGCACGTCAATACCACGAGCCTACAAAAGAATATTAATTTTTTATATACACACTTCCATAAAACCGACTGTAGAGCAACTTTAAAAAATGGCTTGTTGACTGCATTTTAGTGACAAGCTACAACTGTGTAGCCCATCGTGGAGTGCTGTCTCTTTACTCTTCCAAATGGCTTGAACCTGCTAGGCAATGAAACCCACAGAAGAAAAATAGCCTTTGGTTGCAGCATGTACAATTACTTGAATTTAACCATCCAAGTAGCACATAGTGTTGCACTATAAAGCCGAGAACAACATTTGAATCTAACACTAACTGCAAGGCAAGCATACATTGTATTGTGCTCGAGGCTTAGCTTACCAACAAGTCAGTTGTGATCAGGACACGACTAGAGCCGGACCTAAATTCTCTCATGATAACATCCCTTTCCTTCTGGTCCATATCTCCATGCTGCAAAAAACAAACAATTTACATCATCCTAAGGTTTGGGGGAGGGGGCTGCAAGACAGCTTAAGCAATCCATCAATGAATGTTCGTGACTAAGCGTCCCTGTTAGCCGTGATAACAAGACAAACAGGGATAGTAAGAAACGAGTTACTTTGTGCAGGGGGAACGACAAAACAGCACTCAACAGCTGTATTGTAACTTTACCTGCATGTATGGGGTGGGGGAGCAGACCACCAGATAGTGTCATGCGATACTAAAACCTGATGGGTACTCCATTTGGCCTTACCAGAGCAGAGACAGTGAAGTCTCTTGCATGCATCTTTTCTGTCAGCCAGTCAACCTTCCTCCTTGTGTTCAAGAAAATGACAGCTTGAGTGATGGTCAGAGTCTCATACAAGTCACACAGTGTGTCCAACTTCCATTCCTGTAACAGGAAGAGATTACAATAAGCCAGAAACCTAGATTTGATTGATCAGACTTAATTTGGTTACATCACATCAATGTTGCACAGAATCTTAAGACAAAGGACATTGGACATTAAGAAAGAGGTCCGCCCTAGTCTCATTGCAATGCTGTGCATTTGCTTTCCTTCCTGGGTGTACTCCTACTAGCATCACCACAAGATCCAGGCCAGCAGGCTTAGATCTTACAGTTTTAGCAGAGTGCTTTAACAGGAAGACTAGGTTTATAAAATTAATATCCCCTGGACAGAAACCAATAGTGCTGCAAAATGAATAAAAAAAAAACCCATGTATGTTCCTGCCTTAGAAGGTTTCCTAAGCAAGTTTCTTGACCATGGGGATAAATGGTTCTCAATAGAAGTCATTCTTCAGTGTTTTATGGTTGTATTGGTTCCTCCACTATGCATCAGGGAACAAGGAGGGATTTGAACCCCAAGCAGAGACTGAACTGAGACTCCCATTGCAATTTCTGGTTTACTAGAATTCGGTGCAGTACTCTTACCTCTCTCTCTACATTTATGTAGAACTGCTTGATACCCTCTAGGGTAAGCTCTTCCTTTTTCACCAGAATACGGATTGGGTCACGCATAAACTTCTTGGTCACCTCCAACACATCAGCTGGCATTGTAGCAGACAGAAGCACCACCTTTTATATATATAAAAAAGTTTAGTAAAATTAACATAAGTTGATCCCTACAAAGGGATCCATGTAGTGGTGCAGATTTTCCTAGAATGTGCAAGGGTACAACTTAGCCAAGACACCAGTGTTATATCCAGATGTTGCACTGAATCTTGAGACAGAGGGCACTGGACATTAAGAAAGAGGTCCGACCTCATCTCATTTACGATACAGTGCAAATACTCTTCTTCCCTTTGTGTACTCTGCTAGCATTATTGTGAAAAGCAAGTCCAAAAGACCTAATTTTCACAATTTTAGCACAGTGCTTTTATCAGGAAGGTGACCTACTAAACACTGAAAACAAGACTAAACAAAACAGACAACCCACCTGAATGTTTGTGCTCAGTTTCTGAAAGATTTCATAGATTTGATCCTTAAATCCTCTACTCAGCATTTCATCAGCTTCATCCAGCACAAACATCTTTATCCATTTAGGAGCTGTTAAAACAAAAACCCTTAAAATAACCAAATGACTGAAGATCAAAATAACTCAATCTTTAAAGTGAAGGTTCAATAAATTAGCAAGAAAAAATGCAATTTTCTATTGCACCATGCCTGAATTTTTAGCAACCCATTGTATTTTAAAATTTGTAGCCAAGTAAATGCTTTCCCTGCCAACTACATTTGCCAACTTTTCTTTTTCAAGCAGGATTTGTTGAATGCAAAGAGACTTGGATACAATACTGGGAAGGGGAGGTTCAGATGAAGTCCTTTCCTTAGTATTCAATAGGCTCTAGAGCTCATCTGTATTCGAGTTGATAAGCTTGTGCAGAAACACAGTAGTGATTCTGTTTATATTGAACATTGCCAACTGTAAGGACAAATTCAGTATAGCCCAAGTTATAAAATTAAGTACACTACTGTATTAAGAGTGATCAGTTTAGAAAGGCTGTCTCCATTTTAAGTCAGTCCCGAAAGATGGTAAAGCATCACTTCACTCTGTTGAAGGGAGTTTTGTTCTCTTTTCCTTTGAAAATAGCCAATCCTTACACTGGTAACTACTTACACAGGTATCTCCTGTTCAGCATGTCAAACACTCGCCCAGGTGTACCAACAACAATGTGGGGAGCCTCCGCCTGGAGCTTCTGCATCTCATTGCGGACGTTAGTGCCTCCAATGCAGGCATGGCACGTGGCACCCATGTAGTCACCCAGAGCCAGGATTACTTTCTGGATCTGCAATAGTGGACATATTTAAAGCTGGAATATGAATGATTAAAGCAAAAATATATAAATCCATTAACAATGCTTAATTGTCATGTTTAGTTTATTACCTTATTACAAGAATAAATATGGTGTTCGTGATCAAGCGTCCCTGTCAGTCGTTGGAACAAGACAGCCAGGGATAGTATAAAAACGAGTTAATTTCCGCAGGGGGAACGACAATAGAGCACTTCGCAGCCATATTGTAACTTAACCTGCATATCTAGGACACTAGACAAAATAACTATGTAAATCTCTCATATTAAAACACTAGCACAATATGCTATAGAGCACATTAAGATTTGTCAAAAGCAAGACAAATGCCAAAAGAAACATTCAGTGCTTTTATATAAAAAAAAAAATTGTACCTTGTTTTGAACACCATCCAAATATGCTGCCTTGGTCTACAACACTGCTCTATACTGTAATGCAGAGTTAGATTCTTATGACCTCAGGTGCAGCATACCTGTTGAGCCAGCTCTCTGGTTGGTGCCAAAACCAGAGCCTGAGTCTCCTTCTGATCAATCTCCAGCTGCTGAAGGATAGAGATTGCAAATGTGGCTGTCTTGCCAGTTCCTGACTGTGCCTGAGCAATGACATCATAGCCTGAAAATACATGGGATTCATTTCAGAACGGCAGTAAACCTCAAGTTTATAAAAAAAGTTAACTAAAATGTGTCACTTCCTGCATTGATAGCCAGAATCTATAAGGTTACAAAACTGAAATGGGGAGGGGGTCCACTTACCCTCCCCAGTACTAGAATTTAACAGCATTTACTCCCAACTCGAACAAAAAATAAAAACTTGCTGGATCACCAGGACCTAAAGCTAGCCGCAACCTAATTCAAGACAGTCTCGATGGGTTTTAAAGTCAATTTTACACAACATTTGAGATTGAACAGCTACACAACTTGGAGTGAAACGCAATTAAAAGAATTTCCATTCTAGGGCAGTCCTAGAAGATAATCCTACTTAACATTTACAAAAGTATCCACGTCTTACCTTTAATGCATGGCATTATAGCTCTTTGTTGAATGGCAGATGGCTTTTCAAAACCATAGGCATAAATACCTCGAAGTAATGTTTCCTTTAAGTTCATATCATCAAAATTGTCCACAATTTCGTTCCAATTACTCTGTACAAAAACAAAAAAACATTGATATACCTACCCTGCTGCCTACACTACACGACTTTATAAATACTGCATTTCACAAATTCTACACGAACCTCAATGACGCCATCGGGTTCCATTCCTTCAGGGCCCCCATGGTCTCTGTCTCTAGAGCTGAAAAAAGAATAGTTAATTTTAAATTTAAACTAAAGAAAAAAGTCACTCAGAACTGTGTAACCTACCACTGCTTTAATTGTTACATAACGCATTTTTAACTTGCTCGCTTTTTCGAACATGCATTAAAGTAGAAGCTACCTCAGGCCCTCACCACGTGGAATTAAGACAGAGCGATCAGCATTCAAGAAAGTTTGTCTCCATTTCAGGTCAGTCCCGAAAGATGGTATACCATCATTTCACTCAGTTATCCACGTTATCTAGGAAATAGTCAGTTCTTTTGCTCGAATTAGGATTTCTCCAGTCTTGGCTTACCAGTTTAAACTTAACACCAGCCAATACAATACACAACCTGCCTAAAAAAAAAAAAAGCCATGCAATAACAGATATTTCATCAAACTAAAGAACCATGTGGTCCTTTTACCACCCAGATAATCATTACCACTCCCATCCCAAATCCAAATTGCGCAAGCTACAAACCAGCGTCCAGAAAATGAAAGCGGAAATAAATTTATTTATTTTATTATATATATATATATATATATATATATATATATATATATATATATATATATATATATATATATATATATATATATATATATATATAAAAAATCACAGAAAAATCGAAATTACATAAAACAAGCCGATCCTACTGTCCTCCTGGAAGAAAAAAAAAACCTAACAGGGCCTATATAACATCAGCTAACCATAAAGCTTTTACAATTATTTTTCACTAACCAGTTGGTGTGTATAAACTGTCTTGGAAACTTCCAGCGAACATTGATACAATTGTATAAAGAAAAATTTGATAGATAGATGCTCCATTTGCTGCATTTATCACGTTTTCCACCAAAATAATTTTAATGTCGGTATCACAGTCTACAAGTTAGCTACACATTCTTTGAAACAGGCTATATTCGATAATTTATTTGACCAATCCCCTATTTTTCATTTTTTACCTGTTATATTCCGCAGAACCGCTTGACATGATCCGACCTACACCAGTATTCAACTGAAAAGGACGTGACGCAGCCACGCACAGCTATTTAAGCAACAGGGACTCAAACTTCCGGCAAAGAAAAAATCAAACGTCATACTAATAATGTTCACAAATATATTTAATAAACAATAGGTAGCCCGTGTTTTTTATATAAAAGATTACAGTTTTCCTAAATTGATATATATTGTTTTGATATATATACAAGAATTTATAACTTTTTGTTCTATCGGAAGGATATTGCAGTAAAAGAAGGCGTTGCGCGGTTTGCTACGGGGTTTCCTGAAAAACTCCGCATAAGTGGACACCGTAAGCCCCTCCTCCTCTATTGGCTGATTGGCCTAAATAGCATACGTAACGTGTGTAGCAATCTCTCTAAAGGTGGGACAGTTTAGCGGTGTGCCGTAATTTGTAGGCTGTTTTAGTTTATTTACAAAAAAAGGGTTTTCGTGTTTCAGAAGGGTCCTAATACCTGAGTGAATCTACAGTGTGGTGTTCGTTTAAATTACCTTAGAAAGGTGTGCAAATGTGCAGGTATTCAGCTAGTCCCTGACACATTCTGATTGTTTGACAGCATTCACTGTTGAAAATACAGTACTAGCAATAACTGGTGAGAACACAGAGTTGGAAATACCCAGGGAAACAATCACTTGGCCTTGCATGATTTTGTGTCCCACAAGCATGCTGAAGTTGCTTCATCAGAAAACAGTAATTGTTGGCTCAACAGTGATTGTTTGCATTACCTAAGATAGCTGCAGGCATATTACATTACTTAATTGTAGGCACACAATATTCCTCCCTCCTTGAAGCTTTTTGCTAATTTGACTTTTTCAATCAACAAACTTGCTAAAATTGCCTTGAAATACCCTGAAATCTGTAACATACTGTACTGTATATTCCAGATATGAAGGGGTGATGTAGCAGCCTTCCAGCTTGCACACTGGATTATATGAAATAATTGTAATATATAAGCACACCACACATTGAAGTACTGACTTTAGATTTATGATATGTTAACAGTTGACCTATCTTAATATAGTGTAGCAAATGCGAGGGTGTTCGGGAAGGTTCCTGCTGATATCAAGGTACAAATGACTCCTTAGCAGGGATTAAATAATGCTTTATTGAGCAATTAGCCTACAACTGGGCAGAAGTGGCTCGTGCTTTCCCCTTGTTCTGACAGCTTCTGACCTACTGTCTTCACGGCTGCACACAAACTCAACCTCCACCACGTTTTATAATTCTCTGTCTTCTCTCACCCAGACTGACATACAATATGCCATCCAGCTATTAATGCCCCGAGCTCAGCCTAATACATCAAAAACAAATGCAGCTGCCTCTTTATTGAAGGTGCTCCTCACACTTTTTTGTTACTGGGTTTTATTGGCTGGTTTGAAAACAAGTGTACACAAATGCACAAATTGTTTTAAAGACCATTTTATTAAGAAGTGACACTCTTTTCAACATTAACATACATTTTAAAAAAGGGTACAGAGCAGTACACCTTTTAATAAGACTTTGCAACCTTCTGTAAAAATGCACAATTTGTCTTTTTTAACACAAATTCGAGTGGTAAAACATGCAATTGTGTTCAATTGCCAGAAGCCTTCTGTAACTGTACAGATTTACCAAAAGATATGAAAGATTTGCTGATACAACCTCTGGTGGTTCATACAGAACAAAAGATCAAGGTAATCAAGCATGATAAATCTGTTGGGTATAGTTTATTTACATCCTTCACAACAAAGGCACTTAAGAAATATTTAAGTTTCATTAATTAACGAGGATTGTGAAATCGGGCTTCTATTGAATAAATGACATCAGTTGGCATCAAACACAAATTTAAATGTATGTTTAGGTTCCAAAATGAGTAGCAAACTAAATTCCAGCTACACAAGACACTGAGACAAAGCTTCAAAGTGTGAACAAACTCTTTACAGACCTGCCAACAGGTCGGCATCGCTGAATGTTCCACTTTGTTTAGACTTGTCCTCGGTCACTACAGTGGGGGGTCCGTCTGTTACTGATTCGGGCTGTGGGGCATGAGTAACCACATGGGAATCGACAGACTTCCATGGCTTGCTGGGGCAGTGGAACAGGTGATGCAGATCCACAGGTCCAGGCCCTCCAAGTAATTCCAGTAGTCTAACTGGTTCTCCCGTCATTTCAGGATTAATTACGACTGGCCCAGGAACTGGTCCTATAGGGCCTGATCCTGCTGTCTGTTCCTGGGATTCTTCTCCACTAGCATGTTTGCAGTCTGTCGGAACACTGTCAGGACTCTGTGTCACGTGTTCCTTAGATTCCTCAGAAGATTTTTTTCCCCTGACGTTCAGAGCGATAGCGCGGAAGGGAGACATGCCTGGGGGCATCCTTAAAAGCACAGTCTGAAAAACAGACATTCAGAAACAGTTCATTAAAAACTGTGCAACACTTTATAATAATGGCCGTGAATGCATGATCTACACCAGAACCGTGAATAATGGGCAATACAGTAACTTTCAGAGGAACCTGAAGCTTAATGATATGTTGTATAGTAGATTTTATTGAGTTGTTATACAAAATATATATTTTTAGGCGTTTTTTTTGCAATGTAGACATAGAGATAGAATAATGATATAGTAGAGCCTCTTTCCTTACCCTTATTCTACTATTTTATGAAAAACAAAATTCCTATTACAATTTCAAATAGATTATATAAATGAAATTACCGGTATCTCCTCGGTTTCACAGTTTACAACAGGATGTACTTCTTGTTTCCATGGCACAACATAAATTGAAGCGTTGCAATTACCGACAACCTACACAACAGAGAAGATGGCCGTTTGTGATGAAATCAGTTTCAAAGCATGTGGTTTCTCTCATTCATTCTATATATGTCTTAATGTAGTATTTAAAGTTTGGGATAAACTCTACTTACTGAGTTTTCTGGCTGACATTCAGGTGTTATCTCCTCAAACTCTGCTTTTGAACAATTGCTCTGCTGGATCTCAAAATAAGCATTGTACTTCCACCCAGCTACCACCTTAAGAAAGACAATTAAGAAGCTGAGGAAAATCCTAAACCACAACTTCATTCTGAGACAATAGCTATAATGTATTATATATTTAAATGTTTATCAAATATGTTCAAGATCTGTGAATTTACAGCATTTGACTTTTTTTTTTTACTTTAATTTAAATTCAGTTCAATTCTTTATTGTTTTACCAGGTTTATAATAACCCTTTTGAGATCTAGTAAACAGGGGTTATCTCACAGTCACAACCAGTGCTGTACAATCAAAATATCAATTTACCCAACCTGTATTGTAGCTTTCTTGATCACAGAAATGACAAAAAGTTTGGGGGAGTTGCTTTCATTGTTAAATTTTTTTAGCGCATGTTGCAAAGCCTTCATTAGTTCAGTGTTATTGGTTGGTATTTCCCGAGGGCATCCAAGACAAGGGGCCCGTTCAGCAACAATACGTTCCTCGTCTGCAGAAAACATGTGGTATTAAAAACTGATTGAGCACCCTTTTCTGTTCATTTTATTAATAATACAACGCTGCTTTTTAATAGTAGACACGAAACATATTCTAAGCAAGGGATTTGTTTAAACAAACACATCCCTTTTAAAATGTTGTATTTAGTAGAGCTTTTTCTGTTCATACATTTCTCAGGCATATACAGAGATAATACTCTCATTTGATTCTGCTGTGGCCATGTGAACAGGTAACCCCCTCCCAATCAACACAGTTTAATTCATTCTTGATCTTACCAAGGGCATGACAGGTAACTGAAACAACTTTGTTGGTTTCTCCAGAATGTTTTACCTCAGTTGTGCAGGGTCGCATTTTCTATGAAATGAAAACCAGGAAAGGTTACATAGAATATAATTGATGCACAGCAAAATGAATATTTACCAGATAAAAAATATATTAAATATATCAAAAAATTAATATGAAGTATTAAACAGAAGCAATGCTTACAGCTTTACCCTCCGGTAGGTAGTCACATTCCAGCCAGATTTTGTCTCCCCCTACTGGGCAGTCGGATTCTCTGACATGAAAGTTGACTTTGTAGGTTGTCTCTGAGCCATTTTCAGACTGCGTGAGCAATGAAATGGAGGAGACATTTTGAACCTTGTTTAATACAGGAATTGCTGGTTTTGAAATATTTGATTGACGGCATACCGTAGATTTTATACTTCATAGTGAAGGGCATATAATCATCTATTGAATGAACATACTTCAAAATGTTTACTCCAAGGCTGTATCTGGAGTAAGGGTTTTGAAAGGATGCCCAGTATTCATTTTCAGGACTTTGTGTCAAACACAGGCTGTAAATAAGCCTAATGTATCATTACCACTAAGCTAAAATTGCTTTACCAATAGTAGCTTGGTAAACCTTTTAGGTCCATATAGTGACAGAGTTGTAAATTTAATCTGAATGGCAATATTCTTCATGATAAATTAACTGAAAGGGGCTTTATTTAAAAAAAAAATCTATAAGCTAACCTTTCTGTCATGGTAGTCTAACAAATTATTATTAACAGGTGCACACAAAATACGCACGGTGCGCACAGCGTTAGTACCTAGGTGCGCGTAGCGCCCTCAGTGCTCGGTACACCCGGTGCACACAGCGCTCGGTGCACGCGGTGCTCGGTTCGCTTGTTGCACACGACGCTCATGCACTCGGTGATCGGTGCACACGGTAACCATACACTCGGCACGCAGTGTTTGCTGCACTAAACGTCAGAGTGCACAGTGCTCTTGGTGCACAGTGATAGCTGCTGCATGCCGTACTTAGTTATCAGCAAAAAAGAGATCACTGAAGACCGAAAAAAGATGTGTAGTAACATTTCACTTACTTTCTTGGCTTCAGTAATTTGGTAGCGTGCAAACTGATTGCCTGACACCAGTTCTTTGTTGTAGGTTTTGATTGCCTCGTCCACAGCAGCTTCAACTAAACCGTCATCACAAAAAGTTGGAAGCATTTCAGAATGGGCCCCATTGAGATGCAGCTGGGAGCAGACTAGAATAATTACAAGTAGCTTCATAGTGGCAATAATAAATTAAAGAAAAGCAATGGTACTGTACTCTGAGAGGTCTATTCTTGAGTACAACTGCATACTGGTTGAGTGCTAAGCATTATATACTCAGCAGTAGTGCAAATAGAGCTTATTTGCCAAACAGAACTGTTTAAATAAGAAGTCACAAGAAAAAGAAGACAGTCATCATATTATGATAGACAGAGAGGGCAAAGGTAGGTATGCTTGTCAGTGCTCTCGTGGTCATGCTGCATTTGTCAGTGTGTGGAAGGGTCTGAAGGTTTGCACTGCAAAATCAATACTTCAGGCCCTAATGCCAGGCTTTTATTGAAGGCACACATCTGCTATGTAATTTGGAGCTTATTGCTTGGTGTTTTTTTTTTCAGTTTCTATCTATTTGCTTTTCCGCTTGTTTGGGTCTGATGTATCGTACCTCAAGAATTCTTAAAAGCTGGACCAGATGGAAGCAGACTACCATATTCTTGTATTTCACAGACCTAAAGATATAGAAATAGAAATAACAACGGCCATCTAATTCACCATACCTCTAAAAGCAATGTTACATAGTGTAGTCTTTCATTTGAGTAGAATTGGTTTGCCTAATAACCCCCAATCATACCCCTTGTTTACTAAAAACCTTGATCCCTGAATGCCATCCCTTCTTCCAAAATAAGCAACATGTTTTAATAAGCTTGACTTTTCACAAGTGTAGGGGCGCCCCAAATAATGTTAGTCATTTATTTCCAATGCAGAATGGCTGGGTGTTTTCTTTGCACAACATTTTATCTCCTTCAACCCATTTAAACTTTCAGTTATTTGTTGTTTTTTTATTTTTTTTTATTAATTGTATTTGTCTGTACCATTTGTTTTCCTTTTCATAGTTGCACAGAACATTTAACAGTTAACATTCAGTTACATTTTAACATTATGTTGACTGAACAGGGCAGGAAGCGTAGCAGTCAATAACCAAATGGTGATCTGAGCTAAAGTTTAAAGCTTCACATGGAGCAAAGAAAGATATATCAAAGATGAAGATGTATAGCTACAGGCATTAAATAGCAAGATGCCCAGAAATTATAACTAACATTCATTTAATATATACAGTACATATACTTACAAGGGAGGGAGGCTGTGTGGTCCAGTGGTTAAAGAAAGGGGCTTGTACCCAGGAGGTCCCCGGTTCAAATCCCACCTCAGCCACTGACTCATTGTGTGACCCTGAGCAAGTCACTTAACCTCCTTGTGCGTCGTCTTTCGGGTGAGACGTAATTGTAAGTGACTTTGCAGCTGATGCATAGTTCACACACCCTAGTCTCTGTAAGTCGCCTTGGATAAGGCGTCTGCTAAATAAACTAATAATAATAAAATAAACAATCATGTTCATTTTTTATCATAAAAATGATTCCTGGTTCCATGCTTCCATATTGTCATCCCAGGAACACACACTTTCTCTCTCCTTTTAATCTACTTGACACTTATACTGCACTTCCATCTGCATCATGAAACCAGTCTATAAAGTTCAATCTCAGCTCATTCCAGTATTGCGGTCTACAGTCCAGTTTGCAACTGAATATTACACCAAAGTCAAAGATCATCTGTTTGTATCACTTTTTTGTATAATTTTCAATCTATAAACAAATTCACCAACCTCTAATATTTCCCTGACAGTATAATATATTCACAACTACATGTTTTAGTTTATGCCATTGGGGATTACTAAAAAGGACAATACAAAAATGTACACAAATAATAGTTTGTCTTTGTTTTGCTAACTTGAGCTACAGCAGTACACTTTCCACTTTGTGTATTTTAACTGAAACAAAAACACATTGAAAATATGAAAAAACGCCAAGTTATCAAAAGTGCCCAGCCATTTAAAGTGGAGATATCAAAAACACAAGCCAAGTTCAAGAAACCATTGGGGCAACCTTGACCAGCACAAAACAAATAGGCACAACTGTAAAACCGATGGGGGCAAAGGTTGCCCCAATTGTCACTGTGACTCTTTCAAAATTACAGAATTACCTACAATATATGAACAATAAAACTGTGAAATCAGAGAATACTACTGAAGCTGAAGTTATTTATAAGCTAAGTTTTTGGGGGTGAAGTAGATTATTCTCCATATAAAAATCTGCAGTGTTAATTATTTTAAAAGATATTTATCGCAAGTTTCCTTAATCTGTATTTTGTATTATATTGTATTATTTATAAAGGACTATTGTTTTTCTCCCTGCATTTTCCAGAATCTTTTTCAAACTGTACTGCAGGCTGGTAACCTGGCAACACCCACATTTACAGTGGCAGCATGATTAAAAAAGATTCTGGAAAATGCCGAGGGAAAAACTAGGCCCAAAACTGTAGTGTTAAAGATTTGCATGTATACTTTATATATTTCTATAGATAATATTAATGCTCCTTAAAAAACAGGCTCTTCCCTTATAAAGGTTTTCCATAGTATTTTTGCAGGTTACCTATGCTTTTCCCATTGTTATACTTTGCATTTGTTATTGTGTACCCTGATTTACAATGTTTATTAATCTGCTTTACCATACCTTGCTAATCTTTACAATGCTTACCTATGCTTTATTACACATGGCTCTGCTTTTACACATGGAAGTATTTTTTTATTTTATTTAATTAAATGTTACTGTTCTGCTGAAAGATAACTTTACATCTTATGTTACAATGTGTGTTTGTTTTGTTTTGTTTGTATTGTATACTTCTAACATGTAAACTTTGGAAGTGATTTCAGTGCAAGAATGTTTGGTTGATATGAACAAAAGAAACATTTCCATTGTATTGTGTGTCTCTGTGACTGGATTGGGCCCGATTATCCTTGTGACTTGTTTGTTGGCCTGGCAACGAGATCCCCAAGACTTTGAAAAGATCTAAGATCAATGCCATCATTGTTCAGAAGGAAAAGGAAAGATACTCATTTACCAGTCACATGCAATACAAAATCCACTCTACTGGTACCAAAACAGTATTGAAACATTTCAACCTACCATTTATTTTAGGTAGGGGTTCATCATTTAATTAATCTATTTGTGTGAAACACATTGCTGGGCAAAGTGGAGTGTTGTGATTTTTGGTTTTGTTTGTCACATCTTTGTTAACCCTTGAGCTTGATTGTTATTTTGGATTTATACAATTGTTTTTTTTTTAGATATATAATTCTCATTGAATTTGTATGTTCTAACGGGATTGCTGGAAAATTTGAAAGCGGAATTAAAGAACAACTTTGTATGTGATTAAATCAGTGATTTTACTGAATGTATCCTTCTTGCTTCTTGTTGCTTATTATTATTATTATTATTATTATTATTATTATTATTATTATTATTATTATTATTATTATTTATTTCTTAGTAGATGCCCTTATCCAGGGTGACTTACAGTCGGAAACAAAAATACATTTCAAGAATCACAGTACAAGTATTAATACAATTAAGGGCAAGATAAAATACAATGACTTCGGTTCTAGATTCACATATGTATTATTTTCTGTTTCGTTCATCATTTCCAGGTATATGTACTCTTGGGAAGAACGCAGTTCCTCCACCGGGGCTAGGCCTTGCTGTATTCCCACTGTGTTGAGTGATCTCGCCGAGTGCCGTGCGCAGCAGTGCGAAATATGAAAGTAAATAATTGTATTGTTGTTGTTGCGTGACCCGATCGCACAACCCAGCTTGCCTGCGTTGTGCTTTGGATTAGCTGCAGCGCAGTTAAAAAAAAAAACAACAACAACAGCAGCCAGTCAGCCATGTATTTCCTCCACCGGAGGCTGTGCCCCGCTGTACAGCAGACTTCACCGGCTGCCACAGCCCGCCCACTCTGGTGTGTCGGGCCTTCAAAAAAAAAAAAAGAAAAAAAAGGGATTTCTCCCCCTGTTGTTTTTACACTCGCCTACCGCGGCTTTAGCCTGTGTGTCTCCCTGGTTTATGCTACGCACTGATCAGATGTGTGACTACACGCTGTCAGGGCAGGCACCGCTGTTTTAGCTGCCCCCCTGTGCTTCGGTACCTCGGTGTACGCTCAGCCCGTGGTAATTCGGTGCCTCTGTGCTTGGTGCACATGTTGCATACGGTGCCTGGTGGGCATAGCGCCTCAGTGCACATGGTGCTTGGTGCATGCGATGCGGTGTACACGGTACTCAGTGCATGTGGTGCGCACGGTGTTAGTGCCTTGGTGCGCGTAGCGCCCTCGGTACAGAGATTAAACACTCATAAATAAACAACCATATTCTTTAATTCAAGACCTTCAGAATTGTATATATTCTCAATCCTCAATTAGTGATGACTTAAGTTTTTTTTTTTTTTTTTTTTTAATGCATGCCAAAAAACAGAAAGCTAAAAAATATGAAGTCAGATCTTTCTGCAATTGGTTACATGTTTTGACACATACGGCTCGTTTAACAACTGGCAACCAACAACCCCCCAGAGCCTGCGACACGCCCCCGTCAAATCGCACTCTGCTAGCATACTTTGCAAATTTTTTTTTTTTACTAAAGTTAGTACTAGCATGAATGTGAACCCAACGTTATCATGATTCTCAGGAATTGGTGTGGTTTATACTAGGCTACGTGCAGAGCTATACCGGTATGTCTTACTCTGAAGAACATGTAGCTCTGCACGTCGTATAAACCACACCAATGCCTGAGAATCATGATAACGTGTTTCATTGTCTCGTTTGCGCAGCTGTTTAATGTTTGTGCTGCCCGAGTTTGTGAACATGGCTGCTGTGAAGGTCCAGAGCTTCCACAGGGAGTGAGGGCAGTGCTGCAACAGTCACTGAGGATAACTTTTGTAAATGTAAATGTCTAAAATAAAGTACCATGGCCACGTTTAAATATTATGCTGAAATATTTGCCAACACAGTTTATGGTTTGTCTGAAAATCTCCCTCAGTCTCACCACCATCCGCACTGTTGTCATAGAGATTACAGTTCTACTGTTGTACTGTGAAGTTACCAGGAAAACAACTGCTGCTCCCTAAATAACGACATTGCAGTTTTTCTGTAAAAAATACTGTTTTTGGTACAGTGGAGTTCATCATTGATTCTCAGCACAATTTCTACTTCATGGAGATGAACACACGTCTCTGAGATGATCACAGGAACGGACCTTGTGGAGTGGCAGCTGAGGGTCCGAATGTTAATAAACATTTATATTAATAAATAGTCCTTATTATATTGTGTTTAAAAGGCCCCTCTGTTTAAGTTATATATCCCAATAAGGGAGATGAAATAGGAAAATAAATGTTGATGTACTTCAGTCATTACAGCACAGTGGAAAATACGCCTTTCCTAAGCACAAAATTCCCAAGATTCAAAATTTAAAACAATCAAAAAAATAAAAGTTGAGAAGCAGTCTGCACAATATGTATGCAGATAGAAGTTTAACCATGTTTAGGTTGTTTATACTGTGTTTCTGGTGAAAAATACTGTAAGCAAGTCATTTTGAAAAATAGTTGCAGAGCTTATTTGCTGGCACCAGAGGGCGCAAGCAACCTCTCACTTGAAACCCAACGAATAAAAGGAAGAAATCTGGAAAGACCTTTTGTAACTTTTGAGTTTGTAAATTATTCCCAACAGGTCTGCAGTCGGTCAATATAGAGTGTACCCTTAGAATGTTTTATTCCTCTGAAAATGTGCTCTTGTGTTTGCACTTGCAATGCTTCAAATTGGACCCATTATGTTCACATGCTTGAATCTTTCATTGCCAATCTCCCCACTGGCAAATTTGTGTTTTAGAATACTATAGTTCTGTAAAATTTTAGACATGCTCATTTTTCACCAGAGGAGTTAAAATATTTTTAGAGATGTGGTGGAGTCAAGGAAATGTGGATAGTGAAATTATTTAAGGATGGTAATTTCATAAAAACAAATGTTTTAAGGAAAAGTGACACTTTATAATTAAAAAAATCCTAATTAAACAAATGATTGCAAGCATTCTGTCCAAGATTTTGGAAAACAGAGACGCATTGAACGGTTTGATCAAGATATACGTGTTCATGATTGATTTATGGGAGTCCAACCATCAAGGGCAACACTATTGGTTTATCGCAGATTAAACTCAGATTTGTAGTTTTTTTACTAATTTATTTTTATCAGGTTGCTGCAGGAGAAAAACTCTCATTGATGCAGGAGGAAATCGATCTGAAGGGTCATTTGTTTGAGGCTAGAATCTACGCCGAAGATCCCAGCAATGATTTCCTACCTGGAGCTGGGCCCCTGCTCCACCTGTCTACTCCAAGAGGGGACGATTTCATTCGGATTGAGACTGGAGTAAGACAAGGCAAACTGATAGTTCAACTCCTAACCATTGCACTCTCCTTTCAGAACAGGACCAGCTGAGTAAAATGACTTCTACACTGAAACAAAGCCAGCCTCTCTAGAGTCTATTAAGAGCAGCACAATTCTTGATTTGTATGTAGTGTGAGAACCTTTGAAGGAGTGATCACATCAATCTGTCACATTTTTACACACATTATATATATATATATATATATATATATATATATATATATATATATATATATATATATATATATATATACACACAGTATATGATAAAAGCTTCTAGGAACGTTTAGATGTTATTATTTATTTCTTAGCAGACACCCTTATCCAGGGCGACTTGTTTGCATGGTTGAATACAGCTCTACAGTGTGTGTGTGGGGGGAGTGTATTAGGAACAGTTACTGTTGCTAAGCGCTGATAAGAGTGCTGACAGTAAGAGTGATGGACGCTCTGAAGCCTAGGGCCTGTCTTGCCGTGACTCCAAGTTAAAAGCCTGTCTGAAGCTACTTTTGTTTGTTAAAAATGTAATTAAAGGAATCTCCTGTATCTGTGTGATTCCTGCCTTCCTCCTTGACAACTCGGACATGCTATCACAGGGATATTATACTGTGTCAAAATTATGATTATGTCTAATGTTAAAAGGTTTACATTTAAGTTGGATTTCTTGGTCCCCAGGTGATGAGGTGTCGGTACACTACGACCCAGTGATTGCTAAGTTAGTGGTTTGGTGAGAGGATCGCTGTGCAGCTTTGAAAAAGCTGAGATACTGTCTGTGACAATAAAATGTAGATACTTTCCTGTGGACAAGCTTTAACAGCTTTTGGTTCATTTCTTTATCAGCTGATGCATTCACTATCGATCTGTTCCCATTACTTTTTTATATTTGCTTTCAATTCTCACTCAATAGAGAGCAAATATTTTACAATCGGTAACCCTACAGAAAACTATATTATCTATCGAAAGTGTGGCCAAGAAAACATCATCAAGGGGAAGGGGAAGGTACAAAAGTTAATAAAATGACATTTGAAGCTACATGACCTTTAAAAAGGAGTCCATCTGATTTATGAAGCCTAATTTTGAATCTCATAGCTTTTTGTCTGTCTGCATTAACAAAATGAACACATTATTTGCACAAACAAAGATAAATCCACATAACTCAATGACCAAAAATGAGCTAGATTTGCAAGTGTCTGGAAAATAGCAGTGGCATGTTTTTGTACGTGATGTCTGGCTTGGACAGATCCTGGGTGGTTTTGGTTGCTGTTTAATTCAGCTCTTTGTTCCTGTCTTGATAGATTGTAGGCCTCAGCACCAACATTGATTTTCTGCTGAGTCTGTCTAGGCACCCAGAGTTTGAGGCTGGCAACGTGCACACCAGCTTCATCCCTCAGCACTACAGTGAGCTCTTTCCAGCCCCCAAGACCACACACAAGGAAGTGTTGTGTCAGGCTGCTTTGGGGCTGATATTGAGGGAGAAAACAATGACAAGTAACTTCAGCACACACTCAGATGGTATGAGCCTGGTGGTGTGATCTTTATTTATATGGTGCTGCCATCTTGTGTGCAAATAAATCTACACACAGACCTATAGTTTAAATAAGTAGCACCATAAACAAGTTTTATGGTGACATCTCATTTCTAGAGACACTGTAAATCTGTATACGGGTCTAGGGAAAAAAAAACTCCACTCAAAACACACCAGAAATCAAATCCAATAATACTTCAATGCTTATTTATGTGTATTTTAATAATAAGAAACTGAAACAGTTTGATTGCATAACCCCATTGAAAAAGGATATAGCATCATAAAGCTATGCTGTATTTTTTTGTATATAACTGAGTTTGCCCCCTAAGTAGATGGTTAATATCATTGTTGCTGCTTTTGTATTTGGACAGCCAACGGTTCTTATTATCCAGATGTTGGTAAGCAGAAGGAGGTGGTTTTATTGCAGTAGATTATTGTTCATTCCAGAGTCTTACTGACTAAAGAGATGGAAAAATACGCTCTTCTCTTTTTGGTTATAGAGTGTATAATCTATACAATATTTGAATATTTTAGAGAAGCAAAGAGAGTTGAAAGTGGCCTGTGGATATCTGCAAGTACGGCATTGCTTTAAAAGCTGAGTATTGTATGTTATTTTAGCCTCTAAAATCTGATTCTGTATTTTCTTTTCAAGACCGATACTCTCCATTCGCTTCAAGTAACGGAAGGAGGGTAAACATTTTATACACCCGAAACCTGACACTGCTGGATGGAGAAAATAGTAAGTGTTAAACCCCAAACGACGACAGACATGATCACTGTACACGATCCATTACCAAATGCCAGAGCAGTTCACAGAACCTGAAGCTATGTGATTCCCAGTACTGGCATCATAGCTTGCTGTATGAGTCTGACACTTCTCTTATTCTATCACAGATGATCTCATCAGACTCATTTTTTGGTCTGCTTTGTTGTTTTCATGATGTCGGTAGATGTACTATTGAAATTGAATAGTCAATTGAAAAACCTAATTTGAAAGACAGCTTTTACACTTCTGTCATCTTTATTTACTCGAACTTCACAGAGCTAAAGTTAATTTTAGATCTGTAATGACATTGTGTGCAATGACATTCAAGCAAAGGGACCTGTTTGAACTTGAATGTGATCTTCCATATCATTGATTAAATGTATGTGTTATGTACACATGCTTGCAGCGTATGTACCACTTTTAAATGTTTTCTTGTGATGAAGTTTGTTTCTATGGAAGCTTGTGACTCTTATAACATGTGAACGCCTTTGTGGATTGATTTGAAAAATGTATATCCCATCGTAAGTGTGGCATGAAAAAAGCAGAGATTTCTATAACAAAATATTCTCCAAACATTTCCTATAGCACTGTTTGTTGTGTATTAAAATATCAGCCTCCTGGATGAAGCTGAAGCCGTAATCTATTTTACAAACATCCGCTTCCCTGTTCTTAATTAGTCTTGGTGCTATTTTCATTGGTTGTCTTATTATTGTGCAGTTAACCTATTAAGTTGTAATACATGCTCTTCAATTGGATAAGTATTTGAAGCTACAGCACTATGAATAAGCCCTCTCTTCCAAATTGCTTACTTTGTTGGAGAAAGAAATGAAGCTGTTGGAACTTCATTTAAACCACAAAGCTAAAAAGCTGTCTGCTTTTATTTGGAATTGGGGGAAGAAATGGTTTGGCCACGATTGTTTTTAAAAACAGCCAACCCCTATTATCATTTTCATCTTCAGATTGACAGAGAGGTGTTCCAGGTATCAGGTGATTTGATCCATGAAGACAAAGCTTTATACCTGAGATGCTCAATAAACAGAGTTGCGTCCAAGCCTAAGCTGGACATCCTGGATAACACTGTCCACTTGTTTCCCATGGTAAACTCAACAAACTCTTTTGTTTGTTGGGTTGCATTGCTAGAACATGACAAACTGCCTTTGCTTTATGTTCATTGTTCCTTGTTGTTTCACTTGGAGGGTCATGCTGAGGTGTCTTTGCCTGTGCCCAAGTTCTTGGCTGGTGTTAGTGCCACCGCAGCGCACAGAGGGACAGTGGCACCCATGACAGGAACTATTGAAAAGGTAGGTTTAATTTCCTAAATGCCCTACAGAACCCAATATCAAAAGCCTCTGTACGGTGTAGGATCGTCTTTGCAGTAAATAAATATTTAAACAAATATTTTTTCATTTTGTATTTCATGTAAAACAAAAGTAAAGTTCATGCATTGGTGTCCTTTATATTACTTTCATGTACTGTATATATTCTATATGAATGAAAATGAGCATAATCATTTTTGCCACTAAATACATTTCATGGAGTGTTTGTTTGAATAACTGAATATTTCATCTGGCGCTATATACATGGTAGTATCAAATAATTTATAACCTAAACCTTCATTGTACATGAGAAATATCATGACTAGACTTACGGTTTCTACTTAAGAGCTGATTTACTAAAAGCTACAATGTTTAAAGATATGTATGTCTGGTCTGTAACACAAAGTCATATATTTTTTTCTCTCAAGCGTGGCACACATGGTAAGACCTATCTTAGACAAAATCCTACTATATACTGCCCTGCACTTTTCAGTTAGTCTTGCACTCAGTCATGCAGTGACCCTAAGCAAGCTGCTTTGTTGGTAGCTGCTATGCTGATTTCTGTCTGTGTACAGCATTAGGGGCTTCCATCTCCCTAGCAGAGGATGTTACAGCAAGTCGGACCCCAGTTCAAGGTTGCAGAGTCATCTCAGTTTCTTTTAGTCTTATTTTAGTCCAACTCCAGTGGTGTAAGCTGTGGTTCTATTCTGGATCTAATGTCTTTGTCTGCTGTGCACCTGGACTGGAATATGAATCTGTCAACTGTAACTTCAGATTTATCATTACAGCATCAGTATCAATCATTGTCACCATTCACTGTGAGGCTACTCAATGTTGTCTTTTCCGCACAGTGTACTCATGACAGATGGGCCAGATTGCCTAACCTAATATTTAGTTTCTACACAAATTACTTCTATATACTCCCATGTATTTGTCTTGTACAATGTTAGTCTGTTTCTGAACATGGTGAGGAACAATGCCTCTGGCTAATCAGGCACGATTCTGGCAGTTGATAGAAACATCTGGAGAACAGGTTTGTAATGAAGCTTGCTTAAGACGGGTTTTAACACAGTTATTGACATTATCAGCATCTAGGATAATAGAGGAACCCTTGTATACGTCACGTTACTGTGGCAGTTTTTTTTTTTTCATGAACTTTATACTGTAATTTATCCCCATGATTTGATACTGACACTCTCATTTAGTTATTTTTGTTCTTTCAGGTATTGGTGAAGGCAGGGGATAAAGTACAGGTTGGAGATCCCTTAATGATCATGCAAGCGATGAAGATGGTGGTAGGAAGATAATTTTTAAGGATTTTCTCAGTTCTTCTGAGTTTCATGACCGGGAAGTTGTTTCTGTAGATCTTTATCACATATCATCCTACATACATAAAATGATGTGAATCTCAAAGGTTAGTACGGGAACCCCCTTTCACCCTCCCTCGCTGTCTTTTTTGTAATACTGATTAGGCTTTCATGTGTTTTCATGGGATGGAAAATGTATGAATATTAGCTTTTTGCCCCAAGATAATAATGGTTAAATTTATTTTTCCTAAAATATCTAAGCATAGTGACGCCCTGTTATTTTTTTCTGATTTGCACTAATGTACATCCATATCATCACACCCTAATTCTGTTCCCTCATGTTTTCCTTTTCACAGCATACTATCCATGCACCGAAAGCAGGAGTCATCAAGAGAGTTTTCTTCAAAGAAGGTTCTCAGGCCAACAGGTATTCACCTCTAATTGAACTGGAGGAAGAACAAGCCAGCTCTGAATGAGCTGCTGGATGCTTTGTGTGTATAGACTCAGAGGTGTAGAAGCTGCACTAATGTGTAATGGGGGTGGAATACGTAATAATATAGGAATGGAGACTAGTGTTTTGAATCCAAATGGACAACCTGGACCTTTTCAAAAATAATGGAATCCATTTTTGGATGTAAAAATGCTTTGTACAGGTTGCCTTATAATTTCTTGAAAACTACAAATAAATATGTTTATTATTCTGTATCAATTATGTTTATGATGGATTTTCAATATGCAGTAGAACCTAATTAATGATATTAACAGTAACTAATAATGCAAAAAAGTAGATATGAACCTTGTAATAAAATAAAAGGTAATTCTAAGACAATGTAAAAGCCTTTATAGTTCATGTTATTTTTTTCATTGAATAATTATGATGATTATGTTTTTCTATATTCAAAATATATTGATTGTTGATGTACAACACAGATTTATTTAACAAATTCACAATGGTCACCAGGAAGTCATCAGGAAATTTTATTTGTGTTACACATTAAAACCCTGAAAAGGTATATAACATACATTAGATACAGGAGATTGACACAGTGCTTAATACAATCAAACAGTTCAAATCTGACATGGACCTACTTGATCTGTAATGTAATTTAAAAAAAAGCCTCCATAGCCAAATACATGGCATTGGTGATGCTAAAATATGACACAATCGAGGCATTACTGTATTTATAAAAGTCACATGTATCTGAAAGTGCATCCTCTCTTCAAATCAATTCAATGGTAAAACTTGCACTTTGAGTGTTTTAGGTATACAGTAGCTGAACAAATCCATTAAAATGACATGCATACAAAATTGCACACAAGCTCTCAGAGTTGAAAACCACATGCAAAAGATGTGTGACCCTTTGGCGTTTATCTTTTTAACTCAATTTGCTTTGTCTGCCAACCTCTCAAGGTATCTAAAACTAGTCCTTAAAGGCAGGTGGTCTTTAGACACAGCTCATTTTTAATACACTGAATTAATGAGGGGAATTGCTATTGATTGATTTGACTGTATATAAATGTAAATATCAGGAAAGCATTATGAGTTCGCTAGCTCGCAGCACTACCCTTGCAGTGACTGTCGATGTCTGATGAACCCCTATTGGCTCGGCATAGCTGTGTACTTTATACTTCCATGGAACAGTCTTTGAGTTCTTGTTTCGCTGCCTGCTGTTGCTCGTACTGGGAACGTGCCACATGCCAGGTAAGCGTGCCTCTTCGGTTAGTGTTTCGGGCTTTGCTACTTCTTGTGCTGGAGCTACGCAGGCAAGCTGGTCCGCAACCTTCTCGTGTTCAGAATGCTTTTGTTCCAGAGCTACTTTAATGCCAACCACAGGGGTGACTGAGAGCTGGGAAGAGACAGGTATTTCTGTACAGCCTTTTATTGGCTCATCTGCGATGGCCTCCACTGGTTGTCTAACAGTTTGTGCGAGTTCAGAAACTGATTGTGTAGCACATTCCTCAGATTTTGCTTTGTGAACCTGGGATATAGCCTCTTTTGTGTTTGACTTGGACCTTTGGCCTGTGCCAGGAAGCATGTCTGCATCATAGCTGGGAGCTGTGGGAGGATTCATTTCAAAGCTGTCTTTAGGAGAAGTCTTTTCACAGAGCTCATGTTCCGGGCTCTTGTCATGTATAACAGAGGCCCTTACTTCTCTGTGCTCTGTAGCTGGAGAGACTTTATCTGCATACAGGGATGGATTGTTGCTGTCTAACCCGTGGTTGGGAATTTCTATAGCTATTTGTTTGGAACAGTTTTGTCTCTCTGTATATGCCAGCTTCGTTTTGTATTGGGTTTCTGTCTGACTAGTTTGGGACTCAGAAACACTGTCGGTCTGAATCTTTGGGGAGGTTGAAATTTCTGTGTTTAACTGTTCAACCTGTGGGTGTATTGTTGGCAATTTGTAAACAAAGATTTGATTTGTGTTGCACGGAACACACTTCAGAGAAACCAGCGCAGCATTTTCAGTCCAGCTTTCTTTCTGTAACTCTTCAGCAGATGTTTGTAACATTGCAGGTGCAGTGTCTACCAGTGGCTCTGTCGGAGCAATTTTGACTTGAGAAATTGCACTTGTGGTGCCCAGCTTTGTAAAAAGTGAGTGGTGGTCTGCTGTCTGTTCATTCAGCTGAGTATGGCGGTTCTCTTGCTTCTCTGAGACTGTAATATTATTTGTGGATTCTGTTTCTTTGGTTATACCCAGCCTGTCTGTGCTTTTATTCTGTCTTTCTGAAGGGCCTTGTTGAGTAGTGTTTTGAGCAAAATTGTTTGCACCATCAGAAGGTTGGACTTTGTTTAAGGTAATCTTCTTCTTTCCTGGCTCATTAAGAATGAGTTTTTCCATTTTATTCTTGATACCGAACTTTGTAAATCTGCACTGTAGGAGCTGAAACCGAGTCAGTCGTGGCTTCGCAGCAGCTTCTTGTTTTTCTTTTGTCTTGCTGTCCGATTCGACGGGTTTAGAGTTGTCCTTTTCCAGTAAGGCCATGTAGTTGAGAAGGTTATTGATTTCATCCACTGTGCGCTTGCTGGCTAACTTTCTGACAATCTGTCTTAAACTGGTAGAATTCTCACAGGCTGATATATAATCTTTGCAGAGACACGAGCTGAAATAAAAAAAGACTTCATGTTTTGTATTTTTGTATACAGGGTTATTCAAACATTGAAAGTAATAAGTAGAATTTGAAAGCCGATATCTTCAGTCAAATTGCCTCACACATTCTATATTCATGGAGGAAATATGAATATGATAAAAGACAAAGTCACTTGAAGGCAAGATTACCTGCCTTGACTTTTTGCTGGAATAGTTAGTAAGCTTGGCAAATAAAAATAGAAGCTAAAACAACAATGGAGAGATACACATAACACACATAACAAGAATAATTAATTTATAAAGTGTGTATTAGAGTAATGTTATCTATTAATTACCTTTCCCCATGAGCAACAAGATATAGCCTCTTGCCCAGTCTTTCCAGCTGTTCCTTTAACCTCAGGTTTTGTAGGATACATTTGGGAACGTTTTCAATCCCATACAAAAGGCCATACAAGCATCCAGCTATGGCGCCTGTAGATTCACTGTCTCCTGCAGAACCAAACGTTTAATGGCATTATTAAATTAACAGAGGATTCAGTTAGACACAAAGGACTCTACTCTTTACTCCAAATTCTCATTAGCACATCAGCATATTAACACAGAACGGCAGAAACGCACCCAACTACAAATAAATACTTGAATTAGGGTCTTGTATTACAAATTCATGAGAATTGCAGCCAGTTAATTTCCTTTATGGCCTTCTTGATGAAATGAAATGCTTGTAAAACTTACTGCTGCACTGTATACTGTATATTGTTGCAGTTTAAAAAACAAATAGGACAGACTCTGTGAATAATTGTTGTGCGTCCCTGTGAAAATGCTGCGCTGTGCTGTGTTTGATAATGTCTTGATGACAGCACTAGATGAAAGTATATATTGTATATGCAGTTACACTTGCGTCGGCTACAGTGTCTTTCGTGGGGTTTCCATGCAGTTTGTGGCCGAAAAAAACGTCCAAAGAAAGGGATAGAGTAAATCTCATTTACTTGTGTAAATGACAAAAAACACGGGAAAATCCACGCCCAGTTTTGCATGGAAACCCGCATTTGACATGTAAATGCTAATGAGGAAGGACGCAGGTCAGTTGTGGATTCCAAGATGGTAGAAAGTAGTGGCTGATGGGCGGTTTTATGGTTAGCAGTGGTGTAGTTCACCTTAATGATGCGGGCAGCCTTTTTTTATTATTGTTTTTTGCTGTGTCTTGTCTGTCATGTTGTATATCTCTTGTGGGTTTACAGTTCTGTATAAAACCCCTAGCCATGAACTACGTTATACCCTTGTTATACTATTAAAGCAGCTGTTTGAGAATACCCTTGCTGTAAAAACTACGCTAAAGTTAAACACGAAGAGCAAGTGAGCTGCTTACTAAGTCTGTAACTGATTTCCCTTGCTTTTGATCCCAGCTATGTCTAAAGACAACGCGTGTCCGCCCTCCACTCAAAATCGCTGGAGCGAGGAGGAAACCTGGGCATTAATAAGTATAGTTAGTAACTTGGATGTGTTGAGCCAGCTTGATCATCCGAAACAGCACAACAAGCGTGTACCAACAAGTGGTTGATACCCTCTAAGAAAGAGGAATAGAGTGCACAGTCCCACAAGCTAGGGACAAATTGAAACCGTCCTACCTGCAGGAACGAGCAAGAAGGTGCCGTTCGAGAGAGGGATGGTCCTGCAGAGCAATGCTTTTTGCTTCAGTTACATCTGGCATAGCTATGTATGTGTTGCAGTGCCTCTGAACAAGGGAGTTGACAAACTTGTAAATACAGCAATTAACTGGTTTTATGCACCCCAAACACATTGCCAACTACCCTGTACTCAGCTGAGTAACCCTAACCCTGTACTCAGCTGAGGAGGCCAGCCTATGCTATTACAGTGTCATTCTGACTTCATAACCACCCTGCATTAAGTGGCAGTGACTCGACTGAGAGACCTAAAGGAAAGGGCTCTGTCCACAAGATTAAGAGCTGGGATTAGTTTGAGAAGAAAGTGATGCATTTATGATGAGCATTAATTTAGTTTTCTATGATCAGCCACTGTCACAATTTGACAGTGGCTGACAGTGGGATTAGTTTGAGAAACTAAATATAAATTTACCACAAATATATCACATAACCTAAGGGTTATTATATATATATATATATATATATATATATATATATATATATATATATATATATATATATATAGTAAAAGATTGCACCCACACGGGTTCGTTGCCCCTTTAAAAACACGACGCAGCACACACAGGAATGGATTTTTCTGCGCGATTGCGCTATTTTTTTAAATTAACAACAACAAAACAAACAAAACAGAAACAAATACCTAACTCCATTTTGGAGCACTGACTACACAGGTAATATATATACAAATATATATGAAATGGGTCTTTTAAATAATCTATCCTGATTGGTCAAAATAGGTCACATGGGGGTGTGAATATTACAGCATATTCCTTGAACCTTTTTTCAAAAAGGGGCTAATCACCTGTAGATATCCATATGCCACTAGAATTTTTAAGAAAAAAAAACATATCCATATTTAAATTTATATTAATAAACATGACTAACCACATCTAATATGTATTTAAATTTGCAATAAAGATGACTGACGAGGTATATCAATTTTGATCTTTTGGGAAACCAAACTCTAGATGAGATTTTGGATGAGTCTGAATAAGACATCAACACTTATTCAAGTGGTGAAAAAAAAGTAATATTGCTAGGCATCGAACTTACCGAAGCACAGCTTCTGGACACAGAAAAAGAAAAGGAAAAAAAAAATACACAGAAGTCCACTGCCTGGGCATCGGGTGTCCTTTTTATGCCACTAGTATTTCAGTATTTCAAAATGCAAACAACATCTTTGTTGCCACTGAGAAATGGTACCGCAAATCTGGCATGGATACCTCCTGTCAATACTCCTGGATCACAAAGGACGATTAAAAAAATATAAATAAATAAATCTTCCCCAACACTGCTGCAGGTCTTTTGAGAAAGGTTTGTTTTGATGTTCTACTAAATATGGCTAGACATGGCAAAGGAGGTCTGCGTGATTGTCCTGCTGCACTTCCTCAGACAACGACAAGGACAACAATGAATCAAACACCACGTTGCTCGAAATCGCTTGCTGCAGCTCCACCTACTGTTCAGAATGAACATCTAAAAAAAGGTTTTGCGTGGCCGATGCAGATCCACATTATAAACACATAAGCATAACAATAGTGTGTAACGTCTTCAGGTAGGGTTTAAAAAAAAAAAAGTTCTGCAGAGTGTTTTCGATTCAAAGGGAATTGTCGTTTTTTAACTGGCCAATTATGTATGTTTTGCCTCATCTCAATTTAAAACTTTTAAACCTCAATATCAGTAGATCGAAGAATTGTAACAAGAGGGATTTTTTTAAAACACTACCTGAAGACGTTACACACTATTGTTATTCTTTATTATGTGGATCTGCATCGGTCACGCAAAACTCACCTGTCTACAGCTTAAAAGGCGATAATTTTTTTTAAATTGAAAGCACTTTGGCGATTATACACACAACACAACCTAATTGTGTAATTTAAAAGTTTAACCGGCTTTAAATTGAAATGTGTCGGTTCAGTGAGACCGTAAAGGAAAATTATTTGGAACTGCTCTATTCGTCCCATCCCTAATATATATATATATATATATATATATATATATATATATATATATATATATATATATAGAGCCTGTTTGCCACTACAAGGTGGTCATAATGCCACTGATCTATTTGTAATTTAATTGGTGCTGTACCCAAAGACTAGAGCTAAACATAGTGCTCATAAAGCACATGATGACATTATCTGCTTAATCTCATGCCCTGAATGTAACCTACCTCCATGAATCATGGCCCTTTGACAGAGTTGGTTCCAGTCATTGCCAGCAGCCAGCAAGGCATCATAGATGATGAGTGTAATTTCAAGACCCTTTCTTCTTCCAGACGACTCTGAACCCCAGCGTTTGTACAGCTGTCAAACAACAATCACCCAGTAGGTTAAATACAACTCAAGGGAAACTTTGTAATGGACTGTAGAACCTGCTGCCATTATCGTTCATCAACTCAACCCGGCCTTATTCACTGCAGTGGAACAATGGCGTCATAGTTTCCACAGCTGTAGATTAATTAAAGGTGATTGACATTTTGTTTTTAATCTTAGCCAATGCCCATGTCAACTATATCAGATCTGCAGGCTTTTTCCTGAAACGATTTTAACAGAACGCCAATTTTGTTTTGTTCCTGAGCTAGAAAAACTTGAAAATATGATTCATAACCTCCAATACTAAAACTGCTGCAGGTGGTAGCACAAGCATGCCTATTTGGGTCATGTGATACAGGGGAAGCGTCAATCAAAACATGCAGGACCGCTTCATGACCAGCATTATTTCCCCATAGTGGCGAGCAGGTTCAAATAATCGAAGTCGAATTGCAGCTAACTTAAAGTATGTGTAATGCATGTGGTGGCTGGTTTACTATTCAGTGTTGTATTATCTTTTGTCCCAGCCAATACAAAAAACAAGGAAGTCATTTGAAAAGGTGCATTGTTGACGTTTGAATAAATATTTTACCATCAGCCAAACAGATACCCTATTCTTTTATTGTGTTGCTCTGGCTGGCTTGATTTTAGCTCACCGTGACTGGCAGAAGAAGTAACTATACGTTTCTCAGGGAGTTTAACAAATACATAAATTACGGAATAACCATACATTTTAAATATACAACATAACATCTTACTTATGTGTTAGTTACATTTTAAACACAACAAAAGGTGATGTTTTTGTAATAGTAATTATATATTTAATATGTATTAAAAAAATGTATTTTACTTTTATTTTTCACGTGTTAAACATAGAGTGGAATCAACAGTTGTTTTATTGACCCTTTAAATTTTAATGGTACTTTTTCCAAGTAACTTTTCAATAGATTTTCACTTTTGCCATTAAGCCAGTGTTATATATGACAATGACTGGCTACAAGAACTGAAGAGCAGCTAATGGGGCAGCAGTGGGCAGGAGTAGTGGTTAGGCCTCTGGACTCTTGACTGGAGGGTTGTGGGTTCAATCCCAGGTGGGGGACACTGCTGCTGTACCCTTGAGCAAGGTACTTTACCTAGATTGCTCCAGTAAAAACCCAACTGTATAAATGGGTAATTGTATGTAAAAAATAATGTGATATCTGTATAATGTGAAATAATGTATAATGTGTATAATGTGAAATAATGCGATATCTTGTAACAATTGTGAGTCGCCCTGGATAAGGGCGTCTGCTAAGAAATAAATAATAATAATAATACCGAACTCAGGTTAAAGCACCCAGAAACAGACTATATCAAGTAAAGAAACAAAACAATATTATGTGCAATAAGAACCAATTGGACTGGCGGCAAACATCAAAAAACGATATGAAAATCTGAAGCTACTTCCTCTTATATTTTTCCAAAGACCTGTATTTCACCTTCATGGCTTGTGCCCTCTGCTCAATTCCCATAGTTCACGCTGCTCAGCATTACCTTGTGTCTTTCCTTGGCATCGTAGTTTTCTGGAAAGACAGGATTGTCACAGCCATCCTTGTCAATTGTTCTGTGCTGGAGGTAGAACTGCCACTTGGCTTCAAAGTAAAACCAGTTTTCACTATAATCTAGTGAGAGAGAAATAAAAGCATACAAGGATTATCAAGTTTTATTATCAACTTTCATGAACATGTTGTACAATTTTGTTATAGGGAATATTGCTAAATTTACATTATTTATTGACAAAAATAAAATTTTGGTTTGCAACCTCTGCTAACAAATCTTCACGCTAAAAGCTATTTCTGTTGTACCTGAAAATAGTGCTATCTTCTTTCTACAGTATTCCTCTGCCTGCGGCATCACACCCAGCATCATTCGCCCCCACTGGGACACAGGCTTCTCTTGTATAGCATATGATGTGAAGAGTGCTGTACATAGAGACCCCAGGAAACCTGCCAAAGAGACATGCAAGCCATTCATTCAGCATCTGATAGAAGACATGCCTTCATAAAGATTAGAGTTTGCTACTTGGGACACAGCGTTGTGAATTAGTAACCTTTCAAACATGTTGTATGACTACGAATAGCTACAATGTTTATTTTAAATGATTATAATTATTTCAATGTTCTAGCTGGTTTTATTATGAAAAGTTACTGAACCGATATGAAAAAACACACACTATACTAAAACATACAAACTAGACCCTCTGTCTAAATTAAACATTTACTTAGTTGTATGTAAGACTGTTGCCTGAATTATATTCAGTTGCTCGTTTTTGTTGATATGGATATACTACTGCTGTGCGTCCCCAAGCACTAAACATACACTGCACATACACTTAACAGATTACAGCTCTGCTCTGTCAAATTGTTCTATTAATATAAATTTCAAGCATTCTGGTGCAGTAACAACCCACACAGCTCCTATTGAAAGAATTTGCCTGGTCCATTACCTGCAGGGTAACTGTGCGTCATTCGACCACATTCAATGCTTGCTTGAATAAGGTCATACAGTTGCTCGGGTTTTGAATAGCACATTCCTATGCACATGCCTCTTCCAGCAGCTACACATTTAGGTTCTGTAAATATAAAAGCAGATGAGTTTGTTTTAAAAAAAAAAGTACTAAAACAAAACTTGCATTATTGTGTATAAAATTAAACATTTTACTGAGCGGTGTGAAGGTGATTATAGAAGCAGCAATAAGCAATAACCCTATAGGTGTCATTCATGGGTTTTCCGTGAAATGGCGATGCGCGTGCACGTTTGGGAGAATTACTGTTTGTGACAGTAGGGAGCGATAGGGAAGATCTCATTTACTCGTGTAAATGACGAAACACACAGGAAAATCCACGCCCAGTTTCGCATTGAAACCCACATTTCATGTGTAAATGTTAATGAGTGTGTTTATCCTTAAGTGACATCACTATAAATATTGGAAGGGAGCAGGTCAGTTGTAACTGTGGATTCCAAGATGGCAGAATGTAGTGGCTGATGGGCGGTTTTATGGTTAGCAGTGGTGTAGTTCACCTTAATGATAATGCGGGCGGCTTTTTTTTATTATTGTTTTTTGCTGTGTCTGGCCTGTCATGTTGTATATCTCTTGTGGGTTTACAGTTCTGTATAAAACCCCTAGCCATGAACTGCATTATACCCTTGTTATACTATTAAAGCAGCTGTTTGAGAATACCCTTGCTGTAAAAACTACGCTAAAGTTATACACGAAGAGCAAGTGAGCTGCTTACTAAATGTCTGTAACTGAATTCCCTTGCTTTTGATCCCAGCTGTGTCCAAAGACAACGTGTGTCCGCCCTCCACTTAAAATCGCTGGAGCGAGGAGGAAACCCGGGTATTAATAAGTATAGTCAGTGACTTGGATGTGTTGAGCCAGCTCGATCGCCTGAAACAGCGCAACAAGCATGAGTACCAACATCAGAAAGAGGAATGGAGCACACAGTCCTACCTGCAGGAACTAGCAGAGCAATGCTTTTTGCTTCAGTTACACCTGGCATAGCTTTACCAGTTCCACTATAATGCAGAATGTTGCCCTGGTGACACGAAGTGACTATCCACTGCAGATCTGTGAAAGAGTGATGCAGCACAACTTCTTCCCACCAGCAAGATGGACGAGTATGTGTCCTAACCGTCCTTTCGTTAGCCATTGGCATTAGATAACAAGGCATAAGGATTTGCTGGTAGAGGATGTTTGGAGGTTCAAGCTCCCGAAACAAAGGGAAAACATCCACTGTTCCCAATCCAGACAGCCTTGGGAGCATACGTGGAAGATGTGTGGCACAGAGCTTTAGAATCCTAAGTCTCTGCTGGTTTTCAGCCATGGTGTTCTGCAATACCTGTGTTGTTCAGTTTCATTTTATACCTCCCAGGTCATTTTTAATGAATGAGTCGTAAGATAAATGAGTTGAAACGGAATAAATACTAACGCCATGCCACCCCGCCAATGACATTTAAAAAGCAGTAAAACATATTACTAACCAACCGGCTTAGATTCACTCGGGTACCAGTTCTCTGTGCATGGAAACCACATTTTCACAAAATGTCACTAGTAATCTTCAAAAACAGCACGAGTACTTTACGCATAGCTAATTTACATATCAACTCCCACGCCCCCTTTATTTGCATGACGTCGAGTGAAAAGCCTGGTTTACTCAGACTCAGAGTAAAAAAAAAACTTAGCGAATGGAAAACTAAAAAAGCATTTTACCCGAGGCATTTTTCTCGCAAATGTCTCGAGCTAAAAAAAAAAAAACAACACACGCATGGAAACTCCACCACTGTTATAAACAAAAACGACATATCTAATGTTGCCTTTGCAATAAAAACGCAGGGATCATGTTCATTACAAAATAAAATAAATACAAAAAAAAAAAATACTAATTAAATACCAATACATTGAACAAGAGCTGTATGTAAGTGACCAGACAGGTGCTAAAACAGACCACTGTTAAAATTAGTCCATACAGACGACAGGTTTACAAGAATGTGATGCTGTATTTTTGATGGGTTATTGTAAATTATAAATTCAGACATAGTTAAACCACTTACCGGGGTCAGAAGGACCATGCCCCAAATCTTCACTGCTATTTTGAAATCCGGCCACTGCGATGAGGTATTTTTTTGCAAATTCTTTGTAAAATGACTGCCAGCTGTCCAAACCTGAGCCAGAATAAATTGGATGAGGTGATTAAGAACATGCAGTGGGCTTGTTATTTATTTTTTACCATTGTTTAAAATAAGTTCTTAACAAGCATATTTTGTTACGACAACCCACTGAAACACACATATTTATATTAACTATGAAGTAATAATGAATGGACAATTGTGAACAATTATTTTTATTGATTTTTTTTCTTCTTTTCCCTAACCCTTTGGGAAGCAGTTTTCTTTAACTATTATTGTTATTATTATATTTTTTATGTGGTATTTTTTTATTTATTTATTTTTTTTACCATGCATCTTCTACCGTACTTTGGACAAATGGTGCCAAAATAAACAATTACATTTCATTTTGCTACTGTATAAGTTTACAACTTTGCAGTAGCCTATTTGTACTGCAGTACTTTTTTGTTAGTGCACAAATTCTAGATTTATACTCACAATTGCTTAATATCCTTTAAAGAAATAAGAAGAATTAAACGGGTGACATTGTTTCACATTTGATCACACTGTAGTACTGCTTATACAACCGACCTTATCAAAATCCCAAATTCTTAAAATATATATATATTATATATATAACACGACTTCAAAAGAGATGTGTGTTTTTAAAATGAAAATGCCCCAATACCTGCAGTAAGAACTTCAGCCGTTGCCATGAGCATTAATATATTCAAGGGAACTTTCCATTTAGCAGGCGGCTGAACTTTGTCAAGATAATGCGTGTCCTCAAACTCCTTTAATTTCTGTAAACATTTCCAATAGCCCTGGTGCTTGTTTTGGTACCCCACTGCATTACCGACTTCCACGAGAACCATTGCTGCTTTATACTTTTCCATTTCAAAATGAACTCTGCGTTCAGTCCTTAACGCTTAAGATTTACTGAGACCCAGCTAGCCTACTGGCACACTGGTGTGTATTCTAGTTAGTGGAAGTATAGTGTTGCAAAGGCACCAGCGTTGTGCTCACACTCTGTTTACCTTGAATTGCTGATGCACTAATAATAGCAATACATTTTTATAATATTACCTTACCCATATGTACTTTCAAGACAAACATTTCTGCTTGCTCTCAGGTATCTGGTTACTTCAAGCCTACATTTTTCATTTTGGAATATGTGAGTTAGTTCAGTCCCTGCTGTCAGCTGGCATTACTTAGATATCTCAATGTCTTCTCTGTAAGTTACATTTATCATAAATTATATTTATTATGATGACTGCATCACTATTTAGTAGCTTTTTTCCCCCTGTGACACCACAATAAGCTCACCTATAGTGACACTGCATTGCATATTTTGTGATGTTTAGCATATAAAGCATGTTAACATTAAAAGCAAATACTTGGCACAGCAGGATACTGTTGATGTTGGCATGTCCCGTGATCAAGTTATACAGCTAATCCTCTAAACCCCTTAATGGTCTCACCTTCAGCTTACTGAGGCTTAGTCAGATGGTGCACAGAAGAAGGGTGTGCACTTGGTAGTTATGAATGTCACCACTTTTGAAATATAAACTCAGTGGAATAACGTATATGTACAAAGGTCTATGAGAGCTGTATAACTTTAATGATATATGTCCTAAAGTATAATCAGCTTGTGATTAAACATTTTTCTGGCCCTTACATGGGAACCTGACACAGGAAGTGCCAGAGTACCAGGAAGCAGCAACCTCAACTTCCCAAAGCTGCAGTATGATACTTGAAAAACAGAACAAGTTAAAAAAAAAAATCTATAACGCAAAGATAAGGTTGCTTTAACCAGAGATATATAACAGATATAATAATAATAACAAATATAAATACATTTTAAAGTCTTGGTTACCACCAAGTTATTACATAATATTAAATGTTGTATAAAATACATAAACAAAAATCAAAACAAACAAGCAAAAACAATTAAAATAATAAATAAACCATCTATATTGCTTAACACGTTACATTTAGATTGGTTCTCTGGCACTGCTACATCACAAGATTCAATTACATTATCCATACAAAAAAAAAAAAAAAAAAAAAGATTTTAAATGTCGATAACTTTGTGGAGTTTTTTGGTGTATGAATATTGTACATATAACCGTGCTAAATCCTACTATAATATATTATACACATCATCTTTATCCTGTATTATTATCGGAGTATTAAAGAATGTAATTTAAAAACAATTACGTGAAAGGTAGCATTTATGGTCTGAAACTAGTCAGTTAGTTTAGATAAGGGCATTGCTATTTTTTATGGAATCTGCAGTGCCATAGGTAACAATATAAACTTGACCATGCGTTTATCTTGAATCATGTTTGACAGAGACGCTGTCGGTCCCAGGTCAAAGTTTTGGAAAACACTGAATGGAGGACAAATCGAGAGACTCGCAGCTCCCAGGGCTGCCGCTGCTACTCGTGGGTAGTAGTGGGGCTGTTGTGTGGCAGTGCGCATGAGCAGGAAGAGGTAGTGGAGCCTAGGACTGAGTGTCTGTCAATTACACACAAACATGGTAAGTGGAAATGCAGTTTGTATTTTCAAAATACCGTAACTACAATATCCATAACGAATGGCATGTTTTATTTACGCCGCTCAGTGGGTTTTGTTCGGGTTACAGTTTCCTCCTAGTTAGGTTTGAATTCATTGTTTCTATAAAGCTGAAAAGCAGAAGATGCCGGTTTCGCCGTGACGATTTGTTCTGCCGCTCAGAAGAGAACCAAAACCCGGAAGGCGTGCGCAATCTAGGACCGTGGATAACGGGCCTAGTCGTGGTTGGGTTGTTCCGAAGTAAACCAGGCTATAGCCTCTTCCTAAATAACAACAATGTCAAAATAGCACGTGGATTTTGACACTGTCTTTGTTATCTGCACAAAACATTGTGTTTTATAAAGAGTATCAGTGCTGCTTGTTTTGTTTTATTTGTTTTTTTTAGCTTGAAAGTATATGGCTCGACCTGTAAGCACACCAGATTTGAAATATGGTACAAAGATGTAACATTAAAACCTACCGAGGCTGGCAAAAATTGAATTATCGCTTTACGTTTTGCATGAAATAATAACACAAAGATCGGTTTTGTAGCTAGTGACAGTACTGTTATGAAAGATCCAACAGTGGTCATTGATAAATTATCTACACATCACCTGTGATGTAGTAGCAACACAAGGAAGTGTTGTGTTAGCTAGAGTAACTGTCTTTGAATTATGTTACATGTATTCTACAAATCGATTTTGTACAAGGTTTTGTAACCTGTGTACCTGTGTCAGGTTGTCACTTTTTTCTTTCAAGTATTTATTAACACATTCTAACCCTAAAACAAGCCTGACGTTTTGCGTTGTGTAATGTTTCATATTTAAATCTTAAATGTTATGCTTTTTAATTGTATAATAGTCTTGCAGTAAGAATGGCATGATTACTTCTTAATTTAACAGTGATCAGCATTCTGTATGTAACATATATATCCAAATATGTTGGGTCTCAAGCATATAGGGAAACAAGTTACTGGGAATGTGATTGTCCCAATTTAAGAAATTATTATTATTATTATTATTATTATTATTATTATTATTATTATTATTATTTGTTTATTTAGCAGACGCCTTTATCCAAAGCGACTTACAGAGACTAGGGTGTGTGAACTATGCATCAGCTCCAGAGTCACTTACAACTACGTCTCATCCGAAAGACGGAGCACAAGGAGGTTAAGTGACTTGCTCAGGGTCACATAATGAGTCAGTGGCTGAGGTGGGATTTGAACCGGGGACCTCCTGGTTACAAGCCCTTTTCTTTAACCATTGGACCACACAGAGATGTAATGGGATGTAATATTTAAAACTGAGTAAGGCGTGTGTGTCTTATTAACCACTTCCAAAGAACTGATATAATTTGCTTAATGTTTATTGAGGAAGAATCTGTTGCTGTACACCCTAGTAGATGTAAATACACATCTGTCAGTGTGTTTCATTAATGCTTGTGGAGATGAACTGTAAAAAAAGGATACAACATTAAAATGGTCAAGCTACATTAACTCTTTCAGTTTTGGTAACTTGTACTGTGCAGGTCTAGTTAATTTCCAGCCAAAACAGCAGACCAGTTTAAAAAAAAAAAAAAAAAAAAAAATCAATATACTAACATGCATATTAAATATACTGTAAGTAGCTATCCCAGGGAAGTCTTTCTGAAAAGTTACTTCATGCTGATCGAGTTAAGCTGAAATGTTTTAAAAAATGGGAAAGGGATTGAGCCTTTATTTTTGTTTAATTTTGTTCAAATATTAAGAAAAATGCTGTGACTATTGTTTACTTGTAAGACAGTGAGTGTAAGGAAGAAAAATATATTCTTATCAGAAATTAATTTTAAAACTGCAACAGAGATGAATAAGGCAACTAAACCAGTGATATACAGGTGATTGCATTTTTTGGTCAAAAAATGTTGTGCTAGCTGCTATAGTTTGTTTTATTATGTAATTGGATTTTTTTTTTAACAGTGACATGAAATGCTAGTGTATTTAGCCCTATACACCACTTTTTAATCTGATATGACACATTAATTACGTGAAATAATTTCTGTATATTTATAGTGATGATGTCTTTACTGTGTACCTATTTTAAAAACTTTTAATTTGATTCAAATATTAATATGGGTTTTGGACAAACAAAGAAAAGGATCACATGAGTTGTACACACTTGAATATATTTTTCTTTTAAAATGAGATTTATAAAACTCGAGTCAGTCAGAGAAAAATATTTTGCTCTCCTGAGACACCTCCAGGAGTGTGTTAATATCTCTGTACATTTTGGCTGGTCAGCACCCCAATTGTATCCCTGCTATTTTCAGCCTTAGAGTAAAGACAGAGTAGTACCACACCGGTGACCTACACCAAGCCCTTGAAGTGATGTCCCTGGCCATGACCTTGACTTTATTTATTTATTTATTTATTTATTTATTATAAGCATTTGGATGAATGCTACTGTATACGGTAAAGCAGACATCAAACATGCATAACGATTTCACAGGAACCATGTTTCTCAGACACTGGTCCTCAGGCAGATACCCCAACTCTACAGTAAAGTTAAGTTCCAGAACTACTTCACCTGTGGTGCTGCAAGTTTTGTCCTGAAAAAAAGCAGTGTTCCCTTTAGAGATTTTACCTAATTGCATTGTAATAATGGCAGTAGAACTCAATTACTGTTCCCCTCTACCAGAAGCCAAGCTTTAGAAACGCTCTCATGAGTAATCAAAATGTTGATGCATTCTTGCATCCAAGTTTTGAAAAAGCATGCTTAAAAATATATATTATATTTTTTAGCTGGTTTGTGTGCTGTGTTCCATCATCTCTGTTTTTTCATTTACCTCAAGCTGCTTTTCCAATCACCCCCCACTGCTTTGCTTCATTAAGTTCTCTTCTGAAATTTGCGATCTGATCATTAAGCATTAGACTTCATGTCTTAATTACAACAGAGGGTATTGGATTTGGGATTCCTCACTGTGCTTTTTAACAACTTGAAGGTTGATGACGTAGGCTAGATATTTATTAAGCATGACAACATTGTAAAGAAATAAGAACAAAATAATAATCAAGCAGATAAATCATGGAAAATGTGGGTACATGTTTGCTTAATTTGTTAAGCGAATTGCAACATAATTAGTTAGCAAATTGAATGTGTGAAGGTCTGTACGTATCCAGTATCTAAAGTAGTAATTGTAAATTGTATGCATACACTGATTGAAATTAAGAAAAACAACAACAAATGCATAGTGCTGGCTTTAGCTTGGCTAAGGGTTAGGTTGCTTTTACAAAATACAGGCAAGAAATTGAGTTATTTCGATAAGTTGATGATGAATGTCAGTTTTGTCAGAATGACTTTGAGGGATTGAAAACCATCAGGCTAAAAACTGTAAACCTGCTTTAGCTTCCCTAACTGCGCTGTATTGTTTTTATTCAGTTCAATGAAGGTGTCAATAAGTCCCTCATTGTGGAAAATACTAGATGGATTAATACAGAGTTAAAGGAAGGTAGTATTTAGACCAATAATTTAGACTCTTTTCTTACAGATTTGCTAGAATTTACCTACAATCTCTTGGTCATAACAATCAGAATTACCTTTTCTCTGATAAAAGGGAACACATTCTTTATTTTGTCAATGAAGACCTTTTGTCAGTACTTTGGTGATGAGAAAGTTAAATCATACTTTTTTATTTTTGTACAGATTTAAATGTTTTAACTACATGTAAAGACCTTTATCAGTACTTATTATCAGAACATGTGTATGATGAAAATGCCAAAGATGATTGATTGTTACAATTTTTTTCAATCTAATTTATTATAGAATATGCATATTGAATTGTACTGAATACAGGTGCAAGGTATGCGTAGGTACACCTTGTTCTTAAACATATGCAGTCAACATGTCGTTGCACCAGGCTCTTCGAAAACAGTAGTTGGAAAAACAAACAAGTACACAGTATCGATTGTTTTTTCAACTGTTGAAACCAATATAAGGAAACTTGCCAAAATAAAGACAATAGGGGTTCCTTGATAAAAGAATGGTCTTTCCGTGTTTCAAATGAAATTACTGTGTTTAGAATGTAAACATTGTCGATGTGGTTTTAAACTTTTAACCATAACATGTCCAGAATTGTGGCCTTATTATAGTATTTATTTGATGTATTGCACATACACATAGCTACATGCATGTTGATATATGGTTTGTACATGCTGTAGTTCATAAAAGTAAGAGTACTTTATTGAAGGGCTTCTAATGATGATTTTTTTGTACTGCCTATAAAGATTCCAATTGTTCATTTAAACATGCTCACTAAAAAAATTAAACGGTCTACTGTAACATCCCTTCTTTCTGTTTAAATGTGTTTCTATGTAGTACAAAATTAGATGTCAAGTTCAGTCATGATTTACTGTACATTACATTCTACATCGACAGGGACTATACTCTTTCTGACAATGGTCTCCAACTGCACACCATTGTAAGTCAATCAGAATGAGAAAACAAAGCAAAGCGTCTTGACCAGCTAACATGCTGTTTGTCCTCCACAGAACAAGCTGAAGTCCTCACAGAAGGATAAAGTTCGTCAGTTTATGATCTTCACACAATCTAGTGAAAAGACTGCAGTGAGTTGTTTATCTCAGTATGACTGGAAATTAGATGTTGCCACTGACAATTTTTTCCAAAATCCAGAACTTTACATTCGAGAAAGCCTAAAAGGAGCATTGGACAGGAAAAAGCTAGAACAGCTCCACAGTAGATACAGAGGTGGGTGTATAGGATTAAAGCTTTTGCATATGGATATGCAAGCTATAAAATGGATGACATTTTTAATAAACAAACATTTAAGCCTGTTTTTTTTTATATTAAGTTTATTGTATTAGTTGTAATTTACAGGGATTGCGTGATGCATGCTATATTTGCAGTGCTGTTTTTTGTAAGAAAACCAAAACACTGATAACAGTTTAAGGGCGCTGTTATAAGAAGTTATATACAGTATAAACATGTTGCTAAATGTGCTATTAGCAGTTAAAGATTTGTTTTGGAAATAACAAATAGCAATAGACTTTTGAACTAACTTGTAGTATGTTGGAAGAATGTTATAATTTATATTATATGATTCATATCTAACCAGTTAGAACAGATACTTAAAGAAAAATGTTACCAGCATCCCTTTTTCATATTTTTTTCCATATTAATTAATGGAGCAAGACATTAAGAAGTGTGATTCCACTTTAGAACCATTAAAGTCCTCTGTAAAAACATCAGCTAAGATTACTGCAATAACATGAAGGTAAAGTTCCATTCAAATGTTCATTTTTTGTTTAGATCCTCAAGATGATAACAAAATTGGCATAGACGGGATACAACAGTTCTGTGATGACCTGGGGCTCGACCCAGCTAGTATAAGTGTACTGATAATTGCGTGGAAATTTAGAGCAGCAACACAGTGCGAATTCTCAAAGCAAGAATTTATGGATGGAATGACAGAGCAAGGGTAAGTAAATGGCACAAAGCATACAAGCAGTTCCCCATTTCTGTTTTTAAATTTAGCTTTGATTGGTAACCCGAGTGTAATAACTCCTCTGTCATATTTCTTCTTTATACTTTAGCTCCTGTTGTGAGAAGGCATATGGGCCATGCTTTGTACAGCAGTTATTTCTGATGCCAAATGCCATTGTCAGAAATGTGCTTTTTGCAAAGTTAAGCAGTTGTCAGTTTTAGCCTCTGCCCTTGCTGTATTAAAGCTGTCTACTGTAAAAGGTAGCTGATTCTGTTTACAAATGTAATAGAAGTATATTAAAATCTCAACTACAGTGGTACTCAGTGCTTACTTCAAGTGTGTTTGATCATGACAAACAAACCCTACTCATGGCTCTCCTAATTCTTGTTTATAAGGTGTGACAGTATAGAAAAGCTAAAAGCACAATTGCCAAAAATGGAACAAGAGTTAAAAGACCAAGGGAAATTTAAGGATTTTTATCAGTTTACATTTAACTTTGCAAAGAACCCTGGGCAGAAAGGACTAGGTAAGTTGTAATTCCTCTGCTTTTCATTTATTTTATTTCTTAAAATACAGAATCTACTTCAATAATGCTTTTACATAATGTACAATTTCCTTTGTATTTGCTTACAGATTTAGAAATGGCAATTGCCTATTGGAATTTAGTACTTGCAGGAAGATTCAAATTCTTAGACCTGTGGAATACATTTTTATTGGTAAGTACTGAAATTCCAAAATGTTAATAGAATCATTTAGGAATGTTTGACAGGTCCTTGCTAATTACAGATTTTCTTGGAGATCCTATATATTGCAATGATAAAAAGCATGCATTATTTTGTGTTTTATGATAGAGGAATCAATGGCAGTGTGTTAGTGTGGGTCAGTGTACATTATATACAGTCACAGACAAAAGTATTTGGGCAGTTTAAAAAAACAAAAAACAAAACACAAAGTGATTTTCTATAATTTCTAATTGATCCATTGAAAGATATAAATGAAAGTAGAGATTCAGCTTTATAATAAAATAACAAATTATTACATAGCATGCATACAATGAAAAATAACATTCAAAAACAAATTCCATACTTTGACAAAAGTATTTGAGCAATCAACATATTTCGTATGAAACCCATTCGTTGCTAATTATTGGCAATTATGATTGAAAACCATCACCTAATGATAATTATAGAATAAATACATAATGAAGTGCTGAAAAATACATGTGATTCAAAAAAGAAACAAAAATGGTGCTAAAGAGTACTGCAACGGTCTCAAAATGGCAGTGATACAACTAAATGAAAAAGGAGAAACTATCAGAAAAATAGCAGAAAGACTCGGTTTACCGAAAAGCATTGTGTGCTATTATTGACAAACACAGGACAACAGGAACTACTGCAACTAGCTCCAGGTGTGGAAGACCAAGAAAGATTTCTGCAAAATCTGGAAGAAGAATTGTTCGAGCAGCCCTGCAAAATCCTCAGGTTACTGCAAAAGATTTGACACAAGAATTGAGAGAAGATGGTCAGATACAAAAGAAAGTGATTTGAAGTTTTCTGTTGAATACTTGAATCCTGATTATTTCTTCAACCAAATTTTATGGTCAGATGAATCCAAAATATAACTTTTTTTCACCAAGAAAGCAATAATATGTTTGGAGGAAGTGGAGAAGAATGTAAAGAAAAGTTCATCATGCCCAGTGTTAAACATGGTGGAGGTTGTGTGATGGTATGGGTTTGATTTTCTTCCTCAGGCACTGGCGACCTTTGTATTATAGAAGGATCAATGAATGCTGCAAAATATCAAGACATTTTGCACACTCATTTGTTACCCAGTGCTAGAAGGCTGATTGGATGGAAGTTTGTATTCCAGCAGGATAATGACGCACTGGATGTTTTTTTTTTTTTTTTTCTTCTGTTAACAGAAACCATTTGACAATGTGTGAATACTAATAAATCACACATTAAATGTCACTTGCATGCAAAATTCAATCTTGATTTGTATAATGCATATTACTTAAGCAAAAGTTGTTTGAAAAATACTAAATATACGTTAACAGTAATAATTTTTAATTTCGAAAACTGAGCACTGTCCGCCCGTCCCCCCCTCCAGCTTGTGTTATCCAGAGGGAACCCTTTAATTTCTTCATTCGTCATCTTGACAGCAAAGTGTTATATAGTGTACGCTGTGTTGAAATAAATTTCTCGAAACCCCTCGCTGTTTGGGATTTTTTTGTTAAGTGCTCAGATGACCAAAATAAAACTTGAATGCAAACTGTGCAAGTGACTGTTGATGTCTCATGGAGGCACAACCTCACATCTCCAGGGTCACTTGACAAGCGTAAGTTCCTATTATTATTATTTTTATTATTATTATTATTATTATTATTATTATTATTATTATTAGTTGTAATAGTAGTAAAATGTGACTGATAACCTGCTTGGAACAGTGACTGTTAAATAAAGCTTTGTTTTGCCCAAGTCCGCTGCAGTTGGTGCTGCTACAAATCAAGCTTACTATATACAGTATATCGCAAGCAGCATCAATTACGTGTACCTAAACAACGTGAACATTTATTTTTATTTAAAATCTAAAAACAGGGCTCCCGAGTGGCGCATCCAGTAAAGGCGCTCCTCGCAGGATGTGCCCTATAGCCTGGAGATCGCTGGTTCGAATCCAGGCTATGTCACAGCTGACCGTGACCGAGAGTTCCTAGGGGGCGGCGCACAATTGGCTGAGCGCTGCCCGGGTAGGGAGGGCTTAGGTTGGCAGGGGAATCCACGGCTCACCGCGCATCAGCGACCCCTGTGGCCGATAGGGCGCCTGTGGCTCTGCAGCGGAGCCGCCAGAGCTGTGTTGTCCTCCGGCACTATAGGTCTGGTAGCATTGCTGTGGATCTGCAGTGCGAAAAATGACGGCTTGGAAGGAGCACGTTTCGGAGGACGCGTGTTCCAGCCTCCGTTTCCTGAGTCGGCGGGGGGGTTGCGAGCGGTGAGCCGGGGATACAGATAATAATTGGGCATGCTAAATTGGGGTGAAAACCGGGGTAAAAATAATTGGCGACGACTAAATTTAAAAAAAAAAAAATAAAAAAAAATCTAAAAACATGATTACTGTTCTATAGAACATATTTTTAAACTACATGTGTGTTTTACCTGTAAAATAATAGGATTTTCAATCAAATATAAACTAGTAGCTATGGTGATGCCACCAGTAAATTATGCAAATTAGTACCATCGAAGGGTCGAACCTTCCTTTGGTAATGTGTTCCGAACCTTTGAAGGTCAAAATGTACCTTTCGTTGCAGCCCTACAAGCTGTAAAAGAAGCAAAGGGTGGGCAAACAAAGTACTAATGTAAGGATGCCCAAATACTTTTGTCAAAGCATGAAATTTGTTTTTGCATGCTGGTTTTCATTTCATTTTCATAATTTGTTGTTTTTTATAAATAAAGCCCTGTGTTTTTTGCAAATACGAAATGAAAAGAAATGTAACAAATGAAATGCAAATATAAAAAGAAATAGAATGAAAAATCATTATAAAGCAAACCTAGAATGTCATTTTTAAATTGGGAGGTTTATACAAAAAATGACTTTAAATAAATGGAATCGTAGTTGTCCAGGCTAAGCCGTTACCGTTAGACACGGTCTGAAGGGAAATGGAAGCTTTGACTAGCACTTGCACAGATGTATAGTTTGGAGCGAGTCGTTTGGGAAGAGACGTTTGTTTCTAAAATGCCTAAACCACGCACAACAATTAAATAACGTTGCAAATAATTTGAGCACGAGGGGATGTATGCAGCTGACTGTGACAAAATAATGATGTGCAGATTTTGCAACTGTCGGCTGGAATTGAAGTCGAAAGATATTGTCGTTAAGCATGATTCGCTGTTTATTCCTTTTGGGGAAAATATGGCTTGTTTGCTTGTACTGTATTTTGTATTAGAACGCTAATTCTTAGTTTTATTTCAAGTGGTGCAAACTTTGCACTGGAGCAAATGCTGTTTTGGCTTTGAATGGATTTGAATTAGTGAATCTGCTTTGCTAAGTGTTTAAATACTGAGAAACCCCAAGATTGTTGTATACTGCTTCAGTGCAAGGGGTTTGAAATACAATTCCTATCGTTTTTTTAATGGGTAAACTACTGTATGTGCAATTATTATGACAGCCCCACAATAGTAGGGCAGTGTAAATAAATACTTTTATCTTATTGTATTTTTATAGAGGGCATGGGCAGTATTTACTGTAAATAAGCAGTTAATTAAAGAGTAGGACTGTACATTACTGTTACTGCCGCAAATGAGAAATTATGGTAACTAAATTATTTTTCTGTGCAGTCTGTTTGTCAAAATGTTTAAAATAAATAAATAAAAGCAGATAATATTTAATAAAAAATCTGTCTGTAGTTAAAACATGATGTATACTATTACTATTATTGATATACATCTGTTTGAGTTGTTTTATTAATGTGAGTGTAATGAAACAACATTTGTGAAAAATAAAACTAAATATGTGAAAAAAAAATCACGGGGCTTTAATTATAAAGCTGAATCTCTAATTTATGTCTTTCAATAGAACAATTAGAAATGAGAGAAATACTTTTGTGTGTTGTGTGTGTTTTTTACTTCAGTAAGTCACAGATACTGTATAATAATACACTACATGAGTTGTAGCAGCACGCATGTAATATGATAAAATACATTTTGTATGCCAGAGGTACAGCAAATATAAAAATAATGTATGCATTTGTTAGTTTTCATAACAAATGCAGCTTATTTTCTTTGTCACTTTTCCTTCCTTGTAGGAACACCATAAAAGATCAATACCGAAAGATACCTGGAACCTCCTCTTAGACTTTAGTACAATGATAGCTGATGACATGTCAAATTATGATGAGGAAGGTAAATCATACTTTATATTTTTGTATGGATTTAATGTTTGAACTAAATCAGGTTCCAACAAAAGGCTATAATTTACTGCATTTTTATAATACTGCATTTTTCCTACATAGCAACAAACAGAAATACAGTAGTAACTTACCTGAGTGCAAGAAAAAGCAGATACAGAAATAGTGTATTGAATGTGTGGTACTAAATACACCAAAAGCGCTATCTCTCCAAAATGAAATCCAGTGACCGAAGATTAAAAGTCTGTGCCACACCGTATATGGAACTAGCTTAATGCTTGAATTCTGAATTGTAAAAGAAATATGAAAATTGGTCTTACTTAAGGTTGAAGCGGGTTGTTCTACTTTGCGTGAAAAGGGGACCACAGTAGCCCAATGTGCCATTCAAAGAATGATCAGTGAACTTCCTGCTTGAGTCAATTAAAAGTGAAAAAAGCTAGACAGGCTATACTTTAATTTCCTTTAATAGTAATATTTTGTGTTCTTTGTAGTATCTTGGTATAAGCAAGGGAGGGTCATTGTGTGGGTTTTCAGATAGCCAAAGTGCATGTGTTTCTGGGCAGAAACTTCACCAGTTTGTTTTGTCTTTCTTTTAGGAGCATGGCCAGTCCTTATTGATGATTTTGTGGAGTTTGCACGACCTCAAATTGGGACAAAAAGTACTGCAGTCTAGCGCTGTGGAACCTTCTCCTTGAATGTACATATCTTGTACAAAAAAACATAACCGAAATTGCACAGTCAATAAAACGCTGATGACTGCACTGAGCTGAAGATCAATCCTTCCATTCTATACTGAGGGTTGACAACATAAAAGACATTCAGAGGCATATCTTACCAGTCATCTAATGGTGGTTTGGGCTTCTATCTTTAGTATGGGCCTCCTTTTGTAATTATTCCAACCAGCTGGAGTTCATTCACTGTTTTGGACCATCCTTGCATATTGTTTTACTAGTCTTAGGTCTACGCTGTTTGTTTTGAAGCAACCATTATTTATATGAAGCACAACTCTGTCTTAATCAGAACACAAGAGTCTGTTAATGAATGTCACATACCTTAAGTTCTTCCTTTTAGTGCTCTTAATGCTTTCTTGCTTTGGTTTTCCTCCCTCTCATTTATTATAAAATCTTTGGCAGTGACAGATCAGTACAGATTGTTTTTTGGTAGTTTTGTTTTAGAGTTTTCCAGGCTTAAACAAATAGTTCTTATCTGACAATGAAAGATAATTTGTGTGGATAATCATTCAATAGCCACACCTAAGTTAATCGTAGCAATGACCATTGAATGGTTACTAAAGATTACACATTTGTGCTTGTCTGCCACTAATGGGACAATGGCCTGTAAATGATTGATATAATTCATACTAATATCATGTGTTTTAATTTCCTGTCTAGTCTACTTGATATATTCAAATGATCATTATACATTTGTACCTTTTTTTAGAATATTCTTTTTGCAAAAGAAAAAAAAAAAACAATGCTGTTTTGATATAGCGCCTGCTGCTAAATATTATGAAAGTGTGATTCCTTGCACAGTTATTTAAAATGCCACCTGCTGAATCAAAACAGTATTGTAACCATTGTACTTTAAGAAAATATTTCTTAAAGGGACATTCTCCCCATCTAGCGTTTTATAAAGATTTAAGACCCTTGAGTAACTGATCAAAAGATCTTTGATCTCTTATCTGCACACTCTTAATACCACAACGTCTTTCATTTACAAATAAGTGACTGAACTATTGTGTTTTATATAGTTTTTTCAGGCATCAAATGCAAGAATAAAATAATGTTGTCCAAATGTTTATGTACTGACAATTATTTTCTATTAAGTCTTCATACAATTGTCTTTATTGAACATAGGCAGGGGAGGATGTCCACTAAAGGTGAAAGCCAAAACAGTCCAGATTTATCATATTTACTTCATTTTTAGGTTCTTTTCTACACTTATTTATAATGGAAATAAATTATATAAGCAGTACAAAAGTTGAGGCAAAAATGGATGAAAACTAATGATTCTCTTGAAGTTTACCAATCCCAATTGTGTATCCTAAAGAGGACTATTTTGTACTATAAAAAGCAAACACTATAGCTTTTAATGAAAAAATATTTGTTCAAAAAAAAAAAAAAAAAAAAAAAATGCGAAGAGCTATATTCTCATGAACTGACTTCACTGGAAATCCAAAATGCGAGTATTTCATGCACTATTACTGAAAGTTCCTGGAAAATTTAAATGGCCTGCTTACTGCCAAACTGCATACAGATTTCAGATTGAAAGTTTAAAGGTATTATTTTTCTTACTGTATATCTTGTAGAGCATTTGCAGTTTTGGTAACTTTGAAGTATTTTTTTCTGTTTTACTGCCATTCAAAAATTATTTATTTTCCTGATTTTAAAAAAGGAGGTAAAAAAATATTCCACCAGGATTTTTGGATGACAGAATGAAAGGATGTTTACAAAGCCTAAACTCATTAATGTGTCAGTCCGACTCGAGAATTAATAGAAAAACTCAGAGTGCTACTGTATTGTTATAATTACTATGTAATTATAAAATAAAAATGACTGAAGGTTGAAATCTTTGTACAAGCAGGACAATTGATGTTATTTTGATATTCCAAAGTGCAAGTGCAAGTACAAGAAACAATTTGGTAAAGACTGGTTTAAGAAAATACGTGATGGTTGATTTGATCTATTGATCCATTTTTTAAACTTTAAACTTAAAAGCAGAAACATTTTTAACCATTGTTTTGGTGACATTTACATGTGTCCATGTGCATATACATATATATATATAAAATTTCAGTATTTGTGTGAGATTGTACAAATCTAGCAGGTTGGGGCAACTTTACTTTAGGTTCTCATTATCACAGTGCTTTGAATTAATTGTCTATTTATATTTGGTTAAATGTATTTTAGAAAAATGGGGTAAGGGGCAGTTATTTTTCAGGCTACTTTACACAAAGGTTCAGATATTACTTCACAACTTCTAATTATCCAGTGTTGCCAAGCATCACAGAAAACACTTGATAACATTAATTTTAATGAGGGAAATCTGAAACTTTACAACTGACATTAATATATATATATTTTTGTTTTAAATAGCTGGGATTTTAAAATTATCCCATTGAATTTGGTATGGCTATAATCAAGCTGTACATTAGTAAAATGGAATACATTTAATCCTATGCTTATTTTTCAAACTTGTTGTAAACATATTCATACAAAATTGGTCAGTACTTCAAGTGAAGCAATAAAAGTCAAGACTCTTTGCAGTGAACTGAAGCGTCTTCTGAATGTTTTTAATTTGGTTTAGTTCTTGATTTCTACTCCCATCTAATATTGAAATTCTGTGGCTTGTTGATATTGTACTGAAAATAAGTGAACAATCTAAAAATATGGTCTTAAAAAAAATGTCTTTGTAATTTATTCATTAATTCATGGTGTGCCTGCCGGGACTATAGGGTAGTACAGAGAAGGCAGAAACGAGGTGTTAGTGCAACAGTAACGGGCAAAGGGGGCCTGACTCGGAGAATTGGGCTGTGGTCTGAATAGAAAAGAGATTCCCCACCAGCGAGCCGTACTTTGCGGAGGAGAGGGCTTGGTCTTGATGGATCTGAAAAACATAAGAAAATTCCTACGTGGCAGAGTCGTCTCGCGGGGCAAGAACAGGTCTCACTGAGACCTGAAAGGAAGTAATAGTAAAGAGTTCTCTGACCGATGTGGTGCTGCCCTCGAATTAGGTGAGGCTGCAGTCTCTGAAGCTGGGAGCGGAGGGGCGTCCCGCAGGGCACCTGTAAAGAACGAGAATAGATGGGTTAGTTGGGACTCGAGCACTGAGAGGTTAAAGCAGGCCATGTCCCGAAATGTTAAATATAGGATAGAGGCTCACTGCGGTGAGGTAAGATAAGTGCATGAGCTGCAAAAGGATAGTGTGGCTGGGGGTCCCCTCTGACTCATGTGGCGAGAACCTCACTTTAATAAGGTTGAAGAAGCGCAGCTTGACCTAAGGTCAGGGAAGTGAGACTCACTTACCCCCAGAGGGAACCGATGCAAAGGTATGTACGAAAGGAGGAGGAATATAAAAAACACTAGCCAGCGAAGGTGTGTGTGATTAGGGTCCCGGCACCCCCCCCCCCCCCCCCCCAAATTCCACAGAAAGGCTAACATGTTTATTTTTGGAAACATAATGGTGATAATCTAAAGATTTAGATTATTTTTCTAAAAGCCATTATCTTCAAATTGTCTTGCGTGATTTTTTTCTTTAAGGTAAAAACATAAATTCCAAAACAAATAAAAAATAGCTTAAGACTTCTAGTCCTTTAATTAAATGTCTAGTTTATTTATGGCGTGCTCATTTAAATTTTGCATTTTTCCATTCTGAAGGTGCTAATGACATTCTGGAGTATGGTAAATAGTCCTTCATGTTTATTAATAGGGCTTTAAAGTGTACCAGCCATTTTCCTTTTAGAAATAGATGGAGTAAACTATTGAGCACATTTAGTAAATCTGGCCCTTTTGAGTGGCCTTTGTCTAAAAGTGAAACAATGATTGAATTTGGTTACATTTATGCCTAAGACAGTGTTTAAGCAATGGGGTCTGTTTTAATATTTTTTACAGAACACGACATAAATATTGTCATAAAACCTTGCTTAACAGTTGGTATTTTGTTGTATTGTAAAAACACAAATTAAAGATGAAGAAATGTATTGGGCCTCTCTAAAAAAAAGTGCTGTAAAGTTTCCTGATCAGATGTCATCAGCCTTGACCTGCTACTGTTTTCTAACAAGTTTTGGACCAGAAAAGTGGAGGACACCCCATAACCACAGAAAGGACAGATGACTGTCTTGGTGGAAGGTTAATATGTTCTGCTGACATGTACTTCAAAGGCTTTTTATCCCCTATGTTACTAGTATCCTATTATACGTGTGCTCGGCCATTCTCTATTGCTGTTTCAGATCAGATCATTATTGACCATGTTTGCTAACTATTTTTTTTTTTATTTTAAGGTAGTGAGGTGGTGTTAGAGATGACGACCAGGGGAAAGCAACTACCCTTTCAGAGGAGACAGAAATTACAGCTGTGGTCGTTTTATCAAACCACCTCACTTCATTAATTCAGCTTTAGAAATGTTAGAATTTTTCTATTTATTTTTTTGCTAGAAGAGGTAAGCAAGGTAAATAAAGAATAATCTAATCAAAAACAACACATGTGTAATAAGTTTTTCAACAGGTAAGAAATTGAATGTTATGAAAAAGTAGTTGCATAAATGATCATTTTAATTGTTGCTTAATGTTTGCATTAGATGTGCAGGGTGTTTTCAGTCAAACAATAAGAACACTGCAGCATTCACTCTGTTCATCAAATGTTACTGCTTCCACAGAATAGAGATTTTGTTTAGTGACAAGTGTATCTTCAATTTCCTAAATGTTGATTGCTGCAGAAGTGTGTAGAGATGCATTATTCATTATGTGCTTTGAATGTGGCATACTTAAGGGACACATTTAATTGTTCATATTGTGTGTGTTCATATTTGTTGTACTAATCTGAATGATTGTTATTGGTTAAGGTGCATTCTTGTAGTTTTAATTCAGTGAAAATGTGATGTAAATTGAGTTATCACAAGAACACTTTTCAGTGAAATACTGAAGTGATGGTATCTTCTTACTGATTTGGGCCTGAATGGCAAACTTTACTTTTAGACCTTGATGCAATTTATTATTATTTTAAATCAAACTAAAAACTTTATTTTTTGCCAGGAATTGCGTGGTTTTACAAAAACATAAATTGAGGAAGAAATGTGTTAATGCAACCTGTAGGGTATTACAAATTTGATCTACTTTATAGAATAAGGGCTTTTTTCTGTAAAATAAGGACTCTACATGACATTATATAAAGTACATAAGAGCTGGCTGGGTAATCTCAGGGCCCTAATCGTGTAAAAACAGGCTAACACTATTCCTGTGAAGACTGGAGCTTTACTGAAGAGTTAAATATAAATGAATGAAACAAACTTCTTAGCTATTTGCCTTCATATACATTGAGGAAGATAACCAAAAAGAATGTCAAATGGGCAGGTTTCAGATGTGTTTTTTGAGCACTTCATGTGTTGGCTATTACTCTAGGTATGTTTGGGGCACAGGATTCTTGTGTACCACCTTTATGAAATCCAACATAATCTAAAAAGTACAGGAGAGTAATGTTTTTTTTAATGTAAAATTATATAAAACGATGAGGAACCTACTGTATTTTAATTTAAATGACAGCTGTAAATAGGAGTTATACCTCCAAAAGCACTACTTAACCAGAGTTACATGCCCTGATCACAACGGCCTATAAAAAGTCTTTCTACTAAAGCTTTAATATGAGCAGAAAATAACACTGAAAAAAAGGGTATTTGTTTATTTTTTTATTCTGTGAATATAACTGATCTCATAAACATAAGCAATAAAACAGCTTCACTGACAGAACTGTACAATTAACAGACTGCATCAAAAACACAAAAGTCAGACATTACATCAGAGGCAAACAGTGCCCGAGGTCCAAAATTCTTTATACCCACAATTCTTATTGCTAACAAAATATCTTTCACCGTACAGCTTTTCAATAAAAATAATTTTTAGCAAAAATATTTGTTTTAAAGTAGAGAAGGCTGGTAAACTTTATTAGCTGATTTTTAACTTTAGAATTACTGTCCAGGTTTCATGTAACGGTAACTAAACAACCAGGACTTCTTTCAAGTATTTCCAACAAAGTCCCAAGTAAGACACTAAGTTATATACACATTATATTAATATGAACATAAATGCTGTACAACCAGGGCAACACATTTTGTCAGTGATAAATATAAGCAAACCCATGGCTGGATATCACATTTATTCTACTGAGATTTTGTATCATCATTCATAAAACACCATTTGTTTAAATCAATAGTTTAGAAAACTAATTTACCTCAACCAACAGAGGCAGATACATTAGTTTATAATCCTTTTAATCAGACATTTGATTTTTAACTTGATTTCCTTAAGCTTGAACTTCAAAAGCATATGAAGAGAGATAAATATGATTCTAATGGATCAATCGCACCCCTATAAGTGATAAATAATCATACTGATCGGGTAAGAGGTAAAAAATCACATTAGAATCTGGTAAACAATACTACCTTAAAAAGCTGCTTAGGTGACACAATATGCAGCAACACAATACGAATGTGTGGTTAGTCAAGAGAAGAAAAAAACACAAAGCAATGCAGGTAAACTGTGACAAATGACATGAAAACAGTCAATGCAATGGCTGGTAAAAGAAACAAACAAAAAAAAAAATCACAAGAATAAAAGCGTGTAAGCCACTTTCTCCAATTAAATCAAATTTATAAAACACACAACTTATTACTTGGCTTTGTGTTTAATATATCAGAAAATACATACACAATGATGTTAAAATATTAAAGCAGGATGAAACCCATATAAAAAGAACCTGCTTATCAAATATTAAGCACCAGTTTTATTTTTTAAAATTTTGTGTATTTTAAAAATGGAGAACATGGCTTGGAAAGCTATAAAAATGACAAACTACAGCTACGGCCAAATGTTTTGCATCACCTAGATTTTTAGGATCGAGACAAAAAAAAACAAACACACTATAGGCACGTAATTTAGATATTTTATTTAATATCATGTAAATTAAATTAACTACAAAACAATATCACAAGAGTGTACTGGAAGCCATGATAGTAGTATAGCATTTCATGTTAGATTTAGAAATGTCACATTTTTCGTTAAGTATATGGAAAACTACAAAGCGGTATGTAATTCAATATGTTAACATATCAATTATTCAGCAGGTTTCATCTATGAAGCAAAATGTGTTAATTCTATAAGGTGATGCAAAACTTTTGGACATAGCTGTATATTCAAGATGGTACAGTTGCAGTAATCAGTAAGCTATTAAAGCTGTGTCCATTTGGTTTCTCTTTGTGGAAAGAAAACTACAGGCGCTAAATATTTCTACTGCAGTTTGATGAGCTCAGAATCTGGTTTAACTAAGTAACTAATATTTGAGTCAAATCTGGAAATCTGCCCTTTTATGAATGGAAAGTAACTAAAGCATTTAAGAGAATATAGGGCTTATTTAGCTGTGATAATGTCCTTGATACGTTAGCAGGAAGTGGCCTCCATAGGCGACAGTGTCAAGATGCTTCTGTCGTTGGAATTGAAGGGGTCCGGGTCACTCCAAAGTCTATAAGTAGTAATAAAAATGAACAAAACAAAAAGCGTTGGGCAACTTAAAACTGGAAATATGTATACTATGGAGAAATGTATGATAGCACTAGCACACCTAATGCTGATTTATTCTGATCATGCTCTACATACAAATCTACCCCCTATCTGGACCCTTTGATGGAGAACAGCGATTTCCATTTGATTTAAATCTTAACAGAATGACAAATGTTTAGGTGCATGAGAGGCATCAATACTAAACCGTGATGGAGTGGAGGTAAGGAGAGGGTTGTTAATTATCACATTGACTGAACACACAACAATGAAAGAGATGTCGCTTAGCAGCCAATGCATTTACTGTACTACATAAAATATTAACTGTATTAAAAAAAAAAGGGTGTTGTTGTGAATTGCAGTGTGACTTGGGAGACAGAACCTGTATCAAGCTGTCTCAATGATTCTTGGAAAAGTAATTCTGAAAACCATTCTCACTTGTGTTACATTTTCAGTATCAGATTTAATTGGTCCAAGATATATATAATAGGAGGTGAAATAAATATTTGTTTAAAAAAACAAACAAAACAAAACAAAAAAAACTATCATTGTATACATCATATAAAAACATTAAAAAATATGGCTTTTTGATTTAGTTTTATGTTTGACAAATTTCTTTAAACGTATCTACTTTCTAATGTAGAAAATACATACAGTCATGTAATGTGTTTCTAGAGCCGTTTCTGGCAGCTCTTTTAGCTGACAAACATCTTTATTTTATTTGGAAAGGCACAAGGGACCATAAGTACGAGCACACTGGGAAATGCATTGAACAGCAGCACATCTACTATTAAGCTTGTGTTTCTTAGAATAAGAACTACCAATTTAAAATTGGTACACTTATTCTAATAGGTATCTTTACTGTTTACAGATATCTTTGTAAAGCATACGGCTTATAAGTTTGATAATAACCTGTATATAAGAATATTCTTGTTTGGTATGTATAAGAGACATTGACAGATAATGTATATACTTTTCTGACTGGTCTTTGGATTACACCCCTTTCCTTCTGCCAGTAACTATGAATTACATTTCATATTACATAATATTTCAATTACATTTTTTTTTTTTTAAACAAAGAAACAGTCCTGTATGATATAAATATAACCGTAAAACAGTTGATATGTAATAATCTGGCATCCAGTTCCCTAAAGACCTATATAGACCATAAACCCATGGTATCCTAGATCTCACAGGATAGGACTCTGATATGGAGTTCTGACTGAATCTTTGAACACATTTATCAAAAATAAATAAATAAGAACTGAATGTGCTGAAAATGAATCTGAAAGTGAGACAGGTTAGTATCCCCAGATACTTATGATAACAGTACACAATCCCAACAGGTTTAAACCATTTAAATACAGAATACTCTGTAATTAAGACCATAATTGGATTACAACACATCAATTTAGTTATTTAAGTGTGTTTTGTTGTGAAAAACTTTAAAAGGATTACAGTAATGTACAAAAGATTATATACTGTTGTAATTTCCCCCCAAAAAAAGACCAGTACAGAATTAGAACAGCCCAGGAAAAGGTAAGAGAGTAAGAAAATGGACCTCTTGACACTGTAGAAAAACACAGAAATAATGAATAAACTGAACACACAGCTTAGAAAGAGCTCAAGGCAGCCCCATGCGAATCACATACTTTGAAGACAGATCCCCAAAAGGCTTCAGGTGTATTAAAACATTGCTAAAGATGCAGAATTCCATTCAAAATGTAATTACCAGGGGGGAAATGAATGCTACATCTTTAACATCAAGAAGTAGGCCAAGATGTGCAAAAGGTTTATTGGAAAACTTGGTTGTATTTCTGGAAGGAGAATCCGCCCACTAATCAACACGTCATATCCAAGCAGCATTAAAACCTCAGTGTGGCTTTCATTCATGTCGTTTCTATTGTTTGAGCTCTCAGTCAGGCGCGGCAAGGACAAATAGGGAGACGGCCATCTTTACAGCCTGGAGGAAGGGCTACCCTCAGCCATGGATTCCCTAATGTTTCCTCCTACCAGCAAGTAGGGTTTTTTTCCTTACCCGAGTGCTGAGCGGTTCGTATTTGGTTTCATGCTCTGGGGGCCTGTGTCTCAACTGCTTACTTTTCATTCTTCCTTTTCCTATTTTTGGGGGTAGTAGGCATTGCACCACTGCAGTTGTTCTGTTAACCATTCATGATCCTCATTTTATCCAATCATGGTTTGGCAGCTTTGTCTTTTGGGGGGAGGTGGCCCTACGAGCCACTTCCTATCTGCGACACTAGACTACATGATGTCATTGTGTATTCACTAGTCGGTCAGCATTGCGGATAGCCATCAGCACCCATGGACAAGGTCTCCGGCCAAATTCATCATCCGTCATTAATTCACCTGTTCAACTGCAATTGAAATCATCCTCATTGCGGATTCTCCGTCCTGAAATTTCTAGTAAATAAGTCACTGTAAATACCACACTCCCACAGTCTAACTGCTATAAACATATTGCACCCCCAGAGTCATATCTGTGGTGCAATATCTTAGTCACAGTTGTCTATTTGATTTTGATGCCTTAGTTGACAAAAAATATATATTTGATACAGAGCTTTGGGATTAGAGCTGGTTGATAGAGAGTACAGAAAGAAGGGTTGATAAAGTGGATGTGTAATTGTACAGTAACAACAAACATTAAACCTTTTGCAGGACTCAAGATACAAAAAACTCCATCAACCACACACAGAGAAAACCCATGCCTTTATCAGGAAACAGACAGTTTTGAAAGAAAATAAACGTCAGATTGTATTGAGAAGTGCTATTCAAAAAGACACCTGTGGGCAAACCAAGAAATCCCTATTTTATATACAACACAAGAAATACTGTACCATAGAGATTTTACAAACTAAAAACTGTTTCATTAAAACTAGAAATGACTGTGAAAACCATTCCTTGTCCTGTATCCTCCAAAGCAATGCACTGCTCTTCTGATCAAAGTGAATCCAGGTTACTGGGCAGAAACGCTTAACTGGACTTAGACAGATAGAGCTGCAGGTTCATCGCATTCAAGTTTATAGGAGATGCGTCTGCAGCACAGACTACTGAGAGAAATTCCACACCTTCTAAGCCGTGAAGGGTTGCATCGGCCCATCATTCGCTCCATAAGTCTTCCCACCGGCGCACAAGCCGTCTCCCCGTCTGAGAAACAGCACATCGCGTCCAAGCAGCTGATGCCTTTATGGGTTTCGGTATGCTGTGGGGAGAAAGCCAGGTAAATATGAACATGTTAGAGAGGGTTCCTGACAGAAATGAAGAAAAAATAAATAAAAAAAGTGAGATACAATCCGAAGGAGATTTAGGCAAAGCAATGGTGCCTTACTTTGTTCATATTGTTATTCAGACTAACTTTTTTTCCCAATTAGCACCTTTTAGTAGTGGGACAGTACTGTACCGTATTTAAAAGGAATGCACTTCAAATTGTACCCCAGTGCGCCAAGTGTTTAAAAATGAGTGCACATTGTCTGTTCTGTCAAAGCAATCTTAAAAATGACTCTCAGAAATATACATGGTCCATAAAAAACATAAACAGATAATCAAAACACATATGGAAAAAAGCAGTGGGTTAGGTCATGTAGTGATCCTTCTTTGACCCTAAAGTCAAACTAGATAATACATTTGTATTAGCCGGGGAGCCACGGTCTGAAAAAGAAATGTAAACACCTTTATTCTGTTTTTGTAGTTGCTGTATTTAAAACGGCATGTCAGGTGTGGCTATGACACAAATATGATTAGTCACTTACCTGCTGTCATTTGAGTGAGAGATTGTCAGGGTGAAAAGCAGAGCAATTTGAACTATTCCAGGGCTATTCCAAGTTAGGCTATCTAATTAAGCATGCAAGAAAGGCTGCATGGATTAAACTGTTGTCTTGCTTGCATCCTGTAATCTGTCCCTGAATCTTTTAAACTGACACTACATCACTCCAACTTTAACAAGAGGTTAACTGTACTGTCATTATAAAATCACCATAATTACAAAACTAAACAGCAATTCCTTCCACAAGTCTCTACACAATAAGAAATAAGGCACTCAAGCAACAAATGACAACTCATTGACTGTAAATATACTTCATCAAGTACTGAGAGCTGCATCTGATCTTCCCTTATAAATCAGAGCCCCATGAAATTATTTTTAATAATTTTTCATTTTATTTTTCACAAATTTCGTTGTATTATTTTATTAGATACACATTAATAAAACTAAAATAGATGTGTATCAATAATAGTATAGTATACATCATGTTTTAACTACATACATCATTTTTATTAAACATTTTTTGCTTTTTTTTAATAACATTATGACCTAAACAGATCTCGCACAGAAAAATAATTTAGTTACCACAATTTAGAGGCAGTAACTGTAACGTACAGTCCCCAACTCTTTTTAATTAACTGCTGCCCATGTCCTCTATACAAATACAATAAAATCAAATAAAATAAATATATATTTACATTACCCTACTATTGTGGGGCTGTCATAATAATTGCACATACAGCGATGGGAATTGTATTTCACGTTTGGGGAGGTATACAAGTATATAACAGTATATAGAAAGCTTGGGCTTTCTCAGTATTTAAAACACCAAGCAAAGCAGATTAATTCATTCAAAACCAAAACAGCATTTGCTCCAGTGCAAAGTTTGCACCACTTGAAATAAAACAAAGAATTCACATACCAATGACAAAATATAAGCAACCAGACATATTTTCCCCAAAGGGAATACACAGCTAATGCTTAACAACAGTATCTCAGGACTCCAACCGACAGTTGTAAAATCTGCACATCACTATTTTGTCACCGTTGTTATGCACGGTTTAGGCATTTTAGAAACAAACTTCTCTTATCCTCTTCCATCACAATTTTAATTCCCAAACGACTCGCTCCAAATTATACATCTGCGCAAGTGCTAGTCAGAGCTTCTGTTTCCCTTCAGACCGTGCCTAGGATAACAGCTGAGCCTTGACAACTACGATTGCAAGTATTTTTTGTATAAACCTCCCAATTAAAAAATATAATTCTCTTGTAGCTATCCATGCAGTTGTGTTTGTGTACTGTAATTCCCGCTGTAATTGTGTCCCCCTCCATTTCTGTATTTCCCGCCACTTGTTTGTTTACATGTCTGTGTAATCCTATCCTGCGTGTGGGTATGTTCTGTGTCTCCCCTGTGATTGGCTGTTGTCTGTCTGTGCCCATTGGTCCTAGTGTGCAGCTGAGGACCAATAAGGGGGCAGGGTTAAGGTGAAAAGGTGGCGTTGCAACAGCATTTTGTGTTGTTGGTCTTGTAACCTGAGTAGCTGGCAGAGCTGTGTGTGTGAGAGAAAGGCCTGCTGAATAAAAGCCTTTTGGAAAGAAAGCGTCTATCTCGTTTTCTGCCTCCTGCTGAAACGCTACACTATGTTTCCAAGTATTTAAAGGATTTTTTTTTGTATAAACTCCAAAATTTAAAATTGTTTGCTTTATAATGATTTTTCGTTTTATTTTGTTTTATTTTTGCATGTCGTTTTATAGGTTGCATTTCGTTTTATTTTGTGCTATTTCGTATTTGAGAAGAACACGGGGCTCTACTTATAATGAATCCACTTGGTCCTAGTATTAAATATCACTTAACTGAGTTCAAAGATTGTTGTGTTCATTCCCAAAGATGAAACAAACGAAGGTAAATATTTACTTGATAAAGCTGTATTTTAGACCACCGATTGGACTGATATGTACAAAAATAGGTCTCAAACACTCATTGCAGCATGCCTAAGAAAGTATTTATGCTTTGCAAGCACACACTTCTGTGACAATCAACATGTAAAAACACACTGATGCTTTCTCAATTTTGTGTTTTTTAGTGTTTGCTATAAAAATAAAGCATTGGGTAAAAGCAATGATACTGTTTGTGTTGGCATTATTACAATCCATTCAGACAATAATAATCTGAACTTAAATGCATCCAGTTTATTCTGCTCTAGTCTGTGCAGACTTGGCTTCTGAAAATAAAAGCTAAAGCAAGCCGATAGTTAAATAAATATAAATAGGAGACTGCAAAACTAAAAAAGAAAAATACAATTAAAATATATTTTACTGAAAAAGCACAGATATAAAAAAAAGACAAAGCACAAGATATAACAGGTGACTTTTGAAAAATATATTCATGCACAATATATGTAAATTATTTCTGATATCGACCTGGATAACCAAATTACGAGCATTTCTGTAATTGCATCAAATTGCATGCTTAAAAAATGCAATTAATAGGAATTTGTTGTATTTGTAAAATGTCCGTTGTATATAATGCCTGAGTAATAAAATTAAAGCTAGTTTAAACATACTTGGTACTGAAGAACAAACGATACAATAATAGACCACAGGGATCACAATACAGACATCTCAACAAACATGCCAGCATTCTTATGACTTTCCCAAAGTCTGTCTAGATAATCTTTTTTATTGGGGTGTAGGGGTTGTGGGATGGGAGTCCATGTGTGGACACACAAAGGTTTTGTGGGAGTACTACCTAGGGTTCGTTAGAATTGCCCTGCTGACTGGACGGATCAGCTAGCAGTTGCCAATTGTCCTCCCCTCTGTTCCTGCTTTCAGCAAAGTCATATTCTGAGCTGACTGAAATCTTATCCTCTTCCATCTAGAAGGACAGAAAAGTTATAAATCTCAAAAACCACGACTTCCACAATAGGAGTGGTGCAGAAAGCTCCATTAATATCCTCTCTGCCAGGTTCTTTCTAAAAACGTGCTTCGGATTCAGAAAAGCGTGTCAGATTGTGCACAACGTGCAAATTATACTCAGTGTCACAAGCAGCTTTCGTAGAAAGCGAAAAAACACAGGAAAAAAATGATTTGGGGATTGAAGGAGATACGGACACAAATAGGAAAGACAGAAGGGAAGTTGGTGGTTCAGCTTTGAAATGTTATATTAACACAATTTATACATACACACACAGTATGTACGTGACAAAGACAGAATTCTGGCCAAAAATGACAAAATCTGTAAAATGTCCAAAATGTAACTGGATTTAAGACTTTTTCATTTTAGTCATTATTTCCCAGTCTCTGGAGATACCATACTGTGGATTTAAGAACGGCACATGTATTGTAAGAGCTTTCTGCACACTGCATTTGGATCATTTGACTGTTCCTTGTGTATGCAAAATAATGCAGTACTCTTATTAGGAGCATGCTGCTACTAATTTACAAGTGCAACAATTTAAATCAAGCATAATTTTCAGAATACCCTGAGACATAATGGTTAAAAATCCTCCAGAATTCAGTGCTACAACTGGCACAAATGTTGTCCAGACGCCATACATTATATTTACTACTACCGTTTATTTTTTTGGCTAACCCATGTTGCATTTTAAAATGGGATTTGTGATTCTCATCACGTGCGGTTTTCTGTCATTCATTTTTTTATTTTTTTATTTATTTTTTTAATCCAAATTATCACCAATAAATGTAAGCACTTGTTTTGCATTGGATGCGCTTTGTGTTTAGATTTCTTTACGAGATACAATATGTTGCACTCTTTATACTTGAAAGGCAAAAGCCCTTTCTATACAAATGCACCTAATTAGCATGCACAAAGCACATTTATTCCAATCATTTAGAAAGCCGCTGATTGAAAAAAGTTAATAGTTCATGCTGCTCAATGAATTTGTTGTTTCCAATATGTTAGCAAGCAGGGAAACACTGGAGGGTTACTGACTGAGACTAGTTTACATGCAAGCAAGCCTGGCTCCTTCCTCAACCTCATGCCCCCCTCTCTCTCCACCTTTCCCTCCCTTGAATGCTGGTTCATTTGTCTTCAACATGCACAAGGTTAAGTAACTGGCTCTCCTACTCTACCTAATTTTCCCCAGCTTGGCCCTGGACAACGGCTGCAGAGCGATGAAGTCATCCCCTAAAGCAACTCTGTTGGAGTACATCTGCAAAACGGACAGAAGAGGGATGGAATACACAGCAGGCAAGTAAAGGAAAGAGTCTAGAACATATTTCACACACAAGACACAAACATAGACTGAGGTAGTTAGAAAGATCAAGAGTTCAATCTATTGTCAGAGGCTTGGTTTAGGTTAGTGTGTTATTTTCTCATTGAAGGGTATAGGCAGAAGAGTAGATTTTGCACTAATGCTGCACTGTAGCATTGGTGAAACATGTAGATCTCACGAATCTGATATTAATGATTGGGGAAGCTTGACAAATGCAACTTTAAAAAGAAAAAAGAGGTGATGGAGGGGGAAAGGGGTCCTTGACTTCTGCTACAAGCAGCTAATGGAGGCTGTGTGGTCCAGGGGTTAAAGAAAAGGGCTTGTAACCAGGATGTCCCCAGTTCAAAACTTGGCTCACTCACTGACTCACTGTGTGACCTTGAGTAAGTCACTTAACATCCTTGTTCTCCGTCTTTCGGGTGAGACGTAATTGTAAGTGACTCTGCAGCTGATGCACAGTTCGCACACCCTAGTCTCTGTTAGTCGCCTTGGATAAAAGGCGTCTGCTAAAATAAACAAATAATAAAAATGTACATATATTTTTCGTACTGGTCTGCTACACAAACTATTTATAGCACTTGGGATCAATCCAATAGCTTTCCATGTAAACAAGGCCTGGAATTCAGAGCCTTCTTTGTGTCTGAAGTTGCAGTCAAGAGGTTTTTTTACAGTATTTTGGACTGTTGTGAAGAGTAACAACAAAACCCTCAGTCTGTCATCCTGTAGCTTTAGTGGTCGTGTACCCAGAGTAATACCTGGTACTATCAGCATTGTAGTCAAATATCAAAACAACAAAACAAGCAAATGACCCAGTGTCTACTCAGCATTCTTTGTTCAAGATCCACTTTAATGGTGGACAAACACATTTTAAAAGCATCATCACTTTGTAGCTCAATTCCTGTTGATATAAATATTATTCCAACATCTAACCTCAAGAGATAGGCAGCATCATTTAATTTAGACTGTCCATTGGAGCCACCCACAGTGCGTAATACAAGTACTGCTAAAATGTTTTACATTATCATTCATATGTTAAGTATGAATGCTACTTTTTCTTTCAGTTCAAGCTGGAAACAATGTAATAAAAACAGCCTTCAATAATAACTAATACAGTGAATGCTACCAGTCTTTCAATACAAAACCATTGAATCAAATCTTGGTTAATCTTATTAAATATAAATAAAATAACCCTAACTTTTCATTGCAAAACATATTTTTCTAAACCGACAGGCGATTATAATTCTTATTTTTGTAGATCACACGGTATGGATAGATAATGAGATATTAATGACAACAGTGAATCTGTGCCTGCACAGTTTACCAGTAAGAGAAACAGCTTGGCAGGTGTCTGCGTGAACATGCATACTGCCATAGCTGCATATTAGGTCATGCTAGGCCATGCTTCAAAATACGAGGAGTAGTGTTTGCATGCTTACAGTTCGACGCAATCTGCAACACAATGTACTTTGAAGAACCATGATGAAAACACATTAGGAACACAATTTCTCTAGCTTAAAAATAATACATATGCAAAATACAAAAGCAGAAATCACAGCAAAATACAAATTTGGTCATTCTTAGTTATTTTTACATCTATTTTAGAAGCAAAGAATGCTTAATATCTATCTTTGTTAAAAAAAATTATATATATATATATATATATATATATATATATATAAAGAAAGCTTTGTTTTTTAAATAAATTACTTTTAAGAATGAAGAAACAGTGCTAATATTTGCATTCTAGATATTTGATGTGTATAGGAATGTCCAGCAGTGATTTACCTGTGCTTTCTGAGTGCTCGTTGGTTGAACATGTCTGTATAAAACCTTCTTTATGACATCAGGGAACAGGCAGATAATGACTATGATGATAATGGCAAACCAGGCAGAACCACTGGAGAGCAACTGAACGAAGACAAAATACATGTCCTGTGTGTGCAAAAAGGGCCTAGGACAGAAACACAGGAAAAACCGTTACATTACAAGACTTTAACATTACTGCTGCCCTCACAAAAACAAATAAACTGCTGCAATTGACGACTTGTCATACGTAAATAGACCATCTTACTTCACACATCTATGTATATTTAAATAATGTAAATCTTTTCATAGCTACTTGAGGCTTTAAATGCGTTTACACATATACTGTAAATAAATGACCAGTGTGTGCCGAGATAACAGAATCATATACTGGTATTTTCACTTTTATTCTTTGCCATCACTTAGAATTTAAATTCTACAGTACAAATTAAAAAATGTAGCAGGGGCAACTTACCAAATGATTCCTCCATAAAATAAAGAGAATATGAAGTAAAATGCTATGGAACCCCATGTAACAAAGTGGTTCACCCACGTCCAGAAATGTGTCTCTAGAGCCAACTGTTAAAAAAACAAAAAACAAAACACATTTATCTATTTTCAAAATATTTTATTTATTTGTTTTTACCTCATGCCAATATATTCTAGGCACACAGACATTTAATAAATCGGGGGGGGGGGGGGGGGGGGGACCACTTACTTTTTAAGGATGCAAATACGCTTACTTTTTAAGGAACTCTTCTATAAAATGTAAAACACAGGATATTGAATGTGTCTATAACAAAAGCTGATAAACAGCAGATGCTGGCAACTAATACATTCCTAAAAATACGACGATACATGTAAAATAAATGAACATATAATATAAAAAGCATTTTAAGTAGTTTCAGCATGTAGGAACAAAATTCAGCAAATTACCTTTAATGTTACCGTAATGACCATAACTGTGAAAACCAAGGTGCCAAATGTCCAGTTACCAAACATCTAAATGTGAAAAACAAAAGTTTTAAAATACATAAAAAGATACTGGAACTCGTTTACTGATTGTACATAACTGTTTGCCAGGCTCTTTCAGTATGTGTTGTTTCTACCTAAAGTTGTTTAATAGGCACACATTGTGTTACTGTATATGTAGGATGCTGGTATTGTACTGTAAAAAGTGTGTAGCATACTTTAGATTAATAGTGTCTTTGCAAGCGTAGTACTCTATACCACAGGTGCATGTTATATACAAAGAATGTAACCCAAGACTGTTCAGTAATGTGCATTTCACATATTATATTCAAATGACACTACCTAGGATATATATTATACTAGAAATCGCATTGTGATATATACATTGTACAGACGTGCCATTTATTAGTATGCGATACAAAACACAGAAGTTATGTATTGCTTTTTAGAAATAAACAATTTAGGTCGTGTGAACTTGAGAGCAGACTGAAAAACACTACATGCAAACAAGACAAAAGGTTGACTGATCATACAGGATGGAATCAATAAAAAAGCCTCAACATGCATTGGGAACATCAACTAGCTATAAAAAGTTGATTAATATCTGCAAAAAAATTAAAAAAAATAAAAATCAAGTGAATATAACACCAGATATATCTAATACAGTCAACTCTTACCAGTTGCCTGTTAGCTTTCAAAATCTGAAGACATGCACAGGAGGAAAGAGGAAAAGAAAATGTAGAAGAACCAAATAAACAAAAAAAAAAAAAAAAAAACAGTGAATGCTTTAGATTGTATAATGTGTGTAGAGATTCGCTGTTGCCAAAGCCCCTGATACTGGTCGTATCCCCTTTCCCAAATTTAACAAGAATGCAACTTTTGACTCTGAGGAGTGGGAGGGGTTGACAAGAGTGGATCTCATAGTGTTTCTGCCCATACACCTGAAGCAAAAGCTAATCTTGGATTACACAGAGCACCTGTTAATAAGGGTTTCAAAAATGTCCTTCTGTTGAGCTGATTTCCTTGAGATGCATTGTATTTAAACCATATTCAGCAAACCATACATTGCAAATTGACTTCAAGCACATTTGTACCGCATGTGATTTATTATAGTTACATTTTCCCGTCTTCTATTCCTTATTACAATTTAAGGTAACTTCACAAACATTTATTTATTGAAGTTCCGGTTGGATCTTTTTATAATTAAACATTAAATCTAATAAGATGCTCGGTATAAAGTCCTAGTCTGTATCAGAGATAAATGCAAATAATAACAAGCAAAAATCATCCAAAGTAAACTTAAAGTCTCTACCTTTCCATTTCCCATTAATGATGTATCTTCTCCCATTAAAAAATATGAACCGAAAAAGAACACCAAGGCGTGGGAAAATCCTAGTAATGTCCAATACAAAAAGGATTTGAAAGACAGGAGAGAATTTTTGCTTATGTCTCTGTGGGATTAGAAAAGGGGAAAAAAAAGGTTATCGTGTATTTAATATGGTCAAGTTAGAACGTTAACTAAAAAAAAAAATAGTCATTTAGAAGTGTAATTACAAGTACATACAATATATTAAACACAAGCATGGTCTAGAATACCATATGATCAGTTCTGGTGTCAAGCCAAATGCTGTTCTAAGCAATTACTAGGTTTGTGTCTTCCTTCTCACTTGCCCTTTAAGCCTACAAAGTCATTCAAAGATAACAAAAGGACCTACTGGAAAATTACCTGTAAAGAGCAGGTTTGCTTTGTAACACATGGGGGTGCACCAGCTGTTCAAAGAGACTGTACATCAGAATGGGCAGGGATGTGAAAGAGATGTTGTACAGTGTAAGGTATACACTGTCATACAGCGTCTAGGGGACAGAGAAATACATATTTTCATAAAATCCCCTTTGACAGGACATTTTGAACAGTTTATCTCGATGCCAGCATAGTAATGTTGTTGGTATTAGAAACATCAACACACACTGTAATCAGGGTGTTTGTAGTTACTAGGTAGAAAATGATGTTATTAACACACAGTCCCCACCACGACTGTAGTGTCAAATGTACATGTAAATATGGAAGTGCTACAGGCAGACAAGCAGATTCCTCCACCCAGGTTCTGATACCCTCAATACCTTGTGTCAAATGACATCCTAACCAAGTTCAATCAGTGGTTCGATGAGCGGTTTTCTAGATCTTGTGAAACTTGAAAGTGCATCAGTTGCTTCAACAATATCCTCCTCAGTGGGGGATCATTTATAACTGGCATTGCAAAGAAAAAACACCCACACATAAAAGAATTTAAAAAAATGCAAAAGAATACTTACTTGCTGTGTAAACAGACAGACGAACTGGTATAAAAACTGGGGTGTGATAAAACACACATTCTAAAAAAAGAAAGAAAGAAAGAAAGAAAGAAAGAAAGAAAGAAAGAAAGATAAAATGCCATTTAGAACGGAGGGGAATTCCGCCTAAAATTGTAAATATTTAATTTCTAGACAAATTAATTAATAAAACTACACCTAATTAAAAATACTGCATTGTTCAAATTCATTCCATTAAAATACCATCTTTAAATACTTTGTAGTACAATTGTTTTAGAAAACGCTCACAACCTACCTTGTAGAAAAAGTACTGTACAAGGTTTGCTATTCTAATATAGTAGAAGTGACCATGGACCAGCAGTAACTTTGAGAGGAATCTAAATCTTGCAATTGCATAGTCACTGTTTCTGACAGCTTGTCTTCCCTCTTTACCCATGATCCCTGAAAACAAAAACACCACTACTTTCAGTGAGGAAGTCGAAATATATATTATTCAATTGTGGATTGTATTTTAGCCATATAAGGTTATTTTAAAGTTTCGCAATGTAAAGAAATATATACAGGTTAATTACGGGAACTGCAAATACAGCACACCCTTGCTATAAAGCCCTTCATTATAACGAACATTCAGCTATAACAAACCTGGCCCCTGGACCCCAAATAATTTTTTTTTTTAAAACGATAATATAAACACACACTGTCAACATCCCGGTCTGTACGCACAGGATGCCACCTCCGCAGTGACGTCAACTCTCTTGTCTTAATAAAAGAGCAACCATGCGGCAAACCAAAATTGATTAAAGAAAAAAAAAAAGTCAACTTTTCATGTCGGGTTGATTTGGAATAAAAGCTCAGTTTGGGATTCTTGCATGTTGCATTAAGATTTAGTGCACTTGAAACGATTTATGTCAGATTGATTTTGAATAAAAGTTCAGCTTCGGGATTTGTGCTTTTTTTTGTACTGCGTTTTAATTCTTCAACGACTAGGATAACGCAAAGGCAGAATACTGCATCCATCAGAACAGGGACATGTAATTCTACTTTTATTCACAATCTCATCTCATTAACTTACTTCGTGTAGCATTCATTTTGGATTGCCCTTTCGCTATAACAAACCCCTCGATATAATGAACAAAAGGCTTGGACCCCAACAGGTTCGTTATAGTGAGGGTGTACTGTAATTTACTTTTAGCGAATCTATTCCCATCTCACCCACTAGGTGTCACTATCAATTAGCCATTTACTTTAAGTAAGAACAATAGTACAGTACATAAAAATACATTAACAGGTGTATTCACCATTATGGATTCCTTAACAAAAGGATAAGGGTCCTCATAATATCCATTCAGTTAGTTTTTTTTTGCTAAAGTAAATGTAGTTAAAAATCTAAATGATATAGTGTGAAATACTGACCTATACCCACATGGGCCTCCTGAATCATACTAACATCATTGGCTCCATCGCCAATAGCTAATGTGATGGGCTTCTCTGGCGAAGTCTTTATCAGTCGTACCACCTATTTGTTCAAAAATGTTTTAGTTCAGTAGTTGCAAAAATACATATCATCATAACTCAACAAACTTAAATACCGTACAAAAATTAATTTTAAAAAGATGTTTTTGACTTACTTTTGCTTTCTGCAGGGGTGCCATGCGACAACAAAGCACGGCTGAACAGTTTCTGCAGACATCCATAAACAATTTCTCATGCTCCCTGAGTGCTAGAGAAAGGCTGGCTCCATCAACAACCAGGCCATGCTGGATCACATGGTCGTCCTTAATTCTAAATTGGATGTCAGTGACAGATCAGCTTCAGAACCTCTCTACTTCTTAAATCATACAATAAACTGGTCTACTGGTCAAATGAAGAAAGTGCCTACTACTGTTTTAAGCAACAGGTCAACAATAAGTGCAAAACAAACCTACTATTTTGAGAGAGGCTCCCGTGCCATAACACAAGGTCTACACAGCATATTACAAAAGCCAGAATATATACCTTGTTCAGTATGTATTAAAAAAAAATACTAGAGATACCAAATAGTTTGTTGAATTTACAATGCAGTGGAATGCTGCAAAGCTTATAGTAAATAAAAAGATATATGCAAAGGGGACATGAACCTTTGTTATAACTCTCTGGCCACAATCACTTGTTCATGTACCAATCTATAAATAAACAACAAATAAAATTGCTAAAAAGAAGAAAAAAAACTGCTTCAAAAGCATGTATAGCTCCACAAGAATACAATTACCTTCTGGCAAGTCTCCTCAGCTGTTCTGCACATTCATTGTCAGATTTCTGCTGTACAAGTTCCAAGATATTCATAGTTCTGTGAAAATGTCCACAGGACAAACTAACACTGACTGCAGTTTCATGCTTGTCTCCTGTTAGCACCCACACTTTAATTCCAGCCAGTCTGAGGGATTCAATAGTCTCCTGGACTTTCTCTTGTAACCTGAAATACACATTATAAAATATTATTCACATCTGAATATAAAATCAGAAGGCTTTCTCCACAAGGGCCCATTGTCAGAGACATTCAACACCAATATATATATATATATATATATATATATATATATATATATATATATATATAATATATATATATATATATATACACAGACGTGCTCAAATTTGTTGGTACCCCTCCACAAAAAACGAAGAATGCACAATTTTCTCTGAAATAACTTAAAACTGACAAAAGTAATTGGCATTCTCCATTGTTTATTCCATATTTAATAGAAATCAGACTTTGCTTTTGATTTTTTATTCAACATAATATTGTAAATAATAAAACAAATGAAAATGGCATGGACAAAAATGATGGGACCCTTAACCTAATATTTTGTTGCACAACCTTTAGAGGCAATCACTGCAATCAAATGTTTTCTGTAGCTCTCAATGAGACTTCTGCACCTTGTTTGGCCCACTCTTCCTGAGAAAACTGCTCCAGCTGTCTCAGGTTTGATGGGTGCCTTCTCCAGACTGCAAGTTTCAGCTCTTTCCATAGATGTTCGATAGGATTCAGATCAGGACTCATAGAAGGCCACTTCAGAATAGTCCAATGTTTTGTTCTTATCCATTCTTGGGTGCTTTTAGCTGTGTGTTTTGGGTCATTATCCTGTTGGAGGACCCATGACCTGCGACTGAGACAGAGCTTTCTGACACTGGGCAGTACGTTTCGCTCCAGAATGCCTTGATAGTCTTGAGATTTCATTGTGCCCTGCACAGATTCAAGGCACCCTGTGCCAGGCGCAGCAAAGCAGCCCCAAAACATAACCGAGCCTCCTCCATGTTTCACTGTAGGTATGGTGTTCTTTTCTTTGAAAGCTTCATTTTTTCGTCTGTGAACAGAGAGCTGATGTGACTTGCCAAAAAGCTCCAGTTTTGACTCATCTGTCCAAAGGACATTCTCCCAGAAGGATTGTGGCTTGTCAATATGCATTTTAGCAAATTCCAGTCTGGCTTTTTTATGTTTTTCTGTCAAAAGTGGAGTCCTCCTGGGTCTTCTTCCATGGAGCCCCACTTTCACTCAAAAAGCGACGGATGGTGCAATCAGAAACTGACGTACCTTCACCTTGGAGTTCAGCTTGTATCTCTTTGGCAGTTATCCTTGGTTCTTTTTCTACCATTCGCACTATCCTTCTGTTCAATCTGGGGTCGATTTCAATCTGTTCAATCTGGCCGCGCCCAGGGAGGTTGGCAACAGTTCCATGGACCTTAAACTTCTTAATAATATTTGCAACTGTTGTCACAGGAACATCAAGCTGCTTGGAGATTGTCTTGTAGCCTTTACCTTTACCATGCTTGTCTATTATTTTCTTTCTGATCTCCTCAGACAACTCTCTCCTTTGCTTTCTCTGGTCCATGTTCAGTGTGGTGCACACAATGATACCAAACAGCACAGTGACTACTTTTCTCCATTTCTTTTTTTTTTTTTCTTAGCAGACGCCCTTATCCAGGGCGACTTACAATTGTTACAAGATATCACATTTTTTTTTACATTTAATTACATTATTTTTTTTACACATTATTTTTACATACAATTACCCATTTATACAGCTGGGTTTTTACTGGAGCAATCTGGGTAAAGTACCTTGCTCAAGGGTACAGCAGCAGTGTCCTCCACGGGGACTGAACCCACGACCCTCCGGTCAAGAGTCCAGAGCCCTAACCACTACTCCACACTGCTGCTGATTACAAGATTGGAGACATGTGTGATACTAATTAAAGAAACTAATTAGTTTGAAATATCACTATAATCCAATTATTTATTATCTTTTCTAAGGGGTACCAACAAATGTGTCCAGGCCATTTTAGAATATCTTTGTAGAATAAGCAATAATTCATCTCTTTTCACAGCTTCTTTGCTTTATTCTATGACATACCAAAGGCATGCAAGTATACATGATAAAATAGCTTTTAATTTCATCACTTTTCAGGAGGAATGAAGCATTATTTCAATGAGCTGTAAGGGTACCAACAAATTTGAGCACGTCTATATATATATATATATATATATATACACACTACTCTAAATGCAGTTTAAGATGATCAATTATATCTACTATTAAATCCACTAAATCAAATGTTAACACTATACAATATTGCTATCATGTGCACCTACTTACAGGACAGTATGTTGCAAAGAAATTCAGAATGTGTGCATATATGATCTTTTTTTAAACATTTATTGAATTTGTTAAGCTGCGGTTAACACATACTTGTCTTCCACTCCGGTGGCTCCCAGGAGCTCCAGGTCTTTTTCAATGAAGCTGAAGACCTCAGCTAGGCGCTCCTCTCTCTGTTGCAGTGCAGTCCTGGCCTCGTTGAGGCGTCGGTCCACCTCCTGATATTCTTCAGGAGTGAAGTGTCTACAGGCTACCACAAGAGTCCTCAGTCCTTTCTGTGTTCAATCAAATAGAAAAAAAAACAAAAGAGCATAGTGGAATAGCCTTGACTGCACACCCTCAAGTCATCTTCTACACAGAAACTGGAAAAATGTACAAGTTGAAAAGGTATTTTACTTACTAAAGCAAACTCATCTACGTGGACCCTTGTTTTTTCTATTGCTCCACTTCGGGTAAATGGAAAAACAGAAGACTCTGCTCCTTTAGTGAACAGCACCTTTTCTCCTATAAAAATACATCAATTAAAAAAAAAAAAAAAAAACCAAAACAAACAGGAGGCACATAGGATGCTACAGATCCCTAAAAAATCGTGGCTGTACATACCTGATGGTGTTTGTAAAATAACACTCATTCTTCTTCTATTGGCATCAAACTCTAAAACATGCAGTAGTTTATACCTAGAAAACAAATGTTACAAAATACATTTATAAGCATTTGTGGTTCAGCTGAAAACAACAACTACAGATAGAAACATTAATGAATAAGTGTTTTGTGTCAAGAGCCGATTTTAATTTAATTTAATTTTTTCTTTTTATTTCATAGCTCGAAAAATGTAACTAAAAGCTACAACAGCTTACTGCTTAAAAGCACCTGATATTTTAAATAACAAAATTCAGTATCGTAATGTTTCAGGCTTATTTGATCTAGATGTACTCAAACACCATTTACATAATGTGATAACTACAGAGTAAACAAAATCAAAATCTGTGTTTACAAGAAAAAAAAAAAAGAAGCAAATTCAAATTTCACAATTTTAACACACAAAAGGAGCTTACTTCTCTGATCTTCCGAATGTTTTAATTTCCATATTTTCCCCATTGCTTCCTGCGAAGGTTACACCAATCCTGCAACAATGAAGAATAATTAAAGCTTCATAAAATGCTAATTTATTAACCTTTCCTCCAAGTCTAAATGAACAAAACCAGAATGTACTTATTGAAGCGTAATTGAAAGATTTACTTATAATATGTTAACAGGGTTCAAATTACATGGAGGTCTTACACTTAAATCACCAACATTAAAACACAACCAATAGTCAACATTTTCTGTGAGAATTTTACCTGTCAACCTAAGCTCCATGATAAAAATCATTAGTAGCAAGAGTACAAGGCCAAAATAAAACATGCAACTAAATAAGCAGCTTTACTTTTCTAACATTTCAAATGACTGCAAGATTCATGAGAGCAGGCTGTGTTATTTATATTATCAACCCAAACAGCCTCTCTGTACACAAACTGACTTCATGATTAGAAACAATTTGAATAGATCATCAGTTAAAGAGACACTTGGTACAGTTTTGTAACAAAAGGTCATGCCCTTTCCAATGAAGCAGACATTTCAGATCATGTTATACTTCAATAGAAGCACTTATTCCTAGTAAACAAAATTAGGAATTGATTACTTTAAATATTTTGAACTTTAATGTTATCTAATTTGTGATGGACCAAGCTGAAAGCTTAGGAGCAGTGTCAGTGCAGCAGTACAGAGTCCTCTTCCATTAGGGTTTTGTTTCTCTGTTCAACTTCCTCATGCAAGAGGTTAAAAATGAAATATTAAGGACCTTTTCAGTGCTGCACCTTGACACTGATGATAGGCTCTCATGTGTGCTGTGAAATCAGTTTGTTTATTCATCACTCACTAATTGGATTAATATACTTTTGCATAAAACAAACATTTATATATTGTAGGGCAAAACACTGAGAAAGGCTTCTAGTGGTCTGGTTAATAGATGAGCAATTTGAACTTTAAAAAGTTTCTATAGGAAACTGTCACCACTAATGCCTCAACAGCTTCATTTAAAATACTAAGTATTTTCTAAATCAATATAACCCTTAACAACTATAACCCTCAATTGTCGTGTACTTCATAGCGGTTTCCTTTCACAAGCAGACTCCTAAACCACAAATTGACAAAAAAAGAAAAGAAAACCCTTGTAATTCATAGAACGGTAGATACTTCAAAACAGGTACGGTAAACTGTTCTTTAGACTTACTGCTCAACAACTGAACTCTAAACTATAGTATATAGTATTTTATTACAGCTTTATTAAAGCTGTTTCCATTCAAGTCACATGCTGACAATTTTACTTCAAAACAGTACGATATGCAAGAATATTTGCTTGCATTTTTACCATATAAATGCTTATTCTTAAATCTAAAAGCAAATGACATTTTACTGAATAAGATCAGAGTGGAAAGCTAGGATACTAAATCAAACTAACTGTGCACAAATACAAAGAAAATCAGGTAAAATAATGTGATCATGAACTACTTATATTCCTGAGAACAAACAATGAAGTAAAAGGGCAGCAGTGTGGAGTAGTGGTTAGGGCTCTGGACTCTTGACCGGAGGGTTGTGGGTTCAATCCCAGGTGGAGGACACTGCTGCTGTATCCCTAAGCAAGGTACTTTACCTAGATTGCTCCAGTAAAAACCCAACTGTATAAATGGGTCATTGTATGTAAAAATAATGTGTAAAAAATAATGTAACTGTATGTAAAAATAACGTGATATCTTGTAACAATTGTAAGGTCGCCCTGGATAAGGACGTCTGCTAAGAAATAAATAATAATAATAATAATAATAATAATAATAGCACAAATTTCAGGGACTTTTCTTGACCCTAAAGTGTCCAAGAACACCCAGTCGCTATTTAAGTTTTGAAATTTTGACATTCAAAACATGTAGCTCCACAGGATTCCGAACTACAAAGCAGTTTCAGCTTCTCACCTTTCTGTAGCCTCCACTAAAGCTTTCTCATCTGGTGAAGAGGCATAGTATTCCATCTGGGATGACATTCCATTGGCATGCCTGAAACTGTCCTCTAGGCCGTCTGTTTGATCATAGCTGATCTGCACTGTGTGACAAAGTGAGACTGCCTTCAGGAAGAGCTCTTCATCTCCACTCTGCATGTTAAAAAAAGATAAACAGGACCATGTGAGATACAGCACCTGAATGTTTAATTAAATCTCTTGTACATTATCTGTTTTGTACAGTCTTATATACTAACCCTTTGCAGTCCATTTATTAAGTGCGCGTCAGGTCCAATTTATTTTCACTCGCGCAGTTAATTTTAGACGCGCTGTTTAAAAGTATTTTCTTTCCACAGTCAAATGGGTTTAAAAGGCCCTGCATATCAACAAAGCACTCACTAGGCATCTCCAGCCCCGCCCCACCCTTTCGTTCGCTATAGCTTTCACGTATGCTAATAAATAAATAATAATAAATAAATAATAATAATAATAATAATAATAATAATAATAATAATAATAATAATAATAGTCGTACATACTGATCAATCATCTCCTGATCACTCGTTTTATCACCAAACTCCTCAATAATGCAATCCAAGCCATTATTTTATCACTATAACATCTCAAAAAAGCTCTGCAAATGTTAGTGAAAGTCTCTGTGCGCTGATGCTGTATCAGACAGCTTGTTTCCTTATGACCGCCCCTATGTAATGCCAGTGGCAGGTATGACTATTCATGAGATACGCCTTATTTATTTATTTATTTAGGCTTGTCTCGGCTCCTGACGCTCCCACTCGGCCATTGAATGGTTTTCTCGGCTTTTTCCGGAGAAAAAACGACTAGAAATCTGTTTTTTGATGATGTCGGACAGGGTCCAACAATGGACCGGATAGGAATAATTGCAATGTCGGACCAGGTCCGACAATGGACCGCAAAGGGCTGAATGTCGATTGTAGAGTTTCTCTTTTTGTACTTTCTCAATTATATGATATGCTATGAAAAAAAGGGTAAATTACCAGTCTTGGTAAATATCCATCAGGATAATCATCTGTCGTTCCTTCTGGGACCAATTTGCCATTGATCTCATTGTATTTAATGCCATTAATGGAGCATTCACGAAACTGCATTTCGTTCTCTGTCAAGGTCCCGGTCTTATCAGTAAACACGTATTCCACCTAAAACATAGAATTTAGACAGGTCACCTTAAAATATTCAAACCAAATATATACAGTGCCTTGCAAAAGTATTCAGACTCCTGACCAATTCTCTCATATTACTGAATTACAAATGGTACATTGAAATTTCGTTCTGTTTGATATTTTATTTTAAAACACTGAAACTCAAAATCAATTATTGTAAGGTGACAATTTTATTTATGTTGGGAAATATTTTTAAGAAATAAAAAAACTGAAATATCTTGCTTGCATAAGTATTCAACCCCCATACATTAATATTTGGTAGAGCCACCTTTCGCTGCAATAACAGCTTTAAGTCTTTTGGGGTAAGTATGTACCAGCTTTGCACACAGTGTCAGAGTGATTTTGGCCCATTCTTCTTGGCAGATTTGCTCCAGGTTGTTCAGGTTGGTTGGACGACGCTTGTGGACCGCAATTTTCAAATAGTGCCACAGATTCTCAATGGGATTGAGATCAGGACTTTGACTGGGCCACTGTAGGACATTCACCTTTTTGTTCTTGAGCCACTCCAATGTTGCTTTGGCCTTGTGCTTGGGATCATTGTCCTGCTGAAAGATGAATTTCCTCCCAAGCTTCAGTTTTTTAGCGGACTGAAGCAGGTTCTCTTGCAGCATTTCCGTGTATTTTGCTCCATCCATTCTTCCTTCAATTTTAACAAGATGCCCATAATGGTGCACCATTATTCCACTCCCAGCCACTGAATTCTGTAGCTCCTTCAAAGTGATTGTTGGCCTCTCTGTGGCTTCTCTCACAAGTCTCCTTCTTGTTTGAGCGCTGAGTTTTGAGGGACGGCCTTTTCTTGGCAGTGCCTGGGTGGTGTGATGCAGCTTCCACTTCCTGATTATTGATCCAACTGTGCTCACTGGGATATCCAAACACTTGGATATTATTTTGTACCCTTTCCCTAATCTATGCATTTGTATTACTTTATCTCTAACTTCTGTAGAATGCTCTTTGGTCTTCATTTTCCTTCAGATTCACAGCCTGACCAATGATCCTTCAACAGTGGGGTTTTTATCCAGAAAATGTGACAGCAACTTTAATAGTTCACAGGTGGAGGCCAATGGTAAGGTAATTGTGTCCTTGTTAGGGCAATTTCTTTCATCGGTTTAAACTGGGAGCTTCCACAGCACAGGGGTTGAATACTTATTGTAATAGAAATGTTACAGAAAATAGAATTGGCTCGACATAATGTACTGGCATTTTGCACTCCTATAACCTTGCTTGCATAACCTTGTATGCTTTGCTTAAGATAAAGTCAGAACAAGAAACTGCAAGATGCCTACACTGCAGCTGCAGCTGTGAAGATGAGCCAGACGTGACTTTTTGCACGTACACCCAAACTACCCATCCTGTTATCTGCTTGCTTAGCTATATGCCACGTATGCATAGTTATAAGTTGTTTTTTCTTATATGCTAATATCTGAATCATCATTGGCTAACCCTCTGCCTTGCTGACAGTTTTAAGGTATATAAGAAACTGATCTAACTCTGTATGTTGGAACACTGCTCGATGATTATCTAGCACCCTGTGTGTTGAGAGTGTTTTCAGTTTGCAAACTTAAGAAATAAAGGCCTGTGTTTGGAATTAGAATTTCCACGACATTATGCAAGCAAGATATTTCAGTTTATTATTTTTCTTAAAAATATTTCCCAACATAAAACCAATATCACCTTACAATAATTGATTTTGAGTTTCAGTGTTTTAAAATAAAATATCAAACAGAACAAAATTTCAATGTACCATTTGTAATTCAGTAATATGAGAGAATTGGTCAGGGGTCTGAATACTTTTGCAAGGCACTGTATATATTTAGTAATTTAACCAAAAAAATGTACATAAAATAAAAATTCACAAAGTTCTAACAACAGAGAAAATGTTACTTATTTATAATATTTGTTGAATTTCCTGATTAACATACACCAACAAAAACAAACTATGTTCAACTCCCTTTTTTTTTCATATGCCTTCTGTTGTATTTTTAAAATAAGTGTATGTAGATTTCAAGATAGAAACATACCTGCCCCAGTTCTTCATTTAGGTCAGAGGTGTTCACCTGTGCCTTCTGGTCAGTCTCCTCATGGTAGAGATCAATATCCCAGCCAATGAAAAAGGAGCCAAGGAACTTCTGCATCTCCACAGTTACATACAGCGAGATGGGGATGATGAAATTGTACAGAACAAGGAAAGCAAGAAAGTCTGAGATGAACCTCAAAATCTGAAAATGAACAGCACAGAGAACAGGTATTTAGCAAACCATCTACAAAACACCTGCACTTACAAGTTATTCAACAATTACATTAGAGTAGTCCTTTATTTTAACTGGTGAATAACTGGGAATTACAGATAATAATAGGACCCACACAAAGCAAAGACACTGTTGTTTGCTTGTCCTAACATTTAACACTAGAAGCCCCGCGGCAGTTTTTGGTTTTAAAATGTAATTTTCTCCACTAGTGTAACACTTATGGGGCTGCTTCTTCATGTACCTTTCTGTCCGTATGTATTAAATATTCTCACAAAGCATGAAACGTGGGCGTGGAGAAATAAAGGCGATATATTAAATTATACTTAAAAGCCCTGGGAGCAGTCTCCTTGTCAGCCACACAGAAAACAATTGTATTTTGATTATACAGAATGGTACTCTACTTTATTATTTTTCATTTACCAGTCCGCAAAGTGTTTAGCTGAATTAGATTAGTCTCTACTCTCTGCCTGAGTGAATAACTGACACTCTATTGTTTTACCTCAGGGGGTAGTCTCGAGTCCGGTTCTAATTAGATCGCATCAGATAATGCGGTTTCCAAGAAGTGTGGACGCTGTAATACCGAACTAAATTTTTTGTGTATCCTCCAACATCCCAAAATGCTTTATGGTATGTTTGGCGAAGGACTTGCTGTCAGTGTGCAGCACAAAAGGAATATCTACTAGAAAGTGTCCTGAGGGCATCAGATGATTTTTAATGGTTCGGTTAAGGGTTAGGTATTGGGTTACGTTTTAGGGCTGGGGTTACTGAAGGATAAGGTTGGGGTTGGGTTAGGGTCAGGGTGGGTTGATTTCGTGGAGTTGCCGAGCTCTGGAAGTGAAAAGTGGGAGTGCTTGGCAAATGCCCAAAAATCACCTGATGGCGTCAGGACACTTTCTATTGGATATTCCTTTATGCTGCTGTCAGTGTACACTCTGCACTGCGTATTCATTTTTATGCTTAAAAAAATAAACCTGTCAGGACATCTCTCTATTGAACTAGTTGGGGAAAAAAACAAACAAAAGCACAACGTTAAATTATAGGTAACTGAAAAAATGAAATTCGAGTTAAAAGTCGGGGATGTACAATTCACGTAATTTGTCAGCTCTCTTTGAAATAAATTTAAGGGCACCAGAATTAGGCTCAGGCAAGATATGAAGGTAAAAACAAAGATTGTTTTAATTAACAGCTTTTTTAATTATGAAAACAGAAGCAGCTCAATTTGTTTAAAGAGATGTCACCTGATAAAAAATATAACCCAAAAACTTCAAGCCCTACTTGTGTGTGTGTGTGTGTGTGTGTGTGTGTTCGGATTTACGTTTTTCCAAAATACTTGTTTTATTTATTTATTTTTAGCAATACGCACTTCTATTAATATGAAGTATAACATGTTATTTTAAAATAAAATACAGTGCATGGTGGGATACTATCGCATTCATTTCCACTGTTCATTGCGCTGCTAGGAACTGTAATCAAACTATTTTAATAGTGTGAGGACGCATTAAGCCCGACAAAACATGAAACGGTACTTCAGTGTGGACGCTTTCAGCTGGATTAATTAAACAGTTTTTGAGTATGGTTCTCGAGTTCGGTTATGTAGTGTGGACAGGGCCTAAGTTTATTTATCTGCATTGTTCGGTTGCTTTTGCGCATCTGATAATAAACCGATTTCTGTTGAAAAGTTTAAAATGTATTGCTATCGTTTCAGTTTTATAAATATGTATGTTGTAAACCGATGTCTGTTCAGATATTTATTTACATTTTCTCATTTTGATTTGTAAAATAATTTACAAATAATATTTAATATGCTTCAGTTGTTCAGATGTTTATGTGACACTCTCAATAAAAAAAAAAACAAAAAAAAAACGAATTACATCCGACTTTCTCCTTTCGTTATACTATTTACAGTGTTTTTGAATGCAGCCGTCAGAAAGACTGCTGCAGGGTTTCTAGGTATGAGTATATCTCTGGGTCTTCTAGTGTTAAAAGCCCCTGCAATTTCTTTGTGGTAAAAAGCAGTTGTATTATCTGATGTTAAACAATAAAAAAGCTTGTCTGAAGAAGGCGGAAATGCATGGGAAAAAAAAAAAAAAAGATCACAATAACAAACCACTACATAGTTTTTATTAAACCCATTCCCTAAGGTTTACTATAGACATACTTTGCTGCTATTCCTCTCTTGCTCAGTCTTTTGGTTATACCATGGCTCATCCCACTTTGATTCAGCTTGCCATGCATACTTCAAGATGGTGCTCAGAACAGCTTCAAACAACAGGATTCCCAAGTAGATGAGTAGAAACGTGTTCATTGACCTTTATAAGGAAATAAGGAAATCAGAACTACAGTATGAAAGCATAATACAGCACCCATGTTAGACAAACATTATCTACTGGGGAAAATACAAGTCTATTAAAACATGTACTGCAAACTGTTCTTTAGACTTACTTCTCAACAGCGGAGCGTTTCTGTGATTTGCACTTGTAATTCAAAGCCATTTTTGCCTCCATGCCTGTGTACACAGCCACACCTGAAAAAGTCACGCACATTTTCAAAAGCTGTTTCCATTCTTGAGTTTCAAGAGCATCTTGTGAAAGCCAATAAACTGTGGATCTGATGTCTCATCAGAACTCCAAGGTAAGCTATAACTCCCTAGCAGTGCACATAAACTATTTCTGTTTCATTCTATTTTAATGTGTATGAAATGATGAAACAAGCATCTACAGTTTATTACAAGAATATCTCTTCAGAAGACAGATCTCTTGGTATTCTGGGCAGTTGGCCTGCATCACACATTGTACAAGGCTTTGTCTCCTAAGTCTTAGGTAAAATAGAGCAGTTAAGTGATGCTAGGAAGTGTATCTCCTTTATAATGAGTGTACTTTGAAAAGTCCTTCACTACTAATTCATAGCCGTTGATATATTTAGACTTTTTGATGAGCAGATCAGGTAACAGAACCAAAAAAGTGAGGACTGTATCTTGAAAAGTGCCATTCCTCTTACACACACTAATATACTGTACATAAAAACAGAAAAGAATACACAAACCATAAATTTCTTTGGTGTTTTTCAATCTTGCTCCCCGAAGGAGTAGGTTTTCTGCTCCTAAAGGTCTAGAAAACAAGTAATAGCATTTCATTAAATGAAATAAATAAATAAATAGAAAATAAACCACACTTTGTAAAAACTTTAATATTTTACAGACCGTACTTCACCACACACACATCTAAGAAAACAAAAACAAACAAAAAAAACTCTACCTTACTATTTCCTCTTCCTGCTGGGTAACGGTTATCCGCCCTACAAATCTGAAAGGCAAATGGTAAAGTCATCCTTATTTTTAATCTTTTTTTTTTTAAACCAGAAATGATGCACTGTTAAATACATTGTATATTAATATAAAATATAGTGAAGTCTGTTAAGTTATTTAGTACTAACACTACATATATGGCAAAAAGTTATCTTTATCACAGTTGATGCTTGTTTTGTTATTTGATTTTTAAAAGCTGCTATAATGTTAGCAGTGGTATAATTTCAATGTAACCCCAGTGTAAGTAGAATGACTACAATTACTGAAGCCATCAGTATATATGTTAATGGCTTCTGAAGTTTTGAAGAGTCAAGATATCAAAGCCTTGCAGTACTTGCTGTACCTAATCAGTTCAAGAACCTATACATTCCTCCTAAAAATCACAGCAAAGCCACTGGACTGTTGGCTTCTTGCGAAAAGTAGATTTGTTCTCACTAGTGTTTGGTCCAGTACCTGTACAGATCTGCCTCTGGTTGCTGGCATTCTATAATGGCTACCAGAGCCTCCAGCCTGGAGACTGACTGAGCCACTGCTGTTTCAGGAACTGCAAAGTGGGTCTGGAGATGAAAAACAAGTGGAATAAACCATACAGATCACACATCATTTGAAACAAATGCAATGCAATAAAAACAGAAATCTCTTATTCACAAATAAGAAAAATGCAAAGGAAATGTAGCAGACCTATAAACAACCCCACTACTGATATTGTAAGAAAGCCACAGAAGATTAAAAGAACCAACCTTTAGATTAGTCTCTCCATCCAAACTGGCTGTAGTGATGTGACATGTCCCACCTTCTCTGTCAGAGGACAGCAGAACTAAATCTGCAGGGAAAGTTTCATCTTTGGCTACTCTTACAATATCCCCGACCTGAATAAGTGAAATGGATACCATTAGGAACAAATCCCACTACAGCGTCTATAATTCAAACTAACTGGGACCAGTGAGATATTTTGTAAAAATCTATTTGCTTTAAAAATTGTTACCAGTCATTTAAAACCTGGGATGTAGAAGTAATGCATGACCTATTTAAACACATAAAAGGTCCTAGTGCTTCTTGTTTTGCTGTAAACCCACGTTCACCTCGACCAGGTTTGTAATAAAGACATCAATCTTTTAGGTTATACACATTACTGTGGAAGTGTGTGTGATCAACAGAATTCAAAACTCAGCACCAGTCAATCACTCAGGTGAGTTCAGGAGAGAACCATAAACCTGGTCATGACAATGGGGATGGTATCACTTTGCAATAAACAGCTGCAGGTTTTAACCAACACTTGAATGTGTCGCTTCAAACTAAATCCTTTTATATTACCACACTGGAATTGATCTGTATGAATTTATATTTCTACATATATACAGGTAGTACCGTAAAAAACGGTGTATAAGTCGCTCCCCCCCTTTTTAGAACCCCCTAAAAATACCTAGAAAATAGATATACAAAGGTTTTTACAGTAATATACTGATTACCTACCCTTATGTTTTTTGATTTAGTTTGTACAAGGCTGCCACTTCGGACAACATAAACAGGGGCTCCATTGACTTCATTGTCTGCTTTGTGTCGCAGCCAGTCTTCATAACCCTGAAGATTGATGGATCAAATAAAGACAAAAATAAATAAATAAGTCAGCTGATCATATTTCTTTAATAATTAAGAAACAGTCATTGTCAACAACAAGCAGAGTGGAACAGAACAGTAATGCATACTCACATAAGCTTCCCCTAAAGCACCACTGTAAATAATGTGCTATTATTTCCAATATAAATCCTCAGATGGGAGGAAAAACTACTATCTTAACAGCCTTTCAGTTTTCCAGACAGTAAGGTTGGCTGCATGTATTCAATTTAGAGTTTATTGCATTGTCAGGGAACACACAAAAGAATGAGCATTTAATAAAACAAAATGTTGTGGCATCATTTTTAGTAGAGCAAAGACAAGCAAAGACGTAGAGCAGACTTCTACCTACAAAGGATTTATAAGTAGAGGTAGGATTAAATGCATTTGATAACAATGAATAAGTTCATCATTAAATATAAAAGATTTGCCAAGATATGGTAAAATTACTGGCCACAAATATTTGTATTCAAATGTTTAAAGACAAACTCTCACCTGTTTTATGGCTGTTACTGTGATCACAAAAAATAATGGTAGTCCACTGGTGATGGGACTAGTAGGGGTGTCAATCATGAGCTAAACAAAAAAAGTAATTCAATTAACATTAAAAGCCAAGTTAAATATAAGGAAGGGAAATCTGTCATGATACACATACTTAAATAATTAACTATTTGAAAAATACAAACAAAAAACACTTAATATGAATTAAAAAACATCTTCGCTTTTGTAAATATTGTTTAATTAAGGTTCACTGTTGACAATGAACATTTGTGTTTACATATAAAATAGGTTTAAGGCATGCTAGAAGACTAGTTTATCAGTGAGGAATGCATGGTTTTTGAAGTCCTGTATCAATAAAAGTGGCTCCCAGCTTGACTGATGACACAAAAACTAATTCAAAAGCCAATCAATTCAATAAACTTACCTGAACAAGAAATATAATAAGAAAATAAAAATTGGCTATTCTTCTGAACTGTTCAAATAAGTTCTTGGGAACAAAATTCCAAACCGTATACTGCAAAAACAAAAACAAACAAAAATAAATAAATACATAAATAAACGCAAACAAAGAATACAAATTAATACGAAGTTAAAGCTGTTCTCTTGTAACAAATGAAACACATGTGTTGCCCATTTTAATTGTCTTGGAGCCTGGCTGCAAGGTCTTATACAACTGTTGCTATGAAAATAGTGAAACTTCTCAAACAGGTGTGGTAGACTAGGACCGCCTGCTCTCTTTTGGACATGATAAAAAGGTGTTCCACATGGTAAACAAAGGAAGGAAGACAACCACATTTAGCAAAAACTGAACCAAAAATAAAACACATATTCCAAATCTTCACTCCAATATAATAGCACTAACACCCTCCACCGCCTCATTGAACAAACTGGTCAGTAAAATACTTCTGTGTCAGAATACATTGCTTAAACAAATATATAGGTCATGTACAGTACACATTAATATATAATATACGTATATTACATAGTATTTATGACTAAATAAATAAAATGATGCACAATAATGGTTTGGGTACAAGTTTGCTTATGTTTATTTAAATGCACATATAATAATGTACTTAATATAAGAATATTAAAAAAAAGAAAAAAAAAAAAGACGACATCACCTGGTAGGCTATTTTATGGATTTATAACTCTGTGTAAACAAGAGAATCCTACTTCCCATTCTAAACTTACCTTTACTCAGCTTCCATTTCACTCTCTGTGCTACATTTGAAGTAGTGTCTTGGGTTAACCAATACCATTTATGATTTTAATCAAGTCCCCTATTTCCCCTCTTTCTTCTAAGCTGAGAGATTGAATTTTTTATTTATTTATTTTAAAAAATGTGGAAATCAGCAATTCTTTTTTACCCCGTTTTCTCCCCAGTTTGAAATGCCCACTATTTATTTTTTTTAAATTTTTTTAAAGCTCGGCTCAGCGCTGCAACCCCTACGCGGACTCAGGCGAGACGAAGACTAACACACATGCCCTCCGAAACGTGTGTCGTCAGCCGTCCGCTTCTTTTCATTCTGCAGGCCCGCCATGCAGTTACCCCAGAACTACAGCGTCAGAGGATCACGCAGCTCTGGGCCGATAGCAGACAGGCCGGCAAGCGCCTGGCCAGTCTACAGGGGTCGCTGGTGCGTGGTGAGCCAAGGCCCTCCCCATCCCGGGCGGCGCTCTGCCAATTGTGCGTCGCCCCCTGGGAACTCCCATCCACGGCCGGCAGTGGAATAGCCTGGACCCGAACCGGCGACCTCCAGGCTATATGGCGCATTCCTGCACTCCACGCGGAGTGCCTTTACTGGATGCACCACTTGGGAGCCCCCCAAGATTGAATTGTCTCATGCCATTAAGTCCTGGTGTCCGTCTGGTTGCCCTTCTCGAGATCAAGGACATATTTTATGTAGCAAGGTGTCCAAAACTGCTAAGCTACGGTACATAAAAAACAAACAAAAAAACAAATATTGCTTTCTTTCATGCTTACCTTGGATGATATAATTCTGTTGTCTGCAAATTTCTGGGGCACATAGTGATCATGCTCTGGAAACCGGTTAGCTATATAGACTGTCCTTGTTTCACTTTGGTGGGGTGGGTCAAAACCCTAAAATGAAAAAAAAAAAAAAAGTAAATTAATTAAAAAAAAAACAGCAGCAACTACAGTACTGACATCTACAGGCACTGTAGAGGATGTTGTCAAACTGGGGGGGGGGGGGGCGCTTCAAACAGGCTACAGCAATCCACTACTTAATGGTTGTGAGCAATAACCAGGCAGCACCCCTACAGTTTTGACTTCTGACTTTATAAATCTGGTTTCCGACTGACATGTAGATTGCCATTGGAACTGCAGCCCTAGAAGGATTTCTGAAAAGGGCAAGACTATTTTATCAGCGCCTAATACAGATGAAAAAACACACATGAAAGCTATAGCCTTGGTTTGGAGACATCTGACTTCCTAGTTCCGAAACTTAATTGCTGGAAGTGGTGAAACATGTCAGTATTATTCCATAATATCTGAACTCCCAAGCTATTGTACTGTAAGTACCCATGTGATCATGTGATTCATCAAGTTGCTGCAAAACCAAACCCATAACGAATTTGGCAGTGTGATAACAGTACAGGCAGAGTTCTCCCCCAGCCTTTTCAGTCGGGCGGGTGGCTGTCACCGCCTGGCTGAAAAAACCCGATCAGCCCGTCTTGCAGATACTACTGTGCCTTTAACAATAAGGATTGGTTGCGCTTCTAGCAGACTAGATCACTTGCGCATTGCTGGGTGAAAAAAAAAATAATCTTGGAACCACATGAGAGCTGTGTTATGTCTTGACACAACATTTAACCAATCAAATAGTTGAATTATTACTGGATTATTACACTCCGGTTTCATGCAACAGTTAAGATGGTGACGAAACATGTGTGAGTACTGTTGTGTAAAAAAAAAAAAAAAAAAAAGGTTAAAATGAACAATTGCATTAAAAAATGTAGAACAGTGAAAAACAAAAATAGACGTGCATTAACAAAATGCCCTGAAAACTTACATAAAGAAAACAATTAAAATGAAGCAATAAGTTCAATAATTAAGCTAAAAAAGAAGTGAAAAGGTTACCATTTTTTTTTTTGTGTGTGTGAACTCCAATAACCCTATGTTATCTTTCCCCAGTCAAATCATAGCGTGCCTAAATAAGCATGGTAATTTACCACAATAAAACAGTAATGAAAAAGAAAATGTAGAACATAAAAAAGTGCAACCAGATACAGTCAACGAAAGATAACACACTATTCAAATTCTTTATCGTATTATATATTAAAGGTAAGGTACGTTTTTCCGTTAAAAGTGCTCCCGGTTATAATGTTCTGCCGCCCGGCTGTACAGAATTCCTAGGGAGAAACCTGACAAGCTACTGCACATTTAAGGCTTATCATGTTTGGAAGCACATGGTATTATGTTATCTGTTTGAAATATCTTGTTATGAAACCACATTTGGTAAAACCTAAATGGATGTCCTGCAACAGTCCCTATGGTACAAGTTCTGTAGTTGCTATTATGTATAAAACTATACATACACAACAGATTCTACACAACAGATGTGGGCTTTTTATTAAGATAAGATAACGTCTGCTGATTCCAAGCCGCTGTGAGGTTATAAATTCTGCTCAGAATGCACTCTAGTGGATGGCAGCACTGGGCCAGCTATACAGTTTACTGTAAGATTGGTTGCTATAGTTTTATCAAGTTATACAGTATAACATATCACGAGAGCAATGCCAAAGACACTATGAAAAGTGATAGCATTCAAACATATTCAGTTTTTAAAAATCATGTGAAAATCAAATGAATTTGTTCCCCTTCAAATTTTTAACCTGGAAAGTTGTTCTCAAATTTAAGATCATATCCGTATTGAAATTTGCTGCCAAGTGTCTCCGTTTGTTGGATAGACGTCAAAAGCATGAAGTAATACGCTCAGACTGGCTATTAATGACAACATAATTTATTTAAACCACACAGCTTTCGGATCTTAGAATTAGAACTAACTTTAAGCAATTCTTCAAACCATTTTCAAAAAATGTTATGCAATTCTTTATGGCATAGTTCATCAAACCATTATACTAATAAAAGTGGTCTGATTTAACAAAATACAATGGGTCTCAGCGATAGTTTTTCAGTGGGACTGTAAATGCAATTTGTATTTTGTTTCCAAAATGATCATCTTATTTTGTGTATTTTATATTGGTCTTTAAAAAAAAAGTTAAATAAAATATACTTGGAAGCTAGTGTTATATTACATGAATGCAGTGATATACTATGTTTGGGAAATTAAAAATCTGCAAAGACTCGCATTAGAAAGATCAGGTAAAGCACTGGCTGCATCACATACTCTAGCGTTATGTCATGGTAAAGGTATAAAACAAGAACAAAACAAGCATTTTTAGTACTGTATTGTATTGAACAAAGCACAATTCTGAACTGGGTCTGGTACCACCCAGGACCAATTAGTATGAGGTTTATTGTACTTTATTTTCCCCCCTTGCTAAAAACTAGTGAGCGAGAATGTGTCTGCTTTTAAAATTACTAGAACAGTTCTAGAATCCCATTTTATTTGACTTAAGGTACACTATATTGAATTAAGGAGAAAGGAATTGAATTACAACTGATTCAATTAAATAAAGCACAGAACAAAAAACATCTTTTGTCTTTTGTTCCTTCTAAAAAGTACAATTAATTCAAGACAGTTCAGAAGGAAAAAGACAAAGACAGGGAGCTTTGAGGAAATTACAAAGCTGAGGACTGGAATCAGAATACAAAGTTGCTGGAGAGTTGGATTTACATATGATTAACACTAAACACAGAAAAGACCGTCAAAAGAAGTTCCTTTCCACACATATTTTAGTAGAATAAAGCTGTATTACTGTACTGTAGCTTACATAAACTAAACCCCTCATCTAAGCTTTAAAACACTAAATATCGATCCGTCTGGAGCAAGCAAATAGAACTGGAACTTTCAATTCTGCAGAAACACAACCCACAAGTAAAACTTCAAGCAAACAAGCCACATCATCACCCTACTGAATTCTGGAAACACATGTTTTTAATTACAGTACAAAAAAAATAAAAAAAATCCTTGAACTACTTCTATGAAAAGGCAAAGTAAACATACAGTACTTTGTTAGCATAAACTAACAGTATTATAATATATGCATAAAAAACACCTGAATGAAAAAGGAAATATTATGATCTGTATTTAGAATTGGACTGCTTTGGTTTGTTTTTAGAAGTGATTGGCCTTTAGTTCAGTGAAATGAAATGTGAAATGAGTTCAGACAGTCTGTGACAAGAGTGGTCCTCTGGTCCTTTCAGCACTGAATTCACATGCAGAGATTAGGGATACAAATTTGTCTAAACTAAATTTTTTACATGTCATCTGTATGAGTCAAGTAGCAATCCAATTAGCAGTTTTCCAAGCAAGAAAATATGTTGTCTCATACAGACAAATCTGCCTACTGTCCTATGTACTCTACATCCTTTTGAAGTGATATTAAACTGGATCGACTATTTGATGATTGGTGTTTTGAATTGCACATTGTTATTGTATCATTGACAATCTCCACAATTGGCCTCTGCAAACTCACAGCTTGTCAGTGCAAGCACAGGTGCAGTCAACAGTTTCGCGGTCGCTCATCACTCTCCTCAATTACGAATGTTTTTTGAAAGTGACGAACAAAAAATGTGTCCAGTCGTCACTAGTGACGACTGCTTTTGTTTGTATGTTAGTCTGTTTCCCCCACTCTAAAAAAAAATGTGAAAAATGATTTGCTTTAGGCCAGGGGTAGTCAATTATTTTATGTGAAGGTCCGAAATTCATAGTTACAGCAGAAAGAAGGTCCGGAGCACATTAACTCTGACCCCTATCCCCATAGCCACAAACAAACACATAACTACTAGGGGTGGGCTAGCATACTTTTTAATTAAAAATGTAAATAATATCTCTTCATGAATGTAAGTTCAATATATTGTAGTGACCTGGTCAGTTCAGGTTGGCAGACTTTTGTTTCATATGGTCCTGTGCATTCACGTTATCTGTATTGTTCCGGGGTGGGACCATACCACTAGTTTCGGTAGTGTGTGCACATGTGAGCCGCTGTTGAATGCGGACCATGTCATCAAGATGCCCTTGCTCTGTCCCCCCCCCCCCATGAGAGTAGTGGTCCGCTCTCTTCTCTGTGTGTGAGGGGACTGATAGAGCCGGAGCGTGTGTGTGCATGGGGGGTGGAAATGAATTTAAAAAAAGATTTATCTTTCAAGTGAATTCAAATAAAAAATATAAAACCCTAGAAACAGCACTCCAGATAAGGTTTTGGGTCTAGGAGTAACTTACCCTTTAATTTTAACACAGAGAGTAAAATGTTTTTTCAGGGGGTAAAATGCAACATTACTCACGACTTCAAGGTAATCTCGATAAATCCTTTACATTTTACAATCTTTAATGGTAATGGGGTAGGCATTAAAAAAGAGCATTCCATTTGAACTGCAAAGTTACTTTGAACTACTGTACAACCGCGCGTGTGTTCTACAAGGTTCTTTATTGGCTCAGTGACTGCAAATTAATTACATTACTTATATTTTAACATTAAATTCTTAAACCCAGTGAACATGTTAAAACCTCAATATAAAGCCATACAGGTAAATAAAATAAGGACATGCATTAATAAGTTATAAAACAGTTTGCTTAATATTATAGGCATCTTTTTTTAGCGGTTGCCTCTGATAATGGTTCCAGTTGGATTTGCAGCTGTTCTGTGGTGTTTACGCTTCAACCTGTGTAGCTTCAAATTTTTCTTATTCTTACTGTGATTGGCTGCAAAGACAACAGGGCTAACCACAGATTGGATAATGTTTGTTGGGTTCGTTTTTCTTAGTAACTGAAGACATTGTATTCTGGGAGATGTAGTTGTTAGTGGAAGTTTTAGGGGAGGCAGTCAAGCTGTGCTGCAAAATTGCTATGCGTATTTTTACACATTAAAATTTAAATTTAGTGCGCATTTCCGATTTTTTAATGCGTAAAAAAGGCAGGTACACAGCTTATCTGGACTGCTGCTTAGAAATAATAAAAAATTTAGTAATTTTACATTCAGTACATTTCTAATCGGCTAATACTCACAGTAACTTAAGTGGTAGGTCCTCAAGAGGCTTGAGTTACAAGTGAACTCAGGAAGAGCAATATGGAGGCACAAAGACATGCATCAGTCAAAACAGAACACTACTATTAATATTATGAATAATGTTCATCTTGGAGAACGAATCCACACATATCGCTAAATACTTTCCCCGCCAGGAGTACACTACAGAATAACAGAATACAGACTTGTTTTTACCGGTAATATTTTTTAGTCGGCTTGGAAAACCTACTTAACAATAATGAGCTTTGCAGTACTGGTACTCATTGATCTTTTTCTTTGTGAAGTGAGGTTTTTCTAAACTCGACCATCAGGTATGAAAATTGTATCTAAATTGTGTATTTTAAAACAAATTACTAATGACGATTACTGGCCATAGAGAAGGGCAAGATTAATGCTTGCAAAACAGACGACAGCAGCCAAAGCATGCAGTTACACATTATTTTAGCTTCTAATGCTGTTGTACATTTTGTTTCGTTCATGCCGTTCTGCGACAAGGATGTGACATCAGGCCAGTTAATGAATCCACAACAGACAAGGCAATTGCAGGTGGAGATGCTACGGTGCTCAGCTTTTATTATACAAAAAGTTTTAAACAAAACACTTTTACAAAACAAAGGGCATGTGGGCCAGAATAAACAAAACACTAATACAAACAAGTATCATGCTGGTATAAAGCCAGCACATGTAGCAATTGTTTACTTTATCAATTATTTCTCCACTCTCGCTCTCCACTCACGAACACCCAACCCCAATTGAGTGATTTGTGCATCTACATATACAGCTGTGCCAGGATTCAATTATTAATTAATCATTCATGTGAATCCCAGCACGTGAACTAATTTGTGCAATCCCCGTGCCCACATACAAATACACACTTTGCTCTGCACGTGAAGTGATGTGCAATCCCCCGTGCCGAAATACAAATATACATTTTAAATCACCCGTGCACCAATACATATACCAACAATAACACGCCACATACAACATAAAACACAAAAATACACACAGGGACGGGGCACCCTGCCACCCGTTCACTGTATGTGCTACTTACTGTCACAGCGACACCTACTGTGCCCTCACGCACCACACTCTCATAAGAACTATGTTTTCTCAAAAATTCACAGCATTTCAAATGTAAAAACAGATTGCCATATGACTTGGTGGGACAGTCAAAATGCTCTGGCGGTCCAGATTTAGGCTATATTCTGTATTGTATCAAATCACAAATTACTTTAGCTTATGTTTTGAAAATAGCTTTATTTTGTTTAAATTTTACTTGACCTATTTTCAGTTGCTGCAGAAAGCAAAGATTAGTGATAAAAACAAATGGTGAACAGAACAACATTTTGTAATGCAATTGTCACTATTTTGATACCTTTTGGCTGCCAAGCTTGACTGCCTTAGACCATAACAACCTTTAAAAAATGACTGAGACTGACACTGTTCCAGTACGTGAAGGGAAATGTCACGTTGACCGAGATTCGATTGCCCTTACTGCTCCAAATGACTCTCCCTAAAAGTCTCTCAAAGCCATCTTGATCTATGAACTCAGAATACATATGCAGGAATGAAACTGTAAACCACTGTAATATTTAGAGAATATGATTTAAAATAATTTGATCAATGTAGCTTATTGTCATACAGTAGCATTAGTGGTCAAGTACAGTAAACACTGTTGGGGCATAAACAGTTGGGCAGCACCTGCACATAGTCATTGTTTTCAGTTCCTTTACTCCACTGCAGTGTCAGACCATCTTGACTTTAGGAGCAAAGTAAGGGTTAACATTCCTGTATTTGTTTCTTATGACTACAGTAGAGACGCCAGTAAAATTTAGAGGAAATTTGACATTTTTAAACAAACTGACTGGCATAAAGTGATTTTTTTTTCACTGCATGAATGCCTTAACCACTACTCCACACTGCTGTCTTGAGATTATATATATATATATATATATATATATATATATATATATATATATAAAAAATCCTACTAAAAAGGTGAACCTCATTAGCTTAATTGACAGCACTACTGTATATCCCTGCTGCCAGGAGTTATGAGGGCTGAATATTTATTATGGCTGCTAAATTACATTGACTTTTAGATCAAACTGTAGTTCATACAGTATGCAGCAAATTTCTACGCTTCACTGGTGCCTCTATTATAAATAGAGAAGCTATTGATTGTTTTAGGAGACACCCATTCTAGCCGGGGCCACATTAACCTAGGTTCTTCACATCTCACATCTCACATTAGACATTAGAAAATGCATCTCACTATAGCCTTACTGTACACATTGCAGATTTTCTTACATGATGCCTATTTGATCTCAAACTTTTAATGCACACTGCTTCTGGCATTTGACTGAACGTGACATTCAATGCCAGTATGGCTGTAAACAGATGAGACATGATGTCACTAATACCAAAGATTTAGGCCCTTGCTGCCAACAACCTGAAATAGATCTTGAAATTTCAGAGTTTGCACAGGTGATTCAAAAAACATCTGCCTACTAAGTTGGACTAAAGTGAAAAGCAACAGAAAAAAATCATTTTTTGTACGATTTATTATTGCATAAATGTAGCAATTATGTGATTTTCATTATTATTATTTTTTGTAACTCAAACTGTGGCCTAACTTGGTTTATTTTATACACAAGTGAGGTTAAAAAAAAAGGGCACAATAGATACTAGTTGAAAGGAAGTATTTCACACTTGGAGAAAGTACATTGATTAACATTGCATTTCAACAAAGGATCTTACAGCAGCTATAACCCACACTCGAAATTCTGAATGCTACATAAGAAATTGGCATAGACAAATAATTTTAACAAAGGCTCAGCAGGGGCAATACAGATCTGCGTCAACCAGCAAAAAGCTGTTTAAGTTTTATCTTTTATACTATAGTTTCCGACCATGTTACACAGCACGCAATATAACTACATAATTTCTTTTTGAGGAGTTGGTTAAATTTCCGTTGTGGGTTGAAGGCAATTTACGATCCTATAGAACATGGCAACATTGCTGTGCCAATAAAGTATGTCATCATCACTGCAAAAGACACATTTACAGTAAAGTTATACTGTAGTTCCCTAATAGTTAAAAAATCAGTTCTGTATTTTCTGTAAAAAAAGGTCGCTTTTTTGTTCTTTGATTTTTCAACTTTTGTTTTGTTTTGTTCATGAGGCAGGTAGTATCAACAGAATACCTGTTTTATTCAGCTGGTAAAATTGAGGCAAGAAGGCTTAAGAAAGGAAACTCGCTTTGGGAATTTACACCAGTAAGAATAAAGTGCACTGAAGGTAAATTACAGAAAAATTGGGTAACATAGGAATACCATCATAGTCAAACAATCATTGATCATGCTATTGAATAAAAAGCACTACTCCTTTGACCTGTAAAAATACAGAGGAGCATGTCTAAGAGTGTCCTTCACAAGCTTTGCCATCTTTTCATTTAGCAAAGGGAGTTGGAGTTAGGGGAACTGGGTTAAGTCTTTCCAAATCTTAATCACCTGTTTGATTATTTATGCAACCTGGCTCAGATTACATATTGTCTTCCAGAAGCGAGTTGGAAAATCAACTCAATAGCAGAAATAAATGATATTTACCCATGTTTGTAATGCTGCACAGTGCATACAAGTTCTGCTGGGTTCTGTTACTGTTGATCAGGTTCAACAGTGCTGACCACAGCTTCATGAGAACATACGCATACAAATTGGCTTGAAATTAAAAGGTGTGATTCTCATCTTCATCCACTAGAGAGATCAAACACGTTTCTTTTCAATCTCACACCCAGGAGATGTAAATGTATACTTTATCAGATTATCTCTGGTCTCTAAAGGCTCTTCAGAGAAGTGTTTTTACCTATGCATCAGTTCCTGTTTTCAAATCAACTTCTTCTATCTGACAAGCGTCTATTTAAAAGGAACATAACACTAGAACCAGAATTCGTTCAGATTGTCAATTCCGGGATTGTCAAATCCACAATTGCAAAAAGGTAATTCCAACCAATAACACGAGAGACTAACAATGAATTGTAGTACTTTCATGCAGATAATGCCTGCATGACATTTTTTTCAATTTTGTCATTTTTTCGTTAAGTACATTATTCACCAGGTTTCGTTCGACTTTATGAAGCAAAATAGGGTGATGCAAAACTGTTGGCCACTGCCTGTATAATTTCGGAACTCTTGTTTGGGTGTGTCACTTACTCTACCGGTTGCCCCAGAGGAAGACAAGAAAGTACCGTTGTCATACTCCGAAGGTGTTCCTGACATGTTTTAGAGATACGATCGGTTCTGAATTATAATGAAACGCATACTATTTATTATTATTATTATTATTTATTTCTTAGCAGACGCCCTTATGCAGGGCGACTTACAATTGTTACAAGATATCACATTATACATTATTTCACATTATACAGATATCACATTATTTATTTATTTTTACATACAATTACCCATTAATACAGTTGGGTTTTTACTGGAGCAATGTAGGTAAAGTACCTTGCTCAAGTGTACAACAGCAGTGTCCCCCACTGGGGATTGAACCCACAACCCTCTGGTCAAGAGTCCAGAGCCCTAACCACTACTCCACACTGCTGCCCATATATGGCCTTCCTCAGATGTTATGCCTGCAACGTATTTGAAATTACCTGGTAATAATTTTTAAATAAAAAATAATAATAAAAAATAAAATAATAAAGTAACGTCACGTCAATAGACATACATCAAGCAAGGATTAAGTGTCAACACTAGTTTGAACAAAACCTACATGTTTTGCGTAACAACCTAGCAGCAGTATAACATGCACATAACTTTTGCAATCAGATAAACTCTTCACTAACCTTTAAACACTACAAGGCCTTCTCCACTAATTTAGCCAGGCTATTTCCTGAGCTCACGTACGCTGTTTTATGCACCTTTGGACTCGGAGCTATACCCGGAAACTCGCCTGTCTCGCCAGAACGACAATGCAAAACGGTAACCATCTGAGATGGGGGACTCTTTAACATACCAACTGCTGTCGGATCCACCGTAGCATCCTGGTATAATCTCCTCGCTGCTCAAACAACAATCCCTTTTTAAAAGCATATATCCTTTTCCCAGTTCTCCTTAGGGCGTTAATTACAACGCGTCCAGGTTCGCTGTTTGCGTAATTAAAATCGCTTTTTGTTCCCCATGTCTGAGTGTGAATCTTCCCCCAGGTTAGTGGTGGTAGTGTAGAGTTCACCCGTCTTGCTGCAGCCTCCTGCACTGTGTTGCCTTTCTCAGCTCACTCTGCTCCGCTCATCGCCGAACTCGCTAACGCGTGACATCATCCAGGAAGTGACGCCAGGATGTGGTCTCAGAGCAGAGGGGGTCACTGGGTGAACGTGAAGGTACACATCACACAAGTGCACAGCTGCCAAACCGCTTATAGTAATCGTAATTGGGCTTGTTTTTTATTTAATTTTTTCAGAGTCGGGTTTTTTTTTGTGATAGGTGAGGTGAGTTAAAAATGGTTGTACGAGTGGTTTTGGTGATTGACTGGTGTCAATGTATACGCACGTCATTAGAAAAAAATATGGAATTTGTATAGAAAGGCGGTGTTGGTTTTTTTTCTCGTGAGACTTGGCGACAATGCACTAGTGCGAACAGGACAACAAACGGAGTCTTGTAACAAATCAGAATCTACTATCCATGTTTTTGTTGTTTATTGCTGGAACGAAGTTCAAAGTGTAAGTTATCCAAATGTGTAAATGTGGATTTGAAGTCAGACAGTAAACTTGCATGTTGTCCGGAGATCGGTAGAAATGCTTAGACCCCGTAGATGCAGTTTGCTTGCTTATTTATTTATTTATTTTTAATAATAATAATAATAATAATAATAATAATAATAATAATAATAATACTAACAAGAAAAATGAATCTCCAATCAGTTAATGTTGGCGTATTGTTTCGTATCTTCTGTTGTTGCTACACTTGTGAAATACTAAGATTATTCTGTTGCCTTTTTCGTTACCCCTCCCCTTTTTCTTACCATAAAATAATAATTAAAAATAACAATAGTAGCCAGTGTACTGTACATTCATAATATTGTATTGCGTCGCACAGTGAAGAACTTATCTGAAGCAGCAGAGAGGAGCAGCAACTGGCTGTGGTTGAGACGGAAAGATTCTGGCTGGGGATCTCAAGCACAATAGAAAGAAAGAAACGCTGATGTACAGGTAAGTAAGCTGGGCTGAGTTGAGTGGGGGACGGAGGGGGGTGATGCTGGGACGCCAGAATCACCGTCGAGCCCTCTTGAGGTGTCGTGGGCTAGTCGACGAAACACTGAGGATGGAAGGTGCCCACTTGAAAACCCCAGAGATGTACCCTACTTAACTCAATCCAGACGGTTGTCATGCTGATGCGCTGGGGAGGCCGCACTGTGGTTGATCCCCGGAGCCAGCATCGCAGCCGTTGTGTGTGCTGATGCGCCAGGGAGGCAAAATAAGCTGATCCCTGGAGCCAGCATTACACTTCAGCCATTAACACCAGACAGAAGGATATCTACATCATCATATGGAAGGAAACGCAAATGGATGGAGACACATATGGATCACATTAGGTTACTGTAAAGCTACATCTTAGTTGGTGCTTATCTTGGCGAGAGCCGAGTTCAAATCAGCATGAAGTTTTAACATCTACTCTCGTGTAATGGAAATCTTTTACATTCACAATTCATAAAACATGACTGTATCTTGTTATCTATGGAGAAAATTTGAAATTCAAAAGTTCAGTGAGTACCATGCATGTATTTTTTTTTGAAATCTTGAAACCCTATGCATTCTTAAAATGTACTATGAGGGTGCGAGTTCATGTTTTTCTAATTGTAAACACACAATTAGGCTTGTGAAATGTTCAATATCTACTGAATCTGAGACAATTCATACAAGTTGTACTGAAATCCAACATTAAATAATACAAAGCCCATCATGTTGTCATATTACAGTATGTTCATGTACAGTAATATGTTCTTGTTAATTACATAGCCCACGTGCCTACAACTTTTATGCAATTAACCAGAGTATGCAATTATCATTAACATATAGTACATTTAATTGTAAACCTGATAATTACATACAAATGTGAAGCACATTTATGATTTTGAAATATTTTTACTTTACAAAATGAAAATTATACAGGCTAGACTTAAAAGGCCTTAATGGGTTTTGCGCATTTGAAAATTGCTCCCTGATATGTGTCTGTTATTCTGTCCCTTGGTATGTGTACTTCCCTGGCAACCCCAAGTAAATGTCAACAGCAGATTCAAGTAGCTTGTTAACATTAGCCTATGATATTACAAATGATTGTGTAAGCTGTGCCACTTAAACAATGTATTCCCCTTTTGTTAAGCAAAATATGACAGTCACATATTTTATCTTGTCAAATTAAATCTACTAATAACTAAATAAATCCAAGCCTAGCTTGATGTGTAGCCCACAATAAACTAGTGTCCTAGCATTTGGAGGAACATTAGCAAGACATAATTCAAGGATATCATTAGTATAGTGATATACATCAATTCCCCTTTTAAAGTTAACAGAGACATGCAAAAAAAAATGATTCAGTTGATTATTGGCATGCTGCCATAGGAAGATCTTTGTCACTTTTAATAATTACTGTAGTTTCATGTTTGGGATAAGGACATACAGTATATTAGCAATGAGCAAAGAAGTAAATTTGCTGTTTATTACTGTAATAATAAAGACCCTTTTGTTTTCAAAGTAACTCTTATTTCTTCACCAATATTATCTCACCTCGTATATATATATATATATATATATATATATATATATATATATATATATATTGTGACGATCTGCGTTCCTATCCCAGGCTTTGCTTCAATCAGACACTTGACAACCAGATGCAAGGAAACGCCGTAGCGTATGTTTATTGTTTACAGACTGAAAAAGAAAATAAAGAAAACAAAACCTAACCCAGTCTCGGGTCCTAACTAAACAAATCGTTTCCTAACTAATGACGGGGCAGGCTAAGCCTGTTACCTCGTCTCCAAAACCAAAATCGTAATCCAAATACCTTTCCAAAATGTCGTTAACCAGTTCTCACAATCCAAATGTTCTTTTTCCTTGTTTTTACTCTCCCACTCTCCCACTCTCCCACTCTCCCACTCTCCCACTCTCCCACTCTCCCACTCTCCCACTCTCCCACTCTCCCACTCTCCCACTCTCCAACTCAGCTCCTACCATCACCCTCGTTCAAGCATTCAGCAAACGGACATTTTAAATGGTAACCAATTAAATTATTAAACAATTGACAGGTCATTAAATTGGACAATTAATTTGACCTGGAGCCAGCTTTGACTCCAGTAGCTTCCCCCTGGTCCTATTGTCCCCCAGGTATTGTCTCTGCATAATATTAAACATTTAAACCATACTTTTTCCCATTTGTATTTGTACTTTCCTTACCACACAGTTATTATTTACAAAGTGTATTTTTTTTAACCCATTCATTTTTGATCCCAAACACTTTTTATTAATTTTCTTTGTTTACCAACCAGTTGGTTTATGTTGTCATTCACCTTCCTTTAACCAATCCCTCACTATATATATATATATATATATATATATATATATATATATATATATATATATAATTATATGATGCATAAGTCCTTTATTTTTAGTTAAAATAGGCTAAGCAGCCACAGGAATACCGGAGAATAATAGTAGTAATAATAATTTGTTATATAAGCACACTCTAAATTGTTTGTAATTATTCAAAACATTTCGTCCCTTTTTTAAAAAAACAAAATGACAGGGACCACAAATTATTAAAACAATCTTTATTCTTTATTTAAAACTTAGAACATAACATGTAAAATGCAATTGTGTAACAGATAAACTATGATCAAAAAGTGCAGAGGGGCTTACACAGGTCTTTCGCCAGACCTGCCGCTATTTCTCGGTGTATGTATTTATTTTGTGTTTCCTCTTAGTGTGTAGTCTGGATTTGAGTTTCACCCCACAACGCTATGACAGCTCTGCTTTCTTGCTCTCCCCAGTTCATGCCGGGGTTGTCAGAAGCAAATAAATAAATAAATAAATGAAATGAAATAATAATAATTTGTAAATAAATATATATATATATTGTGTTTTTTTTATTGTGGATTGTGTTTTTAAGCTAATCATTGGTACAATCAAAATATTTATTTAAATAAAATTTAATACAAACAACAAAAAGACAGTGTGTTAAAGCGTGTTTGAAACTAAACACAATAACTAAGTGGTTTACAATAAAATAACTGGGAAAAACACAATCCAGGATAGTTTTTGTATAAAATTATTTTTGATAGCATTTTTTTAAAATAATTCTCACCGATCTACTCAAATATTACTTTTTTGTTTCTTTGACGTCCACTGGCGTCTGCACCTGTTTAACAAAGCAAAAAAGTTATAGTCAAAAGTTTACATAGCCCAGTGTATGGATATTTGGGGTATGTGCACTTTTGACCACAACTTAATTATAAAACGTAGATATTTACAAATATGCCCCAATATAAATAGTTAATACATTCAAATATTCAGGTCGCTGTTGTCTCAAGTCGTTCTTCTCTTGTTGTGGCGCTGCAACAGCACTGCAGCTTCTTCCTATTTAGATTCCGTGAGGGAGGAGCTGAGAGGAACTTATGTTGTGCGTGTCCTAAAGTCAGGTGAGTTAATACTGCCTTTCGGATGGACCTAAGCTGGCCCTGAGCCACGTCTTTGGTTGGCTGTTTTTATGTGTCCAAACCCAAGAATATTGCAACTTACTGTCAACTACCATGTGATTTCAAAAAAAGCAATTCATTTACACGCTGCATACCAGGTCTTGGTGGTTAGTCTTCGGTCTATTATTATTATTATTATTATTTATTTCTTAGCAGGTGCCCTTATCCAGGGTGACTTACAATTGTTACAAGATATCGCATTATTTTTACATACAATTATATTATTTTTTACACATTATTTTTTACATACAATTACCCATTTATACAGTTGGGTTTTTACTGGAGCAATCTAGGTAAAGTACCTTGCTTAAGGGTACAGCAGCAGTGTCCCCCACCTGGGATTGAACCCCCAACCCCCCGGTCAAGAATCCAGAGCCCTAACCACTACTCCACACTGCTGCCCCAGTCTAGTAGAAACAATCTATGCAATCCATTAGCTGTAAACTGCTATATAGCAAAATCGCTAACATTCATTTGAATACATATAGGAGGATGTGTGGTCCAGTGGTTAAAGAAAAGGGCTTGTAACCAGGAGGTCCCTGGTTCAAATCCCACCTCAGCCACTGACTCATTGTGTGACCCTGAGCAAGTCACTTAACCTCCTTGTGCTCCGTCTTTCGGGTGAGATGTAGTTGTAAGTGACTCTGCAGCTGATGCATAGTTCACACACCCTGAAAGTCGCCTTGGATAAAGGCGTCTGCTAAATAAACTAATAATAATAATAATAATAATAAATGCAAAATACATCCCTGATACATTGTATTCTGCAATATATAAAATGTGTACATCCCTGTCGTAACTCAGTAGTCACAATTCACAAGGGAGCAGATCTGAAAGTCTTTTAAGCTCTGTTTCAACTCCGCCATTCTTAAGTACGTGCATTCTTGTTTACTTCAGCGTATAAATAATAATCAGTAACATACTGGCACATTCAAAAAAATCTAATTGTAATAAAAACAAATTTAGCTGTGTCTGTTAAAAACATAATATTGGTTCTCCACAAGGTTACATTTCCTTCTCTAGTTGCTAATTGTGTTTCTCATTTGCTGTCCAACCCTACTGTATTTATTCTCAGAAGTTTCAGGTCAGTTCATTGAACAGTGTCTGGCCTAGCACATATTACAACTAGACACTTGAGCTTGAAGGTAATTGTTACAACATCCCCAACAGGATAAGGTCAGTTACTTATCTAACAACTCAGTCATTCTCTCTTGGGTTAATTATTCCAGTTAACCCTCCTTCAATTAAAGCTTGATAGCTGTGTTTCCACTTTGTTAATGGAGGGTCCTTACTTTTATACCCCAGGGGGAAAAGCTGATATTAACATATTTAATCTATATAGAACCTGTTGTGGTTTAAATATTTAGAATGCTTTGTTGTTTACATTCAGTGTGAGATCTACACTCTCAGTGTGACAGGTTCCAATGTTCTGTTGTTGTTAGTTTTACATTTTCAGTGAAAGATCCCAATAGGTAATCTACTAGAAGCTTCCATATTGTTATAATATTATATCTATTTAGAACCAGATGTGTGCAGCAGACTTTCCCTTTTGATGTGAAACTGTCTGCTTGAGAGAGTGCTTTGACTGGAAAAACACAAACTCTGTACTGGAGACTTTTGTGAAAGGAGAGAATACAAAGTTGTAGTTAAGAAGAAATAAAATAATAATAATGAACTGGAGTAGAAAATGAAAGCAAACCAACACATATAATATAAAACTAATTGTAATTGAAACATTGCTGTCATCTTCAATGGGACCTCAGAAGAAGAAAAAAAAATATTAAAAGGTGTATAATTAATAGACAATTTTAGTATTGAGCTGTGAAAGTAATTGGTAGAACTGTAGAAAAGCTGACTTTCTCCATCACTACTGCACTTCAGCTTGCTAAGGACTGAAACATAAAGACGGAGAACAAAAATCAATGTAGCTAATCCTCAGGACTTGTTTACAAATCCTTCCTTGGAATCAATAAAACTGTCTGATAGCCATTACCTTGATCGTTTATTTCTATAGAGATTTAGAAAATTGCTAATAGTTTCTGTTCTATCTACCAAGTCAATAAATCAAAAGATATTGCTCTGGAGGATGCTTGTCAGGTCAAAATGCAGCTAAGATCCATGAGCTTTTCATGCAAACTTTTTCTCATTAAATGGAGTCTTGCAGTGTGAAGGCACTGTGAAATGTATGTTGTGTAATATCAGAGATGCCAAGACATGCAGTTCCTGTTGTGACATGCTTGCAGCCTTTTATTATTTCCTGGGCTTTATGCCAATTTGGAACAATCCATAGATATCATAGCCCTAAACACATACATATATTTTAAAAGTGCTATCTTTTTATATTGTGAAAAAACTGTATGTTGAAATTTAATAATCATGATCCAGTGGTCTACTGAAATTAATATTGATAATAGTCTTGTATTGTAGGTGTTTATTTGGACTGCAACAGTTTTGTTGAGTAATTAACGAACAGACAAAAAAAAAACCCCACCCAGTTTATTCCCAGCACGAGGCAGTACGTTTTATCTCTGAAAAGTGCAAGCATATTGTATATGTAATACAGAAACCAGTTTAATACACGTAACCAGTAACCACTGGGACTGGAAGAAAACAACGATAAAAAAGACTACAGAAGAGGCAGAAGTCTAATTTGAAACCTGAATCCTAAGGAACATGGGAAAAACACCTTAAATGTGAAGAACAGTGGAATAAACTGTTACACACACTGCAACAGCTCCAACTTATTTACAGACAGGTCAAAGAGAGTAACACAGGCTTACTCTGCAGAACTCAACAAGCTGATATAACGTTTTCCAATACCCCTTTTCTTCAGATTCAGACTTTGTGTGAATCGCCTGAACAGCTGATGTTACAGTGATGAAAAGAGATTGCCATCTTGTACAAAGAGGGTTATGTCAAATGTATACTCATTTAAATACTCACAGGAAAACAATACTGTAAATGGTCCTGCATGCAGCATTTTAGAATATTGCAACATATTTTGAAATGTAGTGTGAAATATATTGAAGCATTAAGGAGATGTCAGAGTTTTAAGCACAGACAGAGATCAACAGGGCGAAGCAACCTAATGTACAGGCAGAGACTGAGCGCAAACTCAGCCAAGCCCAGATCATAACCACTGCTGAAAAGAGGCATAATACTGTAGTTACAGGCCAGCAGTGAACTTTGCCTTTACATGCACTACTTTCTTTACACCACAGGGGGCAGCAGTCACTCATGCTGTGCCTCTCCCCCCACTGCTCCCCACTAGAAAAGAACATAATACATTTCAGAAAATCTACTGCAATATTTGGCAGGAGATATTTAAATATATTTCTGAAAATATCACATTATATTAAGAAAAATATCTTAATATTTGAAGCTCTGTATTTTAAAGGGTAGTGCCTGACAAAACCATCCACAGTCTCAGACTGAGAACTCAGGTTCACAATTAGGAATTACATTGCACATCTACCAGTAATTTGCCTTTCAACTCTTTATGCATAAGTCACATATAAAGAGTGATCACTGTATTTGATTACATTATGTTTCACATTAAATAATGGAATTCAAATCTGTATTATAAATGTATTTTCTGTTTGTAATACGCTGGATTCTTTTACTAAATCCTCATGAGGTATGCTGTTTTTAAAATAACTTGGAAAGCTCCAAGAGCTTATCTATTAATACAACATAATGCAGGTGGATTTGCTTTAACATTGTGTAATCTTGGAGAAAATATTTACTCCTAGTGTTTTGCAGATAGATGTACTATAAAATGAAATGCTGTATTCAGGGGAAGAGGTATTAATTGTTATTTTCTTTTAGTTTTAATCCCCTAGTTAAAATTTGGAATGAGTACACAGTAAACCCATTCGGCAAAAAATAATAGAATTGATCATTCAGTTACCGTTTACAAGATTTGGCCTTGATGTAGCAGGAAGCTAATTTTCCACATGATTGGTTTTATGTCCACATTGAGGATTTAATGTATGGTTTTCACAGCTAAGATTTCTCAAGTCTAGAATTCTTGCACAAGGCTCAGATCTAATTCAGGATTTTGGTTTGTTTGCTGTTTAAACAAATATAGCTTTTGCTATTTTCTCTTGTCATACCCATCAATTATATTACTGGCTTCTTTAATAATTAAAACTAATAACATGTGACAGGCATTTTTTCAGGTTTGAAGACACTGTTCATGCTATCACTAGAGAATAAAACAACAGACTCAAATCAGGCTTTTAAACTACCAAAAATATGAATATGTCTTCATTTTTATTAACCTTGGGCAGCACATACGGATGTCGAAAACAGTATTCTTGGAAACAGTTGTTTGAAACCAGTTATTTAAACTACAGTATGTTATTAAAGTAGGACAGTGGATTTAAAGTGTTGAAGGATAGGGCATTACAATATCTTTTTTACTTTATTTTACTAACCTTATTGAACCTTGTGCTGCTATTGTGGTAGATGATGACCTATTAGATTCCTAACATATTCATATTGCTGTACTGTTAAAGTACATTTACAAATCAATCGATTTCTATTTTGTTCCTTTATGTATCCTTTCTGAAAACGACAGTACAGGTGATTTATAGCATGCAAGTGAAACATGCATTTTAAGGGATGCTACAGATAAATTACTGATTCGAAAGTGATCTTCCATTTCTACTCCTGTTCATCAAATATACTGACTACCGTTGTATTTTTTATGTACAACTAAACAAAAAGACACATGAAGGCGATTATTCAAACCACAAACTGTAATGACAATGTGCTAACAGAATCTAATAACCTTTCAATCCCCCTTCTAGACAAAACTGGAACTGAATTTTGGCTACCATATGCATATTGCAGCCCCAAAACCATTTTACACCATCAAAGTCATGTTGTCACAAATTTATCGCACCCTCAGAGCCAGCCAGTCATACTGTAGTTATTACAGCACGTGTATTGCACCAGACATCGTATTATACAATATAATAATAATATTTTTGCATTATTGATACTAGGCATCTTCAAGGAGCTCCTAAATGTGTTTTTAATGTGATAATGAACTATATGTCAATAACAGGATTCTGGATAAAATGACACTATTTTGATAATAAGTATCACAGCAAGCTGTGAACAGCATAGAAGCAACAGTGCTGTGCTTAGGGATTAGTCTGCTGGGGAATGCATTAGCCACTGAGTTTACTAAAGGTTAGCCCCAAGAGGACTGCATCTGATCTGCAGGGAATGTTTATTTGATAGATTATCTAATAGGATTCTTAGCTGTTCTACAATTGTTTACTGGGTCTAATTCCATTAATTGTTGATTAATACATCTTTAAATAGCATCAAAACCCTTGGTGACTAGGGTTTTAGTTTCTAAAAATATAATAAAATAAATTATTGCAACATTCAAAATGACGAAACTACAAGAGGATGTGACAGTTTGAGGGAGTTGGGACAAGGAGTTCTCTTCAGCCACAGCCTGCGGGTGGATAGATTGCCCATGTTTTGTGACACATTTGCATGACACAGACAAACACAGATTGCGTGGGCTAACTTGATTTACCAGAGCTAATCTTAGACATGGGATTTTGTCTGCATCCAGTATTGCTTTATGCTAAGATACGGTTTCCCACAATTGTTCAAGATTTATAAAATATAAGTCATTGATAATACAATGTCTTGGTACCAATCAGTTCTGCCCTGTTTTAACACAAGTTTCCACAGGCTGTGCAGGAGCTAAACAAAGCAATTCAACTCAGACATCCTCTACACACATCCACTATCCCAGCCAGCCTTACAATGTATTAACACACTTGCATTCTATTCCACAACAATAGAATGTGACAAATGTTTGCCTCAGCAGATACTATAAGATACACTACTTTTTTTTTTTTTTTTTAACCAGTGTAACAAACTTGCCTTTATTATTTAACTCCATCATAGACCTAGGTTTATTAGATTAATATAAAAAATGTCATAATTATGTGCATGCACATAATGCATTAACCTCACAAGCCCATTATTTAAATATTAGCGTTTTAGATGACAAAAACACATGAAAAAAAAAAAATCTTTATGGGACTTTCACTGCCTAAAGCCACAACACTGACTGCACTGCACTGCCTGACTGCAAAGTAAATGGAGCTGTCAAACAGCACTCTTCTGAATTGTAGTCTAGTTCATCAGTGGTTGGCACACTACTGATGTCTGGTCATCCATTGGCCTTCTGATATAATTTAATCTGCAAAACTGACATCCCAGTGCTTTACTATACTTAAATGTGATTCACCTTCCTTTCAATCTGCTTTACAGTGCTTTACCACACCTTGCAATGCTTTTACCATGACACAGGGAAACCGCAGTAAACTTTGATATGGATTTCTCTAAAAACTTCTAACTTATAATCAGCACTAATATCGGTCTACTTGCAGTAACGTTATCTTTGGTAAGGCAGAGCTAATCAGGGTCTGTTACCAGTTTTAGTGCTCTTAAAAGCACTCTTTAAAATGTTCTGTGAAAATACAAATAGAAATGCTTTTTACCATATCACTGTTCTTGTGGTATCACATATCTTATACATCCGTTGAAGGTGGAAATGACCTAGATATTTGAAAGTCTATCAGTGGTTCTGTCAGTCACTTGAAGTGTGTGTGTGCACGTGCGTGTGTGTGTGTGCGTGCGTGCATGTCTGTATCTCAGTGACTTCTATTCCATTAGCTCCCCTGACCTGCTGCGCATTGTGGACGGTTCTAATGTATGATCACACTCAGTCGAAGCTGATCTACGGTACTCAAGGGGGTATTTGTATTATGAACCACAAGTAAATTGACTTGCAGTGACCTAATAGAAATTGGAGATTCAATCCAAATCCCATGCTATGAGATATAGTGCAATCTGTGGCAATTGCATTAATCTGACAATCATCATCTCTCTCTCTGCCTCAATGGGTCTATGTTTCCTAAGCCCCTAAATAGATCCATAGGCAGGTACACATCCTTAGAATCTAAGAGGGATCAATCAGCAGCGATTGAACCGTAATAACATCATATGTGGGGAAAATGTGATGTTTCACTTCTTGTGTAACTTTTGCCCACAAAACTAGCTTCCAGCGGGGTAGGTTGGGTCTTATTACCTGCAGCACAGGAAGGGAATATAGGAGATCAAACCAAGCACTTCCAAATTCACAGAGTTGTGAGGATATTATGCCAAAAAGACATGATGCTTAAAGCTTTGGCTTTTAGCAACGAAATCCATCCAAGTCTAGTGGGTCTATTTTAGTGCTCTAAACAGAGTCTTTAAAGTTAATATTGAGTATAATATTTGGCTCTGCCTTTAGCAGTCCTGGATATTTCATCAACCTTCAAAAGGAGATTGCTTGGATTTCAGATACAGTATCACTTATATTAACCATCAGCCTACCGAAATGTTTTTGTTTTTTGTTTTTTTTTGGTCCCCCAGAGCTGTCAGTTTTCCTCCTAGAGGAAAATACATGTGGTATTAGTTGAGCGTAAAGGTATTTGATTTTGGTATAATACCACCCTCTGCTGGACAAATAGTTACTGCAGTGTGAAATCTTGTTACTGCAATATGCTATTTAAGATTTTTTTTCTTATGTTTATAAATTAAAGCTGTGTTTTCTGGCACGACAGCTTGAAACTGCTAGATATTTAATATCAGTTTAGTAACTGAAACACCATTGTTAAAAAGCACACCGAGACAGCAGATTAAATTACATTAGGAAAGCCCCCAGAATGTATTCAACTGAACTGGCTGATTATATGATCTTAGATTTCAATTTTTGCACCAAACACTCAGATTGTTAAATGTGTCATGATCTGTTAGTTACTTAAAGAGGTTCTTGAAAGGAGATGCAAATGCCAGTGCTCATATCCTGCCATTGTCTTCTGCATATAATAAAAGCAAACAAACTATTTTATTTCAAAGGATCAGATGACCTGGTAGTTTGAGACAGAAAGAAAAAAAGAAAGAACTAACTCTTTTTTTACCAGTGACTTTTACAAAGATAATGCTGTGAATTCTTGAGTCACAAGATTGAGTCGAGGTTGTGTAATGAATTTCTCAGTGCAGTAAGGGGAGCTGCTGGACCACAAAGCAACTGAACAGAAATAAAACACCCACACACATGCCAAGCCTCAAGGACTGTGTCAAATCACTGTTAACATATCATAGGCTTCTAAAGTCTACCTATACAGATTGTGTCTGGACAGTCCTAGAATTAAACAGCTATGAAGGCTGGATAGCTGCTGTTTCTAGTGGCCAAAGGTTGTCTTTACTAGTCTCTAGTCATATTTATTTAATAAAGATTTCACTGTAGATTTGGGCAAAAGACTCAACATCCATGCATTAAATGCACAGTATGATCAATAAAAAATTTAATTAAAAAACTTTGGTGCTCGAGGGCTGTTTATTTTCTTTGCCTAGTTAACCCCACTCAACCCCTTTGTTCACTAATGAGAATGGAACAATGAGAATAGATAATTGTCCCCTCTACAAAATAGGCTAATAACCTTAAAAAGCAGGATTTCAGACAATGCAGTGTGTGATAACCCCAAATGCAGAATGACTGGGTGATCTATCTGCTCTTCATTTTATCTCCCAAACTGGGTATGCCATTGAATGTTATAGTCTCTCCTGTTTTTAACAGTACTGTAAAGGAAATACGGTATTTCAGTTGTGTATCCTGGATAAATATATATTTTTAATAATAAGATGACATACAGATATGGAAGGCCCATTGTTTGTCACCTGAAACAATTAAAGAGAAATATTTATTTGCACCCCCCACCCCTGGTGCTGCAGACCTGTTGAAAGTGGTAAGGCCATTTACGTCAAACTGGTTTTGTAACAATGAACAAAACCGAAGTGACTTGCCTTCCTCCACAGTGAAATGTACAGCAAATTATTTTATCTTCATGCTTTTGTTAAAAAATAAACTCTACCTTAACATATAATCCGCACGAGCATCCTGACACAACAAAAGGTCACACATTCCCATTAATAATGTATAATAGCACCAATTAACATTTCATCAACCTGAGTGACACTGAAACAGTTTAACAAGGTACCTAAGATAAAAGGACTGACTCCCTAATTACTTGTAACAGGACCTCCTGACCCATTGCAAGAGCCTTTCCTGTTCTTTCATCCAAATGTTAACCTAATGAGGGAGGAAGTGGCTGGTATGAAACTGTGCCGGGGCAAAAGTGCAGCGCCACCAGGTGTCCCAAGGGAAACATTCCCCTTTTTTCAAACAGTCAATGATCAATATTTCATCACGTACTTTTTTTGTGTGAGTATACTATTGTACAGTACGTTTCCTTCTGTCAGGTTATATGAGAGCCTCATTAAAGGGTTAGGTCTCTTTTTGCCTGGTGTTCTGTATGTTTGAGGTTTTGTGGTTGAGCATTAAATCAGATTTGACCCCATAAGAGCAATTATAAATCTATTTGATAAACATTTATACACATGCACGCACAACCATTGTAGACAGACTGATTTTTCAAACACTAATGATATAATAAATACAATATAAAATTAAAATAAAAAATAGATAGAAACAAGAATGAGTAAAACATATCCCAAATAGCATTTATATTAACAGTTAAATTGATCTAAATACAGACAATGTTTAAATATTGCATTTATTTTACTTGCATTTGAAGACACAGATACACTTTTAAACTCACACACACTGTTAGAGGTTGCTTTTTTAATCTTTTGAACTTTGGCAGTATTTAGATTTGCTACCGTTTAGATCTATTGAATAGATTCAATAACCCTAATATATTGCTGTCCTTTTTCCATGGTATTTGTATTAAGGGATTCATGGAAAATAATCCCTGTAGGAAAACACTTGTAAGATTAATATAGAATTAAAAGGTGGCGCTATTTAGTCTGCCACTGTTTTGATCATTAAATTAGACCACAGTTATTTTCATTCACTTTCATGAATATCAATCTGAATTTTATTTATGCAATAAAGCTTTGTGAAAAGGGCCATATACGTACAAAGCTGAATAGGACTATTTTGTCCGTGATTACTGTATATCTTAAGTAAAAACAATTACTTAAGTAAAAATACATTGTCATGGAGCAGTGTTTAAATGCAATTGAAAATGTGTGAAAATCACATTTATTAAACAATCATTTCAGCCCTGGGGTTTGAGGTCATAGCTTGTATTTCATCATTTCAGCCTTTTCCAGTCAGTTGGGTTTTGTTCAGCTGTATATCTGCTAAAGGTCTGCTTGCTGCTCACTGACAAGACAAATATTTAGCTGAGCACTGTGTACAATTAATCATTGTACACATAGAGGCAGTTGCTAACTGACTGTACATGTAACCACAAGTATGACAAAATCACCTTAATGGTGCACATACATTATGTAGATGTAAAAAATAGTATGTTCTAGGTAAAAGGTGTTGACTGCCTGAATGCTCTACTGTCTAAATATACTCAAAACTGAATAAAAATGTCTTTTAAGCACCCGATTTAATTGGTGTGCAATGCTTGCCTATGCTTTCTTGTACTTTCACTGGTAACTTGCAAACCTAGAGGGGTTCACTTTTATCTTCTTCTGGCATGAGGGACTGCAGTTGTAACAGCATGGTTGCTACAAGTACATGTAATCCTGCTTGGTGGCAGATTCCTGCAACAAACTGACCACTTAGATTGTCAAGCCTAGATTCTGGATGCCTTGTATGATTGCACCTGGCAAGCTGGGGGGTGTCTCCTGCCTGATCACAGCACAGATAGAGTTTCAACAGGAACTAATCTACCTGCTTTCAGCACCTATCACTTCCAGTGACCTAGAGAAGGGAGTAATACAAACACTGTGTACTGTGACATAGAGGGGGGTATCAGCTAGCAATTAGAACCCTTTGCCCAATGCATTAGTCCAGGAGAGACCGGTGGAACCTTCCCCTCATACAGCTAAGTCAAACAGAGAAGATGTGAAGCATGACCAGCCCTCCGCAATCCCACCTGAGTCATGTCACAACTGGCATAATAAAGACAAACATGACAGGACACTTTAAAACAACACCTATTTGGAATGGCGTGTGCTTTCTAATGGTTTCAGAGGCATAGAATGAGACTAGTGTTGTATTGTTTTCAGGGGCTTGCTAACAAAGTGGATAGGAGGAACAACACAGAAAAGGGTCTAATGACAAGACTGCAAAACACACAGTCACGAGCAGAGCAGGGCAGGGGTCAGGCCTGTGATGGAGGGAGTGTGAAGGAATTCGCCTTAGTTTCCACACAGTCCGATCTGCTTCATCTACAAGTCCTGTTGCAGCATGAAGTGACAGCACAGAAAAACCCAGCCCAGCTAACACAACACTCAACAGAGAAATGGGGTTAGGGTTAGACAAGCAGTGCATGAATCATTTGTACAGGGTGTGCACGCTTAGTTGAAATTAGGTAGAGATTGCTCTGCAAGCAAGTACCATCAAGGACTTGAAGTACTCATAAAGTTAGAAGATCTTTTACATATCGTAGATGTGAATAATGCTGCTTGGATATATTCTAAGACAGTTTAGCATAACCAATTTGGGATTTTAAATAGCTTTGCATAGTATTTGTAATCAATTATAATGCGTTCCTGTGTTCTGTGTTTTGTGTAAACCATGCAAAGTAATTATATTCTATGTGTGTGAGAAGATATCCCGTCTTAGACCTTCTTGTAAATTAAAATACTGCATCAGATATGAAGTCAAATGTAGTGAATATGTTCTACTGCATATAAACACCTGAATCCTAAGCCCACTCTAAGCCCAGTCAAGTACTATTGACTTTATCTCTACATTTCCAGTTATGCTTTAACAATGGGTAATAGGGGATTTTAAATGTTTCTGCAGCATGTCAGTAGTTGCAAGAACTTGTTAGCGTTCTGATTCCTTTCTTGCTAATTTTTGTTTTGGAGCTAGGGTGGAAACGTGAAGCTGAGCAGGGTTGTAAAATAGCAGCGCGCCATGTTGCACTGGTGTCAGCTTAGATTGTAGTGCTGAGCTGGGAGAGGTTCTCAGGTGAGCGGTAAGCTGTGATAAATGCTAGGAAGGTCATAGGATTAGAGGTGGGTGGCCATATTTAACATAGCGCAAGAGACAAGGTTGAGCATTTAGCTGGCGAGTGAGTGATGGCTGTGACAGCCCAATTACCAGGGGGCATTCTCAAGGATGCCCTTGCAAAGAAAAAAATAAATACAAAAATAGGCAATACATTATGAAGCAACATCAGCAAACCATACATACAATACAAATATGAACAAAATACTATTAAATATTAAATACATCCTTGACATCCCTTCTAAAGTTTACCATGATAAATTCGCACAATAATTTTGTGGTTTCCCCATGCTTTTCCAATGGTTATACTATGCATTTACTATAGATTACCATGACTTGCCAAGCTTTTTAATAGGCTTTATCATACCCCCTTGGGCTTTACAATGCTTGCCTATGCTTTTCCATGAATTCACTATGCGTTTTTACAGTTTGCTATGATTTTACTATCATAAAACTTTGTAAGGGATGGCACACATAGGGTTTCATTCAGATTGATACCCTTACCAAATGATCTTCAAGGACAAAGTTATGGGTCTGCACTAAGGGGCAATGCAAGCCATTGGTAGAAAGGTACCACAGTCATATTCTGACATACCAATGGTATCACAATGCTATAGAGCAATACAAACATGCAATCCATTGCAGTACCAGGGCCCCTGTATTAGTGTGCTACCATATCAGGACCAGGGCATTTTTGGCCATATAAATGGGAGAGAAGGAATCTCAGCTGCAAATCTACCTCCCGACCAGGAAGGGCGCTATGTAAATTTGGTGGTACACATTAACAGGGATAGGCCGACTCGATGGCAGGATGGAACCGGAAGGGGCGTAGCTATAAGGCTGCTCAATAACACTATTGTGATCAGCTGTGTTGCATGCAGCAATTGGATAGAGCGTGGCACCGCACTGATCACAGGGAGGAGTTTAGCAGTACAAAGGGGACACAGCTACTTGAGTACGGGACCTTACACTGACCCTGACAAGCCGGAGTGCTGTTTGTTTGGTTTTTATTTTGCAGACAGAGCCAATGGGAGCTGTCGTTACTGAGCCAGCACAAACACCCAGAGCACCTGCACTATCACAGCACTACAAAGGAGTACAGCACCATGGAGCATGAGCACTGGCACCCTGGACACTGTATACATTTGTTTGTTATTTATTGTGTGGGACTGCAAGCCCGGAGTATAGTTCCCCAATACCATTGATGGTAGAGCGGAACCACTTGAAAATAAAAGAACAATTGTAAATAAAACCACCGTTTGGACCTTCTATTGGTTCCCACACAACTCACATCCTGAAAGACCACTACTGACAAACATGAAACCAAGCTAATTTCTTCTGACTTGGTGTTGATACAAATTGAATGCTAGTTTACTTAGCTGGGTTTTATCCTTTCTGGCCTACCTTTTTTAGAATGCACAGGTGTTCACTTAAAGAGATATTACTGAACTTCTCACCTGAAATGACACTAAGGGCAGATAGTGCAGGTAGAGATCTTTAATCCATGTTGCATGATTCAAATAGGTCAGGCTGAGTTAAATTCAATAAATCATGTCTGAAACCCAAAAAGCCATTCAGGATGCACTGTGATAACACATAACTCCCAATTGCATCACAGGGATTAACTATAAAGACCAAAACAAATGTTTTAGGAACTTTCTGGTGTAAGCTTCTTACCAAGAGACTTAGCATCGTCTGGTCCTTTGAAACAAACCCACACCCACACAAGCATTCAAACTATTCTGAAATCTGGGTTTTGATAATCTATTGCTTGCTTATCAGCAGTTTAGAGGCGACCTGTCCAAACAACAACTGCGTATCTAGCTGGTGCACTTTGAACATTATTGTCAGGCAGCAGTTGGAAAGGATCAATAGGTAATCACTTTTTAAAAGCTGAAGTTGCAGTGATTGATACGTGTAATTGTAGTAATAATCTATTTTTGTATCTCAATGATAACCTTCACCTTTCCATTAGGAGAGGTGTTAATTGTTAATTGACATTTTCTTTCAATCCACTACTTGTGATGCTTGCATGTGAGCAATTAACATTGCAACCATTTGTTACACAATTTGTATTCACAAGTTAATAGCAAATTCCTTAAATGGTAAGCAATCCTAAATCAAAATTCTAGTTGTCATTCCTAAATATATTCAATTCCAACTACTGGGAGTTGGAGTTCTTTTAAAGAAAATTTATGTCAAAGATTTATTTATTTTTTACCCTGGATATATATATTACTATATATATATATATGTAAAAGTTCTTAATTGTTTTTTCCTACAAGGACTCAACCTCCCAGAAGGAGCTTGACCTGTAACAGATGCGTCCCTCCAATGGGAAGCACAGCATTGAAAAGAGTGTGAGATGTTTCAACTGATTAGAAACCTTACATTGCACCAGTAAAATCTACTGTCCTGAATTTAAACAGTGCTCCTATTTGAAGGGGTACCTAAAATTAAAACAAGTGTCATGTAATGTTGGAACAAAATAATAAAGATAATTGTGTCCAATTCATAAATCGGTAAAAAGTGAACAAATATGCTATCTTATGTGTTTAATGTTCAATCAATACAAAATATCCAGTTACGTCGAAAACCTTTTTAAAATCCTCAGAAGTGAGTCAACACCTTTATAACCTATTCCTTGTGTCTTGGTAGTATCTGTTGTCTATTTAATCAGCTTTTAGCTCGTCCTGGCAATGCTGATAGTGGTTTGATGACAATCTTAAAATGACTGGAGGTTTAAATGCTTCTGGTGATAAGAGCACAGTAGCTTAGCAGAACTACCATACCATCATTGGCCTCCTACCTCGGAGCCCCCTGTGAAATACCTGGCAGCATATGTTAGTACCTGCATGTGTCTTAATCCATTCAATTTCTGTTTTCTTTCTGCTTAAGCGCAAGAGAACAATTGTGAGAGATTGTTGGAACACACCTGTGGATTGGCAGATCTGTTGCACAGCAACCTGGCATAAGCAACCATGGCTCCCCAACGTCGCAAATGGAATTAGAGAAAGAAATTAGCTGCCTAAGAGACCTAACAAACAGGGCTGTAGATAGAAACATTCTGCATGCTCAAAACAGGAAAGCAATTTCTGGACCCATGCCAGCAAGCTAACAAGCCGGGACAGTAAAATATCTGCAGCGAAACACACAGGCTTATAAGAGGTTTTTTTTATGGCATTGGTTTGATTTACCAAAAAAAAAAAAAAAAAAAAGTTATTTAAAAACCAATTTCCTCCCTATATGTTAAGACATCAGTCAACAGAGAATTAGCCGATATTATTTATTATTACTTAGGTAACACTCAGATTGTATTGTTTTTATTAATACACCTATAAAATATTTAGCTATAAAATGCTTTAAGCAGTGTACATACTTAGTTGTCAATCATTTGTTAATCCAAAAATTTATATCTCACAACAGCGATTAGTCATTTCCTGACAACTGAAGCACACGTGGCAAATATTTCAGACCACCATGCATGCAGAATGGACTAAACGGGAGGACTTGCAAGCTATGTTTATTTAGGATTCCTTGGCATATGAAAAAAAAACCAGGCTCGTACACGTCATGTGAACTTATTCAACTTACAATTTTAACTGTGCACCACAGGGCACATCTCCTGAACTGTGAATTAAACAGTGATTATTATTCAGATAGAATTTCACCAAGCAGGTTCTGTAACCATGGTGCATTATAAGGGATAGAAGGACTTTGAAAAACAATGCTGAACCTTCAGTACTGCTTGCTGGTGATTTAAAGGCTATCGAATCATATACTATTGCTTACTAATTCAAATTTACATTTTAAATGTACTGTATATTTGAATCTCCAAATCGGACTGAACATTATAGCCTTTTCTTTGTTCTGTTTGGCATTGTCATACTGTAATGGAATGTACACATTTATGGTATATAAAAAGAGACATTGTGAATTCTCTCTCTCTCTCTCTCTCTCTCTCTCTCTCTCTCTCTCTCTCTCTCTCTCTCTCTCTCTCCATACACATATGTATTGTACATATACATACATACACAAATATTCTTAGCCAGTGCAGGATTTTCATGCTGTAGGATTACTTTTAATATTCCTAGGTACCTCAAAGATTAGGTATTTATATTTACATTTTCAAATGGTATATAAATACTCAAAATATGTATATATTTGGGGGGAGTACATTTTACGATGGAAAAGCACAACCCCACAGAAAATCTCCCCACTCAAACCTGATTTAAAACAAGTGTCTTTACTGTTCCATTAAATCGTTGATCTGAGATGTGATTTGGAATTTGTCGCTTTATCAGTATCCACGTCATCTGGCAGGTGAGGGGGGTGCTGTGAGGCCCTCATTAACGACTGTTTTGAAGTAGCCGCTATCTCTGCCAAGGATATCTAAGACAAGTTGTACAAGCCTGATTATTCTGATCATAATCACATACTTCACCCTCATCTGGGCCATGTGCCTAACTTGCTCTTGGTTGCTTTAGAAATGAAATGCTGTTCAAAGAGTTTTAAAAAAAGTAATTACACAGTGCCCCGATCTGCAGGTCCTCTCAAAAAAACCAAAACATAACATGTCAGGAGGGTCTTTTACAAGGTAAACAGTCCAAACTGTATTTTTTTTTCAAGAATGCCCTGCAATGTAATTGCCACCTGTTGTCCTAGATTTCTAAGTTCTTTTATTTTAATGTTAATTTAATTTTATGTAAATCTGCATAAAATATTTAGTTTATCCACTAAAGTATGGCATTTGCATTCTATCTTTTCATATCAATCTTTTTTTGTATATACTTGATGACTGGTTCAAAGCAATCCATACATCAAACTAGTCAATTATGATTGTCTTAGTCAACAACCATTATGTGTATGTAGGTGTGTGTACTGGTATGGTTATGAGTATGGTGGTCACTGGTATTTTGATAGGGGAAATAAAGATATTAAAATATTTGACAATTACTCATTTCAATATGTGTCAATCGATATATGTAGTTCTATATTGTTGTTATCAGGACCAGTTCATGTAATTGGTATTTTTCTACAGGACCTCTTTGTTTTTATAGTTCAATGTTACATGTTTTATAAGAGAGGTAAAGTTTGTATATCCCATCAGGGTGGCCTTCTATTCATTTGTTCAGAAATGATTCACTGCATTTCTTCATTAAACTCTGATTCATTTCACCAGTTACTCACAGTAGCCAAAAAGACAGCCAGCTGCAACAAGACCACCCACATAGATAAGCCCAGGTAAAAACTCAAATTAGCAAAAGACAATTTGATTTGGTACAGTATCATCCCTTTCACAGTCCTTCATTTAGGTCAGTACAGTCAATGTTACACTGAACCAGTAGAGGGCACCATTTACTTAGCTATGAAGTAAAACCCTGCTTCCCCTCCAGTTGGAGTGCACAAATATGCTGCACCAGTAACAGCCATATTGACTACTGAGTTTCGTTAGCCTCACCACTTAGCCATTCAGCAAGATACATATGAAGTAATAATATGTATTCATTATGAAAAAAACAAGCCTTTTCCTTTCATTAGGTTTCTTGATTCTATGGGCCTGAGGAAAACAATTTGCAATTACAAGTAATATTTTACTGTGCTTTCAGTTCAGTTTAGATTTTGCATCTCTGAGGGCAACACCCCTTTAAAAAGATATTATAGATGTGATTACACAGGACCTGCTCTTATTCTTCCATCATTTAAGGAGTTTTAAAAAAAAGTATTATTATTACATAGCAGTCACTCTATTTCTAGTGAAGCTAGTTCCCTCAAGTAAGTTCACGTTCTGTGTTCTCGGTAATAACCCCTCATCTGAGCCTTACACTCCTGCTCTATGCGTTCCATGAGGTTGGGTCCTGCTATCTGTAACCCAGGACCTTTTAGTATTAACTTAAAAGGATACTTTATAACATCAACATTTTCCTAATATTTAATTTGCTATCTGTTTAAACCATGGTTGCACAGGCTTGTGCACAATGCTTCACCTATGGGCTTCAGTGCACAACGCTAATATGGTCCTCACCTCATTCCACAACCAGCCTTGAGGAGTCTTTTCAGTAGTATTTTTGTTTGAATAGTTAAATGATGAGCAGAAACAACAATAGAGTATCGTGCAAAACACACAATTTTAAACAGGTTAGAAATTAAATATTAGGAACAAGTATATTGGAGAATGGTGGAGACTCATGCACTTATAACCTTGCATGTTGTTTCACTCAGAAATGTGAACATGAATTGACATACAGTTGGGTTCTACTAGGTTAAGGTGGTATAGCAAACAACTACAGGCTATACAAAACTAAAAGAAAAAAAAAACCTTAAGAGTATTTGGATGGCACAATGATACATTTATTTACTTTAATAGCTAAATCTACCTCTGAGTAGTTGTCACGGGAGCTGGGGATCTTTTTTTAAAAACAATTTCTTGTGATGCAGTTTAATGGAGAAAATCAATGGTAGAATGTCACAGAAAGCAGCTCAAACGCTGTGCTCAGGCAGACAGGCGTGACATAAATGGATAACTAGCAGTCATTACATGGAAGATTGTTTGTTCAGCTAAATTGATTTCTCAGCTGCCCATGTTTCATGTTTACTTTTGAAGCGCTTTGCTGCACATTTTTTATTTCACAGTGAGGAAATCCCTGACCTGAACTTTTTTTTTTTTTTTTTTTTTGATCAGTACAGTTTGTAAATGGAGTTTGCTAGAGGTGGGTGAACTTCAGAAATTACATACAGGTGTACAGTAACAATCAAAAGTGTGGATTGATGTCAGCTGCAAATGGATTGTGGTTAGGAACCTGCGTGACTACAGCATGAGAGGGAAGATCGCCCAGCTGCTTTATGCATGGAAATTCTTTTATTGTTTGTTTGCTTTTCAAGTACAAGTGAACTATCATGCCTCAAGCCCCTAATCCCTTACGAGCATGAGCGGAAATTCTGATAGTTTTAACAACATGCCTAACAAAGTCTTGCTAAAACCTCACTTTCACAGATTAGTGGATGTATGAAGGAGAAAGGCTGTAGCATTTTTTATTGGTGTTCATGTATTTATTTATTTTTTCAGTTGGTTCAGGTTTAAGGAAGGACACCTGACATCAAAGATATGTAAACGTGTTACCTTCTGTATATGAAAATATTGATTTATAAGACTTTGAAAGCTTTTATGTGGAAAGTGCATATCCATTGTGTCAACACCATCCCTTAACGTCTCTGTTCTGGAACAGAGGATCAGATAAATGTTTGTTAAAACTTGTCATCTTCATGCTTTCGCAGTTTCTCGCTAATATTTTCAGACTCTCCTGAGACCTCCATTTGTAAATTTCATCCTTTAAGACCTTGTTCTCTCAGTCTGAATGTACACCTTCCCATCATTATCACATCTGTTGATCGCCTGTAGAAAAGAACAAAAAGGTGAAGAGGCCCCCAGATGGGTTGGAAAGCCTGTTATAAAAACAAAACATATAGAGAAACGAAAGCAATTTTCTGTATAATTTGAAAGTGAAAAATGAAATTAATATTATTGTTTTAAAGCACAGGAAATTAACATGAACAACTATTTTGTGTGCTGTCTCTTTCTCTTCCTGCTGACATGATCTGTGATACATCAGCATACCTATTCAGTAGAACTAAACTGGCTGTCTTATGGAAGAGTAAGTGATGACCCACGATAGCCTGCTGCTTCTAATTGAGAAGCCCATTATTTGTATTGTGTTGTTGTCTGTGTAAGAAGCAAACACTCAACTGAACTGTAATTCTTTTCTAAATGTATCTTTTCAGAATACATCAGTTTTTCTGTTTAATATGACAAATCGCTTTTTGGCTGCATAGTCTGTAAACCATTGAAATGTGCCCATTTTAAGTGTCAGCTCAATATAGAGGGAACACTGCCATTATTTGTTGCTTGTGTTTCCTTGGTAAATGTGACCCCTTACAATAACAGGAAGTGCCATGTCTAGAGTTTTCTGCTCTTGTCCAGAACATCACATTAAGTGCACAGAGATCTTATCGTGTGTCAAGCCAAGCACTGGGGACTAATACTAACAAGCTTAAACCACAAACTGAAATAAAGGAACTCAAATGTGAAATGAGAAAATGAATAGATTGAGCTTCAAATACTGTAGGCTTGTTTGAGTTTGTCAATACCAAACAAAATTGATAGTAATGATCGTAATGAATACAAACCATTATAATTGTGAAATAAAAAAAAGGAAACATGATATTTAATGTAAAATAAAGTATTTTGTTTCTGCATGGCTTTCTGTAATACTCACATGAAGTATACTGCAAAATATTGCAGAACATTTTCAGCAAATGCTTGAATATTCTTTATTTAACAGATTTGCTTAAGGTTAAAACAAAGTGAGCTAATGATGAAGCTCTGAGACATTTTTATTTTGATTCATTTATAATTTATTCCTTTAGCAAAACAAGCCCACAACATAGCTTTCACGAATTGGAGTTTAATGAATATTTGAATATGAACTTTTGGACATAGCCCAAGGTTTATCTCTTGATATTAGAGACCAGTCTCCTAGACTGTAACCTCTGAAAAGCTACTTCATTAATCATTGGCATGAGGGAAGGCCCAAGACAAGCCTAGGGACATTCCCAGGACACCCTGCTGCTGGGCAGGTGATGGAGTCAGGGATGGATGCTTCACAGTAAAAGCAAGGTACATGTTGTTGCTATGGGGTGTTCCCCATGGAAAGGCCATCCACCAAACCAATGACATGCTAACTATGGTACAAAGTTAAAAAAAAAATGTGCAGGGTTTATTCTGTAGTTCTCAAGTTATGCATACAGGTGTGTGTGTCTCTCTCTCTCTCTCTCTCTCTCTCTCTCTCTCTCTCTCTCTCTCTCTCTATATATATATATATATATATATATATATACTTATTTATGTGTGTGTGTTTTAACAGAGCACAAATATTTTATGACTGATATAACCTAGCAACAATATTTGAAAGAGAATCTTGTGTCACAGCCCTGAAGAGTGTTTGCACATACTGAACCATACTTGAAAAACGTTATTATTAAAAGGTGATAAAGTGCCATTATGCCCCAGATTTGCAGAAGATAAATTCTGTGGGGATTGGGTTTAATGTGAAAGAAATGAAAATAACTTTGTGGAGAGTCTGAAGAGAATTAAATCTTCTCAGAATGTCTCATTGTATGAGTTGGCCTTCAAATATAATTCAGTAATGTTTCTGTAACATACTGTTTTGGTGTTTGTATGCTGTTGAATCTTTTAAACACTGACAAATATGTTATCATATATATATATATATATATATATATATATATATATATAGATATATATATATATATATATATAGAAAGCAGTTTAAAGTTGTATTTTGCCATGGGAAAATATTTCTTTAATAAGTGGACCAAATAAAATACCTTCATTATAAATATTTTACTGGTAGTGCTGTAACACATTTTGTGTATTAATTAAGGGAATGCATACATTGTACATGAAGAATAGTAAGTAGATGTGTTATGTCTTTTCTTTGAACATTTATTTAGCTATGCAGTTACAATGGTAAACTTTTATAAGCTTGCCAATGCTGCATAGTTCTTGGCTAAAAATGCTTTCAATATGCTACATTTTAATATGCTTTTTTAAAATATGGGATACATCAATCTATATATTTATCTATAGTTGTATATATCTGTCTATATAATGATTTTAAGTCTAATACAGCCTGGGTCATTGCATCTTAGCATTAGATACTATATTTAGACCGCATTTTTCCAATTACTTTGGTGAATTTGTGTGGCTAAAATTCTCTAGCATAGTTCAAGACCTTAAGATCCAGGATTTGTTGTCCCTTTTGTTTAGATGTTTTGAAAGTTCATCCCTGAATTCCAGCTTTGATTTTTTACCAATAATTTGGACAGAGCTCTATTATAAACTTGGATTGTCCCCAGGTTTTTTTTTTGTCCGACATTCTTCATTAATTATTACTGCCAGGTACTGTTACAAAAGACAATCAGTCTAACACAGACTGACAGTAACTAAACACAAGTTTAGGGCTGTGGTTACTATTCTCATATTGCTCCGAAGCTCAGTCACTGACAGAGTTACTTAATAATGATGGGTCTTGAAGCAGGCAGCTCAAACAAGGAGGCAGAGATCTGCTGGCTCCACGGTCTGAGCTAGTAGATTGTGCTTTTCTCCCCCCACATGTACTACAAAGCTGTGGGCAGGCAGCAAGACAGACAGCTGCATTGCACTTAACAGTCTATCAGCTTGTACTGCAGCTATTCAGAATGACAGCCTGAGACTTGAAGACAACATTCATAACATTCAAACTTTGTCGGAAATAATTCTATTGCAAGGTGTCAAGATGAAATACAAAAAAATCTACGTGGTCTGTAAAATGAGTATGGAATACTCTTCTACAGAACTTCATATTGTTCCCATATAAATATTTGCTGAGGTAAATGTGCACTCTGTCCCATGCTTTACCATTGTTTAACTGTGCTTGGTTACACTTTACCATTTTTAAGACTCTTTACTGTGCTGTTAACATACTGCAATGCAATTAACCTTTTAAAATAAGAGTAAGACTGCATCATCTTTTAACATAGGTGGCATTTTCTTTTTTTTTTTTTGTTACACATGGTGGCTATCCAAACAGTTGCTAAGGTAGACAGGAAACAACATTTTATGTAGTTGGGTTTGGGATTTAGATGGTTGTTGGTTCAGGCCCAAAGTTTTCTTACCAGCAAAGAAATCACTGAGTAAACAATGGCAAACATGCCTCCAAACACTGCAGCAACAGAAAGATATTTGTGATGACACACATGAAGCACCAGACACCATACTTGTTTACAACTGACCTGAGATGTCAAATCAAACACTTATCTCTACATGTTTAGATCAATAGTTTAAAGAAGAGTCTGATATCTAGTTTGTATACTTGTTGATAATAAAAGTCTTCAGGTAATAAATCTATATGGTCAAAACACACAGATGAGTTTCTCAGGTCATGTTTCATATTTGACTGTATGCCTATCTTTTGATTTCCATGTATTCAATGTTATCATTATGATCATATGACTATATCGAACACTAAATACATTTAACGATTCCATTAAATAAACATTTCTTTGTCAGTTGCAAAACATTAACAACCGATGGCAGCTAGTACACAATATTATAATAGAAGGTATACAGTAGATTTACTGACTCTCATTTGTGTTAAAGTGAAATATAGTTATTTTACAGTTTGGCATTTCAATCAGGTTCAATCCAGCAATTGTGTGTGTATATCTATCTATCTATCTATCTATCTATCTATCTATCTATCTATCTATCTATCTATCTATCTATCTATCTATCTACAATTGTAGGTTAAGGTATGATAATTTCTAAATCTTTTTAAGATAAAATAAATATATACCAAAAAAGTTATATGTACTCTTGTAATGCATTGTGTGATAATAATCAATTAGAAAAGGTTGGGTAGTTAAACCTTGTATAATGTAGTTCATACAGGCACTGCTTTTTAGATTTTCACTCTATTAATGAAATAATCTTACATTACCAGAGCACATTATTAAATATAATTATTGTTGTGTACTTTGTATAGTCTTGCTTTAAATATAGTAATATTATGCCTATCTGTTTTTTTATATTGGCATAAACTTGCTCATCATTCAACACCAGTCCTCCATCTCAATAACAGGAATCAGACCATTCATCAAAAGAAAAAGAAAACTATTTGTTTGCATACTGTTAAAAGCCACGCAGCAGAGGAATCATACAGACAATGCATAGCATATGGAGGTTTCTTGTGTGTGTTAGATGGGTTTTTCATGCTCACTATTTTTCTTAGATGTGTTGTAATAAGGGACAGGCTGGCTGGAGTTCAATACTAACACCTCCACCTCCACCTCCATGGTTCAGACCTAGACAAGATCAATACATTTGCTGCTCCAACACTAATACAGTAGTTTGGGGAGGTAGGGTGCTTTTGCTACAACTACTGTTACTCAACTAGTTTGCATTGCATTAACACATCGAAGAGTGTTTTAATTAATAAATATTGCACTGTATCTATGTGATGCATGAATTTCCCAAACATTTCTTCCCCCCCCCCCCCACCTCCTCTCCAAGAAAAAATAAATGGAATTGGGCAGTAAATCCTCCTTGACCTATGAGAGAGGTCAGGGTCAAAGTGTCTTGACCGGACAATGAAGGATTACACCACAGCTTAACGCATTTCTGTTTTTTCGTTACTGACCTGAATGTGACATTTCACAAAGATCATTTTGTGTTTACCCATCAGAATGGTTTTCAAAGTAAATTACAATGTTTTGTTTTTTTTAAATCAGAAAAAGAAATAGAATAGTTCAAAACAGTTGCAAAGCCTTGTCCTAACACTTTTTGGTTGCTGATTTTTGTCTGAATCCCTGATACTGAAACTAGAGAAATGCATATCAGATAACAAGAGACTATCTTTATAGCAACTTGTGACCATTTGACAACCGGAATTGGTTTAACTCTTAGAAAGAACTGTAAAACATTGTAAAACAGTATTTTGAATTTTATGTCAGGGAAGGCTACACAAAAGTAGTTTTCTTTGAAGTTGCTGGTAGCTGAATCTGTTAAAAATCACAGGCCATAAAACAGTAGCTGGAGGAAAGCCTTTTCTCATACAAAGGACCAGCACAATAGGCTGGAGTATCAGTTGGTTTGGCGAAAGTTATATGAACAATAAAGGAGTTTAGTTGTGTTTACTTAATGATGAAAGTCAGGTGAAAATCAAAAGCAATAAGTTAAATCTCTAAGCATTCATAATGTGGTGTGCTCTCGTCCTTTCACTAAATTATCATTCATTCATCTTAGGTTGCTCATAGACTCTCATTTAGTTTTTTCATAATAAGGGGGTTTAGGTCTACTTAACTTTCTTAACAACTACAACAAAACTAAAATTTCTATCAAAACACAGCACAACCCATTATTTGCATTAAAAGATTAAAGGAGTTTTCTGAAAACCAAAAATGCTTTCCTGCCCCTCAGGTAAATATCAAACGTTTTCAATTTGCTCACCTGTCCACATAGTCAGTTTAAATACTGAGCAAATATTTAGTACCTCCTGCTAAGAAAATACAGGACTACTTTTCATCATAGCGTTAATGCAGTAAACGAAGCCTTGCCTGGTTACTAAAGCAGAAGCCTAGCTCTTGTAAGTATTAATTAACATCCTTATGTCAACATTAAATTATGATGTTGTCCAGGGTTGCCTCTATAATACACACTAGGGTCTACTGGACAAATACTGCAGTTATTTAAATCACTAAATATGAATATCACTTCTGTTTTAAAAGACAGAAATAAATGAGAGAAAAACCTGCACTGTTGGATGTTTGATTTCCATAGGTTTCATCTTTTAATTATTCAAACAGTGGCAGATTTTAGATCCGCCATTGTTTAGATCAATAAAAAATATAGCACTTTGTAAATTATGCTTATTCGTCATATTTTTAAAACATCATGTCATATGGAAGTGTAGCCTGGAAGTTTGAGCCAACAAAACCAGAAAACGAATGCATTGAATTGCAGGTCAGCCTTTGACATGGTATAACTTTGGACTGATCACTTTACCTTCCAATGCTTTTATTCTCACAGCCTTTCGGAAATCTTTTTTTCCCCCTCATTCAAAGTCTCTTTCAATTGACAGCACCTCTTTTTTAGGGGGTTCCTATGGACAACAATATATTTGGTTATTGTACACTGTACACATAGCATAGTTTATACAATCTTTTATATTATAACTTAGTATATGTTTTACATAAGCCAAGGATTTATATCACCCTGGTTTATAAAACAAGATTTATTATATACTGGTTATCTATTCTGGTCATTTTATTATAATACCATTGGTATACCATAATACCAGTGTAATACACCCTTGCAAAGCTAGTGTATTGCTAGTGTGCATTGATATAACTTAAAAACATTACAACAGGGGTGTCATGCTACCAATGGCTTTTACCATAGCAGCTCCCCTTGTTCCATTGCAATGCTGAAGGGTATTTGGTAAGATTTACCACATAACTGAAAAGATAATATATATTTGTGATAATATTTTAACATTGAAGTCCTATTGCTTTACACTATGTGGGAGGTTTTATTCTTTTAGCAAAGATGTAGGAAATAGATATATCATTTTTTTCTTTTTACTCCTCCCACACCATGTTGTGAAAACAAATAGACATCGAAGAGAATGATTGATTTATAGTGGACTGTGGTTTGAGTGAAATTATCTTCAACTACAAGGTGATCAATAAAACATGACAGCTTCTCTCTTTACTCTGGTTCAAAACCCCACAAATGTGCCTGGGGCAAAGGGGGGGGTGCTAGACTATCATTTATTCTGCTGTTCAAGGCATACGTTTTGGGCCTTGTACAGACACTGTTGAGTGATATGAAGAATGAACACAGTACATTTATACTGAGGTGACAGATAAAACATATATCTTGAGGGTTTAAAATATGTATTACCAGACTTAAATCAGTAATACATGTCAGTTGCTTACAGGCTAGTAAAAAAACCACAAAGGAAAGGTATAAAACTAACAACATGAGGATCCTACACAAGCTGACAGGAGTGGTTTGATAACTTTAAGACTACAAGATCAAAGTAGTTGTGTGTAGCCCAATTATAAATACGTTATTTACTCAGTCACATAAATTCTCACTGGATACATTTGAACACCTTGAAGTCTTAATGAACTTGCCAACTGTGCCACCTTGGGCCCACAATATCAGTTCCTTTACTAACATTGTAACATGTAATAATTATTCTACCCTACTAATTAAATTTATTAGATATTATTAGCATGTAGTGTCAGGGGTTATTGTTAACACTGGTGAGTATAACTATTTATGAATACTCTTTTGTTCTCCCCTACAGGTAATTTTGGACGTCAAGGTGACCACCCGTACCTTCCCCAATGACTGTACAGGAAACACCACAACAGGTAAGTAAATTTCATCAATTGTTAACACACAGGTAAATATAACATAGACGCATTTCACAGATAGACAAGGAAACACTAAAAGTCTGAAAACCTAACTAAAACCGTAAAAAACCTAAAAAGCAAATTGTCATCTCTATCTGTCCCACGGTAGCATTCTCAGTCTCTCCTCTTCAACAGGTTTGTATAGAAAAATGATATAACAATATCACCTGGGCCCTTGGGGGCCTCGAGATCCAATCCTGTCCTACAGTGTGGGTGCCTTTCAAACAGAGCCAAAACACATAGGTCATTAATATTGGAACATCCCTCACAAGCGGCAGCGTGCGAGTACCTGCTTCTTTTGGATCCCCTGTGTACTCAGCTGATACTTGGAGGTCATGCAACCACACTTTTAGATGCAGTCCAACAATAATCCACATTCAACATTCTCTACATGCAGTGTTATACTGTTGACTTGTATTGTACTAGAATATCCATAATACTTCTCTTTGTATTATATTTAAGAGGTCCTACTTCAGCTCAGAACCCTTTCATCACACTGCAACTCTCTGCAACTCACTGTGTGTATTGTTGTTTTGCTGTTCCTGCTCTCCAAAATGGCCAACTTCCTGTCTGTCCGGTCTACAGGCACCACCAGTAACCCGTGCTTTTTTTGGTTCTCCTTTTATAGGGCTGTCAATGAGAATGGGAAATGGTAATGGGAGTCTCTATTGAATGCACCCATGGCTGATGGTGAGTCCTTGGAGCAATGGTGACTAATCACATTCCCTTCCCTGTGCATTAAAGAAAATGATGACTAATACAAACACAATTAAATAATACAAAATCAAATCTCCACTACAAGTGGGTAAACATTGCAAAGAATAAAGAAAATATCCATACATAAACAATAATAATCTCAAAGCAAACACTGTGAAAAATATACAAAGTTAATAATGTGACAAAAAGAACACTCATCAATAAAGTGCAAAAGAAAAACAAAACACCCCACACACTACAGTGATAGTCACCTGTGACAGTAGTTCAGTAAGTGTGGATACTGGCTGTCTGTATGTTTTTCGTATCGCTGTTGTTGTCACGGTCCTCTTTCTTGGGCTGAAGTTTCTGCGGTGCCAGCCAGGCATGGGGGAAGTCTTAAAACAGAGCCACGTGATTTCTCAGACACTTGTTAGGTTGTGGTCATGCTGGTCCTGGCTTGTGGAGCTCCAAGACTCCCAATGATGAAAAGCTTGGATATATCAGTTCCATTCAGTCTTTACAGATCTGACACAGCCCATATAAAGACTGTGGTCAGACTAGTAAGCATCTTTACTGTAAATGTCTGTGGCACCAATATCGTACTTGGGAATCGGATACTCCTGGAAGTCAAAACTTTTAAATTTTACGATGGTTACCAAATAAAGATGGAACCTGAACATTGCTACTGTATATATAAACGTTTACCATAATTTCCTATTCTCATACCTAAGGCCCTGTAAAAATTGCGGGAATTTTCTTTAAAATTCATGGCAGTGTCACGGGTAAAGTATCATATTTTGCAGAATATGGACAGCACTATTTTATAAATGATGTGTACAAATTATTATTTTTTTAAACATCAAATATAGATAAATGCACTGACATCACCAAAATCAACGTCAAAGTTATTCAAGTGCTTTACAATAGCTTGTCAAACAGTGTTGTAATTAACAGCCTATAAGGACAGCTTTCAGTTCTAGTACATCAGATGCATGTTCACCATTTAGGTCATGCAAAACAAATACAATGTGTAACCCATACTGATCTTGGGAATCAGTGGACTCATCAATTTTTTGTAGTCCAGTTTTTCAAGAGGTATATTTGCGCAAACAAACGCCTCTGTCAGATCCAAATTTAATGTGTTTCGTGCTTCACGGTTTTCAGTGAACTTTTGGAACATGGAAGTCACCGTTTTTTGTTTCTTTGCAAGTAAAGCAGTCACAGTACTGCTCTGGATTTCCGCCTTTCTCTTTCAGTGAATAATTGAATCTAAATTCCTGTCAACAGCCAATTCTCAGTAGTGCTCTACAGTTATTATTATTATTATTATTATTATTATTATTATTATTATTATTATTATTATTATTATTAATATCATTAATTTCTTAGCAGACAACCTTATTGTAACAATTACATTATTTTTTACATACAATTACCCATTTATACAGTTGGGTTTTTACTGGAGCAATCTAGGTAAAGTACTTTGCTCAAGGGTACAGCAGTAGTGTCCCCACCTGGGATTGAACCCACAACCCTCCTGTCAAGAGTCCAGCGCCCTAACCACTACTCCACATTGCTGCCCTGTTGCAGGACGTACAGAAGAGTTTACCTCCATCGCTGTGTAAAACTCCTACTGGATACTGCTTTACGTGATCTGCTGCAGACACATTTCTAGCCTTTTTAGAGACATCCATTTTCTTGTTTACAGTGTGTAGTATTTTAATTTCCTGCCTAGATTGCATGACATAATCACTGCACAGCACTGTGTGCATGGCGAATAGTACACGCAGGCACACAGCAGAGCTGAACAGTTTTGTTAATGTGATTTATTTTTTTATTTTTTATGAAATACAAATAATAATTATGAACTAATTTTTATTTCTTAAGAATATTGTAAAAATCACGGTATTGGGCTCATTTCACGATTTCCGCGCAGCCTGTGAAATCGCTATTTACACAGGGCCTTACTCATACCAGACCAATACTAGTAATTTAGGATGCTTTACCATACCTCTGTCTCAAATAACATGATTGCCAATGCGCTATCATTTACTATTTTTCGATGCCTTTACAAGTATGATCTGCAGTCCTGAGAGGTTTAAAAATGACACATTTGACAAGACCTTTTCTTCAAATATACATGGAAATCTATAACTAAAAGCAATATGGACTTGGGTTGAAGGTAACAATTTTGTTATCAACAAATACATTCAATTGGGAACTACAGTTTCTGTTGTTTGAACCAGTTGAATGTACTGTTGCTGCAGTGACTCTTCTATAAAGCCGTTTACAAGACAAGTGCCTCAAATGCCCCCATAACTTGGCTGCCTTCTTATAAAGTGTACGCTATCGCTTGTCTTTATTTTCTTTGTCACACAGTGTATTATGAGCTTCTTTATAGAGTAGCTAGGCCACACAAGAGCAAAAGCAAAGTGACTGAATAAAGACTCATTTATATTTATAGCAATGAAAGCATAGCAGCAATTGTTTATGTTAGTAATGTAGAAGGCCCAATATCTGATTCTTTGAAAGCACAACCACTGTAAATCTGTACCTCGATTGTCTGTGTTAGATATTGAGATTACAGAGATAAAGTATGCGAATTTAATTAGACTAATAGTATTTGCCCAGGACTAAAAAAACTGTGTAGCAAATAATTAACCACGTGCCATTCAAGGCTATGAAATAGCTCTATGCTATTTTAAGTGAATTTGATGCAAATATAAAGTACAAGTACAATATATTTTAGATTTTCAAGGAACTTATTTGAACAGAATTACAGTGTTCTCAAACAGTTTAACCAAAAATCATTACCAGACTATGACTGAATAAGTAACAGTAAAGGAGTTCTGTGACTCCGTATCTCAACAACCCTTTTTATATATGAATATACCACTAGAATTTCCACTATCCCTTATTAGGTTGACAATGACAATGCTCCTTCATTTAAGTTAAATAACCAATCTCCTAGTGCTCCAGTTACATACAATATCAAATCAAATATAACGGTAAAAGATAAATATGAAACTGGTGTATTTACAGAAAGTATCTGTAGAGTAACTTTTTTGAACTTACTAAATTCATAAGGACCTTTTAGCTAAAAAACCCTGCTGACTTGTCAAAAAGACATCTTCCCTCTTTTACTACAGCCTGTTCGAATGGCTTTCAGGAATGTTCGGCAATCATTTTTTAACATCGACCAGTAAACCTCTTCCCGAGGATAAGTGTAAAGTAATAACTGTTCTTGTTAACATGGTGTGAACAGAAATGAGCCTGCAAAGGTAATTCACATGGTCATCCACAAATGACCCCCCGACCCTGAGTTTAAACCACTTGTAAAGACCAATCACGTGAAGAATTTCCTGTCCGAGGAAGCCTTAACAGCCAGGAATAAAAGCCTGTCGACTTGTGAAAAGGGAGCTCTTGGTGGGGAGGGAGTTTATGATTTTTAAGCTGATCTAAACACCTGTGTTCCCCAGTGGACACTATTAAAAGCTTGAACACACTACAATTTGTCTTCAAACATTTTAATTAGTTCAGCGTCAACAGTGAATAAGCTTATTAGCAGTTAATGTAATATAAGTGACATCAAATTAAGGTCTTTGACCTTTCCCGTCTGTTTAGTTTAAAAAGACCCACTTAATCCTGTTGTGAAATAATAAACATTCACTTCATTCATGGATTTGAAACAAATCTAGAAAATAATTGTTACTGAAAATTAGAACTATAGTAAGAACAGGCTAGGTATCTAATACATGAATGCACTGCACATTCTAATACATGAATGCACTGCACATTCTAATACATGAATGCACTGCACATTCTAATACATGAATGCACTGCACATTCTAATACATGAATGCACTGCACATTCTAATACATGAATGCACTGCACATTCTAATACATGAATGCACTGCACATTCTAATACATTATATTTATCTAATACATGAATGTACTGGTAAATTATCTGGCGTTTGATTATTTGTTGAAACATCAGAATTGATTAAAATGCTGAAGATACTAAACAGATACTAAACTAACATTAAACTCTGAGTGGAGATAATGGTAATACTTTGAGTTACTTTATGTCCACTGAATTTGCATAATATTTTGTTTATTATCCAATGACATGTGTTCCTTATCGTAATATTTTACTGTCTAAGCACCCATGGATATTTGGCATGTTTAGTAAAGACTCCAAGATATTTTACTTTTGGGACACCTGAGCAATGTGGAATTTTTGTAATCACATGACCACTGGGGCTAGAGGTGTGTGCCAGTCATTTTTTCTCATTGACTGTCTTTCTGTTTCAGGGGGAAGAAATTGTGCACCCCTAGTGGTTAAAATAAATATTATTCCAGTTCAGAGGTACAATGTATTCTTTTTTAGTAATGGTTTCCGCAGATCTTAACGGATGGATGTTGTATGTTTAATTACATTCAAGTTTAGGTTTTGGATTGTATTTTTTTTGTGTGTCATTAATTGATCATTCCAAGTTTAGCCTACCAGATGCATTCCAGATTACTAATTCACTCCGTCTCCGATACAAAACACAAAATCTGTATTTACACAAGATCTGAACTCATGTGTAAGTGTATCAATATGGTGTAAAATGACAACTATGCAAACTTGTACAAGAAGCCTTGCTTTCACATACAGTACAGTAAACTGTCAGATGAGTGATTAGTATGGGGAATGTGTGAAATCTGTGATCAATAAACCATGTTTGTATACACTGACATTGTAAAAACTATTTTTAGAAGTATTCCTAGAATATAAAATATGAAAAATAGCCTTAATTAACATTGAGTCCTCCCAAGCTGCTAATATGTCCCAGAGAATCATTTCAAATGATGTTAACCCCTAAAACAAATCTTTGAAACCTAATTACAGCTATTGAAATGTTTCCCCCTCTATCTCTAATCCAGCAGGTTGCAAGACGCGATAGATGAGTTTGTACAGATACACTCAGGCTGCAGACGCTCGCTGGGGTTTGGGCTGGTGCGACTCCCTCATTGCTATGCACTGCACGCACAGCCAAGCGTATGCTGAGCCACAGGACTTAGGAGAGTGAAGCCGGAAAAAAAAAAAAAAAAAAAAATTTCCATTCATTCCTTCTGCTCATTTACATTGAAACTTTGCCAACACCACAGCTCACTGTATCTGCTACCGCCGCCAGTAAAATCAAATATGAATGTGCAACACCGCCCTCGCCTTTGCACCTCCCCAAAACAAAATAAAAATAAAATAAAATAATCAGAATCACTTTTAATACAAGTATGGTTTCTATAAGTTCCTTTTCTTAAATGTGTTTTTCTTCATTTTTTTTTAAGGGGGGTTGGATTACATACAGAAGAAGACGACCCATTTTTGAGTCTTGAGGTGGGAACGGTCTGGTAGCAAGCAGGTGCAAAGCCCCTAAGCAGCTGTTTTCAGCACTCGAGTTGAAGCGTCCCGGCTCCCTCAAGCCCAGAGTACTTCATGTAATCCTCTCATGCAATTCACACTGTAATTGCTGAGAATCAGACTGCCAGGGCCTGTTTTCTTCCACTGATGACAAGGTCCTCTACAAACAGGGACCAGCAATATTAATTAGTTACATGTAGCCAGGCAGACAGCATCAGCAAGACTTTTGTCCTGCCTTTTTTGTCAAAGTAGCAGAAGTGGAATTTTGCACTGTTCTATGAGTTCTTTACAGCGGTAGTGGCAGGGTCATCTACTTGAGATGAAGTCTGGTGCACAGGTCGGCTTGCTCTGGGGGGGGTATAAAAGTGTTTTTTTTTTTTTCCAAGGTCCCTTTTGATACGTTGATAATTAACTGTGGGGGCTGATGGATAAGGGTACACTGTCTGCCTTAATGTTATTGCCTTGCTCTACATAATGTGCTGGTGTAACTTTTCTTTAATCTGCTTGTGATTCAGTCATTATTTTTCTTGTTATAACTGTCTATTAAGGGGTATCTGGCTGCCTGTTTAACTGCTTTGTGAAACAAAGATTATCTCTCCCACAATCAAATACCCCCCCCTGCACAATTATTTTAAAGCGTAGCTTCAAATCTCATTTTTATTCTTTTTTGTTTAACAGCCTCCTTATCTTTTTATGATGTTTGCTGTCATTCTGAGTAGTTCTCATTTCTTTCACCTGAGTTCAGTTCCAGTTGCCTGCCATAGATATAGAAGTAAGAGCCAGTGCTATCTAGTAATCTACCACTTTGAAAAAAAGTTTCCTTTTGTTTTTCTGGCATTCCACTGCTGAGCACTAGATGGTGATGATGCGAACTAAAATAAAGACAGTTTGAACGATCTAGCCTACTTTAAATATATCTATGAAAGCAACTAGAACTGAAGAACAGCTCCATATTAAAAGAACATAATAATTAAAAAAGCAAACTACTATATTTGAGTAATTGCAATTACACAATGTAATCTACTTGTGCTTTAAAATAGGTCCTAATTTAAAACAACTTCTAATATTTGTAAAGTGTTGAGTTTGATTGTGCCACTTTCTTTAAAGTTTCATGAAGGTAAAACAATGTGCCCAGTACAGAGTGCAAGAACAGGATAATGTTGTTTAGACCTTTTGAAGTTCTTCAGTATCAAACCAATATTTAATCAATTCTTAAATGTTACACTATATTCTTCCCCCAAAAAGCAAACTACCAAATGTAAAACAACAAACATCACTTGGTCCTTATTACAGATGTTGTTTGTTTTGGTAGTGTCTTATACTGAAACATAAATACAAAAATTGACATATATATTGTAGTAGATTAGTTTACAGATTTTCAGGAGTTATCCTTCCTAAACTACTGCAGTGGTCTACAGACCTGCAAAGAGGTGTTGAAAGATATCTGCTAATTTAAATTGAATCCCAACCCAAACTTGTTGTAAGTGACATAATGTCTGAATAATCTTGATTTGAGCTACTTTGTGAAAATGTCTCCTACAACTAGTTACATGAAAAGCTGCCAGAAAAAGTTGCCTGTATGTTGTCTGGTGTTACATAGACTTCAGGGCTAGAATTGGAATGGACATTTTCAATAAGCTGCTCATTTGCCTTTTCCTGTGCTTTAGATTCTCTCTGGGTTCAGTCCTCTGCTAAAGCTGAGAAGGAATGTGTTAGAAAGCAAGGGACAGTGGATTTAAGTTATCCCCCCCTAAACAAAATCCTTATTCCCCTTCCAAATTCCCTGCTGCCCCTTCCGCAAGCCCCCGGGGATGACACAGCTCATTGATGCATCTCTCTCATTAGCATTTTAGCAACTCGGTTCGCTACTTTCAGAAGCAATCCGTCATGAGAAAACTGAAGAATGTGCTCCATTTGCATGATTCTGTGCCAGAATGCAACTTTTTTTTTCTCAGCTCATTGTGCTCTTCTTCTGGGTATTCAACTTTCCCATGAAAATCGCCGAAATCATATTAAGGTTTTACTGGCAGGGGAAAAGAAGAAGAAAAAAAACACTGAATCTTTGCATGTAGAAATAACATTATTGCTATTGTGTACCAAAATGATTATACATACTTAATATTTATAATGGAATGCTTCAGGTTCAGCTGGTTAATTGATTAATATATATATATATAATGTAAAAGACTGGACCCACTCGGGTTCGTTGCCCCTTTAAAAACACGACCCAGGACACAGGAACTTGATTTTAAGCGCGGTTGCGCTATATTTTAATGAAACACAAAAACAAACAAAAACACAAAACAAAACCTAACTCCGTTTGGAGCGCTTTCTACACAAGTTTTTCCCTCACTAACTTGCAGGACGGCTAAGCCGTTTACCTGCCAACACAAACACAAACTGGTTTAACACAGCACTTACTATTAGGCCTGCTCGGAAGCAGAGCCCCTTCCTTCTGCCTCCTTCTACTCAGCAGCCCTTAGCAGTCTAACCGCTCCTCTTAAATACCCTGCACCTGGTGCAGGGGATAATTGAATAATAGAACAATTAACAAATGATTAACTAAAAGGCAAGACAATTAAACAAGAGGTGCATTTTCTCTTCAGGGAGGTTTTAACCCCCTCCCTGCTGTCACACACAACACGCTGCCTTACTATATATATATATATATATATATATATATATATATATATATATATATATATATATATATATATATATATATATATATAAAATGAAAAACATCAATGAACCCATTACAGCAAAGCACTTGTTGATGGATAATCTGCTTATCCAATACAGAGAAACTACATTTAAAAAGATTAAGCACCCTGTATCTCAAAAGTTATTGGTTCTAATGAAAAGATACTAATAGAATTTATTTGATCACGTATTTACCCAGGAGAATTTCATATTCCACTGCAGATGTATTCAATATATTCAGCAGTAAACAATTCAAACAACTTCATCTTTTTTTTATTCACCTGTAGAAGGCCGAAACGGAAACATCTTTTATCTGTTCAGTGGTCATCTCTACTGCCATATAAACAGTGACACATTGCCTAATTGATTTGGACAGCATTTGTATGTGAATCCCTGTGCTAAATTGAGAAGAAAAAAGTTATAGAATTTGAATAGAAAAAAAAAATAAAAAAATCTAGCTAATCGTGTGATAGATTACAATGTTGGTGAATTAAAAGATTAACAGATTAAGACACCACATACTGTTAATGAGCACCTGCTACAGATGGCTAATTGTTTTAAATGTCTGTAATGCTAAAGTTTGTTGAAGGTTAATTCAGGAACTAGTGTTTCCATTGCTTTCTCTACTGCAGATTAGTCACAATGTTAAGGAAACGAGCACAAGGCAGCTTTGGTTTAGGATAAACAAAAACTAAAAAAAAGAATAATAATAGAAAAAAATAACAGGCAAACCCTTTTATTATGACCAAGTTTGAGTAAATTATATATATATATATATATATATATATATATATTACAGTTACAGTACTAATAAAACAGTATAAATAAACTTTTCTTTTGCATAAAATATATTGCTATAATTTTTAGATTCCACTTTAATTAAATATGCCCTGACTTTTGCAAGAGAATAAAAAGCAACTGTAGACAAAAGCACTAACTTCAACAAGATCCCTTGTATTTATCAAAATCCAATAAATAAAATACTTCCTCACTTATAACCTTTCAGACAGAGTAATAACATTGCCTAGCATCATTCAAAAAGTAATTTAAAGGAGAAAGTTTATTTCGCAGACCCCCTAACAGTGATTAGAATGCAGTTCCATTAATTAAAGGTAATTGATTTTGCCTTGGAGGGCATCTCAGGTCCCCTTCCTTTCTATGCTCATCTCAAACTGTTGTCTAACCTTTCACTTAATCCGTCTCATCTTGAGCTGATGGGAACCTCTTTTATTCTACCTCTTCTGGAGGTAGGGCGAACAATCTTCTTATTCAGCCAGTTCCTCTGAGCCCGTGACACACAAAAAAAATCCAGGGCCCTGATTAATGGCTGCTAATTAGCAATGTTAATGACCAGGTGTCCAGGAGCTGGCCAGCTCCTCGCAGCATGTACAAGTTCTCAATGAGGGCCCTGAAAATCCATTCCCAGTGACCCTTTCCCCTTAGCTGGCAGTCCTGCTGCATCACTCTCTCATTACTCTGAGGAGAGGCTCAGAGGGAGGCCAAACCCTGAGATCCAGCCCTGTTCCCATTCACCGTGAGTGTTGTATTCATTAAGGTCAGGTTTGGCAAAGTCTATGGGGTACACATTGGGAGGGGAAGTTTAACCCTTTCACTGACATCAACAGTGACATAGACTGTTTACAACTTTCTGCGACCAGCATGTGACATGATCCAAGGAAGCACATTTGGGTGATTCCACACAATTGGTTATTGTTGTTTTGGCTATGTATCCCTCTTCAACAACCTCTTAAAAGTAAGAGTGAGCATGCTATTCACTCAAGTAATCAAACAATATAAACAAACAAACAAAACAAGTGTCGAAGGGAAGCTGGGTTTTTTTGTGTGAAAAAGTCCATAAAAATGCATTTAATAACATGTAACAATTAACAATCTCTCTCCTTTCAATTAAGATCTGGATTTAATCAAAATTAATGCAGCACCATAGTCAATATAAATATAGCTATGGCAGCTCTAAATAGTTGTATTTTATTCAGACCTTTTCTTGGTGTATGTGCTGAACAAGTGGAAGCATTTATAAAATATTGAATTGTAGATTAGTCACTGCCCAGCATAATGAAGGTGAATCAATCAGTCATGGCTTTTTAAACAAGCAATTTACATTCAAATAGTTAAACCAAGGCATGTAACAATGTAGCAAAAACAGAACTTACTATCAACCAGCTCTTCACTGGGGTGAGGGTGTGCAGGATCTTTAAAGAGTTTTATATAGCATAATAAAAATGAAACATTGATAATAGTTCATTATATTCAATTTTAAAATAATGTTTCAGATCTAATATAAATTCTTAGATGTTTCATCAACAAAAACTACATCACGCTTGAAGCAACAAGGAGAAGAAATTAAGCAAGAGCCACAGATGCTAAATAAACCGTTTATTTGGTTACACCTCTTTTAAAAGGGCTTTCTCAAATATCACTCCTTAGTTAATGTTTTTTTTTTTATTTGTACGTTTAAGAAAAGTTTTTTTCTCTGTAAATGACTCTCCTGGCTTTGAGTTTGTTTTACCGTTTGTTCATTGTCTGTGCTTTTTGATTCCAAAAAAATCATGTGACAGTGTCTTTTCAGCTTGATTGGCTCTATCTGCTCTATGTTAGAGCCAACAACATTTTTGATGAGCGAAGAAACATAGGCAATGACCAAAAAAAAAAAAAAAAAAAAAAAAGATTCTTCAAGCAAGCTGATAACGATTCAATCTTAATGTCGGAGTGTACATATTTTTCCCTATCTGGCGCCAGAACTAGTTAAAAAGTTAAGAAATAAAGCATTTAAAACTGGAAGTGATGTTACATCATTCAGAGTTGAATCAGAGTTCAATTATATATTCATTGAATATTGGGAAACCATGCAGTCCATATTCTTATTACAAGAAAGAACTGAAAATGAGCTTCAGCTACTGGAAAAGCAATTACATGTTCAAATAATGGTATGGGAAATTAAGAAGCTGATGGAACAGAACTATTGTCCACTAACATCTGGATGCAGTTGAAGTGAAACAATGACCCTATCCTTAGTCCTAGTTAATCAGGCCTACATAATTGACTTGAGCAGAAAACTAGATGAGCTACTCAAGGCTCTTGAGTAATTAAGGATGCTTTTTCTTGCTCTACTCTTGCATCTTGGTTATGTTCTACTTCATTGCCCTTTATACTAAAACCTCAATGATGAGAGGAAGGAAGCCTTGTGACAATCAAGTACAATTAGCAATGGGATACATCTCAAGCACTGAAAGAACGGGCTAAAAAAACTTCTTAGATTAGGTGGTTAATATGGCAGCTGTTGAAATTAACATCAGTGGAGAGGTGCTATAATGAGTAGGGGTTCTGATATTAGAGTTAATCCCAATTTCATCTAAAACAGTATATATAAAAAATATATATTAACCTGACCGATCGATTTATTAATGTTGTTTGGGTATTAAATAGAGAAGAATGTCATGGGGTAATGTGTGATATGAGAATTGAATGCCCACCCGAGAGGTGACTAACTACATAAGCACAGAGGGCGAAGCCTGAGCGGTTTATCCAAGCATTCCACCCTGAGGGTGGGCATTAAATTCTAATTTATCACACAATACCCCATGCAGTATTTTGTATAATCTCTGGTAAGTATTTTTTTGTTTTCCTAACAGAATTCTAAAGTCCTGTGTTGCTTGTTGGAATTCCTTTTAGTCTGACAGCTAACACTGGGGTTGCTGTTGGTGATAATGAGCGTGTGTTTCCCATAATAACCGCAGTTATTACAGGAAGTATCAACTAGATGAGTTTATTGAAAAAATTGCTCACCACTTATTTTAAAGCTTTACCTAACCAATGCTCAAATTAATAATACTTACTTTTTTAAAATACTGTTTTAAATGAAGGTATATTTAAAAAATATATTCCGATGGATTTGTTCACAGCATAATAAAATGTTGATAATTTCCCCCTGCTGTCTGTATGTGTGGGAATAAAGCCACTCTTATTTTTTATTTAAAATGTAACCCTTTTCTTTAACAGTAAAACATACAACCTGAAAATCATAATCCTTAAGTACAGGGTAGCTGCATTGTAGTAAATATACATGTACAGGTAGTGTTCAAAAAAATCGAAACACCAATGTAAAGTCACTTAATAGGGCGTTGGGCCACTATGGTATCCCGCTCTGTGGAGTTCTCAGCGGACCGTTTTTTATGAAACTGGCTGCTCGTGCCCCAGGTTGAAATTTGCAGTCAATTGATCTGCAGTTGCTCGCCTGTTTTGCCTTGCACTTCGAATTAATGCACAGATATCACGACCCTGGAGTATGTGCTTCCGCCCACTGTTGCACTTTGCTGATGATGCCTTTCCCTCGGAGTTCCATGCCGACATCACCTTAGACACCGTTGCTCGTGAAATATCAGCAAGTTGAGCTGTCTTGGTCACTGAAGCTCCTGCCAAACGCACCCCAACAATCACCCCTCTTTCAAAGTCACTGAGGTCTCCTCTTGCAGCCATGCTAGTCATAATTATAGGCAACCAGGCCTGTCTAGCATTTTTATACATGACCCTAAGCATGCTGGGATGTTATTTGCTTAATTAACTCATAAGCCACACCTGTGTGGAAGCCCTTGCTTTCAATATACTTGGTGTCCCTCATTTACCAAGGTGTTTCCATTTTTTTGTCCACTTCCTGTATTTTAGAGTGTATCCCATAAAACAGTATGCCAGTTGCACACAATAAGGGTGTCAGTACAGTGGATGTTTGAATCTGAAAATTGCCTTCTCTTTAAATAGGCATCCCTGCTGGGATAAAAAAAAAAATATATCTTGATTTAAAACAGTGGGGAAACATCTTCCTAGGCTTCTTCGGGGACAGCAAGTTTGTGAAAGACAGCCTCATTAACCTCAACGTAACTTACTGTGACATTCTGAGTCAAGAATTCCACCCTTAGGGGGATTTGTTAAAGGTACAAATAGCAACCTACTACTCTCAGCTTTTGTATACGATATTTATAAACACATTTTTCCTCCACAAACACACACAGGCACAGCCACAATCTGGAAGGTAAAATGGCTTTATACTTTTCCTGTTACTTATAAAATAGATGTTATACAATTTCAGGTTTTTTCTGGAGAAAAAAAAAAATATGTTCAGATCTGACAAGTGTTTAAAAAGTAATGATGAAATAACACATTTTAATGGAAATGGCAATGCAAGGGTTTAAAGATGTATATTGATCATTTTTGCGATTTTTGCTAACAAATAAAACAACAAAAAAATAAACAAATGCAAAGCAATTGTATCTCTTCTCAGTCCCTTTAATTGCCATTTGGGGGGTTTCATAGCCACCTTACTGGGGTGATTTCATAAAAACTAACCCTGCGTTGCTACCAAGTAAAGTAACCTGGGTCAACATTTAAAATGTAATCTATATATATATATATATATATATATATATATATATATATATATATATATATATATATATATATATATATAATACCTCATAATTACTTTCAATAAGTAGCTGGCATCATATTATTTAATTGTTGAGTAATATTGTCCACTGTATAAACTAAAGAAAGCCTTAATGAACTATCTCCTTTGTTTTGATTAGCAGGAAATGAGGAGTTTTAAAAACCACAGTATTTAACAAATAAGCAGCTTGAATTTCTAGATAAAGACTGCCAGGAATAGGATGGCCAGGTGAATTAACGTCCAGTCTAGGACAGGGAGTGGGAAAATAGCATTTATCACACAATGTGGTACAAAGCTCTGGTTCCCACACACTCTGGTTACATCATTACAGAGTTCTGAAGCCAAGCAACCAATGGGCCCCAAAGCAGAGGTCAGCTGATGGAAATTCTATCCCAGTGATGGGGTTTCAGTTGGAGCCCTCCGATAGCCGACTCCTCTCCTGCTGCTCTGCAATTTTCAGATTCAGTTTCACCTTTGCTTTCATGCTAAGCTGTTGGATCGCAAAGGTTGATGAGTTCGTGAGAGCTGCTTAGCATGGGTTTTGTGCACAGGTGCTGTGGTGGAGCATCTCCATACTGATATTTCAGCAGCTCCGACTTCACATCCAAAATGACACCTTTCAGCAGAGCCTCTATACCTGGTTGTTACCCAAAGACGCATTTGTTTTTCACAGATGTCAATCTGAAAAGTGACCTCTCATGTTGACTACGACTATTACTACTACTACTAAACTAGTACTAATTTGAGCTGAGGATTTCAATTAAAATGATTGCCCCAGGAGACAACCCCCCCAAAAAAACTCATATTGTTTTTCATTTTATGTAATCGTTACTACACTTTATTTTAGTGTTTAAATAGTTATATTTTCAAAGTGTTCATTTACTTACTATTTTTTAAAAGCTAAAAACAAACAACCAGAGTATTTAGAGATCTAGAATTATGTACTGTTTGGTTTTGTAACATAAAAAAAATGTATTCAAGTAAATGACAGTAAATGTTATGAAAATCTGACCAAAAATATTATCTGGTTAGTTGCTGTCCGATGTAGTATGGCACTTGATGTACATATTTTTTATACCAAAATCATGATGGTTTTGCTATATCTATGGCTTCTGTTTTTCTGTGCTTTTTTTAAAAAAATTTTTTACTATTTTCGAGATTCCCCGAAATCGTTTGTTTTCTGGACTGTCTCTTTTTATATATTGTATGAAATTATTGTTTTCGGTTCCTTTTTTTCTGTCACAATATATAGTAACTCGACAGTACTTCCACACTTAAGTTGTACCTTCTTTCCTTTGCTGTCTTCCGTAACGAAATCCGTATGGTCATGGGCACATTCTTCTGGGGTTTTTGTGTGTCTTGGCCAGAGTTGTAACGAGTCACCAAAATTCGGACTCAAGTCGAGTCAAGTCATTGGGGAGTAAAGACTCGAGTCGAATCTTTGACATGCCAAGCTCGAGTCGAGTCACTAAACTGCTTGAGTCGAGTCAAGTCGAGTCATCAATCTGGCTCGAGTCACTTTGAGTCATTAGTTCTGACAGTTCAATATATCTTGATTTAATCAGATTAGTTTTACAGAAGATTAACAATCTATACATAAAAACAAAATTAGGATGCACAATCATGTGGTCATACTTGCCCCACTTATGTTCACCATTAAAAGTCCACGGTTTCTGCTTTGTTTTCATCTTTCCATTTTAGGGAATTTGATTCCTTGATCTATTTATAAGCACATTTTGCCACTGTATAAAGACCCCTTTCTCTGTGCTCAATTGGGTTGGATGTTTAGAAATGAATGATATCACAAAACACATCTAAATATTTTCTCACTTCCAACACTGACACTATAGTTTTGTTTCAGATACATTAACCAAATGAAAGGAAATGTGGTGGCATTTAATTTCATGTTGTGATATTACTTCAAGGTTTTAACAAATAGAAGACAAATAGAAAAATAAAGAAAATGTTATATAATTCAGTTTTATATAATTCACAGGTAACATAGAATCTGTACTACATATCTCTCCTCTTAATGTAAGCTGAGCTATGGAGTGTCTTTTTCCATTAAATGTCAACTAGACATTTTTAAGTAACAGATACTGTTTCACAAAAGCACAAAACATAATGAAAAGGTGTCTGCTGGAGTCCTAATGGCATAACAAAACATAATACTGTACTGAAAAAAAGTACAAAAACAAATGAATCTTTTAAACATTCTCTCCGGTCACGTCTTATACTTTAATATGTATGTTAAAGCATAAGACGTGACCGGTATGAAAGGAAAAAAAACAACCAAAAAATCAAAAAACAACAAAAAAACCCAAAAAAGTCTTTAAACATAAACCTCTAGTTTCTCAGACCCTGATTAGCACTGACCTTGGACTGCCTAATATTAGTTTAGGTAAACTTCCAAATGTTTGTAGTTTTTATTAGTTTGCATTAGCTTAACGAATGTGTACTGTAAACAAAGTTTTATTCAGTATTGGATTTAAAGGGAAATTTAAAAATAGCTACAAAACACCAACTCCCTTATGAGATATGGTAAATAAATAGATAAAATACACACAACCATACATACATACATTAAATGAAGAGAATAGTGAGCATCAAATACTTACCAAATTATTTTTACTTTTCAAGCTTTCACTAGGCAGATTTTTTTTTACTTATTAGAAACGTTTTCCATACATTCATTACCTTTATTTGTGTGCTAACAAAGCCTGAAAAATAACTCATAATCAGTACTTTTTCTGCTAAAAAAAACTAAAAACCTACCGGTATAAATTAGTGGCAGTTACCGGCGCTATGTTTTGAATGCAGTTTATTCATATTGCCGCGTTACAGTGCTGGCAGGGTGCAGCCTGCTTGTTTCTTTCCCGCTCGACTGTTTATTTAAAGCGAACTCCACCACCGCAGGTACTTTCAGTGTATTCTCCATGTTGTTGTTGTTTTGTTTTTTTCGTGTCTGTGACAAAACTCAAAAATCACTATTTTCCTCTGGATTTTCTGTGATCAGTGATCAGAAATCTGTATTTGCTTCCCGCCAACACATTTTGAATCCCCGGGGCTCCCTGCTGCTCGTGACGTTATGATCATAGAATGGTGCTATAGACTAGAAAGGTTTTTTTTCTTAGCAACGGTCTTAACAACCATGGCAGGAACCTGTTTATGTGCAAAATGACAAGATGACTACATGTGTTTGAGAGGGGCTGCATGTATTGAAAATGAAATAAGTATGTTATTGATTTTATCATAAAGACAATGCCTCGAGTCAGATGGAGACTTTTTTTGCGTGACACGACTCGAGTCTTTTGAGCAGGGTGTCGAGTGAGAGTAGAGTCATTGCTTGCAGGGACTCGAGTCAAGTCACGAAAAATTGCGACTCGATTCCGAGTCGAGTCATTGACACAAGTCAGTACAACTCTGGTCTTGGCATTTTTTTACATTTCGCCACAATTTGCAATTTTGTTTTAAATCCTCCCTATCTAACTGCAATATAACTTTAAATCCTGTGAATAAGTCTCAGTTCCTGTAATCTCGTTTTAAACCTTGCAAGCGGAGTCCAATAGAAATATAGGAATTTGCTGCCAGTCAGTAGCTGGGGTGGGTTTAAAGTATTCAGAACGAATCAATGATAAATACGGATTCTGATTGGTTGTGCAGTCTTGGGAACTATGGCAGCCGCTATCCTTACAGCAACTTTTTTTAAAATATAAATTTAGTCGTTGCCAATTATTTTTTATTTTTTCTCCCAATTTAAAATGTTCAATTATTTTTTAGGCTCAGCTCACTGCTATCACCCTGTGCTGACTCGGGAGGGCGAAGACAAACACACGCTGACCTCCGAAGCGTGTGCCGTCAGCCGGCCGCTTTTTTTCACACTGCGGACTCACCATGCAGCCACCCAAGAGCTACAGCGTCGGAGGACAACGCATGTCTCGAGCAGCTTACAGGCAAGCCCGCAGGCACCCGGCCAGACTACAGGGGTCGCTGGTGCGCGGTGAGCCGAGGACACCCTGGCCGACCTAACCCTCCCTATAAATGCCATGGGATAGTTACATTTTTAAACACTTTCTTTCTAGTTTTAAAATGTTCAAATGATTTTCTTCGCAAATGTGTATTTGTCCCCCTACCCTGCATATGTGTTTATTAGGTCATGGTTTTTTATGACACTGACTCCTGTAACGTGTCATTTATATCTTCAACAGGTTCTGTAAGCGACTTTTTAAATCTTATTCTAGTGTGTAAAACATTGATTCAATTTATATCATATCAACTAAAAAACATGGCTTGAAAGGGTGAACCGTACATCAGAGGTTAATTAAAATAGAGATGTTGACAGTGGCTTATCTTTTACATACATTATCAGAAGTGATGGTTTAGTAAATCAATGCACTCAGTAACACTGGGTCAGTTGTAAAAGGATTTGAAGTCTGCCTCTCAAGGTTAATCATTTCTTCCAAGGCCTGTATCTTATTTATACCACACAACTAGGGGACTTAAAAGTGAGACTTGACATACGGAATAATCAAAACAGTCTTTAATCAAAGGGTAGCCGAGGATTACACAGCATGTTTCTGCAGCAGTTATTAGACTAAAGTCCAGTGGAGGAGTATTAAAAGCACTCAGACTACTAATGCCCTGCCCCCTTAAATCTGTCCATGTTAATGGGTCTCTGCTCTGTTTCCTAGGTTATATCAGAGAATAGAAATATGCTCCACTCGCTTTGACACTTTCAAATACAAATCCAGCATTATACATTTCATTTAAATCAAAATGTTTGGTAGTTTCAATATTTAAGATCCTACACTTACATTTTAGTTTGTTAAACAGCGGGCACAAAGTAGTTATTTGTTAAAGTATAAATTAGGGGTGCTGAAAAAAAAAAAAAAAACATTTATGACAATGATTTGTCTTTTGATTGATATAAGAGTCGCTACATTTTTATGTCATTTGATGATATAGAAAATATAATTTGATGTTTGTATACTATTTTCTCTAGCTTTGTACTAGAAACTTGAATGTTATGAACTTGTCCATAACATTGGTTCAGAGAAAACAGATTGAAGATGTTCTATATTAATTACACAGAAACAAGGCCTCATTGCCTTGCATCCTTTAACCCCATACAATTTTGTATACCTATGCAGTATTTGGGGTCATATTTTTGAAGTCGTAGCGGCAAGAGTGGAAAGCTACTGCAACCAGATGGAACTGACAAAAATTGTGGGAAATTACTGTACACAAAAAACGTCTTGCTAACGAAGTGCAGAACGAAAAGGATTTGCACAGACACAAGATTTGTTTTTCCTTGAAATAGTACAAGAATATAGATATTCCTTATGTAACAACATTTGAGACAAAAAACATTACTCAAAATAATATTAGATCTTCTCCTGGTCAGTCAATGGAGTTAACAAGTGAGCGACAGTCCTCTTAGCAATTAGTACTGTGATCTGATCGGGGGCTTCTCCTATAATCTCAAACTAGAATTTCACCTGACCTTGATTGGTAATTCTCATGGCACTCTGACCCACAAGGAAACTAGATACAACTAAATATACAGCGACTGTGCTTCATAAAGTAATATTATTAGAATCTGAGTTCACATCAACTGTGACAACGTTTTTTAGGTAACAGGCCTAACCGCTCCTTTATTTCATGTTAAGGCTAAGGAGAGAGTTTGTTTTCCTTGAAATCAATCCAGTATTCAATTAGCCAAGATAGCAAGATCAAGAGGTTTGCGAAACTGTCTGAATTTAGAAAACAGGCAGGTGTTTCAACCTGTCAGGTAACAGGCTTCCGGCGCTGAAGGCCACCTGGCATTGGAAAAACATTTTCCTTAGAAGGAAATCTTCATGAGCGGCCCAGCTTCCACTCTGATACATGGATGTATCTTGTATATTGTAGTTGTTGTGTTACCAGTCTGTATATCATCTATGTTTATTTCCAACTCACCCTTGGATTTTGCTAATACTGTATTTCATTTGCTATTTGTAGTGAGTGTATCCACAGTTTTAGAAGCTATATTTTTTTGTATTAAATTATGTTCTCTTCCTGGTATCCACATTCAAAATGAATGTTTTTTTTTTTTTCATTAAAATGACTAACTTCATGAGATGGTGCTCAATAGAGATGACCAGCACCTTTCACAGTCGTTCTATAAAACTACAGCTCTAACCAGCCATGCAGTGCAATAGCAGTCCTGTAAGTTGGAAACAGGGACAACGCGCTCACATTCCAAGTTTTTGACCAGACGAATCTACTAAGTGGTCAAAGTTGTCTTTTGTGTGTTTTGCTGCTTCCACATTAAGCAAAGAAAGACAGAGTACACATAAATACATATTCATCAAACAAGACACCATTTACTTTCTAGAAAATATTTTATATTTTAAATATTTTAAAAGTGTTTCTACTCTGCTGGACTTTCCAAGTAGTAGAGTTAAAACAATTAAAGGTCTATTCAATCTTCAAAACAACTGACAAAAAGAAAACTAGTTGTGTCTCCAGTCAAAATGTAATAACGGCTCCACAAAATGTTAGCCAGAGAATTTTAGTATTTCTACTGCACTTTGATTTACCAGTCTCAAATCTTTAAAAAGCAATGGCTGCATTTATCACCATGGACATACAGGACATGCATCTGATTATGAGAGTCAGTAACATTTACACGTTATCGGTAAGGGAAAGCCTTTTTCTCATTTTACTCAAGAGTTCTTTACAGGAAAGAAGTCTACAACGGAATTGAAAGACAAGGCAAAATGACCATGGCCACGCCAGGAGCAAATCCAATTTGTCAGCTGAGTTTTTGTCCTTTCTATATAGTTTGTAGCTGAGACCGTTTTAAATGAAGGACCATTACAGGAAAGAAAACAAAACAAAAAAACCCCTCTGACACTTGAGATTATGTTTTGCCTTGATTTCCTTTGGGATCACTGTATATAAACAAAACATCACCAACATTTGACTGTCAGCCAGGATTTGCAAAGACATGAAGATCCAGTAAATGTAACAGGTACAGTATAACACTTTGGTACTGTCCCACAAACTGCCAGACTTCAGCCTGAGGGCTTCAGAATAATTGTATAACACAAATAACAATCCAGAGTTGGTCATTTTGTCACTTTTTCACTAATTATGTTTCTAGTATTTGTTTTTTAACCAGATTTTAGAGATGAAAGTAGTTAGTAGGTAAGTATTTTTTTAAGGTTTCAATTCTAAAATGATTAATGCATACATACTTTTTTGTAAAAATGTTTTGTCTAGTTAAATAAAAATTAAAAAAATCTGTTATTTAAGCAAATAATCACTGTAAAAACACTTTACTTGATTAATTTTTTTTTTTTGACCCTGAGGGTTCCAAAGCATCAATACTGATCTTTACCCAGAAAATAATCATCAATCATGCCTTTTAAGGTTTTTGAAGGCAAATAAGATTAAAAAAAAGATGAGCTCTCGAATGATCTGGATTAATCCTATTTGCAAACATTCCACACAAAACTAAAACAAAATATTTGCACTTCCGATTTTCTAAACCAAACATGATAGGCAGGATAAAAGCATTAGAGAAAAAAAAGAAAAGTAAAAAAGAGACATATCTTTTGGTGACCAATGACCGTAATAAAAAATCTCCTCCTATGCTCAGATGAGCTTTTTATGAATGATGAATGAAAGCTTTATGAATGATGAATGTTGAAAATGAATGCAAACAAGCATGACAAAAAACAGGTGTTTTAACTTAAAATACAATGGCAGCTCAACCAGCTACTGCTCTCTCTCACAAAAGGTGTAATAAGTGCACCAAAAGGGTGTGTTTTCAAATAGTAATTAGACATTAAAGACCAGTGAAGTCTTGCAACAGCCCACTTTTGAATAATAATTCTACTGTGTGATTTTATTTGATGTATCTACATTTGAAACTGCATCTCATCTTGTGAAAATTTGAAAATCGCCTTGTATGAGTTGAATTATGTGGGTTTTCTTGTTATAAATTTTTACTGCGGCACATTATGGTAAAAGCTTGGCGAAGTGCAGTAAAGCAAAGTGAAATCACGGTAAAACAAGTTCCAGTTCATAAACATTTCCAGTTTACACTTTTCAATGTCAATGTGGTTCTTTTGCATTCTGTTGAACAGCTTTTGCTTCATTGCTTGTATTTTATACTTCTATTTAGAAGAAAATGACTGGTACTTTGCTGGTACAAAATGGCTGAACTCCAATCAGGTCCAACCAGGTCATGTGATCTGTCACACAGGATGTGATAATACACCAGGAACAAATAGTTTAATTCATATGTATTATGATTTTTAACACAAGGCAAGGAGCATTGATAATGCTGATAATGCCAATAAAGTAAGACTTTTTAAAAAAGTCTTGGTTAGCACTCCTTCAACAGCAGTCAAGTAAAGTTTGTATGTTTTAGTTCTGTAAACAACATTTACTGGGCCTTTTTTGCCATAAGGAGTGTATGCTATACCTATCAAATTAATCAACCTCCAACTTCCATATTTTGTTAGTTTCTGTGAGATCACAATTCCTTACTTCCTACACATCTTTCTCCTAATGCTTCCAGGCGAAGATATCCATCAATGGAATTGGTTTCTATCACACTATACAAGGTGATCGTAACCTGATTGTTTATTGCTGCTATTCATTCTCAGGTTGTTACAGGCGATTCTCATTACAGTCTCATGGGGCTGGGTGGTGGGATCTCTCTCCTTTCTGTCTGGGACGCCGGATGAACAGACTGTTGTTCGGATTACCCCTGAGGCCTGAGAAGATAACGAACCTTTTCTGTCCTGTTGACCCTACAAGAAAAAATGATATATTTATAAAAGATTCCACCACTTCTGTATTAATCTATTGTTTTCCGTAACCTATAGCGAAACTACATAATGAAATGATGATTATTATTAGTAATAATAATAATAATAATAATAATAATAATAATAATAATAATAATAATAATAATAATAATAATAATAATATGCAATCTTCTCAACATGTAGTAACTTTTAAATGTCTTGTTCCATGTGCCAATGGGGAGAAACAAACATATTCTAACTGTAACACTTTCCTGTCTTGCCATTCATCATTTCAGAAATACATTTTTGGGGGTCAAATAAAGAACACATGTCCCACACGGTCACTCTGCATTGGTAGTAAATGGATAGCACTTAGGAGGCCACTGAATCTCTGCTTATTAACATGTTTTGCCTTTCATTTTGAAGAGGGGACGATTATCTATTTAGAGATACAAATATATGTAGTAAGCAAACAGTAAAACAAGAAACACGCATCCTTAATCCAAGCATATCACTCATTTAACTATTAGTCCAAGCATATCACTCATTTAACTATGTCACTCAAAAGGTTAAAGTTGTACTTTTTTCTGGAGTTGGGTATATATTATTTTTGAAGAAATTCCTACATATTTGACCTTAATATTAAACAGCTAGAAGATGAACCTGATTTCCATCTTATAGTGATGATCGTGTAATACTGATGCCTTGATCAACACTGTGAAAAGCTTTTGAGGATTCCACAAATACTGTAGCAAAGCTGAGGCTATGATTGATTACATTCTAATTATAACATTAGTTTTAGAGATTTTACTATGGACAGCCTGAATGGAGACAAAAAATATTTTAAAAAGTCAAGGAGCTGACGGTAATTTGAAAAAGCTTGATAATTACTATGCATAATTAGAAGGGAATAGCCATTATTGGCTCACATGATCAGCATCCAACCTAAAATTATTATTTTTTTCTTTAAAGGGATAACAGTGTTAGCAACCAGGAAATTGTAAAATAAAATAAAATAAAATACAATAAAAATAAAACCTTTAAAAGTGAATTAAACATTTACCATAATATGTGGTTCTTTCATAACAGAGATTAAATCATAGAAAATTATACCACATTCAAGGTCATATTTTGAAAACAATTAACTCAAAGGCAAAATGTATGAACAATAGCTCCATTATGTTCAGTGTTCCAATTTTTCCAGTTTATTCCGAATTTTACAGAAAAATTACAGGATTTATTTTTTTAAATGGATGTCGGTTTTTACTGATTTATACCCAATTTTTGTCTATTATTCAATATTTTCCCAGTACTATTTTCTAGGAAATACACAATATTTTGATTAAAATGCTGTTTTATTTTGACTCTGACATTGTAATAAGCAGCCCTACACTGTATCATAGGATACAGCAGACGTTTAGTCAGAGGATCTTGCTCTTATTGTATTACTTGTATTGTAACACTTGAAATGTATTTGCTTACGATTGTAAGTCGCCCTGGATAAGGGCGTCTGCTAAGAAATAAATAATAATAATAATAATAAAATAACGTTCAAACGTGGTTCTCTATCACTTTACAAACACATCATCACCTGATTATGTTGGCCAATCAAAGTCTGATTATTATGGCAATTGTGGGGCGTAGTAACTACTAGCTTGATCAAAAAATGAAATTGAAATACTTTCATGAAAATATAATATTTTTAGTGAATGAGGAATGGGGAGAAAACTTAAATAAAATTAAAAATATTCAAAAGAAACCGAATGTTTCAAAGTATATAAATACCAAAAATAGCAGAAGTGGGTCAGATAAGGCAGAGGATGCATAGCGCTGCAAATGCTGCTGCATTGAGGTACATGTTCACGCTGACAATAAAAGGACATACTAAGTGACACATTAAACTAAAACTAAAAAGTGAACTGAGAGACAAGCAATCCATTTTGGCAGCTTTTACATGTGCTTTAATAAAAAGAGAACTCAGAACGACTGTGATAATGAGTTTGTCAGTGCGCTGTGCTTCGCTGGACAGCCACCGTTTATTGCAGAAAGGTCTGTATTGGTGACTTTGTGAGACAGTACTGTCCATCAGCTAAAACACTGCTTAACCACGACACTCTTAATCTAAATATTTGACAGAAAATGGTGATGCTTAAGTTGGAACGGATTGATGGAAATGTCCAGTGTGATTTTTGACATGTCTCCCGGTGGTTGCACCGCCCAGTTCTGTCAATTTTCTTTTCTTTTTATGATTTCAAGGTGTGACAGGTGGCTTGCAGTGTGCAGTTGTAGTCGGTGCAGTGTCAGGAATAACACGCACAAGACAGTGAAAGTTCAATAAAACAGCTCCTTTATTTGGCTGGGTTGCGTGTCAACAACACTTAAATAATAAGCACGGGCGCTGCACAGCAATGTGTATCGCTCCCTGCAAAACCAGGGTTTCAGTCCTGAAACAATAAGACACTACTAACTAACACACACACAACACAGACACGGTCACTTCTCCAGATAATGAGTGCACTTGTGCAGGTGTGGTGAAAGACAGCAGTTCGTGAAACAGTAGTGCAGTGTAGTCGAGCTTTGGTGCTGGCTGATAGCGACAGCTCCCAGTTAGCGTTTAGACGTCTAACAATGAAATGACAACAAAACAAACAAAACCCGAAACATTCACGATAATAAATTACTTCCGTCTCCTATACGGGTCCTTTTGGTAACCACATCAAAGGAACAGATTACATTGTCACATCCCCTATTATACCTCCAGTCACGCCCCCTGTGATAGCTAGTTCAATCATGTCTCTTCCAATCCATGACTGACACTTTGCGTACCGCATTACTTCTGGCATTGTGACTCCGCCCCCTTCCTGGATGGCCGGCTTCCGACTGACCCTGGAATGAACTGCCAAAACATCCAGTCCGGGGCACACTGTTCCTGCTACAAAGCGCCCTCACAGGTCGGGAGGGAGATTGTTGACTAGGATTCATTTGCTCTGTGTCACACAAGGCGAATAAACCTGGCTTGTTTTGTGCTGATGTCATGTTCATACCTTCTGTCGATACTATTTCCGTCAGCACAGCGATTGCCCAAACATTCGTAAAGTACCAGCTAACTTGGGAAAATATGACTTCAACTTGCACAGATTCTGCTTCATACATGCCAGAAACATTAAACTTAATCAGAAACCAGAACTGCTACGCATTATATTCCACATACAGAGATTTTTTTCCACCGATGTTTACCAATGGTTCAATTAAAAACAATTTTTTTAAAACAATTTTATCCCTATTTTAATATTCGTAAAATAAACCGAAAAATTCCCAGAAAGATAATAACTGAAAATGTGTAACACTAATTATGTTTCAAATGCAAACAAAGAATGCATATGATTGAAAACATGATTGGCATTAGCAATAATTATTATTAGTTCCACTTATAGGTTAATATAAAATCGGAAACCTTAGCAGCAAGAAGTATTTCATTTAAAGACATTAACTTTTATTTACTTTAGTTTACAGATAAAGCGACTAAGCCTAAATGAACTGACCTTGTACTTGAATTGGCAAGACAGTTCTCTCAATTAAGAATCTAGGTTCCAATAGCAACATGGTTACATTGCATTTAAAACACTAAAACACTAAAATCGACTTGATTTTTAATATCACTGTAGGAAGAAAGTATGCTAAAGCTAGGTATCCTTGAAAATGACCAAGCACCTGTGTATGTGTGTGTGTGTGTGTGTGTGTGTTTTCTCTCTGTAGAACATTTTATATTGAACATGTTGAGGTATGAAATAAAACCGTAATCTTTGTGAATGTTACACAAAACACAAATCATAACATTCTTGAAAATGATCTAACATTTGTATCTCTCAGATGTTCTTTCTTTAGTCCTTCAAGAGTTATTAAGCTAATCTGTAGAACTGATTACATCAAGAATTGTGGAAAACTAAATTCCTTGCTGTCATAAAGGAGGGAAATTAGTGAAACGGCTATTTCAAACAAGATGTAGGCAAGCTGGTACAAATTCAAATTACCTGCCAGTAAACCTTTACAGATATTTAATACATTAAGGGTTGCTGCCGACGCTCCTAAACCAACTTCTCAAACCAAGTGCAGCAAACATAAAAATACTAAAATAAGATACAATTCTGGCACGAAGTTTGGCACTATTATTTGACACAGCTTTACTTTTTGAAGGTTTGTAGTGCTGGAAACATCAAAAGGAAAGCCAACGAAAGGAGGGGGCCAAAGGATTATGTAAATTTCAGTAATTCTGACCTTAATTATCAGCACTCCATATGGCAAGCCTGTGCAAACAGACCTTTCTTGTTCTGTCTAATATCTCCTCAGGGCCCAGGAGATGAAAACTTGTTACCTGTCTCATTTACCTGATTGCAAAGCCCGATAAAGTGACAGGGAAATAAAAAAACTTTTATCTTGAGGCGGTATTACGGTTGCTCTTTGAGATACCTGGTGATAGGTACAGTGCTAGACCATGTCTGTTGCATTTAAAGCAGCTGTGTCCCACAATCATTTCCAATGTTATCCTAAAATATTATTCTTTGGTGTCTGTTTACAAGTCTTCCATAGTTCAGCCTGATGTTCCCTCTCGTTTTCACTGAGAAGGCATAACTTCTTTACATTGCAGTTTGTTGGCGTTCTCCAAAGATAGGTTTAGCGACACATGAAACTTCCTCCGCCCTTGAAATATGCTTGCCACGTTGTCATTCTAGAAGCCAAAAAGTAACACTTTGGCAACTGCTTGTAGCAGTAGCAGCTTCTGAATGTCAGCAAAACCCTTACGCTTGCTTATAAATTAGGAATACTAGAAAAAAAGCAAAAAGCATAACAAAAAAATAAAATAAAAGTAAAGAATAGATTCCCCCTTTTCCTCTTTTTTTCACATTATAAAGGGACACCTCCAAAGCTGATATTTTCAACACAGGATTTTAAAGTAACAGTCACTTGAAATATATAGAAAGTATTTTTTTTAAAATGTATGGGAAACAACACCAGTGAACTGAAAGTTTTTTTTTTTTTTTTTTAAATAATTGTTATCTTGATGTTTTAAATAACAAAAATAAATAAACATTTCATAATCATAATCACTGGCAGGCAGTGGTATATTACTGTATTTCATACAATTTAAAGCGTTTTAGGCATCCTTTTGTATATGGTTTCTCATACCATTTCTATGCTGATGATGCTCAGATTTTCCTCTCCTTCCCCACCTCTGACTCCACCATCTCCTCCCGTATCTCTACCTGTCTGTCTGCTATTTCCTCCTGGATGCACTCGCATCACCTCAAACTCAACCTCTCTAAATCTGACCTCCTTTTCTTTCCCTCCTCCTCCCCCTCCTCTGATCTCTCTATCTCTGTTCCTCTGGAATCTACCACACTCTCTCCCTCTTCCTCAGCTAAAAACCTTGGAGTCACCCTGGACCCCTGCCTCTCTTATTCCCAGCACATCTCCACTCTGGCACGCACTTGCAGATTCTTCCTGAGCAACATCCGAAGAATCCGACCCTTCCTCACCAACTATGCTACCCAGCTCCTGGTCCAGGCCCTGGTACTCTCCCGCCTAGACTACTGCAACTCCCTCCTGGCTGGCCTCCCTGCGTCCGCCACCCGTCCGCTCCAGCTCATCCAGAACTCTGCTGCTCGCCTGGTGTTCTCTCTACCTCGCTTCGCCCACGCTACTCCACTACTCCGCTCGCTCCACTGGCTCCCGATCACCGCTCGCATCCAGTTCAAGACTCTTGTACTAGCCTACAGATGCCTTGATCAGACTGCACCCAGCTACCTCCAGACCCTCATCTCTCCCTACACCCCCACTCGACCTCTCCGCTCCGCCTGCACTAGAAGACTGGCTCTACCTCCGCTACGCTCCCCTGCCTCCCGAGCCCGCTCCTTCTCCACCCTTGCTCCGCAGTGGTGGAACGACCTTCCTACAGATGTCAGGACTGCCCAGTCCCTGACCACATTCCGGCGCCTCCTTAAGACTCACCTCTTCAAACAGCACCTGTAGAACTCCTCTGTTGTATCCTGGGACACTATCACCCTTCATTTAAATATGCTTTATTTTGCTCTTATCTGCCCCCTATTTTACTGCATTTAATCCTGTACCTCAGAATATTGTAATCTCCCAAGTGTTTAATCTGTAGTATTTTGTACTTAATCATATCCTGATGTAACTATCACTACTTAATCATATCCTGATGTAACTTTCACTATTATCTGCTGTATTATTGAATTGTGGTTTGTCACACTTGAGAATTATTGTATTTCTTGTTCTTATTGTATGACTTATATTGTAACACTTGAATGTATTTGTATTTGCTTGCGATTGTAAGTCGCCCTGGATAAGGGCGTCTGCTAAGAAATAAATAATAATAATAATAATAATAAACTCACTATATAGTATAATGGGAAAACATTAAAAAAAAACCTTTATGGATCATCATTTGTTTACTTAAGTAACATAAGAATTCATGTTCTTTCTTTATTCATGGTACACTGAAGTTTGCAAACAGACTAACACTTTGTAAAACGCTCCCGTTGTTTATCAGCTGCCTCATTAAGCAGTGTCTGTGTCAGGGTTTGGGGTTATTGAGGGTTATACACCAGATGCCCCAAGCTGTTTAACGTCATTCCCCCTTTTCCGTCTGTTTTACCTGCATTTTGGATCATTAATAATTAAAGTAACCATCTGCATGCAAGGAGCATTTGGCCCAGGGGAAGCACCTTAATTATTTAATGAAAAAAGTCTGTGGTTTAAATTCATACAATGAAATGGTGTGGCACAACAAACCTGTACAGGTAAAACGCTTCCTTTATTTGAATTCCTGCTTGCGTGTTGAATACACCAGAGACAATAAAACAGCCTTTTCTTGATCCCATCGTGAAATGCTATATATGTGTTAAAAGAGAATCAATTTTTTACTTTCTGTAACACACACATTGACAAAAACGTAGAGTGGTAATCTTGAATTTT